>NC_139147.1:87530146-88785976 GCF_964270905.1 Leucopleurus acutus | reverse complement strand
GATTATAAGAGTGTATCCTTTTCATTATACAGCCATTTAAATTTACTCTCTTAACCCTAAGAGTACTTAAGATAATCATGTATTATTATTTACTGTGCTTCCTAAGGAGTTTAAGAATGTCTTAGAATAAATGTGGGTAAATGTTCTGTAAACTATCAGATAGTAAATACTTTAGACTTTGTGAGCCATCGTTTCTCTTTCACAGCTACTCACCTTCTCATGCTATTGTAGCACAAAGTAGCCTTAGACAACACCTACTGAATGTGGCTGGGTTCCAATAAAACTTTAGTTACAAAAATCAGTGATGAGCTGGATTTGGCTTATGCAATATAGTTTGCCAATCCTTGTCTTAGAAATTTCAACCACTTTTCCACTAAAACTTTAATTCCCAGTGAGTACTTACAAAGGAAATTGCTATAAACTTCAAAATATACCTCTACTTAGATTTGAGGCCCCAACACAGAGCCTGCACTCAGAAAATGCTTAACAAATGTTTGTTCAAGGGTATCCAATCAAGTGGCAACAAGGAATAGGATCCAACCATAGCAACAGGGGATTCAGCTGGTGGTCATCATTAGACATTTTGTCCACATGTAGAGATGTCTAGTTCAAAAGATGACAACGTAAGAACAGAGTCTAGTCCTAGAAAGTAGAAAAACAAAGGCCAAGCAGAACCTTGTATACAACTTGGGGTGAAGAATAGGATTTCAGTCTTCAGAATGAGGGCTAGCTAGAGCAGTAGATAAAATGAGGAGGAAATATCCTGGCAGAACTCCAGATCAGTCCAGCACCGAAAGAGGAAGAGTCATAGGAATTAATGTGTCTTGGGAAAACACGGGCACTTTATGTCTACAGTACTGGATTCCTAACCTGGTTGATAACAAATGGGATTTAGAGGGGATCCAAAGGAAGTCAAACAAGGAATCCTTTAGACATGACTGAAACACTGACTTCTAAACCTAGAAGAGATTCTTAGCTCCAAAACTCAGTAACGTCAATAATATATTATCACAGTTGTCAGGGCTGATTATCAGGGAAGAATAGAGTTTGTAGGCATGTCCTATGGATATAGCCAATGGTTAGCATACAGGTTGAGAAGTTGAGTTACTAAAACATAGTATAATCACTAAGATCATGGACCTCAGAGTCTGATAATCCTGGATTTGAATGTTGACTCTGCCACTTATTGACGCTACCACCTTTAGCTTTGCTCTTAACTTATTTAACATATTTATCCTAAGTTGGCTTTCTTGTGAAACGGGTATAATAATAGTATCTATGTCATAAGATTGCTGTGAAGACTTGAGAAAAATATGCAGAGTGTTTTATGTCTGGCTACATAGTAACTGATCAATAAAGGAAAGACTTCAGGAAGAAAAAAACTAGTAGGGATATGAGATTGGCATTTCTTACCTTCGTATTTGTTAAAGCACATCTAGATTTCTGAAAGCACAAGTCTAGGAGCACTAAGCCCCATTTTTACATTCTCTTTCCTACTTTGGCAAGAGTCCACACTCTTGGACTTAGCAACTTTTGCTAAAGGCAATTTCCAGGATATATTGAGAACCTCTAGTGAATCAGAAACCAATCTTTGGGTTTGAGTTGAAGCTTAGAGGCTGCTCCACCACAGGGTAGACTGTCAAATTTCCAGCTTGAAGAAAAAAAAATTAGCTCCAATATTGCAAGGAGAAACTTTTTTTCCCCCTAAAGCATTCTCCAAATCAGCAATTTCTCTCTCAGATTTTTCCTGAAGCCATGAAATGAGCCAAGCATGAAATGGTTGCCTTAGAAGGCTATTTGTCAGAATAGTTCTCCTAGTCCTGTTACAGTTTTAAACTGAACCTTTGGAGAAGTCAAAAGAACACCAGCGTGTCCCAGTATTCAATGTATCAGTGGATTCATCAAATTGCAGCTTTGATTCTTTAGGATTTTCTGGGGCACCGTGACCCCCTCCAACCAAGGGGTCCGACTGGATAGAAGACAGAGGAGATTGCAATATGGGGACAGTGTTCTCAGTCTCCCACACCTCCCTGAACACATCAAGCTTCAGAGACTTACTTCATAGAAAATGTTCTTTATTTTGTCTACCAAGTAATTAATCAGAGAATAAATAACTAGTAAATGACATTGCCTGATGCCAACTGCCTTTTGGAGAAAATTAAAACCAGAACTCAAGGGCTATGAAATCTTGTGACAAATGGCATTTTCTTTTTTCCATATTTTTCTAGATGTAAGGTGGTTTGGGCTTCCAACTAAACTCCATTAAACATGTCAAATATGTCTTCATTGTGATTATAAGGCACTTAAAACATCTTCCAAGCTACCTTTGTGATAATATGTAATTCATGCCAAATTTAAATATAATCTCCTTTAGTCTCTTGAATTGAGAGGAAAAAAGTTCAAATGAGAAAGAAACCAAAACTTTTAGTTTCCATGTTCACTTATTTGAAATGATTGAACACAAGACCCACAGAGCCCCAAGGCATTGCGACACATAAATCATGCTTTCAATCTTGCAGGGTCAATATGGGCATTTGTCATTAACCAGTCACTCAAAAGGAAAATATCAACAGCACAAGGACATTTCATCTGAATTTTCTCTTGGACCTCCTTTATCAGAATCAATAGGAATATTGCTAAAAAATGGTCATGGCTTGGCCCCACTTAAAACTTAATTAATTAGAATATCTGGAGTTGGGACTCAGGAATCTGCTCCTTAACAAATATTCTATCTGATTCTTGAACACTATAAAATTTGAGAGCCAAAATCAGGGATTATGTTCTGACACTAGATTCAATAGTTAAAGAATGGGATTTTAAAAACAGAATTACATAAAATTTACAATTTATTTTTGTCCATAATTTTTGACATTATAATTAAAATATTGTATTAGTAATTGATATTATTGTTTTATTATTACAAATTATTGTTTTATTATATTAAAATATTATATTACTAACTCATGTTTTTAATCTCCTCTCTCTTGCGTAGATCAGACAAAGTTTTAAATAAGAGAGGATTAAGAGTTAAAGTGGGGAAGACCAGATTGGTTTAGGCAAGATAGAGGAGACTCATTTCTTTACATATCTAAGTTGTAGTAGGAGTGAATAAAATATTGTATTACTAATTTCTTAAAACCAGATAATTTTTTAAAATTCTGAATCAAATAGTCAATGTATGTATCTTTTCTTATTGGTGCCATATATATTACACTTAACTTGAAATTTCAAAAAATAATTGCCTTTCTTTCACTAAAAAACTGGGAAAATTTAATAAAAATATATGAAACTATGATCAAGCACTGAATCAAGGCACTCATCCTTCAGAAGAAGAACAAAGAGAGTGAGCCCTAGAATTTCCCCAGCTTTACTTCAGTAGGTACTTCTAAGAACTCAGTGCTGAGAGGATGGAATGAAGCTGAGCAAGGTAGTTTTGTTGATTGAGGAAATAGAGATCCCAGTGTGAGAATCTTGAGGCAGGAAGAATTTTCAGGCCAGGGAACTGGAAGGAGTGAGTTATGCAGAGAAAGTACTCCAAAAATCTGTGCAGGGTTCTACTTGGGTCTGTTGCTGAATACGAAGCTATATGTGGATCAAGTAAAGCTTCCATGATGCCAAGCAAAAATGAGCCAACTGAACCAAAAACTATCGGCTATCAGGGAGGTGGTCAGCTACATAATTCCTGATCTCACACAGGGGTAAGAGGGATTCCTCTTCCAACCAGCCAGAGTGAAAACTCAGGGTACCCATTAGAGACCACAGAGGATCAGATCTTGATTGTAATGCTGAACTAGTCCTGGAAAAAAGGATATTCTAAAACCTTCCTAACAAAGATTAAAACTAATCTAAAATGATCAAGTTGATTGGCAAGTAACTTACCTGCTTGCCAAAATAAACTTCAACAATTTTTAAAAGAAGACAACAAAATCCATATATGTCTATATGGATTTTTATCTCTCTCTCTCTCTCTCTCTCTCTCTCTATCTCCATACAACATCATAATGGCCAGCATCTGATCCAAAATTTATAGACATGTGAAGACATAAAAAAACAAAATCTGTACATGAAAACAGACATAGAAATGACAAAAAAAAAACAAAAAAACGGGAATTAGTAGACAGGGACTTTAAAGTTGTATATATAAGATGAAAAAATGAACTGTGTGGACTTAATAGCACACTTGTATTTGACACTGAACAGATCAGTGAACTTAAACACATAATAGAAACCATCTAAACCGAAACACAGGCAGAGAAAAATAAAGTGAAAAGAAAAGAGAAGGAAAGATAAGACAAGAAAAGAGAAGAAAGAAAAGGAAAGAAAGGATAAAGAAGAATAGAAAAGAAAAAAGCCTTAGTGATTTGTAGAGCAATATTAAGTGGTCAATATACATGGTATTTAAGTACAGATAAAAAAGAAATAGAGGGGGCTTCCCTGGTGGCACAGTGGTTGAGAGTCCACCTGCCGATGCAGGGGACACAGGTTCGTGCCCCGGTCTGGGAAGATCCCTCATGCCGCAGAGCGGCTGGGCCTGTGAGCTATGGCCACTGAGCCTGCATGTCCGGAGCCTGTGCTCCGCAATGGGAGAGGCCACAACAGTGAGAGGCCTGCGTACCACAAACAAACAAACAAAAAAAGTGTAAAAATACAATGGCTAAATTGTTTTCAATTTGATGAAAATCCAGGAAGTTTGAGGCACTCAAAGCAAGATAAACAGAGAGAAAACCATACCAATGCATGTGCTGGAAAGATATGGTACACAGAAATCTTCAAAGCTGCCAGGGAAAGAAGTCACGATACATAGTGGAGAATAAAGATAAGAATTATCTCTGACTTTCTGTCAAAAAGAAAAAAAAAACCAACCTAAATCTGTAGACAATGGAAAATCAATCTTTTTTTTTTTTTTTTTTCCGGTACGCAGGCCTCTCACTGTTGTGGCCTCTCCCGTAGCGGAGCAACAGGCTCCGGACACGCAGGCTCAGCGGCCATGGCTCACGGGAGCAGCTGCTCTGCAGCATGTGGGATCTTCCCGGACCGGGGCATGAACCCCTGTCCCCTGCATCGGCAGGCAGACTCTCAACCACTGCACCACCAGGGAAGCCCTGGAAAATCAATCTTTAAATTACTAAAAACAATCATTCAGAATTATACGTGCAGCAAAAATTTTCTTCAAAATTAAACTAAAAACATTGTCATACAAACAACACCTAAGAGAATTTGGTGTCACCAGATTTGCACTATAAGATGTATCAGAGAAAGTTCTTCAGATGGAAGCTGGATGTTCATAAAGGAATAAAGAGTGTGAGAAATGTTAAAAGTGTGAAAACATATTTTTTCTTATTTTAAAAATTCTTTAGATTTGAGGCTATAGCATTAGACTTATAACAATGAATTACAAGATATATGATAAAATATATAACAGTAGCACAAAGAATAGGAAGGGGAACTGGAAGTATATTGTTGTAAGATTCACACATCATATATGAAGTGCTATAATAATATTTGAAGATAGACAATGATATATTAAAATTGCATATTGTAAATCTTAGAGCAACCACTAAAAAGCAAAACAGAGATACAGCTTATAAGTTCAAGAATAGACATAAAACTAAATAACTAAAAGTACTCAATCTAAAAAAAGAAGCAAAGGAGAAAAGTGAATGAAGGACAGATGCAAAAAATATAAAACAAATACTGTAGAATGATTCTAGACAAACACATTCAGATCGAAAAATAAATAAACAGTTTATGTACTCCAAATAAAAGGCAGTGATTGTTAGACTGATAAAAAGGCAATATCCAAATACGTTCTGTTTACAAGAAATGCATTTAAATATAGAAGACATATTTTTTAAAGTAAAATGATGAAAAATGATATATAATACAATTTACTAATCATAGGAAAGTGGCAGTAGCTATTGAATATTAGAAAAGTAGACCTCAGGGCAAAGAATTTGACCATTCTTAAAGAGACATGTTTAATAACAATAAAAGGGTCAATTAATTAAGAAGAATAAAAATCCTAACAGAAAACCTCCAAAATTTGTGAAGCAAATACTGAACAGCTGAAAGGAGAAATAAACAAATACACAATCAGAGTGTGGATCTTCAACACTCTTTTCTCAGTAAAATAAGCAGCCAGTATATCAACAAGGGTATAGATGATTACAACAGCACTCTCCAAGCACGACCTAATGGACAATTACAGAACACTTCACCCAAAAATAGCAGAATACACATTCTTTTCAAGTGTACACAAAACTTTACTAAGGTAGACAATGAGTCATAAAACAAATCTCAATAAATTTTAAAACAACTGAATTGACACAATATTTAATCTGACCACGGTGGAAATAAATTATAAATTTTAAGAAAGCTACATGAAAAATTCCCAAATACGTGAAAATCACTTTTTGAGATAATGGATATGTTTTATACATTTGTGAAACATGTTGACTTACATGTTAAAACCGGTGCTTTTATTGTATGTAAAAAACAATTTTACTAATTTGATTCAATATTAGCTAAAAGTGCAAAAAAATTACTTATTTGACCTTTCTAAGGTACAGTTGGGCCTCCACATCCACGGAATCTGTGAATACTTAGGGTCGACTGCACTAGCCGTATTATATAAAGGACTTAAACCTTCTGAGATTTTGGTGTTTGCAGGGGGTCCTGGAACCAATTCCCCAGTGGATACTGAGGAATGACTACAATACAAGCTTTTTGTTACTGGTCTTATCTTCAAAAACGGTTATGTATATCCTTCCCTCAGCTCTACCTACAACATCTGGCTCAAATTTAGTTTATGCTGGAGAAGATACTAGAACTCCTGCTTGGGGCAATCTTGGGAGCAGGCCACTTACTAGGGGAAGTCCTCTGAGGGGAATGATGGTGGAGTAAAGGAACGATCACACAAATCCTCATGTGTTAAGGCTAAATCACAAACCCAAACGTTTTATTATTTCTCACCTATTATTGAGCTCTTCTTTGTGTTTTCTCTTTTTTCTTTCTAGTCATCTGATATCTTCCATTGACTAATTTTCCTATTTGCTAATCTTTTCTTCTGCTGTTTTAATCTGCTATTAACACCCATTTTGAGCTCTTAATTTAGATTATATACTTTTTATGTCTAGAACTTTCATCTTAATCTCTTTTAAAATAAATTCTTCTCTGGTGAAATATTTTGTCTTGTCAAATGTTTTCTTGAACATATTAATTAGAGTTCTTTGAAGGTCCATTCCTGTTTACTCCAAAAAAAATAGGTCAAGTGTATGTCTGGTTTTAATAAATGTATATTTTTAAAAAGAATCTAATCTATAGTGATAATAGATCAGTGGCTGGATGTGTATGGCCAAGGGTAGGTGGAGAGAAATGACTATCAAGAGACATGTAGAAATATTTTGGGGAGAAGAATATGTTCTCTATCTTGATTATGGTGGTTGTTACATTTGCAGACTTTTCTTTTGTTCCTATACATTTTAGTTATTAATCGAATGCTAGATATTTTGTATAAAATACAACTAAGCTACTCATTTATTCATTCACTCATGCATGCATGCATTCATTCCGACAATATCAAATGCTTACCACATGCCAGTTCTTTTACTGGGGATCCACCAACAAACAGGACAGGTACAGCCTCTGCCTGTAGAGCTTTCAGTCCCCTGGTGGTCCTAGTTTCATAATTCTTTGGGCTTTCGAGTTTTCCCACACTCTTTTATTTACAAAGAATGCTGTGCTCCTCTATCAGTATATTCAAATTACAAACACATTTTTCAAAGTCAATTTTAAATGCCACAGCTCCCATGAATCCTTCCTGTGTTTGAAGTAATGTTAGCCTAGTCTGAGCTCCCATGTTAAATTATCTGTTTCTCTAATGGTATTTGTCTAACCTACCTTGCATTATTCATGAGGTAGCACATCTGACTAGACTGCAAACTCTTTAAGTGTAAGGATCTTGTCTTACTAACTCTTCTACATACTCCAGCACTTAGAAAAGTACCTGGGTCATAGTAAATAGATATTTATTAAATGATAAATACATAAATATGTCATGATAATATGTATAAAATCATGGTCTACATTTAATATTCTATAATTCACCCGATTCTATACTTCTAATTATTGAGCTTGAGTCGCTTATAACCCTACCACGTCTAATTCTAGCTTGCAGCTTCTATGATGCTCTATGCTCACAAGCCAGATAATCAAGCTTATTAAGGACTATGTATTAAAAATGTAATTAGGCACTTAGGAGGGTATAATGACTTTTCATACATTAAAGCATGGCTTGAGAGTTTGGGCTTTAAATCTAACTGCCTAGGAGGACTATTTTGTCAACATCCACATTTGGGGCTATATTTTGAAGACTAGACAATGGTTTCCAGAAGTCTGACCTCTGTAAAAATAGGGTATTGCATTACTAGAAAAAGCATTCCTTTTACAGAAAATAGCCATTCTAACACTGGATATGTGTCCTCTCTGACAAATGAATTCTGGTGTTCAGGACACAGAACCAGACAGCTGTCACAGCACCACTGAGGATTACTCTAAATTGCAGCAGATGGTGCTACTTATTTGGCCATCTAATGCTATTCTCAAGTATCAGTTGGCCAACTGCTGCGGTGGAGGTATGAAAATAGGAGATGTATTTAGAGCCAGAGGATACAAGCACAAATGTTTTGGGATAAGAGTTTAAACTGATATGCAAAAATTGCATCCAGCAAATTGTCAAGCCAGATCCATTAGAGGGTGTGGCTGAAAGCTCCTTCCCTCAGATGAAAGCAGTCTTGGAAAATACAACTTCTTCGGCCAGCTGTACGATAATCTCTTCCATGCCCTTTTCCCCTGAGATGCACACATGCTCACGGGCAAACTCACACATGCACACACACACATCACACATTTTCCTACACTTATAGTTGCTACTTGCTAAGTTGGTCTGCAATTTAAATTTAACACTACTTAGGAGCCATCTGGGTCACCTGTGGCTGGTCTGTGGAAATATGCACAGCATGTGTCAGTGGCTTACATCAGAAGCAGGAGCCTTTCTGGACTCTGTCTTTAAGGTAGTAGCTGCAGTACTATGTAGCTTTTATCAATGTACTGAAATCTGGCTTTCTGTGTCACAAAGATATTGAATATTCTGGCCATGTCTTTGGCCATCTCCATAGTTGCTATGGCTCACTCCTTATCAGAATTAAATCTGGTTAATAAACACTCTGCTTATCACTGCCCAGAGTACAATTTTTAAGTACTTTCTTAACACTAATTTATATCATTAACTGTTTACATATTAAGTTTAAAGATAGCTTACAATAGATATTAAATAGAATACTGGTGCATTGTAAACTCGTTTTGTAAAGTCAATAAATTCCTATTATGTGTATAGTGAGCTTCTTACTTGAGAAAAATGGACTAATTAAATTATTCAACTGAACAGCAGTTTAAAGTGGTGTACTATATTACCTAAAAGACGGTAACTTAAAAAGTGAAAAATTCGCAGAAAACATGGAGATTATT
Source organism: Leucopleurus acutus (assembly GCF_964270905.1). NCBI lineage: Eukaryota > Metazoa > Chordata > Mammalia > Artiodactyla > Delphinidae > Leucopleurus > Leucopleurus acutus. The sequence goes on along the minus strand of NC_139147.1, from coordinate 88,776,451 downwards.
TCCAGATCTCTGTATCGGAGGCCCAGCATATATGTGGCTAATGAATTAGAAATACCAAAATGCAAATTGAAATGACATCTATAAATAAACCTAAATAAATAAATGGATCAGCTTTGCATAACTTATCAATAGAAGCAAGTGAGACTTTCATGGAGAAAAAGCCTTTAAAGCACAGAAGGAGTGCTTACCGTGAGGAAGAAGACGACCTCAAAATTCATCAAGATCAAAGGCAAACTAAAATTGAAAACAGCAAGAGATACATATACATGTACATATGTACATACAAAGACTCATGAGAAAATTGACAATTATCCCAGAATGAACTCACGGAATGAAATGGGTAAAGCGTTCTTAAATGAAACCAAGGGAGGATATCAGCTCCAGAAGAGATGTGGGAGGACCCTCAGGATCAGAGCATTCAAAGTGCCTTGGGGACCAGTAAGCTGGAAGTAGATAGGCATGCGAATGCTCTTCTCCTCATGGGAGAAGATATTATCAAGGATCTCTCTACCAAATTATCTTTCCAGCAAGTTCTAAATCCTTGAAATGCCTGTACAAAAATTTAGGGGCCATCGTGCCTTCTGTACTATTAGGACAATAAGAGCCAGCAGAAATAGCAGCACTCTTAGTTGTCAGCATTTATCAACACAGTCTCTTGCCTGACAGCCACTGTCATAACTGATTCTCTTTCATCCCAGGTTAACTCTTGGCCCTGACTTGAGATTTATGGTTCAAATTGTTTAAATCCTATTCATTTCTTTTCATGGAAAAATCTATTGCTGACTTGCTGCCTAGCTTATTCGATCCCCACCTCATCTCCCATGCTTTACTACCATCCACCTATCCAATACTTACACAGTGAATTAGACCTGTTAACCAATATGTAAACTGTCATTTACATTTCTGATTTCCATTTATATTTCAAACTGCTAACTATGCCTCTGCTAAAGTCCATCCACACTATCTGGAAAAACTGCTGTAGATACAGGGCCAACAACAGTAAAATCACAGTATACTTAGATGAAATTAACAAACTAGACTTAACAGAATCTGTGTTGTAATGGTAAATAATTATGGAGTCCTAAGGGAGAAGCTCTGTTTTCAACACTTTACATACTTTAACTCATTTAATCCTATAACAACTCTTTGACCTAAGTAACAACAACCTCATTTTACTAAAGAAGAAACTGAGGAACAAAGAAGTTAAATGATATACCTACTAATATACTTACTGCTGCTAGAAAATAGTAGACCTAGGATTTGAACCCAGGCAGTTTGGGGTCAGAGCTCACCTTTTAAACCATTATTCTGTGTGATATCTTCTTGAGAGTTTAAAAACTTAAAAAAAAAAAATCATGGTTGCTATTAGGAATGTGTAAATTATCATTACAAATTATAATTTTCAAGAACATCTATGGAGTACTAATATAACAAACCATCTATGTGCTCATTAGGAAATTAGATTCTACAATGAGTAACAGATTGATGAGTCTGTAGTTACGCATATCTAGATTGAATAGAATGAGAGAATCTCTAACAACAGGTAGAATCCCAGAAAGCTTCCAAAGTTTTGAGTAAATTGAAGTGGCAGTCTATTTTTCAGGTGTAGCTTTAGTTCCATTCCATCCAAAGTTTCAAAGCAAGGCAGATATCCACAGAAATTATATGACCATTGGATAGTTTAGTTATATAATTGGGATTCCTGTTCATAGCAAAGGAATGGATAGTGTTATTGTGCTACATATAGTGAAAAACCATATCTGACTGATGAGGGAAGTACTAATGAAACACTGCATTGAATTAAGCAAGAGAACAAGGTTATATGGTGGGTTTTAGTAACCTTAAATTAATTAATAACTAATTATTTTTGTAGCTCATTGTATAAATACCTTGCAGCAATTCTAATTTCTAGAGATGAGGGACAGTCTTAGAGAAAGGGCAGGTTGATAAATGTAGTTGGACATAAACAAGTAAATATTTTGCATGATGGTTCGTATCGTTTGAGTGCTTGTGTCCCCCCAAAATTCATATATTGAAAACCTAATGCCTTATGAGATGGCATTAGAAGGTAGGATCTTTGGGAGGTGATTAGGTCCTAAATTAGATCCTTTATTAAAAGAGAACCAAGACAGCTCCCTTGCCCCTTCCACCATGTGAGGATACAACTGAGAAGTCAGTAGTCCGCAACTTAGAAAAGGGCCCCTAACCTTGGACGTCCAGCCTCCAGAACTTTGATAGACAAATTTATGCTGTTTATAAGGCACCCTGTCTGTGATATTTTGTTACAGTAGCCCAAATGGACTAAGACAGTGGGCAATCAATTTTTACTTACGTTTTTCATATAGCAAGGTGCTTTGTAAGTCTGCCTTCATGTCTTGGAGTTATTCTGGGTAGTCACCTCATAAAGGGAGTGCATTGCTAGAATTGATACTAGAACTATTGTTGAACCAAGAACATAGTTGGAGGGAGTGAGGCTGCTCCCAGTTGATAGTAGATGGCATTGTGAGGAAAATATTCGTATTTTCATGTTTTTGCCTGCTCAGGGATTTGTGAACCAAGATTGCCAGCAACATGTGTTAAAGAATTGAATAGCAATCCTATAGAAAAATAGATAAAATCCACTAGAAAAATATAGAGATTTATTTTTCTGAATGCTTAAATTTACAATTCATAGAGTGATAATATCTGGAGCCATTTGTTTACATTTTAAAGTGTTGCTGTTATAAATACTTGGGGATCTTCCCCATCTCCTCCAAGGAAGAATTTGTTTCCATTAGGGAGCAAAATTTTCTCCCCTTGTCTCTGGGAGAGAAGTTCTTATAGAAGCTCTGAAATCTATAGTTTTGGAATTCCTCATCTATAGTGTAAAATACCCTTCTGCACATGCAGGTAACATCTTTCCCAAGTGGAGGAAAGAGTACTAATGCTGAGATTGCTTTGTGAGTAAAATAATTTGCTTTTCTCTGATGCAGAAACCTCCAGCATTAAAAATGAAGATATTAAAAACTTATCAGTTATATTATAAACAATAGAATTCCAAGGTCTGACTAGTCAGTATGTTTGCTCTACGTGAATGCCTCCTAGAACAAATACTTCCCAAATTGTTTGTGCAAGATGTTAATAAGTGTTGCATAAGTAAAAGGGTCACATAATTAAATAAGTTTGAGAAATGGGGCATACCACATCTGTCTCTGGGATATGTATGAACTGGGTTCTGCAAACTTCTATAGTAAAGAAACATGTTCAATTTTGATCTAGGATTTACAAATTAGAAATACCATTGTAGAATGAGTTCATAGCATCTTTTTAGTCCTCTTAGATGTGCCAAAAGGGCACCCAGAAATTAGTGCCATATTCATAGATATATTTTCTGCCTAAATGTCCGGGAAGAGTTACTAGTTAGTGTTGTCTTTTGTCCCATTGTCCTCAAAGTCTTAGAAGTCATTCTATTGACCCTCTAGAAAGCAACTACTATTCACAAAAAGCAGTGCTTTTCAACACTGACAGAACATGAGAATCACCCAGGCAACTTAAAAAAATACAAGTGCCCCAAACCACACCAATTAAGAGAGCCTCTGAGGATGTCTGGGAATCTGTAAGATTTAAAAGCTTCACAGGTGACTCTAATGTGCAGCCAGGTTTAAGAACCACTGACACAGAGAAGTAGTTCTCCAACTTTAATGAATGCGGGGATCACCCGCATATGAATGCAGATGTCTGAGAAGCTTATTATTCAGCAGGCCTGGGGTGGGCTAGAAATTTTTTTTTAAACAAATACTCCAGATGATTCTGATGTAGTTTGAGATGGCCTCGATGGCCACACTTTGAGACACATTGCTATGAGCTGAATCTACCATTCTACCTGCTTCATGACAGTTAATCAAGAATCCCATCTTCTAGAAAACAGTAATATTCCAAATCTATCCATGGTACTCCCTAATCCACCTCTATTTTCAGAAACAAGGGGTTTTAAATTACTTTAAAATTCTGAGAGCAATATCCTGACCCATTTTACATGTCTCTGGCAAAACTCTGGATGGAGGTGAGCAAACTACCCTCCAGCAGCTGAAAGCTGCAGGAAGGAAAGCCCAGCCACTATTGGAGTTTTTTCCCTTGACAGTTCATAAATCTGGAGTCTCAGGGCACTTACTCCACCTGTAAAATACCTTCTTTACATGTCAGTCGCAAATGAGGGAAAGTCAGATATACACAAATATGAATTTCTATCAGAAAACATGGCTAAACTTCCACTTTTAGTAATGACTGAGTAGCTCCTATCAGACCAAGCTCCTATAAATAACAACTATACACTCTGGACAGAATAATATAAAACAACTACCCAAGGCACCAGAGAGAAAATGACATTTGCCAGATACCAGAGGACAGTCAATAGGTAGAAAAAAGAAATAGTATGAGGTAGCTTTTCCATTTTAATGGCTTTTAGCCTAAGAGTAGGATACAGTTGGCATGCAAAGTGGCTAAAGCCCACAAGGATATACCAGATTATTGGGGAACCAGAATACAGAATATGGGGCATCCATAGTAACTGGACAGTGAAGTGGAGAATCTTAGGAAGAAGAGAGGGACAGAAGAGGCCCAAATTCTGTAAATAACTCTGCTCAAATCTCTGGCTCACCCCTGAACTACACATTCAAAAGGGCAGCTTCTAAACAGCACATTTAAGGCTAAAAACAAAAACAAACAAACAAACAAAAACTAAACTATGAATTCAGAGCTTGAGTTTGAGTTCTCTTTATGGGAATATAACAGAATCCAAAGTCTGTACCACACATGATTCATAATGTCCAGTATATATTCCAAAACTACATGATATATTAAAAGTAGGAATATATGACCAATTTTCAAGGGGAGTACAATCAACAGAGCCCAAACTCAAGATATGCAGATGTTGTTATTACCAATCAAGGGTTTTTAAGCAGCTATTTTGAATATGTTCAACAAAGTAAGGAAAAATATGCTTGTATTGTGTGAAAAAGGAGGAAATCTCAGCAGAGAAATAGACATATAAAGAAGAACTATCTCCGTACCTGTGACTTGCGTGAGTGGCACCTCCAGTGGAATCCAGTGGGACATAATTCATTTTCCATTTGGATAGGAATCATCAAAGCAAAAACTGCAATGGACAGAATTATAGACCTGTGTGGCTGACAGGGTCTTGGTGCTCTGGCCAGGTGTCAGGCATGAGCCTCTCAGGTGGGAGAGCCAAGTTCAGGACATTGGTCCACCAGAGACCTGCTGGCCCCTTGTAATATAAATCACTGAGAGCTCTCCCAGAGATCTCCATTTCAACGCTAAGACCCAGCTCCACTCAACGACCAGCAAGCTCCAGGGCTGGACACTGCATGCCAAACAAATAGCAAGACAGGAATACAGCCCCACCCATTAGCAGAGAGACTGCCTAACATCATAATAATATCACAAACACCCCAAAACACACCACCAGACACAGTAATGGCCACCAGAAAGACAAGATCCAGTCTCATCCACCAGAACACAGGCACCAGTCCCCTCCACCAGGAAGCCTACACACCCACTGAACCAACCTTAGCCACTGGGGGCAGACACCAAAAACAACTGGAAATAACAAACCTGCAGCCCATGGGAAGGAGGCCCCAGACACAGTAAGATAAGCAAAATGAGAAGACAGAGAAACACACAGCAGATAAAGGAGCAAGGTAAAAACCAATCAGACCAAACAAATGAAGAGGAAATAGGCAGTCTACCTGAAAAAGAATTCAGAGTAATGATAGTAAAGATGATCCAAAATCTTGGAAATAGAATGGAGAAAATACAAGAAACATGCAATAACGATCTAGAAGTACTAAAGAGCAAACAAACAATGATGAACAACAAAATAACAGAAATTCAAAATTCTCTAGAAGAAATCAATAGCAGAATAACTGAGGCAGAAGAACAGATAAGTGACCTGGAAGATAAAATAGTGGAAATACTACTGCAGAGCAGAATAAAGAAAAAAGAATGAAAAGAATTGAGGACAGTCTAACAGACCTCTGGGACAACATTAAATGCACCAACGTTGGAATTATAGGGATCCCAGAAGAAGAAGAGTAAAAAAAAAGGACTGAGAAAATATTTGAAGAGATTATAGTTGAAAACTTCCCTAATATGGGGAAGGAAAGAGTCAGTCAAGTCCAGGAAGCACAGAGAGTCCCATACAGGATAAATCTAGGGAGAAACACTCCAAGACACATAATAATCAAACTATCAAAAATAAAACACAAAGAAAAATTTATTAAAAGCAGCAAGGGAAAAATAACAAATAACATACAAGGGAATCCCTATAAGGTTAACAGCTGATCTTTCAGAAGAAACTCTGCAAGCCAGAAAGGAGTGGCAGGACATATTTAAAGTGATGAAAGGGAAGAACCTACAACCAAGATTTCTCTACCCACCAAGGATCTCATTCAGATTCACTGGAGATATAAAAAGCTTTACAGACAAGCAACACCTAACGGAATTCAGCACCACCAAACCAGCTTTACAACAAATGTTAAAGGAACTTCTCTAGGCAGGAAACACAAGAGAAGTAAAAGACCTACACTAACAAACCCAAAACAATTAACAAAATGGTAATAGGAACATACATACTGATAACTACCTTAAACGTAAATGGATTAAACGCTCCAACCAAAAGACATAGACTGGCTGAATGGATATAAAAACAAGACCTATATATATATGCTGTCTACAAGAGATGCAGTTCAGACCTAGGGACACATACAGATTGAAAATGAGGGGATGGAAAAAGATATTCTATGCAAATGGAAATCAAAAGAAAGCTGGGAAGCAGTTTTCATATCAGACAAAATAGGCTTTAAAGTAAAGACTATTACAAGAAACAAAGTAGGACACTACATAATGATCAAGGGATCAATCCAAGAAGATATAACAATTGTAAATATTTATGCACCCAACATAGGAGCACCTCAATAAATAAGGCAAATGCTAACAGCCATAAAGGGGAAAGTGACAGTAACACAATCACAGTAGGGGACTTTAACACCCCACTTTCACCAATGGACAGATCATCCAAAATGAAAATAAATAAGTAAACACAAGCTTTAAGTGATACATTAAACAACATGGAATTAATTGATATTTATAGGATATTCCATCCAAAAAGAACAGAATACACTTTCTTCTCAAGTGCTAATGGAACATTCTCCAGGATAGATCATATCTGTGGTCATAAAGCAAGCCTTGGTAAATTTAAGAAAATTGAAATTGTATCAATTGTATCAAGTATCTTTTCCGTCCACAACGCTATGAGACTAGATATCACTTACAGGAAAAAAATCTGTAAAAAGTACAAACACATGGAGGCTAAACAATACACTACTCAATAACCAGAGATCACTGAAGAAATCAAAGAGGAAATCAAAAAATACCTAGAAACAAATGACAATGCAAACACGACAATCCAAAACCTAAGGTATGCAGCAAAAGCAGTTCTAAGAGGGAAGTTTATAGCAATACAGTCCTACCTCAAAAACAAGAAACATCTCAAATAAACAACCTAACTTTACACCTAAAGCAATTAGAGAAAGAAGAACCAAAAAACCCCAAAGTTAGCAGAAGGAAAGAAATCATAAAGATCAGATCAGAAATAAATGAAAAAGAAATGAAGGAAACGGTAGTAAAGATTAATAAAACTAAAAGTTGGTTCTTTGAGAATATAAACAAAATTGATAAACCATTAGCCAGACTCAACAAGAAAAAAAGGGAGAAGACTCCAATCAATAGAATTAGAGATAAAAAAGGAGAAGTAAGGGCTTCCCTGGTGGTGCAGTGGTTGAGAGTCCACCTGCCAATGCAGGGGACACGGGTTTGTGTCCTGGTCCAGGAAGATCCCACATGCCGCAGAGCATCTGGGCCCATGAGCCATGGCCGCTGAGCCTGTGTGTCCGGAGCCTGTGCTCTGCAACAGGAGAGGCCACAACAGTGAGAGGCCCACGTACCGCAAAAAAAAAAAAAAAAAAAAAAAAGAAGTAACAATTGACACTGTAGAAATATGAAGGATCATGAGAGATTACTACAAGCAAATATATGCCAATAAAATGGATAACCTGGAAGAAATGGACAAATTCTTAGAAAAGCACAACCTTCTGAGACTGAACCAGGAAGAAATATAAAATATAAACAGACCAATCACAAGCACTGAAATTGAGACTGTGATTAAAAATCTTCCAACAAACAAAAGCCCAGGACGAGATGGCTTCACAGGCAAATTCTATCAAACATTTAGAGAAGAGCTAACACCTATCCTTCTCAAACTCTTCCAAAATATAGCAGAGGGAGGAATACTCCCAAACTCATTCTATGAAGCCACCATCACCCCAATACCAAAACCCGACAAAGATGTCACAAAAAAGATCGCTACAGGCCAACACCACTGATGAACATAGATGCAAAACTCCTCGACAAAATACTAGCAAACAGAATCCAACAGCACATTAAAAGGATCATACACCATGATCAAGTGGGGTTTATTCCAGGAATGCAAGGATTCTTCAACATACACAAATCAATCAATGTGATAAACCATATTAACAAATTGAAGGAGAAAAACCATATGATCATCTCAATAGATGCAGAAAAAGCTTTCGACAAAATTGAACACACATTTATGATAAAAACCCTCCAGAAAGTAAGCATAGAGGGAACTTACCTCAACATAATAAAGGCCATATATAACAAACCCACAGGCAACGTCATTCTCAATGGTAACAAACTGAAACCATTTCCTCTAAGATAAGGAGCAAGACAAACTTGTCCACTCTCACCACTATTATTCAAAATAGTTTTGGAAGTTTTGGCCACAGCAATCAGAGAAGAAAAAGAAATAAAAGGAATCCAAATTGGAAAAGAAGAAGTAAAGCTGTCACTGTTTGCATATGACATGATGCTATACATAGAGCACCCTGAAGATACCACCAAGAAACTACCAGAGCTAATCAATGAATTGGGTAAAGTAGCAGGATACAAACTTAAGGCACAGAAAACTCTTGCATTTCTATACACTAATGTTGAAATATCTGAAAGAGAAATTAAGTAAACTATCCCATTCACCACTGCAACAAAATGAATAAAATACCTAGATATAAACATACGTAAGGAGACAAAAGACCTGTATGCAGAAAACTATAAGACACTGATGACAGAAATTAAAGATGATACAAACAGATGGAGAGATATACCATGTTCTTAGATTGGAAGTATCAACATGTGAAAATGACTATACTACCCAAAGCAATCTACAGATTCAGTGTAATCCCTATCAAACTACCACTGGCATTTTTCACAGAACTAGAACAAAAAATTTCACAATTTGTATGGAAACACAAAAGACCCGAATAGCCAAAGCAATCTTGAGAAAGAAAAATGGAGCTGGAGGAATCAGGCTCCCTGACTCCAGACTATACTACAAAGCTACAGTAATCAAGAAGTATGGTACTGGCACAAAAACAGAAATATAGATCAATGGAACAGTATAGGAAGCCCAGAGATAAACCCATGCACATATGGTCACCTTATCTTTGATAAAGGAGGCAAGAATATACAATGGAGAAAAGACAGTCTCTTCAATAAGTGGTGCTGGGAAAACTGGACAGCTACATGTAAAGGAATGAAATCAGAACACTCCCTAACAGCATACACAAAAATAAACTCAAAGTGGACTAAAGACCTAAATATAAGGCCAGACACGATCAAACTCTTAGAGGAAAACAGAGGCAGAACACTCTATGACCTAAATCACAGCAAGATTCTTTTTGACCCAGCTCCTAGAGAAATGGAAATAAAACCAAAAATAAACAAATGGGACCTAATGAAACTTAAAAGCTTTTGCCCAGCAAAGGAAACCGTAAACAAAACGAAAAGACAACCCTCAGAATGGGAGAAAATATTTGCAAATGAAGCAAGTGACAAAGGATTAATATCCAAAATATACAAGCAGCTCACGCAGGTCAATATCAAAAAAATCAAGCAACCCAATCCAAAAAATGTGCTGAAGACCTAAATAGACATTTCTCCAAAGAAGATATATAGATTGCCCGCAAACATATGAAAGGATGCTCAACATCTCTAATCATTAGAGAAATAAAAGAAAATACAAATCAAAACTACAGTGAACTGTTACCTCACACCAGTCAGAATGGCCATCATCAAGAAGTCTACAAACTATAAATGCTGGAGAGGGTGTGGAGAAAGGGAGCCCTCTTGCACTCTTGGTGGGAATGTAAATTGACACAGCCACTATGGAGAACAGTATGGAGGTTCCTTAAAAAACTAAAAATAGAACTACCATACGGCCCAGCAATCCCATTACTGGGCATATACCCTGAGAAAACCATAATCCAAAAAGAGTCATGTACCACAATGTTCATTGCAGCGCTATTTACAATAGCCAGGACATGGAAGCAACCTAAGTGTCCATTGACAGATGACTGGATAAAGAAGATGTGTCACATATATACAGTGGAATATTATTCAGCCATAAAAAGAAACGAAATTGAGTTATTTGTAGTGAGGTGGATGGAGCTAGAGCCCGTATACAGAGTAAAGTAAGTCAGAAAGAGGAAAACAAATACTGTATGCTAACACATATATATGGAATCTAAGAAAAAAAAATGGTTCTGTAGAATCTATGGGCAGGACAGCAATAAAGACGCAGATGTAGAGAATGGACTTGAGGACAAGGGGAGGGGGACGGGTAACCTGGGATGAAGTGAGAAAGTGGCATGGACATATATACAGTACCAAATATAAAACAGATAGCTAGTGGGAAGCAGCTGCATAATACTGGGAGACCAGCTCGGTGCTTTGTGTCCACCTAGAGGGGTAGATAGGGAGGGTGGGAAGGAGATGCAAGAGGGAGGGTATATGGGGATGTATGTATACGTATAGTTGATTCACTTTGTTATAAAGCAGAAACTAACGCACCATTGTAAAGCAATTATATTCCAATATAGATGTTATAAAAAAGGACCAAATGGAATTTCTGAAATAAAAACAGAAACACAGTATCTAATATAAAACATTGAATGAATGTGCTTAATAGCACATTTAGAATAAAAATTTCTAAAGAAAGAGTCATTGAATTCAAATATACGCTAATAGAAATTATCTGATATGAAGAAGTGCAAGAGAAAAAAAGATTAATAAGTTAATAGTTTCTCAGGAGTCTACGTGAGAATACCAAAATGTATGAAATACATATTATTGGAGTCCTAGAGGGACTTTCAGGTAAAATGTTGGAAGATATAAGAGCCAAAGATCTCCTAAATTTGGTGAAAGACATATTTATAAAGATTTAAGCAGAGTAAGTACCGACAAATGCCTCCAAGTACATCAGTCATACTGCTAATGACAAAAGATAAAGAAAAAGCAAAACCTTGAAAGCAGCCAGAGAGAAATGACACATTGAATACAGAAAAACAAAAGTTCAATCAAATACTAGCTTCTTATCAGAAAAAAACTGAGAACCAAAGAGAGCTGACATGTGCAGAAGATGGTCCAGAAACAGACATGGGAGTGAGAATAAAAGAAAATACAATAATTTAACAGAGTCATAGAAGTGATAATGGAGAAAATACTGGACACTCAAGATTGTATGCTGCCATCAAACATTATAGACAAAGATGAGATATGAGAGGAAATTTCACCATGAGTCATAAAATAAAATAGAGAATGATGCATATTATTGTGGCACATATTATCATAGGGTAATATGCATATATTATGATACAGTCATATCTGAATTTGAACTTGCACAAACTATGTTTCTCCCATATGTAGTACCGATAAAAAAGCCCATGTTTCTGCACCTACTCTGCTTCCCGAACTATACATGCACTTTCATCTATCTAATAGGAGTAGTTCTCTAATGCTAGTTCTGCTCCATTTTTATAATATAGCTGTGTATTTCAAAAGCCTCTAAAATATTTATGTGCTTTAACACAATCATTTCAATTTGATTAATTTAGTCCAAGAAAATTATGTGAAATGCAGCCAAGTATTTACACATAGGATATTCATCAGAGCTTTACCTATACAATATTTTTAGGTATAATATTAATGGCAGAAGTACAGGCATGATTCTGGGAGATTTACAATGACTATGGGAGATTTACAAAGTGAAACAACCTACCACTACAAAATCATGTGTGTCAAGGTTTTTTCATGATATATGAAAATGTTTATGACATAAAGTTGAATTTTTAAAAAAATTCCCGTTAACATTGTCTGAATTATGTTAAAAAAAAAAACTGGAAAGAAAATGCCAAAATGTCCATACTGCTTGTCTCTGGGTTGTGGATTTATTGTTTGGCTTTGTTTAGTTCTGATTCTTTCTACTTTATGGGTAATTTGCAAATATTTCACAAGAACCATGTATTATTTTATAATTTAAAAATAAGAAGAAAGGTATAAAAAAATAAACTTGATTCCTAGAAAAACCAACAGCGTGTCCATCTGTGAGCTGCAACTGAAGTAATGGGGCGTGAGTTGGAAGTTAGAGTCAGATGCAACAGTGGGTCAGCAACTAGACAGGGAATCAAAAATGCAGGCATATACTGCTAGTAATGTAAGAGTCAGGACACTCATGATTTAGGGAAAGCAGAAAACTGTCAGTCGTGGACCAAAAATATATAAGCAAAGGAAAATCAGATGGATAAAACAGGATAGGTGGTCATATATTCAAGGGGAAAGCCAGAAACAAGAAAAGAATAAAAATCGCAAGGAGGGGGCAAGGAGAGGCAGGGAGATGTTGAGGGTGAGTTTCCTCAACAAAGACTTCATATGTACTTTGGGTTAGAATAGAAACCAGTCTGAGGATGTGGCCAGTTCAGAGTCCATATAGAAAAGCAGGTAGATTAGCAAACCCAACAAGAAAGGGTAAAGAGGCGGTGTGTATTTCAGTAATCTCTTGCGTAGCCTACACCAGAGAATAAAGCGGGGAGGGGAGAGAGAGAAAAAGAGAGAGAATGAGCTTAAGGGTCCCTGAAAATTGTTGGATAAAGGAGCAAACCAGTGCAGAAATCAGGGCACTGGGACTCTACAGATCTGTAACGTAGTTTATTCACAAGCTTATGATCTAAAATGTTATTATAAATGAAAGAAGGATATGTTAAACCCTAGATTATATGTATTCAATATCTATAGTAAATACAATGCTTATTATCTGTAAAACATTCCTTTTATTTTTCAGAACAATCTATATTCTATTTCCATTATGGGAGTGTATATACATTTACTGTATTTTTCAGACTGCAGTTCTCTAAAATACTTCCAATTATTTCCTTGCTAACATTCTATTTTAGAAGTGCCAAGTATTAGAACTTGCTGACTACAAACTCTTGACCTATCACAAACGTCTGCTACAAATTTATCCTTTGGAAGGTTCACAATCACACAACTGAAAATTTACAATCTATTATTCACCTACAACTAACGCAAAGTGAATAAAGTATCTATAGATATTTTCCCATGTCTTCACAGCTTTTCACAAATACAGAGAGACACCCTGGCCCCAGTATTGCACCTGTAAAATACCTACTTCCCTCCTGCCAATGTTAATAACAGAATAAAGTTGCTATGACAATTTCTTTCAATTTGGAGTTTATCTCAATCAAACATATTATTAGTTCTATTCAGTTCATTTAAAATTAACCACATCTTCTGTTCAAATGCTGCTGGAATTGACCTAGCATGTCTGCAGAGATAATGAGATTAAGGTGAATGTAGTAATAAATAGTACAACATGGCCTAATTATATACCATACCACCATTCACCTTAATTTGAGAAAAAGCAGAAACTGGATGGAATTCAAAAGGCAGCATATTGAAAATGAATAAAAAGACTTTTTATGTGGTGCATAATCAGCTTTCAGAATTCACTGCTGCAGGATATTTCTCAGGCTAAAATTTAGTAAGTTTTCAAGATAAGCATAAGAATGGCATCTGTGGGTACACTAGCTGGATGTGAATTTATGGAAGCTCTCAGTCCTCATGCTGGTAGCCATAAAATCATCACCAGCTGGTGCTGGGATGGAAACCCTCCCTGTGGTGTCCCACTGCACAATTGGCCAGATGCATGATGTGCTGTAGTTGTTGTACAAAGACAAAAGAACCCAGAAAGCCTTAGGCATTAGCCTTTGCCAAAGGAAGGATTGTGCACATGATGGAAACTTTCAAGCCAACCATGATCTGTGTTCGTGAGTCTCACAGTACCCTCCCCTATCTGTTTCTTGATTAAATGGCATTTCCCCCATCATGGTAAAACACAATGATTCCTCTTTTCTGCGGAGTTTATTCAGTGTTATCACAGAATTAGTGTATACTTTATTTGTTAGAAATGCAAGTAATCTCTGCTGTGAATATCCAGACCACCGTTCATTTAAAAGTGGCCGGTCCCAAAATGTCACCCTTTTAAAGTGGTAACAATGGCAATGGTGGTGATTGGGGGCTTTTGTTAATGGACAGCATGGCAGGTCTATTTGTTGGCATTCTCCCTGACATCCTGAGCCCTTTAATTCTGTCTGACAGATTCAGGCCATGCTCCAGATCTCACAAAAGAGGTGAGAGAGAGTATTGATCTGCCTGTTATTGTTGGTGATTTACTGTTCCATTCCTTTAGCAAATTTAAACACACATGCACACATATAAACCCTCACCACCGGGTCACAGCTGCTAGATGGCAGAGTAATGAGTGATTATTTTTTTATCTCTCCTAAGCTCTGTAAGTAACTTCTCTTGTGGATTCATGACAGTCCTGCAGATTTAAACCAAATAAATAATATCTTCTCACTCTAAGGTCAAAGGGTTCCTAAGCATGGTAATAAATATCTGCTTAAAATAGAAACACATACATATTGAAAGCTTGCAAAATGCTTTTTTGAGCATTCTATATTCTAAAACAAATGTGAGGCATGTAATTTTGGAGTAGTCTAACATGGTGTTATCAAAAGGGTAAATAATGTACAAGATATAGCTCTAAAATCATGAAACTGTTTCCTTCCCGGAGCCCAGATGGTCATCATGGAGATTGCTCCTCTTAAATGGAACTACATTGGGACATACTGCTGACTCTAAGCATGTTGCCATTGTACAAAATGCTTTTGAACTTATTTCTCTCTTTCCCCAAACTCCTTTTTTTCATTGTTTTATGTATTTACCCTCGAAACATGGTATAAGCAAGTTATGTTATTGTACTAGTGTGCTCATGCTGCCATAACAAAATAGCACAGACTGGGTAGCTTAAACAACAGAAGTTATTTTCTCACAGTTCTAGAGGCTGGCAGTCTAAGATCAAGGTTCCAGCAGGGTTGGTTTCTAGTGAGGCCTCTCTTCCTGCTTTGCAGATGGTCACCTTCTTACTGTGTTCTCACATGGCCTTTCCTCTGTGTGTGCACAGAGAGTGAACTCTGGTGTCTCGTCTTCTTCTACTCAGATTAGGACTCCACTGTTATAACATCATTTAATATTAATTACCTCCTTAAAGGTCCTACCACCAAATATAGTTACACTGGGGGTTAGGACTATAAAATGAATTTTAGGGGACCACAGTTCATAGAAGCCATCTTATTTGTTTGACTTAATCTCCCCAAATTTATTTTGCCTGTATAAAAATATCAAATTTCCTCTTGACATAGATGCCACTCACTATTTAGATAAGTGTCAGTTCTTAGTAAATTAAAAAATATATTACAGGCTCTTAAGGCAATTTCAAAAGAAGTTCTGACATGTGTTGAAAAATGTAGCATTTGCCAGATTAAATAAATAGCTTCCTAAGATGACTACATTCTTATCTAGACCGAATAAGTTATAAGAATTAATCATTTTTATTTGTTCATTTAAAAAAAGTCATACCCTACCAATACTTCATTATTCCATAGAAAAAATGTTGATGCCCCTCTGCTAATAACAACTATAAACTCTGGACAAAATACTAAAAGCAATATCTTGAGGGCTCTGGAGAAGAAATAAGGCAAGCAGATTCTGAAAAGAAGTTGTCACTAGAAAAATGGAAATAATACTGTGTATTTTTTCTGTCCCTATGGATTTGACTCAATGAGGAGTGGCTAAAATTCTAATATTCTGATAGAAAGTCCACTGTCTTTATGTCCTGAGAAATCAGGGAATAAAGCCAGAAACCAGAGATGATGGAGAATGGGAGGGAATCATGGAAAAGAGAGAGCTGGACAAGGGAATCTTCAAATTGTGTGAATAAACTCTGCCCACATCTCTGGAAGATCCTGAACTGTGTATGCATGGGGAAAGCTACCAGCAGACCAGCCAAATACAAAAGAATTAAAATTAGATTTGAGATGTCACCCACCATGGTTGAGCCAGAGTTTACAGTTTGAATCTGACCAACTTAATTACCTGCAACAACAAAAACACCAATATACTTTAAGGAATATAGCAGTATCTAGAGCTTACATTTACAATGTTTAAGATGCAATCCAAATTATGTTACATACAGATAACCAAGAAAATATGAGCCATTTTCATGGGTAAAAACAATCAACAGGGCCCAATCCTAAGATGATTCAAAGTTGGAATTATCAGACAATGACTTTAAAGCAGGTGATATAAATATATATTCAACGAGGTAAAAGAAAATACTCTTGTAATAAATGCAAAGATAGGAAAAATTAGCAGAGAAATAGAATACATAAAAAACAACTAAATAGAAATCTTAAAAGCAAAATATAAGTTAGAAATTCAAATGTCACTAATTGAACTTAATAATAGAATGAAGATTACAGAGAAAAAAAATTCAGTGAACTTGAAGATAAGGCAATAGAAGTTATTCAATCTAAAGAAAAGAGAGAAAATAGGTTAAAAATAAAAATAAACAGACACACGAAGACCTGTAGTAGATCAAAATATCTAATATATGTGAAGTTTTAGTCCCCAAAGAAAAGGAGACTGAAGTGGACAGAAAAAAGTCTAAAAAATAATGATTGAAAAGTTCAAAAATTTGGTGAATGGCAGATTCTAGAAGCTCAGCAAATTCCAAGCAGAATGAGTACAAAAAAAAAACACCCACCACTCCCCACTTGCCAAGTACATCATAGTCAAACTGGTGGCAAATGAAAGATAAGAAAATCAATCTTGAGAACCGAAAACATGCATACAAACAAGGAATCGTGGTTAAAAATACCATAGAATTTTCATCAGAAACTTTGGAGGACAAAGACATTGAACAATATCTTTAGCTTATCAAAGCAAAATAAACAAACAAAACAACAACAAAACAACAACAAATGCAGAATTCTATATCCAGCAAAAACACTTCCCAAGAATGAAAGACAAACACATTTTATATAAAGGAAAACTAAGAGAATGAATCACCAGTAAACCTATACTGGAAGAAATTTTAAAAGCAAGTTCTTCAGGCTGAAAGGATATGAAGCTGAGGAGAAACTCAGATCTTAAGGAATAAATGAAGAGCACCAGAAATGGTAAATATCTTAGTAAATAACAGACTATTTCTTTAGCTTAATTTCTTTAAAATACACACGACTATTTAAAGAAAATTTATAATGGACATCAGAAGAGCAGGGAAGAAATGGTCTAAATTTCAAAGTTTCTACATTTCATGTTAGTTTTAACTCCAACTAGAGAAAATATTTTGAGTGAAAGTAGAGGTTTCCTCACTAAAATATTCATCCATTTACCAAGATGATTTTAGAAATTTCCACCCACATTTAATATATTTGTGTTTTATTTCATTTTAAAATTGTGTGTGCTCCATCAGCATATACACTAAAATTCTAGTGATACAATGGTAATTTTCCAAACTTTTGGGCAAGGATAACACATTTACAAATAATTTAATAATTTACAAAAACTAATGGAAAATATATATATATTTGCGTTCTCCCAAATCTCACACACACACACACACACACATCAATACCAGCCAGATTAAAAGCATACAAGAAGGGATGGAAATTTTCTACCTTTCAAATGAAAACATATGTCTTGTTTTAAAATGAGACACAGCACTAAAAATGAAATGAATTGAGAAATAATGGATAAACAAGCATTTAAATTAGAATGTTTTTGCATCAAAAATATGATAAAATACATAAAAGGTAATTCACAAACTAAGAGAAGAAAACTAAACCTATTCCTTAAAATCAGCAAGTAAAAGAAAAACAGTTCAAAGGAAAAGATACGAACAGATATTCATAGAAGAGAAAACAAAAAATGGTCAATAAAGGGCAAATATATGTTATTTATTAATAATCAAGGAGATTCAAATTAGACCACAGTAAGATAACATTTTATTCCCATCAGATTAGCAAAAATTAAAATACCTGACAATACCATATTTTAGTAAGGATGAAGATTAATGGAACTCACATATTGCTGTGAGAGGTAAGTTGGTAAAACCACAGCAGATAGCAGTTTTGCAATATTAAAGATGCAAATATGCTACTCTTTAGCAATTTTATTTACAGACGTATACCTAGAAAAATTCTTTTACAAATGCATAAAGTCATATGCATAAGAATAATTATTACAAGATTGTTGATAATAGAAAAACATCATTGAAATGGATTAATCCATTATGGTATCTTCACAAAAAAAATTATATGACAGGGCTTCCCTGGTGGCTCAGTGGTTGAGAGTCCGCCTGCCGATGTAGGGGACACGGGTTCGTGCCCCGGTCCGGGAAGATCACACATGCCGCGGAGCGGCTGGACCCGGGAGCCATGGCCGCTGAGCCTGCGCATCTGGAGCCTGTGCTCCACAACGGGAGAGGCCACAACAGTGAGAGGCCCACGTACAGCAAAAAAATTAAAAAAATTAAAAAAAATTATATGACAGTGAAAATAAAAATTAAAACAGGTGCTTTTATAGATCAACATAGGTGTATCTCACAAGCATAATGTTAAACAAAAACACAACTGTATTTATCTAAAATTTCAAAACACGTATAGTAAAACCATACAGTTGGCCGTTGAACAACATGGGCTTGAACTGCTTAGGTCCACTTGTATGTGAATTATTTTCAATAAATTCATTGGAAAAACTTTTGGACATTTGCAACAGCTTAAAAAAAACTCATAGATGAATCGTTGTAGTCTAGAAATATAAAAAAAATTAAGAAAAAGGTATGTCATGAATGCATAAAATATATGTAGATATTAGTCTGTTTTATCATTTGCTACCATAAAATATACACAAATCTGTTATAAAAAGTTAAACTTTATCAAAACATGAACACAAACACAGACTGTACGTGATGCCATTAACACTCAAGAAGTGTAAACAAGTGTAAAGATGCAGTATTAAATCATAGCTGCATAAAGTAACTGTAGTCCATACTATACCACTGTAATAATTTTGTAGCCACCTTCTGTTGCTATTGTGGTGAGCTCAAGTTTTGGGAGTAACTGCTTATAACGTGGTATGATGCTAACAATCTCCATGTGAGCAGTTTGTTTCTCCAGGAAATTGCATATGGTAGTAAAAAGTGATCTCTCATGGTTCTTGCATATTTTTCATTATGTTTGGTGCAATACCATAAATCTCGAATAACACCATGGAACCCATACAAAGTGCCACTAGGGATGCCAGTGTTCCCAAAAAGCAGAGAAAAGTCATGACATTACAAGAAAAAGTTGAGTTGCTTGATATGTAATATAGATAGAGGTCTCCAGTAGCGTTTGCCCACCATTTCAAGATAAATAAATCCAGTGTGAGGACCACGGTAAAAAAAGAAAAAGAAATTCATGAAGTCATCACTGTAGCTACTCCAGCAGGTGTGAAAACTTCGCATTTTTTGTGAAATACATTTTTATCTTGTATTGAAAGTGCAACATTTATGTGGGGGCAGGATTGCTATAAGAAAGACATACCTATGGACTCTAATATAATTTGAGAAAAAGTGAAGTCATTATATGACAAACAGCAAAAGGAAAGAGAAGGATATAAAGCTGGGGAATTTAATGCTACCAAAGGATGGTTTGATCATTTTAGAAAGAGGTTTGGCTTAAAAATGTCAAGATAATAGAAGCATCTTCTGTCGACTAAGAGGCAGCAGAAGAGTTCCCAGATACCATTAAAAAAATTATTGAGGACAAGAGGGGAAAGCGGGGGTGGGGGGGAGGGCAGGTGGTGGTGGGATGAATTGGGAGATTGGGATTGACATATATACAATAATATGTATATTACAATAATATGTATATATACAATAATATGTATAATGCAGATGAAAGTGCCCTATTCTGGAAAAAAGTTGCCACAAGGACATTTGTTAGTAAGGAAGAGAATTGCACACCAGGATTTAAGGCAGGAAGGGATAGGCTAACTTGGCTGTTTTGTGAACATACGGTTGGGTTTATGATCCAGACCTCCCTTATCTATAAAGCTGCTAACTAACGCCTGAGCCTTGAAGGAAAAAATTAAACAACAGCTGAGAGTCTATTGGTTGTACAACAAGAAGGCCTGGACAATGAGAACCTTTTTTCTCCAATGGTTCCATTAATGCTTTGTCCTTGAAGTCAGGAAGCATCTTGCCAGTAAGGCACTGCCCTTTAAAGTTGTTTTGATATTAGACAATGCCCCTAGCCATCCAGAATCCCATGAGTTCAACACGAAAGCCATCAAAGTGGTCTACTTGCCCCCAAAACAACCTCTAATTTAGCCTCTAGATCAGGGGGTCATAAGGAACTTTAAGGCTCATTACACATGGTACTCTATGGAAAAGATTGTCAATGTTATGGAAGAGAACACTGACAGAGAGAATATATGAAATTCTGAAAGGATTACACCATCACTGAAGATGCCATCATTTTTATAGAAAAAGCTGTGAAAGCCATCAAGCCTAAAACAATAAATTCCTGCTGGAGAAAACTGTGTCCAGATGTTGTGCATGACTTCACAGGATTTATGGCAGAGCCAATCAAGGAGCTCATGAAAGAGATTGTGGATATGGTATAAAAAAAAACAGTGTGTGTTGGAGGGAAGGGTTTCAAGATATGCATCTTGGAGAAATTCAAGATCAAATAGAAATCACTCTAGTGGAATTAATAGAAGATGACTTGATGGAGATGAGGGCTTCTGAACCAGTGCCAGACAATGAGGAAGAAGATGTAGAAGAAGCAGTGCCAGGAAACAAATTGACATTAGACAATCAGGCAGAAGGGTTCCAACTATTCAAGACTGCTTTTGACTTTTTTTATGACATGGACCCTTCTGTGATATGGGCACTGAAACTAAAGCAAATAATGGAAAAAGAATTGGTACCATCTAGAGATATTCTTAGAGAACTGAAAAAGCAAAAAGTCAGACAGAAATTACAATCTATTTCCATAAAGTTATACCAAGTGTGCCTGCCTCTCCTGCCTTCCTTCCCACCTCTTCCACCTCTTCCACTCTGCTACCCCTGAGACAGCAAGACCAACCCCTCCTCTCCCTCCTCCTCCTCAGCCTACTCAGAATGAAGATGATGAGGTTGAAGACCTTTATGATGATCCACTTCCACTTACTGAATAATAAACAATTATCATGCTGTACAGTTCATAAAATTATGTCATGTATATGTGTGTCTTCATGTGAAAATCTAATAACTGTATGGCAAGAGCAGTATGAGGCATTTTTGCATCATCATCATCATCTAAGTATTCATCATGTAGAACACTGTGCACAAGATTTGCATTGGAGTGGATAGCCTATCCTTCCATAGGTGTAAGGAGAGTGATATTTAACATAAATTAGTAATGTGTTATTTTTTGTACTGTTTTGTAATTTTGCTTTCAAAGAATTACATTACTGTACAGCATGCTTCTCTCTCTTGCAATGGAGAGACTAAATATCAGCCTATCATTATAGGTAAGTGGGTTTTTTTTTTAATGTAACAATGTTTCTAATACTGTATTCCATAAAAATTTTATAACAACTCATTCATTAATGTATAGGCTAGGCTACCATAAAATAATCACATTGCTGTTTCTTCACTGTCAATGCATGAATCTTATACCTGTAAATAAACATGAATTTCTTTTTCACATTATCTTTTCATTTTTGATGTCTAGTGTTAGTAATGCATATAACATCTATAATGTTTGTACCATGTAAGATGATATTGATGTAAGTATTGACAGACAATTCATCTTATAAACAGATGATGTAAACTTATATCAATAAATACCATACAGTATTGTAAATGTATTTTCTTTATGATTTTCTTAATAACATTTTCTTTTCTCTAGCTTACTTTGTTATAAGAATACAGTATATAATACATATAACATATAAAATATGTGTCAATAGACTGTTTATGTTATCATTATGGTTTCCAGTCAATCGTAGGCTATTAACGGTTAAGTCTGGGGGGACTCAAAAGTTATATGTGGACGTTCAACTGTACAGGAGTCAGCACCCCTAACCCCTGCATTGTTCCAGGGTCAACTGTATATTGTATGTGTGTCCTTATATCTATAGTAAAATTATCAACAAATCCATAAAGTTGTAATAATAAACACTAAATTCAGTATAGTGATTTTTTTAAAGGGTGCTGATGCAATCAGGGAAGGAGTCATATCATAGAAGGGAGAATAGTCAGGAGACTATTACACCAGTCGTCACAAGATAAGATCACTTGAACTAGAAGATTATAGAGCTGAGATCTAAATCCTGATTTTTTTCAAAAAAATTTATCAGTTGAATCTAATCTGTTAGAGATCTCATACTTGACGAGCAAATGCATCACTCTTCATTATGTGAATATCCTCTGACTGAGGCTACACTTCCCTCATTATCAGACAAAAGGAGCACCTATCACCTCACCTTGTTGAAAGGCTATATAACAGCACTCACCTATCACCAGTTTTTAACTAAACAAACCACAGAGTTATTTATGTAATGTTCACACAAAGTAGCAATGAGAAACATATCAATGTAGTAGATTTGATGAAAGCTTAACTTTTGCTGAATATTTGAGTCACAATTTTGGCAACTAAAAATCTTTTTCTGCATGTTTTTCTTTCTCTAATATATAGCCCTGAGAAGTGAGACTTCATTAATATCATCTGTAAACTCAATATCTGGATACATCTTTTCTACCAACATTTCATTTTAAATAGCACACATTACATCTGAAAAATTGTCTATCTTGATATGATTTCCTAACAACTATTCTCTGCACGTATTTCAGTGTGATGCCTGTCATCCTAGGATCTCAGAATATTTCAGTCATGTCAACACACTGAACATGTATATATAAATATACATATATATATATATATTTAGTAAAATTTTTTGCAAGATACTCAAAATTCTTTAGACAGTAGTTTACAAGTTTTCTTCCTTAGAACTGACGTTTGGGGAGAAGTGCCTCAGAATTTACTGGAGGTAAAATAGAAAAGCAAAGAGGTTTAAAAAAGAAAGCTCTTAGACTTGTTCCTTTCTCTTTATAAAGGAGAGCTCAGATATTTGATTACTGGGGTTTCCTATAAGCATTTGAATAAATTGATTTTCCAGTGAGAAAAAAAAGTTTAACAACCACTACTCTGCACATGCAATTGGAGCTCCAGCTTATTAAGAGCTTATTAAGAGCATAGCATCTTGTGGGTCAAGATAGAAGCCAATAGGTAATTATCCTAAAGGAAGCTTCACCATTGGGAAAAATGTTTTGAAACTCATCCCTAAAACAAAAATTATAGAGCACAGAAGGAAGACAAATGCAGAAGAAAAAAAACCAAAAAAACAAAACCTCACAGCAATAATTTGAAGAACTTACAACAATGGAATGGAGCTGTTATATGTATTTTAAATCCATAATTAATGAATAAATCCAAGAACACAAAATTAGATGTATAAACAAAAATAACTGGTTTTAAAAAGAATCAATGTGAAATACAGTGGAAAAAATAGTCATAAAAATAAGACTTCAGTAGACTATACATAGGAGAATGGCACATATAAAAAGAAAAGTTATACTTGGACTAAAAGACTGAAAAAATCTTTCAAAATGCACCACAGAGAGATAAAATACTAGAGAAAAATAAAGAAAAATTTGAGCCACTGAAGATAAAAAGAGAAGTTTCAGATCCTTCTAGAGGCAGTCCCCGAACATATGAATAGAAAGAATGGGATTGAAGTAAAAGATAATATATATTAATTTTCTTGAGATAAATCAAAATATGTATCCTCAAATTGAACTGTCTTATCATGTGCCAAGCAAGACTGAACAATAAAGGAAGGAAGGAAGGAAGGAAGGAAGGAAGGAAGGAAGGAAGGAAGGAAGGGAGGAAAAAAGAGGGGCCTAGACATATTACAGTAAAACTGTAGAATTTTAAGAAAAATCTTAAAGAAAAGACATACAATCTAAAGAGAAGTTAAAATCTTGTTACATATATATTGATGTTCTCTCAGCTCCAAACTCACTCTTCATCACCTGATATGTAAAAATGGAGATAGACTCTTTAAATAGTTTTCTTTGCCAGCTGGCATGATACTAAAAGTTGTCAGTAAAGGCACTGGAGAGGTATGGCAGGAAATAGAGGTTTGCTTCCTGGTTCACTGTGCTATCTTGTCAGGCTTCTGTAGTACAGCCCAAGTCCTGCAATGCAGAGGGCTTCCACAGAAACTGGCCCCTGCAACAGCTGCAGCTTCCCCAGATCCAAGATTCTGCAGTGCAGTGCAGGTACCTTCTTCAGTGTTGCACTCCTACATCACAGATGGCTTCACCAGCACCCAGCTTCTGCAGTGTCCAGTAGTCAGCAGCACCCAGCAGCCAGAAGCTTCCCTTGGCATGCCTCTTTGGTGGTGCAAAGTTAGGGAACAATTCACAAGACTATTCTCACTTCTGATAGCAACTGAAGAATTTCGGGCCCCCAAGACCACCCTCACTTCTTATACCAACTGTAAGTCAGTCCGGGGATCTCCAAGACCACCTTCAGATATGATCATTCACAAGAAGTACTCACAGAACTCACTAAAAGCTGTTAAACTCACAACTATGGCTTATTGCAACAAAAGGATACAGATTAGATCAGCCAAGGGAAGAGATACATGGGGCAGATTTCAGGAGAGTTCTAAACACAGATATTCCAGGGTCCTCTCCTAGTAAAGTCGTGGTCACTGTTACCTCTTCTCAGCAATGATGTGTGATAATATGCTGTGAGTATCGCCAACCAGGGAAGTTTACTCAAGCCTTGGTGACCAGAGATTTTTTTGGGTCACATAGACATAGCTGATCATCTGTGTGATTGAACTTCTAGTCTTGAAGCTGATTAACACATGGCCCAAAGCCCCACCATACTTCACATTGTTAGACGATCCATTACAGTAAACAAAGACACTTCTGTCAGGCAGCACATTCTAAAGTCTTAGCCAATATATCCCAAGAACCAAGAGCAAACCAGACCTTTGGTAAGGTTAAATTTTTACTACATTGATGGTTTCATAGCAGAGTACCACTGATGACATAATTCCTATGAACAGCTTTCTCCAGCACTCAAGAAAGCAGATTTCCAGAAAGTTCCACCAATGTGGCACCATTAAAACTTCTCTGTCAGGAGTTCCCTGGTGGGATAGGGGTTAGGATTCCAGGCTTTCACTGCAGTGGCCCGGGTTCAATCCTTGGTAGGGGAACTGAGAACCTTCAACTGGCAGAGCACGGCCAAAAAAGAAAGCGCAACTTCTCTGTCATTCAATGACTCATGGGTGTGTACATTTCAACAAAGTTCTGAATGTCAACCTAGCACTAGAAACTGCTTCTTATTTGCTATTTCGGGATTTCTTTTCTTTTTTTTTTACTTTGCTTTTCTTCTCACTATTCAATCCCTTGATATTCCAATCCCTTGTCAAAGTTAATGATTCTTTATATTAAACTTTCCCTATTCAAATTGCTGTGTGGGTTCTGGATCCTGAGGATATATGAAGTACTGATTAAGTACAGACTACATATCTGTAATGAAAGCCTCCAGAAGAGAGTGGAAAATATTTTCAAAATGCTATTAAAATTAAAATTAGCCATCAAGGAATGCAAAGATTCTTCAATATACGCAAATCAATCAATGTGATAAACCATATTAACAAATTGAAGGAGAAAAACCATACGATATCTCAAGAGATGCAGGAAAAGCTTTTGACAAAATTCAATACCCATTTATGATAAAAACCCTCAAGAAAGTAGGCATAGAGGGAACTTACCTCAACATAATAAAGGCCATATATGACAAATCCACAACCAAAATCATTCTCAATGGTGAAAAACTGAAACCATTTCCTCTAAGATCAGGAAAAAGACAAAGTTGTCCACTCTCACCACTACTATTCAACACAATTTTGAAACTTTTAGCCATAGCAATCAGCAAAGAAAAAGAAATAAAAGGAATCCAAATCAGAAAGAAGAAGTCAAGCTGCCACTGTTTGCACATGATATGATAATATATAGAGAGAATCCTAAAGATGCGACCAGAAAACTACTAGAGCTAATCAATGAATTTGGAAAAAGTAGCAGGATACAAAATTAAGGCACAGAAGTCTCTTGCATTCCTATACACTAATGATGAAAAATCTGAATGAAAAATTAAGGAAACACTCCCATTTACCATTGCAACAAAGAGAATAAAATACCGAGGAATAAACCTACTTAAGGAGATAAAATACCTGTATGCAGGAAACTATAAGACATTGATGAAAGAAATTAAAGATGATACAAACAGATGGAGAGATATGACTATACTACCCAAAGCAATCTACAGATTCAATGCAATCCCTATCAAACTACCACTGGCATTTTTCACAGAACTAGAACAAAAAATTTCACAATTTGTATGGAAACACAAAAGACCCCAAATAGTCAAAGCAATTTTGAGAAAGGAAAACCGAGCTGGTGGAATCAGGCTACCTGAGTTCAGACTATACTACAAAGCTACAGTAATCAAGAAGTATGGTACTGGCACAAAATCAGAAATATAGATCAATGGAACAGGATAGAAAGCCCAGAGATAAACCCATGCACATATGGTTACCTTATCTTTGATAAAGGAGGCAAGAATATACAATGGAGAAAAGACAGCCTCTTCAATAAGTGGTGCTGGGAAAACTGGACAGCTACATGTAAAAGAATGAAATCAGAACACTCCCTAATAGTGTCCCTAATAGTGTATTTTTATATAAAAATAAACTCAAAATGGATTCAAGACCTAAATGTAAGGCCAGACACTATACAATTCTTAGAGGAAACCATAAGCGGAACACTCTCCGACATATATCACAGCACAATTCTTTTTGACCCAGCTCCTAGAGAAATGGAAATAAAACCAAAAATAAACAAATGGGACCTAATTAAACTTCAAAGCTTTTGCACAGCAAAGGAAACCATAAACAAGACGAAAAGACAACCCTCAGAATGGGAGAAAATATTTGCAAATGAAGCAACTGACAAAGGATTAATCTACAAAGTTTACCAGCAGCTCATGCAGCTCAATATCAAATAAACAAACAACCCAATCCAAAAATGTGCAGAAGACCTAAATAGACATTTCTCCAAAGAAGATATATAGATTGCCAGCAAACATATGAAAGGATGCTCAACATCACTAATCATTAGAGAAATGCAAATCAAAACTGTAATGAGGTATCCCCTCACAGCAGTCAGAATGGCCATCATCAAAAACTCTACAAACAATAATGCTAGAGAGGGTGTGGAGAAAAGGGAACCCTCTTGCACTGTTGGTGGGAATGTAAATTGATACAGCCACTATGGAGAACAGTATGGAGGTTCCTTAAAAAACTAAAAACAGAACTACCATATGACCCAGCAATCCCATTACTGGGCATATACTCTGAGGAAACCACAATTCCAAAAGAGTCATGTACCACAATGTTCATGCAGCCCTATTTACAATAGCCAGGACATGGAAGCAACCTAAGTGTCCATCGACAGATGAATGGATAAAGAATATGTGGCACATATATACAGTGGAATATTACTCAGCCATAAAAAATGAAATTGAGTTATTTGTAGTGAGGTGAATGGACCTAGAATCTGTCATACAGAATGAAGTAAGAGAAAGAGAAAAACAAATACAGTATGCTGACACAAATATATGGAATCTAAAAAAAAAGAAAAAAAATGGTTCTGAAGAACCTAGGGGCAGGACAGGAATAAAGATGTAGACGTAGAGAATGGACTTCAGGACATGGGGAGGGGGAAGGGTAAGTTGGGATGAAGTGAGAGAGTGGCATGGACATATATACACTACCAAATGTAAAACAGATAGCTAGTGGGAAGCAGCCACATAGCACAGGTAGATCAGCTCAGTGCTTTTTGACCATCCAGAGGGGTAGGATAAGGAGGGTGGGAGGGAGATGCAAGAGGGTGGAGATATGGAGATATATGTAAATGTATAGCTGATTCACTTTGTTATACAGCAGAAACTAACACATCATTGTAAAGCAATTATACTCCAATAAAATGTTTAAAAAAATTAGCCATCAACATCAAATTCTATGCCAAGCTAAATTATATTTTGAGAATGAATAAAAATATTTTCTAACATTCAAATACTAGAAAATGTTATTAAAAATAGACTCTTACTGTATGAGCTACTAAAGAACTTACATCTATAATGAGGGAAAAAAAGCCAAAAGGAAAGACTATGATGCAAATTGCAATAGTAAACAGAAAACAATTTTATATTGTTGGTATAGTTAAGTCTCTCTCTCACTCTCTCTCTGCCTTTCTCTTTCTGTGTGTGTCATTGTGTGTGAAAATAGGCTGGAACTAAATTTGGAAACAATCTAATTCTAAAAGTCATATATTGACGTAAAGGACAAAGAGTAGCCAAAACAATTTTGAAACAGAAGAACAATGTTGAATGGCTAACAACTGATTTCAAAATTTATTTTAAAATAATGATGGTAATAAAAATATTGTGATCTTGGCAAAAGACAGAAAAAAGATGAATGGCACAGAATTGAGAATTCAGAAGTATGCTTACACATTTCTGGACAATTAATTTTTGACAAAAATAATAAATCAAATCGATAGAGGAAGAATTGTCAACTGACTATAAATAGAATATTTATATAGTGTTATAAAAAAAAAGAAGCTCAATTTATACCTCACACCATATCCAAAAATTAGCTCAAATTGGATAACAGACCTAAATATAAAATCTAAAACCAAATTTCTAGAATAAAACAGGACAATATCATCCTGACCTTGAATTAGACAATAATTTATTAAATGCAACAGCAAAATCATAATACATAGAAACTAATTGAAAATTGAACTTTATCAAAATATGAAATTTCTGCTCTTCAAAAGACTTTCTTAAGGGAATGAAAAGATAAGCCAGATATCTTATCTAGCATATATAAAACAAATGACTTCTATTCAGAATATACAAAGAACTCTCCAAAAGCAAACAATGGACAACTAACAACCAAATTAAAAAATGGACAAAAGATTTGATCAGACACTGAACCAAAGAAGATATACAAATGGCAAATATGCACATGAGAAATTGGAACTTTCACTTCTAGGAAATGGAATAGATGGACTTTTCCCTTTTCCTTCTGCTAAGTATAACTGAAAACACTAGACATAATTTATAAAAGAAATTTAAGAGACTCTGAAAGGTGGAGAGAAGAAGGCAGACAGGCTGGGAACCTCTGGACCTGAGGAACAACATGGTAAGGAGTTCCCTGGGTTTCCTTTTTAACTCATAAAAAGTCTTGGAAGCCAGTAACCTGGAAATATCTAAAAGCCCCAACAAAAACAAAAGCTTCCATGAGAGGCTGTTCCTTCTAACAAAGGACAGGAAATGGATAACCTAGCAAGACAGAAAGCTTCAGAATTATAACCACTCTACTTTAAGCAAACAACACTGAAACAGCCGTGTACCTACCTGCACCCTTACCAGCAAAGGCTAAGTATGAAGTTTAGACTTCTACTTGCAAGGAAGCTGTAATGAGTCACCCAATACCTTGCCAAGTTGGTATAAGAGAAGACCAAGTAGGAAGCCTGGGATTTCATCCTTTTCAGCTGGTAGCAAGGCAACATTCCCTTTCTCTAGTATCAGTGGGACCATGTGGGGAGCCTAGAATTCCACCATCACCCAGGAGTAATCTGATACTCACTGTGGGTTTGCGTCACAGGAAGCCTGGTGAACGGTCAGGACTTTCTCCATCACTCAGTGGTAATGAGGCCACCCTGACCACATTGTCAGTGGAGACCACCAAGGAGGTCAAAGCTCCTACCCACAGAATTTCTTAGGTATTAATGGAGGTTGAGTAGGGAATCTGCACTTCTTTTGCCATCTGACATTAATGCAATAGCACCCCCACTATAGAGACACACTCAAAAGCAATATAGATAAATGAAAATGTAATTGTAAATAATATTCAAGTTACCCGGGGTAAGACAGAAAAGAGAAAATAGAGATGAAAAGTAGAAAAAAAGCAGTCATAAGCCCTAACATCCCAATAATTACCAATGTAAATCATCTAAATACACCAATTAAAAGACAGAGATTGACAGAGCAGTTTAGAGTGACATGGCTCATCTATATGTTGTCTCTAAGAAACTCACTTCAAATATAACAATATAGCTAGGTTTAAAAGTAAAGAATGCAAAAAGATATATCACACAAACATTAATCAAAGGAAAGTAGGAGTGGCTATATTAAAACCAGACAAAGTGACTTCAGAGTATGAAAATTACCAAATACAGAGAGAGGCAGAATACATAATAAAAGTGTTAATCCACTGAAAATACATAGCAATCTTAAATCTGTATGCACCAAAAATAGAGCTGTAAAATATATGAAATAAATACTGATATAACTGGAAGGAGAAATATAAAAGTTTACAATTGTAGTTAGAGACTTCAATACCCTTCACTCAAGAACTGATAGAACAAATAGAGAGACAATCAGCAAGAATATGGAATAACTCAACAACACCATCAAACAACATCTAATTGACATAGAACATTCTACTCAACACCAGCAAAATACACATTCTTTTCAAGTTCCATGGAACATATCCCAAGATAGATTATATGCTGGATCATAAAACAAATCTCAAACAAGTGTGTTCTCCAACTATCATAGAATCAAACTAGAAATCAATAAGATAAAGATAACAGGAAACAAACACTTGGAAACAAAACAACACACTCTAAGTAATCCATAGCTCAAAGAGGAAGTCTCAAGGGAAATAAAATACTTCGAATGAATGAAAATTTCAGTGTGCAGGACACAGCTAAAGTAGTGCTGAGAGGAAAATTTATAGCACTAAATGCATACATTAGACAAGAAGAAAAGGCTCAAATCAATAATCAAAACTTCCACCTCAAGAACCTAGAAAAAGAAGAGCAAAATAAAGCCAAAGCAAGGAAATAATAAACATAAGAGCAGAAATCAATAAAATTTATAGCAGAAAAATATTAGAGAAAATCATGAAACAAATGGTACTTTGAAAAGATCAATAAATTGACAAACTTCTACCAAGACTGCCAAAGAAAAAAAGAGAGAATACACAAGTTAATTTCAGGAATGAAACACTACAGATTCTGCAGACAAAAAAGGAAGGCTATGAACAACTCCAAAAGGACAAAAAAATGACAGAAAAGGAAGGCTATGAACAACTCCACATAAATAAATTTGACAACTTAGAAAAAATGAGCCAATTCCTCAAAAAATACTAACTACTATATCTCACCCAATTTGAAATAGATAACTTAAATAGCCCTATTAAGGAAATTTAATATGTAATTTAATATGTAATACATTCATTAATTTACTTTTCATATAGAAAAGAAGTAGACAAATATGACATTATTTTTTAATGATCTTTGTTCTTTTTATTTATTTGCTTATGTATTTATTTTTGGCAATGATTTTCACAGCTTGGGACACTAGCAGTTTGTGAAAACATAACATGGGAAGTATTAACTTATATTATTTCAAATAATATACTTCTCTACCGTTAGAGAAATGGTGACCATGTGAAATAAAAAGCTCTCCTCAAAAAGAGCAAAATTCTCCAACAGACAGTCTCTTCTGTGGGTCCATTCCTTTGATGTTGCTTTAAAAAACCATTAACTACACCTTGTTTCTTATGGTTGCTTACTTTCACCAGCAGATGCCCTTTCAGCCCCTGTTCATGGTGAGACTGGGCTTTTGCAGAAGTCTATTATCTGGAAGCCTCTTTATCAGTGCCACAGTAAATGCCTGGACTGTATTATCATTGTCTCCAGGCTGAGGAAAAATGGTCAACAGTAACAGCTAAGTTTGAAGTTCTTAAAAGTCTTTTAAAGTTACAGGCAACCACATTCCTAAAACAAAACGTAACAGCAACCCACACATCCTTTCATATATTCTGGCAAGAATAGCAGAAACAAAATGTCATGCACTTAACCAGTATGTGGAAGCCTAGAATGTAAATATGAAAAGTGTAAGAATTTTTATAGCTTTCAAACTATAGGAGAGAACTAATATCTTTGTAATGTGAAGAGTGACATTTTCATTATCACAGGGCCTTGACAAGTAGCTTCCCACACAGCTTATCAAGCGGAATGCCACTAATACTGCCAGAATACTGATTCTGTTCATGCTTTTGTTATGTCTGAAGGGAGAATTTTATGCAGTTGGTTAAATAAATGCACTGACAACCTGATAGGTCTCCGAAATGGCTATTGATAAAAAACAAGTTTGATAAACAGATTCTCAGCTTTCTGTTTCTACGTTGCTTTGGGAACACTTATTTTTCACGATGATAGGAATTATTGTCATCCCTATGTCCTTCCTGATAAAGCCACACTCCATTTTACTCTCACCAAATCATGACTTCTGACCTCAGTCTGTCCTACAAAGGAAACTCTTTCCACATATCCTAGGCCTGGTCAGGTTTAGTCAACCATAAATACCAATGTTAAGGATATGATAACCTATATTTGTGTAATGCTTGGTCCTTTACAAACTGCTTTCATGTGCACTATCCTGTCTTATCTCCCCTGCAACTGTGAACTGGGACCTATTATCTAATTTAACAGATGAGGAAACTGAGGGAGTGGAGATGTCGAGCCACTTACCTAAGATCCCACATCTCCTTCTGTGTCTTCTGTTTGTTTGCATGGTTTTCATTTCCTTGTTTTTATAGGGAGTTGCCTGGCTACAATGGGAACCTAGAAACTTTGTAGGTACAGCTCAGCCATGCTGTTATTCCACTGATTTCTTTGGTTTGCTTGAATCTAATATTTTGAACACGTCACCTTTTGACCTCATGACCCCACTTCTCCTTTCATTACAGACTTGGTCTCTATAACAATCCTGGCATACCAGAAACCCTGGATATGTGTTTGCTGAAAAAAAACCAAAAAACAAAAACAAATGGATGGATGAATATAAATATATAACAGGTAGTTCATGTGTTTATTCAGATGCTTAAGGATCAGGTGCTCTTACTCTGATTCAGTAATTACTATTTGTCCTTAAGATGCTGTTGTAGAGGTCAGTGCAATTATATGGTGAATGGTTACAGGATAACATAAAATGTTACCAAATAAAACATCATCACTTTATATAATAAAATATTTTTTTCTCTACTTTGCCAAAATCACAGTTTAGAGTAAAAGGGGGTTTGGAATTCTTATTTATTTTGCACTACAGAAGTCAAAAAGAATATAAATCATGCAAATGCACTGACACGCATGCAACTCCAACTATCCTATGTACTTTTCCATTTTCCCTTCTGAAATTGTTTCTGTCAATATTTTGATTTAGATCCAACCAAAAGGGGAGAAAGAGAAAGATTTAATCAGAGGATTGTCAAATGCCTGCATATGCCTAAGAAGCAGTGGATATTATAGTATTTGAAGTCTGATATGTATAATTCTTGGAGATGTATCTTTTATAGGCATTTTTTTCTAGAAATTTCTTTACTTACAGGAATTTTAGATACAATTTCATATTTTCATCAATTACCTATTCGTGTTGTCTATGTGTGTGTGCAGTCCTTCCTGAATACCAGTCTATGGACTGAACATTAAATAATATGAAGATCTATTTAAAAAAATTAAACACCAAATTTTAAAAATGAGATTGTGAACATTACAGACATGGAACTGGACTATTTAAACAAAGCACAGGATTCTTTCAGGCTACTTGTAGGCACAAAGGTTTAAGGTTTTCATCAGTTAATGTGTATCTTAAACGTTCAATTTGGCGGAATCTTGAGGGTCAGTGAGTGCCTTATCTCTAGGAAGGAGGATATGGTTCTTCCTGTGCTTAATGATGTTGACGGTAACTTCTTCTGATGACTCATTATTAAAACCTATTCCTGAAAATTGTGCCTTTAAATTGTGAGTGACTTAAAGGTTTACACAGCCTGGTTTCACATTTCCTTACCACCCTTATCTTCTTCCATTCCACATATTCACACTAAGCTCCAGCTAAACCAAACCACAAGCCATTCCCTCTGCTATCAAATGGTTAGCCAATTGTACTGTTTATTTGAGAGATGTACCATTTCTCTCTACATGTCTTTCTCCAGTTATATATCTTTCTTTACCATAACACTCCGGAAGGGCAAAGGTTAGATCTATATATTTAGCTCCTTCTTTCTAAAATCTAACCTCCCTCCAGCTTAGACTAGTTATTTTAAGGTATAGTAAGAGTTCAACAGTTAAGTAAAGCTCCATACATTTGTGATATATGAATAAACAAATAGGATGAATAAATTATAATTCACTATACCAGAAATGAATAAAACCTATAAACAGTTAATCTTTGGTTTCTCTTTGGAGCAGAATGGGTCAGAACAGGGCATTTAACATCATGTTCCCCATCAAGCAGGTGACTGATTAAATGTTTCCTTTTTCAACCAGTTTAATCTGCCTATTTTTATAGGGACTGAATTCTGAAAGTCAAATGATCTCTTTCCCTACTTGTCTCCTCAACACTGTCTCATAGCAGTGGTGGGGGAGAGCGATGTGATTCTTATTCTACAAAAAAGAATTAATTGTTGATTTCAGAGGAAAGGGGGCAACTTGGTTAAAAAATATGATTTTGCTTCTTATTCATGAACTGAGAGTGAGGAAGTAATTCAGGAAAGGTGCTTAGGGACAAGTGAGTTGCACTGAGGCATTTTCAGCAGGTATGGATTAGAAACTGAAATTAGAAGTGAAAATAGTTCATTACATTAAAGGGAAACAAGAAAAGGAATACTAGGTATTTGGTTGTGTTTTACATTGTGTAAAACTATTATATGAAAATCTAAATTGCAAAACAGATAAAAAGTAGAGATCTTTACTGGCATTGTGAAATATCACTTTTAGATACCATGATGGGGTCATGAGCACAAGGATTTATTAGAAGTCAGATTGAATAAATAAGTCAACAAATATTTTTTGAGCTTTACTCTAATTATTAAATAATATTTAAATTAAATGATGCATACACACCTCAAAAATATATTTTAAACATCATGAATCAGTTAATTTATTTGTGTTTAACATTTTTGTTTAGCTTAGATTTTGTGTAATATTTATGATACAGATAATAATATTCCCTTCTTTTTTGTCTGTTGTGTATGTTATATACTTTATATATGTTTTATTTAATCTCCAGCTATCAATTCTATAAGGTAGGAGGTAACATCCTTACTTTATGGCTGAAAAAATGGACATGCAGA
The DNA here is from genome assembly GCF_964270905.1 of Leucopleurus acutus. Lineage (NCBI taxonomy): Eukaryota > Metazoa > Chordata > Mammalia > Artiodactyla > Delphinidae > Leucopleurus > Leucopleurus acutus. The sequence goes on along the minus strand of NC_139147.1, from coordinate 88,740,733 downwards.
GATTTAAGACTCTCACTTAAGTTCATTTGACTAGTAAACATCAGATCTGGACTTGAATCCATGTTGTTCTGACCTGATTCAAAAACCAGAGTCTCTGTCCAATGTCACGTTTCCTCTCCATGGAGGAAGTGTTAGTACTACCAGATTTCGGTCACAAAGTTATATAAATACTAGTTTTAATGGTCTGAAACAGGTATGTTTGGATCAATAAATATCTAGATGGATAAAATTATTTTAAAGTAAATCTAAGGAGATGCATCTAATTGCCATAATTCTAGATGATTTGCATGTGCATATTTTCTAGTTTAAGCAATATAGTGTAATAATTACTTGGATGACAAACTTCATTAAACGCGTTTTAAATAACTGGATAACATTTGGCTAGCACACTATGTAATAAACGTCTTATTGAATTTAAATTAATTCCTATTTGAGCACCAAATTTAAATTACAATCTGGCTGATGAAATAGGAAAACTTAAATTGTAATGGGCTAGCATGCAGAATTACTATATGGGATCTGAGATTCTGCATTTCTAACAAGAAACTGATGCTGCAGAGGTGAGGACAGTACTCTGAATAGCAAAGCCTTACAACTTACCTATAATTTTTCTACATGCCAGGCTCTGACTTCTTACCTTCCACAAGGGTTTTCCATGACCTCCAACTTGAATGCCCTCTATCTTGACTTCTACTTATTGAAATTCCATCCATCCATCCAGTCATCCAATCATTCATCTATCCATCCAACTATCCATCCAATTATCCAACACCATTTGTCCATGGGTGCATTTCTTGGTCATTTCTTCATAAAAATATTCATACTGACCCTAACAACTTCCTACATTTGTATGTGATTCACCTGAAAAGTCTGCTCAGTTTAGTTCCCTAGCTAATCTCCAGACTGTTCTACAAACAGGAGGTTCAGATGATGAGTTGTTCTCAGCTCTGGCTTCTTATTAGAGTTCTTTAAAACATAAATCCAGGACCCACCCTGCAAAGTCCAGTTTAATAGCTAGTTATGGAATAAAGCACAGACATTGATACTTTAAAAAAAAAAAACTTTCACTGATTCAAATGTGAAGCCAAGATTAAGATAAATTGATTAGTCTATGTGACCACACTAATCTTGGTTTAGATTCCAGTCTTGGTGTTTGGAAAGACATTTTCACAGTAGTATATCATGGTGGTTAAGGTAAGGTTCATACACTCTACAGACATTAGAATTGTCTGTTGAGCATTTAGCACGTTCAGCTGCATGCCAGGACACACCTCTAGAGTTTACAATTTATTACATTTTGTAATAAATCAAGATTTTTTAAGTTGTTAATAAAAGTTATTTTTAAAGAAAGGAAAGGGGCGGAAAGGACAAGACTATACCAATCCTTGCAAGAGATTACAAAATAGTACAAGCCACCTTTCTATATTTTGTTATTCTGTGGCCCAGCAATGACTCCCAGACTATGAATAGCTTCCAGATTCCCTTGTAGAGTGCAGTATCTCATGGAGTTAGTCATGGAACATGGAACATGAATCACAGTTATCTGTCGTCTTATAGATTTCTGTGGTTAGTCATGAAATATATCTATATCTATAAATGCTATAAGAAAAGAAGGGAAACTAAGTTGTAAGAGCAAGAAGGTCCAGAATGTCAGCTAGTTGATGGAGAGAAGGGAGCAGTGGAGGAGCTGGGAAGGAATTCCTGTGCTTGGGAGAGCCCATGAACACAATGAGGTGTGTGTGTGTGCAAGGCAGGCAGAAGGGCTCTATAGGGGTACTCCAAAGGACAAGGATCCTAGACTTGATCAAACACTAACATCCCACTTCTAATGTACCAGTCACATCTAACCCTTTTTTCCCTGATCAATTTCCAAGTTACAATAGACAACCTAGTCCCATTGCAATTCACATTTCTGACTATTATAGCACTACTTTATTCTTTTAAAAATGATTCTTTCCATATCTCTTGTACTAAAGTGCAAGAATAAGAAAGGGTCTATGTCTCACTCAACTTTGGATATGTCGAGGTACTTGGTTCAGTGTGTTTCATATAATTGGTGTGCCATCAACATTGTTCTGCACCTCTGTAAATATTGTATCACTATAACTTTTGATTCGGACATCTATGCCTTTCCTTCCTTGTACTTTTTTTTTTGTACATGATCTTTTTCAAGACTGAAAGGCAACTGTCCCAAAACAAAATAGAATTCTCTTCCTTCCCATTCTTGCCCGGCAAACTCTTACAGATCCTTCAAAATATAATCACATTTGTCCTCCTCTGTAAAGCCATCTCTAGCACCTAAGTTAAAATCCCTTCCCCGTGTACCACAGCTAGATCGTGGATACGCATCAATTGATGGAATATCATATTTTATGTTAATTATTTAATTTTATGTCAATGTCCCACTAAGCTGTCAGTTTCTGGGGTAAAGGGATCATTTCATTCACTACTGCATTGCTAGTACCTGGCAAAATTCCTGGAATATGGTAGGTACTCACAAGTGTCTACTGAATTGAAATGAGTATCTTTGTATAAAACACACATCCAGCTCTGTGCATTGTATGTAGTGGATGCTTCATTAAAATTTATTACATGAAGCTTGGAAGAAAGGTAAAAAGTTTTAGTAATCACTAGAAAATAACTTACCCATAATTGACACATGCTTCCCTGTGTTGCTGATGTTCATTTTTGCTACATAAATAATAGAACTTTGGTTTTGCTCTTAAATCTTGACTCTAATGTGAAAATGGAACAATCTCTCTATATTGTGGTTACTATAGTGATAAGATTCACATGAAAAAAATTCTTCTAAATCAGCCAGGACATGGGCTAAGATGTATTTGCATCTATTAACTTTGGGTTAAGTTCTTTTTGCATTACTAGACAGGTGGCACCTGCTTTTGTGCTCCTCTGAATATGAACAGCTTCTAAAATTTAAATCTCAAGTGATGTTTCAGTCTTTCCTGGGTGACTGGCAGTTAACAGAAAGAAGAGTTTGCTTGCCAAAGCGTGATGGATTCAACGAAGCTATGAAGCATCTTTAAGAAGACATAGCCATTTTCCATGTCATTAGATAACTCCCTACTGCCAACAAGCATCATTTCCATCCTGCTTAGAATGGGTTGCTGACCATTTTCTTTCATAAAGATGATTTTCTTAAATAGACATAGCAATGTGAACCTACATATAAAGGAGAAATACTGAGTGAAATACAGATGAAGCTATAACCAGAAATGTCCCCAAATATCTGTCTATTTTCTCTCTTAAATGCTGGTTTTCAGGGCAGGTCTTAAGAGAAGGTGATGTGGTTATCTAAGTAGAGTGAATTCTGCATAGAAGGGAAGACACCTTTTCTCTCCAGTCTCTTTGTACCACATTCATAGTTCACACTCAATTCCCCTTTAAAAAGTGAATGGCTCTGGAAGAGGAGACAAATTAAGCCTTATTAGTGTTTTATACTTTCTTTAGGCATTACTCTTTCACACAATTTTATGAGAACTACTCTTGATGATAAAAGTATGAAGACCATACAATCGCATCAAATTCCCAGCAAAATGAGATGAGATGAACATACTCTGCAGAGGGGAGGAAAGAGGGGGTGAAAATGTAGGAGGAGGGCTTTGATAAACTTCTACTATTTTACAATCCTACTAGCAGCCAATCTTCTTACAAACAAACAGTAACAGTAATGTGCTTTAAAATTCATTTCCTTGGAATATACTGCTTTTTCTATAAACTAAGTCTCACAGAATTCTCAGGGGGAAAGAACAAAAAAAATCCCACTTATAAAAAAGCTAAGTCATAATAAATAGCTTTCATTGAGCACTTACTTAATGCCAGGGAAAGTACTTTACATGAATTATTTTATAAATGAGTAGGCATTCATTCATGTAGTTCACCTGTTCTAGGTACCTACACTACATTAATGAGCAGAAAAGATAATCAAAAGCCCCTGCTCTTGTGGATCTTAGGTAATAAATCATATACTTAAGTACATTATGTAGTATGTCAGAGGTAGTAGTGCTATGGAAAGAAAAATCATTGTAGAACAGGGTAAGGATGATCAGGAGTAAGAAGGAAGATTTGACTAGAACGTGAAAGAAGTGAGGGAAGAAGCCGAGAGGACATCTGGGAGAATTGTGTGCCAGGCAGAGGGAAGAGCTAGGGCAAATGTCCTAAGACAGGACATACCTAGTGTGTTGGTAAGAGAACTAGGAGGCGAGGTGGCTGGCACAAGATGATCCGCGAGCAAGGCAGGTGGTCGGAAAGAAGGACAGTGGGAGGGGAGGGGAGATGACACAGGGCTGTGTAAGCCTTCGTAAGTAAGGGTTTTGCTTTTACTCTGCGGTAAATGGAGAACTTGCAGGGTTTTGAGCAGACACATTAATATGAACCATCTTAAGTTTTATATGAGGTGAGAGGTGATGACTTCTAGGACCAGGCTGATAGCAGGAGACATGTTTGGATCCTGGTTATATTTGAAAGTGGAACCAATATGATTTCCTGGTGGATGCAAGATAGGTAACTACAAGATGACTTCAAGACTTGAGCAGCTAAAGGGAGGAGTTTCCGTTGATTAGATGGTGAAGGCTACAAGTTTTAGATAAAAATCAGAGTCAGTTTCAGACTTAAGTTTGAGCTGCCTACTATACACCCAAGTGGAGGTATCAAGCAGGCCGGTGAATATTCAAGTCTAGAGTTCAAGAAAGAGGGCTGGGTTGGAAACAAAAATTTGTAACTATTTCTCATATGAATTGTGTGTATACACCTAGGAGGTGAGGGCAGAGAAGAGAAGAGGGCTGAGTGCTGAGTCACAAGTGCTCCATGGAGAAAGGAGAAATTAACTATGTTAAAGGCTGCTTTTGAATTAAAGTAAGATGAAAACTAAAAAATGACCTTCGTCTTTAGCATCATGGAGGTAATGGATGTCATTTTTGAGAGCAGATTTGACGGAGCAAAGGAAGAAAGCCTCATTGGAGGGCTTTAAGAGAATTCTTTCTACATTTATGGCCCATAAAGTATGCATTAAATAAAGATGTTCTTGGAATTGAAGTAGGAGGAAAATTAAGAGAGTGTTTCATTTATCCTGAGGTAGCGATCTGATCTGCATATTGTATGAGAAACACTGCAACATACTGGTTAAGGGCAGTTCCAGAGGGACCAGCTGCCAGGCTCCCCCAGGTAATGGCTCCACCATTTACTGGCTATAAACACTAGTCAAATTTCTTTATCTGACTGATATGCTGCATGGTAACAGCACCCCTCCCACAAACATTAGCTATAGGCAGTAGCCCATGTGCAGTGTAAGGTTTCTCTTTTGTGTGCATTCATTAAGATTTAAGGGACAACCAATACAACTGAAATCTGTGTATTGATTTTTATCTTGCAACATTACTATAAACTTAATTATTAGTTCTAATAGGGTTTTTAAAAATAGATTTCTTAGAATTTTCTATCTAGAAGATTATATTGTATGCAAATAAAGACAGCTTTTTTTTATTTTCAAAAAAAAAAATTTTAAGTGGCAACCACTTCTTTACATGATGAAGCTTACACAGTAGTGCCCATGCCTGTTGATATTTAATATGAAGCAAAAGGTGATCTGGGCTAGAGCTTTTATGAAAGCAGAAGTCATGAAACATTGACAGAAGGAGTTGGTGCCTAAAACAGTGCAAGTGCATATGCACATTAAACTGCAACTACATTCAGAAATCACCATATGTATGCTTTTACACAACCTTAAAAGTCTGTCTCATAGCAGCCTGCATATTAGTTATCTGTGAACTTAGGTTAAGCATTCAAAGAGAGTCCTCACATCCATTCCCAACTATATGTCCAGTATCACAATGCAAATGATGCTACTGAGATACTACTGACACACTCAGAATGGATACAAAGTAATTTAATAGGTTATACACCAAAACAAACTATTAATATTCATCTCATTCCTTTCAAAGTTCAATCTCAATTATACTTTCAAATATAAGTTTTATTACAAATATCTCCTCTGCATAAGGAATATGGGGCTTCTGACTTGATCAACATCAGGGTCTTTCTGCATGAAGATGGTTCTTGAAAGGCTGCATTTTTTTTCTTGACAAAAGTAAAAAGCATCTTCCTCCTCAGAATGAGGCTTTGGAAGGAGGGTCAATAGATCAATCCCAACCACACGCAATTTTCATTTATCCTTGCCAGTAACCCTGGGTTCAAGGCTATCCAAAGACTGCTAGACTGATTTGGTGAATCTCTGTCAAGGGAGAGATTATGATTTTTACAGTTCAGCTAGAAAATAAGCCAAGTTGATTATCTCTCTATCCTGCTAGGTAACAAACTGTCTATAATATTCATCTTTCTCTCTTTTTCAATCCCTCTGTGCTGTTTTCAGTGAAACTGGTAACAAATTTCTGCTATCTGACAGTTCCTGAGTTCTTCTAATTTCAGCAAAATCCATCACCATATTACAGGGCTGGAAATTTACAGAACCATGGCATAGACACAGGCTGAATACGTGTCTTCTGAACTTCAGCATTGCTTCTGCTGTAATAGGAGGAAGAAATTAACAGTAATTACAGTCTAAATTAGTCATATAATACTGTGTGCATCTCATGAGTACATAATGTTCTGAGCAGGCAAAGAGAATAAAGTCATCCAGAAAATAGAATAGTTTTGAGGCAGGTGGGCTAATCCTGATTCATGTGACCAGGGGGAAGCAAATAAGGCAGGAGACTCTTCCTCGAGTAAAATATGTTTATTAAAAATTAGCTTAGTAGATTGTTTTGCAGTTAGTCTGGTTCTCCACTGTAGGCTCTATGCACAATGGGAATAGAATGTTCTGTCTAGTAAATTGAGGAAGTGTATGAGACATCTAAATTTTATACATTTTAAGGTCGAAGAGAGGGGAGCGGAGAACATTAAGACCTTTTAGTCCAGACTTCTCATTTTGCAGAATACTGAGGCTTGAATACTGAATTCACTTGACTATTGATTCCTGGAAATATTCTATTTTTTAGTGTCACTCAGAGAATAATAGAGTCTTGACAAATCCATTGCTTCTTAGAGAAAGAATCAGAAAAGCTTTCCCCTGTTATCCTAATTCACAAATTCCTGGTATTATTTTGAATCCTTGGACCTCAAACACATTTTTGCATCAGTCTCCAGACCAGGCACTCACTCTTCCAGGCATGCACCTGAGAGATCTTACTACTCTGCTCTCTATGACGGAGAGTCTGAACCTCTATTCTATGCTTTCTATCCATTTTGTTGGCTTTAAAAACTTTCTCTATGCCAATGACTTGAAAATGGCTACCTGCAGCCCAAATATTGCCTTTGAGCTCCCATCACAGCTACTTAACTTGACATTCATTACTGCTTGGAAGTTTCACAGGCATCTCAAACTTCACATGCCCCAAACTGAGCTCCCTTTACTCCACCTTGGTTAACAGCTCTCAGAGAATCATGAATCATTATGTCCAATTTCTACATTTAAAATAAATGAATGTTAAGTAGATTTATTCATTTGTAGCAAAATTATTTAATAAAAAGACAGTCTTTGTATTTCACATTTTTCTTTTGCAATCAGATATTCCCTCTTCAGACAATGTAAAATCTTCATATCTGGTATCTCTTCCTTAATATGTTTATTGGTACCTCTTTTCTAGATCAGGGCCTTTTGCTTGAGTCCTCTTTTCTTTCAAAATGCATATACTTGGGTGAGTATTTATTGAATGAATATATATTACCCTTCCAGATAGTATTCTATGAGCCACTTACAGTGCCCTGCTTGACTCTTAGGTACCTTGTAAGCCATAGTGACAATACTTTTATGTAGTATGTAGGTGGCATATTATTCAGTCCCTTAATTCATTTAATGGAAAGATCGGTCTAAATATACAGATAAAAGTGAAACTTGTTAAATGCTTCAGAGCTACAAAAAAATTTTAGAATAATCAGGGAACTTGATTCATCTGATTCTATATACCAAGAGATGAGCCTTAAAGGAAATAAGCTTTTTATGTACAGCCACATAAAACTTTCTGCTTAACCTTTAAATGACCTTTGTATTATGCAACCATGCTCATACTCATCCAGGGATCGTAAGAAATCATTTAACACAGAGATTCAGGAAGCATATACCAAGTCTGAGCTTCAGGAGAAAAAGTACTTCAGGTCAACATTTTTGTGGTAAAGAAAAACAAGGCATTGAAAAGTGTGGAGGTAATTAGTGTTCCTGTTTTGAACTTCGTGTTGTAAGACTCTCTCTAAACTCCATGTGGGTGGAAAAAGCAGAGGTTCAGGCTGAACAGGAACTGCAATACTCTGCAATCCTGCACAAGAACATCTTGTTTTTCATTTCAGAATTTGGTAAACAAGTTTGCTCCTGCATTAAATAGACACTGGTGACAGTGCCTTGCAGGAATTCTGCTGCAGATGTTTGAAAACGCACAGACCTTCAAAGTCATACATAAATCACACTCCCTCAGAAACTAATAATATTGTATTACTTAGAATCATGTCCTGCTTCTTATTTCAATCTTCCTGGCCTATTGTAAGAGATGGGTGACTTTTCACGTTTACCTTACAGAGAAATAGAAAAAGGTGAAGAGGAAACTAAGCTGAGTCTTAGCTTTAAAATTGCCACCTAGAAATTGTTCCCTAGAAGCCAACTAAATACCTTAGATTAAAGTTGTTTTCTATGCTGCCCACGATAATTAGCTGAAAATGAAAATGCTGGTCAACATGCTAACTGCTTTGTTTTTATTTTGCCAGTGTTTGTTCAAAAATAAGGAGCAGCAAGATTAGCAACTGTATGTTGAGTGACTTAGCTTGCCAGGCAACACCCTTGGCATTAAATACATTATTTAACTTAATCCTCAGAATAACTTTACAACATAAATGACAACGAAGTTTCAGAATGTGGTGCAGTAGAGATATAATGGTATCTTATGAAAATTTGCTGAACTTTTAAGAAGGCCCTTTAAACTTTTACTTGGAATAAATATTTTATAGAGAGGCTTCTATGAAACTAAAAATAAAGAGAGCATTGTTTTATCACTAAAATGTCAAGACAGTTGGGATGAGGAAATTATACTATGCCTTGATGTCAAAGAAATTTTTGAAAGCACAGAATGTCATAAAAAGTTTAATAACTATCTCATGATGCTGGTTCATGAGATAAAAAGTGGAAAAAAGTAGAAAATTTTCACCCCAAACTGCCTCCTTCTCCCTTGATATTTTAAATCTTTAGTTATGTATCAGATTTTTTTTATATGGAAATGAGATAATAACTCATGAGATTTATCTCATCAATGGTAGAAAGTAAATAATAACTCATATAGGTTTTAGAAAGTATGGAAATAGGAAATCTGGCTTTACTCATGACTATTTATAGACAAAAATGTGACTAAATCATATTCAGTCTTTTTATTTTTTTAGTCAGGGGTAGGTCATGTAACAGGAAAGAAAGGTAACAAAAGAATCCAAGGGTCAAAACTCTAGAGAAAGGGAGAGCAAAAAAAGAAGTGGTACTGCCTCCCATGTGTGTCTGTGTGTGTGTTTGTGTGTATTCAACGTTCATATTATTAAAGAGTGTAAACCTTGGGAGTTGGTGAGATTGGTACAAACTTCAGAGTACCTTTATTGGACATTGTCTCCGCTCAAGGCTATCCATTATGTTTATGAAAAAAAAATGTCGTGGCATAGAAGTGTGTGGTGGGAGCGGGGTAATTTTCCATTATTTTTCAAATATATCATACATATTAATTATGAGAGTATACATTAGAAAAAAAATTCGTTTGTAATTTTCCATCTGCTGATAACACTTATTAGTCTTTTGCTATATTCCCTCCAGTTTTATACCTTCCCTAATAGTAGATGGCAAGATGATAAGTAATCTTTTCATGTTTATAAATAATCATTTAAAAATATTTTAATGCACGCATAGCATTTCAATTTCAGTGTGTGGGTGAACTCTAATTTACTGATTGACTCTGTTGTTAGATACTTAGATTATTTCAAATCTTTTTTATTATATAAAAATGTTCTGATGGCTAAATCTTCTTGCATAGCCATATTTGTTTCCTTAGGATAAACATGTAGATCCAACTTCACTAGGTCTGAGTATATGTACACATTAAGGTTTTGTTATCTGTTGGAAATTATCTTCTCAAAATACCTAAGCCGTGAATTCTCCTTACACTGGTATGTAAGAATCACCTGCACCGATCTTCATTTTATCTACATTCCCCATACTGGTAAAATGAAACAGCGTAGCATTTGTTTTTAGTGGCAATTTACATGTAACAGTTTGAATTAATGAATATTTTTCAATAATCTGAGAGACAAAACACACCAGACAGTATATGGACTGCAACTCGATTTGTATTTTAGCACTTTTATGGGATTGAGGCATCTTATCTGTGTTGTGACAGAAAAGAAAGTGTGTGAGACTAGAACAGGGGTCAGCAAACTTTTCTGCAAGGGGCCAAATCAATATTTTAGGCTTCAGAGGTGACATGATCTTTCTCATTCCTACTCAACTCTACCGTTGTCCTGTAAAAGCGAAGTAGCCACAGACGGCATGTATTCAAATGGGGGTGGCTGTGTTCTGATAAAATTCTACTTATGAGAAGATGCTACAGGCAGCATTGGGCCAGCAAGTCATAGTTGACTATCTCTGCAATAAAATATGGGACTCCTCATATATGAATCTCAGGGTGATGAATGACCCAGCAAAATGAAACTCAAGCGAATTACTTTACTTAATATTAGACTGTGTTTCTCCGGATGTCTAGTCTCAACAACCTGGAAGGAAACACAATGTTGTCTCATGTTTTGCTCATTAGTTAGCTCTCCACTGGACTCCACCTGGATAGCTCCTCTGGGACTCAGCTCTCTACAACTGCCTTCAAACCAAAAGCTTTCAAAAAAAAATCCTGGGCCCATGCCCACAAAAGACTGTTCAATACACCTTCTAATACAACTGTATCCTTTACTTTCACGTGCTCACCAGTCCAATTTACAGATCTCCAGCTCTTTCAGTACACTTAGTTTTAGAATTCTTCCAACTTTGCTATTTTATCTCATAACTCCCCTTGTATATTTTCCTCCACTTTTTTATTTTTTAAATGCCAGTCTTCTTAAATTTTACCATTCCATTTGTCTTGGCTCTTCATAACATAGTAACCTGCCAACACAAATTTTTGTAGAATTTAATTGAATGTAAAAAAATTATTAAGTCTCAAGTCTTTCCATGCTGAGGAGTAAGTTTTTATTCACTCTTTCTACAGACATTATGAGACCCCCGTGTGTGAGATCCACTGCCACCTGTACACATGTCATGGAAATATAAGACTCAGGCCTATTCTTTGAAAGGTTACAGTCAGTGGAGAGTCAGCCAATAAACCATCAGTTAGAAGGGAATATAAGTGCCATGATATAAATATACACAAAAGCAAAAGGAAGGTGCACAAGTAACTCAAATTGGGAATTTGGGAACATTTCCTGGAGCAGAAGATGCTTAATATGACTCTTGAAGAATAAATAGGATTTAGAGTAAAGGGACTTCCAAGCAAAGGGAACTTTTAGCCCAAAGACCCAGGAATATTAGAGAGAATGACCTTGTTGTGGGAATGAATCTGGATGATAAAGCTGGAGCAAAGACCTGTAGATTGAGCAGTAGGGTTAGTCAAGCAAGGAGGGCAGTAGTCCATCTGTGCCAGCCTAAGGAATATGTACTTTACCCCAAAGACCAAAGACTGCTGTCTCTACTAACCTAATTAGTAAGATAAAAAAGAATTTAAGACCTTGTATTTATCTGACACAAATGGGCAAAAAGCCAAAAGTAAATTGGCTCTACACAGGTCTCGGGATATTACTGGTTCTGCTGAGCCTGCGTTATAAAAAGCTTTTCAAATCAAAGTGAACAGGAATGATTTCCTGAAGTTTTGAGTTCCCTCAGCAAACTACTACTAGCTCAAATATTTTTCATTTATCCCCCCATTAGGCTGTGACCTTTTAGTTTGATATATGTTAAATTTGAGATGCTCTTAAGAAATCTAAGTGGAGAGCCGAGTAGACAGTTGGATAGATGAGCTTGGAGCTCAAAAGAGAAATCTGAATTGGAATATAAATTTTCAAGTTGTTAGCCTAAGGGGGGAGGGGTAATGAAGTGAAAATGGAAGAAGGCCTATAATCAATACATAGGTAAAAGTAGCGACCTGCTAACCTTTAAAACACTTTAGCTACCTGATGCATATTACCCAAGACATATGAATTAAACCAGTTAACTAGAACTCTAAAGCCAACAATCTGGCAGAGTATAAAAAGTCAAAATCTGAATCTAAGAAGAGTTTATGCATAGAATCTCTAGATTGTAGGCTTCTTGAGGACAGGCAGCCATATAATTCCCTGCATGTTTCCTTGCATATGGTAAACTCTCAGTAAATATAATCAAACAAGCAAACTAAGAAATCTATCAATACACAACAGTGTAATGGTAAATTGAAACCAGTGAGACAGGCTATCATCCTGGCATTGCTACTAATTTGGGGCAAGTCACTTAAAATGTCTGAGTCTCAGTTTCCACATTTGTAATATATTGGGAATAAACCAGAAGAGCTCTGAGATCCTGTCCAGTTATAAGATTCTATGGATTAACAATATCCTGCATGAATAGTGCTGCACCATATTTTCTCTCCTCCATAAATCTCTAGGACATGAGGACAGCATACACAAACTGGGATATAGGAGATAGAATATCTTAGAGCTGTCTAATCTACTCAGGAAATATGTGGCAAAGGATCAGATCCCAGTCACCCTGGTGCCTAGTCCTGGTGCTTTCTACTATCCACAGCCTGGTTGTCTTTCAAAGGTCCATTAAATAGCAATCAGGAAATTACTTTCTGGGCAGTCAGGCTCTAGCACCTGTGAAATACAGTCAGTCCTCATCATTAACAGATTCTGTATTTGCAAATTTATCTACTCACTAAATGTATTGTGACCTCAAAATCAATATGCATGAGATATTGAGGTCCTTTGCAGAAGTACGTACAGTGGTGAAAAACTTAAGTCACCTAACTGGTACATTCCCAGGTGACCTGGGACAGGACGATGCTCTGCCTTCTTGTTTCAGCTCTTACATTGTCTATTTAGTGCCATGTTTTTCACATCTTCATGCTTTTTGTTGGTTACTTTGCTGTTTAAAGTGGCCCCCATGTACAGTTCGGAACTGCTGTCTATTGTTTCTAAGCATAAGGCTTTGATGTACCTAACAGAGAAAATACGCTTGTTAAATAACTATTCAGACATCAGTTATAGTGCTGTGTATTATGAGTTCAATGTTAATGAATCACAACTTTTATTAAATAAGGCGTACTGAAACAGAAACACATAAAACAAGGTTATATAGTAATTGGTTGATGAAAACACTGTGACCAGAGTCTCTCAGGAATCTAAACCTGTATTTTTTCCAAGACCAATTTTTCAGTATCCACTAATTCGGTTTTTGCAGTGACTTTACAGAACAAAACTACTGCAAAGAATAAGAATCAACATTCCTGGGCTTCCCTGGTGGCGCAGTGGTTGAGAGTCTGCCTGCTAATGCAGGGGACACGGGTTCGAGCCCTGGTCTGGGAGGATCCCACATGCCGCGGAGCAACTGGGCCCATGAGCCACAACTACTGAGCCTGCGTGTCTGGAGCCTGTGCTCTGCAACAAGAGAGGCAGCGACAGTGAGAGGCCTGCGCACTGCAATGAAGAGTGGCCCCTGCTTGCCACAACTAGAGAAAGCCCTCGCATAGAAACGAAGACCCAACACAGCAAAAATAAATAAAATAAATTAATAAACTCCTACCCCCAACATCTAAAAAAAAAAAAAAAAAGAATCAACATTCCTGTGTGCCACTCACTTGTATGCAGCATTTAACAGGTACAGGAAAGCCTCTCTAATTGTACTAGTTCACAATTCCCCCAGCAGGTTGCAGTTAGAGGTATGGTTTGTGTTACTTTCTTCAAATGTATATTGAATGAGTACTATGTGATATGCTCATCTGAGTCCATGGGGACTCAATTGTCATCAACACAAAGAGCATCCCTGTCTTCAAGGCACTGACAGTGTGGTGCGTCATACAGACAATTAATAGGAAACCATGATAGAGTGTTGTTAGATCTAAGTCCTTGAGATGGTGAGCTATTAAGTGTGGCTACCCCAAAGGGAAATTATTTCAGCAGCCCTGCTGATGGGGGGAAGAGATCTGTTAAAAACACTGAAGGAGGAGATGAGGGAAGAGAAGCACATAGGGCAACCACAAAATTCCAGAACTGAACACAGTTTTACTTATTTCTGAAAAGTGTTTGAAGTTATTTCTACTGCTAGGCCTCTAAGCTACAGAAAGGGTAACTGTGAAAAAAGAAATTGATCTGGGCTTTAATCAATAATTATTGTGAAGGAGACCTTCAAGATGGCAGAGGAATAAGATGTGGAGATCACCTTCTTCCCCACAAATACATCAGAAATACATCTACATGTAGAACAACTCCTACAGAACACCTACTGAACACTGGTAGAAGACTTCAGACTTCCCAAAAGATATATATATATTTTTCCTTTTTCTCTTTTTGTGAGTGTGTATGCATATGATTCTTGTGTGATTTTGTCTGTATAGCTTTATTTTTACCATTTGTCCTAGGATTCGGTCTGGTTTTTTTTGTTTTTGTTTTAGTAAACATTTTAGCACTTATTATCATTGGTGGATTTGTTTTTTGGTTTGGTTGCTCTCTTCTTTCTTTCTTCCTTATTACTTTTAAATTATTTTAATTTTTCTTTTATTTTAATAACATTTATTTATTTATTTATTTATTTATTTATTTCTCCCTTTTCTTCTGAGCTGTGTGGCTGACAGAGTCTTGGTGCTCCAGGCGGGTGTCAGGCCTGTGCCTCTGAGGAAGGAGAGCCGAGTTCAGGACACTGGTCAACCAGAGACTTCTCAGCTTCACGTAATAACAAACAGTGAAAGCTCTCCAAGAGATCTCCACCTCAATGCTAAGACCCAGCTCCACTCAACGACCAGCAAGCTACAGTGTGGATACCTTATGCCAAACAACTAGCAAGACAGGAACACAACCCCACCCATTAGCAGAGAGGCTGCCTAAAATCATAATAAGATCACAGGCACACCAAAAACACCACTGGACGTAGTCCTGCCCACCAGAAAGACAAGATCCAGCCTCATCCACCAGAACACAGGCACCAGTCTCCTCCACCAGTAAGCTTAAACAACCCACTGAACAAACGTTAGCCACCAGGGGCAGACACCAAAAACAATAGGAACTACTAACCTACAGCCTGCAAAAAGGAGACCCCAAACACAGTAAGTTAAGCAAAATGAGAAGATAGAGAAACACACAGCAGGTGAAGGAGCAAGGTAAAAACCCATCAGACCAAAACAAATGAAGAGGAAATAGGCAGTCTACCTGAAAAAGAATTCAGAGTAATGATAGTAAACATGATCAAAAATTTTGGAAATAGAATGGAGAAAATACAAGAAAGGTTGAACAAGGACTTAGAAGAACTAAAGAGCAAAAAAACAATGATGAATGGCACAATAAATGAAACTTAAAATTCTCCAGAAGGAATCAATAGCAGAATAACTAAGGGAGAAAAACGGATAAGTGACCTGGAAGATAAAAGAGTAGAAGTAACTATCACAGAGTGGAATAAAGAAAAAAGAATGAAAAGAATTGATGACAGTCTCAGAGACCTCTGGGACAACATTAAATGCACCAACATTGGAATTATAGGGGTCCCAGAAGAAGAAGAGAAAAAGAAAGGGACTGAAAAAATATTTGAAGAGATAATAGTTGAAAATTTCCCTATTATGGGAAAGGAAATAGTCAGTCAAGTCCAGGAAGCACAGAGAGTCCCATACAGGATAAATCCGTGGAGAAACGTGCCAAGACATATATTAATCAAAATATCAAAAATTAAATACAAAGAAAAAATATTAAAAGCATCAAAGGAAAAATAAAAAATAACATACAAGGGAATCCCCATAAGGTTAACAGCTGATATTTCAGCACAAACTGTACAAGCCAGAAGGGAGTGGCAGGACATATTTAAAGTGAAGAAAGGGAAAAACCTACAACCAAGATTACTCTACCCAGCAAGGAGCTCACTCAGATTCGATGGACAAATTAAAACCTTTACAGACAAGCAACACCTAACAGAATTTAGCACCAACAAACCAGCTTTACAACAAATGCTAAAGAAACGTCTCTAGGCAGGAAACACAGGAGAAGGCCTACAATAACAAACCCAAAACAATTAAGAAAATGGGAATATGAACATACATATTGATAACTACCTTAAATGTAAATGGATTAAATGATCCAACCAAAAGAAAAAGACCGGCTTAATAGATACAAAAACAAGACCCATATATATGTTGTCTACAAGAGACCCACTTCAGACTGAGGGATACAAACAGACTGAAAGTGAGGAGATGGAAAATGATATTCTATGGAAATGGAAATCAAAAGATAGCTGGAGTAGCAATTCTCATATCAGATAAAATAGGCATTAAAATAAGGAATGTTACAAGAGACAAGGAAGAACACAACATAATGATCAAGGGATCAATCTAAGAAGAAGATATAAAAATTGTAAATATTTATGCACCCAACACAGGAGCACCTCAATAAATAAGGCAAATGGTAACAGCCATAAAAGGGGAAAGTGACAGTAACACAATCATAGTAGGGGACTTTAACACCCCACTTTCACAAATGGACAGATCATCCAAAATGAAAATGAATAAGGAAACACAAGCTTTAAATGATACATTAAACAACATGGACTTAATTGATATTTACAGAATATTACATCTGAAAACAACAGAATATACTTTCTTCTCAAGTGCTTATGGAACACTCCAGGATAGATCATATCTTGGGTCACAAATCAAGCCTTGGTAAATTTAAGAAAATTGAAATTGTATCAAGTATCTTATCCGCCAAAACACTATTAGACTGGATATCAATTATAGGAAAAAATCTGCAAAAAATACAAACACATGGAGGCTAAACAATACACTACTCAATAACCAAGAGATCACTGAAGAAATCAAAGAGGAAATCAAAAAACACCTAGAAACAAATGACAATGAAAACATGATGACCCAATACCTATGGGATGCAGCAAAAGCAGTTCTAAGAGAGAAGTTTACAGCAATACAATACTACCTCAAGAAACAACAAACATCTCAAATAAACAACCTAACCTTACACCTAAAGCAATTAGAGAAAGAAGAACCAAAAAACCCCAAAGTTAGCAGAAGGAAAGAAATCATGAAGATCAGATCAGAAATAAATGAAAAAGAAATGAAGAAACAACAGCAAAAATCAATAAAACTAAAAGCTGGTTCTTTGAGAAGATAAACAAAATTGATAAACCATTAGCCAGACTCAACAAGAAAAAAAGGGAGAAAACTCAAATCAATAGAATTAGAAATAAAAAAGGAGAAGTAACAACTGACACTGCAGAAATACAAAGGATCAGGAGAGATTACTACAAGCAACTATATGACAATAAAATGGACAACCTGGAAGAAATGGACAAATTCTTTGAAAAGCACAACCTTCTGAGACTGAATCAGGAAGAAATAGAAAATATGAACAGACCAATCACAAGCACTGAAATTGAGACTGTGATTAAAAGTCTTCCAACAAACAAAAGCCCAGGACCAGATGGCTTCACAGGCAAATTCTACCAAACATTTAGAGAAGAGCTAATACCTATCCTTCTCAAACTCTTCCAAAATATAGCAGAGGGAGGAACACTCCCTAACTCATTCTATGAGGCCACCATCACCCTGATACCAAAACCAGACAAAGATGTCACAAAGAACGAAGACTACAGGCCAATATCACTGATGAACATAGATGCAAAAATCCTCAGCAAAATACTAGCAAACAGAATCCAACAGTACGTTAAAAGGATCATACACCATGAACAAGCGGGGTTTATCCCAGGGATTCAAGGATTCTTCAATATACACAAATCAATCAATGTGATAAACCATATGAACAAACTGAAGGAGAAAAACCACACGAGCATCTCAATAGATGAAGAAAAAGCTTTCCACAAATTCAACACCGATTTCTGATAAAAACCCTCCATAAAGTTGGCATAGAGGGAACTTACCTCAACATAATAAAGGCCATATATGACAAACCCACAGCCAACATCATTGTCAATGGTGAAAAACTGAATACATTTCCTCTAAGATCAGGAACAAGACAAGGTTGTCCACTCTCACCACTCTTATTCAACATAGTTTTGGACGTTTTAGCCTCAGCAATCAGAGAAGATAAGGAAATAAAGGGAATCCAAATCAGAAAGAAGTAAAGCTGTCACTGTCTGCAGATGACATGATACTAGACCTAGAGAATCCAAAAGATGCTACTGGAAAACTACTAGAGCTAATCAATGAATTTTATAAAGTAGCAGGATACAAAATTAATGCACAGAAATCTCTTGCATTCCTATACACTAACAATGAAAGATCTGAACGAGAAATTAAGGAAACAATCCCATTTACCATTGCAACAAAGAGAATAAAATACCTAGGAATAAACCTACCTAAGGAGACAAAAATCCTGTACTCAGAAAACTATAAGACACTGATGAAAGAAATTAAAGATGATACCAAGAGTTGGAGAGATATACCACGTTCCTGGATTGGACGAATCAACATTGTGAAAATGACTATACTACCCAAAGCAATCTACAGATTCAATGCAATTCCTATCAAACTACCAATGGCATTTTTCACAGAACTAGAACAAAAAATTTCACAATTTATATGGAAGCACAAAAGACCCCATATAGCCAAAGCAATCTTGAGAAAGAAAAACGGAGCTGGAGGAATCAGGCTCCCAGATTTCAGACTATACTACAAAGCTAATCAAGACACTACGGTACTGGCACAAAAACAGAAATATAGATCAATGGAACAGGACAGAAAGTCCACAAATAAAACCACATACATATGGTCACCGTATTTTTGATAAAGGAGGCAAGAATATACAATGGAGAAAGACACCCTCTTCAATAAGTTGTACTGGGAAAACTGGACAGCTATGTGTAAAAGAATGAAATTAGAACACTTCCTTACACCATACACAAAAATTAACTCAAAATGGATTAAAGACCTAAATGTAAGACTAGACACTATAAAATTCTTAGAGGAAAACATAGGCAGAACACTCTATGACATAAATCACAGCAAGATCCTTTCTAACCCACCTCCTAGAGAAATGGAAATAAAAACAAAAATAAACAAATGGGACCTAATGAAACTTAAAAGCTTCTGCACAGCAAAGGAAACCATAAACAAGATGAAAAGACAGCCCTCAGAATGGGAGAAAATATTTTCAAATGAAGCTACTGACAAAGGATTAATCTCCAAAATATGCAAGCAGCTCAATATCAAAAAATAACAACCCAGTCCAAAAATGGGCAGAAGATCTAAATAGACATTTCTCCAAAGAAGATATACAGATTGCCAACAAACACATGAAAGGATGCTCAACATCACTAATCATTAGGGAAATGCAAATCAAAACTACAATGAGGTAACACCTCACACCAGTCAGAATGGCCATCATCAAAAAATCTAGAAACAATAAATCCTGGAGAGGGTGTGGAGAATTGGGAACCCTCTTGCACTGTTGGTGGGAATGTAAATTGATACAGCCACTATGTAGAACAGTATGGAGTTTCCTTATAACACTAAAAATAGAACTAACATATGACCCAGCAATCCCATTACTGGGCATATACCCTGATAAAACCATAATTCAACAAGTGTCACGTACCACAATGTTCATTGCAGCTCTATTTACAGGACATGGAAGCAACCTAAGTGTCCATCATCAGATGAATGGATAAAGAAGATGTGGCACATATATACAATGGAATATTACTCAGCCATAAAAAAACCAAAATTGAGTTATTTGTAGTGAGGTGGATGGACCTAGAGTCTGTCATACAGAGTGAAGTAAGTCAGAAAGAGAAAAACAAATACTGTATGCTAACATATATATATGGAATCTAAAAAAAAAAAAAAAAATGGTTCTGAAGAACCTAAGGTCAGGACAGGAATAAAGACGCAGACATAGAGAATGGACTTGAGGACATGGGGAGGGGGAATTGTAAGCTGGGACAAAGTGAGAGAGTGGCATGTACATATATACACTACCAAATATAAAACATAGCTAGTGGGAAGCGGCCGCATAACACAGGGGGAACAGCTCAGTGCTTTGTGACCACCTAGAGGGCTGGGATAGGGAGGGTGGGAGGGAGACACAAGAGGGAGGAAATATGGGGATGTATGTATATGTATAGCTGATTCACTTTGTTATAAAAAGAAACTAACACAATTGTAAAGCAATTATACTCCAATAAAGGTGTTAAAAAATTATTATTCTATGAAAATTTTAAAAATTACTTTGTAGAATTATTATAAAAATAATAATTTTTTGATACATGCAAAGCACTCTGTGACTTGCAAAGGCTTTACGACATCAAAATAGTTTTCTCTTTAAATAGGCTTTATTTTTTAGAATAGTTTTAGATTTACAGAAAAATTGAGAACGTATTTCAGAGAATTTCCATATATTCGACACTGAGATTCCCCAACAATTAACATCTTAGATTACTATGGTACATTTTTTATAATTAGTATACCAATAATGAAACATTACTGTTAAATCCATAATTTATCCAAATTTCCTTAGTTTTAATCTAATGTTCTTATTTTGTTCTGTATCCCATCTATGTTTCTACATTACATTTAGTTTTTGTGTCTCCTTAGCTGTTCTTGGCTGTAAAAGTTTCTCAGACTTTCCTTGCATCTTATAACCTTACCAGTTTTGAGGCATACTGGTAAGGTATTCTGTAGGATGCCCCCACTATTGGAATTTGTTTGATGTTTTTTCTCATGATTAGACTGGAGTTATTGGTTTTTGGGAGAAGGACAGATTGTTTTATACATCTGTAATACATTTAGATTGTCTTGTTACACGCTGCATTCCTTCCTGAGATCCTCTGACCTCCTGCATGATTTTTTCTTAAATTGCATACATTAAGGTTCACTGTTTGTGCTGTAAAGTTCTACAGGTTTTGACAAATGCACGTCATGCATCCACTGTGACAGTAACATACAGAATACTTTCACCACCCTAAAAAAATCCGCTGTGTGTTATTTATGAATCTCTCTTCTGACTCCCCTTGAACCGTGGGAACTACTCATTTTACTGTCTCCATAATTTTGTCTTTTACAGAATGTCACATAATTGGAATCACACAATATGTAGCCTTTTCAAACTAGCTTCTTTCAGTAACAGTACACATTTAAGATTTCTCCATGTTTTTTCATGGCTCAAGAGCTCATTTCTTCTTATTATTGAATAATATTTCATTGTCTGGATATATTATAGTTTGTTTATCCATTCACCTATTGGAGGACATCTTGATTGCTTCCAAGTTTTGGCAATTATTAATAAAGCTTCTTTACAAATTTGTGTGTAGGTTTATGTGTAGACATAAATTTTCATTTCACTTGGGTAAATACCAAGGAGAATAATGGCTGGATCATATGGAAAGACTATGTTTAATTTTACAAGAAACTGCCAAGCCATCTTCCAAAGTGGCTGTACCACTTTGCATTTGCTTCAGAAATGAATGAATGTTCTTGTTACCCTTCATCCTTGTTAGCATTTAGTATTGTAGGGTTTTTTTTTTTTAATTTTAGCCATTCTGATAGGTAAGTAGTGTTATCTTATTGCTTTAAGATTGCAATTGATTGATGACATGATATTGATCATCTTTTTATACGCTTATTTGCATCTATATATCTTTGGTGAGATGTCAAGATCTTTTGCCTGTTTCTAAATTGAGTTGTTTGTTTTTTTATTGTTGAGTTTTAAGTCGTCTTTGTATATTTTGTGTAAAAGTTCTTTATCAGAAGTTTTGTGTGCACACATTTTCTCCCAGACTGTGTCTTGTCTTTATTCTCTTAACAGTATCTTTTATAGAACAGAATTTCTTATTTTAATAAAGTCTAATATATCCATCTTATCTCTCATGGGCTATACTGTAAGTTTTGTATCTAAAAATCACTGTCAAACCCCAAGTTACACATTTTCTTCTTTTTTTTCCTTCTAGAAGTTTTGTAGTACTGATTTTTATATTGAAGCCTATGGTACATTTTGAGTTAATTTTTGGAAAGTTGTAAAGTCTGTGTCAAGATTCTTTGTTCTGGGTTTTTTGTTTGTTTCTTTGTTTGGTATGGACATTCCAGTTATTCCAGCATCAGTTATTTTGTTTCTGCACTGAATTGCCTTTGTTGCTTTGTCAAAGATCATTTGAATATATTTGTGTGTATATTTCTTCTGTTAGTCTACTAATTTAATCTACTAATCTAATTTATCTACTCTTTTGCCAATAGCATGCTCTCTTAATCACTGCTGCTTTATAATAAGTCTTGAAGTCAGATAGTATCTGCCCTCCATCTTTATTTTTCTTCAGTATTGTGCTATTCTAGACCTTTTGCCTCTCCATATAAACTTTAGGATAAGTTTGTCAATATCCACAAACTAGCTTTCTGGAATTTTGATTGGAATTGCATTGAATCAATACATCAAGTTGGAAAAAAACTGACATCTTGAAAATATTGAATCGTCCTAATCATGAATACAGAAAATCTCTCCACTTATTTAGATCCTTGGTTTCTTTCATCAGAGTTTTGTAGTTATTAACATATAGATTCTGTACATATTTTATTAGATTTATATCTGAGTAGTTAATTTTTTTGGTGCTATTGTAAATCATAATGTATTTTTTATTTCAAATTCCAATTGTTCATTTCTGGCATATAGAAAAACAATTAACTTTTGTATATTAACCTTATATCCTACAACCTTGCTATAATCACTTAGTTGCAGGAGTTTTTTGTCAGTTCTTTAAGATTTTCTGTATAGACAATCTATAATCTGTGAACAAAGACAATGTTATTTCTTTCTAATATATATACCTTTTATTTTCTATTTTTGTCCATTGTGCTAGCTAGAACTTATAGTGTGATGTTGAATAGGAATGTTTAGAGGGGACTCAAAATAGTGATTTTCTTTTCCTTTTTTTTTTTTTTTAACAACTTTATTGGAGTATAATTGCTTTAGAATGGTGTGTTAGTTTCTGCTTTATAACAAAGTGAATCAGCTATACAGATACATGTATTCCCATATTTCCTCCCTCTTGCGTCTCCCTCCCACCCTCCCTATCCCAGCCCTCTAGGTGGTCACAGAGCATGGAGCTGATCTCCCTGTGCTATGTGGCTGCTTCCCAATAGCTATCGGTTTTACATTTGGTAGTGTATATATGTCCATGCCAATCTCTCACTTTGTCATATATATATGGAATCTAAAAAAAAAAAATTGGTCATGAATAACCTAGGGGCAGGACGGGAATAAAGATGCAGACCTACTAGAGAATGGACTTGAGGACATGGGGAGGGAGAAGAGTAAGCTGGGACAACATAGTGATTTTTACTATTTGTAACTGGAGATCCAGTATTATCTTCAGAGTTGAATTTTGAAAGATGTTATTTTAAACAATTATTTTAATAAGGGCATTACTCTTGCCAATCACTCAACATATCTTATTTCATATATTTCTAATAAAAATTTATTTCTAAAATGATTTATCTTTTCTTTTGTGAAACTGTTTTCTACCTGTGTGAATTTTCAGGAAAATGCTTTAGTTTCTTTTACAAGTCTATTCTGCTGTGATGAATTTTTCTATAGCAACTATTAATTTTGCCCAAGTCTCTTTAAAAGTCTGTTGATAAAATGATTTATGATCCTGTTACTAGCTGGTATATGTGTGACTGATATTGATGCAAAAAAGTAACAAAGAGATCGAGGTGTTTGTAGGCACTTGAATGTTTTAGGAGGAAACTAAGGTAGAGATTCCAGGTCCTTTGTTTTCCTATAAAAAGTGTATTGGTCACCAATTAAATGGAATATTAAGCTACACAGAACACAATATTCCACAGTTATTTAAAAAGTTATGTACTACATTCTTAATCTAGGATAGTATCAGTTTATGATTATAAACTCTGATCAAAAACAATGATTTTGGAGATTCAACCTAAATTGTCTTTAAGAAATGAACATTGATAAAAATCTATCTATATATGAATTGAAAGAGCTGACATGATGGTTCTTTCCTGTCAGTCTGTAGCTTTATATATAAAATAAGGATACAGCAGTTGCCATGGCAAAATTCTGGCTCTGTTGAATACTGGAAGCTGGTGTATAAGCCTAGGATTTGATGAAACTATGTAATTTTGAAACAAACAGGCATATTTTACAGTCATTCACCTTATGTTGGTTTAGATTCTAGAATGTACAGCTATTCCATTTCACACAAAAGAACAGACATTTAAGAAACAGTAAATATTCTTGAAATCACAGACTTAATTTTTAATATCATGAATCTAACATTTTAGGGCATATAAATTATTGAGCAAGAATTTTAAGGAAATTAACTATGCCCCTTTTCCAGAAGTTGATTTTATAAGAAAAGTCATCATCACATTAATAAAAATATAATGCTTCACTGCATTTACATCACAGATTATAAAATGTAGTTTCAAATCTCTTTCAGTAACTTGAGGTACATTGCATATATGTCCACAGCTATCCAGTTTGGGTAACTTTTAAAGTTCTTTGGTCATTGGAATTCATTTGTATTCGTCTCAATATTCAGGAGTATAATAAATGCATGGTATTCATGTTGATGACATATACTCCATAAAAGTTTGTCATTCTGCATTAATTAAGCCTGAATTAATGAACACTTCCAAAGTTTTGCAACAGTTGGATCACCAGTTCCCATCAAGCATGACTGAAGCTGAATTAGCTCATTCTGAATGCTAAAACTACAGACACACACACACACACACACACACACACACACACACACACACACAAGCAAGAAGAGCAATACACAGAATCTCAGTCAATTAAAATATTGAGGTAGCTGAGTGCATTGGCAGAAATGCCAAGTTCCAGGCAGAACTTAAATCTAAGATCAGTATCTTTTGCTTTTACTTCTGTTGTAAGTAGACTAATTTTTTTCACACAATTTTCATCATTATGTAAAAAGTTTTGAACACTGTAGCATGAAACTTGCCTACCTTACACCATGCTGGGAAAGGTGTCTACATTAAAGGTTGAATTTCTGACCAGTTTAGGGGTGGTAGGTGAATGGGCTTGATGGGGTTAAGGATACACTACCCCAAAATATGGCATTTTAGCATAATGAATATTTTAAGCTGAAGGAATTTGAGAAATGGCATGTAAAGGAGGGACTTTCTGAACTTCCCCTGAAGCAGATTATAAAACCCTCATGTAAGAGGTGCTCTTCTTATGCCTAGAAGAAGGGAGCATCCTCATCTCCAAGGTGCCAAGAGGAATCTGAATAAACAGGCCTTGCTGTTTTCCCCAGTTTACTGCACTTAACTCATACCCTTTTATTTGTCCTATCACATTTTCCCTCAAATTTCCACTCTTTATCAAACCTAGCGTAAAAACACTCAGGCTTAACCAATTCTTTGGTTCTTCATTTCCTTATGAAGGCTCCCATGTCACACAAAATTTATATTAAATAAATTTGTATGCTCTAGCTTATTAATTTGTCTTTTGTTATGGGGCCCCTTTCTAAGCCGAGAACTTAGAATAAGTAGAAGAAAAAGATCGTTTTCTCCCCTGTATGATCTAGGATAAACTAATACCGAAATGCTAAAACCCTTTCTCATTTAAATCCAGTGCCAATCCTTCAAGGGAAACATGGTTTCCCTTTCTAGAGGCATCAGAAGTGAGATTTAAAGGGGTGCAGTGACTCATCCAAGTTGCCAAAGGCAGAAACAGGAAGCAGATGTAGTATTTCTTATTCTAAATGTAATCACACCCTCCCCTCTGGATAACTAATCCTGGCTTTGAATAACACAGAAAGGATAATTGAGAATCAAAACCATCTACACAGTCTACTGTCTACATTAACATGACTTTACTATTTCATTGTCCTCATCAAGGAAACTTTAGTATTCTAGCCAACTCTTACTCAGGAAGATAAAAGTTGTACATTCCTTTATTGTTCATTCCAAGAACTTCGAGTTTTCAATAGAAAGCAGCAACAACACCTTGTACTCTGAATCTGAGTCACTGCAATGCAAAATCCTCTTCTTCCTGTGTCTACCAATTCTGAGCTATTAATCATGATCTTAACCGAATCCTAACAAAATATGCCTCCTCCACACCTCTTTTCACACGGAAAGGCAAGTCTTTCAATATGATTTCAGAATAATGCACCAGACTTCAGAATCTCAGTAAATATCCCAATGCTGTTCTTCTCCCCTCTGAGATGCTACTAAAATTGTTGTGGTGGTGGTCTCCCTTACCATGGTAAGCAATAAACAATTCTGTCTTATCAGCAGCTTATTTTGGTGATATTTTGGGCAGCTAGATTTTGCCAGACAGGGGAAGTTGACTTAGATTAAACCAGAAGGAAACATGAGTTTATTTCAGAGATACTGAATTTGAGTTCCAGGTGGAACTTACAGATAGAAATGGTTATTTGCCTTTCAAAGTTATCTCAAGAATGATGGAGCTTCCTCTAATCCCCTACTCCAGAACTTTATTACTCCTACCCAAGTTCTGAATTGGAACATCACCATTAGCATTCAGCGTACCTGAGGCAGGCTCTCCTGTCCCATCTCATCCTGCTGCTTCTCCCAGCCCCTAGTGATAACAATGTCCTATCTTGTCATTAAGAGCTACTTTTTAAATAAAATGTAAAATAACTTTATCATATATGTATGTCTGCCTCTATAATGTTTTTAAGTTCATTTCAGCCTGTAGGAAAGGGAATCACATGCTTTTCCTCCCTTTTACACTGAATGTGATGTTGCCAAGACTTACCTGAGCTGTAGATAGCTATAGTACTTTCATTTTTACTCTTGTTTCCATAGCATTTTTCACACATGACAGAAGAGAAACAAGTTATAATTAAGCTTAAGGTGATTGCCCTAGAAAGATAGGAATTCTTCTTAGGGAGAAAAAAACTTACTTTTCTTTAGGAGGATACTCTGACTGACCTTTGTTCATTATGAAAAGAGAGACCTCTGTGCAAGATCAGGAAAGCGGAGACTGAGACAAAGGAGCTACATTACTTTGCTTGTGCTGGGATGAGAAGGTAGGGACTGTGGACCAAGGCTGGAGAGGGATAGCACCGTAGGAGAGAGGAAGTCCCCAGCACTAAGCTGCAGGCTGAGACCTGTGGAGAAAGATACCAAGGAGAAAACATCTGCAAAGCACCATAGCTCACTGTTTCCCCTTCTAGCCTTCTTCACTTCCGCCCCACTTATACCTAGCACTTGTGTAAAAGTCTGTTACTGGCAAGAGCCTGTGTTTGTAGGCCTTAGGGAAATAAAGTAGGAGAGGAGAGGCAGTAATGATCCCTAGGACAAAGCTGCGTGGAAATAGGACAGCAGCTTCAGGAGGGAACATGAGGTCATTAACACTTGGAGGGAATTTGGAGCGAGTACTCACCAGGTATATGAAAGAGCCCTAGGACCTCTCAAAACTGGGGGGTGAGGGGGGTTACCAAACATCCCACAGTATGTAGGATGAGGGCTGAAGCCATATTGTCTAGAGATTAGAGCAAAGTGTGAGTGAGGCTCCAAAGTGCTAGGGGAATTAGGGACTGACAGTTACACAGCAAACTGAAAATACTGGGTTTTCTATCTTCCTCACTGGAACTCTAAGGACTGTTTATCCTTGCTCTCTCCTTATGTCTCTGTATTGATATATCATGAATAAATGAATGAATGAATGAGAGGAATAAATAACCTCTGGAACAGAAACAAATACTCAAGAAAGATCAAAGCTGAAGATACAGATATGGAGGTCATCTACCTAGAATTTAAAATGAGTTGCAGATAAAGAGGAAAAGGCCATACTGGGAGGAGGAAGGGGGTCTTCATGTTGGGGAAGGGAAAGACTCCGCGTTCTGCATTCCCCGTACAGAATCCACCAGTTCTGGTGATTTGACCATCAGGCTGGCTCTTGCTCTAACCTCTGATTCGTGGAAACTATTTGCATTGAGTCATTCTCCACTGAACAGATTTTCTTGGCTGCCATGGTAAGACAGGGAAGAAATATCTGAATCCAAGTGGAGCTGCTAACCACCCATTATAATCTTAGTGCCTCTACTGAGTCTTCCTGTGACCTGAATTTGCAGGTTACCAGTCCCAAATAGGGTTTGAGTTTCCTTGAAGAGTTTTCATTTTGTTTCTATTCTTAAACCTTGTTGTCTCTACATCCCCTATTCACTTTGATTCCTGAAAGAGGATTTATGATACGATCTCCTTGATCATACTCCCTGGCCAGTGTCCAACTCCAAATGGAATATTCAAAATTGTAGACACATTAGAGGAATAATTACACATTATAGAGAATAAAATGTCTGCTGTCTTGATCTCCAAAGAAACAGATATTCACCTCCTGAGAGACAAACCAATCAGAACGTTCTCTAGAATATAGTCAGCTTAAACCTTGCATTCAGACTTCGCACAGAGGAAATCTCCCCGGGTTTGCTCCCTAAGTGTGATCTGTGGGCTAGTAGCACTGGTACCACCTGGGAGCTTGTTAGAACTACTGACTCCCAGATCCCATCCGAAACCTACTGAATCAGGATCTTCATCTTTATAAAATTCCCAAGTGATTAGTACGCACACACATATTTTTAAGAAGCTTTATTGCAGAGTACTGAAGAGTAACCTCAGGGCCTACCTTGGGGACAGTGAAGGCCTATGGAAGACCCCAGGCAGGGATGGATTGTCTAACTCAACACCAGAACAGTTTAGCTTTGGTCTGATTGTTTTAAGTGTTGATGTTTTATGTTAAACTTTAAAAATGTAATCTCTTGCTTAGAGAAAGTATGAAAACCATCACTCAGAACCATGGTGAGTCCAAATTCACCCTGGAGTGTTTCCCAACCTGAAGCCTGGAGCTCCTGGTGGATAGATCCAAATATATCTACACATGTTTTGTCTAGAGTCTTGATTCTTAATATCTTACACTAATTTTAAAATATATGTAGGTGCTATTAAAATTAATGAAACACAGATTCATCTAAAAGTAGAAATTAAAAAAGGAAGAAAAGGGGAGCTAATAAAAGCATGATAATGGTCAGCAAATGGAGAAACAGAGAAGGAAAAATACTAACTCAAATCTAAATCATAGAAACTGGAAGAAGAAAGGTTTTCTACTTGCAGATGGTCAGCGGCAGTAAATATTCAGAGAGGAGAAGCAGGAAAAAATGTGTTCTAGGAGATGTTGCAATGTGACTTCTAGGCATTTCTGTAGCTGTCGGTTTATTTGTCTGTCACAGGAAGCAGTTTGGCGGATTATGTCATTTTATAGCCATAATAATGTTCTGAGACAAACCAGCTGCCTCGGCCTGTTGCTGTGACCTCAAATGCAACAGATGAGGACTGAGAAAGGAACATTAGATTTGGCAATTAGGCAGTTATTGGTGACCACGGAGAAAGCAGCTTTAATTGAGTAATAAGGATGAACACCAAACTGCTATGGGGTGAGAAAGGGAAGCTAGCAGGATGGCAAATTTAGACACTCTTTCACTCTAAAGAAAATTTGCTAAGAGAAAGAGAAAAAAAGAGTAATTCGAAGAGACACGAGATTTAAGGATGAATGTTTTTAAGGTGGTGGAAAACGAAGCAAATTTTTAAATTGAGGAAAACAAAAACAATAGAAAGATTGAGAGGTAAAAAATAAAGGAGTTTATGATGGAACTAGTTCTCACAGGAGTTTCAATGACATGGGTGGAAAGAACAGGGTCATTTCTGCTCTATTCTATGGATACCAACTATCTTATTATGAATTTAACATATGGTGACATTGAAATAATTTTTCAGTGACTATCTGTATACTCACCACTATTTCTACCACTAACACTTTACCCTGTTGTTTACATGGCTGTCCATCCTTCTACCCCCTCAATTCTTCCATTTGTTTTTGATACATTTCAAAGTAAATTGCTTTCCCCTAAAAGCTGTATCATGAATTTTATTGATTAAAATAAATCCACTTTGTCCAAATCCTCTCCCTTATTTGATATTCTTGGTCTTGCTGTTCAGCTGGGTGTATAGTAGTATCCCATTGTGCTGACAATTTGGGGGGGGGTGGGTGTTTATGTTTTGGTATCAGAAGGTAACCTTTCATAACACTCATAAAACAATATTATAGCACTTTTAACAGAAGATTGCAATTGTTAGTCTATAAATTTGTCTCCTCACCTAGCATTAACTCCTTATAGACAGGAGCCATGTTGCATTGTTCTTTATTTTTGCCTAGCATTCAGCCCAGTGACTGTGTTCAATAGATGCTGGTTTAATTTAATTGAATCAAATGTGTTCCTGCTGGCAATTCTACCAGTGTAGAAGCCAGCATGGAAGCCTCTCTCTCCCCTTCTTTTCATTTTTTAGGGGATCAGCTGGCCAGTGACAGTATGAGTACAGAGAAGAATGACAGTCACAGTGGGGAAAAACAGCATGGTATGTTCCCACTGAAGACAGATACAGGCTGGCAGTCTACTCTGCCTAATATTTAGACATATACCGCAGAGCAAAACCTTGCATATGAGATAAAAGTTTCAAGTTGTTTTTATCAATTTTATTTCAGCCATCTAGACTTCTGCTAATAGATATTACAGACAACCATAATGTCGACAACAATCAGAAAGTAAAACACAACTTCCAGGGAATAACAAAGATTATTCATTTCCTTAAAAACAGCATGAAGCTGTATGCTAAAGGCTGTTTTATTTCTATGCAGTAATTCCCAAGAAATGTAATGAAATTCTTGAAGCATATTATTGCTCTAGCGACATATTAAACACACACCCAAATACACACACACACAGACACACACACACCAACATAGCTTTGGCTCAGAAGCATCCTAAAATAGTCATGTACAATGCTTCTGAATTCATTCACATAGGACTGAAGTATTCTTTTGTAAATTCACTTCCAAGAGCACTTGGATGCATAGCAAACTTCATAAAAAGGTATCAAGATGATAAATACAGAATGATTTGTGATATTATAATAAATCAAGAAATTATTTTGCTATAACAATGAAATGCATGGATTGTCAGAAACATTTTCAAGGAAAAATATTATTATTGGTATCATACATAAATACCTCTAATCCACTCCACACTAGAACAGTATTTTTCAAGCACTTCCTAGATATTCATATATACCCATGTACCAATGTCTTATACATGCCTTTCAGAATATGATGTCTAAGAAAGAAGCAACTTTGCCTAGCAGAGTGTTTTTGATGTTTCTTCTCATTCCGCTGTTAGGATCTGAAAGATGGAGTTCTAATCAGGAAAGGGGGGAAGTGGTAATGAAAAAATATTGAATGCCTACAGTGGCAGGGTCTGTTGTTAGTCCACAAAAAGGTTTTGTTTTCTGGAATGGTCTCTGTTGATGAGACAAGGGCTGTATTTGGTAGCCTTCCTTATATCCAAGAATAAGCAGATGTTGACTCTCAGCAGAAGAATGTGAACAAAAGTGATATGTGCTACCTCCAGGCCAAGACTTCTCAAAAGAAGATAAGGCCTCTCTGCTGTCTTCTTTTCCCCCTAGGCCAGAGCGCAGGGGATTCCAAGACCCTAGGATTGTATAGTTGCAAGGTGGAAGAAGCAAGGTTCCCAAATCACACGGAGTGAAAAGCAGCCTCTTTAACAGGAACTTCCCTTGGACTGTGAGGACTTTTATTTAGTTAAGCTCCTGAAGTTTTACCGATTATAAAACCAGTTACCTCAGTGACTCCAATAACTTGACCAAGTGCACACATCGAGGAAAAGAAAAGCGGGGGAGGGGACTAGGATTTTGACCCAGATTTGCCTAGCTCCAAAATCGAGACACTACCAATCCACCCCATATGTCCCTGTAAGTCGGAACATAAACATTTCACAAGTGTCACGCACTTTAGAGACAAATAAGTCCAAACTTGCTAACTTTATAAAAGAAAACTGTGGCAAGGGATTTAGCTAAGGTCACATAGGTCTTTAAGTAACACATTTGGGAAAGTAGATCCATATTCTTTTCGCTATACCATAATATAGAAGTGAGCAATATTTATTAAAGTAATGCTCAACTCATACGTCAGTTAATGCAAGGAACCAATTCTTATTCTATTTAGAGTTTATACTTTACTTCATTACAAACATTTTGCCATTGGTCACTCATCTAGGACGGGAGGAGCTGTATATATATACTTTCTCTGTTTGTTTATCTTGTGTGTCTTCTGTTTTCTATATTTGGATATCTTCCACTCATTTGAATCCGTTACTTTTTGCCATTACGTTTTCATAATGCATAAATGTGGTAGAGTAAAAACAAAGCTCTTCAACACAGAATCATAAATTGTAGGCAATAGGAAAAAGTTTATAGTTCTTATAAACTTCTTATTTTACAGATAAGGAAACTGAAGCTTAGAGATTTGAAATAATTTTTCCAAATGTATAAAACTAATTATTTACAATGCTGAAACTATATCACAAATAATATCTGCCCTTTTTTCCACTTTACGGTCTCAAGTGAAAAATAAAATACTAATTTTAGAACTTTTTTGATAACATATATACACTAAAGTCAAAATCAAGAAATTACAGAAATTGGGAGAAATAATAGGGCAGTGCTTGTCAATTTAGATATTCTTCATGATAAAGAGGAAGCCATAGTAATCAAAGAAAGTATGAGAAAAATTACGTAAAATTGGCATTAATATTCACTAACAAATGTTTAGTATAAAACTAGTTCATTACTAACATTAAATAACACTATCTCTATTACGTTCATGATTCTGTTGTGCTTAAAGAATTTTCAAAGCGACTAAAAGAAGACTTTGTTCTATCTACTAGAAGTATGAGCCTCATTATTTTTTTCTTTTTCCTCACACAATTCCCATGAAGTATCATCAAAACACACTGTGTTGGAAAGAACGAAACCTCCCACAAGACTCTTGCTCATTGTGCAATTACCAAAAAAAGTGGTAGAATCTATGTGCAACATTTGTTTCCAATTTCAATTTAAGGAAACAGGATGTGAAGTCATAGATCATGAGCCTCCATAACCATCTTGCTGGGTGCGCACCAGCAGGACGAGTCCTGGAGTGCTCAATTAGCCCAAAGCTTCGGCTGCTTGGGATTCACATGGTTACCGAACAGTGGGTATTTGATGGAAAAAAAGTCTTTCCAGAGGCTTCTGAAAATGCCACTGCTAAAACACCAAGGGTATAATAAATGCACGTATTGGTCTTCCAGACTGAAAATAAGCAGTTATTTCATCCTGTTATTGAAAGTCTGACAGATACAAAGAAACAGGCAACTATAAGAGTTCTGTGATTGGGCATGGAAAATTGGAATAGGAGAGATGAGAAAGATTTCAAGACAAAAAGGGGACTGAACTATAAAATTGCCTATCACATTTAGGCATATCTTTCTTTTCAGCTCACTGAGTTTGGTGGACCTAAAAGCGCATGTTGAAAGGCACTGTTTTTGGTGTGTTTTGTTTAAGAAACAGAGAAACTAAGTACAAAAAGGCATAAGAGTGGATATAATTAAGGCTATGAAGAGTCCAATTAAACTGGGACGGAGAATCCTCAATGAAACCAAGCTCTAACTTTATAAGGCCATAATTTGATAATTTAGTAGGGGAAAACATAGCCAAAATACCAGGGTCAAATTTGGTTGTGATCTATGCTGCAAAACGTGAGGATCCATTATCTAACTTTACTTTTCATTGTACTGTATTTATGAAGAAGAAAGTTATTTTTCAGTCATAGCTGAAACTAGAAATTTCCAACTTGGAACTCAGAGAGCACTTAGCTGCACCACCTTCCCAAAAGGACAAAGATTTGGGGTAGAAACAGGGCACCGCAGAATGTTCAGTAGTTACTGGTCTGGAAGAGTCAATCAGGAAAACTTGTGCTATCGCATTCTCTCACTTTTAGTTTTCTGGATTCAGGTACTTTCCTAAGGTAGGCTCTTCTGCTACTCTGTATCTCTACCATGCAACACTTTTAATATCTTCTTAATACAGCTGTTTATCTTAAGGAGCGACAGAGTCTGAGGGTCCCAATCTCTACTTTCACAGACATCCCTCCTCTAATATTCAAGTTATAAATTACTTCCGTCTATCTCACATATAGTAGTTTGTTTTTTTTTTTTTAAGAAAGGGAGGAGATTTGAAACTTCAAGACCATTAGGGCATTTAGAAATTTGAGTACACTGCCAGTGACTATAAAAGGAGCAGACGCAAGGGTTCCCGAAACTTCAGAAACAATGTCTTGGCTATAAACAGAGCAATAAAAAGTGGTCTACCCAGATGTCTGGCTCCCAATGGCCATTTCGACACTTTGTGTTAAGTCATTGTTGGCTAACTACATAGCCACAGAGCAGGCCTGACTAATCACCGATTCTGACAGCGAGTAGGAATGGCAAAGGGAAAGCACCTACAAGTTATCAGTAAGCTCTTGCCTCCATTAATTAGACATCTTTCTCTTTTAATAAAGACTAAAAACAAAACCCAAAAAAATTCTGGCCTCCTCAGCTGTGTTACACACAACACCCGTTGGGAAAAAAAATGAAAAAAAAATGTAGAAAAATATATCCAACATATCAATGTGATCATGAAATAATGTAATGGGAGTTGGATACTTTTACGAGTATAATTGTCCTTATGAGATGTGATTCCATGAATTTGAGAATAGAAAGTGACTGCCATTACCTTGTTAAATGCTTTGGTTAATACAAGAGGATGCTTACTTTCATCTGAGCATCACGGATTGTTTTGATGCAACATGACGCTGGAACACAGATGTCAGGCAAATTATGCCTTTAGATCTGGCCCAGGCCTTTCTAAGTTCCATGGAAATGTGGGCTGATTTTTCATTCCAAATTGGCTAGAGCAAAGCAGGGAGGATTCTGAAGGAGGCATCTTTGCAAGAAGAGCGTCTCTCATGATTTAATTTCCATAGCAATTTAAGGAAAGCTTCTGGGGGCGGGGACAGGCAGGGAGTTGGTAGAATAATTGCTCAGATTTGACAGGATGTGAGAAAGCTGAAACACACAGCTTCATGTGCATAATATTAACCTCCACGCATTTCCAAAATGGCCTCTTTATTTTCAAATATATTCTCAACATCTGTGAATAGTTACTCTGAAGCTGACTGGCATCGTGACAGGTCAGAAAATGCCACAGGGCATAACAATATATATTTTTCATACCTCATCTTAAGTTCCTTGTAACATCAAGTAAGGTGGTTTTAAAATATATACTGACATCTCTCAAAGATTATAAATTTGTGGTTACTTCTGCCTTCTGTTTTATTAGAAATTCAATGTGACAATAGTCAAAATAAAATCAGGTTATGGCTACACACTAAGATGAATTTTTTCTTATTTTGAAACATGGAATTCAAACATCTTAAAAATGGTGAGAATCTGGTTGTTAGAATTTAGCCTTTATAAGATAGACTTTGTCTGTCAACATGGCTGTGTGTCTTACACAGAAAATATGAAGTAGAAAATATTTCAAATAATAAACACGAGGCTGGGTGAGAAAGGGACTAAAGCGTTATCTTGGAAATCAGATGCATAGGGGTGTTGATCCCAGTTCTGCCGCTCATCAACAATGGGAATTGGGTGAATCACTTTGCCTCCTGGGATTTCATTTCTTCATCTGGAACAGCAGTAATAATATCACCTTATAAGATTACCATGAAACTCAGCAACAGCACAAGTGAGGCTTTTCTCACAGGACTAGATTATTGAATGCACTTGATAAATGCTTCCTATTATGTATTATCATCTATAAAGAACCATGTACTTTTTTTCCGTTCTGCCTACCTTGTACAGCTTGGAAAAAACATTACAATTTATTAAGTGGATCAAATTGTGATTTCTATTTTTTCTATCATAAAAAAACTGTCAACTTTAGGTGAAATAATGTTGACCTAATTACAATTCTTAAGTTAATAATGTAACATATTTGCTGATTCACTAGTTCTTTGTGTGCTATAAACACAACCTGAATCTTTCTGAGACCAATAGCTTGAAACCTAAATTCAAAATTAGATAAAAAGGTATTTTGCTCGTTATCTTTTTTCAATAATTTATTTTTATTTATTTATTTTTGGCTGTGTTGGGTCTTTGTTGCTGTGTGCAGGCTTTCTCTAGTTGTGGTGAGCAGGGGCTACTCTTCGTTATGGTGAGCGGGCTTCTCATTGAGGGGGCTTCTAGCGTTACGGAGCACAGGCTCTAGGCGCGCGGGCTCAGTAGTTGTGGTGCACGGGCTCTAGAGCGCAGGCTCAGTAGTTGTGGCGCATGGGCTTACTTGCTCCGCGGCACGTGGGATCTTCCCAGACCATGGCTCGAACCCGTGTCCCCTGCACTGGCAGGCAGATTCTTAACCACTGTGCTACCAGGGAAGTCCCTATTTTGCTCATTATTAAATGAACATTGATTGAATAAATCAAAAGACCTTTAAAAAACAGATTCAAGGAAACAGGCTTTAAAGAAATAAAATTTTAGGTGAATGACTTTTAATTTTTGGAAGAAAATAAAGCTCAACTTGGATCACTCCACTCCTCTGGTTTAAATGGCTATAGGACTCTCCATTGCATATGGAAAAATTTGTCCAAATTCTTACCGGGACATTCAAGTCTGCCCATAAATTTGTCCCATTGGGTTTCCTACCTCTATTCCTCACAAATCGTTCATATACACCAATGTCATTCGAAATGAGCTTCTCACTTTATACACGTCTTAATTTAAGGCCTCTGTCGATGTGATAATTGTGTTTAACTTTTTCCAGAATCTCCTTTCCCATTATCATGCCATATCCACGTTTGAACCATATAAATTTCTACAATACCAGTAGAAATATCACCCTTCTCACAATTCCATACTAAATTCATATCCCTTCTCTGAACTCTTTACAGAGTTCCCTGTATCTCTCTTATGATGGACTGTGATTAGAGATTATATCTCTTTTCCTTGTGTTATTTTGTTTATTTATGTGTCTGTCTACTAAATTATGTCTTTCTACTAAGTTACTCTTTCAGAGCAGGAACTGTGTGACTGATTTTGATGTGAAGAGGTATTGTTATTTTCATTACCATATAGAGCTCCTCATTTAAAAACTGTTTTATAACAATGAATGAATAACTGAATGAACAAATGAACGAATAAAAATGAGTGTATAAACACCAAAAAATTATTAGAATACAGCCAAAAGAAAACAGAATTTAAATGTATATATAATACTATCAACATTTACCTGGTTGCTTCATTCCCCAGTATGTACCCTTTTGTTCTGTTGAATAGTGGAAATTTTTTTTAACTTTTTAAAAAAAATTTTATTTTATTATTTTTTTATACAGCAGGTTCTTATTAGTTATCTATTTTATACACATTAAGGAATATATGTCAATCCCAATCTCCCAGTTCATCACACCACCACGACCTCACCCCTGCTTTCTCCCCTTGGTGTCCATACGTTTGTTCTCTACATCTGTGTCTCTATTTCTGTCTTGCAAACCGTTTCCTCTGTATCATTTTTCTAGATTCCACATATATGCGTTAATATATGATATTTGTTTTTCTCTTTCTGACTTACTTCACTCTGTAAGACAGTCTCTAGGTCCACCCACATCTCAACAAATGACCCAATTTTGTTCCTTTTCATGGCTGAGTAATATTCCATTGTATATATGTACCACATCTTCTTTACCCGTTCATCTGTTGATCAGCATTAAGGTTGCTTCCATGTCCTGGCTATTGTAAACAGTGCTGCAATGAACATTGGGGTGCATGTGCCTTTTTTTTTTTTTTTTTTGTGGTACGCGGGCCTCTCACTATTGTGGCCTCTCCCGTTGCAGAGCACAGGCTCCGGACGCGCAGGCTCAGCAGCCATGGCTCACGGGCCCAGCCACTCTGCGGCACGTGGGATCTTCCCGGACCAGGGCACGAACCCATGTACCCTGCATCAGCAGGCAGACTCTCAACCACTGCGCCACCAGGGAAGCCCACATGTGCCTTTTTGAGTTATGGTTTTCTCTGGGTATATGCCCAGTAGTGGGACTGCTGGGTCATATGGTAATTCTATTTTTAGTTTTTTAAGGAACCTCCATACTGTCTCCATAGTGGCTGTATCAATTTATATTCCCACCAAGAATGCAAGAGGGTTCCCTTTCCTCCACACCCTCTCCAGAATTGGTTGTTTGTAGATTTTCTCATGATGCCCATTCTAACCAGTGTGAGGTGATACTCATTGTAGTTTTGATTTGCATTTCTGTAATAATTAGTGATGTTGAGCAGCTTTTCATGTGCCTCTTGGCCATCTGTAAGTCTTCTTTGGAGAAATGTCTATTTAGGTCTTCTGCCCATTTTCTATTGGGTTGTTTGTTTTTTTAGTATTGAGCTGCATGAGCTGTTTATATATTTTGGAGATTAATCCTTTGTCCATTGACTCGTTGGCAAAATATTTTCTCCCATTTTGAGGGTTGCCTTTTCGTCTTCTTTATGGTTTCCTTTGCTGTGCAAAAGTTTTAAGTTTCATTAGGTCCCATTTGTTTATTTTTGTTTTTATTTCCATTACTCTAGGAGTTGGGTCAAAAAGATCTTGCTGTGATTTATGTAATAGAGTGTTCTTCCTATGTTTTCCTCTAAGAGTTTTAGAGTGTCCAATCTTACATTTAGTTCCATAATCCATTTTGAGCTTATTTTTGTGTATGGTGTTAGGGAGTGTTCTAATTTCATTTTTTTACATGTAGCTGTCCAGTTTTCCCAGCACCACTTATTGAAGAGACTGTCTTTTCTCCATTGTATATCCTTGCCTCCTTTGTCATAGATTAGTCGACCATAGGTGTGTGAGTTTATCTCTGGGCTTTCTATCCTGTTCCATTGATCTATATTTCTGTTTTTGTGCCAGTACCATATTGTCTTGATTACTATAGCTTTGTAGTATAGTCTGAAGTCAGGAAGTCTGATTCCTCCAGCTCCATTTTCTTCCCTCAAGATTGCTTCGGTTATTCAGGGTCTTTTGTGTCTCCATACAAATTTTAAGGTTTTTTGTTCTAGTTCTGTAAAAAAATGCCATTGGTAATTTGATGGGGATTGCACTGAATCTGTAGGTTGCATTGGGTAGTATTTACCCAATGTTGATTTACAAAATGTTGATTCTTCCAATCCAAGAACATGGTATATCTCTCCATCTGTTTGTATCATTTTTAATTTCTTTAATCAGAAATTTCTTTATAGTTTTCTGAGTACAGGTCTTTTACCACCTTAAGTAGGTTTATTCCCAGGTATTTTATCCTTTTTGTTGCAATGGTGAATGGGATTGTTTCCTTAATTTCTCTTTCTGATCTTTCATTGTTAGTGTATAGGAATGCAAGAGATTTCTGTGCATTAATTTTGTATCCTGCAAATTTACCAAATTCATTGATTAGCTCTAGTAGTTTTCTGGTGGCATCTTTAGGATTATCTATGGATAGTATCATGTCATCTGCAAACTGACAGTTTTACTTCTTCTTTTCCAATTTGTATTCCTTTTATTTCTTTTTCTTCTGATTGCTGTGGCTAGGACTTCAAAAACTATGTTGAATAATAGTGGCAAGAGTGGACATCGTTGTCTTGTTCTTGATCTTAGAGGATATGCTTTCTGTTTTCACCATTGAGAATGATGTTTGCTGTGGGTTTCTCATATATGGCCTTTATTATGTTGAGGTAAGGTTCCCTCTATGCCCACTCTCTGGAGAGTTTTTATCATAAATGGGTATTGAATTTTGTCAAAGGTTTTTTGCATCTATTGAGATGATCATATGGTTTTTATTCTTCAATTTGTTAATATGGTGTATCACATTGATTGATTTGTGAATATTGAAGAATCCTTGCATCCCTGGGATAAATCCCACTTGATCATGGTGTATGATCCTTTTAACATGCTGTTGGATTCTGTTTGCTAGTATTTTGTTGAGGATTTTTGAATCTATATTCATCAGTGATATTGGTCTGTAACTTTCTTTCTTTTCTAGTATATTTGTCTGGTTTTGGTATCAGGGTGATGGTGGCCTTGTAGAATGAGTTTGGGAGTGTTCCTTCCTTGGCAATGTTTTGGAAGAGTTTGAGAAGGATGGGTGTTAGCTCTTTTCTAAATGTTTGGTAGAATTCACCTGTGAAGCCATCTGGCCCTGGGCTTTTGTTTGTTGGAAGATCTTTAATCACAGTTTCAATTTCATTACTTGTGATTGGTCTATTCATATTTTCTATTTCTTTCTGGTTCAGTCTTGGAAGTTTATACCTTTCTAAGAATTTATCCATTTCTTCCAGGTTGTCCATTTGATTGGCATAGTGTTGCTTGTAGTAGTATCTTAGGATGCTTTATATTTCTATGGTGTCCATTGTAACTTCTCCTTTTTCATTTCTAATTTTACTGATTTGAGTCCTCTGCCTCTTTTTCTTGATGAGTCTGGCTAAAGGTTTATTAGTTTTGTTTATCTTCTCAAAGAGCCAGCTTTTAGTTTTATTGATCTTTGCTACTGTTTTGTTTCTACTTCATTTATTTCTGCTCTGATTTATGTTATCTTTCCTTCCCCTAACTTTAGGTTTTGTTTGTTCTTCTTTCTCTAGTTCCTTTAGGTGTAAATTTAGATTATTTATTTGACACTTTTCTTGTTTCTTGAGTTAGGATTATTTTGCTATAAACTTCCATCTTAGAACTGCTTTTGCTGCATCCCATAGGTTTTGGATCATCGTGATTTCATTGTCATTTGTGTCTAGGTATTTTTTAATTTCCTCTTTGATTTCTTCAATGATCTCTTGGTTATTTAGTAATGTATTGTTTAGCCTCCATGTATTTGTGTTTTTTACGTTTTTTTCCCTGTAACTGATTTCTAATCTCATAGCATTGTGGTTTGAGAAGATGCTTGATATGATTTCAACTTTCTTAAATTTGTCAAGGCTTGATTTGTGACCCAAGATGTGACCTATCCTGGAGAATGGTCCATGTGCACTTGAGAAGAAAGTGTAATCTGCTGTTTTAGGATGGAATGTCCTATAAATGTCAATTAAATCTATTTGGTCCATTGTGTCATTTAAAGCTTGTGTTTCCTTATTAATTTTCTGTCTGGATGATGTATCCATTGGTGTAAGTGAGGTGTTAAAGTCTCCCACTATTACTGTGTTACTGTCAATTTCCCCTTTTATGGCTGTTAGTATTTGCCTTATGTATTGAGGTGCTCTTATGTTGGGTGCATATATATTTATAATTGTTATATCTTCTTCTTGGACTGATCCCTTGATGATTATGTAGTGTCCTTCTTTGTCTCTTGTAACATTCTTTATTTTAAAGTCTATTTTAACTGATATGAGTATTGCTACTCCAGCTTTCTTTTGATTTCCATTTGCATGGAATATCTTTTTGCATCCCCTCACTTTCAGTCTGTATGTGTCGCTAGGTCTGAAGTGGGTCTCTTGTAGACAGCATATATATGGGTCTTGTTTTTGTATCCATTCAGCAAGCCTGTGTCTTTTGGATGGAGCATTTAATCCATTCACGTTTAAGGTAATTATCGATATGTATGTTCCTATGACCATTTTCTTAATTGTTTTCGGTTTGTTTTTGTAGGTCCTTTTCTTCTCTTGTGTTTCCCACTTAGAGAAGTTCCTTAGCATTTGTTGTAGAGCTGGTTTGGTGGTGCTGAATTCTCTTAGCTTTTGTTTGTCTGTAAAGCTTTTGATTTCTCCGTCAAATCTGAATGAGATCATTGCCAGGTACAGTAATCTTGGTTGTACGTTCTTCCCTTTCATCACTTTAAATATACCATGCTACTCCCTTCTGGCTTGTACACTTTCTGCTGAGAAATCAGCTGTTAACCTTATGGGAGTTCCCTTGTATGTTATTTGTTGTTTTTCCCTTGTTGCTTTTAATTATTTTTCTTCCTCTTTAATTTTTGTCAATGTGATTACTATGTGTCTCTGCATGTTTCTCTATGGGTTTATCTTGCCTGGGACTGTCTGTGCTTCCTGGACTTGGGTGGCTATTTGCTTTCCCATGTTAGGAAACTTTTTGACTATAATCTCTTCAAATATTTTCTTGGGTCCTTTCTCTCTCTCTTCTCCTTCTGGGACACCTATAATGTGAATGTTGGTGCATTTAATGTTGTCCCAGAGATCTCTTAGGCTGTCTTCATTTCTTTTCATTCTTTTTTCTTTATTCTCTTCTGCAGTAGTGAATTCCAGCATTCTATCTTCCTGATCACTTATCTGTTCTTCTGCCTCAGTAATTCTGCTACAGATTCTTTCTAGTGTATTTTTCATTTCAGTTATTGTATTGTTCACCTCTGTTTGTTTGTTCTTTAATTCTTCTAGGTCTTTGTTAAACATTTCTTGCATCTTCTCGATCTTTGCATCCATTCTTTTTCCAAGGTCCTGGATCAACTTCACTGTCATTATTCTGAATTCTTTTTCTGGAAGGTTGCCTATCTCCACTTCTTTCAGCTGTTTTTCTGGGGTTTTATCTTGTTCCTTCATCTGGTACATAGCCCTCTGCCTTTTCATTTTGTCTATCTTTCTGTGAATGTGGTTTTCGTTCCACAGGCTGCAGGACAGTAGTTCTTCTTGCTTCTGCTCTCTGCCCTCTGGTGGATGAGGCTGTCTAAGAGGCTTCTGCAAGCTTCCTGATGGGAGAGACTGGTGGTGGGTAGAACTGAGTGGTGCTCTGGTGGGCAGAGCTCAGTAAAACTTTAATCCACTTGTCTGCTGATAGGTGGAGCTGAGTTCCCTCCCTGTGGGTTGTTTGTCCTGAGGTCTCCCAGCACTGGAGGCTACAGGCTCTTTGGTGGGGCTAGTGTGGACTCTGGGAGGGCTCATGCCAAGGAGTACTTCCCAAAACTTCTGCTCCCAGTGTCCTAGTCCCCTGGGTGAGCCACAGCCATCCCCCACCTCTGCAGGAGACCCTCCAACACTAGCTGGTAGGGCTGGTTCAGTCTCCTGTGGGGTCACTGCTCTTTCTCCCTGGGTCCTGATGTGCACACTACTTTGTGTGTACCCTCCAAGAGTGGAGTCTCTGTTTCCCCCAGTCCTGTCAAAGTCCTGCAATCAAATCCCGCTAGCCTTCAAAGTCTGATTCTCTGAGAATTCCTCCTCCTGTTGTTGGACCCCCAGGTTGGGAAGCCTGATGTGAGGCTCAGAACCTTCACTCCAGTGGGTGGACTTCTGTAGTATAATTGTTCTCCAGTTTGTGAGTCACACACCCAAAAGTTATGGAATTTGATTTCATTGTGATTGCGCCCCTCCTACCATCTCATTGAGGCTTCTCTTATGTCTTTGGATGTGGGATATCTTTTTTGGTGAGTTCCAGAGTCTTCCTGTTGATTGTTCAGCAGTTAGTTATGATTCTGATGCTCTCACAAAAGGGAGTGAGCACATGTTCTTCTACTCCACCATCTTGAACAAATTTCCCACCCTGAATGGTGGAAATTATTATGTTCAAAGTAGTTTAAGTTGAGATTTTCCCATTTCATTGTTTGGGAGCTGTGAGATAATGAAAGAAATAGGCATTCTACTGTATTGTCCACGGGCTCTTTAGAAGTGATAACTAACTAACTACAGACTAATTTCGCTTTCTTTCAGATAATTTAATTTTTAGGTTTTTGCAATAATGAGCATTGATATCACACCACTTAAAATGCCTTGTTAATGACTTCTCATCAGTAATAAATTACAAAATACTTCCCAACAACAGAAGGAATTGTTTCAATATATTTAGACAGGAAGGTGACAACTGCTTAACTGTAGGTGACTCAATATCAAATACCAAAATAAATTCACTTTAAAAAATACCAAATCGGGGCTTCCCTGGTGGCACAGTGGCTGAGAATCTGCCTGCTAATGCAGGGGACATGGGTTCGAGCCCTGGTCTGGGAAGATCCCACATGCCGTGCAGCAACTGGGTCCGTGAGCCACAACTACTGAGCCTGCACGTCTGGAGCCTGTGCTCCGCAACAAGAGAGGCCGCAATAGTGAGAGGCCCACGCGCCGCGATGAAGAGTGGCCCCCGCTTGCCACAACTAGAGAAAGCCCTCGCACAGAAACGAAGACCCAACACAGCCAAAAATAAATAAACAAATGTGGGGTTTAAAAAAAAAACAAACAAAAAAAAACAAGCTGTGCACAGCTAGCTAAAGTCTGGTAACTAAATATTGCCTGACAAAGATCAGTAAATTGGTAAATGGTTCTGTTAAAAGTTTTATTTCCAAGATGTCACTTATTTTAATGAACTGATGAGGACTATTATCAGCTAACTGTAACAGTAACTACAAAAGTAACAAG
Source organism: Leucopleurus acutus (assembly GCF_964270905.1). Taxonomy (NCBI): domain Eukaryota; kingdom Metazoa; phylum Chordata; class Mammalia; order Artiodactyla; family Delphinidae; genus Leucopleurus; species Leucopleurus acutus. The sequence continues at coordinate 88,696,179 of NC_139147.1, read as the reverse complement.
CCTTGCGGACCAAAGATTAAATATAAGCAAAACTTTACCTGTTTACCCAACAATGTGGATGTGAAAATAGTTCTTAATGAGGGTAACTTGAGGACTTAACAACTGTGAAAATTAACCCTTCTAAAAAAAAAATTGGTTGTGCCACTTTAAAAATGTGTAATTGTCCCCATGCTTACTCTGTGCCAGGCACTATTCTAATTATCTTACACCTATTAATTCATTTAATGCTTACAACCACCTATGGAATATAGGTATTATTATTTCCATGTTAAGATCTGGAAACTGACAAACCAAGAGGATCATTTCCTGCATGAAGTCCCATGGCTAAGAAATTATGGAGCTGTTAACTAATTGCTATTAATAAACAAATATTAATAATGTTCATTTTAAAAAAGGAATAAATTTTCATTGCCAGTCTAGCCTCTTGCGTTGTACACTAGTAGTCCCTTAGGTAAGATCTCTTCTTCCTGCCCATATGACCCCCAGGCTTATGTCTCATACTCCTTCCAAAACCTCCTCAAAGATTCTCTATCTGTACTGATAAATTTCTACAAGGACCCCTCTCAGGGTATTTGCATTATCAAGAAAAAGAAAAAGTGCCTGGATATAATCAGTGTCATTTTAAATACTAACAGATGAGGTAGGGAAGAGCATCCATGATTATCCATGGGAAAGGGACATTTCTAGGGCTACTGAAATCACATGCTTAACCTACAATCCTTGACCTACACATTCCGTTGGCTAACACCTCAGCTGTTACTGTGTCACACCCCAAAATAGGGAAATAATATTATAATTAAAGACGACATCTATTATTAAAAGATCATTATGACAATAAGCAGTTTCATTGCCCATGTATTTGCCTCTGACAGGGGAGTTGCCTCTATCCAGCCCACAAGTGGACGTATGAAGACAAGACACAGGAGTGTGAGCAAAGATGATTCCTGACCCAGAGTACACACAATTAAGAGCCCCTGCTGGTCAGTACAGACCCCACATCTGGCATTTTCCTCAAAACAACCCTAAACCCGATAGATTTAATTAATTTACCTAAGAACCCACAGCTAATTTTAAGAGGCATTTAAAAACCTTGTCTAGGGGCTTCCCTGGTGGCGCAGTGGTTGAGAGTCCACCTGCAGATGCAGGGGACACGCGTTCGTGCCCCGGTCCGGGAAGATCCCACATGCCGTGGAGCGGCTAGGCCCGTGAGCCATGGCCGCTGAGCCTGCGCATCCGGAGCCTGTGCTCCGCAACGGGAGAGGCCACGATAGTGAGAGGCCCGCGTACCAAAAAAGAAAAAAAAAAAACTTGTCTATCTGACTTTAATACCTATGGGAACCAAGGCTTCTTGATGTCTTTCTCCAAAGTCCCTTACCTTTGATACATACCAAGATACAACCATCCTGGTGTATTAAAATAGCATAATTAGTGTGACCCTGACATATTTAGTAAGTTACATAATATTGTGAAGCTGTATTTGGGCCTGAAAAAAATAATGAAAACACTTCCTATGCTAGCACTAAATATTTCATTTTGTTCCATTTCACTTTGGTCGTATTTTCAAAGTTCTCTTGAAATTTGGGGCACTGGCTTGAAACTGATTTGATTATGGGATATACGGTTAATTGGTTTTTACATTTGAATTAATTGCATAAATGTTAAAAGAATTTTTAAAAGAATTGTGCTCAGTTAAAATTGATGCCATGGGAGACATCACAGTTTTTAACATGAACAGTATTATTGTATTTCTAAAGATATTTTCCTCGCTTCAAAACCTTTGGATATACAAGCCTGTAAAATATTCTGCTTCTCATGGTGGCTCTCAGCCAGGTAAAGCTGCATCACATGTTCTAAGGCAAATGTCTTTGTAGAGCCATTGATTGCAACCATCAAGAGTCTACTAAAAGCTGGAATGAAATAGCTATGAAATAACAGATACTTGTTTTTCTTCAAGCAGACAAGTTATTGTAGCTTATAACTCTCTTTGAGATAACCATAGCATCATGCTCTAATTAATTCACCCAACTCTCAAGAACAATACATGTGACTTAAATATGAAAGGCATTATAATATCCAATTTACAGATGAAGAAACTGAGCTTTATAAATGCTGAACAACTTGTTCCTGACCATAAAACTAGTAAATGAAATGAATCTACTTATTATATAATAGGTTGTGGACACTGGCATATAACAATCACAGTTTTAACTATTCACAGGTCCTCAAGAAAAGACACAATTTGTACAAATTTATAAATTTTTTGGTTAAAACCTTGAAAACACTGTGTGTGCTAAGACAGGTGTAAGTTGGTTACTAGTGATTGTACCGAGTTACTGCCCAGAAGCTGCATCTCAACTTAATATTTTATTTTCTGTTATTTGCTGCTAATTTCATAAGCCTCCAAATAAATCAAACACATACTTTGGGTCATTCATTCTCCAAAAGTAGACTCTGTACCAAGGCTGTGCCAGATGTGGGAGATGCAGTAGTGAGCAAGGCTGACTCAATCCCTGAATTGAAGGAGCCTGCAGCTAAGGGCCAGCCATTAGGTAAGAAATTAGTAACAAAGCATTATGAGAATTATAAGAGGTGATTTTCAGGGAGCTGTGAGATCTAACCTAGGTACTGACCAGGAAATTTCTCCCTTGGGAAAGCTGAGACATGAAGAATAAACAGAAGTTGGGCAGTTTAAAGAGAGGAGGGCAAAATAATATGTTTCATTTTTGGTTTTGCTTTATGGCTTTATTGGGGAAAGAACATAGTATAATAATAGTGTTTATAAATTTAGGAATTTGTGATGGTCTCAGGATGTACCATTGTGAATGTCTAGATTCTAACCTGAGCTTTCCTCTACCTACTTAACTAGATTGGTTAGAATATGATGCACTTTCAAAGTCAGAAATTTGATTGCATTCTTAAATGATGATGTTTCCCCCTGTCCCAAGTATGTAATCTGTGATCATAACTCTGTCATAAGAAAGATGGCCTAAGAGAATGTGGATGGAAGGGAAAATTTTCATTGCCAATGCTGGGGGGGGGAAATGTGTTTGAAGTACAGATGCTAGTTACATCATATACTTTTCTGTTTACCTTAAAGACATCAGCTTATTATACAGTTTATATACATACCATAAAAACACAGAGTCTTATATTTCTTTCTGCAGTGTTTGAAACAAAGAATTCATGTTAATTTGTATTGCTTCTTATAAACGTTCTAATTTATTTCAAAGTGTCACTAAGAATTTTTGCAAGTTTGCACTGTATGTCTGAATATTCAGTAGTTATAATACTATATTTTACATAACATCTGTTGGAAATATTATGTAGCATAGTGCAAATCTAACTGATTAATTTTAAAAAGTCAAATTTAAACTTAAAATTTCTTTTCTGAATAATGGACAATACCAGCTCAACACCAAGGATTTCAGTCAGGGAAAGAGAGTACAGTTAACACAAATCACAAAATGGTATGTACAAAAGAAATATTTTTAACATATACCTCAAATTATTAATATTGTTCAAAATATTTGACTTAAAAATCCTAGAATGACCCTTCAGAATATCAACAAATTTGTAAAAATTATAGAATGTCAAAGTTGGATGTAACATTTTTTAAGGTGAACTCTCTCATTTTATAAATGAGAAGACTGAGGTTCAGAAATGAATGACATAACTAAGCTCACAGTACTGGTTAACAGTAATGTTGAGACAACTCACATATCTTGACTCAATATCTAGTTGTTGGGAGTCACAATACTACCAGCTTTGTGTTTCACATAAAGTTAAAAATATTTCCAAGCAGACTTTTAAATGATTCTTCCACCATTTTGAATGCATGTCTGTTTGTATAGTTTGTGTATAACAGCAGAAAGGATAACAAAGCACAACTGAGGAAAACTCAAATCATGTTGATCTTTTTTTTTTTGCGGTACGCGGGCCTCTCACTGTTGTGGCCTCTCCCATTGCAGAGCACAGGCTCTGGACGCGCAGGCTCAGCGGCCATGGCTCACGGGCCCAGCCGCTCCGCGGCATGTGGGATCTTCCCGGACCGGGGCACGAACGCGTGTCCCCTGCATCTGCAGGCGGACTCTCAACCACTGCGCCACCAGGGAAGCCCTGATCATTGTTTTTGACCTTTGTTGATACGAGGATAGTTACAAAAATGTTTGAGAGTCATTGCAAAGATATCTTATGTCCCATCATTGACGAATAGGAAATGGACAAAACTGATGGGAAGTCAGAGATATCAATGTTCTTGATTACTCTATGTCTATCTACCTCTCTACCTGTCCCTCTATCTGTCTGCCTGCATGCTATAATGAGCAGTTTGCAAGGAAATGAAATTACTGTATTGCCATGTGTAGAAAAATAGTAATTGTAATTTTCTAAACTGAGTAGTTAAATCATGTCTTTTGATGGCTATCATGAAAGCCAGAGGATCATAATTTTTGTTTTTTGGTTCTTGTTTTTGGCCATACAACATTTCAGCAGGTTATCTGGCCCATCCTTATTGTTGCATGGAATAAGTGGAAGTAGCATGGAATAAGTGGAAGTAGGAATGCAGGAAAAGGAAGACGCTGGATCTGTCCAAAGAATTGACATGTAAGTTGTTTGTAACTGCTGTTAGACAAAAGCCATCCTGAAAGTTGACATGCTAAAGTAAACAATAACAACAACAAAAACTCAAGATAAAGTAGCAGAATGTCTTGCATGTGGACAGGAAGTATCGATGGAGACTTTAGCTGGCAACACTATTCTTAGAAGACCTTTCAGATAGGAGGGCAGAGCACTACACTTGTGACAAGCATGCAGCCATAGGCCAGTCATCAGGCTGAGGGAGGGCGGAATGCAGGTCTGAACAGAGGCTTTTGTTGCACATCTCGTAAGGACTGGGCATCAGAAAGGTATAGAACAAGGTCTTAAATGAAGAGTTATGAGACAGAAGTCCAGTAACTAGAACTGCAGTACAACAATAAGAAGGGGGAGGTGACCTGAGGTTTAAGAAAAGAGGAGGGTTCCTGGCAGTAGAACTGCCTGAGACAAGCCCCAGGGCAAAGTATCTGCTCAGATAGGTGGGACTTAGCTTGCTCTACCCTCACAGCTTTGTGTCTAAATCACTGTGCCAAACAATGGCACCCATTCATTAATCTATATCTTATACACAGGTCATGTGGATATGTGTCTGTGTATGCATTTGCACCTAGGATTACCTTTCCCTTAATCTCAATTTCTTTATATTTTTCTTTAGAGTTTTATAGGTCCCCTTTCTGTCTTATATCTGACCATAGTCACCATCTATAAACACCAATTTGAAAATTGGTTCTAAAGCTATCCTGTAATTCATTTTGTGAATGGAATTTTCTTTACCCCCACTAGTTATTTGGCGAATTAAGTTTGGTAACTGTGTTGAGATAAAAAATATGACTGAATTCAGGATGACTATGTTTAAAATTACTCTCTACTGTGTAATATTTACTGACCACAGTCTAACAAATACCTCAATGACATATGGCTTTAAGTAGATAAATTGTAGTATTTTTTTCTTAACATGACAATCAGAACAAATAAACTACAACACATAGGAAATAGAAAAACATGTTTCTGAGTTTCTGAGTCATACTTTAATATGACTACATTATAATTTTAAATGTGTATGTTAGGTCAAGGGTACTAACTTGTAGAAGTAATTTCTAGAGCAAGTTGGTCACACAAAGTAATAATAAGATATTTCTCCAAAGAATTCAAGGCAATTTTTTTTCACTGAACTTAACTAAGCCTTTTTCAAGAGATGTAGGAAATGAATATAAGCATTCGCACTATATGAATAAAAAGATGAAACATACAAAGTATTTATATAGTAACAATTCCAAATCTAGATAAATGCATGAGGCTAAACCAATTCAAAATGTAACACTCAACTGCATTTTTAACTTTTTATAAACTAATTGATTTATAAACCACTGGATCACATTGCCAGTTGGAGATAAAATATTTCATGCCTTTTCCTGCTGTAGCTCAGACTCAATGTAAAGGATAAAAAGGGAGTATTTATTTGAATAAAAGAAATATTTAAAATCATATATAAAGACATCATTTTTCCTATTGAATTAGCAAAGTATTTTAAATCATAATAATGTAAGAACATGAGAAATATACACAAATACAATCCTGGTTAAAGTGTAATTAATACTTTTTTTGGAAGAGCAATATTCTTAAGTCTATAACGTTCAATCCAGTAATTTTACCTCAGGTTGTAACATTAGAAAATAATATGACATGCAGAGATGGATCTATATAAAAAGATATTCACTGATGTGTTATTTAATAACTAACACTAGAGGTTTGGTTTTAAAAAATTCTGATACATCCATGTGATGGGATATTATTAAAGCATTAAACATTTTTATGCTATGTAATAAAATGATATAATAATAACAAAAACAGGATATAAAATAGCATATGCGTGAATTATGTTTCTCTGGCTGCAAGCAACAGAAACAAATGTTAGCTAATTTAAGCCAAAGGTTATGATGCAGAAAAGAGAGCAAGGGGGTGGGGAGAGTTGGAGAGCTAGAAGGAGGAGAAGGATGAGGGATAGGCAAAGGGAGCTGAAGAATCAGACTCGGAAGACGCAGTTTTGGAAACCAGGGAGTGAAAGCTAATTGTCAGCTGCATCTGTTTACCACTACATGGCTCAAATCATTTTTTTTTCTGTCTTTGAATCACTGTATTCAAAATGTGAGGAAAGAGTCAGATTGGTGCAGTCTGAGTCAAGCATCTATCACTTGGCTACAGAAACTTCACTGGCAGTTCTATCAATCCACTGTATTATGAACAAAGTTTTGTTTTGTTTTGTTTTGTTTTACGAAACAACTGGAAACCACCCCAAAAATAAAGGAATTAATGTGATAATACTTGTTTCCTTCCTTATTTTTTCTGTTTCCAAGTTTCGTACATTGAGTATTATTTTGTTTTTAGAAAAGTAACATTAATTTATTTTAAAAGAATGGTTCATGGAACACAGCAAGACAGGCTTAGGTAGGAGTTGTGTTTATTCCTTGCTTTCCCTAAAACTTACCAGCCAAGCATATTCCTGAACATGGAAACCCGTATTTATTATATTCTTTTGTTTATTATTGGAGCATAATTGCTTTACAATGTTGTGTTAGTTTCTGCTGTACAACGAAGTGAATCAGCTATATGTACACATATATCCCTTCTCTCCTGGACCTCCTTCCCACCACCCCATCCCACCCATCTAGGTCATCACAAAAGGAAACCATAAAAAAGACAAAAAGACAATGTTCAGAATGGGAGAAAATATTTGCAAATGCAAACGAAGCAACTGACAAAGGATTAACCTCCAAAATATACAAACAGCTCATGCAGCTCAATATCAAAAAAACAAGCAACCCAATCAAAAAATGGGCGGAAGATCTAAATAGATAGTTCTCCAAAGAAGACATACAGATGGCCAAGAGGCACATGAAAAGCTGCTCAACATCCCTATTAGAGAAATGCAAATCAAAACTACAGTGAGGTATCACCTCACACTGATCAGAATGGCCATCACCAAAAAATGTATTATATTCTTTTAATGATGGAGGTTATTCTTTTGTTTAAAATCAGTACTACATAAAAAATGCCTCACTAATAATTCCTTTGCCATTTCTCTTATATGTTCCCAAGCTGTTCTTTTTTCTTTTGTTTTTAATGTACAATTGAAATGTGACGTTTTATTTTGCAACCAGCATGTTAACCTTTCATTTATAAGTTTCACTACTAAGTTGAGATACAATAAAGTACAGCTTTTTTTCATCTTTAAAATGTATCTTTTGTTAAATACCAATTGATTACTAGAATATTTCATAGAAAATAACTTTTTAATTAACTGTGGGCAGTGCTTCAAATAATAATACTTTTTTTCAGGTTTAGCTTTGGTGTTGATTTTGATACATTTTGATCATGATACATTTGCTTTTTTCATTAAACAAGGAACACAGCAGTCAACTCAAAAACAAATTCCAAAGGCATTTGACAGGATTTGAAAACTGTTTTTGAAGTTTATTGGAAAGAAATCTCTTAATCCAGGATCACGGCCTTAGGTGATTGTGAGAAAGATGACTAGACTATGAGGAATCTAAAGAGGGAAGTAATAAAAGGTTGTTTTTCCATCTTTCGAAGGATTGGAATGGAAGGAGAAAAAATATTTACCGGGGATAAATAATTGGAATTGATCTACATGGAACATTTTTAGAATCTATTTTTTATCTTTTAGACATATAGAATTTGCTCAAAGTCAGGAATGGGAACATTAACAGTAGTTATAGCTATCGGTTAAGATATTTTTTAACCATTAGGCATTTTTAATCATTATTTTATTTTTAATCATTAATCATAGAATGATAATTCTATAATTATAATTTTTAAACATTAAAATTCTTCATGGTATTAAGCAAGTGTTATGTTGATATGGTAGAAGTATCACAGACCAGAAGTCCAAATAATCTTATTCTTGTCATTCTGCCATTTTCTGGCTTGATCACCTTGGATTATTTACTTAATCTTGCTAATAGTTTTGTTGAGTAAAAAAAATAAACTGGCTGTGCCATTCACAACTCATACAGTAATTATGTGGATTAGATGAAATGTAAATACGGAAGTGCATGAAAAACTGTAAATTTCATAGATATGTAAGATGATAATACTGCTATTGTCATTATTATGATCATTAAGTGTAAAATGGGAAACATAAGTTTCCAAATTATCTTTAGTTTCTGAACTACAGACATTTAACTTTGTAGACTCTAGCACTTTAAAGCTGAAGTAATTGAGCATCAATAACAGTGTTCTTGATATCAATGAGGGAAGATATTATGCAAATATTACGAGTTTTGATTTGTATACATTTTTTAATGGATTAAAAAGCTTTCTTTCAAAAATCTATGAGATTTCGAGCAGCTTCCTATAAATTCTGTATGATTTTAGTGCTCATGAAAGGAGAGAGATTGACAGTGCCAGTAACTATTTATCTTCAGTAAAAGACATCAGCAATTAAAACTTCTAAAGGCCTTGGTGAAGCACCGCCTCACAACAGAAAGACGGTGGTCTGGTCTTCACAGGCTGTTTAATTCTGCAGGGGTGCCTAGAAAGGGCCTCATTTGCACCAGTGGTTTTCACGTCACAACCCATTAAGAGTTGAAATGGAGTCTGCCAATGTGCTTTATAGGCTGCGGGACAATGCTGGATAGCAACAGTGAGACAGAGTAAGCCCTGGAATGGAAGGACTTCTGCCAAGTCAGGCTGCCTGGGGCTGAGGAATAAACAAGGTCATCTCTGGGGGGGCCTGTCTTACAGACCGGGGGGTGGCAAGCTTTTTCTGTGAAGGGCCAGATGGTAATGAGTTTAGGCTTTACAGGCAACATACAGCCTCTATCCCATATTCATTCTCTCTCTCTCTCTCTCCACCCCCCACCCCTGCTGTGTATGTGTGTGTTTTTTACAGCCCTTTCAAAATATAAGAACCATTCTTAGCCAGAAGTCCTATAGAAACAGGTCATGAGAGTTAGCTCCATATGTAAATCCACTACAATACCAACTAGAACAAATCAATATTCTACCAAACACCCAAATAGAGGGACAGGTAGGAATATCTTCTGTGCATTTTTTAATGACATACTGGATTAGCCTAACACAAACCATGTAATACAGTAGCTGTCTGGAAGCTACTAGATAAGCAGAAGAACAGAGCCAGGTCATAGGTCTAAAACTGTCTCTTAGGGTAGAATTTGGCCCGCTGCCTGGTCTGTGGACCCCTGTGATAGACAAAGACATTTGTCCATGTAAGGTGTGACTTAGTGACGCCCAAAACATGCTGTACCTCCCTCCAATCTCCTCAAGCCTCTTCAAACTAATGATCACAGATCCATATACTTTAATAGTTAGAGCTTCATACTTCTGGTTTCAATTTCCCTTCCTAAAATGAAGATTGTGCATCAGTAAAAAATTTAAAACCTTCACCTGTGATTTAAGTGTATCCATTACATTTTTTTTTTTAAATTAAGCCTGCTCACACCTCACTCTACCCCCGTACTGTCCCCTGGTTGGGACATAAAAGCAAAGCGAGTCACATATAACTGTTAATATCCCAGACGATCACGGAGCCCTTTTCCTCACCTCTCTGCTGGAGCCTGGAGCTTGCCTCCTTTCTCAGGTCCTGAATCCTAAAACCTTTCTTCCCATATCTGAAGCTCCTTTGATTCAGTCATCCTTTGTCTCCTATGTTTCACGTTTGGTCCTTGACTCTTGGGCTGTCTCCTTGCAATTTATCTTGTCTTCTCTGGATTTGGAATTTCCTAAAGTCCTAAGTGAGACTCAAATAGTAGAATCCACCTTACCATATAATATGGAAACTAAATGAGATCATCATAGTTAGGGGCCAGCATATAGGTACCCAAAAATCAATATTTATCAATAGGATGAAAAGAACTTCAGGGTGCCAAATGTCAGCAAGGTAGTGGTGGAGTGGTGGGAAGTTTTCTGCATTCACTCCTCCTTTGTTGGGGTGCAAAAGCAGAAGAACAGAGAAAATAATTATTTCCATATTTCTCTCAGAGTCATCCCAGTCTCTGGCTCTGGTATCCAAATTAGTACCAATAAGTTCTGTACAAAGAGTAGAAAAAGTTTGCCTAGTTGTCTAAGGAATATGAATACAAACTTTTAAAGAATCTAGAGCAGCAGCTACAACGTACTTCTATTAAAAAGGTCTTCGTTATCTCTTCCGGATCCTGATTTCAATTATTTTGGATATATATCCAGAAGTAGGATTGCTGGATCATATTTGAGCTCTATTTTTAATTTTTTGAGGAAACTCCATACTGTTTTCCACAGCAATTGCCCCATATTATGTTCCCACCAACGGTGTACAAGGGTTCCAGTTTCTCCACATCCACACCAACCCTTATTACCTTTTGATTATTGATAATATTTATGATGTTATGGCCCTCTGTGAGTAGCAGAAGACTGCCCAAACGATCTCTGTAATATCTGGCCCTTGGAGACTAATGAAGTCTGGAAAGAATCACATAAAGTTATGGTACCTTGATAGCTCCCCCACTTCCTCCACTCTAGAGGATTGAGTACGGGTGCTCCCCAAGACCTCTATGGCTCCCTGCAACCCACATTAATACATGGTCTTTAAGCTGGAGGAGTAGGTGCTTGCTGAAGAGCAGCCACTCACTGTGAAGCGAGTTTCTTATGATCTAGTCATCACTGGGAGGCACAAGGGCAAGGGGGAGCAATTCTGGATCATTGTGAGGAACATGACTCTCAACAGACTCTCGTCCCCCCTCCCCATGTGAACTGTATGAGAAGTCCAGTAAACTGTGTGTTGCGTGGCATTTGCAAAAGAGGAGCTCTTCCTCGCGAGAGATGTTAATTTGTGATCAATAAAGGTAAAAGTGCCTCTTCCAGAAAGTTTAAGTGGAACTCAGTTGGTAAATCTATGCACCGCTCTCTCATTTCCTGTCACAAAATGGTAAACCTAAAATACTCAGTACATTTACTACACCCTCTGCAAAGAATACTCTTCCATTTCTTAACCCTTTTTTATTTACCTGGTAAAATATTCTTCTTTTAAAGCCTAATATAAATGTCTCCAATGTCTGAGAACTCTTTTCTGACTCTCTAAGGCAATAGTTACCCTCGTTTGTATTCATACACTGCCTTATATCTCACTTTGCATTTTAGTTATCATAAATGTTTCCCCAACATTATAACGCCCTCTGTGATTAAGACAACATGTGTAATAGAGATATTTAAATCTGTGTCCTAACCTAGGTCCTGACTCATTATCGAAATGCAATATATATTTAGCTTACAAATAAAATAATCTACATAAAATGTATCAAAATTGAGGAGAAACTCCCCCAAATCTCAGAGATTCAGTCAGCATCACAGAAGTCGTAAACCTCAAGGATAACTATAGTTCGCTTTCAGAAGGTTGCGTTGGCCAAGGATCCTCTTACCCCAATCACCAGCTATTGTTTTAAGATAAAACATAGCACATTTCATGATAAAATAGCTTATTTTGAGGCATGTTTATTATATAATGGAATCTCTACTAATATGAAGGTTTAGAATTGTGTTCCCATAAAATAAAACAGGACAAGGAATAAAGGACTGCGTGGTTTTGACAATGCGAGTTAATGACCCAGATTCCTTTTATTACTAGATACACAGAACTTCATCACTCAGTGAGTGCTACAGAAAGAGAAACCTGAGGAGATTTGATGGCATAACAGGTCAGCTGCCCAATGTTTCAGCTTCAAACTTTTCCCAGTATCCTTAACCAGTTCAGAGAGTGTTTAATAACACTAGTCATTTAGAACTTGTTGTCTCTAAAGCTCTTTAAAACACTAAATAATCGATCATCTCCCAACTCCCTGCAAGATGGGGAAGAATAATCATTCTGTCTTTACAGATGGAATATTTGAAATGTAGAATAGCATATTCAAGGCCAGACAGGAACTCAGCACCATGATTAAATAAAAACTCTGAGTTCCCAACATCCAAGCCTTGGCAAAGGAATTTGTCACATTGCCTTTTTATAGAGAAAGCATGGAAACCCGGGAGGGGTGTGCAGAAGAGAGAACCATGAATTTTAAAGCAATATGGAAATCTATTTCATTTAGGTTGAAGTTAATAGGTAATCAGCTCAATTCCTCCCCCTCCTGCCCATGAGTATCTGGCTGTCAGACCGCAGTTTAGGTGACTTGAGGGACCAACATAGGCTGAATAGTGATAGAGGGGGTAAGAGAAAAATTAAGGGACAGAGAGGTGTTACATGCTCTCATCTGTGCCTTTGGGGAATTTAAGAAAAGTATTAGCACTAGCAAGGCATTTACCTACTTTGGGTTATTCTGTATACTGAGAATAGTGTTTTATGACCCATGGCAGAATTTTAGAACCGATTGAAGGAAGTTGTTCATCCAGGAGGTCTTCTTTGCTCTAGGCTCCTGGATTCACATTCCTGGTAGCATGTGCTTATGTCACTCTGACTCTGTTTAATGACTAACCAATGAAAAACGAGGTGTGTCCCACAAATCAGCCCTAGACAACAGTTTGCATCTTCCTTGCCTCACGTAAGTCAAAAGTTCATTTTACAAATTTGTCATTGAGGGAAAGGAGTTCTGATAGCAAGGACAGCCTATATCCCCAGGAAGTAATTTATCTTCCCACAGACATACTCTAGCTTTAACAGCTGATAACAGAGCTGTGGGATAAGGAGAGCATTAGCCATAAATGAAATGTTCTCTTCTGGTGTTCCTCTTTTGGGCACTATTTAACTTTCAGTGGTTTCTGATTCTGTGACATGAAGTGGAATCACTAGAGGGGCAGAGTGAAGGGACCTGAAAGGAAGTTACAGTGGCTTTCTGTTCAGGTGATTTGCAATAATATCAAGAAGCCAGGAAGCTGACTCTCCTCAGAGTATCCCTCTCACTTGCCTGCTCACTTGACACACAGTTACTAAAGGGAGAAGTGGGTAAGATGGAGCTGTTGCCTCCAGGTGGCCAGAGGTGGGATGCTCACATAGTTATCTGACCCTTGCTGACAGATTAGATAGGGATGGCAAAAATGAGATTATGCCTTCCCTGTCTAAGAGTGTCACAGTTTGCTCAGCATATTCAGACACATTCTTGCAGAAGATCCTCCTTACAGCCCTGTGAGGGGAGCAGGGCAGGGATTATTATCTCCATTTGTTAGATGAAGAAACTAAGGCCCATTAACATTCTGTGACTTTCCCAGAGTTGTATAGGTAGTTAGTGGTTGAGCCAGGATGGAACTTCAGAACTTCCAATGACGCCATCTTGTTTCTGTGCCCAGGAATGTCTGTGCAATTAGCTATTCATCATGTTCTTATCTCCAAATCAAAGCAACCTATGCTCTATCAAATGAGAGAGCGATCTAAATGACCTCTTGGGATCGTTTCAGTGCCAGATATCCATCACCACACTGATAGCTGTAGCCCTCCGAGAACCAACATAAGAATTTAGGAAATGTGTTTCCACAACTTTTCCAGACCATTTTGGAAAGAGCAACAATTAGAGCCTTTTGGTGGGGACCAAGACATCATACTCCATGAGGAATTATGAATTGTCATAACACTCAATATTTATTTGTTTATTCAAGTACAATGTGCCAGAAGTGAGGAGCTCACAGTATGGCAGGGAAGACAAGCACTAAATGAATAAGCACACAATGACTTAACTCCAAAAATGATATTTAATAAAGAGCAATGCCCTGGATACTGGCCAATATGTGATGAATTTCTTATCAATAAACAAACCCCAAGTTGTAAGAGAAAATCACAAAAGAAAATATAATCCCCTTTGCGGACAATGATTTTCACTATTTGTGGAACTGACAGAAAAAAATAGTTAGGAGAGGCTATAAGCTATTTTAAAAAAATCTGAAAAAAGACCCTGTGGCCTCCATGCCACTTGTCGCTTAAGGAAGTAAGGTTTTTCCAGACCCTCTATCACACTGGACCAGTGACTGACTTATAGCTCAGGTGTGCATTTGCCTGCTTAAATCTGCCACTGTTCCAAACAGCTTGCCATGCTCTATATATAGAGATGACTTCACCCTCTATTGGAATGCAGCAGCTGTTCAGCAGTGCACACTGATATGCTACAAAGACTTAGGCCATATCTAATTGAGCACTTCAATACTGCAGAGATAGGCGCCTTGGAAATATTTAGATAAAATGCCTTTAGCCAGATGGAAGCTGGCCAGGACACCAGGATAAAATCTTCATCTCACAGAGCTGCCAGTACATCTTGGCAGGGGGGGCTCCATGGAGGGAGGTGGCATCAGGAGAGATGCTGCTCTGTCCCATCCACCCCTCCTGCTATAAACATGACATAAAGAATAACAGGGGATAGGAGAAATTGAAATTCTCCTATCCCACGGCAGAAATTCTCCCCATGGCAGACCAAACAGAACTTACCCTCTGTGAAAACAATCTGAATGGTGATGGTGCCCACATGTCAGAAAGGTGCTCAGTTTTAAGATTCCTCCACAAGACTGTGCCCCTTCCAGCTTCCAGACTTCCAACTCTGGAAGTTAATTGGTGAATATTATTAGATCAGGTGTTGCCATCCCACTGTTTCTAAATGAATTGGTTGTCCAAAATACTTTTCTAAACTTATTTTTAAAGCTTAACAATAACAGAAAACATTTCAAAAAAGTGATACAAATTGCAATTCCTTTTTAAAATGTGAAAGAAAACTCCTCAAAGTGGACAAAACGTTACTGTTGACCATTCTAATACTTTAAACCAAAAATAAAGTTGTAAAGTTTCCCAGTAACTTTTTTGGTCACATCCCATAAATCATTCAATAAGTGTTTTCCAAAGAAACAGGAGAACACCACAGGATGAAACACACGAACAGAGGTAAATATCGTCTCTGTGTGAATGCTGAGGGACACTAAAAAGAGCAAAACCCAGTGAAGATTAAGAAAAACATAATGGGTTTAATTATATTTAAAAGGCCCATTGTTATTGATGCTAAAAGAAGGTGGACATGTATTCTCTCCACTAGGGATTACCATCTGAGGTAAGAAAAACATATTTTGTGTCCACATATCCTCAAGCGTTATCTTTCAATTCTCACCAATACACTATGTGATAGATATTATCAGCTCCAGTTTAAAGTCAAGGAAAAAAAACTCAGAAAGGCTAAAGGCTTATTTATTGGCATTTATTATAGAGTCCAGGTTTGATTGGCATTTATTATAGAGTCCAGGTTTGATTCCAGACCACTTGATTCCAATACCCACCTGTCCACTGCCTATTTTTGTACAGCCTAATAGAGCAAGTCTTAGTAGAAGGGGGAGAAGGTGGAGCCATAAACACTGACAGAATTTGGATTTGAACAAAAAGTGGGGAACCCTCTCTTCTGACACTTGAGAGAGGAAGTGATTTTGATGGCAGATATAAATTAGCCTGTAGGGCTTTAGATGAGAGGGACTCAGAGTCTATCATAGCTATGGCCTTGGTTTTCTAGACTAAAAATAAGATGCAGAGGGTGAATAGGGGTTTGAGAAGACCAGTGATTTTTGTAAAGTGTAGATACTCCCAATGTGGAGTCAAGCATTTCCTTCCTTTATTCCCCTGTCACTATCATTTAAACACCATGTAAGCATCCTAGAATCTCAAAGGTGACTTTCTCACCCTGAGCTCAAATATTTGTTCCTATTTAATCTGATGCTTCTTCATGACTTTCTTTTGTTTTGTCCTTTTTTGTACATTATTCTCCACCTTCTGCTTATCAAATGTTACTGTTCCCAAGATTATATAACTTGAGGGAATTATTTTGTTCATGTAATTCAGTCACCAACCTCAATCATTTCTTAATTCCTCCTAGATATTCTGTTTTGGATTATCATCATTTTACAAGCGCCTTTTTGTGGTTGGAGAGTTCTGTTTTTCAGTCTTATGCGAGATTCAGATTTAAAGGCCTTGTTTTTAAGATCTTATCATGAAAAAAATCTTCCATTTTTAACATTATACTGACCTCTAGCGTGCAAAACTTGAATATCACTAATAGAAAAAAAAAAGGAAAAAAAAACAGCCAGATAATTGGCATTGACATGGAAAGCCTTATTTTTAAAACTCTAGTAATCCTTATCAAGGGATGCATTTAGGAGAACATTTTTTTTTACTTAAATACATAACTGAAATAGATACTTGAATTTTCATACATGGTCACATAGGAAACATACCAAGAGAATCTCTACATAGTCTTAGCCACAGTATAATATTTTAGAACAAGATTGGCTTAGAAATAAATAGCATAGCATTCTATTTCACATTTACACAGTGTCTTTTCTCTAAAGGAATTCAAGGTCTTAAAAAGCAAAACAAGAAAGGAAGAAAAATTGTCCAATTTTACAGAGATATGAAGAATGATAGAAAAAAGGGAGTTAGGACAGTCACATAGAATCAAGATTTAATAATAGAAAAAGAGAGCTAAAAAGTAGATTGGAGAACATTATGTCACCATTTCTCTCTATCCCTCATTTTATAAATATGAAATTAGAGGCCCAGAGAAGACTTTATGATTTGCAAACTCAGATCTCCTGACTCCTAATTCAGTGTTTTCCTTGTATAACGCAGCCTCTCCGACTAGAAAGAGAATTGGGAGGAGAACTGCTGAGCTTCCCATTGACAAGAGGTAGTCCCAATGCCAATGAGAAGCTGTATATATGTCCAGCTTAAGCTTCATGATGCTCTGTGAAAATACCACTTCAAGATAGAACTAGGGCCAACCATATGCTTTCTGAACTCAGCTGCCCGGCAAAGCCCTTTTTCTCAGGGAGGCCCAGGGCCATGAAGAGATCATAGAAGTGGCTTATATACTCCTATACCAGATGCCCCTAGAACAAACCAGAAAATTTCAAGTGCCATTTTGCTAAAAAGCCCAAATCATACCACCTTAGTATACCAAACATATTCACATACGTTTAATTTAGCCTTCTCAACAATCAAAAAGCTAAGTATTGATATCCCTGTTTTACAAATGAAAATTTAAAGGAGTTCAATAATATAGGCTTCACACTGATTTGAAATGATAAAACTGGCATTTGAACCCATGCTATCTTGCTTTTAAGTCTCATCCACCCACTCTTCCTTTAGCAGGGAATATCTCTCATTGAGAGGATTTCAACACTCAAGCAAGACTTATGACTAATGATGATATGTTTAGTGGTGAGTTGTTTCTTTTCTGAACTATCTTTCATATTTACTAGGTTTGAAGTCACCCACTAGATGAACTCCTAAGCCACTGGGTCATTTATTGGTCTTGACGGGATACAGGGATGACTATGAGTATGAAGTAAGTTCCCATGGGTATACCCCAAGGCTATTCCAGAAGTCTGACAGTAGGAAGCCAGTCTTTCAAAATGATGTCAGTCTCAAAGTGAGACATCATTTTAAAGCATATTTGATTTAAGTAAAACCAGACTGATCTTACTCTTTCTTTCCCTTCAACCATCAAATAGCACACCGTTCATATCCTTGCACCCATACTGTTACTTCCTCACGCATGTATACCTTGAAATCATTCACCGCATCCTCAGACTTTTGTGTGTGTGTGTGGTACGCGGGCCTCTCACTGCTGTGGCCTCTTCCGTTGCGGAGCACAGGCTTCGGACGCGCAGGCTCAGTGGCCATGGCTCAAGGGCCTAGCTGCTCCACAGCATGTGGGATCTTCCCGGACCGGGGCACGAACCCGTGTCCCCTGCATCGGCAGGGGGGCTCTCAACCACTGTGCCACCAGGGAAGCCCGAAGTGGGTAACATTTGTCTTGACCCTCTACCACCTACATTTTCTCTTCTTTTCTTCCATATTGATACCATACAAGGTCTCATAAACCAATGCATTCTGATTCTGACCCTTAGAAATCCATCTCCCAAAGTTTCAATTTATGCTAAAATGTAAATGGCAGACCACAGCATCAACTACTACTCAACCCAGAAGAATCTATATCTTACAGGTATCAATTCTTTTAAGCAAAAGGGGAAAAAAATCCATCATGGTGATTGTGGCATTTTTATGGAGATGACAAGCCTTAATGTCATCTTCTACAGGGCAGGCTCTCTCCCATTATCTCAATGATTCCAATGGGACATAAAAGCTCTATCCCAAAAAATGTCCAAAAGAAGAAAAGATCTTCTTTTTTTCTAAACTGAGAGTTAGAAGACAAATGAAAGATAAGAATCCCCCATTTTTGCCCTACATACTTCAGGGGGGAAAAAAGAGAAACCCAATACTTATTGGGTGCCTGTTATAGGTCACTCACTCTAATAACTCTCCCATACGTGCTATCTGATTCGTCTCATTTTGCTCTTCCTTCAAATCCTGTGATACAGGTAATTCATCTTACTGTAATTTTTCAGAACCATGCGGGGTTTGAATGTCAGAGTTGGAAATGGAATTCAAAATGGCTGTCAACCCTGTTTTCACTAATGCCACCTATAAGTGAACTAGTGGGTTTCTCTGTTGATATCCTTGCATCTGAAAAATCTCAGCACGATCTTCCAGAGTATTGGTTCTAGACTCAAACTTCCTGGGTTCAGCCCCAGCTGAACTGGCATGACTCTGGGCAAGGTACTTAACCTCTCTGAGACTCAGACCCCATTTTTTGTAAGAAAGGAGTGATAATTCTACCCACTTTATGAGGTTGTTGTGAGATTAATTGCGATAAACCACATGAAATGATTGGCATGGAGGCTCAATAACTTAGATATCATTACCATTACCCCTAGGTCAGGGGTGATCTGTTGGCTTTTTTCACATGCTAAGTCTGACTGAGTGGAGTGGCTCCAGGAACATCATGCTAAGAATTCACAGGAGGCCTCTGGGGAAAGAGTGCTGTGCCTGATTCTGCCCTCGGGGCAGGAATGGGGCTGAAAACACCAAGTGTTCAGCAAATTGGCTTTCCTGGACCTAGGTGATGACTATCTCCCTTAGTGTTTTTTTTTTGTTTTGGTTTTTTGGGTTTTTTTGCGGTACGCGGGCCTCTCACTGTTGTGGCCTCTCCCGTTGTGGAGCACAGGCTCCGGACGCGCAGGCTCAGCGGCCATGGCTCATGGGCCCAGCCGCTCCGCGGCATGTGGGATCTTCCCGGACCGGGGCACGAACCCATGTCCCCTGCATCGGCAGGCGGACTCTCAACCACTGCGCCACCAGGGAAGCCCTCCCCTAGTGTTTTAAAAAAATAAATAAATGATTGAATCAAGTAAATAGATAAATGAATTAGGGAATCACTATAAGGCCTGCCTAGTACGGATCCTATATTAGCTGAACTTAGTCCCTCCTGATGCCTATTTCTCAGCTTCCTAATAACAGCTCACAACAAACACTTTCTCTAAAACTTCAGTAGATCTCAGAGGAAAGGCATTTTTAAAATGCAATCTCCTTAGCTAGTGGGAAGCAGCCACATAGCACAGGGAGATCATCTCGGTGCTTTGTGACCACCTAGAGGGGTGGTATAGGGAGAGTGGGAGGGAGACACAAGAGGGAGGGGATATGGGGATGTGTGTATATGTATAGCTGATTCACTTTGTTATAAACCAGAAACTAACACACCATTGTAAAGCAATTATACTCCAATAAAGTGTTAAAAAAATGCAATCTCTTTCTTAGCATCCAGTGTAATAGGCCAAGTGGATCTGCAGCTCTAAAATTCTATGACTCTAAGATTGGAACATGTTTTACTTCAATCAGTCACTCCAAATGGAACCTGTTTGTGGGATGTTGGACATGGAATTGTGCATAGAAGCAGAGCCATGTAGTTCACCTTTAGAACATCAAACATGTGGCTTGTCCACAGTAGGTTCAAGCCAGAGTATTGAGTTTTCAGTACAAAAATAAAAATCATCTTTTCTAGCCTTTGAGCTTTGTCTTCCACCTCTGAAAAGTGGTCAAGTTAGTTTCAGAGGGAGGCATATATTTTTCAAAAGAGAAAAAAGATCTTTACCTAGAAGATACTTAAGTTTCAGACTCATGATGTAAATAAAGACCTTAGATTGAAGGGATTTGAAAATAAGGGAATTTAGAAAAGTCTCTTATGAGCAACGTTAGAGAAAATTATTGAAAATGCTATTAAAAAAAAAAGAATCCAGCAATATACTGAGCTGTTTGGATAAAAAACAAATCAATAGACTACAGCTTTAGTTGCTCTTTTTACTTCTTTTTCCAAGACTAGGAAAAAACCAAATTGTTTCATAACCATTATTATTCCTTGTACTGTATGTGTACACCTAGAGGAGAAAGGTGCCCTGGTGTAGGCTGAGGTTCAAGAGAGAAGAAGGAAAAGAATAAGCCAGATGGAAGTTAATCCAGGAGTCATCAGGAAAGGCAACATATATACTTTTGCAATTGGAGTTGAATACAAAGAGGTATAGTAAGTCATGCTGTAGGACCGTGAGCCTCACAAAACAGAAAATTATGAGCCGTATGTCATTATTGACCAAGAAGAGCATCTAGCAAGGCTCAGTGACTATTTTGGAATAAACAAATGTGCCCCAGAAGACCTAAAGCCCACTTTTCAGAGAATATCTGTGGCATCAGATTTCCATGGAGCACACTTTGGGAACCACTGGTATATTGTTATGTGACTATGATATTAAATTTCTAGTGATACATAAGTATAAAATAACAACTCTTTGTATACTTTTAGGGCTTACCATTCATTTTCACGTGCTTTTGCTCATTTAATTCTCAAAATTACCCTACTGGGTCAATATTAAAATATTAATATCAAAGATATAGAAACAAAAACTGAGAAAGGTTAAATAATTTGCCCAAAGGCTCACAAGTAATTATAGACAGAGCCAGGACACAGGGCTAGACCTTTAGGCTTAAATCTGTGCTATTTCCAGCAATGACAGCAGTGACTAAGCAGGAAAAGAAGGTTTGGGAATATATAGCCCCTTTCTTCTAAGGAGTATAACTATGTTATGGGCACAGTCTCATTACTCTCTCAACATTTCAGAAGGGAGACAGATTATTGCATTTCCATTTTTCAGCAGTCTTTCTTCTGTTTCCCTTCACATTATACTCCAAACAATATTTGCTGTTCCTTAAAGAATGCACAGTCTACAGATCCTATTAAACTGAATGATCCTTTTGTCCACTGCTTATGGATTAAGCTGAATGCCCCTGAATGGCTGAAACAAGCAGTGGACAAATTGGTCCCCCATGCTGATATTATTGACAACATTCACCTGCTGAAGGGATATAGCCCTGACCTGCTTTAGTTACTTGGAGTCAGATCCTGCTTCTGTTGTCAAAGTTCTCCAGGAGGAGGAAGAGATCACTAGGCTGAGTTTTAAATGACTTTAATGAGAACAACAACTGTAATCTTTTAAAAATTGGTAACAAGATGGAAGCTGTTTGGAAAATAAAACCCGAACAGAATTGATCCAGAAACGTTTGAGGAGTCTGCAGCTGATGACCAGGTGTGAAACAAAAACCAATCAGATCGATCTTTCTGTATATTTGAGCAAACTGCTTCTCATCTCTAAATCCAATTCCCCTTCTTTAAAACAAGGGTCTTGATGTCTATTCACCTTGTGGAGTTGTGAAGATTAAGTGAAAGCATGTGTGGTACCCAGTAAATGTCCAGGACCCTCTTTGTTTCATTTTTCTTGATACTCGGGATCATCACTTGAGAATATTGTCACTGAATTTCAGCCAAATGCTTTGATATGATGATGAGTTTTGCCTCCATCAGAAACTGAATGCTCTGAACACTGCATACTGTGGGGTATGGGGTGGGGGGCAGGGGAGAGGAGTTTACATTGGTGGTGATGATACTTTTTCATTCTGATTTTTTGCAGCAGAGACTGTAGCATCCAAAAAGATTTTATAATCTGTTAGTGCTTCATGTCCAAGATTCTTTGGATCTCTGAAAGCCATGAGTATTTATACCTAAATAAGAATCTGAAGCTAGCCTAGAGATTCTGAAGCTGAAGGAATCGGTTTTCTTCTATTTAGTCTCCAGTGGGAACAGAGGAGCCCAGCAAACCTTTGCAGAATATTCCCTTTCCCTGATAGTGCAAAAAAAAAAAGCAGAAAAATCAGTAACACGATCCTGAAACCTGAACAGTGACCTTTAGGAAATGTCAAAGTGAGAGTGACACAGAGGAAAGAGAGGTACTCTTGTGAATGGGGTTTTTTCCCCAAAAAGCATACTTTGAAACATGAGCATGAGATTAAAGCAATGAGTTTTGTGATCACAAAATAAAAATTTTATGCCACGAGCATAGCATTAAAGGCTAGATGTGCTGAGAATGAGAGAAATTCTAAAACAGTATTATATGTTCCTTAGTTGTCAAGATACATGAGCTTTCATCTGAATACACAGATGGCACAATTTCAAAATACCTATAAAATGGATTCCATACAATTTATTTCCAAACTTCAGAATTTTATATTTTTGTTAATTAAAGAATGAGAATGCATGTGAAAACACATAACAGGTATGATTGCGGGGTTTGCTGTGACATATTATGCATATTTAACTCATTTTTCTAGATAGTAAATTCCTCAGTTCAAAGTAATTAGGATCTTACATGGATCCCACAGGAGAGCATTTTCTGTTTCTTTAGGAATATTAGAGGTCAGTTCAGAGCTAGAATTAATGCATAAAGATTTCTTTTACTTTATATATTATTCAATTCTTAAGTATAGAGAAAGCATTGCTGTTTCTGCCTACCTTATCCCATACAAATGAAGCTTCAAATATACGAAAATATTTCAAAATATAAGTTTTATCAATTTGCAAAGTGATTGCTTTGGTGATAATAGATTCTTATTAAACTTCAAACCAAGTCATCTGACAGAAGTCCCTGGCAATTAAAGAGTATGAATCTCTGAAGGGGAAGAGAAACTACAGAGAAAGGGCTTCAAACCCAGTAGAGAAGGAAAGAGAGTGCAATGGCCATTATATCCTTTTTTTTTTTTTTTTTCATTTTTAACTCTGCTCCTCTTTGGTCAAGGGTTAAAGGCATTTCCTTTGGGTGTTTAGGATTTCTAAAATGAATAAGGATGAGATAAATTCTCCTCCTCTTAACTATCATAGTGTAAAAGTGAACATTCACAGTGATCGTTACACCATCAAAAGCCAGAGAAAGCACTTTTGATGTAGAAGTATTTACTGTAAGCAAATTGAAAAAGTCTTATTTCTGTGGGCTCTGGATATTACTTTCAAGTTAAAAGAATTTCAAGTCAATAAAATGTATATCCCTAATAAAAAGTTCACACTAATCAGAGAATAGAATCTGCTCTGTTTCCTCCAGAACCCAGAACCAAGATGCCCCGCTGTGAATGTGAGCTGAGTCTTAAGACCACCACTAAGCTGTGAAAATCAAGACGGCAGAGCTCAACTCCCAGACAACACATCAAAAATACATCTACATGTGAGAAACGCTTGCAGAAAACAAACTGAAAATGGGCAGAAAGGCTCTTCGACAACAAAGGCTATAAAGAAAGATCACAGAGCTGGCTAAGAAGGGAAAAGAAATATCAGGCGAGGACCTGCACCCCTAGCAGGAGACACACAAGAGGAGAAGGATTACAAGCGCTCCAAGATTCTCCCCGCGGAGTGAGGGGTTTGAGTCACATATTGGGATCCCTTCCCTGGGATCCAACATCAGGATGATGAGTCCCTTTAGTTGGTTTGAAAATCAGTGAGACTTACCTGGGGCTATACGAAAACCACACTCTATTTGTGAAAAGCATGTGCGCATGCACACACACACACACACACACACACACACACACACACACACACACTTACACCCAGGAACAAAGAGGAGGAAGCAGATTGAAAATGGCGAGAAAAGCAAAAAAGGATTAGAGGTGAGAGCTTCCGGGAAGATGGCGGAAGAGTCGGACGCGGAGGTCACCTTCCTCCCCACAGATACACCAGAAATACATCTACACGTGGAACAACTCCTACAGAACACCTACTGAACGCTGGCAGAAGACCTCAGACCTCCCAAAAGGCAAGAAACCCCCCACGTACCTGGGTAGGACCTGCACCAGGGGAGGCAGCTGTGAAGGAGGAAACGTTTCCACACACTAGGAGCCCCTTCGTGGGCGGAGACTGTGGGTGGCGGAGGGGGAAAGCTTCGGAGCCGCGGGGGAGAGCACAGCAACAGCGGTGCGGGGGACAAAGCGGAGAGATTCCCACACAGAGGATCGGTGCCGACCAGCACTCACCAGCCCGAGAGGCTTGTCTGCTCACCCGCCGGGGCGGGCGGGGCTGGGAGCTCAGGCTCGGCTTCGGTCGGAGCGCAGGGAGAGGACTGGGGTTGGCGGCGTGAACACAGCCTGCAGGGAGTTGGTGCGCCACGGCTGGCTGGGAGGGAGTCCGGGGAAAAGTCTGAACCTGCCGAAGAGGCAAGAGACTTTTTCTTCCCTCTTTGTTTCCTGGTGCGCGAGGAGAGGGGATTAAGAGCGCTGCTTAAAGGAGCTCCAGAGATGGGCGCGAGCCGCGGCTAGGAGTGCGGATCCCAGAGACAGGCATGAGACACTGAGGCTGCTACTGCCGCCACCAAGAAGCCTGTGTGCGAGCACAGGTCACTATCCACACCCCCTTCCGAGGAGCCTGTGCAGCCAGCAACTGCCAGGGTCCCGGGATCCAGGAACAACTTACCCGGGAGAACGCACAGCGCGCCTCAGGCTGGTGCAACATCACACCAGCCTCTGCAGCCGCCGTCTCGCGCCATATCCGTGCCCCTCCCTCCCACCAGCCTGAGTGAGCCAGAGCCACCGAATCAGCGGCTCCTTTAACCCCATCCTGTCTGAGCGAAGAACAGACGCCTTCCGGCGACCTACATGCAGAGGCGGGGCCAAATCCACAGCTGAGCCCCTGGGAGCTGTGAGAATAAAGAAGAGAAAGGGAAATCTCTCCAAACAGCCTCAGAAGCAGTGGATTAAAGCTCCACAATCAACTTGATGTACTCTGCATCTGTGGAATATATGAATAGATAACGAATCATCCCAAATTGAGGAGGTGGACTTTGCGAGCAAGATTTATGATTTTTTCCCCTTTTCCTCTTTTTGTGAGTGTGTGTGTGTGTGTATGCTTCTGTGTGAGATTTTTTCGGTATAGCTTTGCTTCCACCATTTGTCCTAGGGTTCTATCCGTCCTTTTATTTTTTTAATTTTTTTCTTTTTTTCTTAATAATTATTTGTTTATTTTAATAACTTCATTATATTTTATCTTATTTTATTTTACTTTATCTTCTTTCTTTCTTTTTTCCTTCCTTCCCTCCTTCCTTCCTCCCTCCCTCCCTCCCTTCTTTCTTTCTTTCTTTCTTTCTTTCTTCTACTAATTCTTTCTTTCTACATTTTCTCCCTTTTATTCTGAGCCGTGTGGATGAAAGGCTCTTGGTGCTGTAGCCAGGAGGCAGTGCTGTGCCTCTGAGGTGGGAGAGCCAACTTCTGGACACTGGTCTCCACAAGAGACCTCCCAGCTCCACATAATATCAAACGGTGAAAAGCTCCCAGAGATCTCCATCTCAACACCAGCATCCAGCTTCACTCAACGACCAGCAAGCTACAGTGCTGGACATCCTATGCCAAACAACTAGCAAGACAGGAACACAACCCCACCAATTAGAAGAGATGCTGCCTAAAATAATAATAAGTCCACAGACACCCCAAAACACGCCACCACATGTGGACCTGCCCACCAGAAAGACAAGATCCGGCCTCATCCACCACGACACAGGCACTAGTCCCCTCCACCAGGAAGCCTACAAAACCCACTGAACCAACTTTAGCCACTGGGGACAGACACCAAAAACAACGGGAACTATGAACCTGCAGCCTGCAAAAAGGAACCCCAAACACAGTAAGATAAGCAAAATGAGAAGACAGAAAAACACACAGCAGATGAAGGAGCAAGATAAAAACCCACCAGACCTAACAAATGAAGAGGAAATAGGCATTCTACCTGAAAAAGAATTCAGAATAATGATAGTAAAGATGATCCAAAATCTTGGAAATAGAATAGACAAAATGCAAGAAACATTTAACAAGGACCTAGAAGAACTAAAGATGAAACAAACAACGATGAACAACACAATAGATGAAATGAAAAATACTCTAGATGGGATCAATTGAAGAATAACTGAGGCAGAAGAACGGATAAGTGACCTGGAAGATAAAATAGTGGAAATAACTACTGCAGAGCAGAATAAAGAAAAAAGAATGAAAAGAACTGAGGACAGTCTCAGAGACCTCTGGGACAACATTAAACGTACCAACATTCGAATTATAGGGCTTGCAGAAGAAGAAGAGAAAAAGAACGGGACTGAGAAAATATTTGAAGAGATTATAGTTGAAAAATTCCCTAATATGGGAAAGGAAATAGTTAATCAAATCCAGGAAGCACAGAGAGTCCCATACAGGATAAATCCAAGGAGAAATACGCCAAGACACATATTAATCAAACTGTCAAAAATTAAATACAAAGAAAACATATTAAAAGCAGCAAGGGAAAAACAACACATAACACACAAGGGAATCCCCATAAGGTTAACAGCTGATCTTTCAGCAGAAACCCTGCAAGCCAGAAGGGAGTGGCAGGACATATTTAAAGTGATGAAGGAGAAAAACCTGCAACCAAGATTACTCTACCCAGCAAGGATCTCATTCAGATTTGATGGAGAAATTAAAACCTTTACAGACAAGCAAAAGCTGAGAGAGTTCAGCATCACCAAACCATCTTTACAACAACTGCTAAAGGAACTTCTCTAGGCAAGAAACACAAGGAAAAGACCTACAATAACGAAGCCAAAACAATTAAGAAAATGAGAATAGGAACATACATATCGATAGTTACCTGAAATGTAAATGGACTAAATGCTCCCACCAAAAGGCACAGATTAGCTGAATGGATACAAAAACAAGACCCATATATTTGCTGTCTACAAGAGACCCACTTCAGACCTAGAGACACATACAGACTGAAAGTAAGGGGATGGAAAAAGGTATTTCATGCAAATGGAAACCAAAAGAAAGCTGGAGTAGCAATTCTCATATCAGACAAAATAGCCTTTAAAATAAAGAATATTAGAAGAGACAAAGAAGGACACTACATAATGATCAAGGGATCGATCCAAGAAAAAGATAAAACAACTGTAAATATTTATGCACCCAACATAGGAGCACTTCAATACATAAGGCAAATACTAACAGCCATAAAAGGGGAAATCAACAGTAACACATTCATAGTAGGGGAATTTAACACCCCACTTTCACCAATGGACAGATCATCCAAAATGAAAATAAATAAGGAAACACAAGCTTTAAATGATACATTAAACAAGATGGACTTAATTGATATTTATAGGACACTCCATCCAAAAACAACAGAATACACATTTCTCTCAAGTGCTCATGGAACATTCTCCAGGATAGATCATATCTTGGGTCACAAATCAAGCCTTGGTAAATTTAAGAAAATTGAAATTGTATCAAGTATCTTTTCTGACAACAATGCTGTGAGACTAGATATCAATTACAGGAAAAGATCTGTAAAGAATACAAACACATAGAGGCTAAACAATACAGTACTTAAAAACGAAGTGATCACTGAAGAAATCAAAGAGGAAATCAAAAAATACCTAGAAACAAATGACAATGGAGACACGACGACCCAAAATCTATGGGATGCAGCAAAAGCAGTTCTAAGAGGGAAGTTTATAGCAATACAATCCTACCTTAAGAAACAGGAAACATCTCGAATAAACAACCTAACCTTGCACTTAAAGCAATTAGAGAAAGAAGAAAAAAAAACCCAAAGTTAGTAGAAGGAAAGAAATCATAAAAATCACATCAGAAATAAATGAAAAACAAATGAAGGAAATGATAGCAAAGATCAATAAAACTAAAAGCTGGTTCTTTGAGAAGGTAAACAAAATTGATAAACCATTAGCCAGCCTCATCAAGAAAAAGAGGGAGAAGACTCAAATCAATAGGATTAGAAATGAAAAAGGAGAATTAACAACTGACACTGCAGAAATACAAAAGATCATGAGAGATTACTACAAGCAACTCTATGCCAATAAAATGGACAACCTGGAAGAAATGGACAAATTCTTAGAAATGTACAACCTGCCAAGACTGAATCATGAAGAAATAGAAAATATGAACAGACCAATCACAAGCACTGAAATTGAAACTGTGATGAAAATCTTCCAAGAAACAAAAGCCCAGGACCAGATGGCTTCACAGGCGAATTCTATGAAACATTTAGAGAAGAGCTAACATCTATCTTTCTCAAACTCTTCCAAAATATAGCAGAGGGAGGAACACTCCCAAACTCATTCTACAAGGCCACAATCACCTGGATACCAAAACCAGACAAGGATGTCACAAAGAAAGAAAACTACAGGCCAATATCACTGAGGAACATAGATGCAAAAATCCTCAACAAAATACGAGCAAACAGAATCCAACAGCACATTAAAGGGATTATACACCATGATCAAGTGGGGTTTATTCCAGGAATGCAAGGATTCTTTAATATACGCAAATCAATCAATGTGATAAACCATATTAACTAATTGAAGGAGAAAAACCATATGATCATCTCAATAGATGCAGAGAAAGCTTTTGACAAAATTCAACACCCATTTATGATAAAAACCCTGCAGAAAGTAGTCATAGAGGGAACTTTCCTCACCATAATAGAGGTCATATATGACAAACCCACAGCTAACATCATCCTCAATGGTGAAAAATTGAAACCATTTCCACTAAGATCAGGAAAAAAACAAGGTTGCCCACTCTCACCACTCTTATTCAACATAGTTTTGGAAGTTTTAGACACAGCAATCAGAGAAGAAAAAGAAATAAAAGGAATCCAAATCGGAAAAGAAGAAGGAAAGCTGTCACTGTTTGCAGATGACATGATACTACACATAGAGAATCCTAAAGATGCTACCAGAAAACTACTGGAGCTAATCAATGAATTTGGTAAAGTAGCAGGATACAAAATTAATGCACAGAAATCTCTGGCATTCCTATACACTAATGATGAAAAATATGAAAGTGAAATCAAGAAAACACTCCCATTTACCACTGCAACAGAAAGAATAAAATATCTAGGAATAAACCTACGTAAGGAGACAAAAGACCTGTATGCAGAAAGTTATAAGATACTGATGAAAGAAATTAAAGATGATACAAATAGATGGAGAGATATACCATGTTCTTGGATTGGAAGAATCAACATTGTGAAAATGACTCTACTACCCAAAGCAATCTACATATTCAATGTAATCCCTATCAAACTACCACTGGTATTTTTCACAGAACTAGAATGAAAAATTTCACAATTTGTATGGAAACACAAAAGACCCCGAATAGCCAGAGCAATTTTGAGAACAAAAAACAGAGCTGGAGAAATCAGGCTCCCTGACTTCAGACTATACTACAAAGCTGCAGTAATCAAGACAGTATGGTACTGGCACAAAAACAGAAAGATAGATCAATGGAACAGGATAGAAAGCCCAGAGATAAACCCACGCACCTATGGTCACCTTATCTTTGATAAAGGAGGCAGGAATGTACAGTGGAGAAAGGACAGCCTCTTCAATAAGTGGTGCTGGGAAAACTGGACAGCTACATGTAAAAGTATGAGATTAGATCACTCCCTAACACCATACACAAAAATAAGCTCAAAATGGATTAAAGACCTAAATGTAAGGCCAGCAACTATCAAACTCTTAGAGGAAAACATAGGCAGAACACTCTATGACATAAATCTCAGCAAGATCCTTTTTGACCCACTTCCTAGAGAAATGGAAATAAGAACAAAAATAAACAAATGGGACCTAATGAAACTTCAAAGCTTTTGCACAGCAAAGGAAGCCATAAACAAGGTGAAAAGACAAACCTCAGAATGGGAGAAAATATTTGCAAATGAAGCAACTGACAAAGGATTAATCTCCAAAATTTATAAGCAGCTCATGCAGCTCAATAACAAAAAAACAAACAACCCAATCCAAAAATGGGCAGAAGACCTAAATAGACATTCTTCCGAAGAAGACATACAGACTGCCAGCAAACACATGAAAGAATGCTCAACATCATTAATCATCAGAGAAATGCAAATCAAAACTACAATAAGATATCATCTCACACCAGTCAGAAAAGCCATCATCAAAAAATCTAGAAACAATAAATGCTGGAGAGGGTGTGGAGAAAAGGGAACCCTCTTGCACTGTTGGTGGGAATGTAAATTGATACAGCCACTGTGGAGAACAGTATGGAGGTTCCTTAAAAAACTACAAATAGAACTACCATATGACCCAGCAATCCCACTACTGGGCATATACCCTGAGAAAACCATAATTCAGAAAGAGTCATGTACCAAAATGTCCATTGCAGCTCTATTTACAATAACCCAGAGATGGAAACAACCTAAGTGCCCATCATCGGATGAATGGATAAAGAAGATGTGGCACATATATACAATGGAATATTAGCCATAAAAAGAAACGAAATTGAGCTATTTGTAATGAGGTGGATAGACCTAGAGTCTGTCATACAGAGTGAAGTAAGTCAGAAAGAGAAAGACAAATACCGTATGTTAACACCTATATATGGAATTTAAGGAAAATAATTGTCATGAAAAACCTAGGGGTAAGACAGGAATAAAGACACAGACCTACTAGAGAATGGACTTGAGGATATGGAGAGGGGGAAGGGTAAGCTGTGACAAAGTGAGAGAGTGGCATGGACATATATACACTACCCAACGTAAGGTAGATAGCTAGTGGGAAGCAGCCGCATAGCACAGGGCGATCAGCTCTGTGCTTTGTGACCGCCTGGAGGGGTGGTATAGGGAAGATTGGAGGAAGGGAGATGCAAGAGGGAAGAGATAATGGGCACATATGTATATGTATAAATGATTCACTTTGTTATAAAGCAGAAACAAACAAACAAAAGAAAAGAAAATGGCTTGGGGCTCCAGTTTCCTGCAATGACCCCAGCGCACACCCCAACCCCCAAAGCAAGCCTGCTCCAATCCCTCTTGATCCAGCCCAACTCTGCATTAGGGCAAAGGCTGCCTTTGCCTAGGAAAGTGCATGCTTGAGAGGGATGTAGCTGGCTCGGACCCAGCCCTGCATCTGAATAGGACCAGGGAAGCCATTGCCAGGGTGGGTGGAGGTGGTGGCTGGAGAGTAGCCTGGGGCTCTGACTGGACGGTGTGCCAGGACGGCTGAGTACATAGCCCAGGGCACCTCGGGTGCCTGCTCCAACCTCCCTTGCTCCAGTCCTGCTCCGTACAGGGGCAAAGTCCTGCCATTGCTAGGGGAGGTGCATGCACTTGGAGGAAGCAGAGTCAGCTCGGACACCCAGTCTCTGCACTGGGAGAGGGCAGTGGATCAGAAACAGCCTGGGGCTCTGACTGGCTCGCTGGGACTGTCCCAGCGTGCACCACAGCCCTCACCTGTCGCCAACTCCAGCGTCTCTTGCTTTGATTTTTCCAACTGTTTTTTTAAACATAGGTGCTACGTTTATATCTGTCTGTTTAAATTCTGTCATATTTCACTTCTAGCCTTCTAGTGTGGCAAATCACTGCTCTCCACTACTGTGGAGGTATCTTTCCAGGCGGGAGAGTGCACGCTTAGAGAAAATTGAAACAGCTCGGACCCAACCCTCAGGGCTTCTGTTTCAGTACCTTGGGTCCAGACCCCGCCCCCAATAGGGCAGTGATGGCCCTTGAGCACAGGAGAAGCACTCATACCTGGCTGTGGCTCTAGCCCCCTCATCTCCAGTCACACCCTCCACCGAGGGGGTGGTTGCCAGCAGACCCTGGGGGAAGATGTGGCCCATGCTCACTTCAGATCCTGCTCTCCCACCAAAGCCGCTGGGCACATGCAGACTGTATAGGAGCATTCCCGCACAGGGACACCCATTCAAGATCAGGATAGGTAAATGATTTACCAAACTTCATAGAGACAGAGAAAGTTAAACAAAATAAGAAGACAGGTATTTGTTTCAAATGAAAGAACAAGGGAAAAAAACCTGAAAAAAATCCCTTAATGAAACAGATATAAATAATTTACCATAAAAAGAGTTCAAAACATTATTAATAAGAATGCTAACTGAACTTGGGAAAAGAATAGATGAACAGAGTGGAAATTTTAATGAGGAACTAGAAAATATAAAAAAGAACCTGTCAGAGCTGAAAAATCCAATAACAAATGACAAACACACTAGAAGAATTAACAGCAGACTAAGTGATACAGAATAACACATAAGTGATCTGGAAGATTGAATAATGGAAATCACCCATTAATAGAACAGCAAAAAGAAAAACAATTATTTTAATGAGGATAATTTAAGGGACCTCTAGGACAACATCAAGCATACTAATATTCACACTACAGGGTATCCAAAAAGGAGAAGAGAGAAAGAAAAGGGTAGAAAATGTATTTGATGAAATTATGGCTGAAAACTTCACAAAGCTGAAGAAGGAATCAGATTTCCAGGTAGAGGAAGCAAAAAAAAAAAAGTCAGAAACAAGATGAACCCAAAGAGACCCACACCAAGACGTAACTAAAATTACAAAAGTTAAAGAGAGAATTTTAAAGTCAGCAAGAGAAAAATAAAGAGTCACATATAAATGAAGCCCCCTGAGGCCATCAACTGATTTTTCTACAGAAATTCTGCAGGCCAGAAGGGAGTGGCCATGATGCAATTAAAGTGCTAAAAGGGAAAAGCCTGCAACCTAGGATACACTACCCAGCAAGGTTATCATTGAAGGAGATAAAGAATTTCTCAGACAAGAAAAAGTCCTAAACTGACCCTGTAAGAAATGTTAAAGGGTCTTATCTAAGTGGTAAAGAAAAGGCTACAACAAGAAATAAGATTTACAAGAAAGGAAAAGAATACCACTAGTAAAGGCATATATAGAGTAAAGGCTGTGGATCAACCACTTAAATATTCTATTAAAGGTTTTCTTTAACAGATAAAGAGCTATTCAGGTTATCTGTTTCTTCCTGAGTAAGCTTAGATAGTTTACATCTTTCAAGGAATTTGTCCCATGTCATCTAAGTTCTAAATTTGATAGCAGAAAGCTGCTCAAAATATTTACACATTATCTTTGCAATGGCTCTAAGATCGTTATTATGATTTCAATTTGAAATATCTTCTATATTCCTTTGTGATTTTTTCCTTGACCCATAGATTATTATATTATATTGTTTTAGTTCCAAATATTTGAGGTTTCCTAAATTTTTTGTTATGGATTTCTAATTTAATTCCATTGTAGTCAGAGAAGTTATGCTGTATGATTTCAATTCATTTCTATTTATTGACGCTTGTTTGATAGCCCAGCACATGATCTATCTTAGTGATTGTACCATGTGTTCTTGAAAAAAAGTGTATTCTAGGGTTTGTTGGGTGCTGTGTACTACATATATCAACTAAGTCAGGATGGTTGATAGTGTTGTTCAAATCATCTAAGGTTTTAATGAGATTATATATATATATATATATATATATATATATTTTTTTTTTGCTGTACGTGGGCCTCTCACTGTTGTGGCCTCTCCCACTGCAGAGCACAGGCTCTGGACGTGCAGGCTCAGTGGCCATGGCTCACGGGCCCAGCTGCTCCGCGGCATGTGGGATCTTCCCAGACGGGGGCACGAACCCGTGTCCCCTGCATCGGCAGGCGGACTCTCAACCACTGCGCCACCAGGGAAGCCCTTAATGATACTTTTGTCCAGCTTTCCACCAGTTTTTGAGAGAGAAGTGTTTAAATGGTTGTCAAATTGTGTATTTCTTCCTTTAATTCTGCTGGCTTTTTCTTTATAGGTCTTCTGGCTCACTCTTACTTTTCAATGCAACTCTTCCAGGTTCTGACTCAATGTAAGGGAACCCCAGCACTATGAGGCTGTCAAATGGGCCATCCATTCTCTCGTGCTTTTGGCTGCCCTATGGATTTTACACCTGCTCCCAGGTGAAATATAGCTCAAATGCCAGTATTAATTTCCAGGCCTCAGTCTTCCAATATATCCTAGCCTGATCATTTTTCACTATCATGCTGTCTCTCTATTGTTTTCAAACAAGTGTTTATATTTTGCCCAGCTTTTTGTTTAACCTCAAAAAGTGGTTTGGAAAGATTTACCTAGTCTGTCATACTGGAAGACATCAAAAGTTGCATAATTTGCTAAGCTTATAAGAGGACAACATAATATTTAACTATAGTATTATCATTCAATGGTTAATTCCAGAAAGTCAGAGAAACAATCAAATATTACCTATTCCAATCAAATTAATTATATTATGTACTTCAGCACATTTTTTATTATTTTGACATATATACTATTTATTATTCTCATAAGAAAGGATATTTTCCAAAGCATTATTTCTAAATACTAGAGAGAATTTTTTGATGTAGATGTATCACAACTTACCCCCAGTACCCAACTTTTACAATAAATATTCTCATACATAAATTGTTATTAGATTTGCTAATAGTTTGTTTTATAGATTTTTTCTTCTTGTAGAAAAATGGCTCTTGCAATAACTTAACAAAGTCAGCATATTTCCATTGCTCTATTCTTACTTGTTAATTTACACTTTTATCATTATTATCATCCTTTTGTTTTCCCATAAGTTTGACTAGTTATTTTTTCTAACATTGCGTCTTAACTGCTTGATTCACATATATTTACTCTTTAAATGTATACAAAAGTTTTTAAGGCCACAACTTTGTCATGGTCACAACATATCCATGTTGTTAATTCCTAATATAATTCATCATGTTATATGTTATATCTGATGTTTATAGGTTCATTTCTAAATATTCTACAATTACAATTGTGTCTGGTTTACTCTTTAACCTGAGGTTAGGTTAAATTTAGCGTAGGTATTTCTTTCCCATTTTTCAGGATCAACTAAAACATACAAGTTACTTGCAAGTTTTGATGAGGTATTAAAAATCATGTTCTTCATATTCTGACACTCCTGACCTATGACTACACAAAATAGGCATGAGATTTGGGATTACCTTTTGGAAGTAAATGCATCATTTTTTTGGAGGGTAAAATGTTTACTTCAACCTTTCACCCTCCAGGGCTATTTTTATTTTGCTCTTTTATATTGCTTGCTCTTGGTGAAGCCAGTTGCAATGTCATAAGTGAGCTTAGAAGTGGATCTGAGACCTTCCAACAGCCACAAAAGTGAGCTCGGAAGTGGATCTTCCTGCATCTGAGCTTCGAAATGACTGCAGACCTGGCCAACACCTTGATTACAACCTTGTCCAAGACGGTGAACTGGGACCGCCCAGCTAAGCTACTCGGGATTACTGACTCACACAATCTATGACATAAAGAATGTTTGTTGCTTCAAGCCACTTCAGTTTGAGAGTAATTTGTTACTCAGAAATAGATAACTAGAACACCTCCCATTTCTTTTTAACCAATATCAAATAAAACAAAATTCCTAAGTGATAAGGCAATGTATGGGAAAAAGAGAATAAGACTAAACCAAGTATGGTGAAAACAAAATTACGGCCAAGTCTCAATTGTCTTTAAGTAGAGAAATCAGACGTACTGGTCTAAGAGGAGGCGATAAGAACCCTGGCTACCTGTCCCTGTGATCAGGAAGAGAAGATCCAATGCTAGGAACTAGAGGAGATGAATGGAGTCAAGTGTATAGTCTATGGCCCCCAAAACACTGGTCTACACAGGAACCAAATCCATGGCCATGGCCTCACCTTCACAATCCTATGTCTCAGTGATCTGTACCATGGAAGTGTCTGGCTTCCTTACGGACTGCCAACTGACATCTGCTCTGCAACTGAGCTTCAGGTTCATGGCAGTGCTCTGTATTCCAATCTGTTTTGTCCTTACATGTATTTATCGGGAATTATGGTTTTAATTGGATCCCAAAGCTAAGATTTCTGTGAAGGATATTTATTTAAAACCACACATGAAGTGCTATGCTCTATCAAATCCTTTGGGAAGAATCCTCAAGAGAACTACACTTCCTGCCATGTGCTTTATCTCTTTCACAGTATAAAAGATGGGATTTTTTTCCTTCTGGAGTGTTTTAAGATCTCTGACATCTAGTTTAGAAAGTGATGAACGTGCAACTTTAGTAATATCTTGCTTTAGTCATAGGAAACATCAATTGACGGAGCTATGCCTGTGATGTTCATACTAGTGCACTCTATCATAGCCACATTTTTCCTGTTAAAATCTGGATTTGGTCCTGTCACTTGACTTGTAGAGAATGGGTTATCTTGTTTCAAAAATATCTTTGCCAACTATCAGTCATCATTAGTGGAAACATCTTTTTTTCTTCCTGCCTCATCCTGTCTAATAATTCAATAAGCATACTTTCTCAATCACATCTTTGTTGTCTTTTCTCTGCTTATTCTGCTTTGCTCCAATTTTTCATTTTAGTGTAGCTGCTCCCAATTCTGGTGCCTTTTGAAAAATTGACATAAAGCTTCCTTCCCTCTCTGCTTTCATTCTCTTCACTTGGCAAAGGAAGGATCCCGAAGCACAGAATAGACATTTTTATTTCCATTTGTAAAAGGCCAACTATGAATATCTATAGATGTGTGATTGTAAACAAGAGAAGTATCTGGGGAAATGTTCATTAGCCAGTTGCTCCCAAAAGGCAGTAGGGCATACTACAAAAGCGCTCAGGCTTTGACACAGGTGGACCTGGGTTTTCATTCCAATTTTGCTATTTAATTGTGTGGCCTTAGGGAAAGTTTTAAATGCTTTCTGAGTATCAGACTCCTCACATATTAAATGGTATTTACCTAGGATATTGCTTTGAGTTTTAAATGCAATAATGTATGGTAAGTGCTTTAACAAGAGCCTGGAATATAATAAATGCTCAATAAGTATCAGCCCCGCTTCCCCCCCAAAAAGTTGGTTTGCCAACTACACTGTAATATTATAGGCTTTTCTATAATAATGAGGTAGATATTTTCTCCGTCACTAAATATACAAGAAGGGAATTCAGCTGCAAAACAACCATATTTAGGGAATTATGCAGCCCTTTTAACAGGGTGTACTTCAGGTATTTGTGGACACACAGCTGGCTGATGAATAATGTATAACCGCCTGTTATTAAATGTGTGCTCTGTTGTCAAGAAATGCATAATGGCCAACAAGATAGAGAGAGAGAGAGATGGATAGATAGATAAAATCATAAGATCACAAAATTTGAAAAATGAAAAAGACCTGAAATAATTTGTAATGCAACCCCTACATTTACAGATGGAAAGGGGAGGGATGAAGCTGAATTTACAAGAACACAGTTCTCCCAAATTCCATTCCTGTGCTATTTCCACTATGCCAGTAGGTGGTCTGTAGATGTTTCCATAGAATCCTGCAATCAAATAACACCAAAGAATTTATAATCCTTTGCAACTATTTGTACAACAAAAAACATTTAAAGAATTTGAATTTGTATGTCTACTTATAGGAGATCATTACAGATTAGCTGCTTTTTTGATATAGCCAAGCATTTTGCCTGAACTATATCCACACCTCATTGACTCCTTTTGATCACTGTGGGTAGGACAATAAATGGCCTTTGGAGATAAAAATGGCTTTCCTACTTAAATCATTCAACCACACACAATCAAAATGTGTTGAAAGTAATAAGTTCACTTATCAAGTAAAATTCCCAAAGTGTATAACCTTGTCTAGGCCAGTATGTTAAGCCTTTTGGCAGAGTTTATTAGCACTTTAAATACACTAGAATGAAAAAAGAAAAGTCTTCCTGATTTCAGATTCAATTAAAATGTACTGAATATCGACTATGTTTTAGGGACTTTAAGGGACACTTTTACACACATAATCTTAGTTAATTTTATAACTCTGTAGGACAAGTGGAATTTATATTTAACTTTTGATGAAACTAAGGTTCACAAAATTAAGTTATTTGTCTACAATCACATATGTACAAGTGAGAGAGCTAAGTTTCCAACCTGAATTTCAATTCCAAGTGCAATGCATTATACTATAGTTGCCTCAGAAAGCCTCTCGGGTATTTTGTTTATGTATTTGTTTTTACCAAGAAAAAGCAATATTAGGGCTTCCCTGGTGGCGCAGTGGTTCAGAGTCCGCCTGCCGATGCAGGGGACACGGGTTCGTGCCCCGGTCCGGGAGGATCCCACATGCCATGGAGTGGCTGGGCCCGTGAGCCATGGCCTCTGAGCCTGCGCGTCCGGAGCCTGTGCTCCGCAGCGGGAGAGGCCACAACAGTGAGAGGCCTGCGTACCGCAAAACAAACAAACAAACAAAAAAAAGCAATATTAAAAAATGTTCAGCAAAATGAAAACAAATCAAATATAATCCTATTACTCTGGTATAACTTTTCTATGTTTTTGTGTGTATTCCCCAATGATATTTATCCAAAAGCATTCATAATTTTATGCAGCTTTAATCCCAATGTCTGCTTGTTTTTATTATCATTTTGCCTTGAACATGTAACCATGTTTTTGCAAATGCTTTTTACTATTTTTATGATTGTATATTTAATCAGTTTGTTGGACAATGATTTATTCCTTATTCCACTAATATTGGATATTTAATACAATAATAAACAATTTGTGAATATAGCTTTTTAAAATTTTGTTTGAATAATTCTTTATGATACATTTCCACTAATTAGAATTTTGGGTTTAAGAATATGGATTTTTTTTCTCTTTATATTTTTTGACATATTGCTTTCAAAAAAGATTATATAAATTGATACTACATTGTTCACCAATCCTGCTCTAATATCTACAATACTGGGAGAATACTTTATGAAAAAGAATCTAAGAATAGAATGGAAAAGTTCATTAATTTATGGGAGTGGACACTGTGCAGTTGTAGAGGACCACACACGCAAAATGTTACAGTGCTTGGTTTAATGCTCTGCTGTTGCCGTCTTCAAATTTTTAATAACTTCATTTTTCACCTTGTGTTTTGTAAGTGAAGTCCAATGTGACAATCAAGCAAAAGAGATATGAAAAAAAGGTAGCATGTCTGAAATTCCTTGGGCCCTCATTTCTACATAGTGTTCACTGTGTCCTATGAGCACAAAGTTTTGATGCACCCACAATGTGTAGGAGTTCTGTGAGATTCAAAGTAAAGGTAAGCCACTAAGCTTATGCCTGAGTGAGTGGGGATGCTAACAGCCCTGAGAAACCACATCTTTCAATCAAATCAGAATTTGCTTCAAATGCAGAAAGAAGGCAGTACATTCTAAGAAAGACGAACCACGTAGGAACTCTATCATATCCTTTCTTATCAGTGTTCCTTTCCTGTAATATCCAACCATTTTCACTGAAAATCATGACCATAAGAAACGAAAGACAGGGCAACCCATAGTTCCTTTTCTTTTTAGTCCTTCCTTAGTCATAAATAAACTGAAGATGGTGTTGACAGAATGTACAAATGTCAAGAAATGAAATGAAAACCGTTGCTTAGGGTTGTGCATCATTTTCACCCTTCTGGTAAAAACAACAAAAAATGCATGTATGAATGATGGAAATACATATTGTGCAATTTTTGTGAGTTGCATATAAATCAAATGTTCTTATATTTGTATATAAAACTGGCATTGCATAATATAAACAGTGAAATTCACGCTAGTAACATAAAATTTTAATTTTCTTTACTTAGAACCACATTAAGTAGCAAATAAAAAAAGAAAATGCTTTCTATTTTAGTACATTTAATGGCATTTTTTTCCTGTTTTTTGAACAAGGAGCCTTATACTTTCACTTTGCATTGAGGTCTGCAAATTATGTAGCCAGCCCTGTCTTTAAGTACTGAGAAGCTGTCAAGTTTATGGTAGTGGATACATGTTTTCAAAATTCTGATTTTAACTTGAAAGCTCAGTTTTTATCATTGGCCACAAATACTGTCAGTTGTTTGCCTTGAAGTGACAGGCTCACTTCATTCTTTTTTGAGAAAACGTCTGCCGAACACTCAAGTCTGAATAACCATAGTTTCTTTCAAGCAAAAACAGTATTTCATTTTGAAAAAAAGGGGAGAGTTCAGCGCTCAACAATTGCACAATGAGACAGCCATCACCTTTTGTATACAGCAGAAGTACTTTGTGCATATTTTGTCCCACACAATATTAAAAAGACTGGTACTCAAAAATCGAGATTGAGGGGACTTCCTTGGTGGTGCACTGGTTAAGACTGCACGCTCCCAATGCAGAGGGCCCGTGTTCAATCCCGGGTCTGGGAACTAGATCCCACATGCATGTCGCAACTAAGGAGTCCACCTGCCACAACTAAGATCCGACGCAACTAAATTAATTAATTATTTAAAATTGAGATTGAATAAAATTAATAATTTTTACTGCTCCATCCAAGGCTTTTTTCCCCCTTTCCTGTACATGTATGACAATGAAGAAATGTCTACCAGTATGGTTTATTGCTACTACTGTGATTCCTGTTAAGACTTTAGCAGTTTGTCCTGCCATGGCATTTGCATCATCTGTATAAATGTCAACACAGTAAAAAAAAAAAAGTAAATAATTTCTTAGTATTATTATGACAACAATTTTGATCACATGGACCTCTGTGATCCATGGTCTCTGTGATCCAAGAGGGTCTCTGGTGCCTCCAGAGGTCCACGGACCACACTGAGAATGACTACACTAGCTGATTGGTTTGTGAGGTGGAAAAAATATCATACATTCTTTGAAATGTAATTTGTATTTAAAACAAATAAACTAACCTTTACTAAATAGTTAATATACAAATGGACACCAGAACCCTCATTTCTGCATGTCAAATGATTATCTATCACACATAATAGGTAAAATATACTAAGGGAAGAACGAGATTTCCTCAGTCCAAAGAGGTTGACAGTGGTGACCTAACTCATTTGTTCTTTTATATTTTGATTTATGATGTCAAGTGGATTTGTCTATTCTATAATGCTTTTGAGCTAGGCTAATCCCCACAAAAATGGTCAAAGACCTTTAAATATTTCTGCCAAGAAACAAGAGGCTAAAACTAATAAAGGAAACACAAGTAACCCAAACTTAAATGGTAGAGCTGGCACTTCTACTCCTGAAGTGAGCTCATCATTTGTCAAGCTATTGGGTTAAAATCAGTGATGAACTAATCAAATATGACAAGAAGTCAGTCAAAAATGTACAAAAGTATCACAAAGACTATTTGATAATGAAGGATGATGAATCTGACCCTAAAAAATATATACTCTACTTGAAACATTCAAGATATATATATGTACAACACCTATATACAGCATATTCATGAGTGTTCTTAATTATTAAAAAGTAGATAAATTAAATAAAATTATGTAACTACAAATAAAAAGACTATCAATTACGATAGCTCATTAGGAGTTCATAGAGAAGAAAGAAGAGTACTCCAAGCAAATAATAACCAAAAGAAAACAAAAAGCTGGTCTAATAATACCAATGTTAGACAAAATAGAATTTAAGAAAAATTGTTAATAGAAATAAAGAAGAACATAAAATCATGATAAAAGAATAACCCAGGGGCTTCCCTGGTGGCGCAGTGGTTGAGAGTCTGCCTGCCAATGCAGGGGACACGGGTTCGTGCCCCGGTCCGGGAAGATCCCACATGCCACGGAGCAGCTAGGCCCGTGAGCCATGGCCGCTGAGCCTGCGCATCTGGAGCCTGTGCTCCACAACAGGAGAGGCCACAACAATGAGAGGCCCGCATACTGCAAAAAAAAAAAAAGAATAACCCATAAAGAAGATATA
Organism: Leucopleurus acutus; assembly: GCF_964270905.1. Taxonomy (NCBI): domain Eukaryota; kingdom Metazoa; phylum Chordata; class Mammalia; order Artiodactyla; family Delphinidae; genus Leucopleurus; species Leucopleurus acutus. Next base: position 88,653,836 of record NC_139147.1, on the reverse strand, counting down.
ATAATCACAAATGTGTATCACTGAAACTATGATCTTGAAATGTATGAAGGAAAATTAACACAATGGAGAAAGTGACAAATCCACAAAATGCAAAATTTTTTACATCCCTCTTTCTGAAACTGACAGATAAAACAAGTTAAAAATAATTAAGGACATTGGAAAAGTGATCAACACTATTAATAAGCAAGTGTTAATAAATTTGGTAATACCTAATAAAATTAGATGTACAGTTGACACTTGAACAACATGAAGGTTGGGGTGCTGACCCTCTGAGCAGTTGAAAGTACACCTATAAATTAGAGTCAGCCTTCTGCACCTGTGTGTGATTCCTCCACCCTCTCAGATTCAACACCATGTAGGACTGTAGTATTTACTATTGAAAAAAATCTGATTATAAGTGGACCCACAGCATTGAAACCCATGTTGTCCAAGGATCAAGTGCATTCATAGTTTTTTACCCAGCACTACCAAATGGGTATTCATTCGACTATTATAATAAAGAAAAAATTGAAACAACCTAAATGTTCACTAAAAAGACACAAGATAAAAAACATACATCCACTAGTAAAAATAAACTTACACTGTTTCAATATATTTAAGTGAAGAAAAAATGAAGACAGAACAATGCATATAGTTTAACATGTGTATGTAAAAAAATCACACATGGGCTTCCCTGGTGGCGCAGTGGTTGAGAGTCCGCCTGCTGATGCAGGGGACGCGGGTTCGTGCCCCGGTCCGGGAGGATCCCACATGCGATGGAGCGGCTGGGCCCGTGAGCCATGGCCGCTGAGCCTGCGCGTCCGGAGCCTGTGCTCCGCAGCGGGAGAGGCCACAACAGTGAGAGGCCCGCATACCACAAATAAATAAATAAATTAAAAAAAAAAATCACACATACACACATCAAAAAAATATGTTTGAAAAATGGATTTATAAAACACATGCTAACCAAACTATTGAGAATAATTACCCTTGAGAAAGGCAAGGAAAAGATTTACATTTTATTCACATGCATAAGCATTGTTTGAGATTTTTTATAAGAAAGTATTTAAATATAATGTATATAACAGAGATAGAGAAGAAGAGAATGTAGACATCCCTGGGTAATGGCAGGATGTTGCAGCAGAAAAAATAGAAAGGTCTGTATTGGCAAGAGTGTGGAGAAAGAGGTGTTTTCATAAATTGTGGAAGTGTAAATTGATATGAGAAGGAAATTTGTTAGTACCGATGATCCCTGACATCACCCAAATGTTTTCTGGATAATGGTTGCACATCAAGCTGTGTTACATCAAAGCTCATTTGCTATAGACACAAAAATCTATTTATAAAAGATTAAAATTGATGTCAGTAAAACAAAGGATTTGTACAATTAGTAAACACATATAAGTTATAGCATAAATGCATTTTGAAGGAGTAGGGTGGGGAAGGGTTCTTTTGAGAAATGGAATGCCTCCGACTACATGCTACACAAATCCAGTGAAATTTGGAATGATTATTTTCCCAGTAAATACTCCTTTAGCAGGAATTACTCATTGCTCTGAAGATGCCCAAATAATTTCTAAAAAATAGGGTTTTAGTCTCAGTTGATTGGCTGTACATGAATGACTTTGAAAGAGTTTGAGTGATTAACATAGGAAGAGACAATTTTTTAAAAAATTAATTAATTTATTTATTGGCTGCTTTGGGTCTTCATTGCTGCCCGTGAGCTCTCTCTAGTTGCAGCGAGCGGGGGCTACTCTTCGATGCAGTGCACGGGCTTATCATTGTAGTGGCTTCTCTTGTTGCGGAGCACAGGCTCTAGGTGCGTGGCTTCAGTAGTTGCAGCACGCGGGCTCAGTAGTTGTGGCTCATGGGCTCTAGAGTGCAGGGTCAGTAGTTGTGGCACACAGGTTTAGTTGCTCCGCGGCATGCGGGATCTTCCCGGACCAGGGCTTGAACCCATGTCCCCTGCATTAGCAGGCGGATTCTTAACCACTGAATCACCAGGGAAGTTCCAGAGACAATTATTAATGGCAGTATCTTCAACCAACGTTTACTAGGTAAAGGGGATATGTCTCTAGGAAGAGTGGCAAAGGATGGTTGGTATTAGATTCAAAATATTCTTGTGAAGAAACCCATTTTTCCCTGTAAAATACATGAAAAAATCTTTAGGAGACGTGCCACAAACAGTGATCCAGAGAAGAAAATAAATTGTAATATCACTAACAATATTTAGCTAGCTTCATGGGGCTTCTCTGGTGGCGCAGTGGTTAAGAATCCGCCTGCCAGTGCAGGGGACACCGGATCGAGCCCTGGTCCGGGAAGATCCCACGTGCTGCAGAGCAACTAAGCCCCATGCGCCACAACTACTGAGCCTGCACTCTAGAGCCCACAAGCCACAACTACTGAGCCAGTATGCCACAACAACTGAAACCTGCATGCCTAGAGCCTATGCTCTGCAACAAGAGAAACCACCACCACAAGAGAAGCCACTACAATGAGAAGCCCGTGCACTGCAACGCAGAGTAGACCCTACTCGCCGCAACTAGAGAAAGCCCACGTGCAGCAACGAAGACCCAGAGCAGCAAAAAAAAAAAAAAAATTTTTTACCTGGCTTCAATTCATCATTGTCTCATTTAAAATGTAATAAACAGGCATCAAAGAGCTAGTTAATTAGTCAGTCATTATTACATCAAAATAACTGTTTACTATTGCTTGAATCTGTATTTGAGGACTATGGGAGAATAATCTTAAAGAAAGAAAACGTCAAAGGTATTTTGAGAAAAGGATTGAGAGCATGAGAAAATAAAATAATTATTTGCCTCTATACACAGAGCAGGAAAAAAAAAAGATTAACGAAACCAAGTCCAGAAAAAAAAAAAAAAGAAAATAAGTTCTAGTACACCCACATAAACCAAATGCATTCAAACAGCCAAAATTTCAAAGGACATTCATAGACTAATTATCAGCATTGGGAAAGACAATGAAATGTAATGACAACTAGCATGTGAAAAAAAAAACACCTTATTTTCTAAATAAGGTTTAATCCCAATATATGAGTTTAGGAAACAAAACTTGTGAGCTTTTAAAATAAAGAGATGGAAAAAAACATCTTAAATGATAGTTGGGAAAATATGTATTTTGTATTATCAACAGGAGATGCTGCATTAAAACTTGATTTCAAGGAAACAAACAGATACTGACTTCATGCACAGATGTTTTGGAAAAATCGATAGGTCACAAACTGTTATTTGCCTAAATTGGCCCTTTCTTTGAATTGAAAACCAACTAGTGTAATCCTGCCAGAAAGGAGGACTCTTAATAAATGAATAAATAAATAAATGGAAGAACGCAAGAATGGATGGATGCATGGATGGATATATGAAGGTGAATACATCTTCAAGCTCAATTAGAAATTAAATTAAATCTATAATTAAATTAGAAATTAAATATAGAATAAGAATAACAACAAAACTGTTTCTCTCATAATAATCCCTAAATAAGAACCAAAATATAATTTGGAATACACAGATGGTACAGGGCATTATTGAAGAATACAAATAAATAAGGCAAAGAAAAGAATTGATTTAGATATAAGGGGAAAGTAATAGTTAGGCACTACACAAAATAAAGGAAACCAAGTTCTGTATTTAACCCAGATCTATTTTTTTCTATTTAAATTCCAAACTAACGGAGAGTTAGGGCTTCTGATGCAGTAATTGATGAACACAGATCAAAAGGATTTATAAGTAATGGGACTGTTCTGACAGCCCAAGATGACAGCTGAATATGACAGAAATGCCAAAGGAAAAAGCTCAAATTTCTTGCATCTCTAAACACTGAAATGGCTGACTGTTTCCTTCTCAGCATGAGCATGTTTAGCTGTCTGAGAATTTATTTCACAGATATAAATACAATCCCTTTTTCTCAGTTGGCATTAAGCAAGGGAGAATCTCTCATATAGGACCAATTCTAATTTTCTTCATCTCAAGGCAATGAGTCTTAATTATTCCCTGTAAATTAATTATTTTATTAAAAAAAAATAGCATGCTGTAGTGTGTGCCACAGGGACTGGATGCTGGGAAGAGTTAATGGGCAGCTGGCCTATTACCAGTGAAGGAAGAAAGCCTTTGGCCTGAGTCCTTAGAATTTATCCAGCTCACTTGTTAGATCCCGTTTAAAAAAAAAAAAAAAAAAATCAGAGAAGCATGGAACTTATGTAGCATATGCAGAGGAAATATTTACGATACAATGTTGTTTTTAAAATTCCAAAGGAAAAAATAGCATATACACTATGATGACAGGCATGCAAGGACGTAAGTGTGAAGAAAGACTGGAAGAAAATACAGAATACTGTTAAAAAATTGATTGGATTAGTGGGATTATGTACTTTTTTTTTCTTTTCAGTACTTACCAAACTTTTTTGATGGTGTAATATAATTATTAATTTTTTTTAATTACATGCAAAAGACATTTTAGATCAGATATTTTAGATTGAAGGAGACTTTTTATTGTTCATTAAAAAAATACCAGTGTGCAACTTGAATTCTCTCCAAAGGACTCATATTTAAAGACAGACAAAACTAACAAGCACATGTTTCCAATCATCTAATGATGGAATCTTGACTTGTTACCTGTTATTCACATTGCTTAAAATAAAAATTAGTCAGAGTTATAGTTGTTTTGTTTTAGTTTTTTATTTTCTCTTACTGTGAAGCTAGAGATGCTAGACAAACTGGTAGACATTATAATTTTTTACCCATATGGAGGTATTAGTGAGAGTAAAAGTCATAAAATAATGGCAAGCAAAATGCTAAGCCTTACAGTACCACTAGAGAATAAAATAGTAGCAAAACCAGGGCAACTATGTCCATCACCAACAGATGTCTATGCAGTTGTACCTAATAATTTCCATCTCTCTGTTTATTTACCTAATGGCCTGTACGCCTGCTGTATTTGTGTTTATTTTGGGTGGTATGTTACAAACATCATTAACATTTTTATAAGGTACAGTAACTACTATGTATAAAATAAATAAGCTACAAAGATATATTGTGCAGCACAGGAAATATAGCCAATATTTTATAATAACTATAAAATAGTATAATCTATAAAAATTTTGAATCGCTATGCTGTACACCTGAAACTAGTATAATATTGTAAGTCAACTATACCTCAATTTTTAAAAGGCAGTAAAATATTGTAAGTGGTAGGAGGAGGTACTAACAGTGTTATTATGATTTAGTAAATGGATTCCTGAATAGTCTTTCAGATAACTACCTATTAATAATAGAAGGACCCAATTATATAGCACAGTTACTCAGTGCAAAAAGGAGGTAGAGAAAGATAAGCTCTTGGTCTGGGAAAAACAGGAGATATGAGAGATAGAAAATGAAGCTAGGAGGAAGTTAAATTCACACATGTAGGGTAATGACAGAGGAAGACAGTAAAATCATGGGGAGACCTATCTGAAAGTGCAGAGAGCTTTGTCATTAACTCCACACATTCGTACTTACAGGAGGACTGGTGATACAACCTGAAATGAGGATGAGGAGAAATGGAGCATTCTTAAAGACAAAACTGAGAAGTTTGGTTATAGTCACACTGAATTTTTCAGTTTTGAAGAAACTTCTAGGGAAGCTTTCTTGTAGGATGTTTGAACTAAAGGGCTGGAGCTTGAGGGAGAGATTTGGCAAACGATCAGGACTTAGGAGGAATTGATTTATATATAGATGAAGATTTAAAACAGAAATAGAGGATAGTAGCTTCCACAAAATAAAGTTTTAGAACAGAAGACCAAGAAATGAATTTGGGAGCTTCTGAAGGTCGATGGACTGGAGGCGAAAGAGGAGTTGGAGAGAGTGGAAAAGCAGAAGAAAAAGTGAAGACAAGGGCAAAGGGAAGTTTGGGAAACACTGAATTTGTCAACAGAACAATATCACTGAGATGTCAAGGAATAAGAGGACTGAGGAGAAGAGTTTACATCTGATTAACAGGGCATCGTGATGCCATTGAAAAAACTTGGTCTAATTCAATGATAGAGGCAGAAGCAGAGGGAGAGGGTGATCAGAAGCTGGATCCTAGCGGTTTGGCTGCTAAGAAAACAATATAAGGCAGGTCAATGACGACAAAGCACTGAAGAGGTTGTAAAGAGTCTTCGTTTCTACTTGGATGGAAAATTGAGTTTGTAATATATAAACAATGAGATCAGGAAACAACAAAGGAAGACCGGTAGTTATAAAGAGAGGAAGAAAAGTATGAATGGAATGTCCATCAGAGAAAGAGACAGATGGAGTCTGTAGAAAGAGCACGAACAATATGGTTAGCTTCAGAGGGGAAGGGGCATAGAACACAGAAATGACGAAACATAAGGGGGCTTAGAAAAAACTACGCTTTGTTTTAAAAAGTCAAGATCAGGGGCTTCCCTGGTGGCGCGGCCGTTGACAGTCCTCCTGCCGATGCAGGGGACACGGGTTCGGGCCCCGGTCTGGGAAGATCCCACATGCCGCGGAGCGGCTGGGCCCGTGAGCCATGGCCTCTGAGCCTGCGCGTCCGGAGCCTGTGCTCCGCAACGGGAGAGGCCACAACAGTGAGAGGCCCGCGTACCGCAAAAAAAAAAAAAAGTCAAGAGCAGTTATCCGATGTAAATGATGATGAAGATAGAAAAAACAGGTACATATAATATGAAGATAGATAAAACAGAGTGCCTACCAAAGGGACACACAAAAAAATCTGTTGAGAAACACTAATGAAGTTTGACTAACACTGACTCTTCAAAGACTGAATTCATGTCCTGTTTCATCCAGAAAGAAAAGGAAAAGCAAGTTGGGAGACAGGCATGTAGAAAGTCCTTGAGTGTGACAAGGCCTGTGTTTAGGGTAAGGTAAGGTCAGTGTGGCTGGAGCATAAGGTGTGTGTCAGAAAATGACGTATTCAGGAAAGAAAGCAAATGACAGCTTCCTTAAAAAGGATTTTAGGTTAATGGCAGGAATCACTTTTTTTTCTCACCCTAGTAATAGCTTCTATGAGAGGTAAATCACCTTATATGCCCCAAGACATAGTCCCATATTCCTCTCCAGGCAACCCCTCCCCCTCCACTGCCCCTACTTGATGTGTGTATTGACAATAATTAAATAGAATTGAATCTTGACACAGCTGGCTGGGTGCCAAAGCACTTTCTATTATGCAAACCTCTCCCTGCCAGTGTTTATCCATCCAACATAAATTGAAGAGCTAGTTAAGCACTTATATAATAAGTAGGAGTCAGCCAATGTAATTCTGAATCTCTTTTTTAAAATATTTTCTAAACTAAGGGATAGCCTTATTATAATTGTTTGGAGAAGTGTTCTCCAACTTAACACCTTTCTTTTAAATATATAATAAAGTGTCAAAGGGTCTTCTCTTGCAGGCAAAATCTATGCTTCTAGCTATAAGATACTAAAGGTAAAGTTATTTTATTTCCTGTGAATACATTTGAAATTACTGATAGTTGCTGGAAATTTTTTTTTACCAACTCTCTTGCCAATTCATTTATATATTAATTCAACGACATTTTACCAGGAACCATGCCATGTACCTTACATAATAGGCAGTGAAAACAGAAACAATCCCTAGTCTCACTGAGCTTAAAATCAAATAACACACAAATAAACACATAAATATTGAAGTAAGTTTTTTGTAGGAAAGAAAAATATGATTTTATGAGTGTAACACATACACAAAAAAATTAATCTGGATTGGAGATTGGTGAAAGCCTTCCTGTAAAAAATGATACTTAAGTTAAAATCTAAACATTGAGTAAGCATTAACTAGAAGGACAAATAATAAGACTCTTTCAAACAGACTCCTGGGAGTTTGCTAAGACAGTAGGTTTCAGGAGCTCTCACCACACACAAAAACAGATAACTATGTGAGGAAATGATATATTAATTAGCATTACTGTTGTAATCGTTTCATGATGTATATGTATATCAAACCATCATGTTGTACACCATATATATAAATTTTCTTTTAAAAAAGAATAAGTGAGGAACATGAGGACACGGGGACAGGGGAAGGGGAAGCTGGGGCAAAGTGAGAGTAACATTGACACATATACACTACCAAATGCAAAATAGATAGCTAGTGGGAAGCAGCAGCATAGCACAGGGAGATCAGCTCGGTGCTTTGTGACAACCTAGAGGGGTGGGATAGGGAGGGTGGGAGAGAGACGCAAGAGGGAGGGGATATGGGGATATACGTATACGTATGGCTGATTCACTTTGTTATACAACAGAAATTAACACTGTATTGTGAAGCAATTATACTCCAATAAAGATGTATTTTAAAAAATTAAAAAAGAAAAAAAGTGGGAAGATGATGTGGCAAAAGGAAACCTGCAGAGTCATCTCTACATGCTTATCCTCATCATATGCCCACATAATTGGGGTGCAGAAGGATGTGGTAGAACCCCCTATGGTCTTCTAAGAAGTGTTATGAATCAGAGATAATAGGATAAATTGGTTTCACCCTGAGAGAGGAGTCAGATTACTTCCTGCCAGTAAATCAAGGAAGAGTTATCTTTCTTTAAGGAATTCCATAGGGATACTCTATCAGCTCTGTTCCCTTGAAGTCTTCATTCTTAACAAAGGAATGAATCGAGCAAAAGTCTCCTGCCAGGACACAGAGAGCAGGAATATTTCTTTGGTGGTTTCCAAAGAGGAAAATGTTAGTAGGGGACCGCATAAAATGATTGGTTTGAAACGTTTTTTTTTTAAATACCTTGTCCTAGACTAAATAAGAATGAGACAGTGTAAGGCAGTAAAAGCACCTAACTTTCTCAGGTTTATGAATGAGGGCTCAGAGCAAGAGAATTAATGAACAGTCCAAAGATGTAGTCTAGGCCTTTTTATGCCAGGAGGACTCTGGCACAAGGAAATATATTATCCTTTCCTTCAGAGAGTGACAGAGAATGATATTTTCCGACTGCCTATTGAATCTATTTCATTTTCTTAATGTAGTGTCTCTCAGTATATGGTTTCACATTTGTTTATGCTCATGTAGCCAACTGTGCATTTCTACAAAAAGGAATCCGAGCTCTGAAAAAGAAGCAACATTTTTCACCACAATGTAAATTCCTGAACAGATCACTCTTCCCTGAAATATAAAATGTGAATAACAATTTTTCTTTTAACATTTTGTAAAAGTCTTGTAATAGTTCTCTCTCAAGCGGCTCAGCAAAAATGGGGTTCTGTTTACAGATCAAATCACTTTAATAAGCCGAGCAGAGCAGCAGAAATGTCAGTAATCTCTATCTTTTCATCTCCAGTCCTGTTTTGATGGGTTAAAAAAAAATAGTAAATCAAACTAGTCTCCAAAATCTCATTAAATAAAATCAGTCAATTGTGGTAGCCAAAATGGTATTATGGAATCCATGTTTTCATTTTTATTAAAGTTTACATAAAGCTATTCAGAATCCAGACTTACTGCTGTCTAAATTCTAAGTCATCCAAATTCTATTGTGCATTGAGTGTGCTTGCACACAAATGGACAGTCTAAAAGAGCCACATTCCCTGTGACAACTGGTCCTGTGAATTCTTAAATGAATACAAATAAGAATTTATATTGATGTATCTGTGGCCCCCAAACCCCTACTGTGTGGGTATCCTATGGATTTGTAGCAATCAATTCACCGAGTAGACAGAGTAAAGCATTACATTATTTCTCAGAGTTTTCTTCTTCTTGCTTATACTTTTTTTCTGCTATTATTTGATAGTGAGAGTTTTTCCTTCATTAACAGCTCACATTTAATTCTAATGCTCCTTGTAGTAAAGATTCTCTTGCAGCAAGGCTGTTAAAAGGAGTGGAGCGCACATCAGGCAATGCTTGCTTCATTCCCTTTGAGCATCAAACAACTGTCATTCTGCTACATGAGTTGTCATTAGCAGGCAGAGCCTTCTGGAGTCACACAGAAAGAAATCTAACTGAAGTAATGACTGTTGCAGGAGCCCTGGTAGAGTTAGGGGCTTAGGGGTCCCCTTCCCCCATTCCCCTATCCAGTGCATTAAGCAGTCTTTCTAGAGTGGGGCTATTTGGCTTGGGACTGGTGACCTAAAATTACCTCTGAAACCTGGCACAGTATGTCAGCTCTAGCATGAATATTCTCTCCTCTCAGCCAGCATAATTGGTAGGCATCTCATACACTGCCAAGCATGGTACCAGAGTTGGGAATGATGAATACGTTAGGGTGACTTGCAAATATAAATTAGTAATGGTTTCCTTTATTCAGTTTAGAATTTCTGTGGGAAATTATGGCCTCAGCTTCCTTGGTCTTCCTTTATAGTTTTATTATGGGGATTTCAATACTTTTCCCCAATTCAGACCTTATCATACTAATGAATGTTCACCCCCCAGACACCTGTCACTGTCTCTCTGTCTTTCTTTCATATAAATAATACATCTTCATGTGCCCATATTCCATTTTCTCATGCCAAAATTTGTATTTTTGTGATTTATTGCTTTTCTATTGAACTCTTAAATTTGGACAAAATGAAAAGATAGTCATATTTGTGAAGTGACTGAACTTTTCTAGAGATAAGAGGTTATTACTCATTGATTTAAAAAACATGAATTAGATCCCTCTGAGAGTAATTGTTCCCCACTTGAAATCCCTCACTTGAAATCCCTTAGGGGCTCACAAAGCTATTAATGGAAATCTTCAAGTTACTTTAAATATTTCAAAAGTTAAAATAGTAATCATGTATTTGCCCATAATGAGACTGCATGGGCTAACTAAAATGTCAAGTTTCTTTGCTTTGGCTGGATTTATATCATTCCTTCGGCATTCCCAAAGTGATCTCAGCAATTTCATGATTCGTCCCCATGGATACATTATAGTTATAATATCTACTGTTATGCTATATACTATAACTAAAGATATATCTTTACATATTCTTAATTAATTTTTGAATTCTTGATTATAGCTATCTGCATAAATTTTCACACATCCCCCAATAAACTCTAAATTTCATTATGTAGCATAGTCAGGATAAGAAATTAACCTTGAATATAGATGAATTTGTGAAAAGACAAAGTTTGTAATCCCTCTACAAGAGTCATCAACTGGTTAATGAAGAGCAGAGAGCAGCAGCGCTGCCTGGAAATGAGGAGCTGGGCTGTCACCCAGGCTCCCCTTCCAGCCCCTTCATCAATTTCTCAACATTCATCAACTTCACAATATTCAATGCAAATATAAATCTGGGCAAAAATGTCTCTACGTCATGTACCTTTATGAATGTTTATCTCAGACTGGTGGTAAGCTCTTACTGTCCTTCACGCTTTTTAAAAGAAAAGTGAGGAAGTGAATTATATTAAATAAATGTAACTTGTTGAACAAAATCTTTCAGAGTATAAAATCCACTAATGAGGGATTAAGAATAATAAAAGTGCTCTTGGAAGGTGGAAAGTGTGAGATTCAGCATTCTAATCTATTCCTTAATGATCATTTTTATTTTAATTGAGATATAATTGACATGTGACATTGTGTTAGTTTTAGGTGTACAACATAATGATTTCATATATGTATATCATGCAAAATGATTACTGCAATGACTTTAGTTAACACTAATCAGCTCACATAGTTACAACTAGTTTTCTTATGATGAGAACATTTAAGATCTATTCTCTTAACAACTTTCAAATATACAGTACAGTATTGTTAACTATAGTCATCATGCTGTACATCACATCCCCAGGACTTATTTATCTTATAACAGGAAGTTTGTATATTTTGACCACCGTGAAATGAATGAAGGTGGTTAATAATCATTTTTATCTTTAATTTTTTTTCTTGATAAGATGGAAAAAATACAGAAAACTACAGAAAGGAATATAACAGCCTATATGTAAACCCTCCCTGGATGAGTAAAATTTATATTTTACTTAATATAAAGCTTAATTTATTTCATAAAAGAAACAAAGCTTTATAGTTAACATTGAAGCCTTCTTTGATCTCTTCCCCAATCCCAAGCCCCACCTTCCCTTCCCAAACTCAACTATTGTCATGAATTTATATCTTCCTAATCCATGTTTTAATGCTTTTATTAAATATATTCATGTTTCCATAAATAGAATATATTATCATTTTGTGTGAATTTTTAAATTTATACAAATGCTATCATATTCTAGATATCACTTGGCACCTTGCTTTCTTTAAACTCAACATTGTATTTTAAATTATTTAGGTTTAGTTTCATTTTACTATTGAATAGTTTTCTATTACATAACTATACCACAATTTATTTATCTTAATGCCCTTACTGATGGACATTAAGGTTATTTCCTACTTTTTGTGCTTACAAACAATACTGCACTGAAAATAGTTATGTGTGTCTCCTGACACACACGTATAGGAGGCAAGATTCTTAGGTAAAAACACAACAAATTGAAGGTTTTCAAATGGTTCTAGGGTAAGGTCTACAAGGTCTGGATGAGAGAGAGCTCATTCAAGCAAGCATGAGAGAGGAACAACAGGATCTCTTTTGGTAACAGAACACCTTGTTGATGAGGAGGTTAATATGTTTTAAATGTATCTTTACAAAATATATTTAAACAGAACTAAGAAAAAATTACATTTAATTTTTGACTGCAGAATAACACTACTTTACTTGAGACAAAATTCTTCAAAACAGGTAAAGTGATTGCAGACATATTCAGTTACCGACAAGATAGTGTTCTCACCCCTGCATCCTCCCTTCTGGATCTGGTCTGAGCTCTGAATCTTTAACATCAACTCTCCAGCATGGTCCCTCCACCACCCCCCTTACCACACTCTACACAAAACTTCTATTTTTCCTCTTCCATGCCTTTGCTCCTGCTGTGCCCAGCCTGGCGAGCCCCTGCTCTGGTTTATGGTATTCTTTCTCTCCTCTCCATTCCTATAATACTTAGTGTGAGCATCTCACTCATACTTAATCACTGGCATCCTTGTTGCAAGTGACATATGTTTTGACATAATGCAAATCAGGTCTTTAAGATCTCAGCCAAGCAATTTTCAGATTCTGCTGCCTTCAAGTTCCAAGTTTTGTATAACAATGATACATTTATCCTAGTCTTTTTTCTCAGAGGTGGAACTTTTCTTTCAAGGTTTAGTGAGTCATAACAATAGTACCCATTTTAATGAGACTATTATAATAAAAATAACCAGTACTTGTGAACAGTTTACTATGGATCCGGGTCTGTGCTAAACATCTGATATGTACTATCTCATTAATCCTTAAATGGCTCTGAAGAAATGAAACGCACAGAGAGATTAGGTGAGTTGTTTTAGGTCACACAGCTGGTAGGCTTCAAACACAGTTGAGTCAGGCTTCAGACCCAGGTCTGTCTCATTCCAGAGGCTGATAACATTAAATTGCCTTCCACGTTAATAACTAGAGAAATACGTTCCTTTTCTCTACAGGAAGCTAATAAAAACCACGATATCCAGGGAAGGAAAGGCAGTAGGGAAGAGTATAAAGAGTGTTGAATCCGAACCCACTTCACCTTGAGTTCAAGCTCTACCTCTATTTTTTACTAGCAGCAAGGAAAGTTATTGCTTACAGTCCTAGGTTCTTTCTTTCTTTTTTTTTTTTTTTTTTTTGCGGTACGCGGGCCTCTCATTGTTGTAGCCTCTCCCGTTGCGGAGCACAGGCTCCGGATGTGCAGGCTCCGCAGCCGTGGCTCACGGGCCCAGCCGCTCCGCGGCATGTGGGATCTTCCCGGACCAGGGCACGAACCCGTGTCCCCTGCATCGGCAGGCGGACTCTCAACCACTGCACCACCAGGGAAGCCCCAGTCCTAGTTTCTTTAAGATAGAATGTCCCCTGAGATCCTTGTCTGTTGATACACAAGTGATACTCAGTCTTTGTAGATTTTCTTATTCTGTATTGTCATAGCATTTGGTGTATGTCTCTGTTTCAGCAGCTACATTGTTATTCTTTTACGTATTTTTTCATAATATGCATTTATCAGCACCTACTTGATATGCCATGCCCTATTCCAGATTCAGGAACACAGTGGTAAAATTCACACAATAGCCCTGCTCTCATAGAACTTAGATTCCAACAGAGAGAGAGAGAGAGAGATAATAAAATATAAATAGATAAAATAAATACCTTTATAAAAATATAAAGCTAGATAAATTCTATACAAAGAGCTAAAATTGGGTGATAGAGAGCAACTGGGTATATTTTAGACTGGGGACTAAAGAAAGACTTCTGTGAGAGACTGTAATTTAAGCTACTAAATGAATCACAAGAAGGATTCCAGCCTTGCAAATATTGGGGAAAAGGAAGCCTCAAGCAGAGGAAAAAGCTAGTACAAAGAACCCAGGTTCCTTCCCTACTAGACCATGAGTTCCACCCAGAACCACTTTCATGTGTTTCTGATTGTTTCCCTGTGGTGTATTTTAACATGTTACTCGATTCCTTCTGTATTAATGAGCCATTGCTGCAATAATGCTGTGTGCAATAAATCATATAATTTCTCTGCTTAAAATCTTTCAGTGACATCTTACTGGATACAGAATAATATCCAAAACTCTAAAGTGAAAGCTTCACGAAGATAAGAATCACATACGTCTGGTTTGCCATGTCTCCAGTATCTGACATGAAGTAGATGCTTGTACTCATAGCATAACAATAAATGAACATGTGAAAGAACCTGGGCTCTGTATCCCAGTCCTTCAGTTCCCCTCAAGGGATTACAACTCACTTTCCACTTTATAGTTTAAACCACTCTCTTACCCTTTGCCATTTAACTTATACATTTTTTCTACCTGAAAAACAAAACCAACTGACAGTAAAAACAACAAAAACATTTCCTTTTCCTTTCGCTGCCACATTCTTCATTCTTAAATGACACAAATTCACTTGTCATTCACACTTGGAATGTTGCTTCTACACATATTTGTAAGTTGCTCCTTACATAACCACCTAAGTCAATGGAAATATTTTTTCTTCACCTTATTAGACTACATGGACTTCCTCTGGTGCTGTCAATCTCATGTTCCTGTATATATTTCACACAGCATTGCTTCTGATTAAGAAACTCACTTCACGGCAAAAGAAGTGCAGCAGTGGGCTCACGCGCATGGAATTCACTGGTCTTACTATGATCACCATCCTGAAGCAGCTGGTTTAAGAGAATGGTGAAATGGACTTTTGAAGACTCAGTTACAGCGTCATCTAGGTGGCAATTCCTTGCAAGGCTGGGGCAAAGTTCTCCAGAAGACTGTGTATGTTTTGAGTCAGCATCCAATATATGGTGTATTTTTCCAATAGCCAGGATTCAGGGGTCCAGAAATCAAGGAGTGGAAATGGGAGTTGCACCATTCACTATTACCCCTAGTAACCCACCATCAAAATTTTTGCCTCCTGTTCCAGTGACTTTATGTTCTGCTGGCCTAGAGATCTTAGTTCCAGGGGAAGGAATGCTCCCACCAGGAGACACAGCAGTGATCCATTGAACTGTAAGTTAAGACAGCCACCTGGCCACTTTGGGTTCCTCATGCCTCTGAATCAACGGGCAAATAAAGGAGTTATGGTGTTGGCTGGGGTGATTAATCCTGATTACTAAAAAGAAATTGGACTGCTACTCCATAATGGAGATAGGGAAGAGTGTGTCTGGAATATAAGCGATCCCTTAAGACATCTCCTAGTATTAACATGACCTATAATTAAGGTCAGTGGAAACTACAACAACCCAATCCAGGCAGGACTACAAATGGCACAGACCCTTCAGGACTGAAGATTAGAATCACCCTGCCTGGTAAAGAATAATCAGTCGAGGTGTTTGCTGAAGACAAAGAGAATACAGAATGGGTAGTGGAAGAAGGTAGTTATTAATACCAGCTAAGACTATGTGACCAGTTACAGAAATGAGAACTATAATTGTCATGAGTTTCCTCCTTATTTTGTTATGCATATGCTTGTGCTTGTATATATAGGTATATTAAGCAGCCTTTGTTTTCTTTCTTCTCTTATTCCCTTATGTAACATAAAACATATTGACTTTATATCAGTATTTAAGCATTGTTAATTTTACATCATAATATTTAAGTTATGAGATATCAGGAGAAGAGTAAACATCATTCAAGGACTTTACTTCGTCTTCTGGCAAAGAGATTAGTGCATTTTCAGGTATATGAAGAATAGTTGTATCATGTAGGAGGAATTATGACCTTGTTATTGTCTTTATTTGGAGATTAATACAGTTTAAGGAGATGCGTACGGGTGCAAAGTTGACAAAGGGTAGACTCATGATGGTTAACTTTACAAGTCAACTTGATTGGGCTAAGGTATAGCTGGTAAAACACTAACTGGGGATGTGTCTGTAAGGGTGTTTCCAGAAGAGATTAGTGTTTGAATCAGTAGACTGAGTACAGAAAATCACCCTCATCAATGTGGGCTGGATCATCAAATCCACTGAGGGCCTAAATAGAGCAAAAAGATGGAGGAAGGGTAATTTGGTTTTTTTTTTTTGCTTGAGCTGGGACATCCTTCTCTTCCTGCTCTTGGATATAAGTATTCCTTGTTTTCAGGACTTTGCACTCAAACAGTTTTTGAAAGATCAGCCCCCAGATTCTCAGGCCTTTGGAATCAGACTTATATCATCAGCTCCTGTCGTTCTCAGGTCTTTGAACTCAGACTGAATGACAACACCAGCTTTCCTGGTTCTTCAGCTTGCAGAGGGCAGACTGTGGAAGTTCTTGGACTCCACAATTGCGTGAGTAAATCTCCTCTTTTACACACACACACACACACACACACACACACACACACGCATATATCCTACTGTTCTATTTCTCTGGAAAACCCCAACTAACACACTCCCTCTTTCCTAAACTTTTGATTTTCTTTCTATTCTCCAGCCACCCCTTAATCTCCCTCATGGGCTGCTTGCTCCTCACCTTCCCACCCTAAATGGTTTATCCTCACTTTCTTCTTTTTCCTTTATGCCTAATACCTGAAGAAATAAACCCAAACTCAAAGCAACACCTAATACCTATACGACTATGATACTCATGTCTTATTGTTACCCTAGATATCACTTGCCCATCACAGACCTATATAATAATGGCCATTATTTACTGTTTGCTTATCACAACATAGGAACTGAGCTTAAAACTTTACAAATGTTGTTTATTTCTCCAAACTTTGGAAGTAGATAAATAATTATTTTCATTTTACATAGGAGGAAACAAGAGCTTTGACAGGTTAAATGTTTTGCCCAAGACCACACAAATAGTGTCAAATCTGGGCTTTGAATCCAAGTTGCCTGACTCCAGAGTCCATGGTTGTAAACACTATATTATATTGCTTCATATTCAAGGGTTATTTAAGTTAGTTACTTTCAAGCATCTTAACTGCTAATTGTGTTGAATATGATTCATCAGGATCCAAACTGAATATCATGTATTCAGAGAAGTTTTTCCTAAAAATATGCTTTCTGCCTAGAAAACCTTATGTCT
The DNA here is from genome assembly GCF_964270905.1 of Leucopleurus acutus. Taxonomy (NCBI): domain Eukaryota; kingdom Metazoa; phylum Chordata; class Mammalia; order Artiodactyla; family Delphinidae; genus Leucopleurus; species Leucopleurus acutus. The sequence continues at coordinate 88,636,372 of NC_139147.1, read as the reverse complement.
TACTGTTCCATTTGTTAAAAATTGCTTATCTGTACACTTCTTCATGAGGTTTCTCTTGGAAGAAGAAGAACCTTCAGGATGAAACAAAACATATTAAAGCACAGAATGTATCTGCTTTGATCAATTGTTCAAGGCTAAAATTTCCAGCCTGAATTTTTGTTTTGTTTAGTTTTTTTTACTTTGCTTTTGGTTAATGCTCTAGTGGGCTCTTTACACCAGGAAATGGTGGATAATCAGTTTATTAATGGCTGGATTTCTTTTCTTTAAGGAACAAGATGAGACAGACATATGGAGCAGAGATGTTTAACCAGGTTATTAGACAAATGGATCAAACATTCAAATGTTTAAAGGCCAACACAAAAAGCTGAAACAGAGAACGGTTAAGGGCATGGGGCTGCAATCAGATGATATGAGTTCTGCACCCACCTTGAAATTTGGCCATAGGAAAGTCATTTAAACAAGGTAGCTCTATATTTCTCATATGTCATATATCTCATATGTAATAATAGTAGTAACTACCTCTTGAGATTCTTGTGAGTGGTAATAAGATCTGCTGTGGGTAGGACAGTGCCTTACATACAGTAAATATTCAACCAAAGTTGGCCGGATTATTATTACCTATGCTTTCTTCACGTCCACCTGCTCCACCACAAGATCACACGCCAGACACTCATGGCTGCAGTCCAGTGTTGCAGTGCATTCTCCCAGGCATGCCAATCTGGTTTAGATAAAGACATCAGTATATGTTTCTAATTCTACCTTAAAAGAGGAAGCAGGATAGTGAGCCATGACTGCTTAATGACAGGAAAACCACCTGGGATTTCTACACACTTGGCGAGGTGCTGCAACATCTACCAGTTTGTGTGGAATAGAGAAAAATTAGATTTAACTCTACCTTTTGTCGGTCTCTTACCTGACTTAAACTGTCTGAATATATATCAATAAATAGTATGAAGATTGAAAGGCAAGCCCAGGGGTATCTAGAGGAATATTTTGTATTTTTACATAGGATGTTTAATGCTTTGAGGAAATTGGATGAGACAGATCCTACCTAGATGTTTTAGAGTGTGTTATAGGTAAACAACATCATGGAAATTAATTAGAAGCTTCAGGGAGATGCTTACCACTTTCAGATTCTAATTTAGTGGGGTGTGGTAGAATGGTAATCCAAATTTACCTACAATAATTATATTTCACATTTGTATTTACCATGTATGGTACTTTTTCTGTCCATAATAGCTAATTTGATCCTCATAAAAATAATGTAGGTTAAAGAAGCTATCATTTACCTATCACTATTTTGTATATTCTAAATACTGTTACTTATGAGGGGTTGGTATAAATTTTCTGATTCCATGGTTAGTGTGCCACAAATAGGACTCAACCCAAAGCTGCCTCATTAACTATGACCAGGATACATTTATGCTCAATAAAGTCCTAATTTATGGATTTATCCATTTACTGTATAATAGTGATAGTGTGAGGTTGTGCAAATCCCAGAGCTGCATATTAGGGAGAGTCCGCATGTATCTTCCCATCCTGTTTACATTCTCTAGCCCCAGAACACCTTTCGTCATGAGCTTCATTATTAAAACGTGGTCTCTCAGAAAGAGCTTGCAAAATGTGAAAGGCATGAAAGGAGGAAAGAGGTAACTGATGGCTCAAGGAGAAATTGTCTAACTTTCTTCCTTTTCTCTACTTGTGCCATTCTTTCCATTTTCTATATATTTTCCCCACAGAGGCCCTCATGTTACCGAACCAGGTTCGTTTTGTTTTGTCCAACACCCAGCAAGAAGCCAAAATGCTGAGACACCAGGTTTGTAGCAAAAAGAGGGTTTATTCGAAAGGCAGCCAAGTGAGGAGACAGGAGTACAACTCACAGGCTCAGGGGTCTTGTGGGATACACAATGAAGAAACAGGGGGTCTGAGGTATGGAGAGCATGGGAAAAGGTGATTGGAAAAAGGTGCAGAATCTTCATTCTACACAGGCGTAACTAAGCTATAGGCCTCTGCACGTTCAAAAGATCGCTGCTCAGACAGGCATTGCCCAATTGAAGGGTCAGTGGTACCATGCAGTCTTAAGCAGCTCGGCTCCAACAAGACACAGCTGACTGCAAGTTCCCAGGAAACAACTCAGGCAAACAACTTGTTTAGGCTGGGTGCTACTTGGAGGACATGCAAGTCTTTTGTAGCAACAATTAAAGCCACCTTGATTAGTGAGGACAGGTCACAGGTGAAATGGATTTCACTAATGATTACCCATGGTTTCACCCCCCTCCTAGACATGACCCCCATTTAGCTAAAATACAAGATGCCCCTGAGTACGCATCACTGAGGTCCACACAGCTCTGTAAAAACAACTGACTAGGGACCGTTTGGCAGGATTGTTAAAGGTGTTCTCTGCAACGTGTTTGATATCTCGCCCGCGGAGCCCACAGACAGATCTCTGTGGCCTGTGACATCCACCCTCGAACGCAGCTACAGCTTTATCCATCTCCTTAGGTGAGGAGGCACCTCACGACCATCTGTTCCTTCAGTGCTTCTCTGACCCTGATCTGGGTTACAGATCAGTGAACCTATCTTGCATCCCTCAGTGCACGCAAGTTCCAGGGCACCTGAACAAAATCAGGAAGAGAACTTGGTGTTCTTTCACACATTTTGAGCAAAAGTAAAGCACTCAACTTTGTACACAGTAAAAAAAATGCAAATCTTCCCCGAATCTAATAAACGCAAATCTTTCTCAATCTAGTAAACCTATATTTGAGAGAAAAAGTAAGTTCATCCAAATGGATGTTTATTTTAAAATCACCGAATGCATATGTAAAATCACTGTTTTCTCATACATACTCTAGAAAATTCTATAATTAATATTATCAACATCATTTGGAGTTCAAGTTTACTAATATGCTCTTTATTCTTGCACAAAAGCTCAAAGCCCCATTCTGACAAGGTTGGAAGTGATTTTTTATAGAATAGATTAACTACATTTACATAAGGAAAAAGAAAACATTAGCATGACATTTTACCCTCTACTTGAAACTCACTTTTCATATAACTGCATATGACTCTCCTTTTAGGGGGTCAGTGCAATTCTAAAAGATTTCAGCTAACTCACAAAAAAGTGTCATTGGGTTCAATTAAAATGTGTTAAAATTAACACACTATCTTTTTCTTTATCTCACTCTGTGTAATAGGATACTAATGAGTGGCCCTGTGGGCTTTGGTCAAGAGGGTGCTCTCTTAGATCATTTAATATCTGGAATAAAGGCACAGAGTGGTGGACTAGCTAAAGTTACTTTAGTTTCCACAATTATCTTTATCACCTCTTCCCCTCAATAAAGATACAGTCTAAGTAGAAAGTTTGCTTTATATTCGAACACAACTTCAATACAACCCCCATAGCCACACCCTTCCTCCAGTGCTTTCAACCAGATTATCACTCCTAAACTTCTCCTTATAGAAATTTTGAGACCATCACTTGGTCCTTTATATTGCAATTAATTCTTCTTCACTTCCTAGGGAAGGGTTATATCCCACCCTGCAATAACCCACAATATGCTATGTAGGTAGTTATGAGAGAGTGCAAAGCAGAGATCCAATCCTCAGTTATGGACAAATGAAAGTTTATACAAAAATTAGACCAAGAAGTTGAGATGGGAAGTGGGGAAGAGGACAGAGGAGAATTGGGGAAGCCATGGAATATTAATAGGAAGCTTCCCTAATAAAACTCAAGCACAGATGTACAAGGTCAGATTCCAGGGGGTAAAATTCACTAAGGAAAAATAAATCATTTGGGAAAAAAAAAAATCCAAAAATGGCCTCATTACAGTGACTATTTGGGGCAAAAATAAAATCAGAAGAAGAGAAGAGCTAGCAGGTCTTCATACACTAGAAAGCCTAAATTAGCTTTCAGTTTGGGAGAAAGTACACTAACAGATGCCAGGTCCAACAGAAATGTCTCTGGCAACGGCAGAAACACTAACAAAGGCAACCTGCAGCTAAGGAACAAATGGCCGGGTCATTAAACAAAGAGACATCCTCTCACACCGGCATGTTCAAAAAGACTGATGTCTACACGCTGGGACATCACAGGAATTTTCCACGTGAAATGTGACTTCGTGAGATCCACAGAGCTGCCACAAACCAAATCTGTTCTAGGTCCTAGAACTATAAACAAAATAAAAATAACATAAAATGTTTATAGCACTTGAAGCTACCTAAGCAAAAGTTAAGCTTAAAATTTATTTAACTTGCCCTGGGATGGTTTTCCCCACACACTTCAAGGAACAGGGGCATATGTGCACAAGAATTTTGTTCTGGTAAGAAAACACAACCGATTTGGTAAAATTGTTAAAATGGTCATGAAAAGGATCAAATGTCTCATTCATTCATTTATGCCCTCAAATATTCAATAAACACCTACTATGTACCTGTTGAGCTCTGTGCTGGACACTGGGAATACAAAAACATATCTGATATTTTTTAATGATTCCTCTCAGTATACCCTATATTGATTGAATCTGACTCAGAATTTGCAGTTGGTTTGGAGCCCCAGGTTCTGATACACCACAGAGGGAATCAGGAAAGTTCTGAAAATAGCATCATGGGAGGAACAGTTGCAGGACTAGGAATGGGCAGCTTGGAGATCCCGTAGGCACTTGATCTCTTCAAACATTTAAAGAGCTGACTTGTCAAAGAGAGGGTAGATGTGTGCTCTCAGTCTCCAGAGGACAGAACCACAGAAGTCATAGGGATATTTTGACCTAATAAAAATAAGGAGCAGATGGGAATTCCCTGGCAGTCCAGTGGCTAGGACTCCGTGCTTTCACTGCCGAGAGTTTGGGTTCAGTCCCTTGTCAGGGAACAGCTAAAATCCTGCAAGCCAGGTGGTGCAGCCAGCAACAAAAACAACAACACTTAACTGTCTTAAAAGAAAAAGGGGGTGGGTGGGGGTGGCAGGATGAGCTGCCTTAGAAAAGTGTGAGCTTCCTAACTCTGAAAATATTCAAACAGAGGCAGAACAACCATGTTATTAGAGATATCCTAAGGGAGCTTTCAGCTTTTGTATAAAGTTAGATTAAATCTATTAATCTGAGATAGCAGAGCTGGTTTTGGAAGAATCAATCTTATTGATTCTTTTTATACTGAACATCATAAGATTAGCCTTTTATAACTTTAAAATTATGCTTTGTTATCTATGTTGGGATTTTTTACTGATAAGATTATAAGAAGGTGGACACATGGGGAGCAATAAATATGCTCACCTTTAGGGATTAGGGTAGAGTACGTGTCTTTAGTTCCTTAAGCTCCTAGTGGAGCCTAGGTCTTAGAAATTTCTTCAAAAGTCCATTTCTCCTACTGTGCCACAAGTTTCACTCTGAAAAAATAGTAAGGGTATCAATGATGTATCCTCCAAGTGCAGGCCTGAGCCTCCTTACAATTAGGTACCTTGTGGTCACTGGAGGTACACTGCTTTTTAGACAGAAATAGTTCATTACCACTGGTTGGTCACGAAATACACGTTTTGAGTACCTTATGGCCAAGTATGCATCATTTGTATGAATGTTACCTATTTTAATTGAATGTCTGGTCAGTCAGTAGTTATTTCGGTCCTGGGTATTACAAGGCAGCTTTATGGAGGCTATCAAATTGCTTTCCAAATCTGTTGAAGTGGCAGTTGTTATAGGATTAACTGGATCAACAGAGTCTAGAGAATCTGAAGTTGAATCAGAATTGGATTCCTCTACTAAATAATCTTTATCCTCTTTGGAATCATCCAAAAAATCTTTAATCCTCCTGTTTCTCCTTATAAGAGTTGTTTCTTTAACACAAAGATGTTTTTACTCTTTTGTTGGTTTTTTTTTGTTTTTTGGCACTTTAGTTTCCTCGTATAATTGGATAAATAAAAAGTAGAGTAGAAACACATAAAAATGGGTGATGGGGTGAGATAGTATTTCTCAGATATTAATTGTAATTTAGAACTATAATATTTGGATAGCATGATGCAAAGTGTAAGAACAGACTAGTTTGAAACAAAAACATGTGGAAAAGTTTAGAATATAATCAAGAGGTACCCCAATAAGTGGTATTGGGAACACTGGCTAATTGCTTGGGGGAAAAAGTTAGATTCCTACCTCTTACCATTATACACTTATCAAGATTAAAAAATTTATATATAAAGAGAGTAAGCCATACTGATAGTAGGAGAAAATAAATTTTTATTTTAAATGACATCATGGTGGAGAAAGTCTTTCTAGGCATGACACCAAAAGCAAAAGCCAAAAGTAAAAGACTGATAAATGCAATTACCTAAAAATCAGAACAGCCCATATAATGACAAAAGAAATAATTAAATGCAAACATAAACTGGGAAAAGTATTTGCCACATATTTGAGGTGAATACATAAAAGTTCTTAAAATGAATATGAAAAAGAGAAAAAAGTAGCCCTCCCAAAATGACCTTAGGACATGAAGAAGTAACTGGTAAAGAAGAAATAAAAATGGCCTATGTTTTAAATGCTCCGACCCATTAATAATCAAATAAATAAACATTATAAAGACAATAAAAGGTAGCATTTATCTATTAGAGTGGAGGCAAAAATGATACTGAAGAGGTAAAGAAATAGGAACTTTTGTACTCTGCTGGTGGGAGTATAATTTTTAAAACATTAATCATTTAAACAATTAATTTAAATGTTTTAAAACCTTTCTGGCAGGCAGATTGCAAAATATATTGAATCAATTATTATATCCTTAACACAGAAATTCTCTTTCTAGGAATTTAGCCTAAGGGAAAAAATTAGATGTACATAAAAGCATAAAATGAAATAGCATCCATTAAGGATTACAATGTAAGCATACATTATTTTCATGGAGAGGTATTTATGTGATTTCTATAATTTCCTGGGTTTGTTTTTGGTTTTGGTTTTTTTGCGGTACACGGGCCTCTCACTGCTGTGGCCTCTCCCGCTGCAGAGCACAGGCTCCAGACGCGCAGGCTCAGCGGCCATGGCTTATGGGCCCAGCCGCTCCGCGGCATGTGGGATCCCCCCGGACCGGGGCATGAACCCGCATCCCCTGCATCGGCAGGCGGACTCTCAACCACTGTGCCACCAGGGAAGCCCCATAATTTTCTGTTTTAAAGGATACTGTAATAAATTTGCTTCTACATATATTGATATATTTATTCACAATGAGAGAGTTTCTTTGTCAAGAAAGAGATTAGTCATCTGATGCCCTTACCTTCTCTATACATGGGTGTCTCATTTGCCTCATACAAATTCCAGATCTTCTCCCTTTGGATCTGTCATTGAGGATTCTTTCCTTTCTCTCTTTCTCCCTTTCTTTCTCTCTTTCTCCCTCTCTTTCTTCCTTCCTTCCTTCCTTCTTTCCTTCCCTCTCTCTCTTTCTTTCTAAAATAGACTAATCTGGAATTAATGGTGCAATTAGTGTGCTATTGCCCACCCTGAGCCACAGCCATCAGATGAAGAGCCAACAGAATGGTATTAGCCTTTGGACCAATAAATCAGTTCAAGCACATGTGTAAATATAGGAGAAACACCTCTACCATTATGTCTGCCTTCACTTTGGATCATTTAAGGGGCACGTTGAGAACCATAGCTCCACTCCCCCACTTAAATAACCAACAATCATCGCCTTGCAGATAAGTTGTTGCAGTTCCTCATGTTGAGATGTTCCTTAAGATTTTCAAGCATGAGTATTGGCCCCTTCATGCTTTACCGTCAGATATCTCTTAGCTATCACTGGTGGAAAGACTTGAAGGACTTGAGGAAAATTTAAAAAGTGGGAAAAGACACAAAGCTTACTCAATTTTCCACACTATCCATAAAACATCTTAGTGCCCAAGATATAAGTTAACTACTGCCACTCTTCCTTACCTCTAGCCACTGCTTTACCTGCCTGAGTCTACCTGTACACTGGTATTGAGAACTTTTATACCTGCAGCACCTTCCCCTATTCTCATTTCATCTTCTCTTTTATCATCTTTGCCAAATCCCTTAACCACCTTGTGTATTCTTTGAGGATAGAGGCCTGTCTCCTAGTGCTGCCTTACTTGCTGGCCAAAGAATGCTCCTTCTATATCCCACCACTTTGCAGAATTTGGAAAAGCCAAATTTAAGGGTAAGGAGACACCTAAGATATCTAATAATCTCATGTCCTGCTATTAATAATGAGTCTCACCATGGGAAAACCAAGTGTGAGGACAAAACGGAGCTCCTCTGGGGTGTCTCCTTTATAAGAGGGTCAGGATAAAACAAACAAGGAGGCACAAATGCATCTGAATCTTAATACTCAGCAGCTGGGGTCTCCCTTCCCACAACCTTGTCCAGGTAAAATTCTCTTTCTCTGAGTTTCTCTTTCTCTGAAATCCTCATTCTACCATTCATCTACGATAGGCAGAATTCTTGTCCCATTTGTTGAGTTAGCCCAGACCCTACACAGACCCTGACATGCAATGTGCACTCAACAGTGTGATGATTTAATACGAAGGAATAAGCTAAGTTCTCTCTCTTCTTTTGGGATTTCATGAGAGGAAAAGCATCCAATTTTGTAAAGATAATTATAAAATTTATACACCTAGTAAGGAGTTCAGTTGTATCTAGAATAAGCTTCCTTTCCCTGAAGCTGAAAGGCTATCAGTGCAAGACCTGTGTGCCTAAATTTACATTAGACGCTATAGGGAGTATCAAAGATAATAAAAGATAGACTATGTCTAGGAAGAGATTATAATGTAATAAGAGACAAGTGAATTTCAAACACATACATGACAGTGACATAAACTAAATAAAAAATATATAGAAATACGTGCTTTCAAATTTAAAAGGAGGTTGCTGGAATCATTAGGAAAGCTGATGGATGGTAGGCTAGACAGAGAGTCCACACTGTGTACCACTCTGGGCCCTGCTCCTTGACTGTTTTCCACCACAATTAGTTATCTGGCAACCTTGTAAGATCTTAACAAAAATAACTCATAAGATTTAGTCACATCAGGAAGGCCATCAGAATGAGTGATCACAAATGTTTTGAAAGGGTCACAAGCTAAGTCAGCATATAGGATACACTTTGGAAAAAAAAAAAGCCTTATCTCTTTCATCTCCAAAGAAAACATTAGAAGGCTATTGTTACAACCCAGGCACTCTCATTCCATTCCCCCAAAATCTATTAGTATCACATTATGAAGTTTGTGCCATTGCCAGGGGGTCTGATAAAATCCCACAGCATTTCTTTCGTTTTTTCTTTCTCAAAGGAATAAATTTTTTCTAATACTGTCCTACACATTGCCACGCTTTCTAACCTAGTTCATATCAGACGTATTTTTACCTGCAATTACTTCAGGTTTCGTGACCCAAAGGACTTTAAAAAGACGTAACTACAATATTTATATTAAAAATTACACTCAAGAGATTGTGTAAAGCACCTCACAGTTCACAAAACCCATTTGCCCATAGTTGTTATCATTTTAAACTTAAAACCACCCCTATGACTTGTTTGGGCAGGTTGTGGGATTTTTTTCCCATTTTAAGGAGGAAAAAATTGAAGTTTAGAAAGGTTAAGGCAAATTCTCAAGGTTAACATAGCACAAATAATAAAGTAATTCTTGAAAGTCATGTGTCTGCCTCCAAAACTGTGATCACCTGTCTCTACAGATAGGATGCACAGCTGGGGAAAATTTCCTAGCACCCCTAGCATAGCAGTCTGGAGTTCAATGATTTACTAAACTCAACATACCTTCATAACAAGAACTCCATTAATCACCTTTTCCTTGTTATCCTACCTTTACCACCAGGAATGCACTTCTCAGGTAAGATCAGTTATGTAATTTTCAGGAACCAATGTCATGTTCTTAGGGTCTTCCCAGTGCAAAACTGAAAAAGATTGAAAAATGCTTTCCTGAGATTTTATTATTAACTCAATGTAACCGTCTTAATTTTTGGATACTTCTGTTTACCTCATACCTCCAGACTTCCATTGTTTCCTCAGGCTCTTACTATCCAGAACAATCCATCGGATCTACCCTCTCTGGGAAGAACGCTACACACTTTTCTGCCCTCTTTCCCATGACATTAGAAAGAGGAAAATAAATGATTCACAATAAGACATTAATGATAGTAATCTGATGAGTGGATTTCTCATCTGATGGCAAAAGTATTTCTTTTGTGAATCTATAATGGAGTCACTTCAGACATTAGTGGTCAGCCACAAGGGGAAAGAGAGGAAAAATTTGGAAACAGTTAGTCTTACTAGCAACTGCTAGCCTTAAGCCTCACCATAACTATTAATCTGGATATTCTCAAGTCTACAATCCTAGGTTTACATAAATAACTTATCCATATTGCTTTTTAAATAAATAATTACATTTTTTAAATGTTTAGACTATTACACTGAAATACTCTCCCAATGAAAATAATGAACTGTCATTCACAAATACATACTTTCACTGTCAACATGTTATAAGAGAAAACTGTGAAAGAGTAAAGGAATTGAATTCTGTGGAAGTTCCCCAGTGGATCTTCCAAGGTAAATAAAATGTCCTCTTTCTCTGAGCCATTTTAAGCCTTGATTACATTAACTTTTAAAAAATGCACAGAGGAAATACTATTTTAGAGAAGGTTCTGAAATTGCCATATTTTTTGGAACTCTGTTACCTCACGGATGACAGCATATGTCACTGTTAACCTTGTGTTATATTTCTGAACCAGTGTCCAGCACAGCCTCTGAGGCCATCTGCTTTTTATGGTTGTCAGCCCTGAAAATAGCCTGAGATGGCTGAATCCCTGGAACACATTTTTCCTACTGTTTGGATTAGAATAGCACTTCCACCTTAATCAATCTCTCTGTTTTAACTCAAGCATGTATTTGACAAACTTGCTAGGTTTGATTCTTTAGTATACGCAGTAGACTTTAATATCCCAGGTGATATTTGACATGGGGGAAGTTTCAGTGTCCATTCAACAAAATGCTAGTCATATTTGCTTTGCTCTCTGTTCATGGGGGAAAAGATTATGTACTAAATAAAACCACGAGAGCAGGGATATTAGGAAGCCCTTGTTCTGGTATTTTCCTCAAGTTAACACTTGCACTATCCTCCTTACTCATTTAGATACGTCTGGTTATATAATGTTCCTATATCTATTATGATTTCCTGCCTCTCTACGTAGCTCTTTGTTGCTCTCCTGACTATCTGTGTCTGATGGCTGAGGCACGCCACCAAAAATGTGTGCTCAGACAAATGGTGAAAACAGAACATCTGAAAATGCAGGACTATTTCATGCAGATTTATGACTCAAACAGGATCATCTTTGTCCCAATTAAGCAAGCCTACTTGAAGAAAGATGGCTGAAACATTGTTTTTATAAAGAGAGATTTTTTTAAATGTCCCAAATAAAGCTAAAAGAAAAAGAACATAGGAGAAGATACAGGAAGAACATTACCTACTAAGTCATTGCATTTAGAAATCTTGGAAACACGTATTAAACTGCTCTGTTTCTGAACTGGATGGAGCTCTGTGGAAATCCTCCTGTGACTTCTCTCACTGCCTTCATTCAATTTTATATTGTTTTGAAGGTCCAGGCAGAGAGGATATGTAATTGGACATTTGGTGAATGCAGAGGAGTGAAACTGTGTCCAAAGTTATTAGTTTATCTTCGTTTGAAGAGCAAGGAGAACATTTTATTTCATCTAACTTTTTTATAGCAATCAATTAATCCTTTGCTTCAAGGATGACAACAGAATGCCTTTATTCATTCTCATGGAAACACTGACATCTAGTGGGTCACTGCATTAATGCAGGGCAGCACGAAGGCTAGGAAAACTACTCCAAGTTCGGGGATACTCAATGATTTATGCTCTCTCTGATTAATTAATTTGGCCCATTGACCTCTCTAGCTAGCTCCTGCTTAAAACTGTGGATAAAAAATAAAAATTCAAAGAAAGTTATAGAAAACAAACTTAGCACACCTAACCAATAGCCTTCAGACACCCTGTAAATAAATTCTTAAGGATTATTTTAGTTGAAGATTTCATTATTATTCATATGAACCAATATTAGCAATGGTTCACTGAGCTTTATTAATGATAGAAACTAATACTTAGTATTTGGAGACCTACATAGTCTGTCACAGTAGTTCCTAAACTTTATTTCAGAGATGATGTTGATGAGCAGTATGAACACTGCCACACTAAGCTCTGTGGACAGTTTCGAGGGATTCATAGAACCAGTGAAGTTTGGGCTTATCAAGAACTCCTGAAGTACTAATAACAGTTGAAAACTTTCATATAGCCTTTACTATGTACCAGACACTGTTCCAAGTTCTGCTACTGTATCAACTCATTTACTTATCACAGCTTTTCTAAGTAGATATTATTATTACCCTTTCCTTTTCTCAGAAAAGGAAATTGAACACACAGAGAGATGAAAATATTTGCCCAAAGCTACACAGGCACTAGGAGGTGTAGTTAAGATTCAAACTCAGGGAAGCTGACCTCAAAGTCCATGCTCTGTTCCATTGTCTGGGGCCTCTCCCAGAAGGGGCACTGCAGAGATGGCTACTTGGGAAGACAGAAACCTTACATATTGCTCTCATCATGGCCAGTCTCTTTAAACAATCTCTTCAGACTACTTATTTTATATTCCTCGGTTGCTCAGAGTTGCATCACAGCAAATAAATATGCACTGCCTAATTGGGAGAGAAGTAGGAAGGCGGAGAAATAAGACAATATGCTTTGGAGCCTTTAAAAGGGAGATGTAGTACAAGTCTGAGTCACTAGGTCCTTCAGGTCTTACAGCATTGGGCTGACAGCCGTTGGGAGTATAAAAGACTAGTATATTAGTTCCAAAAACATTGAACTTGAGCAAATAATGTCAGTTCTGGGGGCCAGAGATGTGACAGATCTTCTTTGTCCTATATGACCTTTAATCTTTTACTTTCATATCTTGTACTCCATAAAGCTCTTTCAAAGCAAACTACCTGGATTAACTCTTCTATGGTCAAACCAGGAGAGAAGGACTATAACGTCTGCTCTCTAGCATGCAGTTCTCCTGGGAGGCAATGAGGTTAGGAACCAGGGTGTATGTACTGGATTACCATCCTCCAAGATGTCCCTTAATCCAGCCTTGGACCATCCTACCTGCATTCCTCCCCAGAGGGTGGAAGGAGATGAGGGGAAGAGGCTGTTGGACAACAATAAACCTGCTTCACTAGAGCCCTTCCCCCACACCCCAGAGCACTCAGCCGTCATTTGGAATCCATTTTCAGGTGGTAAGAGAGGGAGGTCTTTGAAAAGATCTGCTTATTTCCAATGCGTCCTTTATAAAGTAGGCACTCTAGTTCTTTGACCTTGCCATGCATCTTTCCTTTGAAATGGAAGCAGTGAAGACTTTAAAAACATTATCTCGGGCTTCCCTGGTGGCGCAGTGGTTAAGAATCTGCCTGCCAATGCAGGGGACATGGGTTCGAGCCCTGGTCCGGGAAGATCCCACATGCCACGGAGCAACTAAGCCCGTGCGCCACATCTACTGAAGCCCGCGTGCTTAGAGCCCATGCTCCGCAACAAGAGAAGCCACTGCAATGAGAAGCCTGCGCACCGCAACAAAGAGCAGCCCCCCCTCGCCGCAACTAGAGAAAAACCCACGCACAGCAACAAAGACCAAACACAGCCAAAAATAAATAAATTTATTAAAAAACAACAACAAAAAAACCCCCATTATCTCCTATTCTAGAGAGTTTTCCTTTTTCCACCCTTGGCCCGAACACTTAACCAAGCTAGAAATAGGGACTGCGTCACACAAATACAACTGGGTTTGTTAACACAGAACTTCTAATTCAGATAAGGAGGAACAGACGTGAATGCCCATGGATGGTAAAATGCTTTCTCCAGGGTATCCTGATGAGTCTAAAAGAAAGGCACACATGTTTCCCAATTAAGAAAATGCCTGCCAAGCAATGGGTAATACCATATGTCTAACCTCTTAAATGAAAATGAATGGCCAAAAGCTTTTTGATAAAAAAGAAAAGAATTATCTGTATTTGTGGCCGGTATTCTGAACTTCCAAAATATCATCTTTGCATTTTGGTTATCTCCACTATTATCTTAAGTATACTTGGACTATTTGATGGTGCTGTCGTAATTCTACAATTAATCTAGGGATATTTACCCTTCTCTCCTTTGTCTTTAAAAACACCATTTTCTCATTTAAGGAGAGAACTCAGTGCATTCCCAGTATAGTTTTAAGTAATTTTTAATATTCAGTGATAAAGGTCTGTGCTTCATACTTCACCACTGGGCTATCCATTTCTCCTCACAAACTCCTGAGGGATCAAATCAAAAAGCTTTTGAAAAATTAGAATAAATTCCATCTACTAACTCACCTTTTCCTTAATCTTTTTTTATTTTTAACATCTTTATTGGGGTATAATTGCTTTACAATGGTGTGTTAGTTTCTGCTTTATAACAAAGTGAATCAGTTATACATATACATATGTTCCCATATGTCTTCCCTCTTGCGTCTCCCTCCCTCCCACCCTCCCTATCCCACCCCTCCAGGCTGTCACAAAGCACCGAGCCAATATCCCTGTGCTATGCGGCTGCTTCCCACTAGCTATCTACCTTACTACGTTTGTTAGTGTGTATATGTCCATGACTCTCCCTCACCCTGTCACAGCTCATTCCTTAATCTTTTCTGACAAATTTGAAAGACTTGCTCAATAAATGCTAAAAAAATAATAAAGGTCAGAAAAAGTTCATAATTTCTTTCTAATAGGAACATTTTCTTTTTTTTCTTTTTTTTTTTTTTTTGCGGTACGCGGGCCTCTCACTGCTGTGGCCTCTCCCGTTGCGGAGCACAGGCTCCGGACACACAGGCTCAGCGGCCATGGCTCAGGAGCCCAGCCGCTCCGCGGCATGTGGGATCTTCCCGGACCAGGGCACGAACCCGCGTCCCCTGCATCAGCAGGCGGACTCTCAACCACTGCGCCACCAGGGAAGCCCAGGAACATTTTCTTAAGTTCATCAAACTGGAATTTTCTAACTATAGGGGAAATAAGTAGCCTTATTAAGAGAGAATTCTGCTTTCATTTGTCCACTCAATGTACAGAATTGTGTTCTCCTGATCTAGGTATCTATATTTAACTTAATACTTTGTAAAAA
Organism: Leucopleurus acutus; assembly: GCF_964270905.1. Lineage (NCBI taxonomy): Eukaryota > Metazoa > Chordata > Mammalia > Artiodactyla > Delphinidae > Leucopleurus > Leucopleurus acutus. Next base: position 88,621,204 of record NC_139147.1, on the reverse strand, counting down.
TGAGAGAAGAATTCATTGCAAAGAACTGAAACTTGCAATACAGTGATAACCAGGCATAGATTATAACACATAGGACATGACTAACAAAGAATATTAGGTTGGTTCTGAAATGAATACCTCTTTGTTAAAGACCAACGAAGCTCTTTTACCAGTGGGATTAAGGGTATGAGCTCTCTTCAGTCTCATTCCAACTCCTTAGATGCCATATGGCTATTGCTCCACTAGGGTGTTGTCAAAATATTTAAAACTCAGATTTGAACTTTGCTTAGCTACTTGTTAAATTAATAAAAATAATCTATAATGTTATAGTATACATATATGATTTTATAATAAATGTAATATATATAATATCATTCATTCAGGGTTTACTCTTCTAAGTGTCCTACCAAACACTGCATTGTTTTTATTTCATTTAGTTCTCCTCTAATGAAACATAAACTCCATAAGGGCAGGGACATTTTTTTCCTATTCACCATTTTATCACCAGTGACTGAAACAGTGCCTGCTATGTAATTTGTCAAATAAATGTATGAATGTTGAAAGTATTATGATAAATATTTGACAGATGAAAAAACTAAAGCTCAGCAAAATCGCCCTGTCACAAAGCTATCAAAGAACAAGTCCCTTATCCAAGGTCAAACTGTAAGTTTTGAGGCTGAAGTATAACCCAGTTTTATCTGACTTCAAAAGCCAAAAGATATATTTCAGAGTAATAAAGTCTATGCTATAAAAAGCACTGCTTTTTTCCATATGCTGTCTGTGAACTGTTAGCCTTGTCCCTCTAATCTGAGTGGGACACTTGGCTTCTTGGTGTTCTTTGTAGGAGACTCCACTCTCCCCTCTGCTATTAAGATAGGAAGCCTTAAACCCCTCTGTAGGAATACTGTTCCTACTTGGTGCCAAACAGAAAAGTGGTCTCCCATATGGGCAGGAAGGTGATACTTCCCACATACCACAATTACACACAGCTCACAGCAATAGCTCAAGACAGTACATACTTTTTAATACCAAATATCATATAGTTTGTATTGGGTCCCTCTATTCTCTCAGCCATTTACCTTCTTTGCATTGGATATTTACAATTTTCCTGCTTTTCCCCAAACTAACTTCCTATCCTCAATTTTTTAAGATACAGGCTGCATTCAGAAACTGAATGATACTCATATTAAAATCTTGTGTTCAAGATTGAGCAAAAACTAGGAAGCAGTAAAACATGGATGGACCTTGAGGGTATTATGCTAAGTGCAATAAGTCAGATGGAGGAGGACAAATACCATATGATTTCACTCATATATGAATATAGAAAACAAACAAATAAACAAAATAAAACAAAATAAATGAACAAACCAAACCAAACCAAAACAAACACATAGATATAAAGAACACAGTAGTGGTTACCAGAGGGGAAAGGACAGGGAGGAGGATGAAATAGATAAAGGGAGTCAACTGTATGGTAACTGATGGAAGCTACATTTTTGCTGGTGAGCATGCTATAGCGAATACAGAAGTAGAAACATAATGTTGTACACATGAAGCTTGTATAATGTTATAAACCAGTTACCTCAATAAAAAATAAAACAAATAAATAAATAAAGTTAGTGTTAAAAACGTGCTTCCTTGACTGTTTGTTTGTGGGTCTCTGTTCCCCGCTCCTTGAGGAGGAGCACTCTGGTGTAGCTGAGGGAGTCCTGGCTGCACCGTTTCTAGCCATGTGATTTGGGGCAGGTGTTTTATCCCCGAACCTTTCATCTTCTCAATGTGTAAATCTTGGGATAAGTTAAAACTTACTTTAAGGGCTATTTGATCACTGAAATTTTTTAATTTGCTGTTTTACTCTGCAGGTAATAATATAAGCACATGTTACAAAATTCAAAAATACAAAAGAATAGTTAGTGAAAAGTAAATGTCCCACCCACCCTTGTCTTCCAACTCTGAAACTAAGAACTGTTTCCTATGAGTCCTACCAGAGAAATCCTTTGCATATTCAAGCGAATGTAATTTTTTTTAATGTTTTAACAATATACCTGGTGTTTTGTCTTTCTTTTTTTTAATCTATCAACATTTCCTTAAGGTCTTTCCATATAGGAGAGTTCACCAAAATCTTACTCATACTTTTGAAAAGCTGTATGGGATTATTTCTGTACCATAAAACATTACCTTTTGATTAATATGGAAGAACAAACAGGTAAAAACATTCAAGGCATTTTGAAAAGAGAATAATGATAAAGAGAGAATTGGCCTACCCAGCTATCTAAATGTCAAAATAAATTCTGAAACAGTAAGTAAAACAGTGCAATACTAGTGTAAAACAGACCACAAACAGAAAGAATATTAAAAAGACCTAGTAGTATACATTTAAAAAATTGGTATATGATAAAAGCTATATAATTATTTGGATATTTGGGAAAAGTTAAATTATATAACTATCACGTCCCATATATATTCCAAATGGATTAAAGAGTTAAATATAAAAGGAAAAAAATGAAACCATAAAAGAAGTAAAAGAAAATGTAGGTAAGCATCTATTTGATCTTGGAGTTAATAAGGCCTTTTTAAGCAAAAGATGAAACTATATCAAAATCAACCATACCAAAGAAACTATAGCAGAATCAAAAGAAGAAACTATAAAGAAAAGTGATAGATTTCTATGATTTCTATTTCTATAAGTTTGACTGTGTGTAGAGTAAAAATTTCATTACATGAGAAAAATTAATAGGCAAATTACAAAAAGAAATATTTTGGAACATATATGACAGACAAATGGCTAACAACCTTTATATTGAAAGAGGTCTCACCGATAGTAAGAAAAATAAAAACCATCCAACATAACTGTAAGCAAAGTACATAACGTGACAATTCACTAAAGAAAAGCTTATACAAATGGCCAATAAACATTTTTAACCTATATCTAGCTTGCCAGTAATACAAAATGGTAAGTAATGCTACATGAACAATGAAGTGTCTTTTTTTTTTTCCATTTGTAAAGTTGAGAAAGATAAATGCACAATTCTCAGTACTAGCAAATGCTCAGTAAAATCGATGCTTTCATATTCTTACTACCTTTCTGAAGGGTAATTTGGTATGTTATTCAAAAGCCTTAAAGTTGTGAATTTTTTGTCTTGTATTTCTTTTTATAAGAAGTTATTCTGGTAAGATGATCAGATGTGTACAAAAAGATTTATGTATAAGAATGTCCATAGAACATGGAGAAAAGTTTCAAACAACTTATATGGCCATCAGTGGTATGTTAGTATATACATATTTTGCTACACTAGGCAATTGTTAAATTTACGTTTTATAGAAAATGTAATGAGAAAAAGAGTTCTCGATAAATAGTTAAATGAAAATCAGATTATAAAAGATTGTATGCAGTCCATTTTAAACATGTGTACATAAATGTATACAAACATATATATATGTCCTATAAAAAAGATAGACTTTTATACAAACTGATACTTTTCTGAGTGAAATGGTAAAGAATAATTTCTTTAATTTTGTACAGAAAAGTATTATCTTTATAATCAGAAAAAGTCAAAAAATGTCATTTTAAAATTAGAATCAGAGCAAACATCCCTGACTTAGATATCTAACTATTATTGTGTCACATTATTTGTATCAGACCTTACTGAATGTTGCTTGGATATAAATTTTCTTTAAAAAAATGCAAACAAATAAATACTATTTCAGATCATGTTTAGGAAATCTCTCAGCTCTAAGACTAAAGTCCAAAATATCCCCTGAGAGGCTCTAAATATTATTAAAATAGTTTTATGTTTTATGTTTCTGCTTTGTGTTGAAGCAGTTGTTTAGATAAAAAAGTAACTGTGTGAACAAACACTGCTGAAGCCTAATTAAGAAACTAAAATACCAGTAAGTGTGACCATGTAGGTAAAAGGACTAGGATAGTTCCTGTTGTTATATGTAGGCATCAGCCATGGAATTTGCCAAGATAAGTCTGCCCTACCCAGCAACAACTATGACATCATATGTTCAAGTTCTACCATTGGCACAAAAAACAAGAATCAGGCTGGTAATCTAGGTCAAGAATTCATTTCAGCATGAATCACAATTTTTTAAGAGTGATTTGCCAATAATTTTTCAGTTTTTTTCATGGTTTTCTGAGAAAGTCCAAAGCCATGATTTAGTTACATTACTTGAACTGACAACAAAGCTAGTCATGCATGAGAAAATCATTACTAATATGTTTAAGCACCCTTAAATATGTTTCTATTTCACTCTCCCACGCTATTAGGACAATCAGCTCCACTCTAGTTTTCCAGTACTTCTAATCAGGGTTCAATTCCCAAAATCAGATGAAACTGAGGACTACTTTAATTATCTAGAGATCTTCCGAGATACCCAAAAATGTCTTTTGATGCCCAGTTACCCAAAAATGTGTCAGCACCAAGCGCAGTAATACTTGCAAGTCCATTTTACATAAAACTTTTTAGCTAGCATTTCTTGATTGATTGATAGCTGATAGATAGCAGTATATATCAATCCAAAATAGACTGTGGTAGATTATTACTTAAAAATGGAAGAAATGGATTTTAGCACACCAATGATGCCACTGAGAACAAGAAGAAAAACCAAGATAAAAGATGGTAATCATCTGTTTGAAGTCAGCAGACTGCAGCAACAGAAAAGAGAATTGGAAGAACCGTACTCCAGAGAGGGGAGAACGTAGCAGAAGTAAGTGGACTTCTGCAGTCACTTTTACTCTAGAAGCATTTGCCAATTCTGTGAATGGGCACAAGGATGAGAATCCATTTCGTACCCGAAAAAGGATGCTACTGGAGGACGGAGAAAGAAAAATATACTAAGCCTTTGGTGGAGATATATGGGGGGAGCCTCAGGCATACTGCTGGTTTTCCTCTCACAGCAGCTACCAATTTCTGGAGCAGTAGCAGGCAAAACTAAACCTTAAACAGAAAGTTTCGGAAAGACTAGGTAAAGCTTTGGCAGTCTCATAAAAATATACCATTAAAGAAGTGAAAAGCCAACCCACAAAGTGAGAGAAACTATTTGCAGCCGTAGATCCAACAAAGATTTGTAGCTAAAATATGCAAAGAATTAAGTATCATTATCATACTAAGTGAAGTAAGTCAGACAGAGAAAGACAAATATCATGATATCCTTATATGTGGAATCTGAAAAAAATGATACAAATGAACTTATTTACAAAACAGAAACAGACTCATAGAGAACAAATTTATGGTTACCGGTGTGAGTGGGGGGCAGAGTGGGTAGGGAGGGATAGATTGGGAATTTGGACATGTACACACTGCTGTATTTAAAATAAAATGCCTTTCCATTAGATAGATAAATAAACTTTTGTTACATTAAGCCATCGCTGGCGGGGGGGGGGGAGAAGTTTTTCTATTAATACATTTCCTTTGTAATGTAAAAATACATGTGCATTTTCTCTCACCATGATGATATTAGCCATAAATTGTCTATTTTATGATTCATTCATTTAAAAATCACTCTTGGATTTGTCTAAACTGCTGTTTTTGTTTTAAAATGAATTAGATTTTTGCGGGGAGGACCTTGAAGATGGCGGAAGAGTAAGATGCGGAGATCACCTTCCTCCCCACAGATACACCAGAAATACATCTACACGTGGAACAACTACAGAACACCTCCTGAAGGCTGGCAGAAGACCTCAGACCTCCCAAAAGGCAAGAAACCCCCCACGTACCTGGGTAGGACCTGCACCAGTGGGAGGGAGCTGTGAAGGAGGAAAAGTTTCCACACACTAGGAAGCCCCTTCGCGGGCGGAGACTGCGGGAGGTGGAGAGGGGGGCTTTGGTACCGCGGAGGAGTGCACAGCAACGGGTGCGGAGGGCAAAGCAGGGAGATTTCCGCACAGAGGATCGGTGCCAACTGGCACTCACCAGCCCGAGAGGCTTGTCTGCTCACCCGCCGGGGTGGGCGGGGCTGCGAGCTGAGGCTCGGGTTTCGGTTTCGGACGGAGCGCAGGGAGAGGACGGGGGTTGGCGGCTTGAACATAGCCTGAAGGGGTTAGTGCACCACGGCTAGCCGGGAGGGAGTCCGGGGAAAAGTCTGCACCTGCCGAAGAGACAAGAGACTTTTTCTTCCTTCTTTGTTTCCTGGTGCGCGAGGAGACGGGTTTAAGAGCGCTGCTTAAAGGAAGTCCAGAGACGGGCGCGAGCCGCGGCTAAAGGAGACGGGCGCGAGCCGCAGCTAAAAGCGCGGACCCCAGAGACGGGCGGGAGACGCTGAGGCTGCTGCTGCCGCCACCAAGGGGCCTGTGTGCGAGCACAGGTCACTCTCCACACCCCTCTTCCGCGGAGCCTGTGCAGCCCGCCACTGCCAGGTTCCCGGGATCCAGGGACAACTTCCCCGGGAGAACGCACCGCGGGCCTCAGGCTGGAGCAACGTCACACCGGCCTCTGCCGCCGCAGGCCCGCCCCGCATGCAGTGCCCCTCCGCCCCCCACCCCCGCCTGAGTGCGCCAGAGCCCCCGAATCAGCGGCTCCTTTAACCCCGTCCTGTCTGAGCAAAAAACAGACGCCCTCCGGTGACCTACACGCAGAGGCGGGGCCAAATCCAAATCTGAGCTCCTGTGAGCTGTGAGAACAAAGAAGAGAAAGGGAAATCTCTCCCAGCAGCCTCAGAAGCAGCGGATTAAAGCTCCACAATCAACTTGATATACCCTGCATCTGTGGAATACCTGAATAGACAAGGAATGATCCCAAATTGAGGAGGTGGACTTTAGGAGAGAGATCTATGATTTTTTTCCCTTTTCCCCTTTTTGTGAGTGTGTATGTGTATGCTTCTGTGTGAGATCTTGTCTGTATAGTCTTGCTTCCACCATTTGTCCTAGGGTTCTATCCGTCCATGGTTTTTTAAAAAATTTTTTTTCTTAATAATTAATTTTAATTGTAATAACTTTATTATACTTTACCTTCGTTCTTTCTTTCTTTCTTTCCTTCCTTCCTTCCTTCCCTCCTTTAGACAACGAATCACCCCAAATTGAGGAGGTGGTCTCTGAGAGCAAGATTTATGGTTTTTCCCCCTTTACCTCTTTTTGTGAGGGTGTATGTGTATGCTTCTGTGTAAGATTTTCTCTGTATAGCTTTGCTTCCAACATTTGTCCTAAGGTTCTATCCGTCCCTTTTTTTTTTCTAAATAAGTATTTTTTAATTCAATAACTTTATTATACTTTATTTTATTTTTACTGTATCTTCTTTCTTTCTTTTTTCCTTCTTTCCCTCCTTCCTTCCTTCCTTCCTCCCTCCCTCCCTCCTTTCTTTCCTTCTTGCCTTCTTTCCTTCTTTGCCTCTTTCTTCCTTCCTTCCTTCCCTCCTTTCCTTCTTTCTTTCCTCATACTTCTACTAATTCTCTCTATTTTTTCTCCCTTTTATTCTGAGCCATGTGGATGAAAGGCTCTTGGTGCTCCAGCCAGGAGTTAGGGCTCTGCCTCTGAGGTAGGAGAGCCAACTTCAGGACACTGGTCAACAAGAGACCTCCCAGCTCCACATAATATTAAACGGCGAAAATCTCCCAGAGACCTCCATCTTAACACCAGCACCCAGCTTCACTCAACGACCAGCAAGCCACAGTGCTGGACAACCTATGCCAAACAACTAGCAAAACAGGAACACAACCACTCCCGTTAGCAGAGAGGCTGCCTAAAATCATAATAGGGCCACAGACACCCCAAAACACACCACCAGATGTGAACCTGCCCACTAGAGACAAGAACCATCCTCATCCACCACAACACAGGCACTAGTCCCCTCCACCAGGAAGCCTACACAACCCACTGAACCAACCTTAGCCACTGGAGACAGACATCAAAAACAGCGGGAACTACGAACCTGCAGCCTGCAAAAAGGAGACCCCAAACACAGTAAGATAAGCAAAATGAGAAGACAGAAAAACACACAGCAGATGAAGGAGCAAGATAAAAACCCACCAGACCTAACAAATGAAGAGGAAATAGCCAGTCTACCTGAAAAATAATTCGGAATAATGATAGTAAGGATGATCCGAAATCTTGGAAATAGAATGGACAAAATGCAAGAAACAGTTAACAGGGACCTAGAAGAACTAAAGATGAAAGAAGCAACGATGAACAACACAATAAATGAAATTAGAAGTACTCTAGATGGGATCAATAGCAGAATAACTGAGGCAGAAGAACGGATAAGTGACCTGGAAGATAAAATAGTGGAAATTACTGCAGAGCAGAATAAAGAAAAAAGAATGAAAAGAACTGAGGACAGTCTCAGAGACCTCTGGGACAACATTAAATGCACCGACATTCGAATTAGAGGGGTTCCAGAAGAAGAAGAGAAAAAGAAAGGGACTGAGAAAATATTTGAAGAGATTATAGATGAAAACTTCCCTAATATGGGAAAGGAAATAGTTAATCAAGTCCAGGAAGCACAAAGAGTCCCATACAGGATAAATACAAGGAGAAATACGCCAAGACACATATTAATCAAACTGTCAAAAATTAAATACAAAGAAAGCATATTAAAAGCAGCAAGGGAAAAAAAACAAATAACACACAAGGGAATCCCCATAAGGTTAACAGCTGATCTCTCAGCAGAAACCCTGCAAGCCAGAAGGGACTGGCAGGACATACTGAAAGTGATGAAGGAGAAAAACCCGCAACCAAAACTACTCTACCCAGCAAGGATCTCATTCAGATTTGATGGAGAAATTAAAACCTTTACAGACAAGCAAAAGCTTAGAGAGTTCAGCACCACCAAACCAGCTTTACAACAAATGCTAAAGGAACTTCTCTAGGCAAGAAACACAAGAGAAGGAAAAGACCTATATTAATGAACCCAAAACAATTTAGAAAATGGGAATAGGAACATACATATCGATAATTACCTTAAATGTAAATGGACTAAATGCTCCCACCAAAAGACACAAATTGGCTGAATGGATACAAAAACAAGACCCTTATATATGCTGTCTACAAGAGACCCACTTCAGACCTAGAGACACATACAGACTGAAAGTAAGGGGATGGAAACAGATACTCCATGCAAATGGAAACCAAAAGAAAGCTGGAGTAGCAATTCTCATATCAGACAAAATAGACTTTAAAATAAGGATTATTAAAAGAGACAAAGAAGGACACTACATAGTGATCAAGGCATCGATCCAAGAAGAAGATATAACAATTGTAAATGTTTATGCACCCAACATAGGAGCACCTCAATACATAAGGCAAATACTAACAGCCATAAAAGGGGAAATTGACAGTAACACATTCATAGTAGGGGACTTAAACACCCCACTTTCACCCATGGACAGATCATCCAAAATGAAAATAAATAAGGAAACACAAGCTTTAAATGATACATTAAACAAGATGGACTTAATTGATATTTATAGGACACTCCATCCAAAAACAACAGAATACACATTTTTCTCAAGTGCTCATGGAACATTCTCAAGGATAGATCATATCTTGGGTCACAAATCAAGCCTTGGTAAATTTAAGAAAATTGAAATTGTATCAAGTATCTTTTCTGACAACAACGCCATGAGACTAGATATCAATTACAGGAAAAGATCTGTAAAAAATACAAACACATGGAGGCTAAACAATACACTACTTAATAATGAAGTGATCACTCAGGAAATCAAAGAGGAAATCAAAAAATACCTAGAAACAAATGACAATGGAGACACAATGACCCAAAATCTATGGGATGCAGCAAAAGCAGTTCTAAGGGGGAAGTTTATAGCAATACAAGCCCATCTTAAGAAGCAGGAAACATCTTGAATAAACAACCTAACCTTGCACCTAAAGCAATTAGAGAAAGAAGAACAAAAAAACCCCAAAGCTAGCAGAAGGAAAGAAATCATAAAATCAGATCAGAAATAAATGAAAAAGAAATGAAGGAAACGATAGCAAAGATCAATAAAACTAAAAGCTGGTTCTTTGAGAAGATAAACAAAATAGATAAACCACTAGCCAGACTCATCAAGAAAAAAAGGAAGAAGACTCAAATCAATAGAATTAGAAATGAAAAAGGAGAAGTAACAACTGACACTGCAGAAATACAAAGGATCAGGAGAGATTACTACAAGCAACTATATGACAATAAAATGGACAATCTGGAAGAAATGGACAAATTCTTAGAAATGCACAACCTGCCAAGACTGAATCAGGAAGAAATAGAAAATATGAACAGACCAATCACAAGCACTGAAATTGAAACTGTGATGAAAAATCTTCCAACAAACAAAAGCCCAGGACCAGATGGCTTCACAGGCAAATTCTATCAAACATTTAGAGGAGAGCTAACACCTATCCTTCTCAAACTCTTCCAAAATATAGCAGAGGAAGGAACACTCCCAAATTCCTTCTACGAGGCCACCATCACCTTGATACCAAAACCAGACAAGGATGTCACAAAGAAAGAAAACTACAGGCCAATATCACTGATGAACATAGATGCAAAAATCCTCAACAAAATACTAGCAAACAGAATCCAACAGCACATTAAAAGGATCATACACCATGATCAAGTGGGGTTTATTCCAGGAATGCAAGGATTCTTCAATATATGCAAAAAAATCAATGTGATAAACCATATTAACAAATTGAAGGAGAAAAACCATATGATCATCTCAATAGATGCAGAGAAAGCTTTTGACAAAATTCAACACGCATTTATGATAAAAACTCTGCAGAAAGTAGGCATAGAGGCAACTTTCCTCAACATAATAAAGGCCATATATGACAAACCCACAGCCAACATCATCCTCAAAGGTGAAAAACTGAAACCATTTCCACTAAGATCAGGAACAAGACAAGGTTGCCCACTCTCACCACTCTTATTCAACATAGTTTTGGAAGTTTTAGCCACAGCAATCAGAGAAGAAAAGGAAATAAAAGGAATCCAAATCGGAAAAGAAGAAGTAAAGCTGTCACTGTTTGCAGATGACATGATACTATATATAGAGTATCCTAAAGATGCTACCAGAAAACTACTAGAGCTAATCAATGAATTTTGTAAAGTAGCAGGATACAAAATTAATGCACAGAAATCTCTGGCATTCCTATATACTAATGATGAAAAATCTGAAAGTGAAATCAAGAAAACACTCCCATTTACCATTGCAACAAAAAAAATAAAATATCTAGGAATAAACCTACCTAAGGAGACAAAAGACCTGTATGCAGAAAATTATAAGACACTGATGAAAGAAATTAAAGATGATACAATAGATGGAGAGATATACCATGTTCTTGGATTGGAAGAATCAACATTGTGAAAATGACTCTACTACCCAAAGCAATCTATAGATTCAATGCAATCCCTATCAAACTACCACTGGCATTTTTCACAGAACTGGAACAAAAAATTTTGCAATTTGTATGGAAACACAAAAGACCCCGAATAGCCAAAGCAATCTTGAGAACGAAAAAAGGAGCTGGAGGAATCAGGCTCCCTGACTTCAGACTATACTACAAAGCTACAGTAATCAAGACAGTATGGTACTGGCACAAAAACAGAAAGATAGATCAATGGAACAGGATAGAAAGCCCAGAGATAAACCCACGCACGTATGGACACCTTATCTTTGATAAAGGAGGCAGGAATGTACAGTGGAGAAAGGACAGCCTCTTCAATAAATGGTGCTGGGAAAACTGGACAGGTACATGTAAAAGTATGAGATTAGATCACTCCCTAACACCATACACAAAAATAAGCTCAAAATGGATTAAAGACCTAAATGTAAGGCCAGAAACTATCAAACTCTTAGAGGAAAACATAGGCAGAACACTCTATGACATAAATCACAGCAAGATCCTTTCTAACCCACCTCCTAGAGGAATGGAAATAAAAACAAAAATAAACAAATGGGACCTCATGAAACTTCAAAGCTTTTACACAGCAAAGGAAACCATAAACAAGACCAAAAGACAACCCTCAGAATGGGAGAAAATATTTGCAAATGAAGCAACTGACAAAGGATTCATCTCCAAAATTTACAAGCAGCTCATGGAGCTCAATATCAAAAAAACAAACAACCCAATCCAAAAATGGGCAGAAGACCTAAATAGACTTTTCTCCAAAGAAGATATACAGACTGCCAACAAACACATGAAAGAATGCTCAACATCATTAATCATTAGAGAAATGCAAATCAAAACTACAATGAGATATCATCTCACACCAGTCAGAATGGCCATCATCAAAAAATCTAGAAACAATAAATGCTGGAGAGGGTGTGGAGAAAAGGGAACACTCTTGCACTGCTGGTGGGAATGTGAATTGCTTCAGCCAGTATGGAGGTTCCTTAAAAAACTACAAATAGAACTACCATATGACCTAGCAATCCCACTACTGGGCATATACCCTGAGAAAACCAAAATTCAAAAAGAGTCATGTACCAAAATGTTCATTGCAGTTCTATTTACAATAGCCTGGAGATGGAAACAACCTAAGTGCTCATCATCAGATGAATGGATAAAGAAGACGTGGCACATATATACAATGGAATATTACTCAGCCTTAAAAAGAAACGAAATTGAGCTATTTGTAATGAGATGGATAGACCTAGAGTCTGTCATACAGAGTGAAGTAAGTCAGAAAGAAAAAGACAAATACCGTATGCTAACACATATATATGGAATTTAAGAAAAAAACATGTCATGAAGAACCTAGGGGTAAGACAGGAATAAAGACGCAGACCTACTGGAGAACGGACTTGACGATGTGGGGAGGGGGAAGGGTGAGCTGTGACAGGGCGAGAGAGAGTCATGGACATATACACACTAACAAACGTAGTAAGGTAGCTACTGGGAAGCAGCCGCATGGCACAGGGATATTGGCTCGGTGCTTTGTGACAGCCTGGAGGGGTGGGATAGAGAGGGTGGGAGGGAGGGAGACGCAAGAGGGAAGACATATGGGAACATATGTATATGTATAACTGATTCACTTTGTTATAAAGCAGAAACTAACACACCATTGTAAAGCAATTATACCCCAATAAAGATGTTAAAAAATAAAATAAAATAAAATAAAATGAATTAAGTTTTTGAATAAATTTTTAAATACTGAAAAATAAATAGAAGGGAGCCCTTCTAGGACTTCCTAAGAAGTCAATAAAGACAACCTATAGAATGGGAGAATATATTTGCAAATGATGCGACCAACAAGGGATTAATTTCCAAAACATACAAACCACATACAGCTCAATAATAAAATGACAAACAACCCAACCAATAAATGGACAATAAAGCAAATAAATGTAATCAAGTGATCTAAAGCATTGTAATGAAAAAAATAAATAAAAAGAACCCATGATATAATCCACTCAGAAACAAATGGGCAAAAGAGATGAATAAGCACTTCACAAAAGGACAAATCCATTTGGATAATCATCATAAGGAAAGGTTCTTAACTTCATTAATCATCAGGAAAGTGAGAATTTAAATCACAAAGCCATTACCACTACACATCTACCAAAAAAGCTAAAAATAAAACAAATAGATAACAATTCCAATTGTTGGTGAAGATGTAGAGCAACTGGAACTCTCATACATTGCTGGTGGATCTATACACTGGAAAAATGCTTGACAGTATCTACTAAAGCTAAGCATATACACATCCTTGGTCCAGGTATGCCATTCCTTGGTAGACGCATATACACATTCTTGATCCAGGTATTCCATTCCTTGGTAGAAACTCTATAGAAATGTATAAGAGACATATACAGGAGACATATATGTCTCCTGAGACACATACAGGAATGTTTACAATGGCACTGTCATAATATCCCCAAATTGGAAACTACCCAACAATCTAAGAGTAGACTGGATAAATAAATAGTTGTATATGTATACAATAAATACTGTTTAGTAGTGAGGATGAACAAATCTTAACTGTATACAACAACATGGATACATCTAATGGACAGTAAAAGAAACTAGACCCAAAAGAGTGCAAACGTTATGATTTTACTGATAAAAGTATCCAAAACAGACAAATTTAGCCTATGGTGTCAGAAGTCAGGAGAGTGGTTACTCTTAGAGGCTTAACAACTATAAGGGGACAAAAGAGGGCTTCTGGGATCTGGACAGTGCTCTGTTTTTAATCTGGGTGCTGACCACATGGGTTTGTTCACTTTATAAAATTTGTTCTGATACACACTTTTATTCTACACTTTTTGAAGATATATTTAAATTAAAAGTTTGCATCAAAATCTATATGCATATAGAAAGAGGAGCTGCCATTAGCTAGATTAAGATAACTGTCTTAGACTGAGATCAGTGTCAACACCCCAGTGTGTGTTAAATTCTTCTGTTAGATGCAATTGATTTCTACATTTGTGACTATCAAACTACTGAACAAATATTACTGAAATGCCTAATTGCTATGTTAGTGGTAAAAACTTAAGTCGAAGATATGATATGATCCCCAATTTCATTTTACAAAAATACTTTGTATGTACAAAGTATTTACAGTCTGTTTGGGGAGATAAGGTTAGAGACAAAATTAGCAAACAGAATTAGTTGAAGTCTAAACTCCTCTTGAATCTTGGGAGTTTTCAGCTGATTGAGTTTGGGAAATTGCTCCAGCCACCAAGATATCCTTTGATGATCACATTTTCTGCTCGCAGATATGATGTTTATTTTTAAGGTTTTTTGCATCTATGTTTACAAGGAATATTGACTTATAGTTTTCTTTTCTTGTAATGTCTCTGAGTAACACTGGCCTCATAACCTAGGAAGTATTTCTCCTTCAAATATCTGGAGGAGTTTTTGTAGCATGGTATAAATATTTGATAGAATTGGTAAGTGAAGACATCTCACTTGGAATGTTCTTTGTGCATAGGTAATCTTTAATAGATAGTGGACTATTTAAGTTATCTAATTATTGTTTTTCCAGTTTTATTGAGAAATAATTGACATATATCACTGTAAAAGTTTAAGGTATACAGAATGATGGTTTGATTTATATAAATTGTGAAATGATTACCACAATGGATTCAGCTAACATTTATCTTTTCATAGAGATACAATAAAAAGAAAAGAAAGGAAAAAAAAGGAAAACAATTCTTTTCAAAATTATGGAATACTTCATGAATTTGCATGTCATCCTTGCACAGGGACTAATCTCTGTATCATTACAATTTTAGTACATGTGCTGCTGAAGCAAGCATGTTATTTCATTTTTGAATTAACTTTGGTAGATTGTGACTTCCTATGAATTTGTCTTCTGCTAGCAATAAATTCTCTCTGTATTCATTTGGGAAAAAATATTTATTTTGCCTTCAGTTTTGAAATATATTTTCACTAGGTACAGAATTTTAGGTTGCTATGTTTCTACTTCAACACTCCATTATCTTTCTTCTTGAATGGTTTCTGAAAAGTTTGCTATAATTCAGATTTTGTGCCACTTTTTTACTGTTTCACCTTTATTAAGCTGCCTTCAAGAATCTCTCCTTGTTTTGGTTTTCAGCAGTTTGCCTATGATATATACAAATATGTTTATATTATATTCTGTGTGGGGTTTTCTGAGCTTCATATATCTGTTGTTCATTATTGTTAATTAATTTCATAAATTCCCACCATTATCTATTCAAATATTTGTTCTACTTCTATTTCTTTTGTCCTTCTGGGAATTCAATTATTTATATTTTTAGACCATTTGCTGTTGACCCACAGCTCTTGAATATTATGTTTGCATTTCTAACTCTTTCATTCACTTTGCATTTGATTTTGGCTAATTTCTGTTGACCTACCTCCACATTTAGTCATTCTTCATCAACGGAACCCAGTCTGCTAATCGGCCGATTGAAAGAAATCTTCCTTGCACGAGGGAAGGTGGCGGAAGAGTAAGAGGTGGAGATCACCTTCCTCCCCACAGATACACCAGAAATACATCTACACGTGGAACAACTCCTACAGAACACCTACTGAATGCTGGCAGAAGACCTCAGACCTCCCAAAAGGCGAGAAACCCCCCACGTAGTTGGGTAGGACCTGCACCAGTGGGAGGGAGCTGTGAAGGAGGAAAGGTTTCCACATACCAGGAGCCCCTTCGTGGGCGGAGACTGCGGGTGGCGGAGGGGGAAGCTTTGAAGCCGCAGAGAAGAGAACAGCAACAGGGGTGCAGAGAGCAAAGCAAGGAGAGATTCCCGCACAGAGGATCGGTGCCGACAAGCACTCACCAGCCCTAGAGGCTTGTCTGCTCACCCGCCAGGGCCAACGGGGCTGGGAGCTGAGGCTTGGGCTTCGGTCGGAGCGCAGGGAGAGGACTGGGGTTGGCGGTGTGAACACAGCCTGCAGGGGGTTAGTGCGCCACGGCTAGCCGGGAGGGAGTCCGGGGAAAAGTCTGGACCTGCGGAAGAGGCAAGAGACCTTTTCTTCCCTCTTTGTTTCCTGGTGCGCGAGGAGAGGGGATTAAGAGCGCTGCTTAAAGGAGCTCCAGAGACGGGCGCGAGCCGCGGCTAACAGCACGGACCCCAGAGACAGGCATGAGACGCTAAGGCTGCTGCTGCCGCCACACACACCCCTTCCAGGGAGCCTGTCCAGCCTGCCACTGCCAGGGTCCCGGGATCCAGGGACAACTCCCCCAGGAGAACGCACAGTGCGCCTTAGGCTGGTGCAACGTCCCGCTGGCCTCTGCTGCCTTAGGCTCGCCCCGCATCCGTACCCCTCCCTCCCCCCGGCCTGAGTGAGCCAGAGCCACCGAATCAGCTGCTCCTTTAACCCCGTCCTGTCTGAGCGAAGAACAGACGCCCTCCGGCGACCTACACGCAGAGGCGGGGCCAAATCCAAAGCTGAGCCCCTGGGAGCTGTGAGAATAAAGAAGAGAAAGGGAAATCTCTCCCAGCAGCCTCAGAAGCAGCGGATTAAAGCTCCACAATCAACCTGATGTACCCTGCATCTGTGGAATACATGAATAGACAAAGAATCATCCCAAATTGAGGAGGTGGACTTTGAGAGCAAGATTTCTTATTTTTTCCCCTTTTCCCCTTTTTGTGAGTGTGTATGTGTATGCTTCTGTGTGAGACTTTGTCTGTATAGCTTTGCTTCCACCATTTGTCCTAGGGTTCTATCTGTCCTTTTTTTTTTCTAAAAAATTATTTTTTTTCTTAATAATTATTTTTTATTTTAATAACTTTATTTTATCTTACTTTATTTTATTTTATCTTCTTTCTTTCCTTGCTTATTTCCATCCCTCCCTTCTTTCTTTCTTTCTTTCTTTCTTTCTTTCTTGCTTTCTTGCTTTCTTGCTTTCTACTTTTTCTACCTTTTATTCTGAGCCATGTGGATGAAAGGCTCTTGGTGCTACAGCCAGGACACAGTGCTGTGCCTCTGAGGTGGGAGAGCCAACTTCAGGATACTGGTCCACAAGAGACCTCCCAGCTCCACATAATATCAAATGGTGAAAATCTCCCAGAGATCTCCATCTCAACACCAGCACCCAGCTTCACTCAATGATCAGCAAGCTACAGTGCTGGACACCCTATGCCAAACAACTAGCAAGACAGGAACACAACCCCACCAATTAGAAGAGAGGCTACCTAAAATCATAATAAGTCCACAGACTCCCCAAAACACACCACCAGACGTGGACCTGCCCACCAGAAAGACAAGATCCAACCTCATCCACCACAACACAGGCACTAGTCCCCTCCACCAGGAAGCCTACAAAACCCACTGAACCAACCTTAGCCACTGGGGACAGACACCAAAAACAACGGGAACTATGAACCTGCAGCCTGCAAAAAGGAGACCCCAAACACAGTAAGATAAGCAAAATGAGAAGACAGAAAAACACACAGCAGATGAAGGAGCAAGATAAAAACTCACCAGACCTAACAAATGAAGAGGAAATAGGCAGTCTACCTGAAAAAGAATTCAGAATAATGATAGTAAAGATGATCCAAAATCTTGGAAATAGAATAGATAAAATGCAAGAAACATTTAACAAGGACCTAGAAGAACTAAAGATGAAAGAAGCAACGATGAACAACACAATAAATGAAATGAAAAATACTCTAGATGGGATCAATAGCAGAATAACTGAGGCAGAAGAACAGATAAGTGACCTGGAATATAAAATAGTGGAAATAACTACTGCAGAGCAGAATAAAGAAAAAAGAAAAGAACTGAGGACAGTCTCAGAGACCTCTGGGACAACATTAAATGCACCAACATTCGAATTATAGGACTTGTAGAAGAAGAAGAGAAAAAGAAAGGGACTGAGAAAATATTTGAAGAGATTATAGTTGAAAACTTCCCTAATATGGGAAAGGAAATAGTTAATCAAGTCCAGGAAGCACAAAGAGTCCCATACAGGATAAATCCAAAGAGAAATACACCAAGAAAAATATTAGTCAAACTGTCAAAAATTAAATACAAAGAAAACATATTAAAAGCAGCAAGGGAAAAACAACAAATAACACACAAGGGAGTCCCCATAAGCTTAACAGCTGATCTTTCAGCAGAAACTCTGCAAGCCAGAAGGGACTGGCAGGACATATTTAAAGTGATGAAGGAGAAAAACCTGCAACCAAGATTACTCTACCCAGCAAGGATCTCATTCAGATGTGATGGAGAAATTAAAACCTTTACAGACAAGCAAAAGCTGGGAGAGTTCAGCACCACCAAACCAGCTTTACAACAAATGCTAAAGGAACTTCTCTAGGCAAGAAACACAAGAGAAGGAAAAGACCTACAATAACGAACCCAAAACAATTAAGAAAATGGGAATAGGAACATACATATCAATAATTACCTTAAATGTAAATGGACTAAATGCTCCCACCAAAAGACACAAATTGGCTGAATGGATACAAAAACAAGACCCTTATATATGCTGTCTACAAGAGACCCACTTCAGACCTAGAGACACATACAGACTGAAAGTAAGGGGATGGAAACAGATACTCCATGCAAATGGAAACCAAAAGAAAGCTGGAGTAGCAATTCTCATATCAGACAAAATAGATTTTAAAATAAAGACTATTAGAAAAGACAAAGAAGGACACTACATAATGATCAAGGGATCGATCCAAGAAGAAGATATAACAATTGTAAATATTTATGCACCCAAAATAGGAGTACCTGAATACATAAGGCAAATACTAACAGCCATAAAAGGGGAAATTGACAGTAACACATTCATAGTAGGGGAATTTAGCACCCCACTTTCACCAATGGACAGATCATCCAAATTGAAAATGAATAAGGAAACACAAGCTTTAAATGACACATTAAACAAGATGGACTTAATTGATATTTATAGGACTTTCCATCCAAAAACAACAGAATACACTTTCTTCTCAAGTGCTCATGAAACATTCTCCAGGATAGATCATATCTTGGGTCACAAATCAAGTTTTGGCAAATTTAAGAAAATTGAAATTCCATCAAGTATCTTTTCCGACCACAACGCTATTAGACTAGATATCAATTACAGGAAAAGATCTGTAAAAAATACAAACACATGGAGGCTAAACAATACACTACTTAATAACGAAGTGATCACTCAGGAAATCAAAGAGGAAATTAAAAAATACCTAGAAATAAATGACAATGGAGACATGACGACCCAAAACCTATGGGGTGCTGCAAAAGCAGTTCTAAGAGGGAAGTGTTTAGCAATACAATCCTACCTAAGGAAACAGGAAACACCTCGAATAAACAACTTAACCTTGCACCTAAAGCAATTAGAGAAAGAAGAAAAAAAAAAAAAAACCCCAAAGTTAGCAGAAGGAAAGAAATCATAAAACTCAGATCAGAAATAAATGATGGAAATGATAGCAAAGATCAGTAAAACTAAAAGCTGGTTCTTTGAGAAGATAAACAAAATTGATAAAACATTAGCCAGCCTCATCAAGAAAAAGAGGGAGAAGACTCAAATCAATAGGATTAGAAATGAAAAAGGAGAATTAACAACTGACACTGCAGAAATACAAAAGATCATGAGAGATTACTACAAGCAACTCTATGCCAATAAAATGGACAACCTGGAAGAAATGGACAAATTCTTAGAAATGCACAACCTGCCAAGACTGAATCAGGAAGAAATAGAAAATATGAACAGACCAATCACAAGCACTGAAATTGAAACTGTGATGAAAAATCTTCCAACAAACAAAAGCCCAGGACCAGATGGCTTCACAGCCGAATTCTAACAAACATTTAGAGAAGAGCTAACACCTATCCTTCTCAAACTCTTCCAAAGTATAGCAGAGGAAAGAACACTCCCAAACTCATTCTACGAGGCTACCATCACCCTGATACCAAAACCAGACAAGGATGTCACAAAGAAAACTACAGGCCAATATCACTGATGAACATAGATGCAAAAATCCTCAACAAAATACTAGCAAACAGAATCCAACAGCACATTAAAAGGATCATACACCATGATCAAGTGGGGTTTGTTCCAGGAATGCAAGGATTCTTCAATATATGCAAAAAAATCAATGTGATAAACCATATTAACAAATTGAAGGAGAAAAACCATATGATCATCTCAATAGATGCAGAGAAAGCTTTTGACAAAATTCAACACGCATTTATGATAAAAACCCTGCAGAAAGTAGGCATAGAGGCAACTTTCCTCAACATAATAAAGGCCATATATGACAAACCCACAGCCAACATCATCCTCAAAGGTGAAAAACTGAAAGCATTTCCACTAAGATCAGGGAGAAGACAAGGTTGCCCAGTCTCACCACTCTTATTCAACATAGTTTTGGAAGTTTTAGCCACAGCAATCAGAGATGAAAAAGAAATAAAAGGAATCCAAATCAGAAAAGAAGAAGTAAAGCTGTCACTGTTTGTAGATGACATGATACTACACATAGAGTATCCTAAAGATGCTACCAGAAAACTACTGGAGCTAATCAATGAATTTGGTAAAGTAGCAGGATACAAAATTAATGCACAGAAATCTCTGACATTCCTATACACTAATGATGAAAAATCTGAAAGTGAAATCAAGAAAACACTCCCATTTAATACTGCAACAAAAAGAATAAAATATCTAGGAATAAACCTACCTAAGGAGACAAAAGACCTGTATGTAGATAATTATAAGACACTGATGAAAGAAATTAAAGATGATACAAATAGATGGAGAGATATACCATGTTCTTGGATTGGAAGAATCAACATTGTGAAAATGACTCTACTACCCAAAGCAATCTACAGATTCAATTCAATCCCTATCAAACTACCACTGGCATTTTTCACAGAACTAGAACAAAAAATCTCACAATTTCTATGGAAACACAAAAACCCCGAATAGCCAAAGCAATCTTGAGAATGAAAAACGAGCTGGAGGAATCAGGCTCCCTGACTTCAGACTATACTACAAAGCTACAGTAATCAAGACAGTATGGTACTGGCACTAGAACAGAAAGATAGATCAATGGAACAGGATAGAAAGCCCAGAGATAAACCCACACACATATGGTCACCTTATCTCTGATAAAGGAGGCAGGAATGTACAGTGGAGAAAGGACAGCCTCTTCAGTAAGTGGTGCTGGGAAAACTGGACAGGTACATGTAAAAGTATGAGATTAGATCACTCCCTAACACCATACACAAAAATAAGCTCAAAATGGATTAAAGACCTAAATGTAAGGCCAGAAACTATCAAACTCTTAGAGGAAAACATAGGCAGAACACTCTATGACATAAATCACAGAAAGATCCTTTTTGACCCAGGTACTGGAGAAATGGAAATAAAAACAAAAATAAACAAAAGGGACCTAATGAAACTTCAAAGCTTTTACACAGCAAAGGAAACCATAAACAAGACCAAAAGACAACCCTTAGAATGGGAGAAAATATTTGCAAATGAAGCAACTGACAGAGGATTCATCTCCAAAATTTATAAGCAGCTCATGCAGCTCAATAACAAAAAAACAACCCAATTCAAAAATGGGCAGAAGACCTAAATAGACATTTCTCCAAAGAAGATATACAGACTGCCAGCAAACATATGAAAGAATGCTCAACATCATTAATCATTAGAGAAATGCAAATCAAAACTACAATGAGATATCATCTCACACCAGTCAGAATGGCCATCATCAAAAAATCTAGAAACAATAAATGCTGGAGAGGGTGTGGAGAAAAGGGAACACTCTTGCACTGCTGGTGGGAATGTGAGTTGGTATAGCCGCTATGTAGAACAGTATGGAGGTTCCTTAGAAAACTACAAATAGAACTACCATATGACCCAGCAATCCCACTACTGGGCATATACCCTGAGCAAACCATAATCGAAAAAGAGACATGTAGCAAAATGTTCATTGCAGCTCTATTTACAATAACCCAGAGATGGAAACAACCTAAGTGCCTATCATCGGATGAATGGATAAAGAAGATGTGGCACATATATACAATGGAATATTACTCAGCCATAAAAAGAAACGAAATTGAGCTATTTGTAATGAGGTGGATGGACCTAGAGTCTGTCATACAGAGTGAAGTAAGTCAGAAAGAGAAAGACAAATACCATATGCTAACACATATATATGGAATTTAAGGAAAATAATTGTCATGAAAAACCTAGGGGTAAGACAGGAATAAAGACACAGACCTACTAGAGAATGGACTTGAGGATATGGAGAGGGGGAAGGGTAAGCTGTGACAAAGTGAGAGAGTGTCATGGACATATATACACTGCCCAACGTAAAATAGATAGCTAGTGGGAAGCAGCCACATAGCACAGGGAGATCAGCTCGGTGCTTTGTGACCACCTAGAGGGGTGGGATAGGGAGAGTGGGAGGGAGGGAGACGCAAGAGGGAAGAGATATGGGAACATATGTATATGTATAACTGATTCACTTTGTTATAAAGCAGAAACTAACACACCATTGTAAAGCAATTATACTCCAATAAAGATGTAAAAAAAAAAATCATCCTTTCTGATATCCTATTTTTCTTAATTTCTAATATTTTAATTTATCTCTTAAAATAATTTTTATCTCTCTGCTGCAAGTCTCCATCTGTTCCTGTATGTTGTCCACTTTTTTCACTAGATTTTTTAACATATTAATCAGAGTAATTTTAAACTTCTGTCTAATTGATCTAACATCTATATCATCTCTGTGTCTGGTTCTGTAGACTTTTTCTTCTCACAATGAGTCTTTTTTTTTTCTACTTTATGTGTATTATGCAACTTTTGATTGACTATTGAACATCACATATCAAAGAATAGTAGAGTCTGCTCTTTGAGGCAAATAGCTTTTATTCCCAGAGACGGGCATGACACTTCTCTCAGGCTATTAGTGGAGGTAGGGTTTGATTCAATCTAGTCAATAACTGAATTGGGTTTGGTTTTGTTGTTATTGTCATTATCCTCAGGGCATCATGGAATTCAAATACGTTCAGTGTTGGGTTGCTACTACCTTCTTAATGTAGAACCAGGGCTCCTGGGCCCACACAAAGCAGAAGGCTTCTAGTGTTCTTATTCTACCCTACACTTTCAGAAATCCCTGAATGTCTGAATCACAGAGTCTCTCTACACTCTCGTCCACTGGTGGGTTGCTCCTGCTTGTTACTTGGTGCTAGGTTTATGGTGGGGGTGAAAAGGGTGCTTAGTACTCCTTGTCCAATCTCAGGCTCAGGCAAGCCTTGTTCACATGAGTGAACATTTTCAGCGTTGTGGGTGAAGCATTTTCAGTGTTTCTCCCTCTCGTAGAAGCCAGACTTTTTAAAAAATCTGTGTCAGATTTCAGGCAGGACATCATTTTCTGGCCCTTCACAAGTGGTAGCTGATCTTGCATTGTACTGGTGCAGAATTTTAGGACCAAGAGGTTTTTCTGCCCCTCCAACGGCATACTTGATGGCATCCCCCAGTGGCTAAGAATTTTGTTTCATATGAGAGAAGGATCTGGTGAAGAAAGCTGTGTTTTTTGCTGTGTTTTGTCTCCCGTGTTATCAAATCACCTCCTGCATATCTGAGTTAGGAGGTAGAGAGGGGTTCTCCAGTCTCCTGCCCTACACCCAGTCTCTCTTTGAGCATTTATTGTATTGATGGATCAGTGGAGAAGAGTTGGTGAGTGAAGACAAATTTTCCTTCCCTCTGGGGCCTTCAGTTTTTTTAAACTGAAATCTTCACCTACTCTTGGCCTTTAAGAAGTATTTACAGTCCTGACTGGTTTTTTTCTTACGTACTTTTATGACAGCAAGTATTCTTCCCACGCTCTGCCAGAGTTGAAAAGATTTGTGTCTGCTTTCCTCATGCCAAGGGATCTGTCACTTTTCAGAACTCAGTTTTCTTGTCTGTCTTTTGACCTCAGCACTCTGATAGCTTTGGGATAAGTTATAATTTTGTAGATCATCTGCTTTTTCTCATCATTAGGATGGGAGCAAAATTCTTTTGCAGCTTTCAGCATCCTAAGTTGAAGAGGCACCTGTTAGGATTTTCATTGGGATTAAAATACTCATATTGTATAAATGAAAATTCTTTCAACAGAACAATGTTGAAAGAATTTTCATCTACACAATATGAGTATTTTAATCCACTTAATTTAGTATAAAATTTTTGAGTGGTTTATTTATAGCAATCATGGTTTTTATCATTATCATAATATAATACTGTAAGTATCCACCCTTGCTGAAAATTACCCTTACTGAAATCCACATCTCCTCTGGTGGCAAAGGCAGGGAGCAAATGTGAAAGGAAGATAGTGATATCACCTTTTCTCTCCTTTCACAGGGCATAATAACACCCATTCAAAGTCAAACAGCTACTAATTGATTACAGATATGTCTACAACCCCGATCTTATTGACCCCAGTCCACGGGTCTTTCCACTACACACTTTTCAAATTTTTAATTTCTGTTCCTATAGCCAAACCTTTCAACTTTGAATATTTGTGCTGAATCTTTTGAAGAAAGGAAGGTCTTTCCTTCTACAGAGTTTTTTCATATTCATCTTTATCAGTGCTTTTATCCAGGCCTATCATTTTTGTCACTTTACTTCCTATATACATTTGTATTCTTGGTAGTCTCTGGGATTTCATCACTTGAAGTTCTTTCTTTCAACAAAATTAGAAGAAAAAAAACTTTTAAAATTAAATAATTTAGCAGATAGGCCTTGCCATTCTCTACTTGAATTTGAAGTCCTGAAATTGGAAGACAAAGGCTGGATTTTAAGTTAGTTAGCTAGTCATCTTATAACTCAAATAAACATGGCCATTGTCATGGAGATGGAAATCAGGATCCAGATATGAGGGAAGGGGGACATTAGAACTAGGGATGGAGCAAATTACCCTACAGAAGGACAGTGGTAACAGCATTCAATGCAGTAAAATAAAATAGGTGTTGTCTGAAGTTTTTCCCAGACTTACTGCTTTCTTTCTACGCTTCATGTATATTTACAGACTTCTGATGAACTTCTCCTGGAAGGAGAAGAAGAGTTCAACAGAACTTGATAGTAAATAATTATAATAATTTCCAAAAAAACAGTTAGTTACAGAACAAGATTTCAATCAGGTTGTCTAACTCTGCAGCAGGGTTCAGCAAAATAAAGCCCACAGACTAAATCTGACCTGCCACTTGTTTTTATAAATAAAGTCATATTGACACACAGTCATTTCTACTCCATCCTCCTTGTGCAACCATAGAGATATTTTAAACCACAAATTTAATCTTGTACTTCTTACTAAAAACTTTCTAAAGGCTTCCTATTGCTTGAAAACTCTTTATATAGCATATAAAACTACTCATAATATGACCCCTGCTTACCTAAGCAGACTCCACATTTATCTCTATTTCCCATCTTATATTCTGTATTTCAATTGTGCATTTACTATATTTACTCTCTTGCCTCTGGGCCTTTGCACATACTTATCTTTGGCCTCAATCAACTCATCTTATCTCATCCTTCTGGTCCCAACACAGAAGTCCTCATTTCCTTGGGAAAGACCCAGACACCCAGAAGTTCCATGTGCTCCCATAGAACCCAGAAAAACTGCTACCAACAGTGATCATACTGTTATCTATTTTGTTTGTGGTATATATCAGGGGCTGGTAAACTACACCCCATAGGCCAAATCCAGACTACTGTCTGCTTGTATAGTCCATGAGCTAAGAATACTTTTCACTTTTTTTTTTTTTTTTTTTTGCGGTACGCGGGTTTCTCACTGTCGTGGCCTCTCCTGTTGCGGAGCACAGGCTCCGGACGCGCAGGCTCAGCGGCCATGGCTCACGGGCCCAGGCGCTCCGCAGCATGTGGGATCTTCCCGGACCGGGGCACGAACCCGTGTCCCCTGCATTGGCAGGCGGACTCTCAACCACTGCGCCACCAGGGAAGCCCTTCACTTTTTAAGAAAAGTGATATTTCACTACATGCCAAAAAATTATACAAAATTCAAATTTCATTGTCCATACATTCAGTCTTATTGGAGCCCAGCTACACTCATTTATTTACATATTGTCATTCACTAGGGAAGGTGTTGCAGATATAAGGATAAAAGAGAAAATACTATCTCTGGCCCCCCAGCTTACAGCAACCACAATACCTTTCCCAGTGTGTGGCCCATAGAAAGCACTCAATAATTATTTATGGCATTAATAATGTGTGAATAAGTAAGTAAAACTATTTTGCCCAGGAATCGGCTGCAATTAAGCATAGACTCTAGCCAGATTTTTCAATTCCTAGCCGAGTAGTCTCTGCAACTAGGTCAGGCCTCCTTCCCTATGATTTTAGAACAATATTACTCTTAGAGTAGTCATGGAATTAAAATTCCTTCCAGTTGCTACATAGTCTTAGATAGTTCCTAGAATAGGGTTCTAATATTTTGAAGTGTTCCTAAGAAAAGCTCCCCTGTTATGCCTACAAAGAGTAAATAATGATAGACGATCAGAGCTCCACTTATTTAAAGCAGCATTTTGATAAGTTCAGGCATACCTCAAAAGCACAGCTTATATGGAAAAAAGTATATAAAAGCAAGCACCGTGACTAACCATATCCCGATGGGAGAAAAATGTGTTGACATTTCAGCACGAACCATCTTCAGTTCAAGCCAAAAAAAATCCCTATTTATACTTTCTAGTCAGCCAAAATTTCCAGCTGCATGGATTCCCTGGTGAACAAACAGTCCAGTGCACAGAATAAGGTCACTGAAGAATGTGGCAGTAATCGCAGACTGTAATTAAGCAGTAATGACCTCAACCTGAAGCTTTCTTCAGGATTAATGAATACCTGAGAAGCCAGTGGCCTGAGGCAGCCCTCATTCCATCCAGAATGCACCGGGATAAAGTGAGCACTATAAACCAAATGTGTTTCCAGTCTAAAGCGCTCCCCAAAGTTACCTTTTCCACTATTATGTCACAGAGTTGGATTTTTTATGACACTCATTGTGGGGGGAAAAAAAAAGATGAAGTTTAATCAAGAAAAGAGAAAGAAAAGTTTGGAATTCAGAAACAGTAGGGGATTTCTCTGCAGTGGGGAGGTGGAGGTGAGTGGGAACTATAGTTAGTATATTCAGCTTTAATTCTCAGTTTAGCTCTGAATCATAGGAATAAGAATACTTATGTGCCAGATGATGCCAATACATTTACCACGTTAGTAAATGTGAAGTGAAATAATGAGTCATATCAATAACTGTTAAGTTATCATTACTATGGCTTTTTATGCCTTGGCTTAACTGATGAGAAGAGAGGGAACAAGCAGGCTATCAGGTTAGTAAGGTGACCATCAAAATATCAGCCATCATTTACTTGCTGCTTACTCTATGGCAGGCACTTAATGGATATTCTGTCTCTCCCCTTAGAGGTTGAACATCATTATCTCCTTTTCATAGATAAGGAATCTGAGAATCAGAGAGGTTAACTAATTTGTCCTAGGTCATTCTAATCAGTGTAGGGGTTGGGATTCAAGCCTGGGTTCCTCTGACTCTAAGACCCAAACCTGAAATCACTATGTGCTATGAGCTCGCTGATCTGAAAGTTCTCTATCAATCATTTAGAAGTAATGAGATAGGATTGTCGGGATGAATGTCAATGGGGAAACTGAAATGGTAGAAGATCAAAGTCATTAAAAGCTACTAAAAGGTCCTTTTATGTGTATCGGGAATGTTAGATGGGAAAACTCAAGAGTGACGAGGATTTTAACGTGGAGTCTGCTCTTTGTGCCATCCTCAGGGCTTGGTAGCATTTCCATGTCTTGATATGAATGTAGGAGCCCCATTGTAACCATAGGTTCCAGAAGGTACACTACAGTCACACTAGCCAACCTCAGTCCACCATGTCGGAAATTTGTTCAGTAAAAGACTAAGGTTTATTTTTTAAATGAGAGACTTAATTGTAAATATGCCTGAGACAGTTACTGGTTGTGACTTAAATCCATCCTGAGATGGGAAAAACTGCTATTGGTACCTTTCTTAAAGATAAGAACAGGAGGCTAGTTTTACAGCTTGAGGAATTAAATACTGTATTGGATTATAAAAAATCCTTTATATGAATACTAAAATAAGGAAAAGGAGAGGTGGGAAAGGGCATATTTATTTGTCTGCTGCAGACAAACATGGAAAAGATAAAGTAACCAGATGGCTCCCTCCCTATTCTCACCGCCTGGTCCCAAATTGGGTAGCCAGGCATACCTTCTTCCTTAGGATAGATGGGTCTGATGAGCGAGAAAACATGAAAAATGTTTTGGACGACTGTTGGGTTGGTCAAAAAGTTCGTTCTGATTTTTCCATGAGATGTCACGGAAAATAGTAACAATAGTTGACTTAACCGAGACTTTATTTTCAGGTATGTCTTATTCTTTTAGGAGAAATGAAAGCCTATAGCGGGGTCGCAGAGCCTCCTTCAAAGACAAAATGTGATGTGTCCATTCCACTCATGGACTGTTCCTCAGTGTGAGAAGCAGACCTGATCCTAGTGGTCCCTTTCTTCCTTGTTGTTACATCACTATGACCTCAACTGACTTACCTTACTTAGGAAGACAACATTTGGCAATATTCAAGAAAACAAAATCTTGGCAGCCAGATCTCAGATACTAGAGTAAAATTATGTTTGGACTATGATATTTTTAAGCCAAAACCTGCTCAGTTCTTAAACTTTATATGACCTTTATATGACCTCTGCCTTTATAAACTTTATATGACCTCTGCCTTCCTTTTTCCAAGGGGAGAAAAATTTAAGACTATTTGGGAGGAAATTCTCAATACTTTGAGACCATTTGCTTTACTTTTCTTCATTTTCAAGGTCAGATAATCACAAACACAACTTGAAAAATCTCCCATTTGGCCATGAGCTACCAAATTCAGAGAGTAGAGTGAACAGAAAGAGAAGAGTGAAGAAGCTATAGACATGGATGACTAACTTTACTTAATTTGTAATAAATAGAAATCTTGCAAACTTTTCAAAGCAGAAAATTATCTTACATTCAAACACAATGGCCAAGATTGGGACAGAGGAGTGTCAACTTCTGAATGAGTAAGAAACCTGTTTGCAAACTGATGCTCAGGCAATAATTAGAGAGAGGAGAGGAGAGGGTGAAGAGGAAAGGAGAGGGGTATGTGTGTGGGAGAGGGAGAGAGAGAGAGAGAGAGATGGGGGCAGGGAGGAGGAGAGTTACTGAATAAAGAGTTCAATAAAGAGTCACTAAATTTAATAACTTTTCTAAATTATGAATAATTTACAATCTAAGGTCTAGTCCCATTCAAGTCCCAGTCTGGGCTCCCTAGTACAAGATGAGTGTTGAAAGAAGGAATGAAAAGGAGATAATAAAATCCATTCTCAGCTTCTGGTTATAGAATATAGAGGAAAAGAAGCACAATGATTCTATGCCTCTCTGCTGATATTGTTACCTAAAAGACATTTTCCTCAACCACAACTGGTTAGCTGTTAATTTTGGAAATAGTAAAAGACCCCAGGTAGCAATTAATTAGCTGGTTTTCCAGAGGATTCATTGAGTAAAAATTTTGTCATTTTTGCATTTGTAGACAATTATTCCATCCCACTTAACTTCATTCTCTAAGCTACTTCTAATTTGATGATTCTCAATCAGAAGTATGCATCTGAACCATCTGTAAAACTTTTTAAAAATGCATATCCTCTCCTCATTCCAGGTCTAAGGAGTAAGAATCCTTAGAAGGAGGGGCACCCATATGTGTATTGATTAAAATGTTAAGAGCATGTTATCAAGGCTATTTCAGATCAACTAAGTAATCACCTAACACTCTACTTCTTTCCAAAGTGAGAGATCAGTAAAAGAATTCATAAGAAAAAATAGGCATCAATAACTTGGACACTCCACAGGTCAGAATCACAGAATCACCTTATCCGCTATGATATATCCTCTTGATATGTAATGTTTCTCCTTTTAAAAAGTCATGCTAGGGGCTTCCGTGGTGGCGCAGTGGTTGAGAGTCCGCCTGCCGATGCAGGGGACGCGGGTTCATGCCCCAGTCCGGGAAGATTCCACATGCTGCGGAGTGGCTGGGCCTGTGAGCCATGGCCGCTGAGCCTGCGCGTCCGGAGCCTGTGCTCCACAACGGGAGAGGCCACAACAGTGAGAGGCCCGCATACCGCAAAAAAAAAAAAAAAAAAAAAAAAGTCATGCTAGAAAGATTTTATAGCTCTTAGAGGAAATAGTTATGAGATTTACTATCATGAACCAGTTTATGTTGGAACCCTACTGAAACTATGGGTAAGTAATTTATTATTGAATTAAAATAAAAATGATGCCACAGACCTTAACATCCATCCATCCATCCATTCAATCATTGGATACTTACAGAACACTAACTGTGCATCAGAAAGGCATGGAAGATAAAGTGATGCTAGGCATGGAGGATAAAGTGATGACCAAGATAAGCCTATTCCCTTACTTCAAAGAGCTAACATCAAACAGAGGAAGATAGACATTAAAGGAGAAATAGTTTAAAAATTATCCTATCTGGACTACTGAGGAATCCTTCTACTACGTTATAATCCATTACTTTGACACCATTTGAAGAGAACTGTCTAGTAAACATTGTTGAATTTCAAAATGCTTGTGGGTCCACATATTTGAGAGGCATATAAAGAAACTAAAATTGTTTTAAGAGAGCACATCCTGGACGCTAAGGTGACTTGAAATCATGCTATATGAAGAACAAGAAAAGGAACAGTAATAATTAGTCTAGAGAAGGCAGACATTTTAGTAATCATCAGGCCTCTGAAGTTTGAAATGTGGCAAAGGAAGATGATCTAGTTTGTAGGGTCTTCGAGAGTTGAACAGAGAACCATAGATAGAAGCAAGAGAAAGCAGATTCCATCTCAGAAAAAGAAATTTCTTTATTTGATTTTCTTAATCAGGATTGTATCAAGATCAAATGGGTTTCCAAAGAAACAATGAGATTTCCATCAGTGGCATATTGCTTCATCTCTTAGCAAGGATACTGTAAAATTTTCAAGTTGGGGTGTGGCCAAGATGGCAGAGTAGGAAGACCCTGAGCTCACTTCCTCCCATGGGCACAGCAAAATTACAACTATTTACAGAGCAACTATCTATGAAAACAACCCAAAGACTAGCAGAAAAGATTTTCCACAACTAAGGATATAAAAAAGGAACTGGGCTTCCCTGGTAGCAAAGTGGTTGAGAATCCGCCTGCCAATGCAGGGGACACGGGTTCGAGCCCTGGTCCAGGAAGATCCCACATGCTGCAGAGCAACTAAGCCCGTGCGCCACAACTACTGAAGCCCGCGTGCCTAGAGCCCGTGCTCCACAACAAGAGAAGTCACCGCAGTCAGAAGCCCGTGCACCGCAATGAATAGCAGCCCCCGCTTGCACAACTCAACTAGAGAAAGCCCACACGCAGCAACAAAGACCCAACGCAGCCAAAAATAAATAATAAAATAAATTAAAATAAATAAAAGGGAACCACAAGAAGACAGGTAGGAGGAACAGAGACACAGATCCATACCCATGAATAAGTGACCCACGAACAGGAAGACAATCACAATTGCAGAGATTCTCCCCAAGCAGAGAGAGGTTACAGTCCCATATCAGTTTCCCCAGCATGGGGGTCCTGCACTGGGAAGATGAGCTCAGAGAATAACTGGCTTTGAAGGCCAGCAGGGCTGGCATATGGGAGAGCCAGAGGACTGTAGGAAACAGAGACTCTTAAAGGGTGCTCACAAAATCACACATGCTCCAAGACCCAGCAAAGAGGCAGTAATTTGAAAAGAGCCTTGGTTAGACACATTTGCTAATCTTGGAGAGCCTTCTGGAGAGACAGGAAACAATTGGGATTCCCTCTGGGCACATACATACTGGCAGCAGCTTGTTCTACCACAGGGACATTGGTGATGGCAATCACCATTTTGGAGTCCTCCCTTTAGCCTATTAGTGCCAGGGGCTTACCCATCCACCAGCGAGCCAACACCAGTCCTGGGACACCCCAGGTTCTACAGTCAGCTATTCCAGGACCTGGCCACATCCCCCAGTAGGCCAACCCTAGGGCACTCCAGGCACTACTGCCAGCCACTCTAGGACCTGGCCCTATTTACTAGTGGGTCAGCAGCCTCCACACAAGGCAGGGCCTGGCAGCCAACTGCACCCGGGGCCAGCCCTGCCTATCACTGGGCCCACAGTAGTCATCCCTGACCACACAGCCAACAAAATGGGCACTCTCTAGGGCATATACCTCTGGTGACCAGAGGGAAGTGTGCTGCTGGGTCCCATAGGACATCTCCTACATAAGGCCACTTCTTCAAGATGGGGAAATGTAACCAACCTACCTAATATATGGAAATAAAAACAGAGAATTAGGCAAAATGTGGGACAGAGGAATATATTCCAAAAAAGAAACAAGAGAAAGCCCCAAAAGAAGAACTAAGCAAAATGGAGATAAGTAATTTACCCAAAAAGTGTTCAAGGTAATAATCATAAAGATGCTCAATAAATGCAGGAGAAGAATGGATGAACACAGTGAGTTCCAAATAATTCTCCTCCCACAGCTATATCTTTGCCTTTTCCTTGTCTTTCTATACAATATCATCCAAATCTTTTGTTAATATTTCATTTCAGGAATTGCTCAACCTTTTTTCATGGAGAGGATGTATCTAAATCACCCAACGGACTTTAAAAACCATTGAGGATTCACTAGATCTCAGTAGACCCTGGGAATCTCTATTTTGAAAAAGCTGCTTCCAGTCTTTATGGTGTCAGACCTAGTGAGGGAATTTCTGCTTTGTCATCTTATTTCAACCCACACTTTTGTCCTCATTCTCTCCCTTTCACAAGCACATATTCCCATAAGGAAAAAGTACAGAATTTCAAATCCTGAATATATAGATTTAAATCCCAGACAATCTATTAACTAGTTGTCTTTTAGGCAAGTGGCAATATCTTCAAGGCTCTTCTGGACAGGGATATATTAATAGTTAATAGGAAGGACTGTTTTAAAAGCTAAATTAGATTATGTACATAAAGCACCTGTCATAGTCACTGGCACATATGAGTTTAATAGAAGGAAGCACTTATTGTCAATTTCTCATCACTACTCAACTCTACACATGTTGAACATGATTCCTCTAATAATCTATTAAATCATAACTGAACTTGAAGGACCACAGGTATACACAGAGAACCTCAAACTCCTCTTATTATTCTCAACAACACTGACCACCATCCAAGTGAACTTGGTCCCTTGAAAATGGTCAAATAGTATCGAGATATATGAGAATATTTATGCTTAGAAGATCAAAATAGAATCTTCAGCAGATGAATAATTTGTTGTACTTTGCAAAAAGAGTAAGAAAGGAATTTTAAGAATTAAAAAATAGATAATTTCACAATCTAATTTTAATACTATACTCCCTGAATAAGATCTTTGCGTTCTGAAAGGCATCCCTCTTTATAGCGAAGGGTGCAGTTAATGCCGTGTCATAAATTTTGGACTTCCCTTCCTTTAATCCTAGGGCGGACAAATTTTTGTAAAGGAAGTTTACCCCTTAAGTTTCCAACTCTCCTGAAATAAATATTGAGAGTATCAGAGTTCAGAAATTTCTAAAATGGGCTTGCCTTTAAAAACTTCAGCTGACTCAAAACAAATTTTTTGTCCACACTTGCCACCAGTCTAAATGTAGGACAAACCAGAATGTGTATGCTTGATCATCATTCTTGCCATAGCTTTCTTGCTGGATACCTGCAACCTTATTTCTTATAGGGTTGCTCCTATCAGGGCTTCTAGTTAACTCCCAACCTGGAACATAGTATGTGTTCAATAAATGTCTATTTAATCTATGAATGAGTGAATGGGTATTATGGGAACATAAGGAACAGGTATTTAACACAAGCTGTAAAAGAGAAAGAAAAGCTTTGGGGAGAGATTAAATTGAAGTTGAGTCTTGAGTGATGAATGGAAGTTTGTTGGGAGTAGATGTGGAATGTGTGGAACAACAGCCAAGCAGAGAGAACTATATGACTTAAGAAACAGAGAGGAGAAAGAGCATCTTCAATGTGAGGACCAGCAAGTTGCTTTTCAAAGCAATAGTTAGAGATAAGCCTGAGGAGCAGGCAGGATTCAGGTCATAAATGAATTTGATATCACATTTAAAAATTTAAACTTGACTCTGTAGGTGATGAATAGTTGCTTAATACAGAAGAAACTTTTTTTTTTTTTTTTTTTGCGGTACACAGGCCTCTCACTGTCGTGGCCTCTCCCGCTGCGGAGCACAGGCTCCAGACGCGCAGGCTCAGAGGCCATGGCTCACGGGCCAAGCCACTCCGTGGCACGTGGGATCTTCCCAGACCGGGACACGAACCCGTGTCCCCTGCATCGGCAGGCGGACTCTCAACCACTGCTCCACCAGGGAAGCCCCAGAAGAAACTTTTTAAGAAAGGAAATAACTGAATCAAGTAAATCAAGTGTGTATATATATATATATATATATATATTTTTTTTTTTTTAAATGGGTCACTGTGGTAGATGCATATAGGATGGATTTGAAAAGAGCAGGTGTCGAAACTTGAGTCCAGGAGACCAAACCACAGGATATTCAATACATATTTGTTGAAATAATGATGATGAAAATGAGGACAGTAGTGATATTAATAATTACAGGCATAACTATGTTAATGATGATGATGATTATATACCCAACTTTTTTCAAAGGCTTACTATACATCAAGTCTTATGCTGAGCATTTTACATTGTTACCTTATTTAATTATCATAACAGGTCTATGAGAAAGGCACTTATTTCATTTTACAGATAAGGAAATTTAGACTTGAAGAGGTTTAAAAAACTGTGTCTCATCACCCCTGTGATATTCTTCCCCAAACACATAACCTCTGTCTAAGAAGAGAAAACATCAGACAAACCCAAATTGAGGATAACTCTCCAAAATACCCAACCAATACTCTTCAAAACTGTCACATTCATGAAAGATAAGGAAGGATGGAAGAATTGTTTGCTTTAATAACTGTATTATTGTTATATAAGATGTCAATATTAGTAAAATGGGGTGAAGTTTATATAGAAACTCTCTACTATCTTTGCAAATATTTTGTATGCATAAAAATATTTCAAACTAAAATTTTTTTAAAACTTCTATGTGCCCATAGAATATAGCAGGAAAAATATAAGATAAGCCTGAAGTATTCTGTAGTGCTAGAAGGTAAGGTAGTTTAAAAATTTTTTTAAAAAGATACAAGACCCAATCTGAAGGAACTCCCAATAGCCACAATTTGAGCAACATGATAAATAACAGAAAAGTTGGATTACAAGCCAGAGAATAAAATAAATATATATGTGTCCATACTAATATAAAGAAATGATTGGATGTATAACTAAATAGGGTTTAAGAGACAAATCTTCCTTACAAAAGAATTCCAAATAATGAATGTAGAAGAAATTGGGAAAATGGAAAATCACCACTAGAACATCACATGATAACTGTTGCAGACAATATCCACTGGAAAATGTTAAAATTAGTGGGTAGTGGACTTCAGACTATACTACAAAGCTACAGTAATCAAGACAGTATGGTACTGGCAAAAAAACAGATATATACATCAATGGAACAGGATAGAAAGCCCAGAGATAAACCCACGCATATATGGTCACCTTATCTTTGATAAAGGAGGCAAGAATATACAATGGAGAAAAGACAGCCTCTTCAATAAGTGGTGCTGGGGAAACTGGACAGCTACATTTAAAAGAATGAAATTAGAACACTCCCTAACACTATACACAAAAATAAACTCAAAATGGATTAAAGGCGTAAATGTAAGGCCAGAAACTATCAAACTCTTAGAGGAAAACATAGGCAGAACACTCTATGACATAAATCAGAGGAAGACCTTTCTGACCCACCTCCTAGAGAAATGGAAATAAAAACAAAAATAAACAAATGGGACCTAATGAAACTTCAAAGCTTTTGCACAGCAAAAGAAGCCATAAACAAGATGAAAAGACAAACCTCAGAATGGGAGAAAATATTTGCAAATGAAGCAACTGACAAAGGATTAATCTCCAAAATTTATAAGCAGCTCATGCAGCTCAATATCAAAAAACCAAAAAAGCCAATCCAAAAATGGGCAGAAGACCTAAATAGACATTTCTCCAAAGAAGATATACAGATTGCCTATAAACACATGAAAGGATGCTCAACATCACTAATCACTACAGAAATGCAAATCAAAACTACAAGGAGGTATCACCTAACACCAGTCAGAATGGCCATCACCAAAAATCTACAAACAATAAATGCTGGAGATGGTGTCGAGAAAAGGGAACCCTCTTGCACTGCTTGTGGGAATGTAAACTGATACAGCCACTATGGAGAACAGTATGGAGGTTCCTTAAAAAACTACAAATAGAACTACCATATGACCCAGCAATCCCACTACTGGGCATATACCCTGAGTAAACCATAATTCAAAAAGAGTCATGTACCACAATGTTCATTGCAGCCCTATTTACAATAGCCAGGACATGGAAGCAACCTAAGTGTCCATTGACAGATGACTGGATAAAGAAGATGTGGCACATATATACAATGGAATATTACTCAGACATAAAAAGAAACAAAATTGAATTATTTGTAGTGAGGTGGATGCACCTAGCGTCTGTCATACAGAGAGAACTAAGTCAGAAAGAGAAAAACAAATACCGTATGCTAACACATATATATGGAATCTAAAAAAAAAATGGTTCTGAAGAACCTAGGGGCAGGACAGGAATAAAGACCAAGATGTAGAAAATGGACTTGAGGACACGGGAGGGGGAAGGGTAAGCTGGGACGAAGTGATAGAGTGGCATGGACATATATACACTACCAAATGTAAAATAGATGGCTAGTGGGAAGTAGCCGCATAGCACAGGGAGATCAGCTCCGTGCTTTGTGGCCATCTAGAGGGGTGGGATAGGGAGGATGGGAGGGAGACACAAGAGGGAGGAGATATGGGGATATATGTATAGCTGATTCACTTTGTTATAAAGCAGAAACTAACACACCATTGTAAAGCAATTATACTCCAATAAAGATGTTAAAAAAAAAAAAAAGAAATGAGTGGGTAGAACTCGGAGGAGAAACAGGATATTTTCATACCTACAAAGTATCTCCACAAAAATATTTTTTAATTACTATGATGGTTTTAACATATATCCACCAATTCTTTTATACTTTCCCTCTGAGGTGGAATATAATTCTCCTTCCTTTGAGTGTGGATAGAACTTACTTACTTTTAATGTATAGAATATGGAAGAGGGGAGGGAAGTAATTTTATAGTGGAGGAACCTGGAAGAAACTGCTTTAACCAAGAGATCAAGGTTACATCACCAGTTATAAGTCATATTGTTATCATATACCTCATATATGATACAATGCGAAACACTCAGCTCTGTGGTATTTTTTCCAAAAATCTATAACTCAGTCCAATCATGATAAAACATCAGACAAACCTAGGGGCACTCTACAATACTCCTCAAAAGTTTCAGGGTCATGAAAAAAAAAAAAGAAAAGACTGGGAAACAGCTAACAGATTGATTGGAAGAGACTAAAGAGACAGGACAACTACATGCAATGTAGTGTTCTGGATTGAATTTTGGACCAGAAAAAAATAATATTAGTTGGAAAACTGGTGAAATCTGAACAAAGCCTATAGTTCAGTTAGTAATATTGTATCAATGTTAATATTGTTCGTAGTTTCAGTGAATGTACTACTGTAATAGAAAATGCTAACATATGAAAGGCTGAGTGAAAAGTAGATGGGAACTTTTTGTGCTACTGTAATATAAAATGCTAACATATGAGAGGCTGAGTGAAAAGTAGATGGGAACTTTCTGCACTACCTTCACAACTCTTCTGTAAATCTCAAATTCTTTCAAAATCATAAAATAATTGTAAGTGCCCCCAGTCAAAAGACATTAATAAAGTGTTCATGGAAAATAAAAGAGAAAGGTAAATGGTCCCATAAGAAAACAGGATTAACACCACTCATAATAAGAGGAAATCAAATTAAAATTATCCTGAGATATCATTACAGTTGACTCTTGAACAACAGGGGTTGAACTGGGTGGGTCCACTTATGTGTGGAGTTTTTTCAACAAACACATACAGTAATACACACTTGGTAGCTGGTTAAATACATGGATGCAGAATTTCAAATGCAGAGTGCCAACTAGGTAGGGACTTGGGCATCCACTTGGTATCTGTGGCAGGTCCTGGAACCAATGCCCCTGCGGATACCGAGGGTCAACTGTAGTTTACTTATGGAAAGTCACATAAATGATCAAATTTAGCATCCTTGATAGAGGAGCCATCTTAGATTATATGTCTCCTTCTGTTATGCAATATGAAGAACACCATACTTATGAAATATTTTGCCAAAATGTTTAATCTGAAGCTAATCAAGACTTTAACTCCCAGTTTATTAGAGATACAGGAAACAGAGGAACTGTTAATGACCCAAAGAAGAAACAACCAGATAAATCCAGAATTGGGGGCATTCTAAGGAACAATTAGTTGGACTAAAAACTCTAGCAATGGGGGGAAAAGTGAAGGGACTGTTCTAGTTGAAAAGATTCTAAAGACATCAAATAAATGCAATGCAAACTTTATTTGAATCCTAGTTTGAAAAAAATAGCTTAAAAATACATTTTTGTGGGCTTCCCGGGTGGTGCAGTGGTTGGGAATCCGCCTGCCATTGCAGGGGACATGGGTTCGAGCCCTGGTCTGGGAAGATCCCACATGCCGCAGAGCAACTGGGCCCGTGAGCCACAACTACTGAGCCTGCGCGTCTGGAGCCTGTGCTCCGCAACAAGAGAGGCCGCGATAGTGAGAGGCCCGCGCACCGCGATGAAGAGTGGCCCCCGCTTGCCGCAACTGGAGAAAGCCCTCGCACAGAAACGAAGACCCAACACAGCCAAAAATAAATAAATACACTTTTTTTAAAAAAAAGACATTTTTGCTACAATTTGGGTACAATTTAGGTAACTGTGTATAGAGACTAAACATTAAGTACTACCATGTTAGTGCTATTTTTCTGAGGTTAGATAATGGCATTATGGTTGAGGAGACTGTCATTATTTGGGGGAGATTCATGCTGAAATATTTAGGGGTAAAGTCTACTGATACCTGCAACTTAATATAAAATGGTTAAGCCAAAGAAAAAGAGAGAGAGAAAGAGAAAGAAATAATGCAAAAATTGACAAAATGTTAACTACTATAATCCAGGTCTAGATATTTGGATATTTTTGTACTATTTTTCTTCCAACTTCTCTGTATATTTGAGAATTCTCAAAATAAAAAGTTGGGAAAAAATACACTAAACCTGGCTCGAATGTATATAGGGGCTGGGCAAAACCAAAAATGAAGGTCTCTAATCATATACCTCCCAATTTTTAAGTTATAAATCAAGCTAGCAAAACGTTGAACAAAGTATACCCTATCATCCTACCTTAACAAGTGGATCTTTATATATTTTCAAGGCCAGATTTTTATTTAAAATTAAAATTCTTTGCCTTCTTGGAGTTGTGCACCTGTAAGGTACAGGTAGAAGTAGGCTTCTACCCCAACCTTCAGCTCCCTGACTCACCCCCTTCTCTTCCCATGTCAGGATTCCATGGATATTCAGTAACATTCTAGCCCAGTCCAAGCTGTCTCCACATCTCTTACAAACAGCCACTCCTGGTCACCTTTTCAGGCTCACTTAGTGGTCCTGGGAAAAGGCCCACATGAGTCCTGGAAACAGGTTTGGGGACATTTAGAAAGGCACTCATGGGTCCTAGGAAACAGAAGCATGATCTAAAAGTGAGGATACAGGTGAAAGCACTTTCCTTTGGCCTTATGAAATCATCATCTAGGAGTGACATTCTTGTTTTATACCAGGGTCTACGGGTAGTATTCATCCAAATTTCCAAAAACTAGCAAGCAGTAGAGCAACAGTCTAGAAGTAAGATCCTCAAAACTTGTAGGAGGCCAAGGGTCCTCACATGGAAATACCTGGGGGAAGTGGTTTTAACCTTGTGAACATATACCCACTTTGTAACTCTTAAGTCTCTAGAAGTCACCCTCTTTGGGGATGAAGCACAGAGTAGTATCCACTAACCAGGTTAACTGATCCACTCCTATTTGTCCACTTCCTAGCCCACAAGACTGTGTACCACTTTCACATCCCAACACTCCTCCATCTTCTGCTAACATGAAAACCAAAGGCTCCTGTGCATATCAAAGGATGCAAATGGGACAGTATCTTTGCTGGTGATCACAACGATGTCACTTATTGGTCTTTGCAGGAGGAGGGAGATAGAATGCAATTTAGAATCTAGAAAAAAATGTTTAAATGAATACATTATTTGATGGATGTTTTTTTCATTTATTTCCAGGCATATTATGTTACATTAACAAAACAATCTTGAGAGTCTTTCTGTTTAAAATAACACACACAGGAATAAATCCACAATAAAATACCTTTTCCTGTTTAAAAGTTAAAACATTGCTTTTTCATCTTATTGTACATGGATGTAGATGTCAAAGATGCCAATTGTTTCAAAGCAGTGAAACTGGTTAATGTTTTTCTTTCTGAGTAACCTCTTCTCAGAACCAACTAGTTTGCCTATACGCTCTTTTTCCAGGGCTTTCAGCCAGAAATTGTTATAAAAGTGGGCTTTTATAGCAGCAAGTCTGTTTTATAACTTGAGTTGAAAACCAAACTAAACCATTTCCAACAGTTACTGAAACAAACAGCAGGTTACATTTTTATGCCCTTTATACTCTATATAATTCAGAGATGTCAACAAGCTATTTTCTTTGCACACTGTATGCTGTGTTAGTGTATAAGTGTATGATGTGCCTTATTTATGCAAATAATGCACAGGCAAAAGAAAACAAAAAGACTGGTTTCAGTATGTCCCTGGGCTTAAGTAATCATTTCAACATCTAAAAAGCATGTCTGTATATACACTGCCAAATGTAAAATACATAGCTAGTGGGAAGCAGCTGCATAGCACAGGGAGATCAGCTCGGTGCTTTGTGACCATCTAGAGGGGTGGGATAGGGAGGGTGGGAGGGAGACGCAAGAGGGAGGAGATATGGGGATATATGTATATGTATAGCTGATTCACTTTGTTATAAAGCAGACACTAACACACCATTGTAAAGCAATTATACTCCAATAAAGATGTTAAAATAAATAAATAATAAATTAATTTTTTTTAAAAAAAAAGCATGTCTATCTGTGAGTTCTTTATGCTAACCCAGGTTGGAAATCAAGGGACAGTTCCAGAGGAGGAGCCCTCCCTCAGCTCTCTCTGTTGCCATTAGCACAGGTCTTCAGGGCACATGTTTTCTCCTGGGTTTCTATGTTTGTTTTACTCACTGCTTTCCCATTCCTCTGCTTAAGCCAATTTTATGAATAAGCCAGAAAATGCTTGGCCCAGAAGCTTCCCTACCACCTGAAAAATGGGCTTTAACTTCAAACATCACACAGATACAGTAACGTAAGTCATCTTTTTTAATGATCGTTAGAATGATTTTTAAAAGAACTAGTGTTACTGTATTATAGGATATTCCTATTGGGATATTGGCCTAACTTTTCCCACTTCCCAACAGGGAAGTATGACTTAACTATAGTATGAAAGCAAAAAATGGTGTGTGAGCATTTGGTAAAGTTTACAAAAGTACTTTTTCCCCTTTATTTATGTAAAAAAAAAGTAAAAATTATAAAACTTAAAGGCAATCAAATGTGTTAATTATTTATACCTCAAACTTATAAGTTAGTCTTTTAATCTTTTACTTACTGTTACATTAGGTAAAATTGCATTTGATAAAAAAAGTTGAATTTTTACTCCAAGGTCTCGCTTTTGTATCCCATCATTTAATATCAGCAACAATCAGGTACTAGAACCACAAATGACCCATGTTATTAAGGAAATGGCTACCTATTCTAGTGGAAATGTCCAAGCATGACAAATAAATTTCAGAATAGGTTTACTTGATCAATCTTTCCTTAAAATCATTGTCCTCTAATTTATCTTGAATAATATTTTAAACAGTATTGAGAAGTTAAGTAAATAAATGTATTTGGTTAGAACTCACCATGAAAATTTAGGTAAATAAGCCCCAAACCAAAATTATGTCTTTCTTTCAAGTCTCAAGACAGTATGAACTTAAAGTGAGGGCCTGGCCCCCAAACATGTGAAAAGACTTTTATTCACCTTTTCCAGGGCAATGGAGAAGATCACTTCTTTTATTAACCTCCCTTACCATAAAAGCCAGCAGGTGATCAAATAGAATGGTCATTGTGGAAGAGCAAACGATAGAAAAAAATGTATATTTTTGAAATGTATATGCATATTGAAAATGAAAATGTATACTTAGGAATTGTCTCCAATCTCCTAATAATTCATATCTAATACACTGCTGACAATATCTGTATGAGTTTACTTATGAAATGATATGATGCTAATGGGTCTTAATACAAGACTTCAATATCTGTAACGATATAATTTGGATCCCCTCCTTTATACAATGTTAGAATCCACCCTTCCTTTATAACCCATATACAAAGCAACTTCCTGTCATATGGGTTCTTTGGGCAATCTTAATATGATACACAGTAAAACTAGGAAATTATCTACTGAATTTTTATAAATATTTTCCTTTTCTGCATCTAGATGTTGTTTTTTTAATAACTTAGAAATGTTTTGTATAGAACATGATGTTATTTTCCATAATAGTTTAAAAGTGCTAAATGAGATTTTTCAATTTATTTTTTAATTCTATAAGAAGCCTACTAAAGAAATCATTTATAAATGTAAATCCCCAAATTGGCAACCAGTAAAGTATAAATCCATTCTAGTGGATTTTTGCTAGTGATCACCCATAATGAATCTTAAGATATAACTCTTTATAGAGATAAAATTCATACATTCTCAAATGCCTTCAAAGTATTGTATAAAATGTAACAATAGTATTCTGCTTCAGTTTTACTTATGAGTTCTTTCCTGAAAAAGCAAAAGAACTGCCCAGCGCTGGGCATTTAATCAAAAAAAAAAAAAAAATCCAAATCTAGACAGATTGAGTTTTCCCTAGATTGAATTTGCTTAAACTGCAAATTGAGTCAGCTTTGAATAGTTAATTTATTTTTAAGCATGCACACTTCTTCTACTATAAAGTCCCCCAATTTTGTTTATCTGTTTATTTTGTTTGTTTTAAATAAGTGAAACAAAAATAATCATAGCTCAAGCTTTCTCTGTGTACTTCAAACAGAAGAGGGTACATCATGGTGCCAGTCTGGTACATCATGGTGCCAGTCTGGCATTGATGAAAAAGCATCAGGAAAGAGCAGTCACCTTTATTTGTTCAAGGAAACCTGATCCTAGTTAGCAATATTTTACAGACCTGAAGTCCCACTTACGGATTAAAAAAAATCAGTATACATTCTACCCAGCATGTTTACTATAACTGCACATATTATGGACCAGGCACCATCACTTCCTCTCGCCTGCAGTGCTTGTTTCAAATATGTGTACATTCCTCTCTGAGCA
Organism: Leucopleurus acutus; assembly: GCF_964270905.1. NCBI lineage: Eukaryota > Metazoa > Chordata > Mammalia > Artiodactyla > Delphinidae > Leucopleurus > Leucopleurus acutus. Next base: position 88,577,215 of record NC_139147.1, on the reverse strand, counting down.
CTAAGTAACAGAATCATTACCATCATAATAATCAGTTTAGGATTTGCTACATGTAACCTTATTTAGTAGCACATTCCACTGGAAATTATAACTGTACTTTAGTAGAGTGCATTCTTCTCTCTGGAAAATTCATTTTTAACAACAGAGCTTGCAGTCACTAATGTGTGACTGCACATATATGACTTCTTAATCATGAAAATTAATATGTACACAAAGGATCAAAAGAAATCTTCTAATAAACATGGATTTAGTTTCTGTGTCTAGAGATGGATACTAAAAAGTATAAAGCATGATCCCTGGTGTTTAGGAGTTTGTGATCTAGCTGGAGGAACTGAGGGAAATATACAAGAAACAGTGAATAACAGGTGATGATAATGCCAAAACAAGAGACAACAACAGTAGTTCCAAAGGAGTTTTATAAACTGTTGACACCTTAGGCATTTTTGAGACATTGCACCACTGGATGGATGCCTGAACAGGATCTGGAAAGATTGAGGAGGAGAAGAAGGTCTGTTCAAATGTCACCTCCACTTTGTAGTCTTTTCTGAATGCCTTGGACAAAGCTATGGCTTTTTACATTCCCAATAAACCCTTTACAAGCAGTGGCACTTGTTGCATTGTATTATAATTAATTACTTATTTGTCTCCCCTCCTTAATTACCTTTGAGCTAGTAAGGGCAAAGCAGGATCTTCTAAATTTTTATATTCTCCTTGCCTTGAAAGTGCTCAACAAGTGTTTATTGAGTGCATATTTGAATGGCTGGGGAGCCATACGAGCAAAGGTACCAGGCAGAAATAAGCACAGCATGTCCAAGATTTATTGAAAGAACTGGCTGTGTAGAAGAAGGATTTTTATGTTTAATAAAAGATCAGTTTAAAAGATTAGAGAGAAGACCTAGAAGGGTCTTTCTTGGTCTGGACTGGCATTATCTTCTCTTGGTCGGACTCACAATCCTAGTTTCTCTCGGTCATCTAGGTCCATCATTTCCCAGCCCTCTGTGATTAAAAGATAGCACTAACCAGACTTGAGATCCTTCAGCGTTAGTCCTTACAGTTCATTCTGCCCAATATTGAGCGTGTGACATATACAAAATGAATTTTATAAAGGTTAAGCCAGTTAAGTATAGGACGAATTAGAGGACTAAGAGACTACTGAAAAAGTTCTGTCTAGAAAAAAATACCAGTGGAGGTTTAAAGGAAACTACACTAGAGAGGAATGATGGAAAGAAATTGGTATTGATACACGGTGAGGGAGGATGTTGAGGAAAGGAGAAGGGTTAAATATGACTCCACAGTTCTGGGCGAGGATAATTGCTCTGTTGAAAAAAATAAACCTAGGGAGTGACATCTAATGGGTTTGTTACAGGGAAAAGACAATCAGTTTATGTAAGACATGTTGGAAATATGAGAGAAGACTTCTGGAAATTAAATGGCAATCTAAAAGTAGTGAGAGTTGATGCTGTGAGTGTGGGAAAGATTTCAAAGGCAGAAGAGAGCTCTGGACCAGGACTTGGAAAATATCTGAGTGTCTTTGAGTAAGTAACTCAATCTCTTCCCTTCTATAAAAGGAGGATAATACCTTGCTCTTTATTGCATTGGGAAGAAGTAAAGGAGGATAAGACTGCAAAGTGGTTTTGAAGACATAACGCATTATGCAAACATATATTGTTATTTGTCTTCCTACTTTATTCCCAATCCTTCCAATAATCATTTTTCATAATAAAAATAAATCAACGTATGACACAGTAATAATTTTAACAACTAAGTAATCACACAAAAAACTCGTATACTCTTACTGATGTGAAGAATTAATCTAATTTACATTCCACCTTCTATCACAGAGATGGTGTAAGAAGAAATATGAAATAATGTAATAAAAAACATACAATTTTATTTCTGTAGTTTATAATGTGCCGAGTGTTGTTCAGTGAGAATCAGTGTGGGATATACGGCACGGAGCATTTAAGTAACTGGTCTATGGTTCACATGGCTAGTGCCATATCATCATCTAATCTGAGACGACAGTACCATTATTGTTTTATCTATTATTCATAGAGGACAAAAATGCAGCCAATTAAACTACAATATGTCATCAATTCCAATTTGGGCCCCAATTTCAGAGACGTTAAAGTGTAGAGGAAAGAGTACATCTTATAACTGATGAAATATTGAAAGTGATAGATACTAAATGCTTTTTTGTTTCTAACCACTGTGCAATACCACCTCCCATAGGAAAGGTGATTTATAAATCCCTGTTGTAGGGGCATCACCATTTCTTTAATGCTTGGTAGCACACTCAGTTAAATTTGGAGTATGGTCCTATGAGTTTAAAGGAAAGCAAGAAAGGAGACAAATACTGCTCCCCAGCTATTCCCCGTTCCTTTCCATGGTCTTTCCTGTTGCGAAGAATCATGGCAGGACCTGAGGACCTTCAAGGTGCCCTGAACATAAGACCACTGCTGACATCACTCAGCCTTTGGGACTCTAGCCAGAACAGCTCTACTGTGATAAGAATGAATTAAGTGTTCTGCAGATTTTCAAGAGACTGGAAATTCTTCTTCACATGGAAGAGAGACCATAAAACCCAAATCAGTTGTAAAACAGACTAGTTGGCCTCATAAGAAGTCTCATGATCAATGAGAATTCAAGATGCATTTCATTGCTTTGCGAATATAAGTTTTACTCTACCAATTTTGCCCCAAATAAAGAGTAAGTACCTAAACAGTACAAGGCACATTTTGTTTGGTTCCACCATGTGTACTGAAAATTACTTTTGTTGTTTCATCCATATGTATATCTTTATTTTGAGGTTATTCCTCAAATTAATTAATAAATATAATACTGAAACCACTTATGAACCATATTCCTCAAACCAGAAATTGCAGTTTAAGTAACTAATAAAACATTCTTTTAAAATGCTTTTATTATCTTCTGTTCTCTAATGCCATTCCCAACCTCCAGTCCTAAAGATCTCTCTAAGGTCATATATTAGCATCATATGATTAGTAGAGGCAAGTGTCACCTAAGAATCCACCATCAAGCCCAGTCCACTTTAGGTCCTTTGGATGTGAACCCCAAAAGGCTATGGGACAAACCAACAACCAAAGGTAAAGGGAAGGGAAACATACTCATCACAGTTTTTTTCACTGAGCTTAAAATTTTCAGATAGAATCATAGGTGGTTATCTGATCCACATAAGACTGTGAAGCCATAGAAGGCAGTACTGGGACTCACTCATCTCTGTATTCCCAGAGCTTAACTTTGGAACTGACACAATAAATGTTGAATGGATGAATGAACAAATGAAAGAAAAGGCAAATCAGTGATTCTCCGTAATGAATTAGATATCTACCCAAGTTAATTAACCATGTATCACACCACCAGGTTTTTCAGCTTTGGGGCAGTGTGTGTGGGTGTGATGTGGTTCATGGCAGCCAAAAGGATGGACTGGATTACTTCTTACTGGGTGCTGTGAAGCACTGAAAGGTCAACATGGTACTTTGGTCAGACAGTTGGGGAATCACCTTTTAGCAGAGAATAAAGAGAGAAGCAGAACACCAGAGTTGGTCAAGAAGCCCACAGGGGAAAGCTGAGTGGTCAGGAAAGGATCTGGAAGACCTAGATGCGAGATAAATGAGGAAACCAAGGACTAGGAGAAATTTTATTAGGTAATGTTTACAGACAGAAATAAACCATGTGACAACAGATTTCTATAGAGGACATAGCTTTCATGGATGTATCCTGTGTGGGCACTAAAATTCTGACTTTTGTAGTCAGATAGGGGCCATTTAACTCAGTTTCATGTAATTAACCATACATAACTTACAGAGATTTTTGACCAGGGGATCTATGCCAAAGGATTTATTAAGAATGATTGAAGCCACACCTTTCAATGAGAATGATACAAAGCATACCAGATACATATTTATACAATAAACTCTAAAGGATACCTAAAAGATATTCAGTTGATTATACTATCAAACTCCAAGTTCTCTTCCACATGGATATAGTGATAACTAAAATAGCAGGGGAGTAGCTATGGTCCTCTCATAGTTCCCAAGCTGTTATTTGTTTTGATTGTGAGCAACTGAGATGTACAGTCTTGATTCCAGAGGCCTTGGTTACTAATTCTTGGTTTTATTTACTTGCTTTTAGTGTTTAAGTATTAAATTTTATCACATTTTTGAAACATCTTATTCCCTTTGCTATACATTTCGTACACAGTACTTGGGATGTAATTGTGCCTTGATAAACATTTTTTGAATGTAGGAATAAACAAACAACCATATCAGTGCTATCAAATACTCATTACATGCTGAGCTGAAGACAAGAACCACAGCTTGGTAAAGTGTGCAATGTCTACTAAAAATAATTCTATAGGAGCTTTATGGTTCAAAATGTATTCTTATGAGCAACATCTCATTTCATTCTTAGCCCTTTACTGACATGAATATAAATGAGTTACATCATAGTGAATGGCAGTAAGTATGAGGGACAAAAGAAGGAATGATTGACTCTATCTGGAAGGGTCTGGGAAGGCTTTCTGTAGGAGTTGACCTATGAACTGGGTTTTGAAGACATAACAGGATTTTTCAGGTAGGGCTGAGGAGGATAAATATTCCAGGCAAAGGACTAGCACATTCAAAGGCAGAGCAGGCATCATTATCCTCATTTACTAGGGCTTGATGCCCAGTAAGTGCATGGTAGAGCTTGAAACTACTCCTGATTTTTAAGTCTTGTGTTATTTCTACTACAGCCTGCTGTCTCTCTGGCTAATGAGGGACTAAACAGTCAGTCAGAATATCCTGAAAGATAGAAACTGTAATGCAGCTACAAGCTTCCTAGGAAATAACTCCCTGGGTCTTAAGAGTGATATCTATAAAGATGGAAATCCAAAGATAAGTAACACTCTGTGAAAATGAATCTGGAACACAACAGGAAATAAGGACCCAGAATCCAAGGCAACCAGCTGAAAAAGAAAGGAAACCAAGCACCTGATAGATGCCCCAAGTACACATAGTAACAATAATGACCTTGACAATAATAAAAGCACTTTAAATCTCCCACATTGGAACACACCCCAGAAGATTAAATTAGTCACCATGAAAACAGACTGTTTCTGATGTCACTAAAAGGGAAAAAAATGAAAAAAAAAAAATAGCCAAGCCAGATAAATAACTATTTAAAAAATAAAATAAAAAGAGGCAACAGAATAAGACTTATGAGGAAATTAGTACCTTAGAATCCACTCTTCCAAAATAATAAGAAACATAATTTTGGACTGACTCATACTAGTTGTTGACTATAGCTATGTAGAGACCACTGATGAATGGGACAGTCCTAAGTGGTCATGAAAAATGAAACTCATACGTGCAAGTTGCAATGAAAGCTTGTGTAATAGATGCCCGGGTCTTAAAATAAGAGCCACTTGGCAATGAAACTATTCTGTATGATATTGTAATGGTGGATACACATCATTGCACATTTGTCAAAACCCATACCGTGTACAATACCAAGAGTGAACCTTAATGTAAACTATCGACTTTAGCTAATAATAATGGAAAAATATTGGCTCATCAATAGTAATGAATGTAGCACACTAATGCAAGATGTTAGTAATAGGAGAAACTGTTACAGGGGAGGGGTATAGACGAATTCTGTACTTGCTGCCCATTTCTCTGTAAACCTAAAACTACCCTAAGAAATAAAACCTATTAATTAAAAAAAAATTAGGGCCATTTTAAGGTTGGTGTAGACCCTAAGGCTATATCTCACATTATATCAAATTTATTGAAATGTCCCCACATCCCACAGTAAATATTATTTTTGCTATGAAATATTTTCAGAAAATATTTTATAATTTTATAGTATTTTTATAATTTTGCTTTTTAAATTACTTGAGGCTGACTAACTCATTTGATTTGTGATCCTCAATTATCTAGCAATCATGGCATATACCCAAGTATTCTTGTGATGTGAAGAAATTTAAGCCATTGTTCAATTATAATAAATGTTTATGAATATTAATCAACTATGGGTCCTGTGTATATAATGTTATATTTTGAGACAACTAGATATTTAAAGTTTAATTTACCATGACTTTTTATATTTGAGGGCCAGTAAATTTTATCTTTCAACTCCTAACATTTTGTAGACCCTAAGAAGCCATTAATCCCTGGCATTATATCTATATATCCATATTCCCAGAGTGTAAAATGGACCTACTGAAAAAATATATATATATATATGTGTATATGGTATATAGATTTAAAGTAATAAGGCTAAGTTACAGGCACTGATGCATAAATATATTTATTTTTATGTTATTATACTTCATATTTATTATATTTCATTTTTATATTTTACCTGGTTTTCGTAACAAATTTCTAATCTTAAAAACGGCATACAGGGGGCTTCCCTGGTTGAGAGTCCGCCTGCCGATGCAGGGGACACGGGTTTGTGTCCCGGTCCGGGAAGATCCCACATGCCGCGGAGCAGCTAGGCCCGTGAGCCATGGCCGCTGAGCCTGCGGGTCCGGAGCCTGTGCTCCACAGCGGGAGAGGCCACAACAGTGAGAGGCCCGCGTATCGCAAAAAAAAAAAAAAAAAAAACAGCATCCAGGCATATTATTGCAGCTTCTTTTCTAATGGTATGTAACACTTTCAAACCTAGACTTGATCTTTTGTCATTTACATAACTCTAAATAGGGATCGTATGATACATACGAGACTTGTCATATTGCTACTTCCCAGCACAAACTATCAGGAATTTAAAGTTTTAAAGTGCTCATTAAAAAAAAAAACTAAATAAGATGAAGTGGAATAACATGAAATAAGAAAGGTAACCATTTTATATTTTCCAAAAAACACTGTGTCAGTAATCTTGCCTCCAGCCTTCCCTGATAGCTTTCTTCCAGAAGCACAGGGTAGGAGATTTTAGCTAAAGAAGGGAATTTAATCTAGCTATAAATGAGATTAAGTCTTATACCTCATTATACATCTGAGCATATTTTGTGAAGGAGAAGCTTTTCTCAAGGAAATACCTTATTCAAAGAATGAAGATATTCAAGTTTGAATACTTTAAAATAGTGTTCTCAGATTAACCTAAAAAACCAATGCTCATAAAACACCCAGGAAATCAGTATGGAGACAGGCATCAAAATCAAGCCACCAACCTTTTTTTCTTTTCATCCTAGTTATTTTATTCTCCTTCTAACTCTGTCTGATCAAAATTGGAGCAATAAAAAAGAAATGGCTTGTCTGGGTAAATCTTTCCATCAGGCTTATATTGGAGCCCTATAAGGTGATAGGAGGATAAAGAATAAGCATTCAACATAGGCGATGGTAACTCGATTAATATATATTCATCTATTCTTCCACTTATTGCACATTGATAGTAAGAATGTGCTCCCTTCTTGACTCTCAGGATACAGAGATGATAAGTGAACATTTTTGCTCTAAAGAAGTGCAAAATCTAGTAAAAAGCTATGAACAAAATTTTTACAAATGTAAATCAATATATTACAATAAAGACTGATGGTTGGCAGACATTTGGTCCTGTTCAAAAGGTACATTAGACATTTGGTCCACACCAAAAGGTCCTTGAGGGCTTCCCTGGTGGCGCAGTGGTTGAGAGTCCGCCTGCCAATGCAGGGGACATGGGTTCGTGCCCCGGTCCAGGAAAATCCCACATGCCGCAGAGCGGCTGGGCCCGTGAGCCATGGCCGCTCAGCCTGCGCGTCCGGAGCCTGTGCTCCGCAACGGGAGAGGCCACAGCAGTAAGAGGCCCGCGTACCACAAAAAGAAAAAAAAAAAAAAGGTCCTTGATATTTGTTTTTGTCCAAAACCATTTGGCATGGACCAAATATGCTTATGGATATTTTGGATAGGACCAAATTTCAAGGACCTTTAGGCATGGACCAAATGTTTTATGCACCAAATGTCTTGTGGACATTTTAAACAGAATTAAATGTCCTGCAAAGGAGAGGGATAAGTATAAAATAGAACTATGTACAAAGTAGTGGCAGAACAGAGAAGAAAGAGATTAGTAACATCTCTTGCAGAGATTAGTAACATCTCTTTGCAGAGAGTTAAGAGAGAAGTGATGGAAAAGGGATATTTGTGCTGGGTTTTTTAAGATGAATAAGAGTTTGCCAGATTGGAGAAATAAAGAACATTCTGGGCAGAAATAAAGAACAGCATGTGTAAAGGCATGTGAATTGAAACAAAAGTCTTATATTGGGGAACTTATTTGTGGCTTGAGACTCCTACAGCTGGGACTACATGTGTCTATTGAGCACTTGAAATGTGTGTAGTGCCAAATGTTAAAATGATAATACTCCGGGTTACCTATTGTTGTTTTGGGGTATTTGGTTGGTTGGTTTATTTGTTTTTCTTATTTTAATGTGGCTACTAGAAAGTTTAAAATTACATATTTCTATTGGACAGTGATGCCTAGAGTGTTGAAAACAAAGAATTAATTATGAGAGATAAGGCTGGATAAATCTTCAGGGGCCAAGTCATAAAGACTATTTTGTGACATAGAAAATAGTCTCGACTTGCTCCTTAGAAAAACCCCATATAATAATCAAAGAGCAGTCATGGGAGGTGATGTGGTAGCAACTATAGGGGACATCGTAGGAATAGGAAAAAGAGGGAAGTCTTCTGGGGAGGAGAAAGGGAGCACTGAGGTGAGACTCCAAAGCTAACCAGAATCCAAAGCCCCTGAGAAAAAGTCTTTTCATAAGCAGAGCGATACGGCCAAAGCACAGAGCTAGACCAAAGAGCAATCTAATGACGTAGGTGGTTAGATCTGTAGTTGTAAGAAGAAGATTGGCTGGACAGAGGAACCAAGAGCCAGAGCACAGCACACGTTGTTTTTCAGTGGCTTACATCACAAGCTCCTAACAACCAATTGTGTTCCAAAGGAGGCAGGAAATAGCATCTGGCTGCCTTCCGCACAGTAAATGCAGGCTGTGCTGGACCTGGTAACTTGGCAATGTGACCTCACTTAATGAGCACTCTTCCCATCATTTAATGACTCCCTAAAGCAGACCCTACCTTGGCCAGTATCTGGTCCTGCTCTCTGGGAATAAGCAGTAAATTGCAGGAAGTAATGTTTTCAAGGCAGCAGATGGCACTCTCTCCTATGCGTCAGTACTGAAAGTTTTAATGATAGGAGAGGCTGTCTTTTACAGATTTAAAGACTATAGTATTTTTCAGGAAAGTTAGGGGTACTTAATTCTAAAGTCTAATCTACATAGAAATCCCCATTCCCAATTCTAGAAATTTATCCCAAGGAAATAGTTTGAGAGAATGAGGAAGTAGGAAATATATGGGCAAAGATGCAGATTGCAACATCATTTATAAAATTAGAAGCAATCTAGATACTTATAGATAGGAGAATGGGGAAATTTTTGTCTATCCAATCTATAGAATATCCAATCTATAGAATAGAATTCAACCAACAAAATGATAGATGTGGAAAACGCTTCTTAGCTAAGATTCAGTGAAAATAGTGCAATGGACAGTATTTCCATAATACAATCTTTGCTCTGTAAAATATACATGAACATTAGACTGGAAATTCTGTACCAAAAGGAAAAATGAACATAGTTCCTTTAGGGTGCTAGGATTATTAACACCTGTGCTTGTTTTTCACATTTTAAGTAAAATGTAATTGTCTAAGTATGATATGGTCACTTCCCCTCCTAAGAGAGCCTAACCTAGAAAGCTCCTGGGTCGTCTGTGCTTTGGTTAATTTTGAAATAGGGAAAGAGTGTTAAAGTAGCTTAAGACTCCCCAGAGCTCTGCCTGGTGGTCTGACATTGGGAAGTTTTACCTACTGTATTCTTTACAGCCTGTTTTGTTTTGTTTTTTTTTTCCCTAAACTCTCCCTTTAGAGTTGCTGTTGGAGCTGACACAGAATTCATTACATTCCTGGGGGAGCTCTAAGAACTGGCCACTCTGAAGTGAGATACTGGTGTTGGATTTCCGGGGCTTGCACCAAGAGCGCAGGAGGTTGTAATGATGGATAGCTGTTGGAATAGTTTTTTTTCTCCCTGGCCCCTGCAGAGGGAGTCGTGGCTCTGCAGTAGGAAAAGAGATGGTTACTTTGTTCCCCACATCTGCAGTGTGACTCAAGAAAGAACTTACTGCAGCAGTCCCCTTAAGGAAAGATGTGACACAGTCTCCAACAGGCCATCAGGGGTTCCTGCAAGATTCATTCCCCCTTAGCAGAGGCAGGAAAGGCCAACTGTGCAATGCGTAACTACCATTTACTGAGCCACAGTGTTAAGCCATTTTTGTGCTGGGTGCTTTTTGACTGTTACCACCCTTACCTTCACAGCAACTCTACGCAGATGCTACAGCCCCATTTTACACAGGAGAAAACGGAGACACAAAGAGACTGGGTATTTTATCCAAGGTTTCTCAGTATGGAAATTGCTGAGTTGGAATCAAATCCAATCATCTGACTCCATGCTCTTTCCACTATAGCTGAATGCAGATGGTCTCCTGTCCTAGGACTTGGACACAGTTGCCGCTGGAGAAGCTTCTCCTTCACTGTAGACCGTGAGGGGTTAGAGAAATGAGAGCACAATAGACTATTACAGTTGAAGTCACTCAGAACACCCTCAGGAAAACTTTGTTTTACAAACTGGAAAATGAAATTTAAGGAGTTAAGATTCTTTTTAAAAACAATATTTGTACAGTGCTTTAAACACAACTTTTATGGGCTGAATTATCTCCCCAAAATTCATATCTTGAAGCCATAATACCAAATATCTCAGAATGTGACTACATTTAGACATAGGGTCTTTAAAAAGGTAATTCTGTTACAATGAGGTTTTTAGGGTGGCCCCTAATCCAATACGACTGATGTCCTTTTAAGAAGAGGAAATTTGGACACAGACAGATACAGAGGGAAGGTCACATGAAGACACAGAGCAAAGCAGCCACCTAAAAGTCAAGGAGAGAGGCCTCAGAAGAAATCAGCCCTGCCAATACGTTGATCTCAGACTTCTAGCCTCCAGGACTATGAGGAAATAAATCTCTGTTGTTTAAACCACCCAGTCTGTGGTACTTTGTTATGGCAGCCCTAGCAAACTAATACAACTGTTCCCACTTCTGTTATGTCCTTAAAATAATTCTGTAAGGGAAATTGATAGCATTATTATTTTTTTTTTTTACTGATACAGAAAACGTGGCCTGGAAAGAAAAGGCAAAGGCACTTGGGAGTTCCAAAAACATTTAGGTTAGTTTTTATCAAGCAAGAAGTTTATATGATGTCAGAGAACATACCTTCATTCTAAAGGTGGTTCTTTCTCCTTTCTGAGGCTACGGTGAGCAAAATATCTTTAGAGTAGGATCACAGAATATTAGAGAGTGCTTTTTGAGATTATCCTCTCATTTTATAGATGAATAAATAGAGGCCCAAAGAGAGTTTTTTGTGTGTCTCTTGTACCAGGATTGCAATGCAATTGAGGGGACTAGAAATCAACAAGTAATTGGCAGCCATGCAGCTGATTAGTTGTAGTACAGCTCTTAGGCACTTGGCTGTAAACAGAATGGCCTTAATGTTTTCTTTACTTAAAAAAGAAACACGAAAATCAAAATGTTATTCTTGTGTCATGATAAAAATTCTTTGTCTATTCCCTCCAATTCACAAATAGCACAAGGGTTTATAAGATCTTGACAGAACCCACAGGAGCATTTTTTAAAATGCTTTAATCTTCTATTGTGATTTTTTCTGTTACGTCCAGTAGCTGGCACCACTTTAACCACACAAAGCAAGAGAGCTGTTAAAAGGCTAGAACGCTTGTTGTACAGATCAGTGGTTCTCAAATCTTGGTCTCTAGACCAGCAGTATCAGCAACACCTGGGAACTTGTCAAAAATGCAGATTTTCCTGTGTCCCACCCAATTTAATTACGATCTTTGGGGGTGAGGGTGCTAGCAATCTGTTTTAACGAGTCATCTAGGAGATACTGTTGCATACTAAATCATGAAAGCCACTGATAAAGATTATTCACAGAAAACCAGGTTTGCATGAAAATCAGGCAATAGTTTTCCACATTGAGGCAACATGAAAATATGCAACATTAAAAATGTTATTTCCTAATAGATCCAATGCTCTCTTTTCAAATTTGATAGGATGAGCAAACCTCATCAATGTCTCTGCTATTAGCCCTGTGATTAATTGCCTACTATGGGCCTAGCCCTTTACATGCATCAACTCATTTAATCTTCACAGCAACCCCACATGGGAAGTGTTCTTATCTCTCTTTTTATAGATGAGGAAACAGAGGTTCTAGGGTCATAAAACTGCCTCGTTTACACAGCTAGTAAATGACAAGCCAGGACTTAAGGTCAGCTCAATTTTAATGCCAAAGCCCAGACTTTTTTTCTTTATGCCCATTTAGGGTCATCAGATTTAGCAAATATAAATACAGGATGCCCAGTTAAATTCAAATTTCAGCTAAACAACACATTTTTTTTTAGTATAAGGATGTGCCATGCAATATTTGGGACATATCAACAAAGTATCTATTGTTTGTCTGAAATTCAATTTACCTAGGTATCTTGTATTTAATCTGGCAACCCTATCCCATTGTTTCCTTAAGTCTGCTTTCCAACCAGTTGAAGAAAAAGAAACTGGAAAAGGGTCTTCCCTGAGGGTCATTAAGACTAAACTGGAGCCTGGGTCTCACTCCAAAAGCTGCATTTTAACACAATGCCCAAGTGATTTATATGAACACTACTGTTCAAGAAGCAATGAACTAGAATGTTACAGTCCAAAATGATTTTGATCTATAGCTAGGGACCACATTCAGAGCCCCCACTAGCCCTGAGATTCTATGATTCTATCAGAAAAGATGATGTGAGGTAGGTTATCAGTTTACTTTTTTTTTTTTGCTTTTATTTGAAATACTGATATAAATCTATACAAGGCAATGAGAAATGTTGAAAAGTCAATAAATATTTCATTTACATCATTATCCTTCTTGATTAGGTTTTTGAGGGTAGGGGTAACATTGAGAAGAATTTCATAATTATTAAAGTATCACCAAAAATGCCTTTAATATTGGATTTCAAATCTCTCATTCAAGTAGCTACTGGGGGGTCACAGCAGAAGCAAGGCTACTCATTTACAAATAAGAATACATTCTTTAGCCATCAAATATGAGACACAAAGGGAGAAAAATAATTTCCCAAATGCTACTTTTACACACTCAATCATAGTTTATTAAACACCTGGGGGAAGCAAAAGTCCTCCTCCCATTGTGACAGACATACACAATTTGTGTAAGATGCCATAACATTCTTTCATGCAACACTATAAATGAGTTTTTGGAGGAATCAGCCTCAAGCTCCCTAAGACAAGAATGGCATCCAACAGCTCCTACTACTGTGCCTATAAAAATCATTATAGCTCAAATAAATGTATGAATTAAACACATATTAATTTCCTACTATGTGCTGGGTTTGGAGGCTGGGCTTACATGTAAGAAAAAGGGGACAGGAAAATCCAGGTATGTGCAATGATTCAGAGGAATTCAAGCAATGACACTGTCTAGGCCAGGACCTTGAAATGGAGAGAGACATGGTAGTATGTGTGCATAGGAGGTGGTGAAAAGGGGTTGGATATAAGGCCAGGAAAGCAGGCTGGGGGGTCTTATCAGAAAATCTGTGCAGTCTCCAATCTTGAGCTTGTTGTCATTGACCTATATCTATCTTCAATTAAGCAAAAGTAATATATTTCCATCTGTTTGGTTTTCTGTAACGGAGTTTTTCTGCTTTAATAAATATTTATCTGATATATTATTTTGCTCTTTGACATTAATTCACACCTGGCTTAGAAAAAAGTACTTCATTAAATATTAACTATGGCACTTAGGAAGTTTTGGATCTCCAAATTATTAGTAACATCAAGCAAATATATACCAACCTCTCTTCATATCTGGCCCACAGAGGTTCCCATTATGAAAAGAGTTTTAGTGATTTATTTTTTCTCAGCTCCTCCGGTGCTATTTTTCACAAATTCCTATAAGCAATCTACAAATTAGATACTGAACAAATGTATGTTGCACTATTCCACTGAGTCTACAAGGTTATTAAAATGTCTATTTATTCCTAAAACACTAATCCAGGCTCAAGCACTTGAATAAGAATCTCTCGGGGACCTGTCTCTCCTTTGTGCAGGGCAAAGCGCCTACAAGTGGAGTATGAGTCTGCATGCGTGCCTGTCTGGAAGGAATAGATAGTAGCTTATGCTAAGTCATGGGGGAGTTCTTCAGTTGTTTTGTGCTGTGCTGCCAGGACTTTTCAACACCAGTGGAGTCTTCTGTGTCTTAATCACTGTCTGAAGGAGTTCAAGACTATCTTAAGAGACATGGGGGGTTGGGGGGAGCTAGACACAAATCATACCATCTGACTCTCCTTCCTCTACCAGGTTATTGACCATAATAGTGCCCCACTCTGGGCTGAGGCCTCGACTAGATACTTAACATTTTGTCATTTTTTTCCTTACAAACCTACATAATATGTGAATATTATGAATATGTGAAATTCACATATTATGAATATGTGAAGCATGTGATTTCAATATGTGAAATCTCCACTTGACAGAGGAAGACATAAACCCAAGGTCAGTGAATGGCAAGGGGTATCTAACCCAGATATGTCTAAGTCGAAAAGTATGTTCTGTGTTCACTAAGATGCACTACTTCTCTACCCCATGTAAAATGTGGTTTAAAAAAGTCAATAGCAAAAGCACACTTAGAAGGAAAAGAAGGAGTAAGGGTGTGGGCAAGGGAAAGGTTAGGGAGTTTGGGATTGTCATGCATAAGCTGCTATATTTAAAGTGGATAACCAACAAGGACCTACTGTATAACATAGGGAACTCTGCTCAGTATTACGTAACAACCTAAATGGGAAAAGAATTTGAAAAAGAATAAATACATGTATATGTATAACTGAATCACTTTGCTGTACACCTGAAACTATCACAACATGTTAATCAACTATACTCCAATATAAAATAAAACGTTTAAAAAAAGAAAAAGAAGAAGGAGAAGAAGAGGACTATGGTGTATGGACAACTTTAGGCCTGAGTGTGGAGCAGGGCGGAGCTCAGAGCAGTCAGTCAGGCCCACCTGCAGGTTCTGTAAATGTTAAGTGCATTCCTGCCAGTGCTGGTTAATCTCCATTTGCACCGGGAGGCAGGGCAATTCTCCACAGCCTTTCTGCCAGTCTTGTGAGAGCTTTGTACAGGATGATCTTTTCAAGGATGCGTGCATGGCAAATAGCCTTGGAAGGTAGAGACAGTGTCCCCCCTTCAGGGCAGAAGGAAGACTTGTTTTCTGACCAGGATGTCGATAATGTCTTCCCCTGGGGACAAAGGTCGCACGTGTTGCTGGCATCCCTCTGAGGGGTCTCCTAAGCTCAGCGTTCCTCAGCGGTGGCACAGCTCACAGTGTGCACGGTATCCACGAGGACCCACTTCCACATGGCCCTCACGAAACTTGGGGACAAGGGAACTCACGCAGACACGAAGCTCAGGCCGTCTGTCATGCCCTGAGTAATCAACTGTCTAAGTCCATCTGTATGCCCTGCCTCCTTACCAACCGAACCCACACAGCCGTCCAGAGCTGACCCAGCAGCTGTCCACTGCTGCTTATGGGCTGCTTAACAGCATCATCTGCTCTGCACCCCATCCATTCTCCACACTCTTCTGTCCTGTTCTGAGCCTGACTCCTAATAACCGCATCCCCCTCCTCCCTTGCCTCTGGCTTCCTGGTTAGGCTGGGCCAATGGGAGGTGCCAGAGGAAGGTGAAGACAGAGAGGTCAGGGTATTTATTTCTCTTGCTCCTTCTCTGCCGCTCTGGCTCTGGCTTCTGTTGGCAGTCTCTCCTTCATAGCCACTCTGGCTCTCCCTTCTCCACCCTCAGACCCAGGGAGGAAAAGAGTGTGTCACTCTTGCTAGACCTTGACTAGGTCACCATCCCTTACTGGATCCTTAAAGCCAGCCCAAGTCTCTGTAAACAGACTTCAGGAAAGCTAGCTGCAGTTAAACTCTTTTGAATGTGCCGCCTTGCTTTCAGAAATAATTTAAAGGAGTTTTTTTTAATGTGGAACACAGGTTATACATATTTACATGCAAGACTGCCTATTAAACGTTAAATTACCTCTTCTTCTTCATCTTACCAAGTCATTATAGCCACCTTGGACTTAGAGCAGCCAGGGACCTCCATAAAGGCAAGGATGTTTGCCTTGATTTCCAGTATTCTAAGGATGGTTCCAACTGAACTGGGTTAAAAATGCATTTTCCCCTGCTCCTAGCTATATTGTTTTGATTATAGAAGTGCTGTGGATCGGCATGTTGGTGGACACAATAAAGATGTTCTCTTTGCCAGTACGCAGTTCACTGCACCTCTTCTGGCAATAGTTATGATCCCCAGTGTGTACATAGTGCACTCTAAGCTTTGGTTTAGTTAAATAAATGCACAGAAAATTAAATAAGGGCCACAACATAAAACCATCCTACATAAAATTGGATCATTTGGGGAACTCAGAATCACAGTTTTTAGTTGCAAGAATTGTTAACAGAACTCTTTCATTTGATAGTTCATTCAATTCTAGAAAAATTTTAGCAGAAATATTATTTAAATTATTTTAGTTTCTGTCAAAATCATTTCATTTTCCCTTTTTAAATATTATTTCTACAACTCATCAGAAAAAAAAAAAAAAGCTACAAGAACAGTTCTAAAATTCCAAACTGACAGAAAAGCATATTATCCCAGTACCACATATAGGAGAAACTTAGTAAGTAAGGTGTTTCCTTTTGTTAATAATAATGATGACAATGAGTGAACTAGGACGTGATGTTTGTGCTTTGTCTTAAAGTATAGGCAGGTGTTAGCCAGGAGGATGGGGCTGTGCAAGGGCAACTGAAGCAGAGGAGACAACCCAGGCAAAGGACTGGAGCTGAGAAAGAAGTTAATGTAGCTCCTGTGAGCTATATCCTAGCCGTTCAGAGTTACAGGAGCATAAAGGGTAAGCTAGCACTAAGAAAAACAGAGGAATCTGCTTCCAGCTGTACAGCTCGGCTCTTCTCACTATAAATGCCACCCAGCTCAGGGCTGGAAAATAGCCATAATCAATGAAATCTAGGTTCTCAATTGACCAAACAATCATGATCAACCATTTGGGGATCCCTATTTCCACTGAGTCAACAGTTATTTAGCATTTGTTATACTCTAAGCACAGTGATAAGTGATCCTATCAAAATTCTAAGCAATTTTAACTAAATTAAATGGTCATTATGAACCGAGGTCAATGCATCTATTGAACCATCTCCACAACTTTTGTCCCTTCCAAGAATTGGTTTTTGATTCTCTTCCAGGAAGTCTGAATCCACAAAGCATCTAGAACAAAATAGTTCAAAGTAAAACTGGGCTCTACACTAATGAATGTGAATCTAAACAAGGGGTAGCTTGTGAGTAATTTAGCCCCTCCATTATCTTCATCAGTAACCCCCCCCAGATCTCTCCCCAAAATAATCATACAAGTAAGTAAAAGCAGAATGCTTATTACATTAACACAACTTCAAGACCATCACCTATAACTCAGCACAGCCAGACTATCTTCTCTAAACTTCATCTACATAGAAATGCTACCTAAGTAGAATTTCTACCTAAAGTGCTGTTTTATTTCTAATGTGGGAGCTTTGGGGAAGGGAAAACGGTCTCAGAAATTAGAATAAAAGGTAAGAAAGAAAAAAAGATATGCTTCTGCTAGCAAAGAATTTATATTGCAACTAGATTATTTTTAAAAGTACTTAATAAGAGACAGTCATAATGGCCCATGCTTAGAAGAGCCACCCTTGGTTTAATGCACTGCTGTCGCCATTTTGAAATTCTTTATGATTTTTGAACAAAGGGTCCAATTCATTTTAAACTGGGCTCCACGCATTAAGTAGTTGCTCTTGCCTGTAGGTGACATAGGAGTCCTCAGATGTGTGGTCATTGAGTGTACAACTGGTTAGAAAAAGCAAATGGAGAAAGACTTATGCCAGGCTTACAGTAATATTTTGGAGTCAAATAATTTCAGATAATATTCTTTCTGGGAAAACACTAAATAAATAAATAATACCAATAAATTAAAACTAAATTCTGAAATAATCTCCCAAGATGGTTCCAAAAAATTAAATTAACCTACTTTTGCTCTGCCCATTCTTCTTTGACTTAAGTAGCTGGTAAATTAGCTTCCATTTTTGTCACTGGTTCAGCCTCTAGAAAGATTTAGTACCACAGAGAAACAAAGAAATAAGCACCTAGTTGTCTGAGAATTCCACAAGGTGTCATCTTTGAGCTAAAATGATAAATCCAATAAGTGGAAGATAGTTTTCATTTAAAAATCGAAGATTCTAAGCCTCCATTTTGAACTCTGTGGGTTTGGATCTATAGTAATACAGCAAGTCCCACTTGTTGCATACTTAGTATGTGCTAGGCACTTAATGTACCTTATTTCTCATCTTTAAAATAACCTTGTATTGATTTAAACTGGCATTTTACAACGGAAAGAGCCAAGATTCATAGAAGTTAAGTCAATTTCCCAAGGCGTACAGCTAATAAGTTCCAGAGTCAATATTCAAAGACAGAACTAGCTGAGCCCAAATTCTGTGCAACTTCTGCTTCACTGCACAGTCTCAAAGTAGCAAACAAAGAAAATAGGCAAAGGAGTTCAAAGAGTGAACAAAAAACAAACTCAGGGATCTCCCTCCTGTCCAGGCTCTATTCTACCCTAGCTAAGTAGCAGCCGGAGTGCCACACAGGGCCCAATAAACATCAACCTAGCAGTTGCCCTCTCCAGAGTTTGTGAGCACAAGAGGGGCACACACCAGGGCCACTCCCAGGGGTATATAAGTCCTGCAAAGGGCGTTCCAGTAAAATCCCATTTGTTTTGATCATCGTCTGTTATCTTTATATAGTGTCACAAATGATGTTCAGAATAAATTATGGACGTTAATACTACTGTTGCCTCCAGATGTTCCTAACTGGGAAATCATCTGCAAGGCTTCCTGCTGTCAGGAGTCTCTTTACACCTGTGATTTCTTGAAGAGACCTGTAAAATCTTCCCCTCCCCTCTAAAGCTCTAGGGCCATTCTTCTCTTACTTTCAAGGTAATCCAACATTAAGTTCACTGCTGGTTGTTCTGATCAGCACTGTAGCTGAGCCTTATTCCCAAGATAAAATGCCTCTCTGTATCAGATTCTTGTCATTTGGATCCATTGTTTTGTTCTCCTGAACCTGAACCTCTTTCCTTGGGCAGGCAGTAAAAAGCACAAGGATAAAGATCTCAGGCTCTGAGTTTGTGTCCTGGTACCATCACTTTTACGGTGACCAACTATCCTGGTTTTGCTTGAGACTCTCCCGGTTTTAGCATCAAAACTCCAGTGTCCCAGGAAATCCATCAGTCAAGGGTAAACTCAGATGGTTAGTCACCTTAAATTCCTTCCTAACTTAGGCACCTTGAACAAGTTACCTAACCTCTCAACACCTGACATGTAAAATGGGCAAGATACTAATATTTACCCCATCAGGTCATTGTGAAGATCAAATGAGGTGTGTACACAGTACTTAACATACAATAAGTATTCAAGACACTTTAGGTGATATTTCTCTTGACCAACTCAGCCCATAGTTCTTCCAGAGAATCCAAGGCTGGAGGGCTGCCCTGCTCTTGCCAATGCCTTCCCAAAGAGAGGATTCCTGCTCCAGGGCCTGAGACTTGGGGCCCATCCAGATCTTGCCATCTCTTGTTTTTTCCATATTGCTTGTCCCTGTACCATCATCCCTCCTACTTAAAAAGCCTCCGGGAGCTCCTTGTTTTTAAGCATCAGTAACCATTTTGACAGCTCACACTCCCCAAAGCCTCAGTGACCACGAGAATGTCCCTCTCAAGGAGGCACAGCCAGTAATCATGGGGGACAGTAAGGAAGGTCTACCCTGGTGTTGCCTAAAACTTGAGAGTGGCTGAAAATGTATCCCTTAATTCCATTCACTCATATAACATGGATCTAACCTCGAGAATAATTTTGTTGACTTGGTCAATAATTCTTTGCAATCCAACTGTATCTAATGCCCTGTGTAATTAAAGATCTTTCTTCAACCAAGCATTTAATGGATGTCATGTTTGACTACACTTTGACACATATATCTTCATCATCATTGCAAAGATTGCTTTTCACTCCTTTATAGAAGCACTGTGCATAATTAGATTCTGTTTCATATTATAAAATACATTTTTCCTTGCAACAAGAAAAAGGAAAACATGGTTAAAGTATTGCCTGCTGTATTTTCTTTATCCATCTTGTGTACACTTGTGTTTATGTTCAAACACGTTAAAAATATATGTACATATTGCCTCACTTTAGGACGCTTGCCAAGACATTCTGGCTATATGTTATCTACTACTCATGAAATCATAACCAAGAGTCTATAACGGAAAATTGTATGCTGTATTTCTATCTTCTAAAGAGATACTTGGAGGTTATATACCCTTTTCATAGGAGACCATCTCTTACTAAATTTTTAGACTTTGCCATTTTAAGTAAAATCAATACCTTGGGACAGTAATATCTGTATTTGGTCCTTTGTTTCCTCATCCAAAATGTCTTAGTCATCAGCTGAATGCCTGACTTGCACAGGAGAGCCGGTTTGGATGGTCTTCAATGCAGATTTCTGTGTAGCTCAAGTATACCTTCTTCACAAGTCTTGACCGATGTTCTCACAGGATTGCAGAGTAGACTTCATTCTCCCCCTCCACCCAATCTCTAATCCCTCTCTGAGAGAGGAATACAAGACAGCTCCTCTGAGAGCTGCAGTCCCCACTGACTCTGAGGGAGAGACTCACCTATCTACACAACAGCTAGGCCTGCTCTCCCAACTGGCTGCACAGAAGCAGTCCAAAGGAGCACCTCGGGATTAGTTCAGTTGTTGAGGCTCCAACTGAAGTATGTGCTTCTGATGAAGCATCTGAATTTGGATTCTTTTTTTTTTTTTTTTTTGTGGTACGCGGGCCTCTCACTGTTGTGGCCTCTCCCGTTGCAGAGCACAGGCTCCGGACGCGCAGGCTCAGCGGCCATGGCTCACGGGTCCAGCCGCTCCGCGGCATGTGGGATCTTCCCGGACCGGGGCACGAGCCCGTGTCCCCTGCATCGGCAGGCGGACTCTCAACCACTGCGCCACCAGGGAAGCCCTGAATCTGGATTCTTGATCCACATGTCACACAATTTAATAGAAAGTCTCAGAAAATTAAGGTATCACAATATATCTCCCTATTAACTTCCAACCTTCAGATTTCATGACACAATGATTTAAATGGAGTTTGGACCTAAACTATGTAAATCACAGTATACATGGTGAAGCATAAGCTTGTAATACTGAAATCATTTGACAATTAGGCTCTGGTTTCTGGAAGAGTCAATCAGGAAACTGCATAGCAAAGATAATGATGACAGGAGCTTGAGGGTGCAGTGAGAGAGGAGAACTTCAAGATACTTTCCTCTGACATGTTCCAAGCTGACTCTGTCAGTGTTACTCAGCAGTCAAGATTGCCAATATACTGTCAGAAGCACCAGAGACAACAGAAAGCACCTGCCTAATGGAATAGAGTCTTATAGTCTAATTCTAAGTCAACCAATCAACCCATTAAAGACTCCTATAAAAGTGATTGTATCAACACTATACCATGCATATTTTCCTTGTCATGAACATGTATTCTTTAGATATCCCTGGAAACGAAGCTTCTTGGGACACAGAATTCTAGACCCCTAGAATATCAGAGCTAAGGACCTGTCCAGCCCTCTCATTTAACAGATGAGAAAACAGTACAAATTGTGAAGTACAGGTTTATCCAGATAGGTCTTAAACTCTCCAGCAGGGTTCCAGAAATAAGAGTTTTCAATATTAGAAAGAAGAGAAGGGGGACTTCATAGGCTTTAAATGTGATCATCATCAGTAAAAAATACCCATTGCTCTTGATCTCTGAATTATTGGACCAGTTTCAGTCAACTAAGATCATCATTAAGTTTGAACTTAAACCCAAAAGGGACAAAGAAAGCTACATGATCTCAAAAAGAGAAAAACATGGAAAATTTTCCAACTCATCATCCATGACTTTTTGTACCATTATGCATCCATAAATCCTAATTTTACTTCTGTGACCTATATCAGCACACTCCATTTGAAGTGGCTCTCATTATTATCTTAGATCTAGCACAGAGTTCCTAAAGTACCTCTATTTCTAAAGGACATGGAAAGTTTCTGAAAGTCAGAAAGTTTTGTGCAATCTCACACTGGTCCATTAACATCATTGTTTCAACATTAGGGAGACAGATTCAGGCAATTTAAGATGTTTATGTATACAAATAGCTCCCTAACAGTCCCCTTGACCAGATAGCATAGAAAAACACATTGATTTACTGCCCAGCACCATCTTATCAATACCCAAAGGAGCTTCAACTTCTTTAAACTGTTGCTCAAAGGTGTTGCCATTCTGCCTATAATTTCTCTCCTGAAGAAATTCTATTCCATTTATCCAGAAATTCTAATATTTTCATATATCACCTCTGCTAGGAATAATTAGTTACTAAGAAAATGAGTTGCTGACTCAAAAGAACAACTTAAGGATTTGGCAACACCAACTGTAACAAGTATCCCAACCTTTAACTCTGTGGATTAATCACTACCAGAAAGAAACGCAATCCCACACTGGATAACGTGTAACTAACAATGATATAATTAAGCTTTAGATCTTTGTATAATCTTATTCCATTTCCAGATTTGTTATATGACTTATTTCCAAGTCAGAAGGTCATCTCTGTCTACGAAACCAAAGTTGATAGCTTCCCCCCAAAATAGGAACATCTAAAAAGCCCTGGATCCCTCAAGGGTAGTAATGGAATAAGTTACTGTAGAGTAGAACAAAACTTGCCTACATCTGACTTATCAGAAATGTTTCCTTTCAGGGACCCATTTATTCATTCTTTAATTCATTTAACAAACTTTTAGTGAGCACCTACTCTCTTCCAGGCACTAGGTCAACATCGGGAATTCAAAGACAAGTAAGGTACGTTCCTTCTCTCAAGAAGCTCATCATCAAACAGACAGGTTAACAAATAATTACATTGCTTTACTCACATCTATAACCTACAGTAAATGCCTATGTAATTGATGAGCAGCCTGCTTAGATCAACCTTCAACCCTTTCAGTACTTATTGAATTGGTATTATAATCTTTGCATATCTTCTCAAAGTCTAACGATTTTACACTTTAGATGATTCTTTAAATAGCATCTAGCCTTTTATTAAAATAATCAATCCCTTACCACAAAGGTGCCCCAAGTTATTGATCATCCAATTTCACATCTTACAGGAATTTATAACCCACCCCCCTAAACACACATACATCCAAACACACACACAGCCTTTGTCTCATAGCCTGTCTAGTGAGGGACTCTCTTGAGTGCTACGTGTTCCTCCAGTCTTCAGACACCACACCAAGAAAAGTAGTAGACAATGAGTTCACTTGTCACTCAATACCCCGAGTGCACTTTGGAAACATCAGCTAGGCCTGATGACCTCAGGAAGACTAATAGCAGAAAAAACCTTATCCACAGGACTGGGGTTTAGAGGCATGAATCTTTTACTTGTAGAGATGTTATAAGATCTAGAAATACTTATTGTTATTGAGCCCTTATTATGAGCCAGGAAATGTGAGCTTGAGTATTTAGCAGGTATTATTTAATCCTCACAAAAATGCTATTATCCCCTTTAAAGATAAGGCAACTGAGGCCATGTAACTTGCCCAAGGCCACACAGTGGTAAGTGGTGACAGCCTGATCAAAATCCAAACAAGCTGACTTCATAGCCACCCTATAACAGGACAGAGTTAGAGAAACTGGAATCCAAGATCTTAGGATGGCATTGTGTTAAGATACCTGAATAGTGAACTTAACATACTTCCTTTGAGGACAAGATTGTCCTTAGATTTTGGCGAAAGCCACGTGTCATGGGAAATATCCATTAGCCACACAGTTTTGTCTTTACCTTAGTAGATCCTGATTTACACAAAGAGTCTGCTTCCAAATTCTGCTCTTTCTTCTGTACCATGATGCCTGTTTATAAAGCTTATCTGTGGTACAGATATAGAAGAGACTGGAGAGTTCTGAAAGGATTGGACTATAAAACTGGACTATAAAAAAATAGATGTTCATGTTTCATCATAACTGACTTATTAAAGTTAACCAGTTGCTTTCAGCTAAATGTGGAATGTCTGGCTGCACTGGAAGAACATTTTCATTCTGCTTCTGAAACTTGTAATACCTTGTCTATTAATGAGGATATCGTTCTGAGTGCTTCATGTTTACGCTAGTACCAACCCCCATTCATTACCCTGAGTTTCCACTAAAGTGAAGCCAGAGCCAACTATATTTAACATCCAGAAGTGAGCCTCACAGACACATAGAACTGTGTCTAGTTGAGAGCTGCGTGGCAGACAGTCACAGGGCCCCACCGTGGTTAATGACATCAATATGAAGTCCCGTGTCTGTCATCTGGGGGAAATGTTTGTGATGATGGCATATTCCTCCTTTCAATTCTCACTTTCCTCTTAAGGAAGATTGCTCATTTATATCCTCTGAGGATGCTCCTAACAAGATGGATGTACCATCATATGTTTAAGGCGGGAGAAAAAAAGGCAATTGCAGGAGTTCAAGAAAAAATTTAAAGCTGAATCATCCCCAGTAATCTCCCAAATTTATATCCCTCAGTATCACGAATTACTTCTATAAACATTAGTTTAGAAAACGAACTTTTCTCTTACAGCTGCATGGTGAAGAACCACATCACATCCATACAGTAAGGATTTTATTTTCAATCTAATGTGTCAGTGGCAGTTTCCAATAAGAAAAAGCAATTTGCTAGTCTAGCCAATTACAATTTGTCCTTGGATGAAGATGACAGCAAAGTCTGTGCCTCTGGTTCATTGAAAACATCAGAAAGATATCCCCAATACTCAGTCTGTTTCCCTATAAAGTTAAGCATTAAGGAGGTGATTTAAATTCAGTTTAACTTCCATAGCAAATCAAGGGAAAGGCATTGCTATCTAATGGTAGGAGCAGGTTTTCAGAATTGTCCAAAGCAACAGTGGCATGCATTTCAGTGCCTCCAGTTATATTCTCACCAGGAAGCCTTTATTCTGTACCCTGAGTGTATAGGGTTACTTAAGGTATCTATACTACCATACATAGGTATATTTAAACATACAGCCCTTGCTTTATTTGATACCTCTTTTACCAAAAGATGACCCATGACTAAAAATGAGAGGTTTGGAAAAGAACGACTCCTGACTATGCCATTGATTTCCTATGTCATGATCAGAAAATCATTTTGCCTCTTTTTGCCCAAGCCATAATGTTAGAACACATCTGAAAGCTGATTTGTGAGGTTGCTATGACGATAGGATTAGATAAGAAATGCAGATCCAGGATATTTGCCATTAATAGGCTTTTAAAGATGAGTAAACTGATGGCTCTTGAATAATTAATTATCCAAGACAACACTTTTGAAGTTAATCTACCACTATTATATCAATGCAATACCAGATTATTAGTGTGAGGACATAGGAAACTTTGATTGATAATTAAAGACATTTCCTATATCCTGGCCCTGGACTGATGAACAGGAAACTAAGCCTAAATTATTTCCTCCAGTTCAAGCATCAGACAAAAGTCCTGGGGAGAGACAGGATCTGGTCATTCATTTACTAATTTAGCAAACCTTCATCGAATGTTTACTCTGCCTGGCTCAGGTGCACTAGAGGAACAAAGATGAGTAAGACTTGACTCCTGCCTCAGAGGATGATTTACAGAAGAGTGAAGGGGACTCACCTGCTCTCAATGCTCTAGACACATGTGTCCTCACCTGGATACTCACTCTCTATGTGCCTGCCTACCAGCTCTCTGTGCTGGTCTCTCTGTGTGGACCCACTTCATTTCATTCTTTACCTAAGTCACCCCTATTCAACATTTTAGCTTTGTGCCTGGCACATGGTATTTGCTCAGTAAGTATTACTGAATTCATTATAATACAATATGAGAAATTCTCAAATAGAGGAGGAAGCAAAACATCTCTGGGGCACTGAGACCGTGGTAAGGCTGCCAAGGAAAGCTACAGAGAAGGCATTTGAGTTGGTGATATTTGAGATGGATTTGAAGGATGAGTATAGGTGAAGGGTGAATAGGGACAACATGAGAAGAGAGCTGTAAAATGGTGAGACAGCATTAAGGAAAGTTGTACCAAACAAAGGGAACACCATCTGTACATGCATGAAGATATAAATGAGGATGCAACATTTGCAGTTTTCAAGTTCAAGGCGACTAAAACATAGAGCACATTGAGGACAGTACAGAATGGAAGGTACCTTTGAGCTTTAGGTCAAAGGCCTTACTTGCCATGGTTAGAAGTATAGATATTTTTCCTAAGGTGATAGGAAGTTACTGAAAGTTTAAGTGTATCAATTGAAATTTAGAGGCAAACCAAACACATAAAAAAGTAACGACTCTAGCTTAAGGTGATAAAAAAGAATTTATTAAAGAATATTAAGTAGTTCAGAGACACTCTGGAATGGACAGAGTGTCTAGACTTGGAGGTTCAAACCAAGACTACTCACCTCCACTGAGCACATACTCCAGCTGCCATACCAATGACCCTGGGCACTCATTGACACAACTTCTTCCAGTCCTTTCAAGAAAACCATTTCTGTCACCCTGGACAGAACTGAATTCCACACAGCACTTTCTTTCTCACCTTGCTGTCTTTCAAATCAAAGTCTTGTACACATTCTTCTGATTGGTAGAGACAAAGTCACATGCCAGCACCATGGCTGCAAGGGAGGCTGGAAAAATGAGTTTCTAGCTTCCACCTGGGCAAGAAGGACCCATAATGTGGGAAATTCCCAAACATAGGAAAGATGTTCTAAAAGGGCTAAGAGGCCAAAAATCATGGAACTGTCCACTACCATAGGGAAAAGCATAATCAAACTTACAAGAAAATTTTCAGTGCTGACAATGGACAAAGAACAGAGTGAACACAGAGCTAGGATATAAAATCCTAAGAGCAAGGACTTGTTCTGCCTTCTTCACTGCAGGAATAATAATGATTCCTTCCATATAGAAGGTGCTCAATAAATTATTTTCTCTTTTTAAAATTAAGGAATAATTTTCATACAGCAAATTTCACCTTGTTTGCAAATTTTGACAATTGCATACTGTGGTATAACTACTACCACAATCAAGATGTAAAATGGTTCCATCACTACCAAAATTTTCTTGTGCTGCTCTTCTATAGTCAATCTCTCAACCCCAACCTCTGGCAACCATATACATGCAGTATGTAGCCTTTTGTGTCTGGCTTCTTTCCCTTAGTGTAACACAATTGAGATTCATCAAATTCATTCATGTTGTTTTATGTATCAGTAGTTCTTTTTATTGCTGAGTAGTATTCCATGGTAAGGATGTACCAAAGTTTATCGATGCCCCAGGTGAAAAGCATTAGGGTTTCCATTTTGCATGAACATAATTTTTCATTTCATTTGGGTAAATACCTAGGAGTGAGAGTACTGAGTCATATGATAAGTGTATGCTTAACAAAAATTTTGGAAAACTGTTTTCCAAGGTCATGTACTATTCTACATTCCCACCAGAAATGTATAAGTGTTCCAGGTGCTCCCATCCTAAGCACTTGGTATTGTTATTCTTTTAAGCCATTCTAATAGGTGTCTACTAGTACCTCATTGAGGTTTTAATTTTCCTAAATACTAGTGACATTGAAGATCTTTTCATATTCTTACTTGCCTTTAAAATACCTTTTTGTTAAAATCTTCAAATACCTTGCCCATTGTTTTTCAGTAAATATTTAATTAATTTATAAATAAACTGATATTAGAGATATTTAGAAAAATAAAATAACCTCCACCTGGTGTAACTGGACATTGCTAATGAGATAGAAGGGAGGCATTGAGGATGATACCAAACTTTTAAGTAATTGTTGGTTAAGAAAGTCTAACTGACTGACTTAGTAAGCATAACCAAAGGTGGCTATTCCAATGCCCTCCAATTAATTATTGTCATTCAATAATCTGTAGTCAAATCTAAACTACATGGAATAATGCTCTTCTTAAGTTTTCTGCATTTGCAAAAAACAAATGAACCTCAATTGTTTTTCGTCTTCTGCTTATAAGAGAAATAAATAAATCTCAAAAACCAATCCCATATCATTCCCCAGAAAATCCTGGCAGTGGCTCATTTCTTTGCCCTCCAAAATAGTACTAAATCAAAGAAAGAGGAATGTGAAATGGAGAGCTGGAAGTTAATTAAATGGCTGATCCTTTGTAATCACCTTCTCTACAGTGAAGAATGCTGAAAAGCAAGGTCAGGAGATGGTATTTTTTTGCCTCTTGAATCACTGAAGAATCAAAGGTTCTTAGATAGTAGGGGGTAGGTGGTAACTGATCGAGGAAGAATTCCTTTCTTTCCGTGGAATTGCCAGATTGTGAATATAACACTGTGCGTTGCAAGCCAAGAAAAATCAACACTCCACCAGGCCTTTTGCTGCAGCTGGGATGAAGCTTACCAAATGGCCAGAGCAGGTGACAGTCAAGGGAAGCTGGAGCCAAAGGATGAACATGGGTCTGCCAGGATTGGGGTGCTTCATCAAGGATCAACTAACCTTGGTCTCCAGTTCACACAGTTCTGGTAGGACATTAGACACCAGGGTAAACCAAGAGAAGAAAACAAAACATGGAATAGGCAACAGAGCATTACTGTGGAGAATAACATTGGTTGAAAAAAATACACTGTGTCTTGAATAAGCCCAAGAAATATTATGAAAAGGCTGGGGTGTGTGGCTTCTCTCCATTCTCAAGTGATTCTTCCACTGGGGGGAAACAATAGTGTGAGGACCTCAAAGACATTGATTCCAGACTCCACCCCCTCAATAATACAAATGACAGAAGGGCATAGGAGAGATTTATGACTCCCCTATGCATAGGAAGTTGTTTAGTGGCATCACTGGAATTAGAAATTAGATCTGGTGATTTGCTACTCAGTCACTCGGCCAGAAGTGTCAGCTGGGAAGAATGCAGCCTCAGCAGAGGTTCAGTGCCTGGCACTTCTTAAAATTTTGTTCAAGTCTCTCTTTTTTTTCTTATTTATTTATTTATTTATTTAGGCTGGATTGGATCTTCATTGCTGCACGCAGGCTTTCTCTAGTTGCAGCGAGCAGGGTCTACTCTTTATCGTGGTGTGCAGGCTTCTCAGTGTGGTGGCTTCTCTTGTTGCAGAGCACAGGCTCTAGGCACGCGGGCTCAGTAGTTGTGGCGCACGGACTTAGTTGCTCTGCGGCATGTGGGATCTTCCCAGACCAGGGTTCAAACCCATGTCCCCGGCATTGGCAGGAGATTTTTTTTTTTTTTTTTTTTTTTTTTTTGCGGCACGCGGGCCTCTCACTCCTGTGGCCTCTCCCGTTGCGGAGCACAGGCTCCGGACACGCAGGCTCAGTGGCCACGGCTCACGGGCCCAGCCGCTCCGCGGCACGTGGGATCTTCCCGGACCGGGTCACGAACCCGTGTCCCCTGCATCGGCAGGCGGACTCTCAACCACTGTGCCACCAGGGGAGCCCAGCAGGCGATTCTTAACCACTGCGCCACTAGGGAAGTCCCTTGTTCAAGGCTTTTGATGAAGTTTTGCTTTACCCCAACTCCATCTCTGCTACCAAAAAATTAAGTCTTATCAAAGAACTTATTAATAATTTTTAAAACACATTTTATACTTAGTATGATGAACATTCTACTTAGTGCTAAGGCAAGAGAAAGGAGAGGCAAGAAAAGAAACAAAATTAATAGAGAAGAATCTCTGTAGCATGGTCTGGTGGAAATGACTGCTTGTGTCCCAGATTTGCCATATGTTAGTTCGTAAACTTTGGCAAATTATTTAATATTTTTGAGGTTCAATTGGTTTTCCTCTAAAATTGATGTAATAGTACCTTCCTTTTAGGGTTATTTGATGGCTTCTCTGAGTCTCCAGGATTGTGCGCATCCTGGGCCATACTACCTAAGCAAAGAATCAGAAGCATCTGTAAGAGAGAAATTTCCCTCTTCTTGGAGCATCTGTTTTGGTCTATATTAAGTAACTTTAATTATTATTATATATCAAAATAAATACACAGAAAATGGATAAACGCAAAATTCAGAAGAATTTTATAAGATAAATTACAGGATTTTCAAACATTTGGAGGTCACAGCAAGTCACTTTACCTATGCCCTCAGACATATTCGCTTTCCAACAACAATAAAAAGAAAAAAAATCACACTCAGTGATTGTGGCCATTCAGTAGAGTGGTGAGTGTGGTGGTATCCATTCAGTAAAAGGCTTGGGAAAGGAAACGCTCTGCTTAGCACATGGCATCCATACAGTTCTTTCCTTCCTCTGGCAAGTTGTTCTAATGTGGGAGACTAAATGTGTTGTGTGAACTTGACACGGCTTGAAAATTACACAACTAATTGAAATTGCAAAATGACAGCATGAATGGAATCACAGGCCATAAGAGAGCCACAGAAAGTGAGTGGGTACAATTTCCAGCTGAGGTAGAGGTCTGGTGAGCTTTCAAGCTGTTCTCAGACTGGAACAGGGACAGGAATACAGAGAGAAGCCCATAGTTGGTGGGGCTTGGCTCACAACAGAAATAACAGTTTAAAGATCTACAACAGTCCCCTGTTACTGAGAGGGCACAGTTTCATATCCACAAGGGCTTGCCCCTGAACTAGATAACTGCCCACGTTATTCTTCTTTGGTAAATCAAAGCCATCAATTATCACCTCCTAGTGCAGCTGCTCCAGGTGCTGTAGGACAGACAGGGCTGAAGAGAAAAATCATTGGCTGCGTGTGGCTCCTTCTGGAATTGTCTACTGCCAGTAATGGTGTCAGACAACTGATGAAGGCACTGTTAATTCCTGCCCCATACCAAGCTCGGACCCCAACCAAAAGCTGTCCAGGGCCTG
This sequence comes from Leucopleurus acutus, assembly GCF_964270905.1. Taxonomy (NCBI): domain Eukaryota; kingdom Metazoa; phylum Chordata; class Mammalia; order Artiodactyla; family Delphinidae; genus Leucopleurus; species Leucopleurus acutus. The sequence goes on along the minus strand of NC_139147.1, from coordinate 88,546,095 downwards.
CCATTCATCACCCGGCCACGGGCATCTGACCCTGGAAGACTTTTGCATAGCCTTCATGGAGGTGTAGAAACAGGATTCCCTTGTCCTGCTGCTGGTTCTGCAGTAATTAAAGCTTCCTTCACTACTCCCTCCTATTAGTCTCTCCGTTTTAATGATGCCGCAAACACAGGTGGGTGTAATGACCAAACTCAGAATAAACGTGCTCCTATAAGCACCCAGGTTAAGCTAGCAATTTCTAGAAGATAATTACGCAATGAAAGGTTTAAAAAAAGATAGTCTTGTAAGCAGAGGTTTGAATTATTGACAAATAGTTGGTAATAACTATTAGAAAACATTTGTTCAGACAACTAGTATTGATTACTGCTTTGAGCCAGGCACGGTTCTAAACTACACCCCAACGCTCTTTGATAGTTGTGCATGGGAAACGAACGTGAAAGAATCATAGGTGTTTTAAAAGTAAACAATTTGTACATGCTTGTAAAGAATAGGTTCAAAATACTTGAGAAAATGAAAAGTATGTTTTTCCCATGACCATCACTCCCATCCCACTATCAGTAATCTAATAATTCTCCAGTCAATTTTCTCTCTGTGTGAAATGTGTGTGTTTAAATATAAACTAAGTGCTGTTTTTTTCTTTTGACAAAACGTTGTTATACTATACACCCATTTCCTTAACCTAATGTTTTCATTTAATAATATATCGTGGACATTTGTCCATAAATCATATATATCCTTTTTTATTCTTTTACAGCTATATATTACACTAAATTAATTTAGCATATTCAATTTCACAGTTTCCTCTATCAATGCAGATTTATGTTCTTTCCAATTTTTCCCTATTCCAAATAAGCCATCCATGAGCACCCTTGTATTTATAGCTTGTGTACTTGTGCAAATATCTCTGATGGATGGCTTCTAGAAGTGAAGTTGTTGAGACCAGGAGTATGCATAATTTAAAATTATTTTTAAATGTTATACAAAGAGTACTAAACTGTCCCCCAAAATAGTATACCAATTTATACTCTGACCAATATTATATGGAAGAGCTCAATTCCTCCCACCCAATTTTAACATTGGACACTATCCATTTTGTGAAAATTTTGCCAGTCTAAAATTTTTTTTAAATACATTTCTTAACAAGCATTTTTGTTGTCCTAAATAATATTTTCTAATCACTATTGGAAGTTGGTCATTCTTTCATTTGTAGGCCATTTTTATGTTTGTTCTATAAGTTACCAATCTGTATCATTGGCTCTTCCATTGGGCTGAGCTCCAAGAGACAAAGCTTTATCTTTTCACATTGATTTGTAGGAGCTTTGTGTAAAGTAGAGATATTTGCCCTTAGTCTTCCATACATCTTTCACAAGTTAGTTTTTCTTTTTTCCCTATTTATTTGTTTTCTTCTGTCTTGTTCTGTATCTTCCATGTTGTATACTTTCAGTAATGCCAGCTCACCACTGGCTGTCTGTTCTCATTTAAAACCAAGTCATTTTAAAACCAACTAGAAGCTCTGGATATAGAGGTGGGACTGCCAAATGGTGGACTTCATGGTGAGACCCTAAGGAAAGCTGGTTTTCCCTTGGAGAATCCCAAAATGTCAGTACATTCAGGCCTTTTCTCTGAAGCTGTCCAGTTTTCCCAGAAAACAGTCTGTGTCTGCTTGGAAGAACTGGTGAGGTCAAAGATTTTCACAAACATCCTGGAAGCCCATCAGGGGAAGTGGGCTTGAGATTTTACTTTTCAGTATTCAGACATTTACCTAATTCCCCTGTTTTCAGCCTGGGGTCTTACCACTACCTGATCTCCCTAAGTCAAGAGTGGGATCTCTGGCCAATTTCTCCAGAGTATAAGCCCACCATCTCCTACTGAATTGAGCAGGTGTATTCATCTGGCTGCAAAGACTAGGGGTGGGAACCTGGGGGTCTGACTATCCTGTTGGGACCCTTCAGTCAAATCTCTAGGATTCAGCCCATACCTCACTCTAACCCAGCATGGTCCCTGGTGCCTCTGTTCCAGAATCACTATAACGCTTTTCAAGATGGATTCCCATGCATGTGGTTGGCAACCCACTCTGAAAGCACGTAGGTTTTTAACCACTCTCCAGCTGTCTGCTTTCCATCTTCTAAACACTTACTAAAATCTCCTCTGTTCTTTTTGTTCTCATGGGTTTATGCCTTTTAAAATCCTCTACTGTTGTTTTAGGAAAATGAGGTAGGAAAAACGTTAAGGTTCTGTGTCCAATTTTCCCTGTCTAACTGGAGTTTTCTCACGTAACTTGTCTTAAATGCAGATGTTCCTGAGAGTCTTTACCAAGCAGAAATCATTAGCAATTCTCTTTAGTTTATGTGTCTCATTAATTTATGTAATAATTTTTCTCTTTGTTTTTTATTGGACTATAACTGACTTCATAATAATATTATATTAGTTTCAGGTGTACGACATAGTGATTTGATATTTTAGACATTACAAAATGAACACTGTGATAAATCTAGTTACCATCTTTCACCATACATAGTTATTACAATATTATTGACTATATTCCCTGATAAATCTAGTTACCCTCTTTCACCATACATAGTTATTACAATATTATTGACTATATTCCCTATGCTCTACATTATATTTCCCATGACTTATTTATTTTATAACTGGAATTTTGTACCTCTTAATCTCCCTCACCCATTTCACTCACCCCCTCATCCCCTTTCTCTCTGGCAACCACCAGTTTGTTCTATTTATGACTCTGTTTCTATTTTGTTATGTTTGTTCATTTGTTTTATTTTTTAGATTCTGCATATGAGTGAAATCATATGGTATTTGTCTTTCTCTGTCTGACTTATTTCACTCAGCATAAGACCCTCTAAGTCCATCTGTGTTGTGTGACAACTTTTCTTAAGGAATCCTTAATAAATGAACAGGGAAATGTTGGGACTAATAGGAAAAACTCTGAGCTGGATTCAGGATACAGCCTTCAGTTTTAATTCTGCCACTAATTAGCCCATTTTCTCAAAGGAGTCTCAGAGACTCAGTTTCTGAATCAGCAAAACGAGAGGGTTTAACTACAGGAGTGCTAAGGTGATGGATTTTTGAATGAAAGATGTTTGAGACTGGTGGCAGGATGATTCTGGAACACAGGGAATGCCTCAAAGAACTAAGGGACTCCCAGGGCACTGCAGTTTAGGATGCAGCTTCACCAGGAGGCAAAACAGTGCTGTAGAATTTGGGAATTTGGAGTCAGAGAGCCCTGTGTTCAAATCCTCAATGCATAAAATACAGCTGTGCAACAGCTGTGCAACTGCTGACAGTCTCATTTTCCTCATCTTAAAATGTAATTATAATATTTTATAGGACTGTTGTGTAGATTAAGGAATAAAGTACCTGGCACATAGTATATAATTGGTAACACTGGTTGGTTAGTTAGTTAGTTAGTTAGTTTGTGTTTAATGCATCCTTGCTGATTGCCATTTGGAATTCTCCCCGCAGATACTTCTGAACAACTCTTCTGATACACCCTTACTATCTGAAGCCTGAGATTCTCTCTCTGTGGTCTGATGCACAAGAACCCAACCTAACTCAGGGTGGGAGCTTGGTTACAAGGTATGCTGGAATCATTAAAATATTTGTGCTGCTGGAAAACATGGGGGGAACTGCACGTCAGTGGGCCTGGAGCTAAAGAAATGGATCTGGTGATGCAGCTGCCCCCTGAGGGTCAGTATCCAAAGGTTTTGGCCAATCTGATTGGTCTGCTATCAGCATCAAAAGGTCCAATTCAATAGGTGAGGCACAGCCCCAGAGGTACAGACAATGCATGAGCCTTGGAATCAGGGGTGCAGAGACTCAGAGTAGGCAAGGCTATTGGGAGCCGTGTCAGCCTTTCTCCTAATATGGTGACTAGGGATGAAAAAATCAGTGCCTGAGGAAAGACCAAGCGAGAACAAGGCAGAAGGCCAGGTCACAGACAAGTGTGCTGAGGCTCTGAGGACAGGAACTTAGAGGTCCAATAAAATAAATGGAAGCAGAAGGCCAGCCAGTCAGGGTGGGCTCAATAACTGGGTTAAGAGAGGACAATGGCACATTATGCTTGCACACGTCCAGGGCTCCCAGGAGATTCATTTCATAGGAGACATGCAGCCAGGACGAAAGCCACTTTCCTTTGGGTCCAGCGTGCTGCCTGCCTTGCCCTGGATCGTTCACTCGCAGTGCGGGGCTATACCTGCGGGGCCGGCTGGGTTGGTCTGGGCCAGGCAAAGGACAGACAGAACCATTACACCTGTGTTGACTTTGCTGCTCAAACAGAGCACAGTACCAGGTAACTGCATTTTACCTGAAAGCGAGGGAGGACCCCGAGAAAGGACTGCAACTCTTTCAGGTGCTGCGCAACATTCTTAAAAGAAAGAAAAATTGTTAGGGGAGACTGCTTCATGCTTACCCTTCGCCTGGTAATTCTCTTCCCCAAAAGAGGAGTCGCTGAAAGAAGAAAATAGCTAGCTCAATGTACTGAATAAGAAAATTTCAGAATTTGAAATTAGAATTTCATGGAAGAGTATGATCCCCGGCTCGTAAGTTCACTGAGACTAAGCTCAGAAGCAGCCAGTCTGTCTGGGACTTTATCAGAGGCTCCAAATGTTCATTTCTGTGGGCATCAGGCTTCCGATGGAAACAGGAAAGGGTGTTTATTTAAAAAAAGAAATTTTCTTTTAATGTTGGTAATCAAGTTTATTAACACTCTCAAAGTTCACTTAAAAATGGAATTTCAAAGAGCTGCTTCTTTTTCAATTACTCAAGCTGACAGACCCATTTTTGACGTGTCGTTGCTGATGGATTAGGTCAGTCAAATTGCATTAGATTGTAAGTGCGGCTCAGCATAGCATTAGTCATGTAATTGAACAGGACATACATATCGGTGATGAGTATACCAGAGATGCTGTTTTCTGGAAGACTTATGCATCTAAACATCTATTTCTCATCTCTAATTGTTTTTCTCAAATTTCATTTTCTTAGTTTTGCTTTCCCTCATATTTCTCTTGGTTTCTTAAAAGCTTTTCCTGCATAGTTGACTTCCTCTAGTTTTTCCATTCCCCAGAGACAACTGATTAGTGAAAAAGCTTCTTTTCCTAGCTTACCTTGCTCAGGTTCAATGTGAACACTGCAGGAGAAGAGTGCATACATGAATGGCTTGGCTTACCTCGTCAAAACTCAAATAGCATGACTGGAGTTTCCAAGACTTCTACTGCTGAACCTACTTCACTTGAGGTTATTTCCCTTTAAACAACAAAAATTGATTCAGGCTATCTTTCTTAAAGAAAGGCCCAATGGGATAATACGCAGTAACTCAGGGCGTTGAAAAGACGACTAAAGAATCAGTCTTTGAAAAGAACAAAAGGTCTTTTGAGGTGTACATTGTGGGGATGTGACTCTCATAGGAGCTCCTTTATTTTCAGGTGTTCTGCTCTATGTGCTAATTCCAGAGAGAGGTCTGGTGGTCTTAGTTGGGTCTTTTCCCACTATTTGAATAAGGGAAAAAAAAGAACTTCTTGATTCATCATCCTACCAAGTCTGTATTCATTGGAGGACAATGATATTGGTGGTTCCCAAAGTGGAAGCGATGAGCTGCTTGGTCTGCAAACCCTCAGATATTCACTGCAGCCCCAAAGGAGCTGGTTCCCATGAAGCCAGATCTGGCAAATAAAATGGTGTGCTAGAATCTCAGTCCCACATGAAAACAATGAAGCCATTACTAAAAGTACTAAGTGATGAGAGAAGCTGAGGATAAGCACCAGGTCACAAACACCAAATGAAGATGATAACGATCCCTACTTTTATAGAGTATGTGTGAGGAATACATGAGATGATGCCAGCATACTGGTGTATACTATAACACCCAATACTTAGTAAGCAGTCATGTGTGTTATCCTTCTTAATACAGTCCCCAGATTGTCAAGTGGACATTATTTCTCTGTAACTCATTCCTTTCAGATGTTCATACTCCATCTCTCTTATCATGGAAGTTTTCCTGCCTAAAAGAAGCTGCATTCCGAAGCCCCTGTTAGATGTCTTCATGGTTAGGGCTGGAGTACAAAAGAAACAAAATGGTTCACTTTGCCCCCTCTACATTAAACTTGACCATCGCCATGCTAAGCACACTTCCCTCCTGTCTATCTGTTACTCTGGACTTCAGGGCACCATATAGAATAAAGATGTGGAATAAACATTTGACTGAGGTGGGAAGAGAGGAAGGGGAAGAGGAGATGAAAAGTGGATGAGTCCAGGAGTGACGGGCATGGTGAAAGCTCTTTGAGAGTTTGCAGATTCTTAGAAGTCAAGAGGAAAAGTAAACCTACTCAAAAGTGACCCTGACCCACAATCCTTAAGAGTCCAGCATCCTATGGCCAGGACCCTTTAATGAGCAATGGTCATTGAAGGCACCAGACTTATAGGACCAAGACATATGGAGCTTCCTAGCTGCCCAGTTTCAACCTAAGAACTGCAGAGAAATGCTTGGTTCCTCAGCCTCAATTAGCCTCAGGCTCTTAAAATTCTACTCTGCTGATTGGAGAATTGCTAACAACTTTCTCTTCTCCAAAGGCCATTTAAACTTTTAGGAGGTTGTACTTCTACCAGGTCAATATTAATTGGAGCTGGTGCTGACATATGTAGATATTGGAGTGACAGGCATCACAGTGACTCCTGGTCTTCCTTCTGATCTCATCCAGAAATATGTCTTTCCCTTGAGAATAACAGTTCTTACCTTCTCTTTCTCTATGACTGATTATAAAATTTAGCTCATTATTGTGTTATACGGTGCTGTAAAATATCTGGGGAGAAAGTTCATATTATAGCTTGTCTGAAACCCAAAGAATATAAAGCATTGTTCTTGGCAGAGGAGATACAATTACAGTGACTGAATTCAGGAGACAGCATGTTTTTCATAGTCTAGGGAGAGACTACAATCTTAGGTTTTATGAAATTATAATTAAATGAATATATAGGAACAAATAATATATAGCAGACACAATACATACAGACTTCCAATTGACCTCCAGTGAATTTCCTGTTCTTGAAATGCCAGAAAGGGAAATACTTGACAGATGGGCCATCTATGCAACACATGACACTGACACCCTCAATTTGTTTCATATACTACAGGGAAGTTGAATCCGAAACTACGGTTGTATGATATAACTGAATGTGCATGTATTTATTTAAATAATATACATATATAATCAAGAGAACCCTAAATACACAGCAGTTTTTAGACCGAAGTTCCTTAAATGTCCAGGATTTAATTTGTGACTTAATTCATAATAACTTTGCTATTTGGTCACATTTGATAACCCGTTTCACAGGCTGCATCTTGTAACTAAATTACAGAAATCAAAACTTGGCAACCATTATATCTAAATGGAATCTCTAAATGGGGATCAATTCCATTACCAATGAGAAAACTGGATTTTTCCCAAGTTTGTGTAGTCTACCTGAAATCTTTCAAAAGATTGACTTTAATAATTAATTGGACATCATGAAGACAATCTAGTCTACATAGCAACAAAGATTCAACTCTACAAATAGTAAAGATGATACTCTTTAATCATTATTAATCTTCCTATTTAAAAATGAAAGACACAGTCATATGTTTTGGAAGGCCTCTTTACTTCCAAATAGGGGTTTATCAAAAAAGTATCTGGATTATTTACTGAAAATTTTACTTGTCCTAATATTTTGGCACAAGGAAGATAGCCTCACATGATATACTCTACAACTGCATCAACCCTGCCTCATTTCAGAAAAAGTATTTGACCAGGAGTTTGGAGCCCCCTTGCTCCTGTCACAGCTCTAACTTCCAGTCCAGTCACTTCGGATAAATCAATAAGTCCTATCTAGGCCCTGCTTCCTTCAGCTATGAAGGGAGATAATACCTCCTCTGCTAAACTGAGTTATGGTGTAAGAGCCAAAAGTGATCAGAGATGGAAATTCACCTGACAGTGATTATGGGCTGTAAAGCAAGTGCATCTATATTTGCAACCACAGTTCCTAGTTGTTGCAAAGCTCTCCAGATTGTCTGGCTACCCTATTACCACCCAATAATGTAAAGCCTTTTGCTTTGAAAAGCTCTGACAGGTCTTCATTTTCTCAAGAGATAATGTCTCCAGGCTTCTTGGTAGGGCTAATCAGTGGAATTCTGACATTTCCTGGTGTGAAGACAGTGTACTAAGTTTTATGAGGTTGAGAAACTTGTCTCCCAAACAACACTGACTTCTTCCCATCCTGCTCCCTCAGGCCCTGGCCCTCCCCCTTCTCAAATATCAATAGAACCTCACAGCTCTCAGAGAGGGAAAGCTGTCGGTGCCTATGCAATAGCTTGAGAACCAGTCACTTTATGTGTCAATGTGACATGTCTAGACATAACTGGCTTTATTGTTTGGAACTGACTTGGAGATGGGGCACTGAGTGCCTTCTGTACAGGTGGTAGGTGCTAATGAATGAATTGGTTGCCACGCAGATAAACTAGGCCGCCAGGGAGAACAATTAAAATGATCTTGTCGCAATGCCAATGTTATTTTAAAATTTAATCATGCTGTAGGGTGGCTTAATGGGAATTTCTTTTCCGTAATAAAGAAACCAAGCCAGATGCCCATGCTGTTAATGAGCTTCTATCTACATGACACAAAGCAAGATGCTGTTTTGATAATGAATCACGTTAATTCATAAATGTAGACAGTAAAGCAGCATAATTCAGAACCCAAGGCTGGGTTTTCTCACTCTGATTTATTCCATTAAGTTTGTACCTTGGTGAAGCCAACCCAGCAATTACAAAATGTCTTCACTTTTACTATACAGACTCAGCCTGAAGAGGGTTATACCATGGTTAAGGGTGAAAGAAATATGAACACATGGGAGAACTATAAGAACCAGTTGATCAACTTTTAACTTCTAAACCAGAAGAAAATAGTTCTAATAAGCCTTATTTTCTGATCATAATAATTAGTGTGGTCCTAAGTAGAATAAAAATGAGTTATCTGGGACTTCCCTGGTGGCACAGTGGTTAAGAATCCACCTGCCAATACAGGGGACACGAGTTCGATCCCTGGACCAGGAAGATCCCACATGCCTCGGAGCAACTAAGCCAGTGCGCCACAACTACTGAGCCTGTGCTCTAGAGCCCGCAAGCCACAACTACTGAGACCGCATGCCACAACTACTGAGCCCGTGTGCCACAACTACTGAAGCCTGTGCACCTAGAGCCCGTGCTCCGCAACAAGAGAAGCCACCGCAAAGAGAAGCCCGTGCACCACAATGAAGAGTAGCCCCTGCTCCCCACAACTAGAGAAAGCCTGCGTGTAGCAACGAAGACCCAACGCAGCCAAAAATAAATAAATAAATAAATAAATTTATAAAAAAGAAAAAAGGGGAGTTATCTTTACTAGGTAACACCATTAGTATGAGACTAATTGATTTTTCACTTTTCGGTATGTGCAAGTGAGTAGGAGCACAGAGGCTAAGATCTTTCCCTATAGAACAGGAATCAGCAATCTGTGTATGGCCTGAGGGCCAAGTGCAGCCCACTGATGGTTTTCACACAGTCCATATGTTAAAAATATTTACTACATTTTTAAGTGGTTTTAAAAAATCAAAAGAAAATAATATTTTGTAATAGACGAAAATTATATAAAATTCAAATTTAAGTGTCTGCAAATAACAATTTATTGGAACACAGCCACACACATTCATTTATGTATTATCTAGGGCTGCTTTCCCACTACAGCTGTAGAGGTGAACTGCAACAGAGACCACGTGGCCCTCAAAACCCAAAATATTTACTATCTGAAGATTTATAGAAAATGTTTGCTAAACCAATGCCCTAAAACCATCCTGCTGAGGTTCAAATCCTGCTCTACCGCTGAATAGCTGGGTGTTCTTGGGCAATATAGACTTCCTATGCCTTAGCTTCCTCATCTGTAAAATGAGAATTACACTGTAGCTACATATGTTATTTGTGAGAGCTAAGTAATTCAAATGTGTAAAATGTGCTTAAAATAGTCTGTGGCACATAGTAAGTATTCTACAAGTGTTATTTGTCATTGTTACTATATTTTGTCTTCTAAAAAGTTCAATGATTACATATTATGCTGGTTTGGAAAATTGTCAGGAAAAGTCTTTATTAAGTAAGAAAATAATTGAAAATATGAAATTGATTATAAACATTGTTTTATGTAAGTTCGGCAAATAAAAATGTATAGGAAAAATAGTATATGTGTGTTTATTATTCATGCCACCACCCTGCAATGTTCTTAGCCAAAAATCCTAGTATAATTTTGAATCCCATTGATCAAGACTGAAAACTATAATTAGGCAGAAACAGTTGGATTGGCACATTGGCTATATTCCTTAAAGATAGGATTAAGGCTCCTGGAATTATTTCCCTAATAAAGTACACAATTAGGTATTGATTACTTGGCTAAAACACCAGTTGCAATTTAAAGAGTTATGATCAATTGTGTCAGCTCATTGTGCTACCTTAAATATTATAAAACATAGGACAAGTGCCTGGAAAGCTAAAGATATTTTAATTTCAAATCTTGCACTAGAGGCTTTTAAGCAAACAGTCTTTACTCCTATCTTGAAGCAAATTTAATCTAGGTTGAAAATATATATGTTTAAGAAAAAACAGCAAAGCAAAGGTGATGGTGGAATATAATGGTCAACATAAAAAAGTTCTTTGAAATTATTAATGAGTGAAGAGTTAAAAATGGGTAGAGAATATAAATGTCAAAGAATGCAAATGATAAATCAAGAAAGAACATAAATGGTATATAAATAATAAATCACTGTTTTCATGATTAAATTAATTCAGATTAACATAAGAGATACTTCCTTATGGACTGGAAAAGATTTTTCCTAAGTGATGATACTGCTGGGTAGAACAATTACAGCAAAGGCTGATGCAGTGTTTCCTGGGGACCACTGTTTTCTAAATGCTTTATACACATCAACTCAAGTGAACCTCAGAACAACCACCTAATTTCAGTATTATTATTAGAAGTATTCTAACACTATTTTACTAAAATAGAAATGAGGGCCCAAGATCATATACCTAGTTGGAGGTAGAGTTGGTATTTGAACCCAAGCTGTCTGGTTCCACAACTGTTGCTTCCAACCAGTATGCTATTGGTGCAATGATATGGATACACTCATACTTTTTCAGAGAAAAAAATACACGCTGTGAGCTAAGGACAGGTAAAGAGGAAAAAGGATGGTCTCCACTGATTTCCTTTCCATCTTAACCTCTTCCAAGAGAATATGTATTCTTATTTCACAGCTCCTCCTGGACCAATGGTAAATATATTTTCAATGATATTATTAAGACAATATAACAAAAGTCTTGCCAAGATATATAATAGCAGTTTCTGTCAAGTCAGAAATGCTACACAAATACACTCTGGTTGTTCCTAGGTTTAGGCAAGAGCAATCACAAATTAAATTTATAGATGAATTTTTCATGTGTTGATACGCACACAAATAGGGGAGGGACAAGTATTTATAGATACTAATACTATAGAGATGATAGTTTAATCTCTATACCATGAGGAAGTGGAATTCTGATATGTGTTGTTGGGAGCTGGGGTACAAAGCCAGGAGAGTGTGGAAGGAGGAACAAATATAAGAGCAGTGAAGAGCACTTGAGCAGAAGAGGGAGACGACAGCCTGGATAAACACTGGGGTCAGGAATTAGAGCTCACAGTTGGTTTTATGTGTTCCTTTAGAATGACTTGTAAACGGAGAAGATCAAAGGGTTGAAGACAGGACACATTGCCTAAAATTCGTCATTAATATGTTGGGAAGCACATGTGAACCACTCTATGTTTACACAGCTGAAACCTGATGAGACTACACATTAAAAACACCTATAACAGAGAATGTAAATAAACACCTGGCCACTAGGTAGAGCCACAGAAAGGAGCAGGATACAGATTTTCAAGAAGGGGCAAGACCCCGGCATGCGGTGAAAGATGGCAGCATTAAGAAGTCAAGCTAATGGTGGGAATCCTGCCCAGTCAGTACAGCTGGGAGGTAGACCCAACCAGCAGTCAGTGCCAGAGAACCTGCCATGAGTGGCCAGGGTCCCATGATGGCAAGAATTTGGGTCCAGAGAACAGAACAAGACCCAGGCAGAGGTAAATGAAATTATAGGCTGATTGTTATAGCTCTCTTAAAACACTTTCACAGGGCTTCCCTGGTGGCGCAGTGGTTGAGAGTCCGCCTGCCGATGCAGGGCACATGGGTTCATGCCCCGGTCCGGGAGGATCCCACATGCCGCGGAGCAGCTGGGCCCGTGAGCCATGGCCGCTGAGCCTGTGCGTCCGGAGCCTGTGCTCCGCAACAGGAGAGGCCACAGCAGTGAGAGGCCTCAAAAAAAAAAAACAAAAAAACACTTTCACAAGTTCTGTCCATATACAATGATGTGTCTGACACATCTCTCTCACTAGACTAGGAACTCTTTGAAGGCAGATGCTATGATTTATCCATCTTTAAATACCCAGACCCTAACATTGTAGATTTTAAATAAACATTTTATGAAGAATGGAGAGATGAATGAAAAGCATTTAATTACATGAATTTGATGGAAAAAAACACTGACTATGGTTGAGTCACAGAGTCCAGAATAGGCTTAGCAGTCAGGCTGACTGGCTGCTGAATCCCAAGAGCTATCAAAACAGACCTCCTAAGAGTCTATGGACCAGGGTCAGAGCTGTTCCAATGGCCCTGCAGGGCTGGATCCTCAAGTGGGGCTACTGGGCCACAGTAGTACGACAGGAGGCTTGTGAAGGCAGGGAATTTACCAGATGGAATGTGGTGGAATTTACCAGATCAAAGCCATTGCTGTTAACTGGGGATTAACTGGATAAATTGGATCAAGTCCAGAAAAGGGAGGGCACAGTGATGAGGCGACAGGCATCCATACTGGGAGTAGAATAATGAAAAGGCTAGGGCTATGTCACTAGAAGAGAGGAGAATTTGTGGGGACAGTACAGCTCACTGTACTGTATGACAGTACAGTGTAATATTCTAAGGCAGACCTGAGACCAATGAGTGGAGAATATAGACAGGTTGACTTCACTTGCTTGTAGCACACATGGCAGGGAAATTACAGGTGTCATTCCTAATGGACAAGCATTGGTGAGATTGGGGTGTGGAACCACATGACCTCCAAGGTCTTTTCTTATCCCCGGTTCTGTACCTCTGATTTCATGTGTTTTGAAGAAGCTCATCAAAGCCTCAGAAAGACAAAAATCATTTTAGGAACAACTGGAGAGACAGAGTGGGAGGGAGAGAGGGACACAGAGAAAATGAGACAGACAAGTATATGGCATCCAGAGCTGGTGTGTCTTTGTGCAGTTTTCAACCTGGATTCAATAAATATTAGTAATAATGCTCTCATTCTAAACAACACAAGCTTTTCAAAGCTTTGTGTTACTTCACTGAAGTAACAAGTTGCTGGTCATCATGCTGTTCTTTAACCCTAAAAATCTCAAATTTCATCCATGTAATAGTCATGCTTTTACTTTTGAAATATTAACTAATTTGCTTTAATGATCTTACCCGTTACCCCCTTACTTCTGTGAAATAGTATGTCGTACAAATTAATTAGCTGATCCCCCCCATGACAAATATTATCCCTCCCCCTCAATTTCAAAGCTAATTTTAATTGCCCAGAGTCGCACTGTGAGTCAGCGGCAGACCCAATACATGAACTTGGAACTCTGACATCCAAAATGGGTGCCCTGCCCTTAAAGCGTAAGGATGATGCCAGGAGCCTGCTGACCGCAGGATATGACTTAGTGACTTTTGTTTTCTCTAGACGACGAAGCTGTATAGAATCAGCAGCGCTCTCTGATCCAATCATTCATTCATTCACTTATCCACTATGCTCAGCAAATACAAGAGTAAAACAGTCTTGGGCCCTACTTTCCCTGAGTCCAAAAACATTTCCCAGTATTTGGAAAAAATGGCCATGATCATAAATTGAAACATAAGTAAAAAGAGGTTTTTCTAGGTGGGGGAAGATCTGGCACATAACTAGATACATTTGACAAAATGTCTAATGGGAATGGCAAGGCATCGTGATGATGCTAAACGGAGCGCAGGTTAGAGACTGGATTAGTTGCCTCAGCACATTCTGAATCACTAAAGATGTAAGGGCCTTTAAACTGCGTGGGAACTCAAATTCTTAAGCCTTCATGGCACAACTTTTCAGCTCAAACTAGTTTTGAGTTTTTACCATATGCCAGGAAAATTTGCACGAGTGCCACTAAATCCCCAAATAACCCACAAGGAATGTACATTCAAAGAGTATCTCAGACTCCAAAAGGCAAGAACAAAATGGCAGAGGTAGGATGGAGCCCAGAGCTCTTGGGCTTCCAAGTCCATGCTTTCTTCACTTCCTCAAGCTACTCCCCTTACAACAGGTGAATTACAATTGAGGTGGGGAAGTATGTCTCCTGAAGTACTTGGGTTTAATGCTGCCTGGTTGTAGAAGTTGATGTGGTTAATGCCGGAGGCCCACTGGGAGTGTGCTCAGGGATTTCGGTCCGCTCTACGAGAGTGTATTTGTGTACCATCAACACAGCAGCCAGGTTCTAGTAATGGCTAGAGGAGAAGGAGACTAGGAGGTTGTTTACTTTGTACTGGTACATAGGAGATTGAGGCATCCAACATCTTTACAATAATCTACATTCAGAAGGGACGTGTTTGGAAGCCATTTCACTACATTATGCTTCAGGTTACACAATGGCCTTAAATGCGTGGGAATGACCTGATGGCACCTTAAAATAAATATAAATAATGCAAAAAGCACTACACAAACCCTAGAGCATTATTTTGCTTTTACTATTTTAAGATTATCTGTAAAAGCCAAGGCTTGTCAGATGCCTGCTCAGCAGGGTCACTTGTATATCTCAGATCCAGGCAGGCTCTGTACCCTGTATGGCAGCCCACCCATCTACCTCCAAATATGCAGCTCATAACTAAGAATCAGACTTAGTTTTCAGTATTTTACATCTGACTGCATAATTATGCATTGATTAGAAAGTCTCTTTTTAGCTCATTCATATCTCCAGGGTAGAAAGAGAATTAGGTAACTGTAATTGCAGAGGCTGGAGAAAGTATAAGGCTTTGAGTTGGTGGATATGAAACAAGAAGGAAAAGAAAACACCCAAAAGTTGTCCAGTTATATTACTGTGAGTTTTTATTTACTTGTTTTTAATTCTCTATTACAGCCCTGGAGGCTCATAAATAAATTTTCATGTAGTCTCCTTTTTCTCCTTCTCTCCACACGTGCATTCGTGTATTTTGATACAAAGATGAATTCTCTCTAGCCAAGATTAATCTCCTTAAATGTATTTATTCCTAACGCAGTAACTGGCTAGAACATTGGAAGATTATTTCTGAGTCATACAGTGTGATCAAAGTAATATGCAGAGACCTAAATCTGCAGAAATGAAATCTTGACATCTAGAAACTTCTCTCGAGATGTAGCTTAAAGAATAAAACACAGCCCAAGAAGCACAGAGAGTCCTAAGAATATGACAGAATTTGACCCTATTTTATTCTTGCTCATACCCAGTAGATTAAAATAGTATTTTAACTTGAAATAAACAAATACATGTATCTTCTTTATTCCTCCCTATCCCCCCAAAAGATAAGGGCAAAATATAGTTATCTTTAGCTTGCAGCTGCTACCGGAACCATCAAGAGATAGCACGGCTAAGTAACGCAGCCACACAAAAAGCTTTGAAGCCCACACAGATGCTCTTCCTTTGCGAGGGGTAGGGCAACAGCACTAAGTGAACAGAATGAGAAACAGCAAAGCCCATCATTCCTAGTGACAGTCTGTGCACCTATCCATGACACAAGGTTCTTTGAAATATGAATCCCATTATTTTAGTTGCTCTGCTCGCCAAGAAATCATTAATTTAGCAAATACATATCAGGGTTTACTTTGAACTAAGCAGGTGTGTTTTAATAACAATATGAGCACTGGGGAAGCAAGTACGCCTGTCCAGGTAAGTCAGAGACGTTTTCTTAAAGGAAGTGACATTTTATGAGCTAAGTGAGCAAGTAAACAAATGTGGACACATGTTCCAAGGAGAGGGGATAGCATGAGTAAAGTCTTCAAGATATACAAGTGCATGGAAGACTAAAATAATGGGTAAGATACTCCAGTGTAGCTGGAGCACAGGGCACTTAGCAGGGATGGGTAGAAGATGGTGCTGGAGAAACACATGGGGACAGATTGTAAACGCTCATATTGGAAGCGAAGGAATTTAAACTTTAACTGGAACGCTGTGGAGAACCATTTGAGGTTTCTATGCAGGAGGGTGACATCATCAAAACAACGAGAGTTTTGTTTATTTTGTAAATTTTGTTGAAGTATAATATAGACCATAGAATATAGATTAAGTGTACACTTGCATTTCACAAAGTGAACACAGCCATGCAACGCAGTACCAGTAACCAGTAACTACCTAACAAGTAACCAAGTAACCAGGTTAAGAAACACAGCACTGCCAGCTCCGCAGAAGACCCCCTCATTCTCCCTTCCTGTCGTTGATAGCCCCCTCTTCCACCAAAGGTAACCATTATCCTAACTTCTAATACTATTGATTAATTTTGTTGGTTTTTGAACTTCATATGAATGGAACACTATGGTACGTGTGCTTTTGTGTTTGGCTTCTTTTGCTCACTATTGTGTTTGTGAGATTCAACCATATTGTGGTAGGATTGCAGTTCATTCATTTCTATTGCTGTACAATACCCATTGTACTAATATGCTACAATTTAACACTTGTAACATTGAGAGAGACATTTGGGCTATTTCCAGATTGGGGCTATTAACAGTGTTCTTATGAACATCTCCTACACCCTTTGGTATGTGTGTTCATTTCTGTTGAGTACAGTAGGAGTGCATTTGCTGGGTCAAAGTGTATGCCAATGCTCAACTCTAGTAGATACCGCTAAACATTTGCCCAATTCACACTCTCGCAAGCAGTCTATGGGAAGGCCCAGTTGCTCCACAACCTCACCAATCTTGGTGTTATCTTTTTCACTGTAGTCTTTATCCATGTATATGGTAGTATCCTGCAGTGTATTTTGAACAGTGTGATAGTGGAGACTAGAGGTGACCAGTTAGAGAACTGTGGAAGTAATCTAGGAATGAACAGGCGTGGATCCAGGACAGAGCCAGTAAGAAAGTAGCGTCCCTTTTCGTCACCTATCATGAATACCCAGATGAAAATAATACCAAAAGTCTATGTGAAATGCTTCTCACCATCTCATACATACCTGCACTTTCTACTTTCAATAAGATAATTTCCATTTATATGAGATCCTTATTCCCAAAGCCCTTTCAAACGAAGCAAAAGAAATGCAGCCCAGTCCATGCCAGTTAGCAGAACAGTGAAAACAGAAGGCCCAGGTGCACCTTTCCTACCAGCCTGGTTAGGGGCCAGGATGCAAGTCTTGCCAGGCTGGGGAGCAACCGTCCCCAGCCCCCTGCCTGCCCGTACCCCAGGCAGCCTTGTGCCCAAGTGCCAGCCCTTCATCGGCCATCCTGGAGGGTGGCAGTGAGCTTGTGGGGAGACCTAAGAGAGAGATTGCACCCAGATGAGCCCCCTTCTCCAGGGCGGCAGGGTTAGGACAAGGGGAGTCCAGCCAAGGCACCTGCAGACAAGAGAGGGGATTTCATTGTCCTCTGAACAGCTTGACTAACAATGAATCACTTGCTATGGCAACAAAAAGGATTTTGTCTGTGAATTTTAACCTTCAATCCCAGGTGTTTTAAGACAGTTTTCAGGAAGTTGGCAGGCCATGCAATTTAGAGGACTATTTGAGAAGGCAGGGTCTGGGAGGTGTCAGGGAAGCAGTCTGTTCTTGGACTGCACCCTGGGCTTCTAAGCCAGAGAGAGGCAGCAGCCCCTCCCATCCATTCAACACTTTCCCCTCCCTCTGCCTCAGAAGCAAGTCCTGCTGGGGCACATCTCTACCACCCACGCAACGGGGCATCCCTGAGCTAATCTCTGACACAGTGTCCTACAGGTGGGCTTCTTGGGAAGCAGGGTTGGAATTGGAATTGTGAAGGAAGTTTATAAAGATCTTTCCCCACTGGACCATCTTATGGAAGTGGAGGGTGTTCTTTTTTTGATGCATGTAAAATAAGCTTCCTCTCTCTCCCTTTTTTTTTTTTTTTTTGGTTAACTTCTTTCAAAATGTATCTCTCAGCTCATCAATGTATTTTTAGCCTCCCTCATGATCCCTAAGTAATTTGAACTCTCAAGACTGCACCTTAGATTTTCTCAGCAAACCATCCCTTTTCTCAAACCTGCTGCTTTTCCTTTTGGGTTGCATTTCTTATCTCTACTAATAGCATCATTTTTACCACCAGTCACAGACTTACATCTTTGAGGGCACCTTTGACTTCTGCTTCTACCTCCACCCCTGCCCACACACTCCATCCAAGTCCTATCACTTCCACCTCTCACACCACCTTATGTTTTACCTTCCTGCTTCTACCCTTGTGGCCCAGGTCCTCCTGCCTGGAACCTTTCTAGTCCCCAGGCTGGACTGCTCACTTCTAGTGTCACCATTCCGATTGTCCCACATCACACTGAAAGTTCAACCTTCCTCAAATATATATATGTATAATTTATTTCCAGATTCTTATATTTATAAATGTCCAAGGTTCTCCAATGTCTCCAGAATAAAATGCAAACTTTTTTACATGACCATCAAAGCCTTCTGAGTAAATGCCCAACTCACCCTTCCAACATTCTTCCACTCTTCCTCGTAGGTACTTTACAGTCTGGTCCAGTAGATTTCAAATTATATATTTTTTGGAACCCCAGTGTTCATGGAAATGCTATAGAATCCATGTCAGGAATTAACAGTGGGGAAGGAGGTGCTGAACAGGTAAGTCCCTGCCCCTAATTTTATTATATTTATTAAATTTTATGTTTATGTTTAATATTTATATTTCATGTTTATACTTAATATTTATATTGTATATATATTTAATATATATTATGTATATATTAAATAACATATTATGTATATATTTAATGTATAAATCTATTATACTTAAATCTTATATACAAAAAGTTCCACTGTTTAAAAAACAGTAGTGAGTTTTAAACCTACTGCTCTCCTGTAACTGAAAACTTTTCTGAGCTCTGAACATCTGACCCCATGTCCCTGTCTTTTACCACTGTGCTCTCCTACTGGCTGAACTGTCCTTTCATTCTCCCCACTCAATTCCACATCTTCAGATCCAGCATCTCTTCCCATCCCATCTGAGATTCACATCTTCCATCACTAATCTCAGAGGTTCCCTTTCTGTTTCCACTCTGGAGCCAAAGTTCTCTCTTCCACCCCGAGACAGAGGCTGCAGGAAAGCTCTGCAAGTTGGCAGGACCTGCTGGCAGGTCTCCAGCATGCTGCACACGTGGATCACAGGCAGGCAAGCTGGAGAACCCCCAAAAGACCACAACAAAAAATAGACAAAAAAAGGAAGGACTCTTTGAGGCACTCTGCCTCTCCACTGAGGCCTCTCTACTTCTTTCGAATGAAATTCTCGTATATCAACAGAGAGGCAAATGCTGTGGTCGGAAGGCTCACTCACGTGGCCATTTAGGAAACAGATTTCTCTCCAGTCCCCTCAATTTCTATCCATCGCTCTACTTCAACTCCTCATCCTCACATCGCCCTCTTGGGGGAGCCATCCCTTGAAAAGAGATTCTTTATGACAAACTCTCCCTCCCTGTGTGAGCTCTCAACTATGAATCCCCCAACCCATTTATCCAGCCATCTTTCCCACCCACATTTCATCTTCCAGAAATTTACCAAAAACCCTCCCTCTCAGAGTTTTGAACTAGAAGTCTTCACATTTCACTGAATTCATGTTTTTGATGGAATAAATTCAAAGACCCAAGTATTTTTTTGGATTAGGGAAGCTATCTAGGTCCAAATTGGTCAAGCGCTAAGGAAGTTTGACAGATGAAAAGGACGGAGTAGGAAACTAAATGAAGGGCTGAGAGGAAATGAATCAAATCTGTGTTGGACAAAACTGAAGACAAAGCAAGCAAAAATTGGCCAATTCAGGTGTTCTGGTAGCTGAGACAGTAGCATGAAATAGGAAAGAAAAAGACCTGAGCCTGATGCTAAAATAGAGGCAGCCCAGCCTCGGTCTTTTTCGTGGTTCTTCTGGGGATGAGCAGTTCTTACAAACAGGCGTTAAAAGGAATGGCAGAGACTTTACCTGTGGTATAGCACCAAATGTGGTAGCAGCAGGAAGTTCTATAATTCTCACACTACTTAAATGAAAAAAATTATTTCCCATAGAGGCAGCTTATGATGTCATTAACTTACTTCATTCAGAAGGATTGTGTTCAGATATTATTAAGACTCTTTATACAACCATGAAAACAATGAGAAAGGCAAAGATATTTTCAACATGCCGCTAAAGTTTTGTCTGTACCCCCAAACCAACGTGATGACTTTTATTGATAATCAGTTGAATTCAAGGGGGACAAAGTGGTCACTTCCTTCAGCAAGCATGCACTGATCAATTAAGTGACCCATTAAGAAACAGTCAATTCCATAAAAAATGGTTGACATTTTGTCTATCTCAGTGTGTGTATGTGTATGTATTCAACCAAAAGTAGGAAATATCAATAAAATAACAAGCCTTTGGTTATCGTGGCCACGCAGAATGCATTTAAATGCACTTGTTCTATGACTTCTAAGGGCCACTGGTCTTAAAAACAATTGAGCAGAGCAAAGATTTGTTTCCATATCTATTCTTAGGAAAGATAATGAAAGCAACACAGTCTGGAAAAGCTCTTTGTGTGCGTATGTGTGTGTGCTTGTCCCACTAGGGGTAGAAAGACACAGAAGCCCAAAAATGAATCACCACCTCTAGAACAAAAGCGCCTGCAGCCACTGGGTCTAACTTCATTTCCGTGGAAATGAAGCAGTTCAGCCATGCACAGAAATTAAAGTGTACGGGGGGGAAGTGCTAAACAAACTATGAATTGTAATAGCATCTAAAATGCCAGTGGTTCTATTATTGTATGCTTTATGTGATCATGAGGCCAAACAACCTGGGTAGTGAGAGGTTATGATAGCTAAAAATCAGAGCACTTATGGCTCGAACCCTCTGGTGGGAAGCAGTGATCTCAATAAAATGCAACACTAATGGAAAAAGCCGACATCTGTATTATAGGAAAATGGAGAGAAATCGAGAAACCTTCTCAATCCACCTAAAAATCTATTGTTTCAACAAATAATGCCTTTTTAAATCAGTTGGGAAATTTCTGCTGCAAGTGCTTGTTTCTAACACTACTTCTACCTAGACTCCAATCTTCTGACTTTCCCTTGACTGAGTGAATCAGCCAGTTGTGTCTGTACCATTCTTGGGAATATTCTTAGATACGGCAAATGAGATCAACAGGGTCATGAGATGAGAGGCCTGGGGTTAAGCAATGTGCAAGGAGGCTGCCGAGGAAGAAAAGATGGCTCAAGTTGGGGCCAAGCATTACCTAAGGCTTTAAAAATATTCAATCAGCACCCGATCCTCCCACCATAGCCTGCATATACTCAGGGTGAAGTTAGAAAAGATTATAGGGGTCTTTCATGAAGACACCATATTATTCTGAGGACCCTGAAGATAACTGGGTTTTAGGTAGATGTTGTGACCCCATGGATACTTGGGAAGATCACTTTAGTGGGTGGGATGGCTTGAAGTAGGAAAAGAAAATAAAAGATGGAGAGTTCAGGTAATCAGTGTATATGTCCCTGCCCCTTTCTACATAATGCCAGATAACAATATCCTCCTGTTGCCCTCTGGCTATCCAGATCCAGTTCTGTGGACTTCTGCCTCCTCTGCGCTAAGTATCAGGCTTTGGTTTAAGACTGGGGACCTTAGATTAGAATTCTACAACAATAATTCCAAACCAAGTGTGATCAGGAGTGGGGGTTATGTTTGGAAGGGAGCACTGGAATTTCCTAGCAAGCAGATTTCAAACTACATCAGCACCTGACTGTGCCCCCCCTTGCACATCCCCTACACACACCTGAAATTCTGAAACCTCCTCCTGGAAAAGCCTGTGTCCTCTTCTCCACCCCCCAAGGATGGTTCAGACCATGACCAGCTGGGAGAATAATGGGAGTGTCATTTGCTCAGGTGTGACTGGAGGAGGGAGAAGATTGAAAAGCAGTGTGCTAGAATGTGGGGTGGTGTTACTCTGCTCCCAGTTTCAAAGCCCAGAGAATAATTTATTCCAGGTGGGCTATCATCCCTCTCCCATTCCGAACAGAGCTTTTTAGGATTTGAGGGAGAGGAGTTGAAGAACTATTATCATTAGTTAACCAGTGGATTCTATTAAGAGAGGTATTAATCCTCATTGTGTTGCCTTTCAATAGCTCATGAAAACAATAGGGGAGCTACAAGAGTAATTCACACAACTAATTTGCCTGCTTTGACTAACACTCCATCTGTAAACCTATCCGACTCCTGTTTCTGCTTCTTCTTGCGCATCCCCTATTTCTTCCTTTTAGGTATTCCTTCATCTCTTTTTTTAATTATTAATTTTTATTGGAGTATAGTTTCCTTACAATGTTGTGTTAGCCTCCACTGCACAACAGAATGAATCAGCCATACACATACAGATATCCCCTCCCTTTTGGATTTCCCTCCTATTTAGGTTACCACAGTGCATTAGGTAGAGTTCCCTGTGCTATACAGTATGTTCCCATCAGATACTATTTTATACATAGTATCAATAATGTATATGTGTCAATCCCAGTCTCCCAATTCCTCCCACCCCACATCTTTTCCCCTTGTTATCCATACATTTTTTCTCTACGTCTGTCTCTATTTCTGCTTTGCAAATAATATCATCTATACCATTTTTCCAGATTCTACATATATGTATTATTACACGATATTTGCTTTTCTCTTTCTGACTCACTTCACTCTGAGTGACACTCTCTAGGTCCATCCACATCTCTACAAATGACCCAATTTCATTCCTTTTTATGGCTGAGTAATATTCCATTGTATATATGTACCACATCTTCTTTATCCATTCCTCTGTTGACGGACATTTAGGTTGTTTCCATGTCCTGGCTATTGTAAATAGTGCTGCTATGAACATTGGGGTGCATGTGTTTTTTTGAGTTATGGTTTTCTCTGGGTATATGCTCAGTAGTGGG
Source organism: Leucopleurus acutus (assembly GCF_964270905.1). Classification (NCBI taxonomy): domain Eukaryota; kingdom Metazoa; phylum Chordata; class Mammalia; order Artiodactyla; family Delphinidae; genus Leucopleurus; species Leucopleurus acutus. The sequence goes on along the minus strand of NC_139147.1, from coordinate 88,522,830 downwards.
ATTGTTGAGTCATATGGTAGTTCTGTTTTTTATTTTTTAAGGAGCCTCCACAATGTTTTCCATAGTATCAATTTACATTCCCACCAACAGTGTATGAGGGTTCTCCTTCATCTCTTAATCTCATCTTTCTCTTCATCTCTCTCTAGTCTTCGCAATTACCTCTCGCTGCCTCTTCATCCAATTTACTAATAACCATTTGAATATTAAAACAATAACTAAAATTTCTCTTTATGTGAGATTATCAGGTGAAAGTATCATTCAAACTTAGACTCCAGAACACTGTGTTTGCCAATATGGAGATAAATTGAAAGTGTGTTCATATTCTGTCAGCCAAAAAAAAAAAAAAGAAAGAAAAGAAAAGAGTTTCTTTGGGGTCTTAAGAATTGGAATTCAGGATACACAGATTTGGGTAAAATTGAAAAGAGTGTTCCAGGGAAGAGAAAGGGTCAGGGGCTTATAAAGGCAAAAGCCAGGAGGCTGTGCTCTGACACAAGAAAGAAAATATTTGTCCTTAAGGGATGGCTGTCAGGGATATTTTTAGGGTAAGTATCCAATAAATATCTTGAATTTCTGGCAGATGTTCTGGATGCCTTTGTTAGGACAATAAATGGTCAAAAGGTCAGATTCCATCCAGGCTGAGACTGCATAAATCACACTTCCTCAATAGTGTTCCAGCTCCATTTTAGAGAGCTCTCTTAGCTATGCCAACTCCATTTTAATTTCCTTTTCACATCACAAGGAACAGATGACTGAGTTAGAAATGAGCATAGCGGTTGCCTCCCATCATGTTTCCACAAATGGCAGAATTCTAGGGAATGGAAGGATCCATTCTCTCTTCACTTCCTAAATACATTTTCTTCTTCTCTCCTCTCTGTGTGACTATGTGTATATTTCACCATATTTAAAAAATTTCCTATTTCCCATTTCCCTTTCAATTTACCATAATATGTATTTCAACAATTTTGATATATGATGAGGTTTTGTTGTTCAATTCACCATCTTTCTCCTGTGTGGAGACCATTATACTGAGTTATAGGGGATAATTTTTTACAAGTTTAGACTCTTATGAAAGTCTTCTCTGTCCTCTGCAAGATATAGCTTCCCTTCCCTCCCTTGTACTGTCCTGTCAACGTCCTCGCCATTATTCAAGACCTAGCTCAAATCACATATCCTCTAAGAAATGTCCCTAATTCTTTGAGTCAAAATTAATCTTTTCTTTCCATTTATTTTTATAGCACCATGCACTTATATTTTTCATTCCCCCTTTCATCCAATCAGTCATGCATTCACTGAATATTATGGACTGAATCGTGTCTCCTCCAAATTCATATGTTTAAGCTCTGACTCTCCGTTGTGACTGTATTTGGAGACAGGGCCTTTAAGGAGGTAATTAAGGTTAAATAAGGTCATAAGGGTGGGGCCCTAATCCGAAAGAAGTAGAAGAGACACCAGGGGGGGCATGCCCACACAGAGAAGGTGGTCATTTGCAAGCCTAAGAGAGAGGCCTCAGGAGAAACCAGATCTGCCAACACCCTGATCTTGAACTTCCAGCCTCCGTAGTGTGAGAAAATAAGTTTCTGTAGTTTAAGCCACCCAGCCTGTGGTATTTTGTTATGGCAGCGGTAGCAAACTAATATGCTTACCAAACATTCACTGCAAGCCTACTATACATTCGGCCTCTTCATCATGGCCCGTACATAACACAGCCTGCTCAGCAGGAGCTGTACTGATGCATGAGGCTTCTCTCCTCTGCCCAAAAGGAAGTTCTTTGTGGATAGGTCCCACTCAGAGCTGAGCACAGGCCTGAGGTAGACTACAGGCTTACTCATCTGCTGAATTCAAATCAAACTTTGCTCAAACTACACATTGACTCTGGGGAAGAGACAGGCGTTCACAGTCTGACAGATGACATTCCCTTTCCTTGGGGCGTATTTCAGCCCCTCCTCTGAGCAGTCACACTGCACACTTTTATCTCACATTTTCTGCCTGAGCCCTCCTGACACCTGAACTAAGAAATTTCTGAGCTCAGGGAATACAGTTCATGATGAGGTTTCTGGCCATGGCCACGGCTACTGGCTTCCCCTCCCACCCAGTTCACTGTCAGTCTAAGAAAGACAATTGTGTTTTATACCCACTGCTTTTCCTCTCATGCTCAGTTTGCTTTTCTTTGTACTAACAATTCAGTTTGTTTTCACATTTGAAAAAGAAGAAACGAGATGTATAAAATCCTCCTCTCTCTTCACCCCTTTTGGCTTTTTATAATTGACTGCAAAAGACTGTCCAAGTTCAGGAAAATTGATTTTTGCCATTTAAGTAATTTAATCTTCACAAACCTTTTAACACCCAAACAAAAATCATTTAAGGCACAGCAAGATAATTAATATTGAAAATAGTCTCCACAGGGAATCTGCATACCTACCTGCCCACATTTTCCATTTGGAGGAAGTATCCAGACTGTCGTTTTAAGTTTATGGAAAGGTTTACCTCACCAACATGAATGCTATTTTAATAGACCTTTCCTTCCACATACTTTACAAACTGATTAATTTAACTTTACACATACTTTACAAACTGATTAATTTAACTGGCCAACGACTAATTAAAATGCATTAGGAAGTGATTTGTATTCAACAGCTTTGCTAATATTCTTGTTAACGTTTTCAAAGCCCATTGAGTCAGAAAATCAACACCATGGAGTCTATTTCTCTGCCATAGCCTCACTCACACATTGTATGAACTCACTGGTACTGATGGGAACCTCACTGGGAGGAGAGAGCTGAGCCAGGAGGAGGGCAGAACTCATTATCTAAAGGCCAAATGCCACTGTTAGCACTGCAAGCAAATTCAAGATGCACACAAGCATAAAAATATCCCTTCCCCTAGTATTCACCTTGACTTCTGTGAATTGAGAGCATTAATGGAACTGGAGTGAGACTGATAAAAACCCTGCCCAGTGAGAACTCCCTGCCTGCCACCATCCCACAAACACCACTCATTCCCAACCTCTCTCTTAGGCCAAAACGTTTTTTCCTCCAGAGAGCCAGTTCTAATCACATCTGTCCCTCAGACAGAGTTCTCACTCTGAAGTTCATGAGCAGGCTTGTGGAAATCTGTGAACTTCCAGAACTGGGAATGTATGGACATATTTCTGGAGAGAGGGTGCATTGCTCTCAACAGATCTTTAAAGATATCTATGACCCCAGAAACATCAGAAATAAGAATTGTCTTTTTACCCCACTGGATGGTATTTTCCCCCTTACTGTTCTCCAGTCACAGTGGCTTATTGCCTTTCTGTAGATAGGCAGTGCCTTCTCCCCTTCAAGTCTCTGCATGTGTGTGTCCTATACCTAGAATATTCCCCACCTCCACTGCCTGATCCTCTTACTCATCCATTGGATGCTTAAGCAACTATCAGTCTGACTGCCCACTCCTCCGGACTACTCCCCCTATTTTCTTTCAAGGCGCTTATAACTTATTTGTCTAACATTGGTCTCACATTAGACTGCAAGCGCCAAAGGATAGGAATCACGCCTGTCTCCTTCAATATTTTATCGGAACTTGGAACTTTGTATACAGCTAATAATATTTTCTGTGTGGATGGAAAATGCATGAATAATAAATGAATTAATTAATATTCCAAGCCCTACTTTTCACAAAGCCTCCTAAAACTAAACTGGCTTACGTGGCCCTCGTAATTTCATGAAATTCTAAGTTCTCAAGCATATAGAGAGTGACAGCATTCATTTGAACACTGCTTCTTATTACCTGCTATTTCATCTAAGAAAGTCTAGTGACTTTCTAGTGACTCAGAAACTCGCTGACCTAAGAGCTCTTTGGGACAGAGATGGGTCTTACTCTCCTTTCATGGCTCCCATCTCACTTGGCTCATGGTTGAGCACATATCAGCAAATAATCAGATGCTGCCTGATACCCCCCAGCAAGTCAGCCAACTGTAGCTCAGTCTGTTCCACACTAATTTACAAAAATGATAAGGTAAATAAGAGACCTGCCTCCCAAATTATCGTCAGCTTCTTGAGAGCCTGTAGTTTCCTTCACCCTTAGAACACATAGGGTGGTGCTGGATACTCAGCAGATTCGGCCAGCTTTACAGGGACCATAATGTGCAGCACAGGGTTAGACAGTCAGTAGATCTATTTTCCATGAGACCTTTAAAAAAAAAGTGTAAATGGGAAAAATATTAAGACTAGTCTGGGTTTTCTTACCTCCTCTGTTTTCCCCAAGTTGTAACTTCCCCACTACAGAAGGCTGAAGAGCATCACACTAGCCTCACTGGGCCACCTGAATGGGCATCCTTTAGGGCTCCTGGCCCCACTTCTTACAGCTGAATTTGACTGAGTCAATTTATATCACTCCATCCTGATGCCCCAACAATGTTTTCTTCTCCGTTAGAAACCTGCAATATGAACTACAGGGATAGCCCATATTTTTTCATTTACTTCCCAACTGCTGTTCACGTTCAGGACAAACCCATACACTTAATCAGGCCTTAGACTGACTGATGGGTAAATTTTGGACAGGTTAGGAAGGGGAGGATCAAGATGAATTTCTGTGGCTGGATGCCCAGAAGCTCAGGCAATGGGCATATTTCATAACTCAATCAACAAAGACCTGAAGGCAGCATTTGTCCTATATCATTATTTATGATCAAGAAAGTAGGAGCAAAATGCACAGAGTTTGTGAACCAGAAGAGATCCTGTTTAATATACTGGAAAGATATAAAGATATTACAGCAACTATAAAGTTGGTATTGTTCTTGTGCCTTGAGATGCACCATGCTCTCAGCATTAGAACATGGCAATGGTACACCTCCATTTGGGAGGTCACGGTGCCAAACTGTGTGTCTTTTTATTAAGATTGGCCACATCTCTATCTAGGAGAGCAAATAACAGCACCAATTTCCAGGTAGAACATCAAACATCAAAAATCTCCAGGTAGAATGCTGTGTTTTGTCACAAAACTGCCTTAGTATAAACCCCATGTATTACTTTGCTCGGGCTGCCATAACAAAATGCCACAGACCAGGTGACTTGAACAACAGAAATTTATTTTTTCAGAAGTCTAGAGAAACTGTGACTAGAAGTCCAAGATCAAGGTGTCAACAAGTTCGGCTTCTGAGGCCTCTCTCCTTGGGTTGCAGATGGCCACCATCTCACTGTGATCTCACGTGGTCTCCCCTCGGTCTATGTGTTGTCTGTGTCCTAATCTCCTCTTCTTATAAGGACACCAGTCATGTTAGATTAGGACCCACCCATACAACCTCATTTTACCTTAATTATATCTTTAAAAACCTATCTTGAAATACTCACATGCTGAGGCATTGAGGGGTAGAAATTCAACATATGAATTTAGGAGAGACACAGTTCAGCCCATAATACCCCTCTTCCTTGGACTAATACTATCTCCTGCTAACCAGTCTCTCCACACCTCCAATACCTTCCCCATCCAAATCGTGCCATGGCCAAAAGTCCTTCTAAACACAGTTTGACCTTGTCATCCCCCTGCTTAAAAAGAAATTCGAAACAAATTGCCTGTAGGTGATGGAATGAAGTCCACACTCTAGCTAGTCAGAACTCTTTCTGAAACCAGAAAGAGCTTACATTCTTGTCTGAATGTAAGAGACACACATGAGACTGAAACCAGAATGGTTTCAAACTAATTGAACCCCTCATCTTCTCTGTACAGGTCTCTCACTTTACAGCTTGTGGGAAGGGCCTTTGATCACAGGCTTGCTTCTGTCTATAATACCGGCCCCCTCCACCTCCACCCCAGACACATCTGCCCCAACCGTCCTCTACCACCACCACCCTCCAGCACCACTATCATCCGTGCCATCTTTCTAAGTCCAAGTTCTATTCATTTTTAGAAGTATTCTCAAATTCTTCTTCCTCAAGGTATTCTCAGATGCCTTTTTCCAAGTAAATATGTCTTGATACCTCCAATAGAAAGCAATCTCTCCTTCTTCCAAACTCCTATTCTAATCAAACTTAAGGCAACAATAGAATATAGAAAGAAATATGTTCTCTTCAGTGAAGACAGTATCTATATTAGTTTCCTGAGGCTACCATAACAAATTACTAAAACTTTGGTAGCGTAAACAACATAAATTTATTCTGTCACAGTCTGGAGGCCAGAAGTTTGAAATGAAGGTAATGGCCGGGCAGTGCTCTCTCTTGAGAAAGTAGGTAGAATTAATGTCCTTCCTCTTCCAACATCTGGTGGCTGTTGGCATTCCCTGACTTGTGGCCACATCACTCCAGTCTCTGCCTCCATGACCACATTGCTTCTTGTCTTCTGTCTGTGTCAAATGTCCCTCTGCGTTCCTCTCATAAGGACCCTTATTGGATTTCGGGCCTGCCTGAATAACTCAGGATTATCTCCTCTTTTCAAGATTCTTAATTATATCTGCAAAAACCCTTTTTCCAAATAAATAATGTCACAGGTTTGGGGAGCTAGGAGATGGACAAATTTCTCTTTTGCGGGGGTTCCTCATTCAACCTATTACAGAATTCTCAAATCTGATCCATCTTTATATCTCCACTGTGTCTAACAGTGTCTTATATAATAGGAGTGCAACAAATATTTGTGGAATAGATGAATACCCAGTAAAGTAACATGTTAGTTCAACCCTAACCACTGACAAATTGTTCATTGAATGAACAAATTGTTAGTCTGAAATAACACAATCAGTGGATTGAATTAGTGTTGCCAAGATAAAGCTTTTAAGCATTGCTGATACGAAAAGGAAAGGAGAATAATTGGTGGATTCCTCGTATAAATCTCTAAACCAGATAAATTACTTACTGATACTTTTTAAATCCTTTTAAATTCTTTATTTAGACACTTTTCACTCTTTAATCAAAGAGAATTTTTTGTATGTTTCCATTACTGTTTCAGTGTATTCTAAATACTTCAGTGCCAGGAGTGCTGAAATGTCTGATGGCATTATTCTTATACAAAACAAAATAAAATTGACTCATATTAAGTTTTTTTGTTTTTGTTTTTTTTTTGCGGTACGTGGGCCTCTCACTGTTGTGGCCTCTCGCATTGCAGAGCACAGGCTCCGGATGCGCAGGCTCAGTGGCCATGGCTCACGGGCCCAGCCGCTCTGCGGCATGTGGGATCTTCCCAGACCAGGACCCGAACCCGTGTTCCCTGCATCGGCAGGCGGACTCTCAACCACTACGCCACCAGGGAAACCCTCATATTATGTTTTACTTCCACGTTTATGAACATTTCTTACAGAGCATCAGATTTGTATATTCCCAATAGTAAAGTGTAGATCATTAATGATTTAAAATATGGCATCATTTTGCATGAAATCATCATCTATTTTGTAGGCAGATATTGTAAACAGCGTGTATTGCAGCTTATAGTAGATATTTTAAAAAATAAACCTACCTTTATCTTTTATTTTAGCATATCTACATTTTTGCAATACAGAAAAAACCTGTTTAAAATAATATCTTAAGAGTGAGCAACACGTTACACCCTTCAACAGTATTCCATGCTACATTATCTCATTAAGCCACATAACAACCCTGAAAGGAAAGTAAAACCCACCTTATTCAAATACATAATCACTGACAAGGTTCTTTTCAGAATGTAGTATTGTAATGATCAATAAAGTCCCTTTCACAGAGGAAAAATATTCATCAGAACAAATAAAGAACTTTTTTTTCTACAGAGCTTCTTAAAATCCAAGGTCTTTCCATTCTGTCCCAAGATAAAAAGAGATGTGACCTAGAAAAAATCAGTGGAAAAGATACATCTTTGGAATAACTAAATAATGACTTTTAGAGTTGGAAAGAGTCTTGGAAACCCTGGAGGGCTCAGACTTAGTTGTGTCTCTAAGGGGCTAAGTGACTTTTCCAAAATCACAGGGTTCCTGGAGAGTCAGAACCACAATGCAAGTCTCTTGATTCCCAGTCTCATGAGGACACAAGGACAGTGAGAATCTGCCATAGACTTCAAGGTACATCATCAGTACCTCGGAGCAACCAGGAGATGTGACTGTATAGGTCTTGTGTGTTATTTGGGTTCAGGAAGAGGGGGAAAGCAAGTGTGCTGGAGGTGGCTCCTACCAGCTGCAGTAGCCACTTGTTAGTATCTTCTCAGCTCTGTGTTCACCGATGTCACTTGGTATATTGAGTGGCCAAGGTGGGAGAATTTATACCATGGAAATGAACAAACGTTACAGATTAGGCCTTTATTGGAGGAGGGGGAGAGGATAGCCAGTTGTTATATTTTTATCAGTTTACCACTGTTAAAACCCTCTCTTTCCTACCTCAGTAAAAACAGTGTTTACCTTTGATTCCCCAGACACCAGATACATCCAGCCTGGAATGCCATTTTGTCACCGACTGTTAGCATGGTAAACTTCTAGTTATCTCCCAAGCCTCAGCTCAAAAAGTCCTCTCTCTCTCTGTCTCTCTCTCTCTCTCTCTCTCTCACACACACACACACACACACATACACACCACACGCCCTCCAGTGTAGACTTCTCTTTGTCCTCATTATGCTCCATAAATACCTCCACCGGGTCAAGAAAGATTGGATTGCAAACATATTAAATGTCTATTCCCCCCTGTCCCCCCCCCACACACAAACACCAGACTGTGAGCCCCTTGAGGGCATGGACACAGGAGTTTCTTCCCCATGGTCTCAGCACCTCACAGAGGTAGACGTTGGATGCCTTAGTGAGTGGGTCTAGAGTCAGGTCACAGCTCTTTCCTCCTGTCCACTTGCTCTAGATTGATAACTGTAACTGGCCAGAAGATAGAACAGTTTGGAGGGAACTTGTGAACGAACAAAGGAAAATAGATATCCTAGGGCAGCAGAGGACCACATTTTACACACAGTACTCCACTCCATCAGGCATCAAGGAGATAAGAAATTGCATGAAAGGGTATGCGTTTGCTTCTATGTTAACAGTTATCGCACTGTATTGTAATTTAATTATCTGTCTCTTTATTAAATTGTAGTCTTCGTGGGGTTTGGGACCGTGTCCTATTCATTTCTGTGTTCACGGATCCATCTCAATACCTAGCCTTAGGATGAGTCCTGAACCATCAGTGGCTCCAGCTAAGGGCCACTTTCCACTTTCTGCCACCATCCTGCATTTACCCAACCCCCCTAAGAATTAGAGGGAGAAGTATCAGGATGCTTTGGGGGAGAGATAGTATGGATTGACTGCAGTGTGCCCCAAACTGGGACCTGTGCACACCCTGAGACTTAAACTCCAGGAATGGCTGACCTTTTATCTCTAGTCAGCATCTGTAAATTTATATTTCATTTTAAGGAGGGTACTGCATCTTGGAAAAGAGATCTGCCACCTCCAGAAATCCCAGGTTTCCACTGAGCACTGGGACAGGTGGGTAGCACAAGGGGTGGGACAATCTAAGACTTCACCTAAAAGAAAAGAATATTTGGCTCATCTCCCAACTTCAAAAAACACAAAACCCATCAGCCTAAAGAAACATTAGAAGTTTATGATGCAGAAATAAGTAGCTTGTGTGTGATGCATTTCCACCTTATGGCAAGGAAGCTATTAGAATGGAATGCTCCCCAGCGGATGGGACCAGACTCCATCGCTACCAGCCAAACCCAGCTCAGGAAAATGGGCAATTGCATGCAAATGGGAAGTGATTAGTATCACCTCCACTGTTAGACTCTTCCCAATGGGAAGGTGACAGAGCATTCATCTGCAACAGACTATTAGAAAAAGCAGACATTTGTCTGGGCTTTCTTTTAAAGATGTTACTTTTTGTCTGCATCTTTCCCTGAATAGTGTTAAATTATTGTTTCATTCCTTTATTTAGCAACATTAATTTAGCAAAGTGCTCAACCCTGCAACTCAAAAATAAATAAAAAGATCCTTACCCTCAAGGAGTTTACAGACTAGTGGGGAAGAAGGGTGAACAAACAATTGAAAATTATGACAATGGAGTTATGCTCAGATGCTAGAAAGCAAGAAAAGACGGGGCCAGCTAAATAACACTTTGCTTTTAGCGTAGGCACAGGGGGAAAGCGTCCGGCCGGGTGGGTAAGGTGTCTGGAAGGTCAGGTTTCTTGGTGGATTCTGTTATTATGGTGAGTCCTGAAGTGTATGCAAGAGTTAACCAGGCAGAGAGAGGCTGGTGCACCAAGGCATGAAGGTGAAAGAGAGAGGGTCAGGCTGCAGAACCATAGCTCCTCAGACAGGACAGGGGAAGAGAAAAGGCACAGGCAGGGGAGAGGCGAGGATGAACTGGCTCCGTGATTCGATCCCGGGAAGACCTGAAGGGATCCTGCCCTGCTGAGATTCTTTTTTAACCTAAAGACAGAGGTAGTGTTCAAAGTATATATTAACAATCCATTATCAATCGAAATACCCAAATGTGGAATTTGTATCTGGGATGTAGTCTGTTTTTCTTTGCTTGCTTTGTTTTTGTTAGGGAGAAGACAAATGGATACTATTTTTAAACCCTTTAAGTATCAGTGCTTCTAATCTCATAGGTATCAGAACTGCAAGAGACCTTAAAGATTGCTTAATTCAATCTCCTTATTTTACAGATGAGGAAACTGATCTCTACAATGGTCAAATGACTTGCTCAAGGTCGTATAAATAATGAAAGCAATAGAATCCATTTCTCTTTAATCTCAAATCCTTTGAGTCCGTGAGAGAAATTTAGAAACCAGCTTGGTTCTCTGAGTGAGCATCACTTCTCAGGAAGTTAACCTCTTCCATTAACTCTCAATTTATAAGCTTTCACTTCAGGTGCTGCCCTTTACCTAACCTCTTCTCCATATTCCAGGGTTAAGTTCATTTTGTAAGTCATGAAACATCTCCTTCCTGCCCCCACCCGCTATGCCCACTCTGTCAGATCCCCTTGGCATACAAAACGCATAGAAATAAACCCTTACCCACCAAGCATGGCTCAAAGAGGCAGTCTGCCAAGATGTTGGGGTGATATGGTTATATGTGCTTCAGTCCTCATTAAATCCTTTGGCTGAGTTTTTCAGTAAGATTTAAGTAATTGTCTCTGATGTAAATATTCTCTGGAGCTAGGAGACTAACACACCTCAGAAGACCTCTGAACCATTTCCAGCACCAGCCAGGGATCTTACCCTTTTCTATGGCCCTCACTTCTCCCAAACTAGGGAGGCAGTCTAGTAAAAGGCAACTATTTCTTGATCTAGTTTTCTTCATTTCACAACTTTGGGGACATCTTTACCAGTCCTCGTAAAGTTTGGTACTATACCATGGTTATCATTAAAGGTGAATCAGAATACTTTTTTTTTTTTAATTTTGTAAGCTATTTTAAGGAAGTAATTCAGATAATGGAAAATTTCAGCTAGGCTGGCTTCCTTTGACAAATCTCATATCAGAACCACAATCAATAATAGAGTCTTAAAGACACCCTCCTGGAACAATGTGGAAGTGTCCTTGTTTCTCTCAAGAAAAAATGACCAAAACTCTGGTATATGCAACACTCTTAAGACGGCAGCTGTGGACTTGACCATCAAAACCCGACTACAGCCTTCACAACTTCATCCCAGCAAGTGAAGACTGGAGCAGGTTGAATAGTCATCCAAGTTTATAGAGCAAGTTCAGTAATTACTTCAAGTGTTATCTAACACGTAGTAAGTAATCAAGATTGTTTGTGGAATAAATGAAACGAAGAGTAAGAAGGAGACTTGCCAAGCTTGAATTCTCCTGACACAGAGGTATACTTGTAAGCCTAGCATTACATGTGTGTTCCTTGGAGACTATATTTATGCAAATCATGTCTCTTAAGATCTGTGTGTAAAGTTGTTGCCCTGAACTTCTCAGCATGAACTTCCGATGCGAGAGTCAAAAATTTGTGGTGTGGGCTTCCCTGGTGGCACAGCGGTTGAGAGTCCGCCTGCCGATGCAGGGGACGCGGGTTCGTGCCCCGGTCCGGGAGGATCCCACATGCCGTGGAGCGGCTGGGCCCATGGGCCATGGCCGCTGGGCCTGCGCGTCTGGAGCCTGTGCTCCGCAACGGGAGAGGCCACAACAGTGAGAGGCCCGTGTACCGCAAAAAAAAAAAAAAAAAAAAAAAATTTGTGGTGGAAACTACATAGATGTTTTCAGGCCTATTGCCCACAGAGTCCCATAAGAGAAAATGTTACGCTGAGAGTCTGTGTGCTCACGCTCTTTACCACTGAGACTTGGATCCCTGCTTTTAGAAAATCCTCCAGGGAGAGCATTTGCCAGCCCCTTGGATTGGTTAATAAAATGGAGCTCTTTAGGATTTTCCCCCAGGCACTATGCTCAAGAAATCAGGTACTGATTGGGCGGTTATTTTAGAAATGTGATTTCCAAAATCACAATGAGGAAATAACATCTTGCCTAGAAGATGTTAATTTTTTTCCACTGATGCTTGGATTCAAATCTCATTCAAGATCTAGGCTTCCTACCAAGTTAGAGACACCCTCAGGTCATTCTAATATTAAAATAATGCAATTGTGCATGGCCATACATGAAAATACAATTTAATATAGGGTGGCAATGAATACAATTCAATACACTATGGAGTACCTACATGTATTTGTGGGGAGAAGGGGTGGGGTTGGGAAAATGATAAAGGATGCCACTGAGGCATTAGGCTGGTACAAGAACACAAAGGGCCTTGAATACCACATAAAGAATTTGGGATTAACTACTCCTGCCTTCATACTCTCCCTGTTCTGTAGTCAATGTCACCAGAGTATTTGGAACACTTTATTACTCTCATTTATTAATGTTTGTCTTTTCCTACTAGACAGTAAGCAACATGAAGGTAGAGCTTGTATCTAAGCTGTCTTTTTTTCTCCAGTGCTAGCAAGGTAACCATTCCACAAATATTACCTGGTATCATTATTTCTGTTACAGAGATTCAAAACAAGGTTGTTTTAGGAACATATTTATTGGATAAATTAAGGCATGCCTTATGATAAAAATGAACACAAATAGATGCACAGGGAGAGAAAAAGCTGGAAAAAGAAACCCAGATATGTTCATATTTGAACGGGAGATTTAGTTAATAATGTATCCAAAAATTTTTTTAAGTTTTGAACTATTACTTCCCAAAGGTCAAAGATTTAATTTTCAAAAGTAAAAAGTTGACTACAAGAATTTTTAAAAGAAACTAAATAGGGAAACTTTGGGAGGAGGGAGGAATTTTTCCAGCACCCTATTGCCTTGTATTGGAAAGATAAATAAATTAAATAGTCAATAAGAAAAAAAAAAAGTGAATGGAGAGTCTGAATATCTGGTGGGGGGGACTATCTGATGAGGTGGGACAGGTTTAAGTGTTTCTCATACAGTGCTCTATAAAAGTAAAGCAGAAAAGGAACTTTCACGGACCCCAGGCTTCCTCTGTCACCATAAGCAGTTCACTTCAGTCATGTGGGATGTACAGCAAAATTCCACAGGGTAAATGCTATTTGCTCGTTGACCTTTACATTAAGATTAGATTAAAAGGGGAGTTAATGGATTCTGCTGTGCTGCTTGTACTAACCAGCTCCTGGGGGAGTGTCATTTGGGCAGATTAATCTTATGGGTCATTATAAAGTTAATCCATATAATATTCTAAATCAAATTTTGCTCCATATACTGGTACACGATTCTCCTCAACCTAATGAAATAAGATCAGAACTTATGGACTCTCTCCCTTACAGGAAATGTTTCATTCTCAACTCAGCCAAAACAGAAATAGCTGAGTTCTATGACTTTTCCATATTTGGGATTTGGGGCTAACAACAAACAAATAATAATAAAATAACAACAGCAACAATGATAACATAATCACAATCACAATCGCTTTTGAGCACCTGTTATGCATCAGGAACTTTGTTAGGTGCTATTCAATAAGAATATTACTCCTGTTTTCCAGATGGGAAAGCTGAGTCTCAAAAAAGTTAACAGTATTTGCATGAGATCAACTAGTAAGTGTTAGAGTCAGAAGTAAATCCCTCAGTCAGTCCAGTTCCAAAGCTTGAACTCTTTTCATTATGGCACTTCCTGTTTTGCACCCTTTTATGTCCTTTATAACAAAGGGTTCTATTCAAGTCAACAAATATGGCCAGTATTAATATGGGTCCAATCCCAGTGAGGATACAGGAAAATTCACAAGCCGCTGGTAGCAAGGATCTTGGTAAGACCATGAGGAGTTAGCTTGTTTGGGGTGATATTATTATAATGTTAGATGAGTCATTTGGCTTTATTGAATTTACAGGGGAGGCAGAGTTCAAGAGAAACAAAGCAGCATATGGGAGAAGAACAAATGCTTTCTTTGGCTCTGCCTGTAATTTACAAAAGACCACAATCCCATCAAAAGGAGAAACAAACAAATCTACCAATTCATACGAGATAAATGGCAACCTGAGAATATGTGTTTCCTGAGATAAGCTCTAATATACTTCCTCCAACAGACAGAGAATAGGGATTAGAATTGGGGGGAAAGAGAGGAATGTGTGTGTGTGTGTGAGAGAGAGAGAGAGAGAGAATGGGGAGCAGGGGCGCTTTTGTTTGTGTCCCCAGCATGTTTACATGCTTAACAGTAAATACAAAGAGCATGTCATCCCTTCGTATCAAGTCATATCAGCTGAGGGTTTGAGGCCAGTATCATCTCTTCTTAAACTGAGAAACCCAACCACATTAATAAACATTTCTTAACATTTGTCCAAAATTTTGCATTTTTAAAAAATATTTCTTCAATTTTTTCTCCATTAGAACCTATTACTTCTTATTCATATTTAAATACATTCTGAGTAATTTAACCCAAAATATAATTTTTTAAAAAAAGAAGCAGAATGTAGGCAAAAGAGCTCAGAACAGAGGGTCAGAAACTTAGATTCAAGTTCTTGCTCCAGGACATTCTGGAGATATGTGTGACCTTGGACAGTTAGCTTAGCCACTCTACCCATAATTTTCCTCCATTCTAAAATGCGGTTATTGTAAAGTGTGATAGGCTCCTGATTGATGAAATAAATGAAAAGGTAATGAAATAAAATAAACATATTAGACAGCATTTGTCTGTCATAAAGTACTATACAACATAAGGGACTATTTTATTATTCATTGTTTAATATGGGAGATATTAATCATGCCCAGCTTAGAAATATCTATCTCTCATTCAATAAAAGGATTTAAATGATACTATAAATCATTCATGGGAATTTCAACATCATCAGAACTTTAGCTGAAAAGTCAAAATTAAAACATAAAAGCATGTTTACTTTATTGGCACTGAATATTTTAGAAATTCTTCTACTACCCACTACCCCAAAAAAGTGAGGTGGGATATAATTATTTCTAATGAGATCCTCAAGATATTTACCAAATAGGGATCAGAATTTTGATTCATTGTCTTTAAAGTCATAGGAAAACTTTTAACCATAAGTTAACAACTGAAATTCTTTAGTTTTTAAATGTCTAAATGGAATGAAATTTGACAGGGAGATAGTATAGGATGATATTTAAAGCATATGATTTAAAGGATATCAAGAAAGCCTCAACCCATCCACTTGTCCTCACCCAAATTTTCTCTCCTACTCAGATAACTTTTTACTGTCAGCAAGTTTTTATTTTTCATTAAGTATTGTGCTCCACCATAGTTTTGTTGCGTACGTAAAACTTTCTAGGAGGACCTCACATTACAACTCATGAAGGCGAGCTGGAAAGCGCCAACCAGTTAATTGACAAGAGAGGACAACTTGTTTTTAACCTGCATTTAATTAGTCATTTGTATTGAAAAGGACAATAAAGCCAGACACTGTTCCTGTGGGCCCTAGATCCACGCCTGATCACACCATCCAGCACAGATACAGGACAAGGGAGTGCGGATGCACTTGTCAGGAGCTGCTGTCCCTGTTCCAACACACTCAGGTGAGAACGCCTCAGCCCAGACTAACAATGATTTGCCTAATGCCACTCAGCCAATCCAGAGGTCGGACAAAGAAATTAAAAGCAAAGAATATCCAGCTTTTTAAGCTGCAAGTGCAGTGTTCTTCTCCTTCTAATATATTCATTCACATCACAATTTGATTTCATTTTATTAGACCACTTTTTACTGTGACCGTATGAAAAGAGGCACTAAATAGTGAAAAAGAGTGAGGGGAAAAATGTAAAACTTCTGAAGTTTTGGGCAAAATAGTTTTGTCTAGGTGGTTGGCCCAAACTCATTATGACATACTTTATTTCAAAAAGACAATAAAATACCAAAACGCCATGAACCCTAAAACAAACGTATAAACTACAGGTGCCCACAGAACGTCATATCCTGAAATGACGGAGCAATTTGTATAAGCAATCTAAGTAAAAATAGAAAAATGTCCTTACGGCATTTCCCAGACAACTGATCTATGTGATAAGCCAGAAAATAAGTGGGAAATACTGCATGCCTCTGCTGTGTTGTCAAAGATGAAACATATGAAAGGAAAGTGTTATGAGCAAAAGAGGGGAAAACCCTGTATCTGAGTTTCATAAACATGGCTTATTATTGATGTACGCATAAAGGCCTCACATCTAACTTCCGTGCACGATTAAATACATTAGCTGATTTTGCAAGATAGATTCCCATATCCCACTGATGAGGATCAATTGACTTGTCTGGTTTATTTAACAATAGCGATACACTTAATCATCTACAAGCCTGACTCAGAACTTTTTTAAGCGGCACACATTTATTCTGACTTAGAAAATTACAAGTCCTCAGTTTTCAAACAGTGCTTTATTTGCCTCCCAAACCTATTCCTAAGACTTACTAAAAGGAAACGTTGGCCCCCGTGGAGATGTTTGATCCATACATCCAGGCATCAACCCTGAGTAATAAGTGACACAGAAAGAGGGCCCCTTCAAATGCCCTTCTAAAGGATGCGCCCCATGCTCGGCATGTCCAAACTGGGCACCTGGACAGGGCAAATGTTTACTACCAGTGCCAGTGCCTTGCATACCTACCTGAAGGGAGCCTTTAGAAGGACAAAAAGTTGATTGACAGGAAGGAAAAAACCTACATTCTCATATGCAGTATATCACCCACAATCTTTTAGAATTTAAGCATAACATAGCAAACATACCAACATGCCCAATACAAATATTTTATTTGAAATGTTAGGTGAAGAACAAATTACAAATAATATCATATAACTTGATAGAGTAGAAAGTGCATGGCTTTTATAGTAAATTACGGGTTTAATTCCAGGTTCAGTCACTAGCTATGTGAGTGCAGGGACTTGTTCAACTTCCATGAGACTATTTTGCCTCTATAATACCTACCATGCCAAATTGTTATAAGTGTAGAAATTACATATATGTACTATATTGTTCGCAACTGGTGCTGAATGTACATTATTATTGTCATTAAGATTGCAATAAGATGCCGGTGTTTTTATCCATTTCTAGAGGACAGGGGAGGGTCTATTGGTCTTGATAGGGTAAGACTCCTTCATTCTTTTTCCTGCTCTTGAGTTGAATGGACCCTTTCTCAGCCTTGATCTGACACTGTTCAGAGTTCAGCCTTTGCAGTTAAGCAATGTTTGATTTCAATTGTACAACAGCATTTCTATTTTCAAAAACTTTAGATGTAGGTATCTTTTCAAACAAAATCTCAGTGATATAAAACAAATAAAAGTAGAGCTGTTCTGCCGGAAGTCTCCTCAACCCCAACTCGCTCTCCTCAGCGTTCTCTAAGACACAGCCAGAACCCTCAGTAATGTTTGAACTATGTCCAGTGGTTCTCAGCCAAGGTAGTAGTGACCCTTGGGGGCCATTTGGAAATGTGCACAGGCCATCATGATGGCTGAAACAGTGGTGGGCAGGGACACTATTGGCAATAGGCTGGGAATGAGGAAGACAAACATCTTGCAAAGAGAGGGACGCTCCCTCCCCACAGAGGGCTATCACTTTCCATCTGCCAATAACACCCCGCTGAGAAAGCTCAAAACACTCTCCATTCCTCCTTATTCTTGCAGGAGCCCCATGAGGTGGATGGATTAATCCTGCGATACCCTCCACACAGTGCCCTCTACTCAGCTCTGCTTTAGCATGAGGGCTGTTATGTATCTCCTTGGCTTGGAACAGAAGACTGTCTTCTAGGTCAACTACCACCTACCTGTAAGGCTCTTTAGTCTCAAAACTGTGACAACTATAGCAGGGCCGAGCAGAAGTCTGAGGCTGAGAGAGACGATGTATCTCTTTCCCAAGGTGACACACATAAGATGGAGGACCTGGATCTATTGAACTCCAAAGACCATTTTTCCACACTCCAACAAACTGCCTCTCAAGCAAATGACACTAATCTCCATGTAACCAACAGATGTTACATGCTAAGCGCTGTGAAAAATCCAAAATGAAATGAAGGCACAGTTTCTGCTCACAGGAAGCTTACAGTCTGGTTGGGGCTATGGGACTACAATTCTGACACAAGTTTCAATGTGTGGGTTTTTTCCTCACACCAAGTGATTCTTGGACACCAGCTGAATGTCCTACAATTCAACTTTATTCTGACAGTATCTACCCACAGACAGCATTGCCTATCAATACACAATGAGCACCAGTTGTCACCTGTGCTTCTGCACCACTGGCTATAGATTGGAGGTTCCACCAACTGCCTCCTTGGACTTGATTAGTTTACTAGAGCAGTTCACAGAACTCAGAGAAACATTTTACTTACTAGATCACTGGTTTATTATAAATGTATATAACTCAGGAACAGCCAAATGGAAGAGATGCTTAGGGCAAGGTATGTGGAAAGGTGTGCCAAGCTTTCATGCTCTCTGGGATCGACACTCCCCAAATTTCCATGTGTTCAGCAAACAGGAAGCCTTCTGAACCCTAACCTTTTGGGGTTTTATGGAGGCGTCATTACATAGGCATGATTGATTCAATCATTGGCCATTGGTGACTGAACTCCTCCAGTCCCCCTCTCCCCTCCCCAGAGGCAGGGATACAGAAATTTCCAACCCTCTAGTCACCTATTTCCCCTGACAGCCAGCCCCCATCCTTAGGAGACCTAAAGTGACTTTGTTAACGTAACAAAGGACACCTTTATCCCTCTTGACACTTAAGAAATTCCAAGGGTTTTAGGAGCTCTGTGCCAGAAGCAGATGAAGACCAAATATACATTTCTTATTATAAATCACAATATCACAGGACATAAACCTCAGAAGCACAAATACCAACACAGAAAAATTGCTATGCACCTTATTAGTTTAGAGGTTGTAGAGATCATTTAGGGCAGGAACCATCCAGAGAACTTCATGAGAAATGTTGTACTTTTTCTACTACAAAGGAAGGGTTGGATTAGAGGCTCAGCAAACTTTTTCTGCAAGGGGCCAGATAGTAAACATTTTAGGCTCTGTGAGCCACACAGTCTCTGTTGTAACTACACAACTCTACTATTAAGCAAAGTTGAAGCTTAGTAATAGCCAGAGAAAGTATGTAAGCAAAAGGGCATGGCTATGTTCTGATAAAACTTTATTTACAATAACAGATGGTGGGCTAGATTTGATCTTCGAGCTATATTTTGTCAACCCTTAGATTAGACTGTAGACTTAATTTCAAACCTTAGTCTGGCCTTCGAGGGTTTTCCAATTGGATTGGAATCTGCCCTTTCCATCTCTGTTATTCCTCAACAAGTAAAGGATATTAAGGAAGGAGTTTCACTTGAGTAAAGCAATGGAGGCGAGAATGGGAAGGTTAGGTCCCACATAGAGAAAAATTAGCTTGGCTAGAACAAAGGATTCTGTTGAAGAGGAGAGAGAGACAGCAACAGATTTGAGTCCAAGGCAAAGTGCCTTGAGAGCCAGATTAGGGGATTTATATCTTAACCTATAGGCAATCGAGAACATTTTAGGCATTTAAGCAGGAAAGAGAGATATTTATATAAGATTAATATTTTTGAGATTAGGGTTTCTCTTTAAGCTTCCTAGCGGCAATACTTACTATATTTGTGGTAGACATGGAGATGCACCACCCAGATACCCCTGCATGGAAGGACTTGCTGTCCAGATGAGGTACCATCTACAGCCAGCCTTCAGCTGTCAGCTCCTTCAGGGTCTGCCTCTACTCAGAGAGATGCCTTTGCCCGAGGCCAAGCCATTCCCAGGCAGCCCACACCTGATGACTGAGACAGTCAGGGTGTAAAGGCGTCTCGAAGGACACTTTAATGGGCAATATTTGTTCCAAAGCTAGTTGCCAGATGGTCTGAGGCTTTGTGGGGCCTGCGACACAGTTTAACCTCTTCCTCTGCCCTGTGCTGCTTCTTGCAACTTTCCCTGATAGGTATACATTTTATACCATTTGTGGGTTGAATTGTGCCCCCCCCCCAATTTTCATGTTGACACCCTAACCTCTAGTACCTAAGAATATGACCTTATTTGGAAATAGAATCATTGCAGTTATAACTAGTTAAGATGGGTTCACCCTGAAGTAGGGCAGGCTTTAATCCAATATGACTTGTGGACTTATAAAAGGGGAAGCTTGGACACAAACATGCACACAGGAAGAATACTCTGTGAAGATGAAGGCAGAAATTGGAGTAATGATGTCCAGGCCAAGGAATGCCAGAGATTGCCTGCAAACCACCAGAGCTAGGGGCGGGGCCTGGAGCAGATCTTTCCCTTTAGCCCTCAGAAGGAACCAACCCTGCTGCACCTTGATCTTAGACTTCCAGCCTCCAGAATGGTGAGACAATACATTTCTGTCATTTAATTCACCCAGTTTGTGGCTCTTTGCTATAGCCACACTAGGAAACTAATACATACCCCAAATTTCATCTCAGTGTTTACTGCCAGAGAAAACAATCTGTGACAATATTATTTTAATAAAAAATTAAACTGAAAATGCTAAACAATAATGTGGCATGACCTAAGGAGTAAAAAACAATCTTAAAGAAGGTTTCATGTAGACTATTAATACATCAAGTAAAAAACCTTCAAATTATTTTCATTTACATAATGGACGATTTTTGTTATGTATGTTTCTTTTTTAAAAAAACAAATAAAACATAAACAGAGGCCAGAGCAAAAGTAGAGAAGCAGAGGCAAGAACATGGGAGGATAATCAGAATAACAATATTTTCCTAAAATATAAAAAGTATGGGTTGATTAGGAAACATGAATTTGCTGATTGTGCTGAGTATTCATAATGTAGAGAGAAAATAAATGTTCTAGGTGAGAAAGTTTTCTTTGGTCTATCTTTAGATAGAAACCACTGTGTTCCAAATTGTTTAATATATTCAAATCATGAACTTCCTACTAAGCTTATTCTGCTAGAGGCAGTAGTAAAAGATGCTTTCTTTGTTCTAAAATACCTAGACTAAACATAATGCAGCCAACTTGTTTCCCCTATAAAAAGACAGATTCTTCAGAAGTTTTATTTGTGACACATACTTGTAGTTCTATTACACGGCAGTTGACAAAGTTTGGTATTACCATGCTCCAAAGGTTTGAGTCTACTGTCACCCAAGCAGATCAAGTGTTAAAGAGGACGAAAGAAGTAGGGAACAGAGTATGAAAAATTCAATATGACCATCTGGATTCCACCTCAAGTCAACCTCAGATGAGTATGGGCCCTTCAGTAAGTTACTTCTTCTCCCTGAGTGTCCATAATCTCATTTGTAAAATTGAGGATTGAACCAGATAACCTCTAAATATTGGTGGTTCTAAGATTTTGTAACAGTGGGCAATGAGCAAAAGAAAATAAGAAACACATGTACAGGATTTAAGGGAAATGCTTGCAGAGCACCAGTGTACAGCTGGAAGCCATGCCCTTCCACAGCCCACCACAAATCCTCATGCTCTGGCATGAGAAGTCCCGCCCTCTGCATGCACAGAGCGAACTAGATTGCTAATCTCACAACACTCACCCTTTCTCACCCTCCAGTGGTCATGGTCTCTCCTTCAAAGGGAACATAATGGACAACACACAGGTGTTTTAGTAAAATAGGTCTGGGCTCATGTAGTATTTTTTTTTTACCATAAACAAGAGGTTCCTTTGAGCATATAACATAAATTCTGTAAGATTTTTAATCCTTGTTGATAAAAAATAGATGACAAAGTGAATTACATCTCATTAAAGCTGATTTAAAAAAAAATGATGACAATGCCTACCTTAAAAGGTTACCTTGAAGAGTGGTCATGATAGGTGTAGAGAATCTGAAGTTAGGAGGTATTTGACAAATCAGCAGCTACTAACAGTCTCCTCATGATAACATATGTTAACATGGGCATTTTAGAGTATTTAATTCTTTTGCTAGCATTTGCTTACTTAATTTTCTCAACAGAATTAATCAGTCTAGAAAGCAAATAATAAAGCTAAGGAGATTTCCAAGAATGTACCCACAGAGCACATAAAACCATGAAAGTATCTTCTCTTTCTCTCTCATGCCTCAGCTGACTGGGGAAATAAATCTTCAGTAAACATTTCTGGCATCAGGTGATATTTCTAAGCATTGTATTAGGTCTCCACATACCTGTGTAAGTTAATTATCTTCATGAATATTGGTAATTATTTGTAAAGTGTGCTCCTGAATCTACTTGTAGCATCATGGAGGACTCAACAGGAGGGCAATAGTCTATTTGCACTCAAAATGGATCTGAAATAAGTTATCTTCTATATGTGTACCCTAATCTTTTCACAGGAAAACAGGGTGGTTGGTAGGGGGTGCAGGTTTATGTTAGTGAAGAGTTTTGATGTCTTTTAAAAATCACTGAGTATTAGACCTGAAAGAAAATATAACAACATAGTAATTTAGTCGACGCCTCATTTTTATTTGAAGTACCTGGGGCACGGGGGGTGAGGGAGGTTAAATGATTTATCCAAGGCCACAGCTTTGTAGTGGTGCAACTTCATGGCCTAACTTCCCAATTAGTGTCCTTTCCACATACTACCCTGCTTCACCATGACAAAACAAGATAGGAAATAACAACACATACTTCATATTTTGGGGCCACATTGACATCTGAATGTAGAATCTTATATAACCCTGCATATTTCCTCTCATCCTCACCTTGATGCTAAAGAAAATGAGAACAGGTCAGAAGATATAGGCATGCCCTAAAGAACGATGTCATATCATGGGAAGAGCATGGGCTTTGGCTCCAGAAAGATACGAGTTTAAATGATAGCTCAGTGCAACTCTGAGCTAATTATTCAACCACTATGATTCTCAGATCCCTGTGGTTCCAATGCAATGGAGGTAACGCCTATCTTGAGGGCTTTACAAGGGAGCAGAGATTGCACATGTAAGGATTCTGGCACACAGTAGGCATTCAATAAATGTCAGCTATTATTGTCCCTGAGGCCTTTCCATGGTTCAGCCATTTGGTTCCCTAGTGCCCCCACAAGGCAGTGTGGAAAGGATTGAGAATATCAAATTGAGAAAAACCTTGAGCTCAAGTCCAACTGCCACCAGCTGCCATAGTTAAGAGATCATGGCCTTGTTCTAGCCTTGGTTCCTGTCTGTAAATGCGAGCTAAATTCTACTGTCTCCAACAGGTTCTGAGCTATCTGGGGATACTTTTGTTTCCCCAGTGCTTTTCCCAGGGGCTTACAAAAGTCTCACATCAATCCATGAGTGATGCAAGAAGAATAACACAGAGGAGTCCAGGGCAGGGGCAACTGCTGTCCTGTGTCTCCATCCTGTCCCTGGAAGGCTCCTCAGGAGGCATTCTCTTAGCCACCTTGAAGATCCCCGCTCTGAGATGTCAGGAATGTTATTGTCTTTGCATTGCTCCATTTCAAACACATACACCTGGCACAGAATTCCACCACCTTCATGTGTCCAATTTCACGTGAAAAAGTTACATTTTCTCAAGAAAACAAAGTTCATGTGCTTATGCAATAAAAATACCTTCCTTGTTCACTCATTTCCTCCTCCATTCCCAACCCCCATATTGCATGCCTTGGTGTGATGTGAAAAAGCTGTTCTCAACAACTCCTCCCCCTGACATCTCTTCATTCGAAATACAGCATGACATTACTAACCAAAAAGACATCTGCCATCTGGTGAAGTCCTATTTTTACTGCAAGGAACCTAAAATATTAATTACCTTAAAATAGCAACACCTTTTTGTTTTATTTCTACTGATCCTCTTGATCCTCTTTTGTAAATTTCTCCCAAACACAATTATTCGTCAGAATATGTGTTTACATGGTATTCAAGACTACGAGAAGGTCACCCAAACACAAATGGCTGTGGACACTCCTGCAATTTAATTATCACCCAAGTGTTTGAATAAAGGCCCAAGACATGTATTTTGACATTCAGAAAATAAATGATAAATGCACTGTCTAGATTTATATAGAATGGGCTTTCTATCCTCAATGCTGTTATTAGAAAGTCTAAACAGGGAAACTTTCAGCTGTTTTGTGGTTTTCAAGAAATGTGAAAATTAACACCATGAAAACCTTTCAACCTTCCCATCCTAAGAGGTGGAATTTGTTTTTATGAATAGGATTTGAGTTCTCCAAACCGTCAAGGAATGTGCTTGTCAGGATGAACCCTACCTGCTGAAAAATTGCATCATCAACTCCTCCATCATCATCATTTACCAAGAATTTACTATGTATCTAAAATTGTACTAAGAGTTTTAGTTGTAGTAATGTTTAACTTTGACAATAACTCTACAAAGGAGATAATGTCAACCTTATTTCATAAATGGGAAGCGGAAGCACAAAGCAGCTCCTTCCCCAGTCATGAAGCTAGAACACTGCAGAGCTATAATTCAGATTCAGGTGAGTCTGACTCCCAAGCTCATGCTCTCACCACTTCCAGACCCCTCACCGAGGGCTTATTATGTGACTGATGAAATATATCTTCTACACTCTTAAGAATTCAGCTATAAATTAAAATATCCATAACTCATTTGTTAATAAAAGGACTAATAAAATCATGAGGCACTGTAAAAACCGTGACATTTCTAAATACACAATTAAATCATAATGTTAATAAACTTGTTAAGAGTCTAAGGTTTTTTTAAAAAAATTAACTAATATGTGCTTTTTAAGCTCACTGCTTGGAGGGGAGTCTTCTCTAACTGTCAGGCTGGAGATTTCCTGCTGCACATGTTTGTTAACACCGCAGTCAGCCTGTTAGGAACATGTTGACAATTTTAAAGATAGCTGAATGTACTCATGGAAAGGTTAATATTAAAAACAAGCTGGAGGAAAAGAGGGAGATTTTCTGTTGTTGTTTTTAACACATGCCATTAGGCAAACAGTGCAGTTTTCTGTTGCTGTGTTTGTTTCTGAAACAAAAATGGTAGTGGATGGTGGGAATCACGTCTCAGAGATGAGCAACTTCAGAGTCAGATCATTAAAATCCTCAACAAGCATCAAATGCTTCACTCAAAAGACAGAAACAGAACATTTGGAGACAACACTATGGTAAAGATTATTTTGTTTCCCTCTGATCAAACTTGCCATGGGAAAGGAGACTTACAGAATCAAAAAGACACATTTATGCAGTGCAGCATTCAAAAATACAAGTGCTGGCTTCACAATCATCACTGTGAGGTGACTATGAAAATATGAAAATTTTATCACTTGTTAAGCTTTTGGATCATTTCAACAGGGGAAACCTCTTGCAGGTTGCTGAAGGCAGAATTGTGCCCTTCAGGCTGACTCTGTCTCCATCATGGACCCTCAGCAAACTGTTGCAAGCCAAAGAATAGTAAGTGCTAGAGCTTACCATGAGATAATAAAGGTTCTTAAAGTTGAAAGGGACTGTCTAGCTCTTCCCCTGTAGGTGAAGGGAGGAAAGGCTATGCCTAGTTGTTACTAGCAAAGACTTCTGTCTTACAGTTCACTGGAAACTCTTAAAATTCAGCTTAAAATACTGTACGCTGCGTACGTGTGGGTACACACTAGGGAATGAACAAGTTGGAGGTTCTTTCTTTGAGTTAAATACCAGGCTTTTTTTAAACCCGGCCACAGTAAATCTTGTACTTATATACTTACCTTCATTCACGCCTTCATTTAATCATTCAATAAATATTTATTGAACACACACCATGTGCCAGGTGATGACAATACAAAGATGAATAAGATTTTATGCATACCTTCAAGAAGCTCACATTCTAATCTATCCACGGTGATTAATGAGCCTTTAACAGGGGAATGTACAAGATGCAGCAGAGGCAAGCACAAAGGATGTAACTCTTCCCGGGAAGGTCAAAAAGGGCTTCACACAGGACTGAGGCTTGGGCTGAGACCTGAAGGATGAAGAGCAGTTCAGCAGGCAGACAGAAGGGAATGGGGCTGTCTGGGAAGGAAGTGAACTTAGACAAGACAGGCAGTGCAATGGTCTCTATGCACAGTGCCCCTATGAATAGTAAACTGATGCAGTTATTCATACAAGAAATGATAGGAGCTGAAAATTAGGGTGCCCTTAAAATATTTTGAAAATTTCTAAACAACTCACAATTTTTTAATAAAAGGGTTAAGATGGATGGGGCATAGCATCCCCATTTTAGATAACTGCACTCTCCCACATGTAATTCATCCCTATGGCTCCCATCTTAACCCTCTGCAGAAGGAATCAGGTAGGTAGGAGAACAAATATTTATAGATATTTAATCCAAGGCAGAATTCTGAGCTGTGAAGACCACAAGGCTCCCCAAATTAGCCATCCAGTGTGGCCTGGCCAGTTCTCCCTCTAAGAGAAGGTGCACCTTCAGGTTTCCTCCATGCCACCTTCCTGTTGTGCCCTGCAGCACTCAGCTCCCTTTCTAACTGCAATGCTGCCTTGCTGACTCACAGCAATCTGATAACTACCCAGAACCTCACTCTCGCTTTCTGCCTCCTCACACTTAGCCCAGTCTTTTGCCCCATAAATATGGGCATATTTGGGCCTTCCTCCCATCCTGTGTCTACCTCTGCTCCTAGTTAGACAAAACTTTATTGATTCTATTTCTGATCTCTTTTCTAAACCACCAAGCTCACTTTGAATTCTGAATCTATCTTTTACCAAAGTAATAGAACCCAGTTCATACAATCTTGTCATAGGTATACTTAAATAACTTAATAGTCTCATTGAACTCTTTGTGTGTCATTGACTGAAACTTACCTTGGTGAGACTTTTTCCTACCAAACATCACTTGTTACCTTCCAGGGCCACCATTTATTTTTAAGGACCATTCTCAGATTATGTTTCCAACCAGGTGTTAGAAACACACCGAGAAACTGTATGTGCTCTCAGCCATATTCCCATAAGGGTTGATATTGCGCAACAAAGCTCAATTTATAGAAACATTACCAAGGTCAAGGGAAATGACATCTATTGGAAGCAAAACTGTCCTCCTGTCCTAAATGAGATTAGATTTTTCTGATAGGATTTGATCTTGATAAACAATAACCATAATTCTACCTAGCATTTGTATGATGCCTTACAGTGTTAAAAAAAAAAAACAAAAACTTTCAAATAACTGAACTTAATGGCATCCCTGTGAGGTAGCTGTTATAAGTCCCATTTAATTGATGAGAAAACTGAAGCTCATGGAAATTAAAGGGCTTGCCCTGATTCGCATAAAAGTAAAGGGCAAAAGTCAGATTCAAAGGGAAGTATCTTAAGGCCAAATTCTATATCAACTCTAGAGTTCTGGAAACATAAATTTTATAATGGTTTTCTCTGTTAAAAAGTTAGGGGGCTTCACTGGTGGCTCAGTGCTTGAGAGTCCGCCTGCCGATGCAGGGGACACGGGTTCGTGACCCGGTCCGGGAAGATCCCACATGCCACGGAGCGGCTGGGCCCGTGAGCCATGGCTGCTGAGCCTGCGCGTCCGGAGCCTGTGCTCCGCAACGGGAGAGGCCACAGCGGTGAGAGGCCCGCGTACCGAAAAAAAAAAAAAAGTTAGGGTTACAGGCCTCTAATTTGACATTTAATCTCAAGCATGTTCCCAAACTTTTATTAATTTCATTAATTGAGCGAATATCCCAGCAACAGCA
Source organism: Leucopleurus acutus (assembly GCF_964270905.1). Classification (NCBI taxonomy): domain Eukaryota; kingdom Metazoa; phylum Chordata; class Mammalia; order Artiodactyla; family Delphinidae; genus Leucopleurus; species Leucopleurus acutus. The sequence goes on along the minus strand of NC_139147.1, from coordinate 88,494,875 downwards.
GCAGGCAACTATTTTATTGTCCTGGAATGTAAGTCAGCACAGCTTTTCAGACAAGAAATGTGACCAGAAAATGATTCTTATAAACAAATGCTGGGGGGGGGGGGGCGACCTTCAAGATGGCATAGGAGTAAGACGTGAAGATCACCTTCCTCCCCACAAATACATCAGAAATATATCTACATGTGGAGCAACTCCTACAGAACACCTACTAAACGCTGGCAGAAGACCTCAGACCTCCCAAAAGGCAAGAAACTCCCCACGTACCTGGGTAGGGCAAAAGAAAAAAGGAAAAACAGAAACAAAAGAATAGGGACGGGACCTGCACCTCTGGGAGGGAGCTGTGAAGGAGGAAAGGTTTCCACACACTAGGAAGCCCCTTCACTGGCGGAGACAGTGGGTGGCAGGGGGGAAGCTTCAGAGCCACAGAGGAGAGCGCAGCAACAGGGGTGCAGAGGGCAAAGTGGAGAGATTCCCGCACAGAGGATAGGTGCCAACCAGCATTCACCAGCCCGAGAGGCTTCTCTGCTCAGCCGCCGGGATGGGTGGGGGCTGGGAGCTGAGGCTCGGGCTTCAGAAATCAGATCCCAGGGAGAGGACTGGGGTTGGCTGAGTGAACACAGACCGAAGGGGGCCAGTGCACCACAGCTAGCCGGGAGGGAGTCCTGGAAAAGGTCTGCAGCTGCCAAAGAGGCAAGAGACCATTGTTTCGGGGTGCGTGAGGAGAGGGGATTCAGAGAACCACCTAAACGAGCTCCAGAGACGGGCGCGAGCTGCGGCTATCAGCGCAGACACCAGAGACGGGCATGAAACACTAAGTCGGCTGCTGCAGCCACCAAGAAGCCAGTGTGCGAGCACAGGTCACTATCCACACCTCCCCTCCCGGGAGCCTGTGCAGCCCACCACTGCCAGGGTCCTGTGATCCAGGGACAACTTTCCCAGGAGAACACACAGCGCACCTCAGGCTGGTGCAAGGTCATGCTGGCCTCTGCCGACACAGGCTCGCCCTGCATCCATGCCTCTCCCTCCCCCCAGCCTGAGTGAGCCAGAACCCCCTAATCAGCTGTTCCTTTAACTCAGTTCTGTCTGAGAGAAGAACAGATGCCCTGAGGCGACCTACACGCAGTGGCACGGCCAAATTCAAAGCTGAAACCCGGGAGCTGTGGGAACAAAGAAGAGAAAGGGAAATCTCTCCCAGCAGCCTCAGGAGCAGAGGATTAAATCTCCACAGTCAACTTGATGTACCCTGCATCTGTGGAATACCTGAAAAGACAATGAATCATCCCAAAATTCAATCGTTGGACTTTGAGAGCAACTGTAGACTTGGGGTTTGCTTTCTGCATCTAATTTGTTTCTGGTCTTATGTTTATCTTAGTTTAGTATTTAGAGTTTGTTATCACTGGTAGATTATTTTGAATGATTTGGTTGCTCTCTTCCTTATATATATATATATTTTTTTCCTTTTCCTCTTCTTGTGAGTGTGTAGGTGTATGCTTCTTTGTGTGATTTTGTCTGTATAGCTTTGCTTTTCCATTTATCCTAGGGTTCTGTCTGTCCGTTTTTTTTTTGTTTGTTTGCTTGTTTGTTTTTTAGTGTGGTATTTAGCACTTGTTATCATTGGTGGATTTGTTTCTTGGTTTGGTTGCTTGCTTCTTTCTTTTTTTCTATTTTTATATTTAATAATTTTTTAATTTTAACTATTTTATTGTATTTTGTTTTTCATTCTTTTTTTTTCCTCCCTTTTCTTCTGAGCCATGTGGCTGACAGGGTCTCGGTGCTCTGGCCAGGTGTCAGGCCTGTGCCTCTGAGGTGGGAGAGCCAAGTCTGAACATTGGTCCACCAGGGACTTCCCAGCTCCACATAATATCAAATGATGAAAGCTCTCCCAGAGATCTCCATCTCAATGCTAAGACCCAGCTCCACTCAATGATCAGCAAGCTACAATGCTGGACACCCTATGCCAAACAACTACAAGACAGGAACACAAACCCACCATTAGCAGAGACGCTGCCTAAAATCATAATAAGATCACAGACACCCCAAAACACACCACCAGACGCAGTCCTGCCAACAGAAAGAAAAGAGCCAGCCTCATCCACGAGAACAGAGGCACCAGTACCCTCCACCAGGAAGCCTACACACTTACTGAACCAACCTCAGCCCCTGGAGGCAGACACCAAAAACAATGGGAAATACGAACCTGCAGCCAGGGGAGAGGAGACCCCAGACACAGTAAGTTAAGCAAAATGAGAAGACAGAGAAATGCACAGCAGATGAAGGCGCAAGGTAAAAACCCACCAGATGAAACAAATGAAGAGGAAATAGGCAGTGTACCTGAAAAAGAATTCAGAGTAATGATAGTAAAAGTGATCCAAAATCTTGTAAATAGAATGGAGAAAATACAAGCAACATCTAATAAGGATTTGGAAGAACTAAAGGGCAAACAAACAATGATGAACAACACAATAATTGAAATTAAAAGTTCTCTAGAAGGAATCAATAGCAGAATAACTGAGGCAAAAGAACGGAAAAGTGACCTGGAAGATAAAGTAGTGGAAATACTACCATAGAGCAAAACAAAGAAAAAACAATGAAAAGAACTGAGGACAGTCTCAGAGACCTCTGGGACAACATTAAGTGCACCAACAATCAAATTATAGGGGTCCCAGAAGAAGAAGAGAAAAAGAAAGGGACTGAGAAAATATTTGAAGAGATGATAGTTGAAAAATTCCATAATATGGGAAAGGAAATAGTTAATCAAGTCCAAGAAGCACAGAGAGTCCCATACAGGATAACTCAAAGGAGAAATACGCCAAAACACATATTAATCAAACTGTCAAAAATTAAATACAAAGAAAACATATTAAAAGCAGCAAGGGGAAAACAATAAATAACACACAAGGGAATCCCCATAAGGTTAACAGCTGACCTTTCAGCAGAAACTCTGCAAGCCAGAAAGGAGTGGCAGGACAAATTTAAAGTGGCGAAAGGGAAAAACCTACAACCAAGAATACTCTACCCAGCAAGGATATCCTTCAGATTCGACGGGGAAATTAAAATTTTTACAGACAGGCAAAACTAAGAGAATTCAGCACCACCAAACCAGCTTTACAACAACTGCTAAAGGAACTTCTCTAGGCAGGAAACACAAGGGAAGGAAAAGACCTACAATAACAAACCCAAAACAATTAAGAAAATGGTAATAGGAACATACATATCAATAACTACCTTAAATGTAAATGGATTAAATGCTCCAACCAAAAGACAAAGACTGGCTAAATGGATACAGAAATAAGACCCATAAATATGCTGTCTACAGGAGACCCACTTCAGACCTAGGGACACATACAGACTGAAAGTGAGGGAATGGAAAAAGATATTCCATGCAAATGGAAATCAAAAGAAAGCTGGAGTAGCAATTCTCTTATCAGACAAAATAGATTTTAAAATAAAGACTATTACAAGAGACAAAGAAGGACACTACATAACGATCAAGGGATCAATCCAAGAAAAAGATATAAAAATTGTAAATATTTATGTACCCAACATAGGAGCACCTCAACACAAAAGGCAAATGCTAACAGCCATAAAAGGGGAAGTTGACAGTAACACAATCATAGTAGGAGACGTTAACACCCCAATGTCCACCAATGGACAGATCACCCAAAATGAAAATAAATAAGGAAACACAAGCTTTAAATGATATATTAAACAAGATGGACTTAATTGGTATTTATAGGACATTCCATCCAAAAACAGCAGAATACACTTTTTTCTCAAGTGCTCATGGAACATTCTCCAGGATAGATTATATCTTGAATGACAAATCAAGCCTTGGTAGACTTACGAAAATTGAAATTGCACCAAGTATCTTTTCTAACCACAACGCTATGAAACTAGAATCAATTACAGGAAAAAATCTGTAAAAAACACAAACACATGGAGGCTAAACAATACATTACTAAATGACCAAGAGATCACTAAAGAAATCAAAGAGGAAATCAAAAAATACATAGAAAAAATATGACAATGAAAACACAATCCAAAACCTGTGGGATGCAGCAAAAGCTGTTCTAAGAGGGAAGTTTATAGAAATACAGTCCTACCTCAAAAACAAGAAACATCTCAAATAAACAACCTAACTTTACAACTAAAGCAATTAGAGAAAGAAGAACCAAAAAACCCCAAAGTTAGCATAAGGAAAGAAATCATAAAGATCAGATCAGAAATAAATGAAAAAGAAATGAAGGAAACAACAGCAAAGATCAATAAAACTAAAAGCTGGTTCTCTGAGAAGATAAAAAGAATTGATAAACCATTTGCCAGACTCATCAAGAATAAAAGGGAGAAGATCAATAGAATTAGAAATGAAAAAGAAGTAACAACTGACACTGCAGAAATACAAAGGATCATGAGAGATTACTACAAGCAACTATATGACAATAAAATGGACAACCTGGAAGAAACGGACAGATTCTTAGAAAAGCACAACCTTCCGAGACTGAACCAGGAAGAAATAGAAAATATAAACAGACGAATCACAAGCACTGAAATTGAAACTATGATGAAAAATCTTCCAACAAGCAAAAGCCCAGGACCAGATGGCTTCACAGGCGAATTCTATCAAACATTTGGAGAAGAGCTAACACCTATCCTTCTCAAACTCCTCCAAAATATAGCAGAGTGAGGAACACTCCCAAACTCATTCTACAAGGCCACCATCACCCTGATACCAAAACCAGACAAAGATGCCACAAAGAAAGAAAACTACAGGCCAATATCACTGATGAACATAGTTGCAAAAACCCTCAACAAAATACTAGCAAGAAGAATCCACCAGCACATTCAAAGGATCATAAAACATGATCAAGTGGGGTTTACCCCAGGAATACAAGGATTCTTCAATATATGCAAATCAATCAATGTGATAAACCATATTAACAATCTGAAGGAGAAAAGCCATATGATCATCTCAATAGATGCAGAAAAAGCTTCCAATAAAACTTAACAACCATTTGTGATAAAAACCCTCCAGAAAGTAGGCATAGAGGGAACTTACCTCAACATAAAAAAGGCCATATATGACAAACCCACAGCCAACATAGTTCTCAAAGGTGAAAAACTGAAACCATTTCCTCTAAGATCAGGAACAAGATAAGGTTGCCCACTGTCACCACTATTACTCAACATAGTTTTGGAAGTTTTAGCCACAGCAATCAGAGAAGAAAAAGAAATAAAAGGAATCCAAATCGGAAAAGAAGAAGTAAAACTGTCACTGTTTGCAGCTGACATGATACTATACATAGTGAATCCTAAAGATGCTACCAAAAAACTACTAGAGCTAATCAATGAATTTGGTAAAGTAGCAGGTTAAAAAATTAATGCACAGAAACCTCTTGCATTCCTATACACTAATGATGATAAATCTGAAAGAGAAATTAAGGAAAACTCCCATTTACCATTGCAACATAAAGAACAAAATACCTAGGAATAAACTTATCTAAGGAGACAAAAGACCTGTATGCAGAAAACTATAAGACACTGATGAAAGAAATTAAAGATGATACAAACAGATGGAGAGATATACCATGTTCTTGGATTGGAAGAATCAATATTGTGAAAATAACTATACTACCCAAAGCAATCTATAGATTCAGTGCAATCCCTATCAAACTACCAATTGCATTTTTCACAGAAGTAGAACAAAAAATGTCACAATTTGTATGGAAACACAAAAGACCCCGAATAGCCAAAGCAATCTTGAGAAAGAAAAATGGAACTGGAGGAATCAGGCTCCCAGACTTCAGACTATACTACAAAGCTACAATAATCAAGACAGTATGGTACTGATACAAAAAACAGAAATATAGATCAATGGAACAGGATAGATAGCCCAGAGATAAACACATGCACATATGGTCACCTTATCATTGATAAAGGGGGCAAGAATATACAATGGAGAAAAGACAGTCTCTTCAATAAGTGGTGCTGGGAAAACTGGACAGCTACATGTAGAGAGTGGCATGGACATACACTACCAAACGTACAATAGATAGCTAGTGGGAATCAGCCACATAGCACAGGGAGATTAGCTTGTTTCTTTGTGACCACCTAGAGGCGTTGGATAGGGAGAGTGGGAGGGAGATGCAAGATGGAGGAGATATGGGGATATATGTATATGTATAGCTGACTCACTTTGTTGTAAAGCAGAAACTAACACACCATTGTAAAGCAATTATACTCCAATAAAGATGTTTAAAAATTTTTCAAATTAAAAAATCAATAAATGCTAGCCTAGGGACATAGCAAGTGATATTCAGTAGAATGAAGTCTTGTGACTAGGGTAAGTAACATTTGAATCAATGACATCTCAAAGAGTTCAGTGAAGAAATCTGCAATATTTTTACAGATCTTTCTTTGGGCTTATTTTTACTGCATTTTTTTTTTCTGCCCTTCAGTCTGTTCTGTCTTCCCTTTTCCAAAGAACTGGTCTGTATTTTTTTATCGTATTCAGTTTTTAGTATATTGGTTTTAAAACACCAAGTAACGGTGATTTTTAAAAGGCAATAAGGGGATGAGATCAAAGGAAGTGGAACAGACCTTGAATTTTTCTTTTTTTTTTTTTTTTTTTTTTTTTGTGGTACGCAGGCCTCTCACTGTTGTGGCCTCTCCCATTGCGGAGCACAGGCTCCAGATGCGCAGGCTCAGCAGCCATGGCTCACGGGCCCAGCCGCTCCACGGCATGTGGGATGTTCCCGGACCGGGGCATGAACCCGTGTCCCCTGCAACGGCAGGCGGACTCTCAACCACTGCGCCACCAGGGAAGCCCCCTTGAATCTTTTTTAAGATAGAAGAAACAAATTAGTCCCCAGTACTTTGATAAGTGGAGCTAGTTGGCATAAAATTAAAGGTCATAGATGAAAAAATGTCTGTCCTAGGTAATGAAGAAAGTAGTTTAGGGACCTGATAAAGGCCCTGTGTGCCAAATTTTCTAGAATAGAACTGGATAATTCAGTCTCTAAGCAGTTTTTTATTACCCCCCAAAAGGAACGGTAATAGCAATTGTATGGTTTTGAAGGAATCAGCAAAGTGAATGTAGTGATTGTGAGACTTCCAATTGAAAGTAAAATCTGAAGTTTTCTAAGTCATTCTAGGCCCTGTCAGAGATAGTGTTTGATCAGTAAGCCATCACTTACCAAATGAAAGGCCAGCAGGCATCAATCAAACTCAGCAGAATATGCAGAGGGAAGAGAAGCTGAAGCAACTTCCCAGGAGCCCCATGGGTCTATTTGAAACCAAGTGAATTCTGTGACCTCATATCAAGGAGGGCAAGCATATGAAATTCCTTTGGAATTACTCAATAAAGTTCTTACGTAGACAGGCTGATTTGGTCAGATGCCTCCTGTGTATATGAATATAAGGAATCCCATTTAGTCTCAGTTAAAAACTAAAGAGCGAGTCAGCAATTAGTTTTACAGAAGGATGCCCCAATTATTTATTTGCTTTTCACTTCTGGTAACCTGCCACATTTCCATCTTTGGGGATTTCTAAAGCCTTGGTTAGGCCCAGAAGACAAAATCACTCTCACCATCTCTTTTGAAGTAATGAATACTGCTTGTGGATACATCATTTTTTAAAATGGTATTTAAGTGTAAAAAGTTAAAAATATCATATGACCTATGTAAGTGCCTTGAATATGTCAAAGTGAGCAGAAGCAATTCAACAGCTTTCTTCTGCACATTGTTTTAAACGTTATCAAATGTCCTTTTACTTTGTTCTCACAGCACCTGTATGAGCTGGCCATGACATATTAGTATTTCCATATTACAGATGGGAAAATTGAATGTTCATGACTTTTCCAAAGGAGCCATAGTTCAAAAATGGCAGCCATGATACTGAAACCCAGATTTTCCAACTACAAATCCAGTGTCCTTGCCTCTAAACCAGGCTTCTAAAGAAGTATTACTGGAAGTTTCTTATTTTATTAGGATATTCACTCCCACTCGTTTTCTGCCTTATTTTAAGGACCCATGAGGGTGGCTATAAGGAGTTCAAACTGTTGTAGCTGGTCAGTGAGGCGATATGTCTTTACTGAGCATGTGCTAATTTCTACGCACTTGCTAATTGTGCTAATAAATGAGGTTACAAAGTAAAAAGACACATCCAACCCAGCTTCACCCCTTAGTAAAAGAGATACAAATGACTGTAATAAAATGTGTCACATTTAAAATACTGACATGAGTTGAGGGGGTGGTGGTGGGATGAATTGGGAGATTGGGATTGACATATATACACTAATATGTATAAAATAGATAACCAGTAAAAACCTGCTGTATAAAAATAAAATAAAATTCAAAATAAAATAAAATACTGACATGAGTAGAAGAGGAAAGCCTGACTCATTCTGGATGGAGTCAGGCAAGACTTCCCTGAGAGCGTGATAGTTGAAATGAGTTTTAAAGTTAAAGGAATATGATGTATATGATGTTGATTTCCATATGGTACATTTTACATGCCCAGATAAACTGGACAATTGAGTAAATTACAAAGATTATTAAAAATTGTGCATGTTGAATTAGGAGAAAGCAATTAAACCTGTGCTAAGAACTACAAAGCACATTAGCTATTTCTCATTCCCCTTGGAAAAGTAACATCTGGAGCAGAAGTTTTGAGGAATAGTTAGTCAAACCATCAACAATTCGATAACTAATGACCAGACAAATGAAGGAGATGGCAAAGCCATGTTTATAGGAGAATAAGAAAATCCTGCACACCTGCGCTACGTTACAATGGCAGATGGCAGAAGCTAGAATGGGAGACCACAAAAACTACAAGAAGTGGCAAATTCCAGCAGCTGAAGAATCAGGCTCACCAACTGAACTCTTCTGTATCCATTCAGGGTAAATTTCCCCCTAGACAGCCTTGGGAATTGTAGTTAAAGTACTAAGGTTCGTACTCTACAAGCAGCAGTTGTCAAAATGTGCAATGAGTTATTAGCCAAGAAAAGCACCTCAGCAGGACACTACAGAATTTATATGAAATACCGTCTGCAAGGTAAAGAGTTCTTCTGGGTAACTTAACAGAGCTTCAGAAACATCTCTTCTACCCCAACCCTTACCCTCCCAAACTGTCAGCACACAATGGTGAAAACAAAGGAACAGACAAATAACTTAGCAGTTATGGACACAATTGGCATTTCATGAAGCAGAAGGCAAGTAAAATGCATTAAGAGCATCATTTGCCAACTACGCATATGGGTCATAAAACAAAAGAGAATTCATCTGTACACAAAGAGGCAGGTTTTGTCATCATCGTGAGTGGGCATCTCAGCAGGAAGTCACCCCATCACTGTTACTTGGAAGAATAAAACTAAAGGAAGCAAGGCAACAGAGGCCATAGTATTCATGGATTTGTTCATCTCTTCATACATTAATTCAGTTAACTTTTATTAAATGCATCTATGTGTCAGGCACAGTGCTAGACACTGGGTATACAAAAGAAAACAGGACCTCATTTCTGTGCTCAAGCAGCATTTCTCCAGAGCGATATTGGAAAAATGCATGGGCATTTATGGGAGGGTAGGAGCTGAGTCTTAAAGATGAGGACTTGCTCAGATGAAAATGAGAGGATAGGGATACGCAGGCACAAAGGCAAAAGAAGGCAGCCTGAGAAAAAGCAAAGAGGTATGAAACAACATCAACTCGGGGGGAACTAGAAGCAGATGTGGATGGACGGTGACCTATATGTAAGTTAGTTAAGGGTAGAAAGAAACTTAAAAAAAGTAGGCAGAGTCCACACAGGAATGGCTTCCTATGTCAAGAAGCTTGAAATTCTTGAATAGGCAAATGGGAAAACCATTAAGAATTTTAAACCGAGAATCCCTAATTCCTTATTTTAATTGAAATGACTTGAGTTTCACATTTAGGATATTTGCTGTTAGATTTTGATAAATAGTCTTTACTATATTTAAGTAGTTTTCTTCTTTCCTATTTCACTTAGAATTTTATTGACTGTTGACTTTTATCAAATGCCTTTCAACATCTTTCAATAAGATCATATGGCTTTTTTCCTTGAATTTGTTGAAGGCTTATGTTGATAGATTGATAGACGTTGTATTTCTTGATTAAATATGACTTTGTCATGATATATTATATTTTGATACCTTGCTGTATTCTATTTTCTAATATTCTATTTAGAATCTTGAATCCAAATCATTAATGGTCCTGATCATTCATTCCCTCTTTGCACAATTTTTGTTTCTTTTTTTTTCTTCTTCCAGAAATAACTTTATCCTGGTTTGGTACTAAATTATATTGACCTTATAAATCAAATCAAATGATTTGCTCATTCTTCTATGATTTGGGTTAGAAACAGCTTTAGGATGACCTGTTCTTTAAGGGTTAGATGACATTTCAGCCGTGGGCTTCCCTGGTGGCACAGTGGTTGAGAGTCCGCCTACCGATGCAGGGGAAACAGGTTCGTGCCCCGGTTCAGGAAGGTCCCACGTGCTGCGGAGCGGCTGGGCCCGTGAGCCATGGCCGCTGAGCCTGCACGTCCGGAGCCTGTGCTCCACAACAGGAGAGGCCACAGCAGTGAGAGGCCCGCGTACCGCCAAAAGAAAAAAAAAAAAAAAAATTTCAGCCATGAACATGTGTTTCTGGGCTTTCTACTCATCTAGATATCTAATTTCTGGTTTGATCTCTTCTATGATGATTGCTTTATCAAAATTTTTGTTTTGTTTTTTAGTCAGCTTTACCAACTTATATTTTGATAGCAAATCATCCATTTCATCTAAGTTTTCAAATATCTTGTTTCTTTACAATTATTTTAATCTTCTGTATTTACAGTTCAATCTTTATTTATCACTTTGATTTTATTTTTCTATAAATAGTATTTACATGAGTTGAATTTGTTTTTAACCCAATTTGACAGTCTCAGTCTTTTAAAGGGAAAATTCTGTCTGTTTACAAATCATAAAATAACCAGTACACTTAATTTTGTCTTCCTTTCCACTTTATCTTATTTATTTTATATTATTATTTTCTTCTTTTTTTCTTTTTCCTAGTTTTGCTAGTTTAATCACCTTATCCAATGTGGTGGATTTTTTTTCTTTTGTTACTTTGGAAGTTTTACTGTACTATTTCATTCCATCAGTGAATATCTTTCCTTTCCCCACACCCACTACTCTTAAACTCAAAGTATTTTCCCACTGGAACACTGTTTCCACAACTAAGATGCTATATTTCTCATCAACTTGTCTCTCCCCTGTCCTCTATAATATGAGATTTAAAATACTTGGTCTTTTCTTCCTTTCCCAAAGAAGGAGTCCTCTGAAATGCTTTTATCCATTCTCTCCCTCTCTGTTCCAGGCTTTTATCAGAATTCATTTTTCATTGTGACCATTTTGCCTCGTGTCCTCACAGAGCATTTTCACAGCATGTTACCAGTCAGCCTGTCCCTATCCAGTCGTGTGTGACTGTGTGAGGTGAATGTGTATGAAATGTCACTGCTTCCCAAGTCTTCTCTTCTGCTGCCTGCATTGTTTGTTTGGTTCCTTCAGTAAATATTCACATAGCAAACAAAGATCTATTGGGGCACTCTATTTTAAGATAAACTTTAAGACTCGACTCTCCATCTTAACAGTGACCAGCCAAACCTCTTCAATATCCAGTAAAATAGTTCAGTTGAAAAATCATGTAATTAGTGGACTCTCTCTCTCTCTCTCTCTCTCTCTCTATATATATATATATATATATATACACACACACACACACACACACACACACACATATATATGACTATGTAATCATGAATTATCAAATGTGTCAAAATTGTTAACATCCAAGCTATCATGAAAATATAAGGAAAAGAGGAGTGTTAATCTCAGCCTTTTTAAAACACAAATTTGACGGCATCATTTTTGCCTATGCTACCTCTTCTTGGTTCAGACATGCAAAGCCACTGTGTGCTTCTACTCTATAATTCTGGGGTAACAACTTATTTCCTAGATATCATAGTTTTTTCCTACTTATTGGGACAATTTTCTAGCAGGTGGTTCATAAATGTTCTAATGAAGAGGTAGTTTTTTCTAATTTTCACAAAATCACCATCTGGCCATGTTCATAGTTAACATTTCACCAAATTATCTTCTGTTCCACAAGCTTCATCCTCCAAAGGAAATGGAAAAGATAACATTAAAGATAATGTAAAGCTGTTTTGAATGGCTTGTTTGACTTTTATAATGCAATGTATTATAGTAAACCTAGCTAAGACTTTTTCTTTTTGGTTAGTAAAATTCTGGGGAATTTTTCTTCAAAAACTGTATGATTAGTTTTTAAATTTCCCTGCATAAGTGATGGCTTTATGGAATACTTATCCAGTGTTTTCCATTCTGTAATGTTAATTTTCCATCTCCATAATAATAAACCCATAATTTTAAAAAACATTTGGGGACATTTTACACTTTTTTGATTGACTGCTGCTTCTCATTACATGTTTCCTAGACATAGTTGGGTCACACTATCAACTTTGTTGCTACCAAGTGCTTTGTGGAAAGCTTTAGGGATGTCAGTTCTGACACATGTCTCAATGATTTCAGGTTATTCTAAATTTCCTTCCTTCCTTGCATATTTTCTGATATTTCAAGCTCACTGCAAAAGAGCACACTGTTTTTAACTACCAGTCAGTGATCCCTGTTAAAAACATAATTTTAGAATTAGTATAATTTAAACACACAAAATAGGAATGGAATTAAAATCACTCGCACACACACACAGTTTGAGTCACTTCACTGGCAGGAACTAAAATAAAACACGGACTCCAGTGTAAATTAACATTTGATTGAGTGCAATTTTGACAGGATGTTGATCTGATTTGTGTGTGGGCGATTTTTGTGTGTGTGACATTTAAAAATCACTGAATCGTAGAAAGATGACAAACTCCTTTTTCATATAACAAGCAACATAGGTCTCTTCTAACTTGTCAAGAAATGCTCCCACCCTTCGTATTAGCACCACTGGTTCTCACTGAAGACATGTGCTCTACTCATTTTGATGAATGCCATAAGAATTCCTTGAAGACAAGGAAAGTTCCAGATTTCCAGTGACTTCCAGTTCATAAAAATGTTTTGTTTGCTAAGCTTATCTGGACAAGTTTCAGGTTTAATGATGGGAAAGCAATTCTAGTAATTTATGTATGTGCTAAAAACTTTGCAAAACACAAAAATTCAAAACTCCTGCCCCCAATATTATTAAGCAAATTGGTTTTCCAGAAAGACACAGCAGATTTAACTTGTGTATTTGTATATTCCTGGTATACAACAGAATTCCCCAAGAGTAGGCATGCCCCAGGTTTCAAAGGACCTCGTTGGGGAGAGACTGCTCTGAGCCATAGGAACACCATGAATGTAAGCCCCAGGCTTTGCAGCCGGTCTTCACTTCCCTCCCCCGACAAGGGGAAAAGACATTTCCACTTCAGGAAACCGAAACAAAATTCCAACATTAGTAACCCTCTTCCTTTGCCTCCTTTCTCTCCCCTCTTGTTCTATGACACTTGACTTCCCTTCAGTCCCCAAAGCAAAAAGAAAGTCAAATAAACCTCTCTGTGTGAAAGGGAGGAACAAAGCACCCTTTTCCCACCACAATGAATACCCTGCTCTGGGCAGGTCAGACCCCACTGGTGGAACTCTGAAATAGTACAACCCTTCAAGAGAGCAGCTTAGCAATACATACCAAAAGCCCCTGGTATGTTCACACATTTCAGGCCAATGATCCAGATACGAAACCCTATCTTAAATAAATATAATCAGAGATGTAGACAAAGATTTATGTAAAAAGACCTTCAGCAGAGCACTATGCTAATGAAAAATAAAAATCACCTGGGTGTTTAACAATGGATTTCTTAAATAATTTAGGGAAGATTCATATGGTAAGATATTATGCGTCCATTAAAAAAGATTTGAAGATTTTAAAATAACATGGAAAACATTATAATATTAAGGAGAAAACTAACATAAAACTACATATGCAATATGTTTTTAAAATATTGATAATACATATTAATATAAGTTACCTGTGGACTGTAGCATCTCAGGAGACTTTTCTTTATATTTTCTACATACTCCAGCTATTCAATCATGAGCATGTGTCACTTTTATAATCAGAATTAAACAGTGTTTTGTTTTCGGGCGGTAAACGGCATGCAGTGAAGCTACCATCATATCTTCATATCTAACCTATATCCTTGATAAAAGTAACTTTACAAATACATTTCAGTAAACAAAACATTTTTTATATCCATTTTAATGATTCTTTCCCTAAGTAAATTGTGAAATGTAGAAATATTTGTTAACACTTTCCTAGATGTCCAGAATCGAGTAAACACTTAGAAATTCTCCAACTAATTAATAATAGATTTTGTTATAGTTTTGCAAAGCAGGACCTTTTACAATGAATATTCACACACTTGCTAAAAAGCATTTGTTTGTTAAATGATTCTTCTTCCACCCTAAGAATCTAGCAACGTTTAGTGAGTTATTAAAATATCCACATGAATGTAAACATCAACATATAAATCCTTATCCTTTGTACCCAACCTTGAGCCTTCTGCATACCAGGGATTTTTTGTTCTGTTTTGTTTTGTTTTGAAGACAGATTAACTGATATTGAAAGCAGCAGGTATTGTATCTAATGCTATATTGTGTAGAAGGTACATATACTGCAGCACCGTAAGTCATAATAGTAATAATAGCAACCAGCAATCATCTTCTCTTTGATTGCTCGTAGATACACTGCGCCTGGAGTGTCACGTTGGTATAGTTAGTGCGTGTTTCCGGGAAGCAGGGAGATTGCAGCTAGGCCCCGGGAAGTAAGAGAATCCAAATGAGATAAAACTCCAACAACTGTCACTGCTGTATTTCATGCTTTATTTTAAAGCTGATTTATGTCCAATCCCCTGACAGGCTTCAGAAGGATGGAAATGCAGCCCCAATAAGCTGTCTGCCAAATGCAATGGCTCAGCCAAAGAATGATGGCTTCGGAAAGTTGGTTAAACTAGATTGTGCCAGTGCTTTCTGGGCATCCAGGTGAGGGCTCAGGCATTTTTATCTGTTTGGTGGTGGGAGGGGGGATGTTAGGAGGATGTTTCTCCTATTACAAAAATTCAGGTAAATCAATTAACATGGATATTATATTACCACCTACCTCCTTTTCCCATTTCAACCACATGCATACAGAATGGTAACTTTTTGAAACCTGCTGATAGGACTAACTGCTGATGGAAGGGGAGGTTTCCTACAGGAATGTCTCTCCTAATTTTTATGAAGACAGACAGAAACGCAGTCAAAGAATCCAAGAAAGAAATCCAAATCATGGCCTCACTAGATGAGTTTGTACCTACAGCCCATGGATCAGAGAGTCCTGTTCAGCTGCCACATTAGTATAGAACTACATTCAGTGTTGAATCTGTAATTAGAAGAATTTTGAAAATCTATAGTTTATCTTTTAAAAAGGTTTACCAACTCGACCTTAAAAATATAAAAAGCTGCAAAACCAAAGATAAAAAAACAGGCATGAATGTTTGCAATATGGGAAGAGAAAAAAATATACTGGTAAGCTCCAATTTATACTTTTCATTTTTACAGTTTTAAAAAATTCTTCTGGTGCTTATATTTCTAGGTATTTCTAGGAGAAATATTAGGAGCAAAGTGTAAAGTTTCATGATATAAAAATAATACTGGATTATGAGTTAGAAGACATACTTACAGGCTATGTGATCTTGGGGAAATCATTTAACCTCTCTCATTCTCAATTTCTCCAGATGGAAATGGAACTAATAATATTTGCCCTGCCTCTCAGTAGCTTTGTTCTGAGCATCAAATATGATGTGTGTGAATATATTCTGTAAATGTAAAGTTTTAGGAATTCTCATTCCATTAGTAAACTTTTAAAAATCTCTGATGAGAAGGAAAATCTTTATGAAAAGTGTTATAGACAAATGAAAGGCACTTCATTCTGTCTTGGAAATCAGACACTGTGCTTTAAATATCAGATTTTCATCAACTGTTTTCTTTTAACTACTTTCTAGCCTAAAACTTCATGTTTATTCTAGAGAATGTCTCTTTTATGGATCTAAACTGGGACTTCAGAGTAAGCCAGCTTCAGCTTTCACAGGAATATAACAGGAAGGAAGCAGTTTCTAAACTAACTTTCCTATTGTTCCTAGAAAAATCACAACAGGGCAAAAGCAGTTACTCTCTGTATTATTCAGAGCATAAATTATATACTCAAAAATATAATTAGCACTTGTATCTGTGACAAATAACTACACTTTCTGGTCATGTATCTATCAACTTTTCATTTTAATAGTGATGACAATAAAATTATGCATTCATCATTCCATTCATTAAACCGCTTAACTTGCAAACTGTGCATGTAAACTGCAAATTCTCTGCATATGTGATCGCATCACTCTCACCCAGGCTCCAGTTCTCAACCTAATATTTGTTAACATACACACATTCTTTCCAGAACAAGGTTTGTTTTTTTTTTTTTTGCGGCACGCGGGCCTCTCACTGCTGTGGCCTCTCCGGTTGCGGAGCACAGGCTCCGGACGCGCAGGCTCAGCGGCCATGGCTCACGGGCCCAGCCGCTCCGCGGCATGTGGGATCCTCCCGGACCGGGTCACGAACCCGCGTCCCCTGCATCGGCAGGCGGACACTCAACCACTGCGCCAACAGGGAAGCCCCCGAACAAGTTTTTTTTAATGTGCCTTCAGTGAGCAGATGCCGTCAAAAATGTTATCAAGTTACGGATGTACAGAGTACTCTCGCTGAATGTGTTCGGTAATAGAGTTCTGAACTGTCACTTCAGTTCCTGCCTTCTGCTGCCCCAAACTTCATTCTCCCGGGAACCATCCAAAAAAGCAATGCTATGAATTACTAAATTCAATCCTCAGATCAGCTGTTTTTGAAATGGTAGAACACACTTTTAACAAATCCAGCATAGGTTCTCTCTTGTTGAAGAAGGTGTGAGCGCCAAAGATACTTTATTATCTGAAACTTCATTATAGGGAGGGAACTAAGGCGACAGTTATTGGAATGTGATCCAGAAAGCAAAACAAAAACAAGAAATTCTATCTTATATGATCCAACAAGAGAAATTCTTCTCTCTCCCAGGCCCCCTCTCTCTTTGCTAGCCATGCCTCCTTTCTTCCTCCTTTCTTTTCTCCTCTTTCCTATCATACCTCTTACCTCCTCTCTAATCATTCATCTCCATCTCTCTTCCTGATCAGTAAAAATTAGCACTTATTTTAGTATTTCTATTCACAAGAGCTTCTACTCCTCCCTTAATGTGTACCCTGTCTCATTACCACTGCAGTCTTACAACAGCCATTCTGATCACCCCATTTCTCATGAGAGGCTCAAGTAGGCTAATGGAGCCAAGTTTCAAAACCAGGCATCCTTATTCCAAGGGCTGTGCCCTCTTCCAACACCATGTCACCTCCAGAAATTCTTTCCTTCCCCCCTCATAGATCTCTTTCCCTCCCTTCAGCTTCCCTTCCTCCTCCATTACTTCAACAAACCATCTTCCACCCCATCCCACTCCCACTAAACTGCCTTTTCCAGAAACCTCCTTCAACCTCAGAGAGGTCAAGTGGCCTTTGCTCCTTTGGGGACAGAGCCTCTCTAAAGCATCACTAATCATCTCTGCCCTAGCCCCATCCTCTTACTTCATCCAAGGATCAAAATATGGTGCTGTTAACGGTTTTTATTTTTATAAATTTATTTTATTTATTTATTTATTTTTGGCTGCGTTGGGTCTTTGTTGCTGTGCGTGGACTTTCTCTAGTTGTGGAGAGCGGGGGCTACTCTTCATTGCGGTGCGCAGGCTTCTCACTGCAGTGGCTTCTCTAGTTGCGGAGCACGGGCTCTAGGCACGCGGGCTTCAGTAGCTGTGGCTCATGGGCTCTAGAGCGCAGGCTCAGTAGTTGTGACGCACGGGCTTAGTTGCTCTGCGGCATGTGGGATCTTCCCGGACCCGGGCTTGAACCCGTGTCCCCTGTATTGGCAGGTGGATTCTTAACCACTGCGCCACCAGGGAAGCCCTGTTAATCGTTTTTAGATTGTCATTTAACTCTTCCTTACATTTGAAAAAAATATTCCAGATACACAATTTATAATATTATTTTCCTGTCATTTTTTAAAGAGAATATCATAAATTCATTTTCCATGAGATAATTCTTCTTCCATTATAAACTTTTTAAATGATATGCTTGCCTATTAAAAAAAAACACGGGATTTTTATAAAATGCTGAAGAATAACCTCCGAACAATTTCATTTTGGAATTTTTGTACTCTCACTTCAGTGGTGTCATTTACTGCAATTACAAACTGTGAAAATGTGGTACTAAAGGCAATAATTTTGTATTCCCCAGACTCCTTACAACTGTGAAATTTTATTACTCAGCTAAGAAAGAGTTTCTCTTGCATGATCATGAGGCTAGTGAAAGTTTTTGTACAAAACGCAAAAAATGATTTTTTTTTTCTATTTTAAGAACTGAAAATTTGAAAAAGCCTTCTTTTTGTCCTACTAACATAATGGGAACAGAATTATTTTTTGAAATTTAAATTACGGTATTTTCTGATTTTGATTTTGCCCCAGGGAAACCACTATAAGAATACTTAATTAGAATGAAACGTGGTTACAGTTTGTGATACAAGGAGATTTTTCCACGAGGTCACACTTTATTCTTGAAAAGAAATTGTGACCAGTCAAGTAACAACTAAAATTCACATACAATCAGGGCATAATCAAACCAACATCCAGAAGTTTAAAAAAAACAGAAAGGGGGAAAAAGTATCTTTTTTAAAACATCAGACTTCTGAGCAATTCAGATATTTAGTTCTTGCATATAATAAATAATGGATGCTGTGATCATAATAGTATTTCCAGATAACAAAACTACCAGTAATTAAATAGTGTTGATCTACAATCATTCCCTTTGAGATTTTGTTTTGCAGTAGTTTTTGTCTGTTTGTTAATCCCACCTCATTTTCAATTCTATAGGCCAGTATAGTACATTTCCCTTCATATTCCATCTGCTGCTTTCCCTAAGCCCCTCCCCTGAAGCAGACCACTCTGTTTCCATAGTAACTAGTATATAACTATTGCTCCTGGGGTAGCAGGAGGGGAGAAAGAACAGCAGAAGAAAAGGACTAAATCTGGTTAGTAAGAGCATGACACATCCTCTACGTTACTGTGAGTTACCAAGAACTTTTTTCTGCTTCCCTGTTTGGAAAAGTACATAGAACTTTTCAGAGTAGCACTTCCAGCAAGTAATACCATCTTCTCTGACCAATAGTAAGAAATCCTTCTTCCACCTTCCATGATTATGACTGTCCAAAGTGGATCAAGGTAGCGTACACTTCACCATTCCTTCCACCCAGCATTCATTCTTTCTATTTGGACAGTAGTCCAGGGCATATGATTGCTTCAAACTAGAACACAAAGCTCTGTAAATCAGTATGAAACAATAAATGCGCTCATTGATCCGTTCAGTCCGTTTGATACCTAATTTGAGATTTTATGTAAATGCATGCCCGGAATCCTACCTCAGTAATGATGAGAACATTTCCTATGGGGATTGATCCTTTTACCTAACTCTAGAGAATGCTTATTTTTGTAACTGGGAAGGGAAGGATTCCCTTGCTGGGAGTGAGAATTGTTTGGGGAATCCTAGAATGTTTATTCTCAACTTCACTTTCCATGTAAAAATACCTATTTGAAAAAGGAATTCTCTCTCTTATAGCTAAAAAGAATTTGGAAATCTGATCCAATAGGCAGGGTGGTGTTGGTCTCAGTCTTACTGTAAGGAAGTCTGAGCCCTCTCTCCCTTTTTAATATGAGAATTCGAAAGCAGTGGGGAAGTGATGCTGGACCTATCACAGCATTGCTAACAGACAGCCTATTACAGTATTTAATAAAAACAGAAACAGCATGCCTATCATAGGCTAATAAATCCTACCTCCTGCACGCTTTAAAAACAGTAAGAAGCAGCTTTAACGGAGCTTCAGATAACTAATTTCAAGCATGGCTGTCTAGCGAGCCTGTCACTCCTATTGTCCTTCCAAACTCTTTCAGACATTTTGAGCAGGGAGTATTAAAGCTATGAGTTAGCAAGGGTTGTGACATTAATGGTCCAGAAAGGCTTTAGGCACAAGAGGTAATGATAATTACTGATGGCTATTTGGAGGACTGCACTGGATCGCTGTCATTAAAAATTAAGCGTGGCTTTTGAGGAAGATGTGACAACTACCAGAGGTAGGATTTGCATGTAAAACAAAGGAATCTGTTGCTGTTTCGTGCTTTTTGTTTGCTCTGTGTCGTGTGGGTCGTGAATTGCAGCCAGGTGCGGAGTGAGAAGCAGCAAGGGGAGAAGGGGGAGTGGGAGACGGATCTGCTTAAAGCAAAACACAGTGGATACTATTATGTTTTATGGCAGCAATGCCTCGAGGACAAACTGGCTCCAGACTCGCAGCCTGCTGAGTGTGCATTCCACGTTGCTTTTCCCTTGGAGTAGAATGCTTAGAGGTCGTGGAGAAAACAGTTTCCTTCTTATCTATGTGGCCAGCTGGGCTGTTGGTAGTGGTAGGGTTGAGTGAAGACTTTGGTGGCTGGGAGGCATAAAGGTCCGAGAAAAATAACGATGAAGCTGTCCTAAAGACTTGAAACCTGTTAGATAAATGTTTTATTTATTTATTAGCCATAGTCTAATTTTTAAAAGGGTAGATTGGAAGATTACAATGGATTTCCCTGATAAAGAACTACTTTGGATTTAATCTATTATAAAAGAAAATTGGGTACCTTCGTCCATTTTGCATATCGAAAGGCTGATCCACACTGTATGAATGGTTTTGCTAAAGCAGAGCAAGAGTTTTGCACTGAAGAAGGGGCTTTCTCTCTATTCCTGCTCTTGCTTTTAAACAACTGCCAGGGCTGCAGATGGAAATGGTGATTCGTTAGAGGTTATGGACTTGACGTTTTAGCTTTTTTTTCTTTTTCTTTTCTAAATGAACAGGATAAAAGCACAATTCTCCTTGAAAGATGAGAGGGGCAGTTGGCTTCACAGTCCAGTGGATAATGAGTGGATTTGCAGGGAACTTATACTGCTTTGTACTTTATTATTATACTTTATCGGTATAGCTCAATCAGAAAAGGAAATATCAGAAACCCATAAGCTGAGATTTTTTTTAAGCAAAAATGCAATGATCAGAAACCAATGTTTCTCCAACTTGATCTGTGGTGCAAGTTTCAGTATTCGTCATTGCATGTGACCCTCAGTGTGAAGTGGCAGAAACATAGTGAGTGAATTTCTCAGTGCTGTTGTGTTATTTCCCTAACAGACTTCACAAACTCCAAGATGTAAAGATGTTATTTTAGATTTTGAAAAACTATGTTCTGATGCACTGATTCGGTATAACAAATGGCAAAGATACATAGAATAATTGTATATTTATAAAAGAATGTAATATTCTTCAATATACCTAAAAGTTCTTTATTAATGGAGTATTAAGTAGAAATAAAAGTGAAAGACAATTATAGCATGTTTTCAGCTAAATACTAGAACCAAGGCAGAGTGGGGCTTATTCTCTTCTATGATGCAGTTGAGTGTGCACATTTGTGAGCATCTGTGTATATACTGCCATTCACAAACATACAAAGTTGAAATCATTTCCCTGTAGCGGGTGGCATCTATGCTTAAAGTTGTGTGTCTATTTATCTTAATAGCGTGATGATTGCTACTGAACCACTCAAACTCTCTTGACTGGTCTTTACGTGACCAAGAGCACATGTCCATGAAACGACCATATAGAATTTTTAATGCAATTGATGGGTATGACTTCGTTTTCTGCTTCTATGTGGCTAGTGGAATGTGTGACCTTGACCTTGTAAAGTCCCATTCTCTAGCCAATTGTGCTCACCAGTCAAGAACTCATATATAGAAAAAGAGAGCTCATAATACATAAACAAAAACACACACACAGTTACTGCTGTCAGAAGTTTACAACTGAATGTTGTTTTTATTGTTTTCATTAATTTCATTCATTTGAAAAGGACTTTCACTGGCTCTGGTTTTACCAATATCTTCTGAATCTAATCACATCAACATTTATTTTAGAGGCAATCCATGACATCATAGTTGTCAACAGAAGAAATTATTTTGCTGTGGTCACGCCCCTAACATTTTACTGATAAACTAAAATTACTTTTCACGGTTTTTACAGATTTATGGGAAAAGTCTCCGTATGATATTTTGGTGGTGTATTTGTCTATACTGGACCCCCACAGCATGAAAAATATAGGGGAAATATGCTAATTCTTTTCTTCCTTTGGTGGGGAAAGCCAAACCAAGTACTTTAGTCAAAGCAACCTGCTTTGTGTCACAAATTAATTTCATTACCTGTTTACATAAATAGATAACAACCAAAACATTTCCAAATATCCTTTCCTTTTAGTTTCTGCTACATCTAGTAAAAAAAAACCAACAATGCTCCAGTTATACTGAAAGCAAGTCTGGAATCTACCCTAACATAAAAAAATAAGCGAAGCTTTGGTCAGTCTTGTTTTCTCAGTCCCCATGGGTAGCATAGCCATCATATCAGTCACCAAGACACAAGTCACCAAGTCCAGAATCATTCTTGTTCTCTGTCTCTCTCATATACACACCCAGTCATCATTCTACTCTATTGGTAGATATCAAACCAGACATTTCTCAAACTAACACAAACTTCTCTTTGATTACCTCACTCCTCTCACCAAAATATGGAAATTAAATCTTCCAAAACTATTCCTGCTATTATATCAAATAAAAAAGCAGACTACAATAATGTACACATAATATAATCTTAATTTAAATATATATGTGTGTATGAAAACAAACTAGAAAAAAATGTACCAAAATGTTGGCAGTAGTTATCTCAGTGTGGTATCATTGATGTATTTTATTCTTTTTATTCGTCTGTTGCTAAATTTTTTAGGGTTGCTAATTTTATTTCAAAAAGCAGATATTATATTAATAGTCACAAGATTAATATCATCAAACTTTATCTATGTTTATGTTTATCTACTTTATCTACTTTATGTTTATGTTTATCTACTTTATCTATGTTTCCTTTTTTAACTATGGTGCCAACTTTTCCCATTATCATACATTATATAATATACTATGTCTTCACCCCAAATTCCAAAGTAATTTTTTGGTCTATGAAAGACTGAGGAGAGTTTCCATTTCCTATCAGAGACCCTTCCTCCTTGGGTTTCTTGGTACATCATTAAAATCTCAGCATCATCCTTTCTCAGAGACTGACTTCAACTCTTAACTTAGATTTCTTAGAAAAAGAGATTGTGTGTGTGTGTGTGTGTGTGTGTGTGTGTGTGTGTGTGTGTGTGTGTGTAACTCTACAGATAGAGTATTTTTTAATATCCTTTGCTGGCTCCTCATTATCTCCTAAATCTTTAAATGCTGGACTGCTCCACGGCTCAATCATAAATCTCCTCTTTATCTATATACTTACTCCCTAAATGTGTCTCAAAGCCTTAGAAACTATCTATAAACAGCTCACAAATTCTAATTCTTAACCTGGACTTTTCCCCTAACCTCCATACTTACATATTCAGTTACTTACAAAACTTTTCCACTTAAATGCCTTATAAGCATCTCACACTTCACATGTTCAAAATGAAATTTCTGAATGTCCTCTTCCCATATTTCCCCCACATATGTAAGTAGAAACTTCATTCTTCTACTTGCTTGGAGTCCTAGATGAATCCTCTCTTCCCTTCCCACATTACAGAAAATCCCATTGCCTCTACCTTCAAACTGTACGTAGAATTCAACTACTTATTATTCCCACTGCAAATTATTATTCCCACAGAATACATTCTGTTCTGTACCCAATGCCAGTGGTTATTTCAAAATTGAAGTTGTATCATAATATCTTTTGCTCTAAAACCTCCAATATCTTCCCATCTAACTACAGATAAAAGCCAGACCCTTACAATGGGCCACAGACTGTGCATATCAGCAGCTGGGTTCCTCTCTGGCCCCTTCTGCTCCCACTCTCCCTTTAGCACTTCAGCCACACTGACCTCCTGGCTGTTCCTCAAACATGCCACACACTCTCAAACCCCAGAGACTCTCAAACCTTTGACTTTTCTGTGCCCGATGCCTGGAAAATTCTTCCCCTCCATAGACACATGACTCAGTTTCTCACTTTCTTCAGGTCTCTGCCAAATGCCACGTTATCAGAGAAGACTTCCCTGAAAACCTTGTTTCAAATCACCCCCTTGCACAATTCCTATTCCCAGTCCCTGCTTTCTTTTTCTTTATAGCATACCAAATTATCCATCAACATATTGTATGTTGAGTTCTTATTGCCTGTCTCTCTCCTACTAGAATGTAAATTCTGTGAGAGCAAGGACTTTGTTGTGTTCCCTGACATATCCATAGCACCAATCGTCGAATGAATAAATTGTTGAATGTAGGAATTGAATGTTTTCCCCCATTAGAACCATTAGTAGCATTAGGTTCCAACCAGAAGTTTTTCAACCTCAAGGTCTAATCTCTGTGTCATAACATCCTGCTGATTTTTCCAAAAAAATAAAAACAGAAAAGATACTGAACACCTTGAAGAAAGTCAAGGAGATTTATCAAGATGATTTTCTTTCTCCTCCCTACATGGGAAGGAAAAATCACATCACTGATCCCAATCTATGTCAAAGCAAATAAAAATTCAATTTGCCTCAATTTGATCTTATCCAAAAGATGACTTCTATTTCAAAAAGGCATCCTCACAGATCTATACAAATGACTACGGACATAGACGTGTCCTATATTTTCTCTGGTCTTCTCTGGTGATGGGGGAAGAGATGGCAAAGCTAGGTTGAAAGGTACGGTTGGAATCAATATACCTTTCTGAGCCTACAAGCCCCAGTAGCCTATGTCGCAAGAGGAATCAATCAATAATAATCAACAACTGTACTATTCACTTACATTCATTTCTTTCTCTCAAAATCAGCATGATTTTAACCAGTCTCATGGTCTAGTTAACAGTGACCTCTCTACCATTCATAAGGCACATGTTTTCAAATAATTAAATTATAATAAAATAATCTTATTTTCCAAATTGGGTACAAATAATAATGCCCAATATTTCAAGAATGCTCTATAGTCTAGAGAAGTAGTGTAGTTTGAAAAGGACACAGCACCGGAGACAAGCACAGGCTTTAGGAATAGACAGACTTGGTCTGAAACTCACCTTCTTCACTTCATGGCTGTGTGACCATGGGCAAATTTTAATCTAAACCAGTCTCAGTTTCCTCACTGGTAATGGGTGATAATAATATCTACTTCTTTGGGTTAAAGATTAAATGTGATAATGTATGCCAGTGCCCCATTAGAGTACTGGGCACAAAAGAGATGCTTAAAAAGTAATAGCGTTCTCTTTGTCATTTAATCTTTACAGTGTGCCAGAGTAGTAAATATACTTTGAACAGGTAAGAAAACTAAAGTGTAGAGAATTTGATCATTAAAATTGCTCAAGTTCAAAGAACTAGTAAGCTATTGAAATTTACTCTCCCTTTAGCCATAGAGACTCCTGATAAATAGAACGTCAGATTAACTATCTTTAATATATTTAGTGACTAAAGACTGCTATTGATTAGGGAAATTTTTTAAAAGGGAGGATCTGAAGAAAAGATTTTTGTTTCCTCTATGAACAATGTGGGTGCCTCAGGTATTCCTTCCCTAAAGGAAAAGTAGACTCAAACTCCAGTGAAATTACTTAAATGAATGCTAATTTACTTATTAAGAAAACCTCAGTCTCTAGAATGCGTATAATGGAGCATGGAAACCCCAGCTTCACAGCCATGAAGACCATGGTTTGGATCCTAGTTTTGCTCGTTCCTGTTGTTTAAACATTTCTGAGCCTCCCTTTCCGCAGGAGAAATGTAGATAGTCATAGTACACATTGGGGTTGTGAGGATTAAATGAGATAATCTATGCATAGCTGTTAGCCCTGTGCTTGGTACAAATTAAGTGCATAATACATATTACCTATCACCACTTTAACTGTTATTATTATCTAAAATGATACTTTAAACATTATATATATTATGACACTGAGAGTTTTGGTTTCAGGTATCTCTTTAGTTCTTATTTCTTGCTATTGCATGCCTCTAACCTCATTCAGTAGATATCATTTAAGAGTCATTTAAGCATCACGGCATCATATAAGAATTCAAGGTGTTTGAGCATCTGGCCAGCACTAGAAACAGAATTTCCGGAAATGTGTGACATTTGCTCATTTCTTATTAGACCCAAAATGAAAGATGCAAATTTGGAAAAATCAAGAAAATGTTTGCTTTTCTGAGATACTAAACCCAATTTTATAGATTCATGTTAAAAGAACCTTAACCAAGTGTCTTCCCTCGGCCTTGTCAGGCTCCAGTTTCAATATTTCCCGTCTTTACTCTGTTTATGGCTGTATGGGCTGAATTACGGGTAAACTGAATGCATCATCATACAATATGACTTTAGTGTAGGGCGTGCATGAGATTGGCAATTAGCATCATCAATTATTCTAGATTTATATTACTAATTTCTTTTTTTTTTAATTTATTTATTTAATTTATTTATTTTTGGCTGCGTTGGGTCTTCGTTGCTGTGCGCGAGCTTTCTCTAGTTGTGGCGAGTGGGGGCTACTCTTCGTTGCGGTGCGTGGGCTTCTCATTGCGGTGGCTTCTCTTGCTGCAGAGCATGGGCTCTAGGCACACGGGCTTCAGTAGTTGTGGCATGTGGGATCTAGAGCACAGGCTCAGTAGTTGTGGTGCACGGGCTTAGATGCTCCCCGGCATGTGGGATCTTCCCGGACCAGGGCTCAAACCCATGTCCCCTGCGTTGGCAGGTGGATTCTTAACCACTGTGCCACCAGGGAAACCCTATTACTAATTTCTTAATGCAAAGGAATTTAATTTCATTTAATTGCTCAATGGAAATCAGCACTTCCAATTAAACTATTGGGAAACTCTCAAATACTAATCTACTACATAGGCTAAACTTTAATCAGTCTGAACTTCATTCTGCACTGAACAACTTCTCAAATTTCATCTTCCTGAAGGTTGGTTTGTGCCACTAACTATTGTATTTGTATGGGTGCTTCCTTTAATATTTTGTCATTTCTCAAATCCACCTCCTTAAGTGCAACTGGTACCAAGAGTGATATCTCTCTCCAAAAATGTAGATATGCCATTGTCATAAAAATGTCACCGATTTTCAAGGTTTGATTTTTTTTTTTAATATTCACAAGATAATCCTCCTTTTTGCTCCAAAATACTCTGTGCATATTTCTACCATGGTCTTTAGCACACTGTGCTGTAATCTTTGGTTCACTTATCTGCTCCCCTCCTCCCCAGTGAAACTGTAAGTCCCTGGAGGTTAAGGACTGGGTCATAGTCATGGCAATATTTCCAGTGCCTGGTAGTGATCTTGGCAGTTGTTAATGCTCAATAAGTATTTCTTGAATCAATGAATCAATGATGTCTACACTAGATTTCTTAGTGTCCACTTTGACCTAAGGAGGGTTAATGACCAAGTGGACAACTCAATCATGACCTCAGAAATAGAGTGCTGCGTGGAACTATTTTGTAATAATAAAGCCTGGACCTGCCATGTGCTTACTCACTTCTCATTCACCTGTTGTCTCACCTCTTCTCTTTTTATTGTTAGGCCCAATCAGGGGCATTAGTGACTTTTTCCCCATCCCTTCCTCTCTACTGCCTGTCCACAGTCACTACCCCATCTTGATAAAGAGAATGGTGGGGTGTTGCATTCGAAGTCGACTTGAAGTCTGACAGCCTCAGACAGCAAATGCCTGAACCCCCTCCTCATCAAAGCCAGGGAGACAGATAAGCCTGGGTGAGAATTTCAGCTCAGGGGGAGGGAAGGGAATAAATCAGCTGTCAAAATGTCAGGCGTGCTGGCTTCTTAGGAAAGGAAGAGAAGATGCTTATATTGCTAAACAGGAGGGCTTTGGTTTACATTTGCCAGCGTTTGTACTAAATGGGGAAAATGTCAGATGAATCCCACATGCAAGTTCCTTGTCACCTTGGTGTTTTCCTGAGTGTGAAATTAAAACTCCAGAATACTCTGGACATAGGAGTTCATTTTCAGCTATCAATAAATCCATTTAACGAGTAAAAAAGAATAGTTAGGCAAGTAGTAAAATATATAACTAAATTTTAAAGTATAATTTTAGCTTAGATAACTAGATTGCAAACTCCTTGAGAGAAGACACTATATTTTTATAATTCTCAGGTGAAGAGAACTATATTAAATATATGTCATGTTTTTTAAAATAACTTTTTGACTAATATACACTTCCCTCTTAACCCTATTCCCTGAAGTAAAGCCATATTACAGAAGTCAGTTAAACGTCTTATCATTATTTACCAGGCTGCCTGACTGGAGATTTAGGGTTCTAGAAACCACACAAATCTTAATTCCACTGAATCCCCTTTGTGCACTATGGTTGTAGATAGGGCTCTTATAGACGAGGAAGGAAAGAAGGTCTTGTGAGTCCCAATGTTGCCTGTCTATTCATAGAATCTTATTACTCACAGGCATTTGTGATTGGAAATGATTTACAAAACCAACCCACGTAGGCTTCTACCAAAGGAGGATTCAATTTGGAACTCTGTCAAAATAAAGCCCTTACAACACTACGTGCATAAGGGGGACTCCACTGTGTTTTGTGCAATAGTTCAGGGCTTTAAAAACAATTAGCTTGGTTTTGTCAGACTGTCTTTTTTATTATTTTTTTTAATTTTTTGTTTTTCCTGGAAAGCTGGTAAAGGTCACGTGACTGACTTCATAATTCTTAGCCACAAAAGTAAAGTATCTTTCAAAGTGAAACTCTTAGAAAGTTAAAAAAATAGGCAGCAATTCAAATGCAAATCTGGAATTTTTCTTGCTCTGCCTCAGATGCAGAGGATCACTCTGGCCATGCTGCATAAGGCACTTTATGAGTAGAAGAAAGAAGCCGTTGGTAAATCTTGCCCATGACATAATTTTTGAATGTCTTGAGTTTGGTTTTGTATAAGCATCTAAAAATGTCTGACCATAGGAAGAATTTGTAGCTCCATCAAATTGAACTATAACTTCCTCAAAGGGATTATATTTCTGTAGTAAATCTAGGACCCTTGATTGTCTTTGGATATTTTTTAATTTTGTAATTTATTCCAAATGAAGGAATTGGTGGTGGAGGAGGGGACAACAAGCTGACATCCAGAAGAAAATAATACCTAACTTTAGACAGAATTGCAACAG
The DNA here is from genome assembly GCF_964270905.1 of Leucopleurus acutus. Lineage (NCBI taxonomy): Eukaryota > Metazoa > Chordata > Mammalia > Artiodactyla > Delphinidae > Leucopleurus > Leucopleurus acutus. Next base: position 88,465,496 of record NC_139147.1, on the reverse strand, counting down.
GACTGGTCCAGTTTCTTCTTCTCTGTGAGGATGATCAATGACTGGTTTAACTTCACTTCCTAGTGGTTTTATTTGATCCTGTGTGGTGCTTGGGAACAGCCATGTGGGGCTCTCTGTGTAGACAACTCAAGGTAACTATTTGCTTTAAAAACATAAAAATAGAACAGTACAGGACTCAATTCTCTGTTGGAATGAATCAAAAGAAAAGAGAGACAAAGTTCATATCAAAAGGAGAAAGAAGGCCTAGATAATATGTTACCAAATTTGAGAAAATATTTCTGGGTATATAAAAGACAACAATAGCCCTGATATGGAGAAACGTGGCTAGAGAATGTCTATTACGACCTGCTTCTCAATCTTCTAGGCCTATTTCCTCATTGACAAGTGGATTTAGTGTCTACTGAACTGAAACTGAAAAAAGACTTGGTATAAAGAAAATAGAAGATGGGCTCTGATTTATGTCTATATGAAAAGTTGCCTTGTGTGTAATTTTGATTTCAGATTGTCTAGTAGAAGATTCTTCCCCTTAGCCTACGAACATGTTCAGCTATCCACATTACTTTAAAAAAGATCTATTCTCCATCCTCCTACTCTTTAATTTATCAATCCTCATTTTATATCTGCATTCATTCAAGTATTCATTCATTTATTTAACAAATATTAATTGAACATCCACTATGGGCTAAGCACCATGATGGGTATTGGGGCTACAATGTTGAGCCAAATCAGAAATGACCCCCCCTAACCATGGAGGTGACAGTCCTTAATGAGAAAGACAGTATTCATATAGTCACACAAATAAATACAAAATTACAAATGTAATAAGCACTAAGAGGTTATTTAATTGGAGACAGCATAGTCAAGGATGTCAGGGAAAGATTCTCTGAGGAGGTGATGACTGAGTTGCTTAATGAAGAAGCATAAAAGTGAAAAAAAAGAGCAAGTATGAAAGCAGTGGGGATTAGAAGAGAAGCTTTCTAGGCAGAGAAAAAGCATGGGCCAAGGCTAAAGCATGGGCCCTTCACTTATTTGACATGTACCAAGTGCCGAGTGTGTGTGTGTGTGTGTGTGTGTGTGTGTGTGAGAGAGAGAGAGAGAGAGAGAGAGAGAGAGACAGAGAGAGAATTTCTGGCCTTCATGGAGCTTACATACACTCTAGTGAAAATCAATAAATTAAAAAATTAGTAAACAGATAAAAAGGAAGTCTGTTGGAGAGAGTAGATGGGTACTAATAGATGGCCAGTGTGGCTGGAGGGCAGGAATCAAGCACCATGTGGTTAAAGATAAGGCTGGAGAGGCATAAAGAGCCTGGCTAGTTAGGACCTTACAGGTCACGTTAAGGGTTTGCTCTTTATTCTAAGACCAGTGGAAAGGCATCCAAGATGTTAAGCAGGGAGCTGACTAGATATTTGTACTTTGCAAAGGTATCTCTGCTACAATGTGATGATCAAAAACGAGAAGAGCACGAGTGGATACAGAGAAGCCAGTTGAAAGTTTATAGTAGTAAACCAGATTTAGGTAGCTTGGACCAGGTGGCAGCAAGATGGGAGAAAAGTGGACAGAAGGAGACAGGTGTAGGCAGTCATATCAGAAAGTTGGTGACGGGCTAAGTTTCAGAGGATATGGGTGAAGAAGAAGGAGGTGTCAAGGATAACCTTAGATTTCTGGCTTGAATAACTGGATAAGATGGTGAGGTTATGGAACATGACTAGAGTTACCTTTCATCAAAAAGCATTTTGAAATTGTGGTCTATCCTTACTGTCTCCACTTTCTCGCTCCCCATTTATTTTTAAGGCACTGGGGCATTATTTCAGGCCACACTGATTTCCTGTGACTGCCCTCTTCACCCTTTCAAAGAATCCTTTATCACCCAATTTGTTGGCCTTTTCACAGCCCCCAGGACCCTTGATCACTCTACAGCATTCAAAACTGTGGACCTTCCTCTCTGTTTCCCTCTCCCTCTGTCTCCCTCTCTCTTTCTCTTTCTAATATTTTTTCTCTCTTGAAATCCTTTTTTCCCTTGACTTTAATTATGTTTAGCTTCCCAGGTTCCCTCCCACCTTACAGTTCATTCCTATCTTTCCTCTTTGCTGAGTCCTCTTTTTCCTTTTCTATTTTTTTTACACTCTTGCAGTAATTGAAAGTATTATTGGTCTATCCCTACATCCCAAACCATCTCTCCAGTTGTGACCTTGCTCCCCAACTCAAGTCCAACATTGCCTGCTATCTGGTAGACATTTCCCTGTGGCTGCCAGTTTACACTTCAAAATTCATTTGGCAAAACTAAACTCATGTTAAGACCTAATGAACCCACTCTGCCTCATGTTTCTATTCATGTGCCACTGATTGTCCAGGTTTTAACACCAACCATTGTCTTTGAATCCTCCTCTAACTACAGACCTAAACAACCTGAGTCCTATTGATTCTTCCTTCAAAATATCTTTTACATCTGTGCCTTTTATTCCTCACTATGCAAATAAGGTACCTTTATTCTCACACCTTGGTTATTGTGATAGTTTGCTAACCAACCTCCTTGCTCCTAGTCTGGTTTTTTTCAAGGTGCTGTCCTTAAGTCACCTGCACAAGAATTACCAGGGGAGCTTTTCAAAAATATCAATTTGCATGGCCTATACTTAATCAGAATCTTTTGGGGTAAGGCCTGAAAGTTTAACAAACACCCTAGGTCGATCTATCATACATAAATTTTGAGAAAAACTGCTCAAATCTCTTCCAGCCTATTTTCTTCTACATAGGTCTTCCTAATGAATAGTTGCAAAGCATGACCTTGATCTTGGAACTTCCCTAATCACAGCCCTTCCACAAATTCTTGCTTAACCAAGCAAATAAAGTCTCCTCCCAGGACTGGACATCAAGATTCTCCAATTTCTGGTGTCCAGATAAATTTCCAGCCTAATCTTTACCTCCCTTCTCTCACCCTGTGTTACAACAGTGTCCCTTGGCCTCATGCATTTCAGACATCCAGGGAAGGTCTCTCTCCCCCTTCACTTTCACCTGTCAAACTCCTACCAACTCTCCAATGGCCCTTTCTGGATATAACCTTCTCTCATCCCTTTCCCATTTCTCCTTTACCCTTTGCATTCCTTGCCCTCCAGTCTAGAAGGGACCTCTCTCCAGTCTTTGAACTCTTTCAGCAGGTTTTACCTTTTGCTACTTCCTTATCACATAGTTATACATCATTTTTCTTTTTTTTTCTTCTATTTACAAATTTTATAAAGAGAGGAACTATATTTTATAAAAAGACAGATTTTTGGAATAAAATAAAAGTTGACTTGAGTTTGAATTCCATCTAGTGTGTGTCCCTGAGCAAATCATTTCACTTCTCTGAACTTTGTCTGTATTAGTTAAGTGGGATAGTGTCACTTACATTATAGGATTTTGTTCAATATGAGTTGAGGTGTCTTGTAAAACACTGAGCCATATAAAATTTCCTGTATTCAGTTATTATTTCCTGTATTCAATTATTTTCACCTACAGAAAAATAGCAATTTTATTTGTAGTAGTCCTCTATATTTTAGTGTATTTTTCCTTAAAATATTGTTGTGTCCCATATTATGCTTTGCATCCACTTCATACAACAACCCTTTGCCCACTGAATATATATGTATCCTCTTGCCCACTGGGGGGAAAAATATAGATAGACAGATAGATATCTCTCTATATAAGATAGCGATATCTTCGTTATTGACCCGAAGAGACAGAGAGAAAAGAGCTTTGCACCAATACCAAGCAGGCAAACTATTAATCTACCTCAGTGCTTGCCCTCGCCTGTTCCTTTTTCAAAGCAGGTGAACAAACAGCAGTTTTAACAATAAGCTAAAGCAAGCTCTTTTCTAATGAGAGAGTTCATTTAAATAAAGGTCAGCAGGAAAAGTAACAACACTCATTGTCTCTTGTCTATGGTCCATCTGGGCATCACCAAACTTGCTCAAATTTCTTTCCTCAGCATTACCTAACCTAGAGTTTATCTAAATCACATTACACTCCACCCTGGCTGGGATTCTTTACCATTAATCAGAACAGCAATGATGTTTTCAAATGCAACCTCTAAGAAAAGTATGCATATTTTGTCTCTTCAGCTATCTTTTTCTACCCCTGCAATACTATGAAAAAGTCTCTCGGCCAATTAACCCAATAGAAACTCTTAGTTTGAGAAGATCATTGCTATATTGGTTATAAAGGTAAAGGAGTTGATGTTGTTTTTATGTTCTTACTTAGTGTTAACTCTTTAGACTTATCAGCCCAAAGAAGGATTCTTTGTCTAATGCTCCCTTTGTAGAAAATAATAATGATAATAATAATAATTTGTCTCAACAAGGCATTATGCTAAAGGGGGTCCTCAAGGAGATTACTGATTACTCACAAATTATATCGAGTTCCAGGAGTTAGGAATGAGACAAATGCCATAAGAAAGGTACAGAGTGCTTTGAGTATTTTAATAGACAGAGAAATATTACAAATAGAAGCTAAGAAAAGGACAAAACTCCAAGAAGAAACATCAGTATTAACAGGGTTTCGATCTCTCTTTCTCTCTACTCCAATTATGTGGCAGTTAAGTTACACTGAGCAAGTTAATTAACATCTATGTGCCTCAGTTTCCTCTTCCATAAAACGGGGCCATAATACCTACTACCTAGAGATTTTGTGTAAGTTACATGAAATCATGAGTCAAGGGGGCTAGCACAGTGCCATACACAGTAGCCTCTCAAGAAATGGCAGCTGGTGTTTTTATTAATGTGGGAATGAGTAATGATGTCAAATATTACAGAGAGTTCAAAGAGGAAGGGCTTTGGATTCTGTGATTTGGGATTTTACTTATTCAACAGTGAAATAGGAGATCATTTTCCAAAACAAGGTAAAGCATTAAAATCAGTTTCAACAGCATTAAAAGACTGAACAGATGGTGAGGAAGCAGACCATTCCTTAAAGAACATTTTCCCCCAAAAGGAGAGCAATAGTGAGGGCCACTGACAAAGAGCCAATAAGGATGCAGGTTCTTTCTTTTGACAGGCTGGCCATGAGGGCCTCTTGGTGGTTGATGAGCTAGCATCTTACCTCATTTTGCAGGTTGCATGTTGAATTCTCACTGAATTCATCTCCTACTAGTCCTAGAACTCTGTGTGGTGGCCATTATCACTCTCATTTTAAGACAAGGAAACTGAAGTTCAAAGGCAGTGAAAGTCCTGCTCCAAGTCCCACAGCAAATAATGGCAGAACCAGCCTTTCCAGCCAGTTCCTCTGACTCTAACCCGCAGGCAGCACTGCCTGCCGAACTATGGACCCGTCACCTCTGCCTCTGGAACCTACTTCACCGAGACATGGACATTTCCAGAGAGGATTTGAAGACAACAACCATTGAGAAATAGCTGCTCATTTTTGATAATGGTCACTCCTAATGAGACCTTTAAAATGTCCACAATGATACACACCAGTTATTGAGCTCTTTGTAGATGGCAGGCACTTTACACAACATCAACTGTAGCTTGTGAGCCCACCAGTAGCAAGTTCAAGGCATTGTGCTAAGCATTTGATACACATCCTCTCATGTGTAGCTCAGAAAAGCCCCAGGAAATGAGTGCTCATATTATTCCCATTTTATGCTTAAGAATACTGAGGTTCAGAGAACAATGGACTTGCCCAAGGTAATACAACTTGTAGGTATCAAAGCTGGAGTTCAAGATGAACCAGCCTGACTCCCAAATTTTCAAGCATTGCATTTGACACCTGCTGGCCATCTGACACATTTTCTGCCCAGATGCCAATGTGCACAGGCTCCCAGTGTGCAGGCCCGGACTGCGAGGTCCCAAGAGCACCATACCCAGGGCTCAAGGAAACAGAGGGAAGCACATGACTCGTGCACAAATGTCTTGCTAGCAGCTGACCCAGGCAATCTGCTTTCCTGTGGATTAACATCTATCTCTGCTGTCTCCTTGCCCACTAAGTAAACCCCTAATGCATGGTGCTGGCCCTCAGCCAGATGCTGACCAAGGTTTACAGATATGATTCCAAATGGTAACTGTGGAAGGATGATTTAACAGCACTCCCACCGCCAGCTTCCACACTGAGAAGTAGTATAAGACAAAGGAGAGGTAAGCAGAGCAGAGAAATGTTTCATAACAGATTTCACATATTTTTCTTATCATCAAATTGTTTTTCTATTTTTTTCCTTAGTCTTATCTTTTGAATAACAAAACCAAAAAATGATTCTATTCTTCTGCCAACCAATCTCCAAGATAATACAGGTTAACAACCCATTTCAGATAAAATATAAATTATGTCCCAATTCTCTTTACCTAATACTTTCCATAACCTAATATATATCAGTGGCATTATAAGCTTTATTTCCTTCCCATCTCATTTTCCAGAAATTGACCTTGACCTCATCAGTGTAGTGCATGAGCTGCTTTCCTATAAAATATTACCTTTCTTCAGTCCAAGTAGAATTTGGATCACAGGTCCTTCCATTTCTGCAGTTGTTGTTTTTGTAACTGTTTTAACTCAAGCAAATATAATAATTATCCTTGCTTTTCCTTAAATTATAGAAACTCAAACATTCTATTACCCTGAAATTATTATAATTTGTATCCTAATAAGTTAGACATTTTAAGCCTCAGTAGTCTGCTAGATTTGTGAATAAATACCACAGTCAATTCTGACAGCACCCTTAATGGTGTCTAGATTTCTTCCTTCTTTGCTAGGTAGTGCAGTTTGATGTTACCTGTATTTCAAAGGCGTAATAAGAGCTAAAGATTTCTTACTGGTAGCTCCTCAATAAAGATTAGCAGGAAAAAAAAAACCTACCCTATTCCAAAGTGTTATCTTGGCTGGATTTTTATCACTGCTTGTCAACAAATTTTCCTCTAAAATGATAGTAAATTAATTCATATTCACAAAAGCAAATCAATTTTAATAAAACATTAAAATGAAATTCAAACTAAGCCTTCACCTGAAACATGAACTTCTAAATTGCTGTTCATCTAAAGTCAGTTATGATTTATGACAGATATATAAAATGTGAGGAAGAAAACAGATTTTCTTTATTATCCTACCGAAGTGCCATCTGGTATCATGCTAGAAAAAAACAAAAAACCTGATTTGAGGCTAGTCTTGGTCTGGATAGGTTTACAAGATTAGATGAAAAATTTTTGAAAGATGTACTAGATATTGGCCAACATAAATTGTTAAGAATGCCTGTTGATTTATGTCATAAAGTATGTTAAAAAAAAAGAACGCCTGTTGAAAACAAAATTAAAAAGCAGATACATGGGCAAGCCCCTTGAATGCAAGAAATGAGGGGGAATGTGCCCTTGAGACAGAAAGGGACAGAGTTTGGAGCTGAGGACAGGAAGGTCACCTAGCACTGGGCATTGCCTGGTCAGCTTCAGAGATCCTTATGGTACAGGGGATTGTTCAGATTGGCTTTCCTGAAAATAAGCTTTTGAGAGAGAATGGTAGGCAGAAAAGAGAGAGTAGATAATTGGAAGAAATCACTGAAAAAGAATGTACCAGGACCAAACTATTTTAGCAAAAACTATTAAAATTAATAGCTAACATTTATTGATTACTTATTTACATGTCAGGCACCATTGCTGTATCATCTCATTCTGATGACAAACCTATGAAGTGGTTTCCTTATCATCTCTAATTTTCATATAAGGAAACTGAGGCATAGGAAAGTCCAGCAACTCACCCGAAGTTACACAGCCAACTGTGAATTAAGACCTTTATTCAATCTCAGATGATCCAATCCTGATTCCAAAGTCCTTACTCTTAATCATCATTTTCAAGAAATTCCAAAACACTATGTATTTAAAATGCTTACTTTAAGAAGATATAGTTGTAAGTAAATTGGAATGAACTTCTAATAAGGATTCAAACCTGAAATACTTATCAGAATCAAATCTTGAAAATGCTATTGGTACCAAAGCACTATGCCTATTCTTCATCTGTCATTAGAGAAAGGAACTTAAAATCACAGTGAGATTTAGAGAGTACATAGCCTTTATATTTAAAGAGAAAATGTTGTTCTCTTATCAGAATCACCTAAAATGTTATTAGAAAAGACAATTTCTTCCTTTTTCTCTGATACAGAAAAAGTGACCCAACTGTAAATCAATTTAATTCAATTCTTTTTAACAATCAATTATTGGGCCCCTTTCAGGGGAAGGCACTTATGTTTTTGCATCTCTTTTAAAAAACTCAAATTCACACTACTTCTATTAAATAAGTATAATTTACATTCAGAGTCAGTAGTCTAGTAAGATACTAGAATTGATAAAAAGATTAGAACATGTTACTTGCAAACTAATATTGTTTACTACTCAAAAAAAAAAAGTACTATCTGTGTTACCAAAAGCATATGGGTGTTGTGCAAAGAACACAGGTCCCTGCACATGACTTTATCATGGATAGGAGTGGTCAAGGGAGGACATCACAAAGTTGTCAAACAAATTCTTCCTCAGTTGTTAGCTATTGAATATATGACCAAGTCCAAGGTCCTTGTTATTTTAACCTGGATTTCTCAAAGACAATGCCTTCAGAATGAAAAAAAGAGATGATGCAAGGGGTAGACTGACAGACTAGAGGAGGTGGCATATTAGAAGAACCTCCACCCTGCAACTGAAAGTCCTCCACGCTACCTCCTGCTCAGGTTGACTCTACAGTTGCAAACCTGCAAGAACAATGAGAGTCCAAAGAAAGAATACACAAAACTCTGTACTATTTTCAGCAATAAAACAGGTCTTCACCATCCACAAAACTTTCCCTAGCAAAGGGTCTTCTTCCCGGTTCACCAACTCCCAATGTGTGAGCAAATGATATAATTTAATCTAATGGAATCACACAGGGTTAAGAACATGAGCTTTTATATCTGGATTTGACCTCTGCTCTTGCATTACTAGCTGTGTCATCTTGGGCAAGTCACTTCATGTTTTCAGTATCAGTTTCTGCATCTATAAAATGGATTCTTATAATACTGACCTTGCAGGGTTTGGAGAAGTTTGAATAAAATAACACATATAAAATATGTGCTGGTATGATGGGTGAGCAATCCAAACTTGCCAGGTTATAAATGTATCACCTACGTTCACAAAGCCTCGTGCCACCTTACACTTAATGGGCATAAACATCTCCAATGTATTGTAATTTGGGGATGTGTATGTGTATGTATTAATTGAAGTACAGTTGATTTATAATGTGTTAATTTCTGCTGTACAGCAAAGTGATTCATTTATACATATATATATATATTCTTTTTTATATTCTTTTCCATTATGGTTTATCCCAGGAGACTGGATATAGATCCTTGTGCTATACAGTAGGACCTTATTGTTTATCCATTCTAAATGTAATAGTTTTCATTTACCAACCCCAAATTCCCAGTCCATCCCTCTCCCTCCCCCCTCCCCCTTGGCAAACACAAGTCTGTTCTCTGTGCCTGTGAGTCTGTTTCTGTTCCTTAGTTTCACTTGTGTCATATTTTAGATTCCACATATAAGTGATATGGTATTGCCTTTCTCTTTCTAACTTACTTCGCTTAGTATGATAATCTCTAGTTCCATCCATGTTGCTACAAATGGCATTATTTCATTCTTTTTAATGGCTCAGTAGTATTCCATTGTATATATGTACAACATCTTCTTTATCCATTTATCTGTCGATGGATGTTTAAGTTGTTTCCATGTCTTGGCTATTGTGAACAGTGCTGCTATGAACATACGGGTGCATGTATATTTTTGACTTACAGTTTCATCTAGATATATGTCCAGGAGTGGGATTGCTGAATCATATGGTAATTCTATTTTTAGTTATTTGAGGAACCTCCATACTGTTTTCCATAGTGGCTGCACCAATGTTATGTGTGTGTATTTTTGTTTACTCAGATACATTGTAAGTCTCTTGTTCTTAATCCAAAACTAACTCCATCTAAAAAAAAAAAAAAAAAAAGAATGTGGTCTCTGACATCAAAGGGTTTGCAATTAAGTAAAGAAAAGTTTACAAGCAGTAATACATTAAAAAGCAGAATTGCTAAATCTCATACTAGACCCATGAAATGCTTTGGGACCACCAAGAAGAAGAAGGCTAATTTTGACTGTTTGGAATGGCTATGGTATGGAATACCATAGAAGACTTAATATTTGATCTTAAAGCAAGGGTTTGAATAAGAATTAGAGGTGAAAAGGAGGAAATAGATGTCCTAAAAATTACAAAGGTAAAATAGACAAAACTCGGGGATTCATGGGATTTAGGGAGTGAATAAGAGATAGAAAAAGTGACAGATAACCAAGATTTTAAAGTCCAGGAAATGGGGAAGACAGTGTTGGTTAGAGTTCCATGGGGGATCACAGAGAAGGAGTGGAACTGGTAGAAGAGGATGACCTTGGTTTGGAACATTTTGGGTCTGAGGTGGCGAAAGGACATCCAGATGAGGATGTCTCCCTGTGAGGTGTAACTTGCTACTCAGGAGAAGGATGCAGGTTTCGATGCCATTTTCATGGATGTGACCATTTAAACTTAGGCAATCACTTCATGGGAGAGAACAAATTTAGAATAAAACTGTGAGAAGCAGCTATACTTTGGGGACTCATGGAGATCCAATATCAAAGGAAACTTTGGGGGCCTGGGAAAGAAACCAAGAATATGTAGAATCCCAGAAGCCAAGAAGAGAGGATTTCACAGAGGCAGTGGTGATTAGGGGTGTTGCCCTGCAGAGAGCCTGGGGAGGATGAAGACAGAGGGACTTTTTGGACATGTGGTGACCTCAGAGAAAGCCACTTCAGGACTGGCCTGGAGCAGACCTGTAGAGAAGGTAAAGTGGGAGGGGAGACGATGCAAGGAATCATAGCTTGAGGGACAAGGGAAGGTGTTTTATTAAGATAACAGATGGCTGAGCACATTTGCAGATTGATGAGAAGGAGCCAGTAAAATGGATTAAAGTTGAAGAATAAACAAAGAGTAATTAATATTTCAAGACCCTGGAGCCCTAGTTGTCAACCTTTTCTGAACACTAGACTCATGTAGTACCCTTAAAATAATACAAAGGTCTGGTCCTGATCTGCAGAGATTCTGATTAAATTGTTTTGGATAGAGCAGGCCCCTCTGTTATTGATTAATTCTCCCAGATGATTTTAATATGTATTCAGGTAAGAGAACCACTGACTTATAAGAACTGGGCAGTGGATTAAGGCTACAATAGAGGGTCACTTTGGATGACAAAGGTACTCTTCTTCTTCCAAAGTGGGGGTAGGGTCATATTGGGGTGGGGAGTAAGGAAAGGATGAATTAAGAGCAGAAACATTTTGAAGGAAGAACACTTTAAGAACTCATGATGGATGATTTCAGTCTAAGAAAGTAGAGGGTGAGCTGCTTCGAGTAAGGGGGCAGAAGTGATACTCAGTCATGAAAGAAATTGAAAGAAATGAAAGAAATTAAAATGTCCTGAACAACTACCAGGATTCCACTAGGAATAAATAAGGTAATTGTCCATTTACTGCTTCATTCTCTCTACCCTTATTTGTTAGCCACTCCCTGACGTAGAAAAGGTATTACTGTCTTTCTTGCTCCTCTTCAGAAAAAGAGAAGAAAGAAAATTTATAAACGGGAGAGATCTAGAAGAACAGTAAAGTTATAGAGCCTCAGGGAAGACTTTAAGCAGGAGTAGCAAAAGGGAGAAAATCTAAGCTGCAGATTCAGATCTCTGTGAAATCACTTAGATTTTGTCCATGAAGGCATCTTGGAATCACTTCATTTAACTCCTCCCATGTAAATGATGAGTAAACTAAGGTAGAGAGAGATCCTGTGAGTCGACCAGATCAAACAGCAAGTAAGCACCACAATCACATCTTGAAATAAAGTCTTCTGATTCCCACACTAGTGCCAGACGTTCCTGTACACACTCAGCCTCATGACCTCTATGGCTGAGGTTCCCAGTTAGCAAAATGGCAGTGGCTCCTCTGGGAGGATTAATAAGAAATCTGTAAATTGTTTTTAGCTCGTTGCAAGAGAGAAAAAATGTTCAATTTCTTCTTTATTGCTGTTATTATGTGAACCAGATAGAATTGCTGCGTCTCCTAAGAGTTTCTCATGACTAGTGTGAAGTTTCCCATTTTAACCCAAGCCAATTTTAAATTGTTTATAAAATACACAGATAACTGTAATAATTCAGTTTCCACCCTCAGTACATTGTATGAAATACAGCCAAAGGGCAACAAGAAAACTTGTAAGCCTAGATAATCAGAAAGATAGAGCCTGTAAAACTGTAAAGACATATTCCAGGTAATTAAGAACGGGCAGTGTGTGGTGACAAGATCAGTGTGTCTCCTGCACTGCATGGCTGCAATTCATGGACAGTGGCTTTAACCCCCTGGGCCTGGGTTTTATCTGGAAAGCAAGATGAATGAGTTAGATTACCTCTCAGGTCCTTTCTATTTTTGACTGTCTGTATTTTAATTTTTCCCATCATCCTCCACAAAAGTGTTCTGAAATAGTTTAAAACAAACTACGTAGAATATCTCATAGATCATAGTTCCAGTTCTTTTTTGATTATATATAAATTTATGTCTCAACTGCAGGTTTCTTATCTGTAAAGCAGAGGAGTCCTGGAGTCAACAATATTTTCCCCTCTCAGCTCTGTGCTTCAGTGGCCTTCTCACTACCTTTGGTTAGTTGCACCAGGCACTAGGCTAGTTGCTATTTACCTTACATGGTTGAATGCTCTGTTCCCTCATCCCACACAGCCAGGGAGGGCACTGACCAATGAGTACTGTATCTTGGTACAAAGGGCCCTGGGCACCTTGCTCTTTTCCTTCTTTTCTTTTATCCTATTCAAGTGTGCAGTACGCTCTTGGGTCATCTCAAGAGCCCTGTGAGCATGTTGAAAAGAACCAAGAGAGAGCAGGAAAGCAGAGAGTGATGTGACAGGGTGACATGAACTACAAGGTAAGCTGGAATCTCCCAGAGAACTGTATTTATTTTGCATTCACCCTCTTGAATTGGTCAAGGAATTGGTAATGCTTGCTATTCAGAAAGAAGCTACGATTAAAGAGAAAGGTATTGGTTTGGATGTGTCAGAAAATGGCTAGAAGATGGAAAACTAGAGAATGCAATGTTTCCTGCCTCTGGAATTATCTGTGTGATGGAGTAGAGGGAGATGGTAACTCATGGGAATGCTTTCTTTCACAGGGAAGTGATTTGCCTTCTCTCCATTGGATTTAGGGTTGTTTCTTGATTCTAGTGTATATGTATATAGGGTCAATTCATAAGTTTCAGGTTTCAACTGTAATATATTGGAGTTGTGTGGTTTTTCTCAGCCTTTCACATTCTCAATTATTTTACTATCAGAATTTTCTTCTATTTGATCAATTTTCTGGAAGAAGCTCTGTCTAGACATGCAAACTGACTTACTGACTTGGAGGAAGTATGCAAACATCTAGATGACTAGAAAAAGTATCTTAATTGGTTGTTTTAGGTAACAAGTCTTTGATCTTTACTAATATTAATTATTCAAGTATGTGTTTAGATCTCTAATTGGTTTTGCATACACAGAAATTGTCTCACACAAACATATTTAACAACAGTGTTATTTTATGGGAGATTTTCTTCCTCTGCAAACTAGATCACAGTATTTTTAATGATGAAAAAATATATACAAATTCAAACTGACAGCAATTCACAGATCCCTAATATTCCAATATGCTCTGGTATATGTCACCCGCTTTGCAAAATGATTATTAATAGCCTGACTGCAAAGTTGCTTAAGAAACATTTCATTTCAAATTAGGCATATTTTTTTCTTTTAGATTATACAGATGGATTGTTAAGGCCACTTTCCTTCCCTGTATTCAGTTTATTTTCCCTGTTTAAAAAAAAAGAATATATAAATATATATATATATAGAGAGAGAGAGAATATATATACATATGTGTGTGTGTATATATACATATATATATACACATCAAAAAAAACTTGAAAGAAAGGAGGAAGGAAGGAAAGAAAAGAGGGAGAGAGGGAGGAAAGAAAAGAAGAGAAGAGAAGAGAAAAGAAAAGAGAATGATTTGGCAAGTAATTAGTCAGTTCATTTGATTACCTTACATCACCAAACAGAATACTTTGTCTTTCCAAAACCTTTGTACCATTTGTTTCAAATGTTTTCCTCTGAGGGGCAAATTTATTAGCAGCAACTGAGGGTGTTCGCGCAATAAGGCAGGGTGGGAAGCCAAGTGATTGACAACCAATCAGGAGGCCTTTGTCTGAGAATCTGAGGTGAATAGGAACTGCTGACGGTCAAAGGGACAGAGACTTCTATTTGGAGGACATTTCTCGCAAGAACAGATAGTTCAAAATTAAACTGAAGATAACCCCCAGTGAAGCGATTGCTATCCCAACTTTACCCTTAGGATTCTTCTTCAAAGCTTGAGATTGGTGTTGTGGGCAAACAGGCTACATTGAGCCAACAACAAAACTCAATCCATCAACCAGTAGTCAGTCAATCAATAAAATCTAGATATTTCTGATCCAAAGCCCAAATTTTCTTCTCCTAAATGTACTGAGATAATTGGTTTTTTTTTCTTCTTCAAAGCACATTAGACTTCACTAACATAAAATGATAAGGATTTTAAACATTAGCTAACATTTTTGAGCACTACAAGTTAGACATGTGCTAAGTGATTGCTCTCTTGTCTTTTAACAGAAACTTTGAAATTACTCTATGAAGTAAGTGCTATTTTTATCCCCAGATGAGGACGCTGCAACTTGACTAAAGTTGCCCAAGATACCACAGCTAGTAAATAGAGGAAAGAGGATGCAAATCCAATACTGCCTGACTGCAAAGTCTGTGCTGTCACCCACTACACTATTCCACCTCCTTAGAGACAACACTGCCTTAGTTTCCAGATGTTCCTTGATACACAGAAGGCCACAAAAGAATATTAGTTCTCAAGGCTAAAAGCCCTGCCACATATTGCCCCTGAATTCCCCAAAGTGCCAAGGATAATACTAGGCACACAGTAGGTACCTGAAAAATACCTATTGAATTAAATTCACAAATGAAAACTCTGTTCTAATGCTTTATCCTCTCACCGTGCTATGAAACTGAGTATGAATTCATACAATTTTGGTCATAAGGATAATGTTATTTAAACAGGAAAAAGATGGCATTATGAATAATAGATTTTAATCTATTAAGCCACAGTTTAACAGGATAATGCAAGGATTATTATAAAATCTTAAGAGATTACTGTAAGTGGCACATGATCCCCTTTGCTATCAATAACCACAAAACAATGCTGAGAACTAAGCTTTCTTGTTTATTTCTTTTTACGTGAAAGCTCTGTGGAGTTGTGCAGTTACACTAGAGTTGGGACAGCCGGGTTCTAGTCTTGGTTCCAAAATTAAATGGCTCTTTGACTCTCAGCAAAAGACTGACCCCTTTGGGCCTAAATCTTCTCATGGTTAAAAGTAGAGGAGGATCAGATTAGCTGATTTATAAGGTTCTTCCTACGCTAAAATGCCATCATTCTGTAATATTGCTTCATTAGATTCCAGTGTTGGCATAGCTGGAAAAGCCCACTTTGTAATTTTTTACCTTTTGCTAACTGCTCTGTCAGGAGATCCAAAAGGCACTTTATGGCAAAACTCAGTAGGAAAAGAAATACAGCAGCCTTTTAGCCACAAAGCTGGGATGCAGCAACTATAGTGTGTAGGTAAGAGGAGAAATTTAGTTATCTGCTTGGGTATAGTCAAGGTCAAATCTAAAATAATATCACTGAGACTTACCATATAGAATTACTGACAGCTCATGCATAAATACAAAGTTTCTAGTAACATCATGCATAGCACAATTTTACAGAGAGAGACTTGGGAAGTACCAGTGCTGGCTTCTATGCCTACCTCTCTGATCATTATCTGTGTTATCTTACTTATCTGATGTAACCTTTCTGGAGCTGGGTTTCTTCACGTGAAAGAAGAGAGAACTGGATTGGATAAGTTGCCTAGCTCTAAAACAAGGACTATTACTGTGTTAGGAAAAAACTATGTTTGGATTATGGTAATCACTTGCTGCTTTCTATGGGAAGTGGCTCCTGATAAGTGAGGTTATGTTGTTGACTAAGCAGATGACAGCTGTGACCACCAGGTTTGGCACAGCTAGACCAGGACTAAACTGCTCTGCATAATTAAGGGAAAAAGATGGAGAAGCCCCAGAGAGAAGATTCTGGGAAAGGGATCAGGTATCAGTAAAGCTAAGTATTGGCACTGAAGAGGGGGTAAGGGGATAGAGAATCTCAAGAAATGTAAGGCTAAGAGAAGAGGCCTGGAGAAAAATGCTGGGCTTTATAAACCCTCTCTTTTGCCTCTAATTCTAACCTGTCAATAAAGTGTACACTCTTCAGTAGTGCTTTGGTGCAAGTGAATTCTTTATTCTGAAGGTAAAAATTATTAAATCCAGCTTCAGAGGCTGTGTGGAGGAATGGCTGATGTATGGCTTAAAATGTATTCCAAGGAAATGTACTATAATCTAAATTTACAATATCGATAGCATCAGAGAATAACAGACCCCTCTCAACTGAGATGTAGCCAGACTGCATCTAGGTTCAGCTCTAGATATGACACTTCAGCAGGGGTCTCAAACTCAAACACCTTTGAGGCCAAGTCCAGTGAAGCTGGGATTAAGACAATAGGCAATGATGGAAGCTTGGAGCTGGGAATGCATGCCTTGTGGAAAGGCATTCACATTTCTTTTGATTTTTCTTTATTTAAAAACAAAGCAAATAAAAAGGACATTGTGCCAAGCAAAATACATTTGTGGGCCAGAACCAGAGAGCTTGCAGTCTCTGAAACAGTCATTATCAAGTCACAGGACATTCAGAGGAGTGTGGTCAGGATATGAAATAACTCAAAATCATGCAGTATGTGAAACAATTGAGTAAACTGGATTCTTTAATTTGAAAAAGAGTAGCACCTGGGGAACCTAGAGATTGTCCTCAAAGTACCTGAAGGCTGTTATACAAAGAAAGTGTTAGAGATGTTTTATCTTCTCTTAAGATGCAAAAGCAGAAACTAGGGGGCAGCCATTAAGGATTAAATGAGTTAATATTTGTAAAGCACTCAGCACAGTGTCTGCACAGTTAGCACTATAGAAATATCTACTATATTAAGTAAATGGACTTGGTATTCAGAGTTGTTCAAGGTTTAAATGAATTCTGTGGCGGGTGATTGGAGGGCACCTCATGGGGATGGTTGAGGGACAATATTCTGAGGGATAGAAAGCCCATCCACTC
Source organism: Leucopleurus acutus (assembly GCF_964270905.1). Taxonomy (NCBI): domain Eukaryota; kingdom Metazoa; phylum Chordata; class Mammalia; order Artiodactyla; family Delphinidae; genus Leucopleurus; species Leucopleurus acutus. Next base: position 88,448,205 of record NC_139147.1, on the reverse strand, counting down.
TTGGAGACAAGTGTATAGACCTGGATGGTTCTCTAAGGTAACTTGTAAACTTGGGTTCCATTGAATGTGCATAAAATAAACAAAGTGAAAGACATTTCTCCTCTACTGAATGGTCTTGCATCACATTTCACTTCTCAGATAAGACTCCTCCCAGCTTTTAGATGGCAAACAACTAAAGTTATAAATTAAGTCCCCATGAAAAATAAAGTATGGGGGAGGTATATACAATCCTAGAAAGTAAGGGTGGTCTCAGTGGAAGTGTGGGGACTTTGGAAAGGAACTGCCAGAGTGCCCCTAGAGTCCTCCAACTAAGGAGTAGCTAGCACAGGCATAATGATGAAAAGCATCAGAATTTAGTATCTGCAAATCTCTCAGAGCCTCCCTTATAGTATTTTGTCAGACCAAGCTGATGTTGGATCATTCAAAAGAGAAATCCGTGTCTCAAAACTCCAAAACTATGGAAACTAAGTCACAACAAGAAGACTAAGAAGATGTCTGCAAAGTACTTGTTAAATATTGAAATTCTGATTATGATGGGTACCATGTATCATAGAAGGATAATGATCAATATAAGGACAATAGTGACCAGAACTAACTCTGACTTAAGAAACTCAGTACTGATGTAGGTGTGAATAATGAAGTTCTGAGAACCCTGTGTATAATTGAGGTGGGAAATCGGGATCCAACTAATAGTTGATGCATTGTTGCTTTGTGTAAAGTGGAGCAGTTGGAGAAGTAAAAAGCTGGGAATAAAGATTTACCAAGCACCCACTTTCAATCAGGTATGGTGCTAGATGCTTGATGAGGGTTACTTTATCTAATCCTCACATTAACCTTGAGAAAAAGATAATTGGTCCCATGATATACACAAGAAAATTAGAGCTCAATTTAATAAACTTGCCCAACGCTCATACACTTTTGTTGGATTATAAATCAGTAAAAACTCTTTGGGGAGTAATTCAGCAGAACCTATCAAAACGTTTAAGGAGCAAAATTATTGCCTCAGCAATTCCATTTGTAGCCATTTATTTCTCAGGAATACTTTCACAAGTGTATGAGGATATTATGTGCAATTGTTTCCCCTGCAGCATTATTTGTAATATTAATTATTACATAATACTTACAGATTATATGATACAGATTATATAATAATTACAGATTAATAATAAAAATAATAATTATTAAGAGATAATTACATTATTGTAATTATCTCTTTAGCAGGGTGGACACTTACTGTCTGGAGACAGCCAAAAGGTTCTTCAGGAAAATAACTACTGTATACCTATATTCTAGAATACTTTGAATCCAATAAAAAGATTGAAACACATGAAGTCAAAAATAAAAATACTACATGTAGCAAATCAACTTTTTATTGATAAAGTACGTATACATCTGTATGTACATAATAAAAGGCCTGGAATAGCACCTGCCAAGTGATTGATCGTAGCTACACCTAGAGAATAAAAGTGAGGAGCTGGGATGGAAGAGACCACTTTGTACTTTCTGCTCTTCTGTATTATTTAAACTACTTTAAACAGATACGTGTTGTTCCATTGAAAAAAGATGGAAAGTCATAATGAACGCAAAATCACACAAGCAGCCACTGGCAGTTAGGACTCTGCACAGTGCTTCCTCCAGGATCTACTTCTAAGTTTACGGTTTGGGAGTTTCTCCCTTGAGATGTGTTTACTCTATCTAGGGCAGCAAATGATGCAGAGTAGAACTACCTGAGAGAGAAGGCAAAAACTTTCCAAGGAAAATCAGTTAAAGCATGGACAGAGGCCACGGCAGCAACCATAAACACATTTTCCTGCCAAAAAATGAATACACATTTCTAAACATGAAGATTTATACAAAACAGTTCTGTGTCACATCAGTCTGTTTTCCCAAGAGTGCAGCTCTTTACAGCAGTTCCAAGTATTAAATTACCCGGGCAGACATGATCAGGTACACATAGTTATCACTGATTACACCACTTCCACATACTCTATTTATCATGTTTATAACTCCAAATTTAAACCTTTAGCATCTCCTCTGGCTTTTCTCAGATAGTATCGTACTGAAAATCAGGATTCTAGTAAATCACACCATCAGAGTATAAATCCCATGGCCGGCAGAAGAGTTAGATTTTTAGAAATACCACAATATTTAACAACCCTGATTACCATAATCATTAATGAGGTACAGAACCCTGAAACAAGACAACCCAAACAGAGTAGAACATGAGTATAACAAACTAAAAAATATTCTCAAAGTTCCAAGAATAGTTAGAGTGGATTAAACAAAGTGATAATGAATTATCTCTTTAGCAAGATAGACTCTTACTGGCAGGGGAATATCATGTGAATAAACTGAAGCATCCAAAGATTGTTGAACTAGATGCCCTTTAGGGGTCTTTCCTTCCCTTACGTGCATTTCCCCTAAAATATCCAAATAATAATACATTGAGTCTTTCCATGTTGCTCGGTTGAAGATATTTCAGCAAAAATAATTTACTAAAGATACAGTTACAATTCAAACTTTGCAAAAAGTTGTCAAGCAGCTTTGTGCTTTAAGATGTGTATTCATATTCTACAGATTAACCACCTAATCGCTCCAAGTGAATAATAACAACAAAACACATTGTTGTTAGTATAATTGAGAAGCATTCATTTAAAGATAAAATTCCTGCCTCTTGTAGCTCTAGGTACTGAGGATACATAATAATGTGTAATCATATGAATTAATAAGATGCTTTCATACCTTTCAGCACTTAACAAAGTAGTTAAATCATTTCCCAAGCAGCACATGGTGACTCTATCAAAGGTGTCCTTGGCATATCACTGTTCTGGGTTTTCTCATTCCCATTTTTATCCCGGCCAATATTTGACCCAAGGCAAAAAGGTCAGTGTAAGTATATTAGAGCTCCTGAGTGTGCATATATGTGAATATATATATTATACATATAACACATATATATGTAATATGTCTAAGTACCTCACTTAGCATCTGTTTGAAATTTACCTGAGACTTAGAAAATAAGGGGAAAAAGTCCTGAGCAATCAATAGAAATGTCTAAAGTGAGGATTAAGTAGACCACATATGTAATACATCTGGAGGCTTATAGAAGATATTCAATAAATAATCCCTATATTATTATCATTACTATCATCATTATTGCCTCCACATGGCCTCACAAAGGACCTGAAATCGCTTATCAGAGAAAAATTACTTAGGTTTAAAGCAGCTAAAAAGCTATCTACTGAAATGAAGGATACATTTTGCTACAGCCAGGCCTACTTACAATCGCAAAGTTACAGTTAGCATTCTGACAATAAGGGAGAAAATATAGTGAAAATTATAAAATGCAGACATAGTTCAAAAGAAAGAGCAGAATAAGGCCATCTGCACCAGAACAAATGGTTTAGAGTATTTGAAGCTAGGGAGAGCATTATTTTATCTTTGCAAAGCACACACTTTGTGTTCTCAATGATGGCATTATAGAATAGCAGTCATTATTTTATCTTTGCAAAGCACACACTTTGTGTTCTCAATGATGGCATTATAGAATAGCAGCCATGGAGTCAGACAGATCTGAGTTCAAATCCCAGCTCCACCTTCCTCTGGTTTTTGTGATCTTGGCTAAGTTACTTAACCATTCTTTTTTTTTTTTTAACATCTTTATTGGAGTATAATTGCTTTACATTGTTGTGTTACTTGCTGCTGTATAACAAAGTGAATCAGCTATACGTGTACATATATCCCCATATCCCCTCCCTCTTGCGTCTCACTCCCACCCCCCCATCCCACCCCTCTAGGTGGTCACAAAGCTCCGAGCTGATCTCCCTGTGCTATGCAGTTGCTTCCCACTAGCTAGCTATTTTACATTTGGTAGTGTATATATGTCCATGCCACTCTCTCACTTTGTCCCAGCTTACACTTCCCCCTCCCCGTGTCCTCAAGTCCATTCTCTACGTCTGTGTCTTTATTCCTGTCCTGCCCCTAGGTTCATCAGAACCCTTTTTTTTTTTTTAGATTCCATATATATGTGTTAGCATAGGTATTTATTTTTCTCTTTCTGACTTACTTCACTCTGTATGACAGACTCTAGGTCCATCCACCTCACTACAGATAACTCAATTTCATTCCTTTTTATGGCTGAGTAATATTCCATTGTATATATGTGCCACATCTTCTTTATCCATTCGTCTGTCAATGGACACTTAGGTTGCTTCCATGTCCTGGCTATTGTAAATAGAGCTGCAATAAACATTGTGGTACATGTCTCTTTTTGAATTATGGTATTCTCAGGGTATATGCCCTGGGGTGGGATTGCTGGGTTGTATGGTAAGTCTATTTTTAGTTTTTTAAGGAACCTCCATACTGTTCTCCATAGTGGCTGCATAAATTTACATTCCCACCAACAGTGCAAGAGGGTTCCTTTTTCTCCACACCCTCTCCAGCATTTATTGTTTGTAGATTTTTTGATGATGGCCATTCTGACTGGTGTGAGGTGATATCTCATTGTAGTTTTGATTTCCATTTTCTAATGATTAGTGATGTTGAGCATCCTTTCATGTCTTTGTTGGCCATCTGTATATCTTCTTGGGAGAAATGTCTATTTAGGTCTTCTGCCCATTTTTGGATTGGGTTGTTTGTTTTTTTGATATTGAGCTGCATGAGCTGCTTGTATATTTTGGAGATTAATCCTTTGTCAGTTGCTTCACCTGCAAATATTTTCTCCCATTCTGAGGGTTGTCTTTTGGTCTTGTTTATGGTTTCCTTTGCTGTGCAAAAGCTTTTATGTTTCATTAGGTCCCATTTCTTTATTTTTGTTTTTATTTCCATTTCTCTAGAAGGTGGGTCAAAAAGGATCTTGCTGTGATTTATGTCATAGAGTGTTCTGCCTATGTTTTTCTCGAAGAATTTTATAGTGTCTGGCCTTACATTTAGGTCTTTAATCCATTTTGAGTTTATTTTTGTGTATGGTGTTAGGGAGTGTTCTAATTTCATTCTTTTACATGTAGCTGTCCAGTTTTCCCAGCACCACTTATTGAAGAGGCTGTCTTTTCTCCATTGTATATTCTTGCCTCCTTTATCAAAGGTAAGGTGACCATGTGTGCATACGTTTACCTCTGGGCTTTCTATCCTGTTCCATTGATCGATATTTCTGTTTTTTGTGCCAGTACCATACTGTCTTGATTATTGTAGCTTTTACTTAACCATTCTGATCCTCAATTTACTCCTCCTCTCTTACATGAGGATTGCAGTGTATCTCTTCCCTCACAGGAGTAGGTCTAAATGAAATGTTGTATGTAAATGGCTAACACAGAGACCACCACATGGAATCCACTTATTAAATAGTAGCTGTATTATGATTACTATGCTTTGCTTAAGAAAACATGGAAACAGATAATGCTTTTTTTTTTTTTTTGTGGTACGCGGGCCTCTCACTGCTGTGGCCTCTCCCGTTGTGGAGCACAGGCTCTGGACGCGCAGGCTCAGCAGCCATGGCTCACGGGCCTAGCCGCTCCATGGCGTGTGGGATCTTCCCGGACCAGGGCACGAACCCGTGTTCCCTGCAACGGCAGGCGGACTCTCAACCACTGCGCCACCAGGGAAGCCCCAGATAATGCATTTTAAAGGAACTCTCCTACACTGTTGGTGGGAATGTAAATTGGTGCAGTTACTATGTAAAACAGTATGGAAGTTCCTTAAAAAACTAAAAATAGAGTTACCATATGATCCTGCAATCCCACTCCTGGGCATAGAGAAAACGCTAATTCAAAAAGATACATGGGCCCTAGTTTTCATAGCAGCACTATTTACAATAGCCAAGATATGCAAGCAACCTAAATGTCCATCAATAGATGAATGCCTAAAGAAGACTAATGGAATATTACTCAGCCATAAAAAGAATGAAATAATGCCATTTGCAGTAATATGGATGGACCCAGAGATTATCATATTAAGTGAAGTAAGTCATACAGAAAAAACAAATATCATATGATATCACTTATATGTGGAATCTAAAAAAAAACGATACGGATGAACGTATTTACAAAACTGAAATAGACTCACAGACATAGAAAACAAACTTACAGTTACCAAAGGGAATAGAGGGGATGGGAAGGAGAGATAAATTAGGAGTTTGGGATTAATATATACACACTACTATACATAAAATAGGTGAACAACAAGGATCTACTGTGTAGCACAAAGAACTCTACTCAGTATCTTGTAATAACCTATAATGGAAAAGAATCTGAAAAAGAATATATATGTGTGTGTATAACTGAATCACATTGCTATACACTTGAAACTAACACAACATTGTAAATTAACTATACTTCAATAAAAATAAATAAATAAAAATAAAAGATCCCTTTAAATAGTTTAATGCTATAAATCAGTCTTGTCACTTAAGGGAGTAGTTTTCAGTTACCTAGAAAATTAACATATGGAAAGCCTAATTCTCACATGATCCTGCCATGAATATGAAGACTTGGTTTATAATATACTCAGACACAGGTAGACGAAAAGATATATAATCAAAATGCAAAAAGAAAGAATACTGTCTTCTTCTCCCCTTTATCTGGATCAAAGCAAGTTCACAAATGTCTCAGACTTAAAAGACTATTGAATAGTTGTTGAAACTAGAACAGTCACTACACTTCTGTACATGTAACTACACTAGCTTGGAAGTATATTTCTGCTGTTTCTTTCATGACACTTCTCTGGTTTTCGATTTAAAATCACAGACAAAATGTGAATCCCTCCAAATATACACTTATAAATGCCAGTGATATCTTGAGCATCCAAAGTGAGAGGAAGGAATTCCTTTTTGAAAGAGTACAAAACTTTCTGATGACACTTATGCTATGATCATGGGGATATTCAATCAGTTTAATAGTCACAATGTTTCATAGCTTTTAGGAGGAGTGGTAGAAGAAAAGGAAGAGAAGAACAGAATAACCAGTGCCTCCCCACTGCTTGAAAGACACTTAAGGAATACCTATTGCACTAATAAGTATGTTTATCCTAACTGGAATATTCAGTGAAACCTTTAAGATCTATTTAAGATAGATAGATAGATAGATAGATAGATAGATAGATAGATAGATAGATATGCAGATAAAATTAGGACTTGGTTCAAAAGAATCGAGTCTCTGTGTTATTCAGAACTTTGGATTTAAATGGCAGAAACAACTCAAACACATCCAAGCAAATATGAATTGTATTGGCTTATTAAGTAAAAATGCCAGGAGTTGCCTAGCTTTGGCATAGCTAGATCCAGCTGCTCAAAAATGTTCTCTTCATTTTTTGGCTCCCTTTCTTTTGGATTGGCTACATCTTCCAGAAGTTTCTCTCCATGTGTTAAGAGTACATAGCCACCAGCAGCTTCAGACTTACATAGACTTTTCCCTCAGAAAGACAGAGAGGATCTCTCTTCAAACATCCAAATAATTACCTTGAAAGGAACTCCAGTAAACCCTACTTGGATTTAATTGGTCCTGCATTGATCATGGTGACCAATCATAATGGTCAGAAGGATTGGGCATTTTGATTTGCCACCTTGGCTCATGTGACTACAGCTGTGGAGGGGGGGGAGAGGAGTGCCCTTTGATTGATAGTTTTACCAGAATCCTATGTTGAGAGAAAGGAGCAATTTCCAAAAGAATAGGATGTAGGAGAAACAAAATAATACGTGTCAACTACAGTTCCCTACTATAATTATTTTCATATCCTCTGTTGGTCCCCTCCTTGAGCCTCCAAAATATTATAGTCAGTTATTTACATGCCCCGGACCTCCTCAGGATTTACACTTTCTCAGGATAGGGAATGTTTTCCTCACAATGTGGATCACTGAACATTGTAGGCACTCTCTAATTTAAGGGGATAACTTATATAAAATACTTTGTAAATTGTAAAGAATTATGTAAATGTAAACATTTAGGGGATACATTTAATTGTCTTTAACCTTCTCAGAGAGTTGAAGACATTGGAGCTTCTGTCTCAAAATTCAGTGATCCTAGGAGATCATGCAGGACTGCTTCTGTATCTATGCTTCCTTCAACTCGTATCTTTTTATTGCTTGCCTTTCTTCCTGATTTATACCATAAAGGGGTTGAAAATAAAATAACCATGTTACTACCTGGAAGTATAACTCTTATAGTACCCACTGTAATGTTGTTCCTATTCCTGGCATTGAGCAAGATACCTGGAATGTATCCATATTTGCCTTCCTTTTTGTTAGTTATCACATCTAATCTGATCTATACTGACTCTTTCTCCTATAGATGATGTTTCTCTTAATACTCAGAATGAATTGGTTTGTGGCCAATACTCCGAATATATTTTCAGCACCTTACAAGCCATCACCACCTTGAAAGATCCATCATCTATTTTTCTAAAACTTTATTTCTAAGCTTCTCTCTTAAGGCTTTCTGGTTATCATGTATTTAAAATTATGTTAAGGAGGCAAATTATAACCCTCTAAAGGAGGACCATGCTTTATACATCATTTTTAAATCACTCACCATGCCCTGCCACAAAAAAAAAAGACAAATGCTCCTAAAAGTGATTTTTTTATTTAGCCTGAGAAAGGAAAAAGTGAGTGGAGAAAATGTGAAAACATTTCAGTAAAGATAAGACCATACAGTCGTCTCATTAAAATGAACATTACAGCAATAGAAGCTCACTGTAATTAAGATATTGCCAAACTCTCTCTGGACAGTGATCAATAGTAATGATGCCTTTTCATAACTCAGCATAATAAAGGTTTAATCCCTCAGTTCGTGTCCACTTAATTGTCAAGAGCCACCATGGAATGGAAAAGCCTGAACAGTTGATTCTAAAGTGAAGAGTAAGTGGAAAGAGAGCAAAAAGCACCAGCTACAACAGCAAAAACCTCCTCGCAAAGAAATGCTGTCAAGGGACAATGAAACATGGTAATTTTATTTTTTACAAAAGGAGGAGGAAATAAGTAATAGAATCCATGGACTCTGCCCAGGACAAAAAGGGCTGTGACCAAAAAGATATGCTCTCTTACAAGTTACACAAAAGTTTTACCTATATCATCACACAGGGTGTAACCATTCAACAAATTTATAAAGTAGATATAATATTTTTATCACTTTGCAGATTGAGAAACTGAAATTCAGACTTCAAGTGTTTTTCTCAAGAGAGAAAGGTAGCTGTCTTCTGATTTAAATATTTTTTGCTGTTTCCATAACACCAGATCTCTTCTGTTGCCCTCCACAAATTAACCAGATGCTTTTAAAACACTGAGACCCTACTGCCTTTTAAATATAATCTCAAATTTATTACAATTTCATTTTTTCTACATTTTAGTTGCACCATATATATGTGTAGGTTATAATTTTACTCCTAAAGTATTTTTCTGTAGCTCTCCTTTTAACTAGCATTATCTAAAATATAGATGGCATCTAATAATTTAGATAATGTGGATTGGAAAAAGATATAAATTATGGTTATAAAATAAAGTAAACCCAGTTTTTTTCTTATGGTAGATGCTTAATAGTATTATATAAGAAGAATTGGAAAAGCGTGTTATGCAGTGAAATGTGACAGCATTGCCTACGATCAGATAATTTAGATCTAACACAAACTTTATCATCAATCTGCAGCATAGGTGAGAAATAAGGGCAGAAGGAAAAGTCTACGTAAACGTGCAGGCATGAAAGGAGGCTTCAATGAGCTTACATAATAATTATAAAGACAAGGAAGATCCACTTAAAAAATTCATTATGTCTCTCCATTCAAGGTCATATAACTAGGGAGGAAGTGGCCTCAAAGACACAAGTTCCATTATTTCAATCATCTTTATGATATAGGCTACTCAGAACCTCTCAATTCAGTACATTGGACAGCATCTTCACTTAAAAAAAAAAAAAAGTTAAAAAAAAAAGAGAGAGAGCCATCTACTGGCCAGAAACTGAGCAGTCTTGGTACACTATTGGTTGGAGTTTCAAATCTTCAGATTCTAAAATGAAGAACTGGAGGCTACAGGCTCTTAGGTGGGGCTAATGGCGGACTCTGGGAGGGCTCATGCCAAGGAGTGCTTCACAGAACTTCTGCTGCCAGCGTCCTTGCCCCAACCGTGAGCCACAGCTGCCCCCCAACCTCTGCAAGGAGACCCTCCAACACTAGCAGCTGTGTGGCTTACAGGGTCTTGGTGCTCCAGCCAGGTGTCAGGCCTGAGTCTCTGACGTGGCAGAGCCAAGGTAAGGACATTGGTCCACCACAGCCCGCCCAGCCCCACGTAATATCAGCAAAAGCTCTCCCAGAGATCTCCATCTCAATGCTAAGCCAGCTCCACTCAATGACCAGTAAGCTACAGTGCTGGACACCCCATGCCAAACAACTAGCAAGGCAGGAGCACAATTCCATCCATTAGCAGAGAGGCTGCCTAAAATCATAGTAAGATCATAGACATCCCAAAACACACCACCGAACGTGGTCTTGCCCACCAGAAAGACAAGATCCAGCCTCATCCATCAGAACACAGGCACCAGTCCCCTCCACCAGGAAGCCTACACAACCCACTGAACCAACTTGACCCACTGGGGACAGACACCAGAAACAACAGGAACTATGAACCAGCAGCGTGCAAGAGGGAGACCCCAAACACAGTAAGTTAAGCAAAATGAGAAGACAGAGAAATACACAGCAGATGAGGGAGCAAGGTAAAAACCCATCAGACCAAACAAATGAAGAGGAAATAGGCAGTCTACCTGAAAAAGAATTCAGAGTAATGATAGTAAAGATTACCCAAAATCTTGGAAATAGAATGCAGAAAATACAAGAAACATTTAACAAGGACATAGAAAAACTAAAGAGCAAACAAACAATGATGAACAACACAATAAATGAAATTAAAAATTCTCTACAAGGATTAATAGCAGAATAACTGAGGCAGAAGAAAGGCTAAGTGACCTGGAAAATAAAATAGTGGAAATAACTACTGCAGAGCAGAATAAAGAAAAAAGAATAAAAAGAATTAAGGACAGTCTCAGAGACCTCTGGGACAACATTAAAGGCATCAACATGTGAATTATAGGGGTCCCAGAAGAAGAAGAGAAAAAGAAAAGGACTGAAAAAATATTTGAAGAGATTATAGTTGAAAATTTCCCTAATATGGTAAAGGAAATAGTCAATCAAGTCCAGAAAGCACAGAGAGTCCCATACAAGATAAATCCAAGGATAAACATGCCAAGACACACACTAATCAAACTATCAAAAATTAAATACAAAGAAAAAATATTAAAAGCAGCAAGGGAAAAGCAACAAATAACATACAAGGGAATCCCCATAAGGTTAACAGTTGATATTTCAGCAGAAACTCTGCAAACTCTTTCAGCAGAAACTCTGCAAGCCAGAAATATGTGTGGCACATATTTAAAAGGGAAAAAACCTACAACCAAGAAAGGGAAAAACCTACAACCAAGATTACTCTGCCGAGCAATGATCTCATTCAGATTCAACGGAGAAATTAAAACCTTTACAGACAGGCAAAAGCTAAGAGAATTCAGCACCACCAAACCAGCTTTACAACAAATGCTAAAGGAACTTCTCTAGGAAGGAAACACAAGAGAAGGAAAAGACCTGCAGTAACAAACCCAAAACAACGAAGAAAATGGAAATAGGAACATACATATCGATAAGTACCTTAAATGTAAATGGATTAAATGCTCCAACCAAAAGACAAAGACTGGCTGAATGGATATGAAAACAAGTACCGTATATATGTTGTCTACGAGACACACTTCAGACCTAGGGAAACATACACACTGAAAGTGAGGGATGCAAAAAGGTATTCCATGCAAATGGAAATCAAGAGAAAGCTGGAGTAGCAATTCTCATATGAGACAGAAGAGACTTTAAAACAAACACTATTACAAGAGACAAAGAAGGACACTACATAATGATCAAGGGATCAATCCTAGAAGATGTATAACAATTGTAAATATTTATGCACCCAACATAGGAGCACCTCAATACATGAGGGAAATGCTTACAGCCATAAAAGGGGAAATCGACAGTAACACAATCATAGTAGGGTACTTTAACACCCCACTTTCACCAATGGACAGATCATCCAAAATGAAAATAAATACCACTTTCACCAATGGACAGATCATCCAAAATGAAAATAAATAAGGAAACACAAGCTTTAAATGACACATTAAACAAGATGGACTAAATTGATATTTATAGGACATTCCATCCAAAAACAACAGAATATACTTTCTTCTCAAGTGCTCATGAAACATTCTCCAGGATAGATCATATCTTGGGTCACAAATCAAGCCTTGGTAAATTTAAGAAAATTGAAATCATGTCAAGTATCTTTTCTGAACACAACGCTACAAGACTAGATATCAATTATAGGAAAAAACTAAAAAATACAAATACATGATGACTAAACAATACACTATTAAATATCCAAGAGGTTCCTGAAGAAATCAAAGAGGAAATCAAAAAATACCTAGAAACAAATGACAATGAAAACACGATGACCCAAAACCTATGGGATGCAGCAAAAGTAGTTCTAAGAGGGATGTTTATAGCAGTACAATCCTACCTCAAGAAACAAGAAAAATCTCAAATAAACAACCTAACCTTACACCTAAAGCAATTAGAGAGAGAAGAACAAAAAAAACCCCAAAGTTAGCAGAAGGTAAGAAATCATAAAGATCATAACAGAAATAAATGAAAAAGAAATGAAGGAAATGATAGCAAAGATCAATAAAACTAAAAACTGGTTCTTTGACAAGATAAACAAAATTGATAAACCATTAACCAGACTCATCAAGAAAAAAAGGGAGAAGGCTCAAGTCAATAGAATTAGAAATGAAAAAGGAGAAGTAACAACTGACACTGCAGAAATACAAAGGATCAGGAGAGATTACTACAAGCAACTATATGACAATAAAATGGACAACCTAGAAGAAATGGACAAATTCTTAGAAAAGCACAACCTTCTGAGACTGAACCAGGAAGAAATAGAAAATATAAACAGACCAATCATAAGCACTGAAACTGAAACTGTGATTAAAAATCTTCCAACAAACAAAAGCCCAGGACCAGATGGCTTCACAGGCGAATTCTATCAAACATTTAGAGAAGAGCTAACACCTAACCCTCTCAAACTCTTCCAAAATATAGTAGAGGGAGGAACACTCCCAAACTCATTGTACAAGGCCAGCATCACCCTGATACTAAAACCAGACAAAGATGTCACAAAAAAAGAAAACTACAGGCCAATATCACTGATGAACATAGATGCAAAAATCCTCAACAAAATACTAGCAAACAGAAACCAACAGCACGTTAAAAGGATCATACACCATGATCAAGTGGGGTTTACCCCAGGAATGCAAGGATTCTTCAGTATATGCAAATCAATCAATGTGATAAACCATATTAACAAATCAAAGGATAAAAACTATATGATAATCTCAATAGTTGCAGAGGAAGCTTTTGAAAAAATTCAACACCATTTATGATAAAAACCCTGCAGAAAGTAAGCATAGAGGGAACTTACATCAACATAATAAAGGCCATAAATGACAAACCCACAGCCAACATCATTCTCAATGGTGAAAAACTAAACCCATTGCTACTAAGATCAGGAACAAGACAAGGTTGCCCACTCTCACCACTATTATTCAACATAATTTTGGAAGTTTTAGCCAGCGAGCAGAGAAGAAAAAGGAATGAAAGGAATCCAAATAAGAAAAGAAGAAGTAAAACAGTCACTCCCTGCAGATGACATGATAGTATACACAGAAAATCCTAAAGATGCTACCAGAAAACTACTACAGCTAATCAATGAATTTGGTAAAGTAGCAGGCTACAAAATTAATGCACAGAAATCTCTTGCATTCCTATACACTAATGATGAAAAATCTGACGTACAAATTAAGGAAACACTCCCATTTACCACTACAACATAAAGAATAAAATACCTAGGAATAAACCTATCTAAGGAGACAAAAGAACTGTATGCAGAAAACTATAAGACTCTGATGAAAGAAATTAAAGATGATAAAAAAAGATGGAGAGAGATATACCATGTTCCTGGATTGGAAGAATCAACATTGTGAAAATGACTATACTACCCAAAGCAATCTACAGATTCAATCCAATGCCTATCAAAGCACCAATGGCATTTTTCACAGAACTAGAACAAAAAATGTCACAATTTGTATGGAAAAACAAAAGACCCCGAAGAGCCAAAGCAATCTTGAGAAAGAAAAATGGAGCTGGAGGAATCAGGCTCCCTGACTTCAGACTATACTACAAAGCTACAATAATCAAGACAGTATGGTACTGGCACACAAAAAAGGAATATAGACCAATGGAACAGGATAGGAAGCCCAGGGGTAAACGCATGCACATATGGTCACCTTACCTTTGATAAAGGAGGCAAGAATATACAATGGAGAAAAGACAGCTTCTTCAATAAGTGGTGCTGGGCAAACTGGACAGCTACATGTCAAAGAATGAAATTAGAACACTCCCTAACACCATACACAAAAATAAACTCAAAATGGATTAAAGACCTAAATGTAAGGCCAGACACTATAAAACCCTTAGAGGACAAGATAGGCGGAACACTCTATGATATAAATGACAGCAAGATTCTTTTTGACCCACCTCCTAGAGAAATGAAAATAAAACAAAAATAAAGAAATGGGACCTAATGAAACTTAAAAGCTTTTGCACATCAAAGGAAACCATAAACAAGACCAAAAGACAACCCTCAGAATGGGAGAAAATATTTGCAAATGAAGCAACTGACAAAGGATTAATCTCCAAAATACACAGGCAGCTCAATATCAAAAAACAAACAACCCAATCCAAAAATGGGCAGAAGATCTAAATAGACTTTTCTCTAAAGAAGATATACAGATTGCCAACAAACATATGAAAGGATGATCAACATCATTAATCATTAGAGAAATGCAAATCAAAACTACAATAAGGTATCACCTCACACTGGTCCAAATGATCATCATCAAAAAGTCTACAATAAAGGCTGGAGAGGATGTGGAGAATAGGGAACCCTCTTGCACTGTTGGTGGGAATGTAAATTGATACAGCCACTATGGAGAACAGTATGGAGGTTCCTTAAAAAACTAAAAATTGCACTACCATATGACCCAGCAATCCCACTACTGGGCATATACCCTGAGAAAACCATAATTCAAACAGTATCATACACCCCAATGTTCATTGCAGCTCTATTTACAATAGCCAGGACATGGAAGCAACCTAAGTGTCCATCGACAGACGAATGGATAAAGAAGATGTGGCACATATATACAATGGAATATTACTCAGCCATATAAAGAAACGAAATTGAGTTATCTGTAGTGAGGTGGATGGACCTAGAGTCTGTCATACAGAGTGAAGTAAGTCAGAAAGAGAAAAACAAATACCATATGGTAACATATATATATGGAATCTAAAAAAAAAAAATGGTTCTGAAGAACCTAGGGGCAGGACAGAAATAAAGACGCAGACGTAGAGAATGGACTTTAGGACACTGGGATGGGGAAGGGTAAGCTGAGACGAAGTGAGAGATGGCATGGACATATATACACTACCAAATGTAAAACATATAGCTAGTGGGAAGCAGCCTCATAGCACAGGGTGATCAGCTCAGTGCTTTGTGACCACCTAGAGGGGTGGGATAGTGAGGGTGGGAGTGAGATGCAAGAGGGAGGGGATATGGGGATATATGTATACATATAGCTGATTCACTTTGTTATACAGCAGAAACTAACACACCATTGTACAAGCAATTATATTCCAATAAATATGTTTTAAAAAATTAAAATGAGGGGCTTCCCTGGTGGCACAGTAGTTGAGAGTCCGCCTGTCGATGCAGAGGACGCTGGTTCGTGCCCCGGTCCGGGAAGATCCCACATGCCACAGAGCGGCTAGGCCCGTGAGCCATGGCTGCTGAGCCTGCGCGTCCGGAGCCTGTGCTCCGCAACGGGAGAGGCCACAACAGTGAGATGCCCGCGTATCGCAAAAAAAAAAAAAAAAAATTAAAATGAAATAAAATGAAGGAGATAAATAAAATTCTTTTTAATACTCCGTATTCTGTGGACACTTTTTTTTTTCATCATGGTGAGATCTACAGATACTCATTTCAGTTCCCTCAAACAGGACAAGCCAGTTCATTCAGCCCTTGACAAAGGTAACTGATTTGAGCAAAACAGTTCTCTTCTCTTGGGCTCTCGTCAGTTCTCTATGATCCTGCCATAGTAACTGCTTTACAGATAAAGAGAGCACAAAAAATGGCTAAGCTTTCGAGTTTCCCAGAGTTTCAAATGCCTTGAAGTTCCAATTCTGATGTTGCTAATGTATCTTCCCAGGCAACCTCTGATAATGTTAAGTAAATATTTGGTGATTGAATGTTGAAGGAAAGTTTGTAAGTGAGGTGAACTGAGTGGATATGTGTATCTACATTTTCCCTGTGGATATAATTTCGTAGCCTGAGCCAGTTAAACAAACAAGTGATATGATTCCACCTGAAATTCTCTTTCCTCTGCACTAAACTATTTCCCTTTTTAAAAAAAGTAATTAAAAAGAAACCATGTGCCCTGACCCAGCCACCCTTCCTTAGTATATATTCCATGCAACTAGTCCTAGAAAATGTCCTAGTTGCTTGAAGAAATAATCATGGTAACATTCATAGTGGTAAAATTTTCGTCATCGGTCATAAAAATTCTTACATTTGTACATCAATTTCTACAGGGAAAACAGATCAGACAGGGGTAAACCTAAGATAGTAAGTTAGTTTCTAGAGTAGATATTTGTACTTAAGCATTTTGAAGAAAGAGTCTCTGATAATGTTTATGATTTCTTGCTATTGGTATTCTTCAGCAATACCTTGTTTTGCAAGCATGCATAAATTAAGCAGTTCTATACTTGAGATATTATCTCAATGGATTCTTACGTAACCATATAAAAAAATCAAGGCAGGAATCAGTTACCCCATTTTAAGGATGAACAAACTGAAACTCAGAGAAATCAATTAACTTCTCAAAGTCACATAACAAAGTCAGTTCCACTGACTCAAGCCCTGTTCTACACCACTATTCCTCACGTACCTATGGACACACATATCAGACACACCTCCTCCACTTGCCTCTCTTTTTATGTGTTCACATATTCTGCAGTGCTTCTTCACTTTATTTTCTAGTACTGAAGTGAAGATAAGAATAGGCAGGTGGACAGGTAGACATAATGTGCTTTCTGGAATGGTATTTAATCGTGTGCTTAAACATGTTTTAGCCAATAATGCTTAATTTTTGAACTTTAAAATTGCTGTATGTGTGAACAATAATAATAGCAATTGATAGTAAAATACTATTGCACTTGCAATATTTGCTTTTAAATGCTCTGACAACACGTATCAACTTGAGGAATCATCTCCCTATCACAGTTTTGCCCCCACCAAATTAACTTTCACATTGTGAAACTCTGGTCTTGCTTTCCATTTCTAAAACTTCCCAATGGCTCTCTATTGTCCTCAGGATAAAGAATAAACTCCTTAGGATGATCTTCCACCCTTCCATGAACTAATCATCCTTTCCTCTCCAAACCCCTTCTCCAACGCGCTCCTTTCTCTTTCCAGTTAAAATGAACAATTTTGCAGTTACCCGGGATAGCCCATAGCATTTTACATCACCATGCCTTTGCCTATAATCTCCCTTCTTTCTAAAAGGTCTTTTTGTGCCTTTTCTATCTGAAAACTCTACTCTTTCTTCAAACCCAGTTCAAGCATCTGTCTGTAAAACTCCTTGAGCATCTTCCTGCTCCTCCACAAAACAGGGTTGATGATTCTCTCCTTTGTGCATATCTAGATTCGAGTTAACTATTAGGTTCTATGTTGGCACCTATCACAGGATTTTGTCATCAGTTGTTTGTATGTATCCTTCCATGTTTTACCTTATTGCCCTGTTCTTAGCACAATACATAGCAAAATATTGCAGGTGCTCAATAAATGTTTACCTAATGATCAATAAATGCATGAATACCCATTTAACAGATGGGTATTCTAAGGAAACATACAGGTAGCTAATAAAACAGAAACTCTTGATTTTTTTCAAGGGCACAACCATTTGAAGATGAAATGTTACCTTATCTGGTCCTTCCTATACCCTGTTCTAACTAATATTAATGAAAGATTACCAAGGACTTCAAACATATGACCTCAGTATATAATAACACAGTTACTTAGAACCTTATACCTAATGAGAATAGAAAAGATTTATTCATCTTAAGCAAAATTCTAGTGCCATTTCTTCTGCCCTTGAGCAAGACTTGTAATCTTGTGCATTTTTGTTGTTGATACACTTTTCATACCCCCTCTTCAGTTCTGCATCTTTAAAAATACTGATAAAATAGCAAGATGAAACAAAGGGAAACTCCAGTGTTTTGAGGCAAATATGGATCCTTTGGATAATGAATGACCTTATGCACTCCAGACTCAGTCCTCTGAACACCACTTACATAGTAAGAAATGCAATCACCAAATCTGAAGAACCTCATTTAGACATAGTATGAAAGGTTATGATTTTGAAAAATAAAATCTAAACAAAAGCTTGAAAAAACTAAAACAAATGGATCTAGCACCTAGTTCACTAATTTTATAATTGAATGCCTATTTTAAGTGCTCTTTTTTGATCATTTACTTACAAATTCATATAACAATATGGGAGGTTCTTCAGAAATGTGTGGACATTGTGTGGGTTATAACGCAAATATAACCAGAAATATAAATATTTCAGAAATATTTATATACATATATATTTGAGGAAAGAAATATTTTAAATAACAACTTCCGAGTTTGTAATTTCCACAGCTGTATCTCATAAAAATGTAAATTTTTGGTCAGAAGTTTTTCCCCAATTTACAGGTCACATTCTCAAATTCTGCCAGCTTTTCTCTGTCACCCTAAGCTCATATAAATCAGACGAGTAGCATGACTAAAATATTTGAATTGCTTTCTTATTATAGACATGATCATGCACTCACCAGATCATGGATTATTCAGTTTTGCAAATACAGGTGGAAATCATTCAACAGGTCACTTTTTTCATATGACCTCCTCCCACATCTATCACTAATACCTCTTCAAGTTAATTTACACCGAACTTTCCTCTGCAGAATGATGTGTTTTCTTCTTTATCATTTTTCTATGTCTCCTTTAGATCTTCCAGAAATAGAGGACTTTTTATATGATTTTGTTTATATGTACATTTATAAGACATAAACAGTAATTTCTCTTGGTGCAGAGAAAAGACCTGGATTAAATATTATTTTTACCGCTAAATACTTGAGTGGCCATAAGCAAGTTATTTAACTTTTCTGAAACTTGGTTTCTCAATGGTAAAATTTATGATTGAAAGAGATGATGTATATAAAATTTGGGGTACAAAATAAGAACTCAATGATCTTAGTCCTTTTTCAAGATGGAATAATTTTCTATATGTACAATTGATAATAGGAGGAAAGAGAAATAATGTGCTCTGAGTTCAGTATAATATATGGTTTAGAACTTTAAGTGAACTGTCTTAAAGTGCACATTATTGATGGATGAAGTGGCTGCCTTAGAGTTATTAATACATATTAAAATACATGTTTCAGAAACAAAAAAATTCTTATAAAAATTGCTATTATACTGACAGGATAATTGACTGTTTAAAATATGATCCATCTGCTATTTGCATTTCACAAAGTAGTGTAAGCAATTACATTATATTTTTTGGCTAATCCTATACTAATAATTGACTAAATCTTAGTTTCTCATATAAACTGGAATTAAGTTATACAAATATAAAAAGGAAACTCAATAATGGTAAGTTTCAGTCTCTTTTTGGCTGAGAACTTATCAAAAATATTATTTAATTCAGTAGTTGGAGATAGTATCTGTGATCATAAAGACTCAGTTCAGAAATTTGAAGTATTATTTTCAAATATGACTGAGTCACAGAATGTTAGAACAATAATGATTTGCCTTTCATTAGAACTTTCACCATGATGACCTCAAGAGGATAGAATTTGGAAGCAGGAGATTAATTTCCTTCTCAAGACTAAAATTTACTAACTGTGTAATCCTGGAAAGCTACTTAACCTTTCTGAGCCTCAGAAGTCTCATTTATAAGAATGGGGATAATCTATATCCTACTCTCTTCACAGGGCTACTTTGAGGAACAAATGAGATAATGCACATAAAAGCACTCAGAAGACTCTGAAACACTAAAACAGGAAGGAAGAAACGAGGCAGAGATAGTGGCTCCCTTCTTTGAGTTCCCATGGCAGGCTATTCACTGCACTCCACAGTATTATAATTATCTGCTCTCATGGCCTGAAAGTGAAACTATGGCAGGGGGAGGGTAGAAACCTGGGGTCTATGAAGCTCTAGACTAAACCATCTGCTCTCAGCAGCCAGGTAAACCTGGTTGAAATAAATTATTTAACCAGAAATAGTGTTATTTTTGTGATATTCTGTAATGTCCAACTTCTACCAGGCAACTAACAAAGGAGATATACAGGGGAAAAAAAAGGCAGCTAACCAAGAGGTTGTCCTGGCTGATGGGGTTAACACCTCTGCTTCAAGAAAGTGATGAAAGGTGTAAGCTCATGGTTTTTACATCCCAGGCAACAGACAAGGTTAATGGCACCAGAGTAGTCCACTGCTCACCATAAAAATCCCTGAGCAAGAATGAGAAATTGGTCCAAGTTTCGAGTAGTGAAGGATTCTTACATTTATAGGCTAAGATAAATTGGTGAGGCTTAGTGGGAGACATTGCCCCAGGTAATAGTTGTTCTGATGTTACAGGAGAGAGCCTGTTCAACGTCACGTATGTTCTCTCTCCCTCCTTCCCTCTCCAAGAACCAAAGTTTGTATTGAAAAATCATCCCTATTTCTTGATTTGGGACTGAATAGTCAAATTTTTATTATATTAATATCAAGTAAGCAGGACCTACTCAAATACACTCTCTTGATAAAAGGGTAAGTTAATTATTACACCTGTTGTTTTGCACTGGCAAAAGATTTCCAATATATCCCTCCATCATCCTCAAAAAACAAACAAACAGAAACCATCTGAGGCAAAGCCATTGTTTATATACTGTATTTGTGTGTACCCACCACTGTTCTTACTTCTAACAAGGAGTGTCTGTCTGCCAACATTTTCAGATTTAGCAGCAGGGCTCTTCTTGACAGACTATGAGAGGGGTCCATAGAAGAAAATCCATCATCTGATTAAGGCTTTCAGGCAAATTAAAACTCTCTGAACAGGATCCTCTTTCCTTCACTTAGATTTCAGTGAACAGAAAGCAGATTATCTCTCCAGGCAATTATCAACTCTAAAAGTGCTTGTGGTTTTAAGACTTTGGCAGAACTTGTTGAAAACATCATCATCATACACTTGTACAAGCTCTAATTTCAGTGGCTCTTTTGTACCACATGATGCATGATGAAATTTATGAAGGCCTGTTTCCCCCCCTAAGGCTCATTTCTTTTTTTTTTTTCCACAGAGCCAATCTGCATCACTTAAGTCCAAACTATTACATTAACCATCCTTTTCACTAGAGTAGAGAACTTCTTTTTAATTGTCCATATCATGGCCACCATACATCAAAGGTAGGATCATTATTTTCCACTTATTTTCTCTTCTAGAGACCCAAATTCTTATAGGAGAAGTTTTTAGGATTAGGAAGAGGAGAGAGTCAGAGACTGGGAGCAGATTTCATAAGCAGCAATTTGACCTGGGTCTTTGAATATACCAAGCCTGGGACACTTATAATACTATATTTAGGGTTCAGTCTGACTTGTTTTCCATACAGATGTAGGGTGGACTAAATGGGACTTGATCCAGAGATTTGGGCATCCGATGAAAGTTGCCTGAAATAATTTTTCATTTTTATTATTAAAGCAATATAATCTTAGTTTTCTGGGGTACTGTAGTCTCGCTTAAAACATGTATAAACTGCTTTATTAGAGATTATAGCACTATTGGAAGAGAAAGCAAGAGTGATCATTTATATGATAATATGAGCTGATAATTTAGGAATGATTCATTCTCGTAAATGTTCCAACATGTGTGTAAGTTTATTACTTACAGAAGTCCCATTCAGAAAGTAAGATCTTTTATAAAGCGATCTTTAATTGACTTTTCTTTTCTATGTGGTAGAGAGGCATATAAAACTTAGTGAGATTTTAGGGTGTAAGGATTGCCACAGCTCTCCTTCCTGCTGTTTCTTTGCTCTGTGCTCTTTGCCTCATTCACACAGACTGGAGTAGCTGGCATGGGCACATTAATGGAGCAAGAGGGGATTTTGTGAAGGGAATTCAAGTGTGGAATGGGGATCTGACTAGATGAATTCTAACTTTTTTCCCAACCCTGACTTTCTCCTGCCCTAAACAGGAGTTGTAAACAATTTCCGGCTGCAAAGACCTGCAGAGATCCAAATCAAAAAAGAATGCTGTGATATGTCATTGGACAGAAAAAAAGATAATGATTGTGGTTATAGGTCAGACAAGGAGTCTAAGGATGTACTATTTTGGTCAACATTTTATTTCAGCCTAAAATAAATCCTGGGTCTTTAAAAGTCAATTTTTGAAGACAGACTCATGTTACAATCTTTCTCAGAAGATGAGGGATGGGGGGAGGAGTTTCTAGAAGCATGTAAAAATGTTTAAAAATCCTACCATATTTTTTCAGATAGATACAAATATATTTTCTCTAAACATTTTTCTTCTCAATGTTTTTCTAGTAGCCCAAGTTATATATGACTACATGTCCTTTACATTACCTTCACAAGAGATAACCATTGCTAAAATGTTATTGAATTTTATTTTCTGTATTTATGTATATCCTGTGTCAGAGTTTTTAATTTTTATAGCCAAATATGATTTCAAAATTATAAAATTATTCTCCTATACTTTTTCTAAGACAGTATAGTTTTTTGTGTTTAGAATTTTAATCTACTTGAAATTTGTTTTCAATGATACGAAAGGAATATTCTTTTTATTTTTTTCCAAATGGGTATAATAAAATAGTCTCTTCTTCCTTTACTGATTTGAAATGCCACATTTATCATATAAACATCATAGATGGGATGAAGGGCATGATCTGCACCCTATTCTGCTCCATTGGTCTATTTATCTATCCCTCTACTGATACTATATGGGTGTTAACTTCTTGGGTTTTTGTACTATATCTTTCTATCTACTAGGGAAAATCTTTAACCATTTTGACAGATAACTCCTAATAAATTTTCCAGCAGAGATGAATTATCCCAGGTTGAACTAAGGCCTGGGAAGTGTTAGGAAATAGAGGGTAGAAAAAGGACCCCCAGGACCTGGGCACATAGAAAGTGCTCAACAGCTAATAACTGTTCAGGTCACACAACTATTAAATGACCAAACAGAGTCTATGTGTATAAAGTGATTCCCCCTTGGGCTCAAATCAAACACTAAATACTTATAAGATTGTTTTTTTTTTTTTAACCATCTCCAGCAGGAAGAACAAAAAAGGTACTTTAGTAGAAAGAAACGTAAGTTTATCCAAAAAGAAAATTATTTAAAATATAAGCTCATTATGAAACAAATGTAACAGATATTTACTCTAGCACTTCAACAGCTCAGCTTTCACCTTCCAAGCCATCTAATCAGGTGAGCAGGTTTCCAGACCCCAGATTTCTGACAGAAGCACTAAAAATTACTCAATTTTGCTAGCATACTTGGCCCTACCTGAGCCCACATTCAAACTCAGAAGCCTGTGCTGATCCAAATGGATACAGCCTCTGCACCCCACAGACCATCCCCACCTCTTATCCCCACGGACAACTGCAGTGGCTCAGAGATGGCCCAAACATCCCAGGGCCTCAGGCATGGCTTTTGCAGCTGAGCCCAGCCAGGATCCATTCACATCTGAAAAGGGACTGTGTGAGGCTATCCAGAAGGGCATGACCAGGTCAGGTCGGAACGTTATAACATGGGGCCAGAGTAGGCATTCAGTAAGCACTTGCTAGTTAATTGACTGAAGTGGCAAGTAAAAGCTTGCACCCGGAACTCCATTCTGCCATTCTCTAAAGCAAGAGGCCTGAAGACAGTCATAACATTTTAAATTGTTCAATTTGAGCTGGGAATCTTTCTAATGATCTTCTTACCTAAACCTACAAAGAGGTGAGATCGAATCAGATCTGTTCATATATCAACACACTAAAAATGACTGGCCCAAAAGAGTGACAGTGAGAGGGAAGGGTTGGCATGAGATTAAAATGTTATCCCATTGAGATTTGGAAAGGTTTCACAAAGAAACTGCATCTAACCACTTTCATTCTTCCTCTTATTCCTCTTCCCTCTCTCTTGTTTGGTGCTAGAAGGTCATAGTGACAGTCAGTTGAGAGGATAGAAAGGAGAAAGGAGAATTTTTCAAGAAGAGTGGGTGGAACAATTTTATCTGTCCTTTTGTCCCTCCCTCTTTTCTCCCCTTCATGAACACACTATGCCATTCAAACAGAACATCAGTTTGGTTGACATTGGATTTAAGAAAAGGAGGAGCTCTTCAAATATTTTAAATTTTTGATTTTCAAAAAGGGATACTTTTCTGTTTTATATTTATAATTTTAGTTTCTGTCATAACATAACATATAGCATAATCACATTAAGATTTGTTTTGGAAAATTAAAAGAAAAAGATTACCCATTGTCCAACTACTTGGAAATAATAATAGCTGATATTTATTGAGAATTTTCAATGTGCTAGGCACTTCACCAAGAGCTTTATGCATTAGCTTTTTTAATCCTCACAGCAACATTGTGAAGTAAGCACTGTTATCTCCCATCTTTAGTTGAAATTAAGGCACAGAGTACTTGAGTAACTTGCCCAGGGTCACACAGCTTATAACTGGTAAAAATAGTATTCAAACCCAGAAGTCTGATGCCAATGCCCATGCCCTCAACCACCCTACTTTCATCTAATACTTTAATTACTTTTAAAAATAGAGTTAAAATCATACTGCACTTACAATTTTGGAGAGGACTAGTACACTCTTTTCCCCCAAAACAGGGAGATTTCCTAGTTTTTATTTGAATGAAAGAAAAGGCAAGTCCATTAACTTTATTTCAAAATTTCTATGATGTTGCATGAGCCACTAAAAAACAAAGAACATAAGATTAGTGACCAAAAGTAAATTACTTCAAAATTTTGCCTAGGAAGCATAAAAAAATGGTACAGTCTAGAATGGAGAAGAGGATGATATCTCATGAATCACCTTCTGATGGGTCTTTATTTATTTTAATCTTTTATTTTTATTCTAAGTTTTATATTCCATTTATGGTTATTATAAAATATTGGCTTTATTTACTGTTTTGTACAATATATCCTTGTAGCTTATTTTATAATAGCTTGTACCTCTTAATCCTCTACCCCTATATTGCTCCTCCCTCCTTCTCTCTCCCCACTGGTAACAAGTAGTTTGTTCTCTATATCTGTGAGTCCGCTTCTTTTTTTATTATATTCACTACTTTGTTGTATTTTTTAGATTCCACATATAAGTGATATCATTATTTGTCTTTGTCTTATTTCACTTAGCATAATGCCTTCCAAGTCCATCCATGATGCTGCAAATGGCAAAATTTCATTATTTTTTATGGCTGAGTAGTATTCCATTGTATATATCTATCACATTGTCTTTATCCATTCATTCACTGATGGACACTTAGATTGCTTCCATATCTTGGCAATTGTAAGTAATGCTGCTATGAACATTGGGGTACCTGTGTCTTTTTGAATTGGTTTCTTTCGGATATATAACCAGGAGTGGAACTGCTGGGTCATATGGTAGTTCTATTTTTAGTTTTTGAGAAACCTCCATACTGTTTTCCACAGTGGCTGCACCAATTTACATTTGATGGGTCTTTATTTAAAGTAATTCTCAGTCAGTCCCACATATCTAAAAACTACCAGAGAAAACTCTCCAACTTCCCCATATATAATCAATATGCAATGGTTAAAATCAATAAAAATTCATTTGAAGAGTCGGCATATTTATGGGCCTGCCAAAAGCAAGAGCTGATTGTTAAGTTTCATACCCTTTGTTGTTGAATTGCAGTGACTGCCAGGTGTTCATTGCTTTGCCCTTTTTCAGAGCTCACTCCTTTTCTAGAACCATCAACTCTACCCAGGGAGCTTCAAGATATGCAAATGGAGCTCATGGCCTCCACTTCCTCCAAAAATACTTCCTGTGCTCAGCCCTGGATCTTCCTTGGAGGAGGTAGCACCCCCTATCTCTCCTTGCTTTAGACCAGCTTTCCCAAAGAAACCTACATTGAAAATAGCAGCTCTTAGTCAGTCTTTCCCGTGAGTACAAAGAGGCCGTCCAGTATGAATTTATACAGTGGACCCTTGAATTTACATATAACTTATAGTCAGCCTTCCTTATCTGAGATTCCTCCACACCCCAAGATTCAATCAACCATGGACCATGGACCATGTAGTACCATAAAGTATTTACTATTGAAAAATATCCACATATACGTGGACCAACCACAGTTCAAACCCATGTTTGAAAAAAAAAAAGTCATTTACATGAGTTGATGAATGAGTACTCCAGGCTTGAATGAGTACTCCGGGCTTGAATCCTTGTAATCCAATGAGTGCCCACTCCACTTCTGCATGTCTCCTTCCTGATCATCATCTGTAGTCTGTGACTCTATCAAAGGTTGAAGGGCAGCTTGGCCTCTGGGGGAGAGTGCTGGTACCTGGGCGCTAAGTTCGATTTTAAGGCATTATCCCTTCCCTGCTACAGGCAAATCTCTTAACTTCTTTGGTCATAGTCACTGCTCTGAAAAATAAAGACATTGATTCAAACAGTGCTTTCCTGTGACACCCTGGGGCTCTGATGTAGGGTATCAGGTCTGCCAGTCGGCGGGCTGCAAAGATCAGACCAAGCATTTCCCTATGTCCTAGCTTCATTCAGAGCAACTCTGCCTTTATCTTTTTAAATTTGGGAACTCTATATAAACTTACCTTGAAAAAAGGATTATGCAGCTAATTTCCTTTGTAAAAATTACTGGATGACATGATTCCTAAAGTCTGTTTCAGTCCTATGTGATTTTTAAAAATAATAACCCAATTGAAGTTTGTATATGTCTATGCAAGGGTAAGAGAGTGCATCCCCCTCAGATCTGTAGCATACATTATTTTCCAGAAAACTTTTTTTTTTTGCTTTTTGGTTTTACTGGCAATATTTATGGAGGGTCTGAATTATCTTAGTCACACCAGCAGCTATAGATCTAGTTCAGGGTACATAATACGCCATCTCCAACTCTCAGCCCCTTAAGTAAAGCATTTCCGAAGGCATAGATTGACCACATTATTTCAGACTCTGGGAAACCAAGAGTTCTATGTGGAACACTGATCAGCCTCTGCCTCCCCCAATGGACTGATCACATCTGTTTTCCTAAGACAGATGTTCACTGAGGACACAGACATCATTTAAGGAATGATCTTAAGGAATGACACATGTGAAATACATCAAAATTAGGAGAGCTTGATACTCAAATTGCTGGAAAGGGATGGTTGGATTTGCAATTTTCATGTTATGTTGGCACCAGCCATGAAGGATTCCATGATGGTTTGTGTGTATTTTTCATGAAAAATAGAGAAGAACTTTTTAAAAAGTGTAATATCTGTCATCCTAAGATCTGGTAAATACTATAGTCTATATGTAGTCCATGTGTTTTGGCAAACTCATTGTTTGTGCCTGCACAATTTGTTTCATTTAAGTCACTCCCAAACTGTGGTACGTAGACCGTCTATATTAGTATCATGGTGGGGAGGTATTTTTAAAAAGTGAAGGTTTCTGCTGAATCACAGTCTCTTCAAGAAGAACCTGTATTGTTGGCATGCTCTCTGGAGCTTCTAATGCACAGCAGTCATTTTCTTTTGTGTGTTGACTCCTTTACTGTAATATGGTCTCAGAATACATCATTTGCATATTCCAAATGTTTTGGCCACCAAAGGTATAAGGTTGGCAAGTCCTTTTGCCATTTAATTTCTTTTCTTAAAATGAATTAGGGACAGTGGGGTGAGGCTGAGGTGGAGGTTGCTGTAGATGATCACTAGGGTCCCTGTCAATTTGAACACACTCTATTCCTGATGCTATTTGGGGTAATTTAAGCTTAAAGCCCAGACCAGTTTATTAGTTTATTACTTTAGGTACTTTTCAGTTAGAGCTAATATCCATTATATGGCAGATATTCAACCTGAATAAAAAGAAACTTTTAAAATATTTATGTACATATTTATGATGTCTGAAATGGAAAATGATACATCTGGGAACAAGTTCCAGAAATGAAAATAGTGTCTAATAAAATAAGCAAACCAATAAGAAGTCGTATATCACTTGACTCAGTTCCTCCTAGAGGGGCAATCAAATGAGATGTCTTGAAATTCACAATTAAATATACTATAGAGTCTAACCAGAGAATACTGCATCAAAAGACGTGATTTGGTCCTTTATAAGTCTGCGTTTTTATTGGCTAATTTAAGGTTTCTAAACTGGTTTCTAAGTAGTTTTTTTGCCTCAATGATCTGAATTTTTCCCACTGATACCTACTCTAAAAACTAGATGGTGACAAACTTTTATTCTGTTGATTTTGACCAATGGTTATTTAATGTCTATAGTGGGTCATGTTCTACTTCCTAAAATACTTTTGATCATCTTCTTCTATTTCCAACGTCCCATCCATACATAGGGCCTTTAACTTCCCTGGCCTGTGCCATTGCCATGTCTTCCCAACGGGTCACCCTGCTTCAATACATCTTCCACTGTAATTTCCTAAAATGCAAATCTGATTATGTCACTCTTCTGCCTAAAACTCTTTACTGGCTACTCATTACCTGTTGGGATAAGGTCGAACCTCTCGGACATGGCAAACCAGACTATTCATTACCTGGCTGAGCCTGTATCTTTTGTAAAGCCTTACCTCCAGAGGCACTGAAATTCCAATTATGCCAAGTTCTTTAAGAACTATGACTTTGAAGAGGCTGTCCTCTCCTTCTGGAAGGCCCTCCTCCGTTCCTCCTTATGTACCCAATATGACTGGCATGTTTGATCAATAGCAGGAAGGCCACTGAGGCAAGAGCAAAGTAAGCAAGGGGAAGAATATTAGGAGATAAGGTGGGAAGTAGGAAATAGGGCAGATCATATAGCACCTTATACCCTGAGTGAAATGGAATGTCATTAGAAGGATTGTAGCAAAAACGTGGCATGATCTGTATTGTATCATAGAGCTCACTCTGGCTGCTGTGGTAAGAATGGTCTGTGTCTGTAGGAGTGGGGAAATGTGAAAACAGCAGAAGCAGAGAGATCAATTTGGAAGAATTACCCTAAACTGAGCAAGAAATTAGTGTAGAAACAGTGGAGATAGTGGGAAGTAGCCAGATTGGATATATTATGAAACTAGAGCCAACAGTATTTGCTGATGAATTCATGCAGAATGTGACAAAAGGAAGAAATCAAGGGTGACCCCCAAGTTTGGGGTCAGAGCAGTTGGAAAAATGGAGTAGCTATTTGTTGAAACACAATAGGAGGAACATTTTTGCAGGGGATGGTAGCAAATTAAAAGTTCAGTCTTGGGGGGAGTTGAATTTGAAGTGGCTATTAGACATTCAAGTGGGAATGCATTGTAGGCAGTTGGATGTATGAGTCTGGAATTTAAGGGGGAGGTTGCATCTAAAGAAATTAACTTGGAAGTTGTCAACAAAAAAGACATTATTTATAAGTGAGTATAAATATAAAAGAGGAATGTCAGCACATAAAAACACTTAAAAAGTGAGATGACAGAATAAATGAATGAATTATACTGATTGAGATACCAACTTGCAGAGTGAAGCAAATAATACAAAAATGTCATATCAGTATCATTCAAAGAATTTCATTTTTTATTTTCTCTAATGAAAAGCTTGTTGGCAACGCTCATTTCCAAGAACATACCACTAATGAAGTTACTTATTAAGCTAATATAGACACAGTGAACACAAATATCTGTTTGAATATGTTGAATTACTGGTGTCTTCTTATTCTGTACCTTAGTGGCCATATATTTGCAAAAAGAAACAAATCAATACATCAATATGATGAGGCTGTTGAGTTTTAGATGGATGTCACAGCTACAAGAGGTGTTTGGGCACATTAAAAATTCCTCACATCCTCACATGATTGTTTACAGTTTACAGTGTGCTTTATCATCCATTATCTCTAACTTTGAACTTCGTGACATCCATACACTAGGCATATGGGCATTACTGTCCCCTACTTAAATATGAAGAAACTAAGGCTCAGGAGGCAAAGTCATTTACATGAGTTGATGAATGAGTACTCCGGGCTTGAATCCTTGTGATCCAATGAGTGCCCACTCCACTTCTGCATGTCTCCTTCCTGATCAAGGTTTGCCCCATCCTTAGCTGCAGCCCAATAAAACTTTCACAGGATGGCAAGCAGCACGATTCCTTTTGCATTTCATAGAAAAGACTGAGAAAATAACTGGTCTTTACTGGATACCATTTAGCAGGTCAGCAGCTCTGCATATGTCACAGAACTGGGTTTCATCACCTGAAACACCCTCAGGCATGGGATCCAGGGCTTTTCAATCCAGCACTAGGGAGGAGAACGATGACCGTGAAATGTGTCAGGACTCATCTACCACTCAGCCACCTCGCTCCTCTCAGTCTTTGCCTCCTTTGCGCTTGGAGTTGAATCCTCAGATGCCAAGGCATACATTTGCTCCCTACTTGGATCTGACATCTCTCCAGCATTAGCCTCCCATCTTGGACACTTTCCCTTTATGAACTAAGTTTCTAAGTCCTACCCACACACTCCCCTGCATCCAGATACAGATAACCTACTTTAATTTTAATAACCTCCCCTCAACAATAACAGTGGAGAATAAGAGCATATACCATTGATTTTACACTCGCTACACACTTAGTCTTTATCCGTGTTATCTAAGCTGCATGGCAATCCTAACCAGAAAGACACTATTTTACAAATGAGGAAACAAACTCAGAATGACATGACCAAACTCCTATGATCACATACCTGCTATTAATTGGAAGAATTAAGATGGGAATCTAAGTCTTCATTACTCCAAAATCCACGCTCTTTCCTTAACTACTGTCTCGCCACTAATGACCCTGTTTCACTCTCTGTAAGACAACATCAACACAAGCTAAATTATAGTCTATTTTTCCCTCTGGATGAGGTTAATTGCTTCTTGTTTCTGCCTTAAAATATCCAACAAAATTTTCCATGGTCTTCTCCCTTCTTTATCTCCATGTCCCCACCACCACCACCCTGGGGATTGTTAAAACCTTGTTAGAACTAGTGAAGTCCAGGAATGAACCAAGTATCTTTACAAAAGCCAAATTGAAAGGAACTTCCATGTGTCTAAAAGACAGAAAATTCAATTTTGAATCAGGCTCTAAACTGTTTCTCAAACAGCTCCCATAAATCTGTACCAAAATCAAAAGAAATGATTTATAATAGAAGCTCTTTCAGTTAACATATCTATCCCATTGTTTGCCTCAAACCAAGGTTTCTATGTGGCATATGGCTGGAGAGGAGAGAAGAGGGTCAGCGGGGTTTCCATCCTGAGGCTCAGTCTTCACAGGTGTGCCTGCCGTTACTCTCCACACAGATGCCAGACATAATGGGGGTACTTATAAAGAAACAGGGTCAGTCACATAGTCTCAAGCTACCTGCTTTAAATGGGCATCATGGGGAGGAGTCTGAGTCACTAGTTGACATTCTCATGCCTCTTGCCCATAATGGATTTTTATCACATCATAAAGGAGCTCCTCAGCCAGTTGGAAATCATTGCCTTGCTGAATCAATTATAATTGCAGGGTACTCTGGAATGTTCTATTGATTGTGATGTTAATAGGTACAAAGATACACAATGTGCAGCTCAATAACCATTCCATTAACGTCTAATTTAAAGTTTATTTCCAATATCATCATTATGAAGGAGAAAATAACCCATAGGACACAGCACTGGGAAAAGTGTGCAGGCATCTGAAAGCCACTTGCCTCTCCCCAGCTTCATACCTCATGAAATGTGCACGACACTGAGTTTGCACAGTCAGGGCCACTGAATAATCAAAGGGAAAGTTTCAACTGAGATAAAATTGACGTGCAAAGCATGAGAGTGGGGACAAAGTCACATTGTCATTTCTATTACCAACACAGTGACACAACAAACACAGCATTCACCACGAATTGCATTAAGACTCCTGAAGCAGAAATATTGGAGGTGCTGGAGTACCACCGTGTCAGGAATTTCACATTAATATATTTGAATAATATGCCATTCTCTACTCATTTTCCAGACTGCCATGGGTTGTGTTTTACGTGGTATGAGTAAGGTATTTAGACACTGGTTTTCATCTTTCCCTCTCTGACTGAGCTATACTAACTGGGCCTGTTTATAATCTCTTGGCTGCAATCCCGTCTTTTGTGTTGGCTCTGCAATATTCCAAATGTTAAAATCTGGGGGGAAGAGGAATGGCAGGAAAATCAAATCATGAAGCCTTAACAAGAACTCAGATGCTTAAACTTCTAGAGGGACAGTAGTTTGATGACAAGGAATCTGTAGAAATACAGGACAACAGACACGGTATAAAGGCCTCAAGTTTCTAATTAGAGTCTAACACCAGCCTCAAAATCTCTACAGAGTACACAGTCATGAGCTCAGATTATCTGACCTTTTAGCTACACTGTCTCCACCTAAACCCAGAGAATAGCTCCAAGTAAAAACGGGATTGGTGAGATGAGCTTGGGATTTATAGAGGACTCTGGATTTGAGTCCAGTCAACTGGTAACTACTCAGGGGCACTTTTTTGAGATGCAAATTATAGATAATTAATGTCTAAAAGCACTACAGAATATAAATTGGTAAATAGAGGTAGAATGATCAGAATTCTTAGGAATGTGATAGATGTTCTCTTTATTCATTTATTTGTTCATTCATTCATTGGAGTAAGGAAACTTATCCAGGGGATACACATCAATAATAAGTCAGACAGCTGGTGAGGCAGAGATGAAAAGAAAATGCTATGATTACAGTAGAGTTTATTCATCGATCAGAAGAGAGAGAGAGAGGGAGGTGTTAAAGGAAGGGAAGAACCAACATGAAATTGGTGATACTTGAACTGTGTTTCCAAGGTGTAATGTCAATCTGTCAGTGGATACAATGGAAAAGGCTAGAGTCAGAGGAAGCAGCCCAAGCAGGAGGAAGGGGTTAGAGCATGTGCCCAGGGAATCTCATTTGATCCAAGGTATGCAGGGCCATGTTGAAGTTAAGCACAACTGGGGAAAGATGAAATCCTGAGGGTCTTGTGAGGCATGTTAAGGAGTGTGTACAATTTCCTCTAAGTCAGTTCTTCTCAATTCTGGCTGCACCTTACACCAGAGGAGCATCTGAGATATACTCAGACCCCATCCTAAGAGATTTGAATTATTTGACCTGGGGAAGGTCCCGAAGTGACAATTCTCAGTGCTAACCTGGTACAGCTGGGGCTGAGCACCACACTACAGAGATAAAGTTATGCTGAGGATGTTTGAACAGAGAAATGTCAAAGTCAGTTCTATGTTTTAGAAAGGTGAGTCTAGCAGATGTGTGGAGAACTGATGGAGAGAGGTGGAAACCAAGTAGGAAACTAGTGTAGTCTATTAGAGCAGTGGCGTTCAAAGCGTGGTTCACCAAAACTTTAAGGTTTTATGGAGTTTTTGCAAGAGATACAAAACACTTGCCTCCCATTTTTTTTAGAAACATTTAATTAGTGTTAAAAAGAATAATTGACCAAAAAAAAATTCCAATGTGATATAGAACAAATTTTAACACATCAGCAAAGGTTGAACTTATGTTTCCAATTTAATTTAGTATTCTCCTGAGATGTTTTTTTACATATACATATGTCTATTCTTTTTAAGATTCTTTTCCCATATAGGCCATTACAGAGTATTGAGTAGCGTTCTCTCTGCTGCACAGTAGGACCTTACTAGTTATCTATTTTATATATAGCAGTGTGTACATGTCAATCTCAGTCTTCCAATTTATTCCCCCCCCTTACCCCCTGGTAACCATAAGTTTGTTTTCTACATCTGTAACCCTATATCTGTTTTGTAGATAAGTTCATTTGTACACTTTTTGTAGATTCCATATATAAGTGATATCATATGATATTTGTCTTTCTCTGTCTGACTTACTTCACTCAGTATGACAATCTCTAGATCCATCCATGTTGCTGCAAATGGCATTATTTCATTCTTTTTTATGGCTGAGTAATATTCCATTGTATATATGTACCACATCTTCTTTACCCATTCCTCTGTTGATGGAAATTTAGGTTGCATCCATGTCCTGGCTATTGTAAATAGTGCCGCAGTGAACATTGGGGTGCATGACTCTTTTTGAATTATGGTTTTCTCAGGGTATATGCCCAGGAGGGGGACTGCTGGGTCATATGGTAGCTCTATTTTTACTTTTTTAAGGAACCTCCATACAGTTCTCCATAGTGGCTATACCAATTTACATTCCCACCAACAATGTAGGGGGTTCCCTTTTCTCCACACCCTTTCCAGCATTTATTGTTTGTAGACTTTTTGATGATGGCCATTCTGACTGGTGTGAGGTAATACCTCATTGTAGTTTTGATTTGCATTTCTCTAATAATTAGCGATGTTGAGCATATTTACATGTGCTTTTTGGCCATCTGTATGTCTTCTTTGGAGAAATGTCTACTTAGATATTCTGCCCATTTTTTGATTGGGTTTTGTTTTTGTTTTTGATATTGAGCTGCATGAGCTGTTTGTATATTTTGGAAATTAATCCCTTGTTGGTCACATCGTGTGCAAACATTTTCTCCCATTCTGTGGGTTGCCTTTTCATTTTCTTTATGGTTTCCTTTGCTGTGCAAAAGCTTTTAAGTTTAATTAGGTCTCATTTGTTTATTTTTGTTTTTATTTCCATTACTACAGGAGAAGGATCCAAAAAGATATTGCTGCAATTTATGTCAAAGAGTGTTCTGCCTATATTTTCCTCTAGGAGTTTTATAATATCAGGTCTTACATTTAGATCTTTAATCCATTTTGAGCTTATTTTTGTGCATGGTGTTAGAGAATGTTCTAATTTCATTCATTTACATGTAGCTGTCCAGTCTTCCCAGCACCACTTATTGAAGAGACAATCTTTTCTCCATAATATATTCTTGCCTCCTTTGTCGCAGATTAATTGACCATAGGTGCACGCATTTATTTCTGGGCTTTCTATCCTGTTCCACTGATCTATATTTCTGGTTTTGTGCCAGTCCCATACTGCTGAATACTGTAGCTTTGTAGTATAGTATGAAGTCAGGGAGCCTGATTCCTCCAGCTCCATTTTTCTTTCTCAAGATTGCTTTGGCTATTTGGGGTCTTTTGTGTTTCTATACAAATTTAAAATTTTTTTTGTTCTAGTTCTGTGAAAATGCCATTGGTAATTTGATAGGAATTGCATTGAATAGTAAAGGGATTGCCTCAGGTAGTAAAGATGCTACCAGAAAACTAATAGCGCTCATCAATGAATTCAGTAAAGTTTCAGGATACAAAATTAATACACAGAAGTCTGTTGCATTTCTATACACTAACAACAAAAGATCAGAAACAGAAATTAAGGAAACAACCCCATTTACCATCGCATCAAAAAGAATAAAATACCTAGGAACAAACCTACCTTAGGAGGTGAAAGACCTGTACTCCAAAAACTATAAGATGCTGATGAAAGAAATCAAAGATGACACAAACAGATGGAAAGATATAGCATGCTGTTGGATTGGAAGAATCAATGTTGTCAAAATGACTATACTATCCAAGGTAATCTACAGATTCAATGCAATTCCTGAGATCTTTAAAAGGCGAATAGCCTGGGATTACATGGCAAGCTGTTTTTTTAAAAAGGTGGGGAGCCGGGGGATCGAGGAAAAAGTCTCCAGGCTACAGGACTTTTTAAAAAAATACTGTACAACCAAACCAGAACACACATTGAATGTTAAAAATGAATGACCACCCATGACCCCAAATTTCAAATATTTGTGATCCTCAAACTCATTTTCATACATTGACTTTTTTTTCTTGTACATTTACTTTTTAAGAAAATAGTGGCAAAATACCTATAAGATAAAATTTACCAATTTAACCTTTTTTTTATTTCCGGTACGCGGGCCTCTCACTGTTGTGGCCTCTCCCGTTGCGGAGCACAGGCTCCGGACGCGCAGGCCCAGCAGCCATGGCTCACGGGCCCAGCCGCTCCGCGGCACGTGGGATCTTCCCGGACCGGGGCACGAACCCGTGTCCCCTGCATCGGCAGGTGGACTCTCAACCACTGCGCCACCAGGGAAGCCCACTTTAACCATTTTTAAGTGTACAATTTAGTTGTGTTAAATATATTCTCATTGTTGTGCAAGCAACCTCCAGAACTTTTTCGTTTTGCAACTGAAACTCTATTTCCATTAAATGACACCTCCATCCTCTAGCAGCCACTGTTCTTTCTGTTTCTATGAGTCTGACTACTCTAGATACCTCATAAAAGTGGAATTATACAGAATTTTCCTTCTTGTGACTGGCCTATTTCACTTAACATAATGTCCTCAAGGTTTACTCATGTTATAGCATGTGTTAGAATTTCCTTCCTTCTTAAGGCTGAATAATATTCCATTATATGTATATACATTTGTATGTACACATACCTAAACATTTTGTTATCCATCTGTCTGTTGAAGGACATCTGGGTTGCTTTTACCTCTTGTCTATAGTGAAGAGCGCTACTTTGAACATGGAGATACACTGAAGTATTTCTTCAAGACTGCTTCAGTTCTTTGGGATATATCTCCTGAAGTGGGATTGCAGGATCATATGGTAATTTTAATTTTTTAAGGAATACTTTGACTTTTAATAAGTTAAAGCTACACATTGGAAAATAAATGTTTCCTTATTAAAAAAAAACAGCTTTATCTATTTTACAAAATGAAGT
Source organism: Leucopleurus acutus (assembly GCF_964270905.1). Lineage (NCBI taxonomy): Eukaryota > Metazoa > Chordata > Mammalia > Artiodactyla > Delphinidae > Leucopleurus > Leucopleurus acutus. The sequence continues at coordinate 88,411,092 of NC_139147.1, read as the reverse complement.
TTTACCTAAGAATTTATTTAGAAAAGTTGGGAGGTGGGAATTTGCTGATTTGGAAAGAGAGAGAGAGAGAGAGAAAGGGAAAAGGAACCACAGGACAGCAACACCAGTAAATTCCGCCATCACCTAAATTTTACATATCAGTAAAGAAGGTTCCTATCAGAAGTGAAGAAATAACAGTGGCACTCCCAAGCAATTAGTTGGGACCAGAAAAGAACAAAGGCAACAAAACGAAGCCATTACACAAATATCTGGCCAGTAACTACCTGCCCACCTTGAGTAGTCTTGGCAAAGAATGGAGGAGAGTAGCTGACTCGAAGGGTTTTCTGCCAGACTGAATTGTTAGGCTTCTCTATAATTAATAACAGACTTCCGCATAATTTTTTCTCAAGAGGCCTACTGACTGTCTTAATCTGGTTGGGAGGAGGAGCGGATGAGAAGGAAGGATCAAGGATAACATCATAGTCACCAGCTCAGATGCGTTAGCTGATATGGCAGAGGCCTGGAATACAGGGTAGAAAGCAGGTTTGGGGAATTAGAAAAGACTGCCAATCTGGAGTAGTTTCAACGTGTAGCTGTAGGGCAACATGAACCCAGAGTGAAAAAGGCCTCAAACCAGAATCATTTGCCCAAAACTTTTTTTGTGTGGATCACCTACTATGTGCCTGGAATAATCCTAGTTGCTGGGAAAGCTTTAGTGAATAGAATAAACATGATCCAAATCCTCTGGCAGTTTCTAGAGGATATGACAGGCAAGTAACAAGCAATTATGATAATGGAGGTCAATGAAAAGTATATGTTGCTGCAGAACACTGTGGGACACTTAGGACAAGCCCCTACTTGAGCCCTGGGTATTGGGGGAGGCTCTCCAGGGGAAATGGCACCTCACTAGAGCCTGAGGGATGGGAAGGAGTCAGCCAGGGGAAGAGGAGGAGGAAGCAGCATGTACAAAGGCCCTGTGGCTGTAGGGAGGCTGGCATGGTGGGTAAATGACAATAGTTCAGTAGGATGAACGTGAAGTGAGTTGGACAATGAGGTTAGTGAGAGGTTCTCACACTTCAGTGAACACCAAAGCTACCTGGAGGGCTTGTTAAAGCGCAGAGATCTAGGCCCACCCCCAGAGTTTATGATGTTTAAGCTCTGGAGAATTTCCATTTCAAACAAGCTCCCATGTGATGTTGATGAAACTGGTCTGGGGACCACCTACTGACAACCATTAATATGGCAGAGTCAGGGATTGGAGCACACACTCCAAAATGGCCATTATAGAAAGAGAGAGCATGGGACTTCCCTGGTGGCACAATGGTTAACAATCTGCCTGCCAATGCAGGGGACACAGGTTCAGTCCCTGGTCCGGGGAGATCCCACATGCTGGGGAGCAACTAAGCCTGTGCACGACAACTACTGAGCCTGTGCTCTAGAGTCCACGAGCCACAAATACTGAGCCCACGTGCCACAACTACTGCAGCCCGTGTGCCTAGAGTCCATGCTCCACAACAGAAGAAGCCACCACAATAAGAAGCCCGCGCACCACAACGAAGAGTAGCCCCCACTCACCACAACTAGAGAAAGCCTGTGCACAGCAGTGAAGACCCACCGCAGCCAAAAAATAAATTAAATTTAAAAAAAAGAGAGAAAGAAAGAAAGAGATGGCAGCAGCCTGGACTAGAGGGGTAGGAGTGGTAAAGGAGAGGTATGGAAACTGCAGAATTGACAGTTCTCAATGACCAACTGCAGATGGAGGGCGATGAGGTGTTCTGAGTGTAGAAAAGGATTGTGTTATTCCCTGAGACAGGGGGAAAAGGAGGAGATGATTTGGGGCAGAAAATGGCATTTAGGTCTTGAGGGTGGTGCTTATGGGTCACATAAGTAGGAAGTAATAATCAAATGGATCTTATTTCAAATGTATATATCAAACGTATGTTGCTTAGGAGATAGAGGAAATTTTTAAATAGGCTGGAGGCACAGGCTAAGGTCCTGGGAAGGTATGGCATAAGGATTAGCAATAGAGATTGAAGCTGTAGAAATGGCCCAGAGAGAACATGTAGATAAGAAAAGAAGAAGCTGAGAACAAAATCCTGAAAGGAAAACAAAACAAAATAAAACAAAGCAAGCAAAAATAAACAATCAAATGATAATTTGAGGAATGGGCAAAAAAGCCAAAAAGGGAGACCAAAACAGTCAGAGAGGCAACCAAAAGTGCCCAAGAAATGCACAGAGTAGAAGAGAGAGCTTACAGAAGGAGGAAGTGCCTCTACAAATGGAAAGGACAGGGAACAGAGGGTCACCAGCAGCCACCAGCTTTAAAAACAAGAAGTGCTGTGAACTTAAAGCTGGAGGACGCTTTAGCTGAATGATAAGAGGGATAACCGGATGTAGTACCAGGCTGATGAGACCGTATTCTGCGCAGTGGAAATTCTGTTGTGAATTGGAAATTCTACTGCTGATTCTCTAGTTTAAGCACCTTAGTTCTATGTACAGGGACATTTAAAAATGGCATGCCTATGGGAAAGCAAACTCAAATGCGGATAAGTGAAACTGACATTACACATATATTGGAAGAGAGTGCCTGTAACATAGTTCAAAACCCCACAACAAGAGTCCTCATACTGAGGAGACCCAGAGACAACTCAAGGCAGCTGTGGCAGTCCTTTTCTGGAGACGCTCAGTAGGCTGGCCCAACAGCTATGACTCTACTCACTTCTTCCCTCAGGAGCACTTTGTTTCTGCTCTTTTTCTCTCATCACCTCATCCTCAACATGCCCTCATCCCTGCCCACTCCTTCCTAATAGTCTCATCCCTCTGGGTCAAAGCAGATGGGAGTGCTGTTCCCTGATAAAATGTAAGCACTATTTAGGGCTGAGAGAATTAGACCATAGGAGACACATGAAGCCAGAGTGGAGTGTGAGAGTATTGTGGAGACAAGACAGATGGTCAGATGTGATCCAGAGAAATTATAAAATTAATTCCAAAATACGAAAGATAAGGCGACAAACAGAGGTTAACTGAATTATCATTCAATACAGAAACATGCTGAAAGAAGCGATTAAACCTGGGGGAAAACACAGTGTAACCCAGAACCATGAATATTTTACAGCATATAGCCAGCTGCACTTTGAAACATCTGAAATCCACATTACTCTTGCCTCATAACTTAAGTTTACCCTATGGTTTTAGTTCACATATTCAAATATAAGTTTAAATGCTTTATGGATTTTTTAAAATGAACTAAAAAAAGGTGTAAATGTAATTCACAAATTTGGGCTGACAAGGTTTGATTTTTAAACTTAGAGAAATCCAGAAAATATCATTTTAACTAATACCTGCTAGCATTCCCCTTACTAAATCATTCATTGGGTTTGTTAGCAACTAATGATATTCACTTTGAAGTTATTTGCCTTAGGAGAAAGTGCATAATCTGGTCCTGTTGCTGGATAATTTATTCGATGAAAAGTAAATCATTTAATCCATCACATTCCTAGTTAGTAAAATTACTCAGTTTGGTTAGATGATCTCTAAAGCCCAGGCGAGCCTAAGAATTCTGTAAACATGACACATTACACTGATAACTCTAATACAATGGGTGACCAACAGAATCATAAGGTTGACGAAAGCTCAGATGTTATCAAATTCAACCCACTTTCTTTAGTGATCAATAATAAAAGAGGCCCTAAAACATTTAATACCTTGACTGCTGTCAAGTACCTTTTTTTAATGTTTATTTTTTATTTATTTATGTTTTCTTATTAGTCATCCATTTTATACACATCAGTGTATACATGTCAATCCCAGTCTCCCAATTCATCACACCACAATGCCCACCCTCTGACTCTTTCCCCCCTTGGTGTCCATTCATTTTTTCTCTACTTCTGTGTCTCAATTTCTGCTCTGCAAACTGGTTCATCTGTACCATTTTCTTGGTTCCACATATATGCGTTAATATTCAATATTTGTTTTTCTCTTTCTGACTTACTTCACTCTGTATGACAGTCTCTAGATGCATCCACATCTCTACAAATGACCCAAGTTCGTTCATTTTTATGGCTGAGTAATATTCCATTGTATATATGTACCACATCTTCTTTATCCTTTCAACTTTCGATGGGCATTTAGGTTCCTTCCATGATGTGGCTATTGTAAATAGTGCTGCCATGAACATTGGGGTGCATGTGTCTTTTTGAATTATGGTTTTCTCTGGGTATATGTCCAGTAGTGGGATTGCTGGGTCATATGGTAATACTATTTTTAGTTCTTTAAGGAACCTCCATACTGTTCTCCATAGTGGCTGTATCAATTTACATTCCCACCAACAGTACAAGAGGGTTCCCTTTTCTCTACATCCTCTCCAAAATTTGTTGTTTGTAGATTTCTTGATGATGCCCATTCTAACTGGTGTGAGGTGATACCTCATTGTAGTTTTGATTTGCATTTCTCAAATGATTAGTGATATTGAGCATCCATTCATGTGTTTGCTGGCAATCTGTATATCTCCTTTGGAGAAATGTCTATTTAGGTCTTCTGCCCATTTTTGAATTGGGTTGCTTGTTTTTTTAATGTTGAGCTGCATGAGCTGTTTATATATTTTGGAGATTAATCCTTTCTCAGTTGCTTCATCTGCAAATATTTTCTCCCATTCTGAGGGTTGTCTTTTGGTCTTGTTTATGGTTTCCTTTGCTGTGAAAAAGCTTTTAAGTTTGATTAGGTCCCAGTTGTTTATTTTTGTTTTTATTTCCATTACTCTAGGAGGTGGATCAAAAAATATCTTGCTGTGATTTATGTCAAAGAGCGTTCTTCCTACGTTTTCCTCTAAGAGTTTTATAGTGCCCGATCTTACATTTAGGTCTCCAATCCATTTTGAGTTTATTTTGTGTATGGTGTCAGGGAGTGTTCTAATTTCATTCTTTGACATGTAGCTGTCCAGTTTGCCCAGCACCACTTATTGAAGAGACTGTCTTTTCTCCATTGTATACCCTTGCCTCCTTTGTAGATTAGTTGACCATAGGTGCGTGGGTTTATCTCTGGGCTTTCAATCCTGTTCCATTGATCTATATTTCAGTTTTTGTGCCAGTACCATACTGTCTTGATTACTGTAGCTCTGTAGTATGGTCTGAAGTCAGGAAGTGTGATTCCTCCAGCTCCGTCTTTTTTCCCTCAAGACTGCTTTGGCTATTCAGGGACTTTGGTGTCTCCATACAACTTTTAAGATTTTTTGTTCTAGTTCTGTAAAAAATGCCATAGGTAATTTGATAGGGATTGCATTGAATCTGTAGATTGCTTTGGGTAGTAGAGTCATTTTCACAATATTGATTCTTCCAATCTAAGAACATGGTATATCTCTCCATCTGTTTGTATCATCTTTAATTTCTTTCATCAGTGTCTCATAATTTTCTGCATACAGGTCTTCTGTCTCCCTAGGTAGGTTTATTCCAAGGCATTTTATTCTTTTTGTTGCCATGGTAAATGGGAGTGTTTCCTTAATTTCACTTTCAGATTTTTCATCATTAGTGTATAGGAATGCAAGAGGTTTCTGTGCATTAATTTTTTAACCTGCTACTTTACCAAATTCATTGATTAGCTCTAGTAGTTTTTTGGTAGCATCTTTAGGATTCACTATGTATAGTATCATGTCAGCTGCAAACAGTGACAGTTTTACTTCTTCTTTTCCGATTTGGATTCCTTTTATTTCTTTTTCTTCTCTGATTGCTGTGGCTAAAACTTCCAAAACTATGTTGAGTAATAGTGGTGACAGTGGGCAACCTTATCTTGTTCCTGATCTTAGAGGAAATGCTTTCAGTTTTTCATCATTGAGAATGATGTTTGCTGTGGGTTTGTCATATATGGCCTTTATTATGTTGAAGTAGGTTCCCTCTATGCCCACTTTCTAAAGAAGTTTTTATCATAAATGGGTATTGAATTTTGTCAAAAGCTTTTTCTGCAACTATTGACATGATCATATGGTTTTTATTCTTCAGTTTGTTATTATGGTGTATCACATTGATTGATTTGCTTATACTGAAGAATCCTTATGTCTCTGGGATAAATCCCACTTGATCATGGTGTATGATCCTTTTAATGTGTTGTTGGATTCTGTTTGCTAGTATTTTGTTTAGGATTTTTGCATCTATATTCATCACTGATATTGGTCTGTAATTTTCTTTTTTTTAGTATCTTTGCCTGGTTTTGGTATCAGGGTGATGGTGGCCTCATAGAATGAGTTTGGGAGTGTTCCTTCCTCTGTAATTTTTTGGAAGAGTTTGAGAAGGATGGATGTTAACTCTTCTCTAAACGTTTGATAGAATTTACCTTTGAAGCCATCTGGTCCTGGGCTTTTGTTTGTTGGAAGATTTTAAATCACAGTTTCAATTTCAGTGCTTGTGATTGGTCTGTTCATAGTTTCTATTTCTTCCTGGTTCAGTCTTGGAAGGTTATACCTTTCTAAGAATTTGTCCATTTCTTCCAGGTTGTCCATTTTATTGGCATAGAGTTGCTTGTAGTAGTCTCTTAGGATGCTTTGTATTTCTGCCATGTTTGTTGCAACTTCTCCTTTTTCATTTCTAAGTTTACTGATTTGAGTCTTCTCCCTCTTTTTCTTGATGAGTCTGGCTAATGGTTTATCAATTTTGTTTATCTTCTCAAAAAAACAGCTTTTAGTTTTATTGATCTTGGCTATTGTTTCCTTTGTTTCTATTTCATTTATTTCTGCTCTAATCTTTAAGATTTCTTTCCTTCTGCTAACTTTGGGTTTAGTTTGTTCTTCTTTCTCTAGTTCCTTTAGGTGTAATGTTAGGTTGTTTATTTGAGATGTTTCTTGTTTCTTGAGGTAGGGTTGTATTGCTATAAACATCCCTCTTAGAACTGCTTTTGCTGCATCCCATAGGTTTTGGATCATTGTGTTTTCATTGTCATTTGTCTCTAGGTATTTTTTGATTTCCTCTTTGATTTCTTCTGTGATCTCTTGGTTATTTAGTAACGTATTGTTTACCCTCCATGTGTTTGTGTTTTTTACGTATTTTTCCCTGTAACTGATTTCTAATCTCATAGCGTTGTGGTCAGAAAAGATGCTTGATATGATTTCAGTTTTCTTAAATTTACTGCGGCTTCATTTGTGACCCAAGATGTGATCTATCCTGGAGAATGTTCCATGTGCACTTGAGAAGAAAGTATAATCTGCTATTTTTGGATGGAATGTCCTATAAATATCAATTAACTCTATCTGGTCTATTGTGTCATTTAAAGCTTGTGTTTCCTTATTAATTTTCTGTTTGGATGATCTGTCCATTGGTGCAAGTGAGGTGTTAAAGTCCCCCACTATTATTGTGTTACTGTCGATTTCCTCTTTTAGAGCTGTTAGCAGTTGCCTTATGTATTGAGGTGCTCCTATGTTGGGTGCACATATATTTATAATTGTTATATCTGCTTCTTGGATTGATCCCTTGATCATTACGCAGTGTCCTTCCTTGTCTCTTGTAACATTCTTTATTTTAAAGGCTATTTTATCTGATATGAGTATTGCTACTCCAGCTTTCTTTTGACTTCCATTTGCATGGAATATCTTTCTCCATCCCCTCACTTTCAGTCTGTATGTGTCCCTAGGTCTGAAGTGGGTCTCTTGTAGACAGCATATATATGGGTCTTGTTTTTGTATCCATTCAGGAAGCCTGTGTCTTTTGGTTAGAGCATTTAATCCATTCATGTTTAAGGTAATTATCAATATGTATGTTCCTATTACTATTTTCTTAATTGTTATGGGTTTGTGTTTTGTTTTTTTTTTGCAGTACGCGGGCCTCTCACTGTTGTGGCCTCTCCTGTTGCAGAGCACAGGCTCTGGATGCGCAGACTCAGTGGCCATGGCTCACGGGCTGCTCCGTGGCATGTGGGATCTTCCCGGACCAGGGCACAAACCTGCATCCCCTGCATCGGCAGGTGGACTCTCAACCACTGCACAACCAGGGACGCCCTATGGGTTTGTTTTTGTAGGTCCTTTGCTTCTCTTGTGTTTCCCACTTAGGGAAGCTCGTTTAGCATTTGTTGTAGAGCTGGTTTGGTGGTGGTGAATTCTCTTAGCTTTTGCTTGTCTGTAAAGCTTTTGATTTCTCCATTGAATCTGAATGAGATCCTTGTTGGGTAGAGTAATCTTGGTTGTAGGTTCTTCCCTTTCATCACTTTAAGTATATCATGCCACTCCCTTCTGGCTTGTAGAGTTTCTGCTGAGAAATCAACTGTTAACCTTATGGGAGTTCCCTTGTATGTTATTTGTCATTTTTCCCTTGCTGTTTTCAACAATTTTTCTTTGTCTTTAATTTTTGCCAATTTGATTACTATGTCTTGGCATGTTTCTCCTTGGGTTTATCCTGTATGGGACTCTCTGTACTTCCTGGACTTGGGTGGCTATTTCCTTTCCCATGTTAGGGAAGTTTTCGACTATAATCTCTTCAAATATTTTCTTGGGTCCTTTCTCTCTCTCTTGTCCTTCTGGGACCCCTATAATGCAAATGTTGTTGCATTTAATGTTGTCCCAGAGGTCTCTTAGGCTGTCTTCATTTCTTTTCATTCTTTTTTCTTTATTCTGTTCTGCAGCAGTGAATTCTACCATTCTGTCTTCCAGGTCACTTATCCTTTCTTCTGCCTCAGCTATTGGGCTATTGATTCCTTCTAGTGTATTTTTCATTTCAGTTATTGTATTGTCCATCTCTGTTTGTATTTTAATTCTTCTAGATCTTTGTTAAAGATTCCTTGCATCTTCTCGATCTTTGCCTCCATTCTTTTTCTGAGGTCCTGGATCATCTTCACTTTCATTATTCTGAATTCTTTTTCTGGAAGATTGCCTATCTCCATTTCATTTAGTTGTTTTTCCTGGGGTTTTATCTTGTTCCTTCATCTGCTACATAGCCCTCTGCCTTTTCATCTTGTCTATCTTTCTGTGAATGTCTGTCAAGTACCTTTTTAAAACAAGATCCATAGCCAGATTTTGGACCAGTACTATTTCCACTGAAGCATACAGCTGTTACAGGGAGGTGAAGGTGACATCATGGATTTAACACAGAAACTCAGTGGTGAGTCAGGTGTAATAAAAGGGACCGTACAGTGGCAAATGGGATGGATTTCCTAGAAGAAAGATCTTTTGACTAAGTTCTAAAGAATTTGAAATGTTTGGGATGGTTGAGGGGAAATATATAATAAATTAAGAAATCAAAAGACAAGAAGAATTGTGGGTGGGGTATATTATGGCATGCTTAAAACTAAAGTTTTTATGCTTAAAATGCCCTGAACCTCTTTAAACCTCTGGTTACAACAGCCTGCTCACTTCCTGTTCTTAAAGGGTCCACATTTCAGGCCTACAATTAGTGCTGTTTGTTTCTCATTCTCAGCACTGGAAGTATCTTATTTTAGTTGAGAATTTATACATAGGATTGCCAAGGTGGAGAATAAAGTAAATGCCATTATCACTTCAGTTTGCATTAGTCCTTCAAAGTTTGTGCAGAAAATGTGTGCATGTTCATATGTGTCAGGTTTGCAAGTTGATTTATCAGCAAATACTGAAAACAAAGAAACCATTCATAATCACTGAGGTTAAACCAGTGAATATCTAAAATGAGTAATTTCCTTCTATGTTCTGGTATCTTGTTAATACAGTCCTTCAAAACTAGACTTTTTTTTAATGCTTTAATGAAAAGAGTAGATCAACATTCATGGAATTCGTGTTGCTACTCAGCTTGGAGGAATGCCATTTCTGTGGTAGGTCCAGGGTTCTCCTTTAAATAAAATTTGAATGTGTATGTGGTAGGAGACCCAGAGAACACAAAGGGAGTAGAAGAACTTAAAAATATGTGTCCATGTTATGAATAATTCTAAACAAACCTGAAAATATATTTTGAGGAGAAATAAAATTACAGATAGTCATGGGATATATAGAGCCTCAAAGGGAAGTCAGAGCGAAATAGACAAGATAAGAAAATTAAATTCAAGCTTCTAAAGGAAATCAACAAACAGCATAAATGCTTTGGGAAAAATTGGACTTCCAAGGGATTTTTAGCCCAAGAAAGGTTTTAAAGTTTCACCCACAGGCTGATAAAAATCCTTTGATCTGTCAAGACATAGTGTTAAAGTTGAAATGCTTGAACTGTTTCTTATTCACTTGTTAAAACAACTCTAAACTTTACGTAGGGTTGGTTTTATAATCCCCATTTCATAGATGGAAAAATCGAAAAAGAGAGTAAGCCTTCATGATATGCCTACAGATTCATATCAAATGATTTGTGAAAATGGAAAATGGGACCTAGACATCTTATCTTCAACACATTCCCTTCTCACTAGACTAGGTTGGAATGGGTGACTAGAGGAATAATTCGGTCTTCTTTCCTAGAGAGATTTTAGAACTAGGTAGACATCTTTCTCTCTCACTAGGGAAATGTGGCATGGGGCAGGGGTGGCAGTTATGTTTTACTTTTTTGTTTGTTTGTTTGCTTAGATATTGGCACCCTTTAATTTGATTTTTAGTGTGGGTATTATATTCTAAAAGGAACACAAAAATAAATAAGAATTATCCAAATTCTTATGGTGCAGAATTAATTATTACTAGGATTTTGGAATATTTGCTTCTAATAATGTTTGTTAGTTTGTTTTTAAAAATGACCATGTTATTCTAAAGAAATTTTATTATCATTTTTTAATTAAATGCTTTCAAAAATGCAAGGGTGAAAGTTTTAAAATAACATGAAAGAAAATCTGTTGTCCAGAAGAAATCATCCTTTACATTAAGAAAACATGATACAACTCATGATAACATTTCAAATGCATGTATACCTATAGAAAAATTATAGATAGATTTTCAACAAAATTATAATCATTTTATAGATGGTATTTGTAAGAAAAATAAATTTAATTTTATTTCCTATAGGTAATAAATAAGCAAAAATAAGAAAAAATTTTAACCAATATCAAATTATGTCTCTACAATTTGAAATTCTTTTCCACATTAAAAAGAAAAAAATCACCCCACACTTGAGTTGTATACATTAAATATAAACAGCTTTTTATATGTCAATCACTCCTCAATAAAATGGTTTAAAAAAATCAACACAAATACAACTTTTTTACTTGTTTTGGTGGGGCTTTCCATCTAACCACCACCACACCATCATCATCATCATTATTACCAGTCACTGTCATAAATATTGCTATTATTTGGGGCTCACTGTGTTTCAGATACCATGCTAAGATTTTCTTTACATGAAGTACTTAATTTTATCCTCAGAACCCATCTGACCACATATATATGCTGAACCATACTCCCTGATGCTATTCCAACCCCACCCTGTTTCTAGAGAAAGACAGACCAAGTACATAGCTAACAAGACAGGCCGAGGAAGCCTCATTCTTGTATTCTGAAAACAAGCATGGAGAGTTTTGACACTTTCCCTCACTCTCTTCATGCCTTTTTCTCACTTAAAACTCCCAAGTGAGAAATACAGAGGTTGAGAGAAGGTAATCTGTCTGGCTGACAAACAGAAACCTACTTTTATAAAATTAAAGTTACTGAAGGAAGAAAATCAGAAAGAGGTTTGGAAGAATCTCAATGCCCATTTTCTGATCTTCCTAATGCTTTATAGCCTTTCCCTTGCATAGTTTTGTTCTCTTCTAAATTTTAGTCTCAGAGAAGAGGCAAAGAGAATAAAAAATGGAATTTGAATTGAGATGTCTCCAAAAGGAAGGGAAGATATCATCTTATTATATGTGTACTCTGTGGCAAACCCTCTCACTCATATTATTTCCTTCAGACTTATGGCAAGGTAAGAGTTATTTTCCCCACTGTGTGGATAAGAAATTGGGGCTAGGGAGGAAAAATGAATTGTCTAGGAATACACAGCCAGTGATGGGGGGAACTGGGATTAAAACCTAGCTCTCTTTGATTCTAAAGCCCATGTCCTAAAAAAGTTTCTCTAACTAATAGTCAGGGTTAGGATGCAAGAGTCATCATTAATTAATTCTCTCATCTAATACCACTTTATCACAAAGCTACCATGTATCAGACACAGGATAGGTTCTGAGAATACAGAGTAGAGTATTACATGGCCCCTGGCTTCAAAGAGTTTGCAGTCTGGTGGAGGAAGGAGAGCAAGGTTAGAAGGCCTCATACACTACCCTCCATCCATTGCAGGTATTACATATATATTTAAATACAGAACTACTCATGTCCTCTAAAAATAAAAGGCAGAAGTCTCATGGATATTGAAATGAAGAGAACAAAAGTATCCTCAAGCAGCCTGCTCAGTTGTGGCCAAGGGGATAGAAACCTAAAGAAACACCCAAAAGACTAAACGTGTCACTCTTGGTTAAAGACATCTGCCAGGTGAAATTATCAAAGATTTATGGGCTCTAAATACCAACAGGGATGGGAATGCCCTTGAACTTACAATCAAGTTGGGAGTACTGCAATAAATAAGACCACCTTAAAGACATTTTACTATGAAGATTTATTAGAGTATGAAAAAACTAGGCCCAAAGGTATCTCTGCTTGCAACAATTAAGCTAGAAAAGTCTAAAGTCAATTTACAACTGTATATGGAAATAAGGCCCATAGAAATCATAAGTGAATTAAACCACCATCATCTCCAAACCACATTTTTACTAAAGCTTCCAACCTCCTTCCTTGACCCAACACATTGCTAAGAATACAAAATTGCATTTCTTGGATAATTTTTACTTAGTCTCAGAGTCATTTTCTTGTGGGAGAAATAGACACTTTCTGTTTCTCATAGGCAGAACCATGATTTCTTTTAGGGGCACAGAGAAGCCCCATATAGAAGAGAATCCTCTCCTTCCCCACTTCATGCTCTATCTCTCAGCTGAGAGTAGATGAATCATGGGGAAATTTTCTCTCAAAATAAAAGGAACAATGGTCATCATTTACTGAGCATCTACCACATCCTAGGTACTGTTGTAAGGGCTTTAATATATGTCTCATTTAATCTTCACAGCAACCCTAGGAGAAAGGCATTCTCATTGACTCTTTCTGGGGACAAAGAAATTGAACTTCCCATAGAGGAATGGTTAAATATGCTATGGTATATTCCTACACTTGAATATTATACAGCCCTTAAAATAATATTTTCAAAGATTTTATGTGCATGAGATTACAGTGAAAGTTATATAAGAATTAATTTCTCAATCTCCAACATGCCACTGGAAAAAAATGTGCCAAAATGTTAACAATAGCTAGATTGGGTAATAGAATTATGGGTGATTTTTCATACTTTTCTATATGTAGTTTTTAAAAATTAAAAAAATTTTATTTTTGTTCCTTTTTAGAGGAAAAAGTTATACCTAGGAAATATAACCAAAAAGGTATAACATTTTAAGTACAAGGACATAACTTCTGGCTGGCATGACCTCAGATGGTTTCATGGAAAAGATGTTTGATAGACAATGAAAGATAAATAGGAGTTACATGGGTCCAGCTGGAAACAAAAAGGAAGAGGGGTACATTCCAGGCAGAGAAGGGTGGAGCAAGATTGTTAAAAGTTTTGGGCAAGCTGTGAGAAAAAAAGACCCTAAACAGGCAGAAGCCAGTTTGGAAATGCCATTGCATGCTTGGTTAAGGAGTTTGGAGTTTGATAGACAACAGCAAACTTTTGAAGGTCTTTGGTAGGGCAGCTCCATGATCAAAGAAATGCTTTAAGCCCTTCATCTGCCAGGTATATGCACAATGAACAGAAGATACAAGAGAGTACAGACAGGAAGAATAATTACAAAGTCATTGAACTAATTTAGGCCTGAGATAATAGGGCTCGAATTAGCACGATGGCAGTGGAAATGACAAGGGAGGAACAGATGGAGGAGAAGTTCCCCTCTCCACCTCTCCAGCCTAACTGACCACTCCTTCTCTTGCTCCATCCATTTCAGCCACTCTGGCTTCCTCTCTGTTCCTGGAAGGAGCTAAAGGCCTTCTTGTCCAGTGTCTTTTCACATCCGGCTCCCTTGACCCTTCCCCTTCTGACATCTTTGTTCTTATTTCATCTTTTGGTTCTCAGCCTAAATATTTCTTCCAGGAGTATTGTCCTGCTCCTTTTGGCCAATCTAGACTAGGTCTTCCTGTTTTACTTCCTGATAGCACCCTGCACTTTTTTTTCATTGCTTTTATCATAATCAATAGTTAAAATGAATATTTATTGTAGGTTTATGATGTCAGTTACTATGTTACAGATAATACTGTCTTTTATGAGTATTATCTTATTCTCAGAATAAGTATTAATATTATCCCCTATTTTAGGGAGGGAACTAAAGATCACAGAAGTAGTTAACTGTGGAATCCGGGAGTGACTTCTCTCACCCACCAGATGTACTAGGTCATATGTGGGGGGTAGTTTGGTACAGTGATCATCAGCGTGAGCATGCAATCTAGAGTCAGACTGATTGGGTTATTTTATTGGCTCCGCCACTTACTAGCTGTGAGACCCCTGGAGCAAACTGCTTAATCTCTATGGACCTCAATTTCCCCATCTGTAAAATGGGGGGGCTATTATTGCCTCTCTCACAGAGTTGTTATGAGGATTAAATGAATTAAAGACTTAGAACAAGATCAGCACTTAGTGAGTAAAATACATCTGAAAACTATTATTAGCTGTGTAATAATTTGTTTAAAATCTGCCTCCTCATCTATTCTGCAGGGACAGAATCTGTCCCTAAGAGGTAGATGTTGTGTTTACCATTGTACTGCCGAGTGCCTAGTACCTGGTCACACTGGATGCTTGGTAAATATTTGAATGAATGAAACAAATGGAAAGCTGAGTTCAGAGATCTAACCACCTAACACTACCACCAAGCACTTTAAAATTTATGATGTTTCATTATTATTTTGTTTAATTCTAACCACAAACTCAAGGAAGGCAGGAAAGGAACCACTATCCTCAATGTTGAGTCTCAGAAAATTGTTTGCTCAAGTTCATATAGCTAATAAAAGTAGAGCCAAAAGAAGAACCTAGCTCTCTGATTGCCTGAGGCCATGGGATGCCTTGAAGACAACCCAGGTGAGGCTCACTGAAGCCGGGGTGGAACCAATCACCACGACTGATGATGCTCTCCTAGTTGCCCAGGTCTGAGCCCTGGCCTTGCTGTGACTCCTGAAAGCCTCTCTAAATGCTGCCTCAGCTTTGCTTTGTATCTTTTTCTGAGGCACTTGCTGGCCCCTCCTTGTCCAAGCACCTCTTACTGACCCCACTCTTCACCCCAAAACTGGGTAAAGTATCCCAGACCAAGCCTGACGCCAACCTAGACTGCATTAACTGGACCATAACAAGGTAGGACGTTGATTCTTTCTTGGTTAGATATGAGAAGAAAGAAATTAGCTGAGTTAACTGGGTTACAAGCCTGGCTAACGAGAAGAATGGTGGCCCCATTAACACAAATAGTCAATATAGAAGGAGTTTGTTTGAGGTAATGTAGAATCAATTCAACATCAGACTTAAGTTTGGGATGCCAGGAAGGACTCTAAGTGAACAATGGATATCTAGCAATTGAGAGTGGAATTAGCATTCAGGAGAGATGTCAGTACAGAACCATAGGAACTGTCTATATAACAAAGGAATGGTTGAAGCCAAAGAACCCAAATCTTGCACAATATTTAGTGCAGGGCTTTTCAAACTGTGTTCCATGGTATGTTGGTATTCCTTATAGGGGCATCAGAGAGAGTTCAGCTGCCTGGGCTTGGAGCTTAGGCCCTGCTTCAAACAGCATAGGGTCACAATTATTTGACTGATATTGAATTTCAGTGTCAGAGTTTGTTTAATAAAATATAATTTTGCAGCTAAAAGAAATGATTGAACCACTGATTTAGTAGATATTCTCTCTCTCTGTCCTACTTCCTCTGCCCCTTATAGTGTCTCCGTCCCCACACAGATAGATACATGGCAGGGAAAAATCATTAAGTTGAATTTAGTTCTGATAGTGAACAAGCACTTGGCACCAGGGGCTCTAACTGAATATTATTCAGGTGACTCATGTGTGATTTAGAAAATATTTTGATGTTTTAGTCTGATTCCAGTTCAATGAATTAGTTACAGGTTCAAACCAGCCCACTAGGGTTTAATTAAAAAAACCTTTGTTTAATTTCTCAGTTCAGTAGAAAATAAAAATAATAATGTTTTGGTTTGATTTAAGCAAATTTATGTAATTCATTCCAAGTTTTCCCTCATGGTTTGCCTCTGCACCGACTATAGGGGAAAAATGCCCTGTAAATATCTACAAATCGATACTTGTGGACTGAATTCAAGGCCTCCACTTAAAATGACATGTCAGAGCCATCCATGATGTCATGGGGTAAACTCCAGCTAGCCCTTTCCCTGAGTGCTGGGCAAGACTTAAGTCTAGTTTCATAGGGAGAACACCTGCCCAGCTCTCCTGAGAGAAGGTCCCAGATCATAGGATACCCAAAGGACAGTTGCACCACAGGGATGAGAAATTACATCAGACACAGCTGCCCACTTCAGAGCCTCAGGTTTCATGTGGATTAGCACCTACTTGTTATTTCTGTCTGGGCCCAATTCCCAGATCTGTTAGTTCACCCAGTGCCCCTCATCCATAGGAGACTTGAATCATGCCAGGAAAAATTTAAACTGCCACAAGCATTCAAGTAAGGGCAGATCCCCACGTTCCCTTAATCAAGCCTCAGAGGATTAAAAACAAAACAAAACCTGCTTCCAGTGTATCCATTTCTTTTCACCCCTTGATTGGTTGATACCCAGCCCACGAACAGCTCAGTTTTTAAAAAATGTTTCTCATTATTGCCTTGGTTTTTTGAAAACACACAAGTTTATTTTTGCAGCTGCAAAATGTCTTCTAACTAAAGAAACTAAAGAAAATGGCTGAATTCCACTGCAGAAAATGTGTAATGTTGCCTAGTCAATTTCCCCATTTTAAACATACTCATTGAGATGATACATGGTTTATTCAGTATGATCCATTTGACCTCTATGTTATAATTTTCACAATACCTTGAATTGCGGGGAGGAGAGGGCCTCTCAGAAGAACTCATTTCCATTTTCTAACCTATAACAATAGCTCTATCAGGAACATAGAGAACATGTTGCCACAGAGGAGGCTACGCACTATTATGAGGCATAGAACAGTGTGAAATAGGGGAGAGGCGGGGCCAGGAGTCAGACAGCCTTGGGTTCAAATCCCAGCTCTTCACCTACTTGATAGGCAAGCCACTTAATTTTTCTGAACCTGCCTCCTTCTCTGCAAAATGGACTATCATGTGGATTAAAAGAGATATTGTGCCTACACACCTAACACATAGAATATGCTCAGTACACCTTTGTTTACTTTCCCATCCTGCTCAGATAAATCAGTGGTCATCTGTTCCTGTCCCTCCAAGTGCATTAGCTGCAAAAGGTAAAACTTTGACGGGATGTACCCTACAAAGTGAGACTTGAATTTATCCTGGGATACCACTGTGAAAAATGGAAAATAGTAGGAAATGTTTTTGTAAACTTTTATTACTTGCAATGTTCACACAGGCAATATAAAAGATCTTGCAAAAAAACAAAGGGGACCTGGAATCAGAGAGACTTGAATTTGAACACCAGTTCAGCCACTGATTAAATGTGAGACCTCAGCAAATTATGTAACATTTCTGAGCATTTGTTCTTCATCTATAAAATTAAAATTATAATACTCTTCCACATACAGCTGTATGGAAGGATTAAATAAAATATGTAAAGTGACTGGCACATGGTAAGCATTCAAAAAGTGATCATTATTACTGTAACTATGTTACCTTACACTGGCCAATGGTACAATCCAAGATTACAAAGGTAATTTATAAATGCTTATGTTTCCTTTGTAAAATAATTAAGTACTATTAATTCAATCTTGTTGATTGCCTCATTAAGGTTTAAGGGCTTGAGTCAGCTAGATTACTGACAAACTTTGAGATTTATTTTATTCTCTCTTTATTAAAAGCCTAAGCTTCTGAAGTGACCAGAAAGGAAAGTTGAAATTCTTTATGTTCATTCATTATTGCCCTGATTTTTTGTTTATCTGGTAATGTTTTTCTCTTAAATGTACAACTATGAAGAAAATACCAAGATCAATTTATACCATGTCATTTCATTAACTTTGCCTTTGAAACTAGTTTGAAGTCTGATTGCATGACTTTGAATATCCATTTAGGGAGTTACAATAGAATATCCTAGGAGGACATTTTTATGTTCAGTCCAGATCTTTATCTGCAGACTGATGCTGAAATCCGAAATCCCTAGTCTTTTTTTTTTTTTTTTTTACTTATTTTTGGCTGCATTGGGTCTTAACTGCTGTACGTGGGCTTTCTCTAGTTGCGGTGAGCGGGGTCTACTCTTCATTCAGGTGCGTGGGCTTCTCATTGCAGTGGCTTCTCTTGTTGTGGAGCATGGGCTCTAGGCACACAGGCTTCAGTAGTTGCAGCATGTGGGCTCAGCAGTTGTGGCTCGCAGGCTCTAGAGCACAGGCTCAGTACTTTTGGCGCACGGGCTTAGTTGCTCCGCGGCATGTGGGATCTTCCTGGACCAGGGCTCGAACCTGTGTCCCCTGCATTGGCAGACGGATTCTTAACCACTGTGCCACCAGGGAAGTCCCACTCCTAGTCTCTTTTAAGGAACTTTCACATTTGTTCTCCTAAGTGCATCAGAAAAATATCTCATTTTGACTTATCACTTTTATAATAACATTCTTCAGGAAACTTTTCCCCAAAATGTTCAGAGAGCTCCTCAACTTTGTCCCTGAAAACCTTTTGTTAACTTTCTCTCATCAGGGTGACCACTTGATTTACAGTCACAGGTGGAAAAGAACAGACCTGCAGCTGCTGATTATGCTGCTCTATCTCCACCTGTATTTTATGAGCTGTTTCAACCTTGATTATGCTAATCGGATAACATTGTTATTTGAATAAGTTGTTGCTTCTCAAAGACTAAGAACGACATTATGGAGATAGTACTCAGTGCAATCAAATATTCTGCTCTTGTATTTCAGTAACTGATTTTCCAAAGGAAAGCCAAGAATATAAATTTTGATAGAGGATCAAAAGCAAAACTTGAAATCCAGAAAATGCTAAAGAGGCCAGCTGTAATTGTATGGGAGCAGCCAGTGTGAATCTTCTGGCCAATGTCTGTGAGCGCAAACTAACCATTTAGCTAGTTTTAATCAAATAAACAGCTTAGCCCTGAATTAGCTATATAAGATCCTGCTCCATATTTTAACACTTTCAAAATACATTCATACCCATACTTCTTCTTCTTTTTTTTTTTTTTTTTTTTGCTGTACGCGGGCCTCTCACTGTTGTGGCCTCTCCCGTTGCGGAGCACAGGCTCCGGACGCGCAGGGTCAGCGGCCATGGCTCACGGGCCCAGCCGCTCCGCGGCATGCGAGATCTTCCCAGACCGGGGCACAAACCCGCGTCCACTGCATCGGCAGGCGGACTCTCAACCACTGTGCCACCAGGGAAGCCCATATACCCATACTTTTAACGTAAGTGATTTTAGGGACAGGTTATTATGTGACACATACAGTAACCCTTCCCTCACCCTGCCCCCATCCTTCTAATACCCTCCTCCTTAAACACTCCTTTCTTGGATTCTGCACCAATACTTAATGCTGAAAGGAGGATTAAAAACAAGGAGTCAAGAGCACTGGGCTTTCCTCTGTGAATACCATACTCTATTCCCACTTGATCTTGTAAATAAATATTTCTTGCAAAGGAAACCTGCAAACAGAAAAATAATGATTCTGCTTTCCACCAGTTAAAGTGCATTTAATTTATCATTCAACTTCCTGTAACACAGAACACAAATCGGAGAATAAACTTGGTCAAACCCAAGTACGTTAGTCATCATTTCTGAGATTAGAGAATGAGGTTTGATGATTGTAATCTAGCAATATTCTCAGTGAATTACAGTCTAAAACTATAGAAAAAATTGATGAGTTTTTGTAAGTGCCCAGTTCAGTATGATTCCAATGAATTGAAGAACCATTATTGGGAGATGCAACTGCAGAAAGACCCTCGAGGAACAAATACAATCAACTGTACTGTGGGAGGCCATTTTCTGATTGTATGTAATGAATATTTTCATTCAGAACACTCCTTTTTACTAATATTTTTTAAACCTCTCCTAATTATCTATATCATAACCCCAAACTCCTTATTCCATGTCCCAGTTAGCTTTCTAAACTTCTATTCTTTGACTTCCTTCCTGCATTTTCAGTACAAGCTATATTGAATTACTCACTGTCCTCTATAGCATGCCTTAAATTTTCCTACATTTGTACATATAGTCATACCACCTTCTCTCCCTGGATTTGTTTCTTTATCATGAATAGTAGGTTCTGTGGTATAGAGCAAGCAAGGCTGAACTGAAAGCAATTCTGTAGGAAAAATTAACAGTGGTAGAAGGAATAATCTCTCCTGGGGGTAAAGGGAAAATTCTTTATCAAAAGTCTGAAGGGCTGGGTCAAGTTCAAAGTCAAGACCCAATCTGACTTGGTTGGGGTGAGAATGGGAGGTTTGGGAAGAATAAGAGACACTGGAATCACATTAGGACTCTCTGTCATGAATCAGAGAGGTCCAGAAAAACACAAATAGGGTCCTGCTCTGAGGAATACATCCACTAATAGTCTAAGATGACAGTCATCTTTGTTATGAAACATTTATTATCTCCTATGTGAAAAAGTGTCAACAAAAAATTAATTAGTCCGATCTAAGAAAGAGATGGAAAATTTTTATTCAAGCCAAATTTGAGGATTATAACCCAGGAAGAGCATCTCAGAAAGCTCTGAGAACTGTTCTGCCCATTAGAAGTCGAGGCACAGTTAAATAAGTTTTTTGAAACAGAGGGCTGTACATTAAATGGTGTATTATTGACAGTTTACATAATCCATATTTAAGCATCACTGTGGCCCCTTACAAGATCAGGAAGGAATCTTATCTTTTAAGGAGTTGTCTTGTTTATGCTAGGAGAATGTTGTTCTTTATGACTGAACAGGTATTTCTACCGATGGGGGGAGGTTTAGTTGATGCATAACACAGATACACTATGCACAGTGTGGGGAGAGGGGAGGCCAAAGGGCAGAGAAAATTTTTTTATGTTTAAATTTTTACTGTCTTGCCATAAAATATGAATTTTTACTTCACAAAAACTTTGTTCCAGCTACTGATAGATACAAAGATCAACGAGACAAACTCTTTGACCTCAAAGAAGTACACAAAGAACACAAATAATTCAAGAAGTGAGTGAAAGGCCACGGAAGAGAAGTGGTTAGCTTCTAACTCGAACCTCCTCAAGAAGTTTGGACCCATGTAGAGTAAGCAAAATGCTCTACATACTTCTGTACCCTTCAAGGGCAGTTCTGCATCACAAACCAGTACACAGTAACCAGCATATATGGGTAATGGTTCTGAGAAATCTAAAATGATGAGACAATATTTAATATACTCCCAATGTTACCAGGCATTACCAACAGATTCACATTTATAGTTATACCCAAATATAGTTCTGAATATCCATGCTAAGGGAAGATCCCACCCCATCCCAGTGTCCACCATATTGCTTCTCTCCTGCCCTTACTTCCATATATGAATGACCACAAAGTCTACTTCCCTGAAGTTGTTTTAAGACACTCTCTGCTACCATTAAACCATTTGGGTTCACGTGAGGACCGTGGCAAGCCTGGTGGTGTCAAGGAATAACCGGAGTAGGCTTTAGTTCCCTCCTTCCCCGACAATTTCCATCAACACTCTTCTAGAATCCACTGCCAACTATACTTACAATCTAAGTTAAAATGTCTGTTTGAACACAAAATCAATTCAAAATAAGTATCTTAGCACCCACTTCCAACAAGATTGCCAACCCTGTAGAGGTCCCCTGTAAAGTCACCATTAATGCCAATATCAGGGACTACTGAGATCTTTTGATTACAGTCACAGAGAAAATGATGCCTTCCAAACTCTTTGCTATGCTTTTTCACCTGAACCCCAACCAGGCTCAGGGTGGGTCTGGAATATCACAAATTCTTTCTTGAAAACAGTTGTGCCAGCCTCTGGTCCTTATAGCTATACTGTGGGCTTCAGATACCAGTTTACAGTAAATCCAAGGAAGTGACAGGGTAACAGACATTATGACATTTCCTCCATCCTTCTCCTTTCCTTCTCTTTCTTATCTTTACCTTCTCAGATACAAAAAAGAAGCTATTACATGTATTAGTAGATACAAACTGATGTGGAGGATAGGGGCCTGAGCTTAAGATCTGCCAAGCAATACATTCCATAACATTAGTGAGCTCTGCTCTTAAGGTCAAAAATGCTGGAATAGTTTTTAGGACTATTTCCTTGAAAGCCTAAACAGCTTTAGTGTCTTAAGAAGCAAATTGCAAGTATCTGGAACACCTTCTTCTTTGGTAGGGCTCAATGTGTGAGGCATTATTTCCAAGCAAAGAAACAAACCAAAAAACTCAATAAAACTACACAGCATCTCTAAGACAGAGGAAGTGTTTCCACTGTCTCTTGATGGAAGCTTAACTCTCAAAAGGATTCAGATAACTGAACTTCAAGAAAGGCTGAGACCCTTTCTATTCTTCTTAACATAGTCTTTGGAGGTGAAAATTACTTCCTACTCACTACCCATTCTCTTGGCCGTCTTCCAAACATCTGAGTTTCATTCCTTTCTGTGACTGATAAACCTCTCAGTGCCTTCTGAGAGTTCCAGTAAAGATGTCATTCACAGGGGTGCTTCCTGCCTAACAGGGGCCAAAAAGGGTGTGACAAGTTATTAGTGTTGTCAGTTATAGTTACACTGGGGAAACAGGCCAGGGCACCCATGCTTCTTAGAGGAGCGTGAATGCATTCACCCCACAATGCACAACAAACCAACAAAACCACTCAGCTTCTGCCTGTCCAGCTGGCATTCCTTGATCCCCTTTTGCTGCCATGTTTAGGCACAAATAGTACAAGGTGTGCTAATGAAGAATTCCAAGAGCAGAGACCCGGTTGAGGCAAAAAAATAAAGGCATCTGTTTGGGGTTTGTTAGGACTGCAGCCCAGGAGACACAGTTCCAAGAAGTGCTTGAACTGTGTTCCGCTGGACTACAAAATGGGAGAAGATTATAAAGGCAAAAGAACACAAGGTTACACAAATTATAAATTGCTCATCATGAAGGAAGATTGGAGCTGGCTAGAAGTCAGGTTACTTGTTAAGCAGGGACTGGATGAGGTTTGAAATGGTTACATAGTTATGAAGCTGGGAGGTGAGGGCTTTGAAGCTACAAGGTTACAGCTAGCAGCAGCTAGCAGATATTGTTTTGAAAACAGCTGGTGGTGTCCTCGAGTTTGATGCAGTTCAGAAAAGTCAAGTTCTCAGTGACGTAGGAACGCGTCTGAAACCTCATCCATGACGGCCACCTTGTTGCATTTTGGATGCCTGAACCATAGTTACTCCATTTTTATTTTTAAATGATCTTAAGTTTGTCATCAGTGGACACTGGATGGATGGATGGATGGATAGGTGGATGGATGGATGGATGGATGGACAGACGGATAATGGCCCCTAACTAGAGCCAGGATATTCAAAGAATGAGAAAGGGAAACTCACATTCAGATGTGCTATTTGTTGCAATTCAAATTAAAAGGTTTTGTGATAGAAGGTGGGACTAGAGCCACTGACTAAAATTCAACTTATGTATTTCAGCTTCTCTTGCCACTCCTTTGGCTAACTAATTTGGGTTTTACTAAGAGTTAATAGCTTTAATATCATTCTCAATCCACACAAGCATACCCATCATACTGGATCTAGTTGTTAATTCTCCTAGGGAGAAAACAGTGATTCTAGTCACAGCTTCATGTCACGCATGGTTTCCAGCTTTGCCTAGAAAATGTTTTCCTTTAAAATAAAAATATGGCCTACTTAGTTTTCATTCACTGCAACAGGTTGACAGTGCAACAGGTTTGGGAACAGTTTAATTGAAATCATGAATTATTCTTCATCAACTGGGAGGCAAGACCCTGTTATTCTGATGCTGTTGTTTCCTTTGGAAACAAAATAGCATGATGCCTCAGGACATGTACACATCTCAAAACAGAGGCTCAAAACACAGGGCCCTGTCTGACAGTTGGGTGTGTCCCTCTGCCTTTATCCCCATAACAACAACATTGCAGCACAGAGTGCCTAGATCAAGGGGAAAAGGCAGCACACAGAGTATGCTCTTAAACCCCTCGGATCAAACTAAGATCCAGAATTTGGTCCAGTGGTGCAAAACCCAATGCTAGACTCCTTGAAAGCCAAATTGAATAGCTACCATCTTTCTGATACAGGATCTTAGGTAGAAACGTTTAAGATGGCAGGATGGGGATAAGTTAGATTAAATTTATAGAGCATCTGTGACTCTGTAGGCCTCTATTTGCATGGGTGAACTCTAATGAAGAGACCTTTGAGGTGGGAGGTCTTGGTCTCGCCATGCCTGGGGTGAAACAGGAGAGATGGAAGCAGTGGAGGGCACAGTGGTGCATGTCTGAGCCCAGTGGAGAGGCACAGCTTCCCCTCTCCTGAGCCATGTGGAGTCTACTGAGCCTCCTGGACCGTGGAGATCAAAGGGAATTGATCTGTTTTGGTGTCTGATTTTTCAGCTTTGGGACATAGCAGGAGACAGCACCTTAGACAAGGTGGTGCTCTTCTTCAGGTGAAAACCTGGAGGAAGGCCAATGGTACCCGTGGACAAAGACTTGATTGAACAAATGCTCAACAGTCCGGAAGATGAGCCAAAATACCTGCTTGGGGAGGATACTTTACCAGCGTGCTTGAACTGAGGAGAGCTAGGAGTCAGCACAATTTGGAGACAAATCACTGATTTTTTTCTTCTCCCTACCTATAGGCTGGTGAGGCCTGGGGACATACAGGTTACTAAGACAAGTCTCCAACAGAGAGGGGGGGATTCCAGTTTTCAATTGTTACGATATCCCTTACACAAGTAAATATACAAAAAAATATACACACATATAAAAACATACCTTCTTCATAATGAGTTCAGTTTTCACACCAGGCAGAGGGAAAAGACATCTTCAGATGTAGCAGCAGTGAAATAGCTCTGAGAGGCTCCATTTCATAGATTTCTATAAGTTAATAGAAATATCATTTGGCATCCTGCAATAGTATCCACACCAGGTTCTCGTCCCTCACAACACAGCTCTGCCCGGTCTCCTTCAAAATTCCTTTCTCACTCAGGCTATGCAGTCAGGTCAGAGAGCTGGAAAACTTTACATTCAGATATACATTCTGTGTTTCTTTCACACACAAATCATTCACCCCTGAGTCCATAAGGCCACATTTAAACATTTATAGTTTGGCATAAAATTATTTTTTTAGCTTATTATCATTATAAAAATCACTGTGTGGTAAATGTTCTATTATTATAATCCAATACTCCAGTTATTGCTCATTACCTACTAATTCACAGTCATTAGTATCACAAACAATTGTCATTGCTAGGGTTTCATAATTTTGTTGACATCACTGTTTTTGAGATGCAGAAAGGATATTCCATCTGTACACCTCATGTAATCTGTGGTTGGTTTTTTTTTTTGCGGCACGCGGGCCTCTCACTATTGTGGCCTCTCTCGTTGCGGAGCACAGGCTCCGGACGCGCAGGCTCAGCGGCCATGGCTCACGGGCCCAGCCGCTCCGCGGCATGTGGGATCCTCCCAGACCGGGGCACGAACCCGTGTCCCCTACATCGGCAGGCGGACTCTCAACCACTGTGCCACCAGGGAAACCCTGTGGTTTGTTTTTTTTACTCAACTATAGTAATATTGGAATTCAGGTTTAAAATTTGATATAATAAATACTTCACTGTTTGAGTATTTGATGTGAACAGAATCTGTGACTCAGATATGACAATAAATCTACCTCATTTCTTCCCAATTTTCCAACCCCAAGCCAAGGAGTCACAGCAAATTACTTCTCATACAAAATGTCCCTTCAATTTAGATGAATTATGTTTTTCAAAGGTATCATTTAAAAATGCAGATGGGGGACCTATTAATTAACTGCCTTGTGAGATCACTGTCTGTTGGGGACCTAAAAATATACATGATCAGAATGAAAAAGTGCACTCCCTCAGCCTCTTAGTACCTTGAAGCTTCCAGTGTTGTATTCAATTTCAGGTGGAACAAATATGCAAAACTTGCCTAGTAACCTGAGGGAGCCATCTGGGGCCTCTTTCCAAGAGGCCATCTGGGGCCTCTTTCTCTACCATTGGGGTCTCTTCTGAGCATTGCTTTTTCTTTTCCTGAGGTCAGGATTTTCTTATGACACAGGGTGAGCAGAAGTACCTTATGACACAGGGGTGCTTTGGAGAGAGGTATCTCATGACACAGCAGAACGGTCATTGGCAGAGGATAGGGGAGCAGATCCTTCATCAATATCTAATAACCTTTAAAGTTTACTTAATGACATTGATCTTTAGTCTCCTCATCTCTATGATGAAATTATAGAACGAGAAAATTTCTGAGGTTCCACACCATCTGATTCTAATATTCTATAGGCCAGTGAATGTAAATAATCTAACATAAGTAAAATGAAGATCACACAGGGGGAATTTATGAAGAAACCACCAACAAATTCATAGCCGGAAACTGGGGACACTATTCAGTCACAATGATGATAGAAGAAACCCAAAACTCATGATGAGTTCTGCATATGGTGTTTATTTTCCCTTTCTGATATACCACTATTCCCCCTTTCTAACATCTTATGGGACATGCTACTTGGAGGTTCTATAAGATGGACTTCAAACTTATGATGTCCCACAGTGATTTCAGTATTTCTGTAAATTCTGCTCCTCCTACTGTCTCTGTTTCTTTGAGGGTTCCCAGCATCCTCTTAGCGGCACAGCTTTGAAATGTATTAGACTCCTCTCTATCCCTGGAAACTCATTCAAACACGGCACGACCCTGCCAATTTTACTTCCACAATTCATTGCAGATGTGCCCTTTTCAACATCAGCACCTTATTGCAGACCTCACTGTGGATTTCCACAATACCTAACTTAAATCTTCATCTCTTCCCTTTCTCTTGCAGCCCAGCCTGTAAATGGCCACCACAGTTATTTTCTAAAGGGCGGGTCAGAGCCTATTATTCTTAAATACATTCAATGGTACCCCTTAGCCTCTACGTAAAATTCAAACTCCTTAGACTACTTTTGATTCCCATGACCTGACTTCAACAAAACTTTTTTTGTTTGTTTCTCATTGTCCTTCCTTTATATTTTTCCAGTTCTTCTTCCCCTCTAGATTTTCTTCACCATTATCTCTACATGTCTAAAT
This sequence comes from Leucopleurus acutus, assembly GCF_964270905.1. Lineage (NCBI taxonomy): Eukaryota > Metazoa > Chordata > Mammalia > Artiodactyla > Delphinidae > Leucopleurus > Leucopleurus acutus. Next base: position 88,383,758 of record NC_139147.1, on the reverse strand, counting down.
CTACTCCTGTGTCAAGGCACCAATCAAATCCCACCTCTCCTCTAAAGCTTTTCCACATCCTCCTGCTGGAAGCAATCTTTTCTGCCTCCAAATACCTACAGTGCTTAATCTACACCTCTCCAATGGCACTTCTCACTTTTTATGTTAAAATATTTTTTTCAAGAACACTTTTGACAAGAATGTAAACTCCTTAAGCAACTAATGTAGTGCCTCGTGTATATTATGGCCCAAATTCATATGTAGACTTTTTAATCAATATTTTTTAAAATTGAAGTATAGTTGATTTACAGTGTTGTGTTAATTTCTGCTATACAGCAAAGTGATTCAGTTATGCATATATAAACATTCTTTTTTTATATTCTTTGCCATTGTGGTTTATCACAGAATATTGAATATAGTTCTCTGTGCTGTACAGTAGGGCTTGTTGTTTATCCATTCTATACATAAAAGCTCACATCTGCTAATCCCAACCTCCCGCTCCATCCCTCCCCCAACCCCCTCCCCCTTGGCAACCACCAGTCTGTTCTCTATGTCCATGATTCTGTTTCATAGATAGGTTCATTTGTGTCATAGTTTAGATTCCACATATAAGTGATATCATATGATATTTGTTTTTCTCTTTCTGACTTATTTAAGTTGAGTATCTTATTAGAGGAGATAGATACAAAAAAATTACATTTTATCCTGGAAGTATATCGGAAAGAACATATGAATTAGAGGGAAAATTTAGATGGGCTATTCTGGTATAGACTAACAAATTGCTGTAGAACCCCTCCTATACAAGCTTTCTAAAATGACATTGGTCAGTCATTTATTTTTAGCCCTTTCCAAGATTCAAGTTGTTGTTGTTGTTTTAATGTCTGTGAATCCAAGTAGCATCTTAAAATATTCTTTGCTGTTTATGACAAAAGCAAGATCATGTTAGAATACTTCTAGCTGACTTGTATGGATCCTTTATTATGTACTATATAATATATTAAAAGCTTATCATTAATTATCTCATTTAATTCTCACAGAAATCTGATGAGATCATATGATTTTCACTGTTTTTCAGATGGGAACATTGAGGTACTGATATGTTGAGTAAATTGTACAGGGTTAAACAGTTAATGAATGGAAATCCCAGAAAGTAAGCCAAAGTAACTTGACACTAAAATCTATCCATTAAGTCAGTATACTACACTGCCTCTGGTAGAGAAGAAAGAATATTGCACTTGGAGTTAGACAACTGTTTAATTCTGCCTCTACTATTTTACTGGTTGTGTGATTTTGAAAAATAATCACCTATCCTGTCTGAGACTCACTTCAATCTATAAATGGTTAAAATAATACTGGTCTGGCAGAGTTCTTAACAGAAATAAATAAAATAATATCTCTGTAACCCAACTCCAGGCTCCTTACCCTCAGAAGTAGCATACCCCTTTGGGAAAAAGAGGCTCTTCTCAGCTTAATCCTAAATTCTTCACTGCATGTTCCTTCCTAACTCCCACTCTCCGTGAGTCATCACTAACATCTAAGGCCTCCTGGAACATTAAAAAAATGGGACCCACTATAGCACATTCACAGCTATGTCCACTACTTAGTTCTATAGAGTATCAGAAGAACCTTTGAAATAAAAGGTTTTCTGTGTTTTCTGGTCAGATTCTTTGTGTATCCTGCAGAACATTCTCCTATTATTTCTGTATGTAATGAGGGATGGAATCAGTGATCAGTATGAGGATGTATTAACCTCATGGCTAAGACTGAGAGACGAAAAGATTTCCTCTTTCAGTTATATATTTCAGTGTCTAGTACAATGCCTAACACATAACAGATGTTCAATAAATATTAGTTGTCTTTCCTTGCTCTAGAAGGAAAAGAGTGATGTGTAATATTGAAATATTAAAAAGGAAAAACAATTCTCACACTCTTGTTGACTTTTTATTTTGCAACTTATTACAATCCAATGAAATGGGCACAAGACATAACCTCTATTGGTAAGTCTCAGTGGCTTGAAAGTATTTTTCCTTTCCTTGTTAATATATATTTGAAAATTCATTTGGATTAATATTTTAATATTACTTAAAAACAAAAATTAATTCCCAGCTCACAAAGCCAAAGTGTTCATTTTTCAAGAAAAACCCAACATATCAATTTGTCCTTTATGGACTGTTCTTTGGTTGTTGTAACTAAAAACTTATCACCAAATACAGGGTCACCTAGATTTTCTCCTATGTTTTCTTCTGGAAGTTTTTTAGCTTTGTGTTTTACATTTAGTCTATCATTCATTTTGAGTTAATTTTTGTGAAAGTTGTAAAATCTGTGTCTAGGTTTGTATGTTTGTTTGCATACGGATGTTCAGTTTGTCCAGCACTGTTTGTTGAAAAGACTACCTTTTCTCTGTTGAATTGTCTTTGCTCCTTTGTCAAAGATCAGTTGACAGTATTTGTTTGTCTATTTATGGGCTCTCAATGTATATAGTATCTAGATATCTATATATATATCTATTATTTTACCAGTACCACACTGTCTTGATTACTTTAACTTCATAGTGAGTCTTGAAATCAAGTAGTATGAGTCTTGTTCTTCAGTATTGTGTTAGTGATTCTAGGCTTTTTGCCTTCTCATATAAACTTTAGAATCAGTTTTTCAATATCTACAAAATAGCTTGCTGGGATTTTGACTGGTAATGTGTTAAAACTATAGATCAAGTTGGGAAGAACTGATGTCTTAACATCAAGTCTTCCAATCCTTGAGCATGGAACATCTATTTATTTAGATTTTCTTTAATTTATTTCATCAGAGTTTTATAGTTTTCCATATATAGCTCCTGTATAAATTTTGTTAGATTTATACCTAAGAATTTCTCTTTTTTTGGTTGAATATTGACTAGTACTAGTTTTCTATATTTTCAAATTCCATTTGTTGATTGCTTGTATGCAGGAAAGCCATTGACTTTTGTGTATTAACTTCTTATCCTGCAACTTTGCTATAATCACTTATTAGTTCCAGGAGATTTTTGGACAATTCTTTGGGATTTTCTGCATAGACAGTCATATCGTCTAAACAAAAAGTTTTATTTTTTCTTTCCCAAACTCTAGACCTTTCATTCTTTTTCAGGTCTTGTTGCAGTAACTAGGACTTTCAGCAGAATGTTGAGTAGGAGTGGTGAGAGAAAGTTCTTCCCTTGTTCCTGATCTTAGAGGGAAAGCAGTCAATTTATCCCTGTTAAGTATGATGTTAACTGTATATTTTCTGTACATGTTCCTTATCAAGTTGAGGAAATTCTCTTCTATTCCTAGTTTACTTAGAGTTTTTATCATGAGTGGAAAGATCTCATTTTTAAAGACTCAAAACTTTCCTCTTCACTTTTATTTTTCATCTCTGTACGTTTCCAAATTGTGCTTACTTATCCATTTTTATTTTTATACCCTTGGTTTCTAAAATGGTACAATTAAGCCATCTGGAGATTTTTTTATAAGATTAAATAGCTGGGATTTTGTCCCCAGGTAAAATAAATGACCAAAATCATGTGTAATAACATACAGTAGTTTATTCTAAGTATCTCTAAGATTTGTTTGGGGAAAAACAATCAAGATGGAGCTTCCGGTTTTTACAAACATGATTTTCATCAAGTCAATGCTATAGAAATACATGCATGTAACTTTGATATTGAGATTGTGAGAGTCAAATGATGAAAATAGTCTCCAAGTAAAAAAGCAAAGATTTCTCCTTTTTAAAAAGAGTTTACTTATCCATGAGAAATAGCAGTCTAATAGTTTGAATGTAGAATTAAAATAGAGATGGGACTTCCCTGGTGGTCAGTGGTTAAGATTCTGCGCTTCCACTGAAGGAGGTGCGGATTCGATCCCTGGTCAGGGTACTAGGATCCCACATGACGCACGGCGCGGCCACAAAAAAATAAAAATAAAATAAAATCAGAGTTCTAGCCAGGTTCATTAAGTAGCTGTATAATCTTGGACAAATCATCTGACATCTCTCGAGTTCTATGGTCTCATTTGTCAAGTGTAATGACAATAACACGTACCACCAACCACCACTGTGTGCTCCTACCCCATAGTGTTAATTCAGGGCTAAAGAATATGGTGGATGTGAAACTGCTTATAATTTTCAAGCACAACAGAAATGGAAAGCATTATTATTATTAGAAGTGTAAATTAGGAAGAAGGAGTTCTGACATTGTCTTATCAGATTTTTACACTTAAATTCCATCATTAATACAGTTACATTTTCCTGGGATTTCAAGTTTTTAGGTGAACTTCACTGCTAGGGTAAAAATTATACAGGGTGATCAAGACACTAAAGGCTAAAGTTTTCAAACATATCACCAATTTCAAGTCTGGCCTGATTACACTAGCAAGAAAACACAGTTGGCGTGTCAGTTTGTCTTATTTGATCTACTTTTTCTCCAGTCAAATGAGGTGACTGTCCATTTAGAACAGCTCAGAGTGGTAGATTTGAGTCAGAAGGTCAGAAATTCACCTGTGCTAAATGGTGTGGAAATAACCAGCTTTAGCTTTCCCCACTCACGCAAGATATTTGACATAACAAGTTATTTGCAGAATCGGTTATCCCTTCACATAGCTGACACTGAGCTCCAACCATGTGCCAGGTACCATGTAGGAAATACAGAGATAAAAAGACAAGGACCCTGTGCACATATGTATCATGGAATACAACTTAGCAATAAAAGGGTAAACACTACTGCAGGCAACAATCTGGATGAACCTCAAGGAAATTATGCTCAGTGAAAAAAAGCCAACCTCAAAAGGATATCTACTACATGATTTCATGAAATAACATTCATGAAAAAGCATAATTATAGAGTTGGAGAACATATTAGTGGTTGCTAGGGGTTGGGGATGGGAGTCGAAGGAATGGAGTGACTATAAAGAGGTCAGATGAGAGAGTTTTGTGATGATGGTACAGTCTTGTACCAACTTTTGTCTTGACTGGAGTGGTGGTTATACAAGGCTAAACATGTGATCAAGTTGTACAGGCTATATAAACACACACACACAAGTGCATGTGTAAATGATGGAAGCTGAATGAGCTCTAGGGATTGTACCAATGTCAGTTTCTTGGTTTTTATATTGAACTACAGTTGTGTAAAATGCTAACATTAGGAGAGACTGGGGGAAGGGTGCACAGGACATCCCTGGACATTTCTTTGCATCTTCCTGTGAATCTATAATTATTTCAAAATATGAAGTTCAAAAAAGACAAGATCCCTATAGAATATACAACACCAAGAGTGAATCATAATGTAAACTATGGACTTTGGGTAATTATGATGTGTCAGTGTAGGTTCATCAGTTGTAAGAAATGTACCACTTTAGTGGGGGATGTTGATAATGAGGGAGGCTATGTGTATGTAGGAGTAGGGGACATATGGGAAGTCTCTGGGCGTTCCTCTCAATTTTACTGTGACCCTAAAACTGCTCTTAAAAAGTTTTAACTTTTAAAAAATCAAAAGGAGAATAATATTTCGTGATGTAAAAATTATAAGAAATTTAAATGTTAGCAACCATAATAAAGTTTTATTGGAACACACACATAGACACACATACAAAGAGACAAGGTCCCTCCCCTCCAGGAGTTCAAAGTCAGGTCTCCTCAGTCTCCCTAGCTTGTAGAAATCAAAAATGTCCAGGAAAAGAAAAGCCTCAAATTTCAGTCCCTCCAGCCTGACCCTCTCAGGGTCTTACCCTGTTATTTCTGAGAGCCTTCAGGGATTCCTCACATGTGCTCCCTCCTCCCTCCTCAATCTCCATTGCTTACTAAGTCACCACGGCCTAGTTCTCAGATCTGAACGCCATCATCCCTGAAGAGCTCAGACTTTGTCCATAGAGCTACTAAAGGGATCGGCAACTGTCTTCTCCATCCCTCTTCACACCCCAAACCTCTCCATATCCAAGCGATTGCCTTCTCACAGACCACTTCCCCCAGTACAAACCAGCGTGTGACACATACCCCCAAGGGTCCACCAATACCGCCACCTCACCAACCACACCTGGTTGTCAGTAGGTTCCGATAGGAATGATAATGCCCAAAGTGAAAATAAAGTGCTTAACCAGAGTACCTAATTAGGGAAGGCCTCCAAGAAGGTAGTGCTTGACTGAGACTTTAAGGTAAAGGAGAAACTCTTCGGGGAGAAAGGAGGCAAGAAGAGAATTCCAGGCAAAGGGAACCTATGTGAAAAGACACTGAGGAAGCACTCTGTGGCCAAGAAAGAGAAATGGTGCATTTGTGGAACACTGACGTTGGTAGGGAGCCAAGGTAGAGGTGAGGACTGGAACCCAGCCATGATGATTTCCGAGGCCCAGGTTCCCCATGTCGCCACGTGACTAAGGAGCGTGCTCAGACACAGCTACACGAGTACCGCCGTGCGGTGTCACACCTCGGGCTTACACCCATCCTGAGATGTCACACCTAGGGCTGAGACCCGTCCTAGAACTCAACCAGCCTGACTTCACAGGCTGTCCTCAGCATGGGAGCAGCAGTGAGATGACTGAGGCTGAGAAGGGGCTGTTTTTGCCCCAGTGCTCTCACAGGCTGCCCTGAAGCTAAATGCATGTGTATGTGGGCATCGCCAGCTTTTCCTCTTGGCTTTGTGTCAGTTTCTGCTATAGACCCACCCTTCCTCCTGCACCCTATCCAAAGCTGCAAGGCAGAGCAGCAGGCAAATGCGGTATTACAGAGGCACTGGACTTGGAACCAGATGATCTCGGTATGAACCAAGGTTCTGCATCCCTTACAAGCTATGTGCATTTAGCAAGTTCATTTTACGAGCTTTGGTTTACCCACCTGTAAAATGGGGATAAGAATCTACCACATAGAACTCTTGTTAAATTAAGCGAAGTACTCTAAGTGAAAATGCCTTTCACAGGCCTTTGCCCCTAAGAGGTATGTTCTCATTTTTTTTTAATTTTGCGTTTCTTTTTCTAGTGGTAGTTCCCCTCCCTTGTTCAAGATCTAAGATTCTCATGTGTTCTCTCACTACTGATCATATTTGAAATTCTCCTAAAGCAAACCTCTAAGACAACAATTCTAGTGCCAGTCGTTTCTTTGGGAGGAGAAAGGAACACCTGGTGGGGGGCGAGGAAGCTAATTAAGGCTGGGCAGGAAGGGCAGCCTCTTCAGATCACTGATGTAGAATCACACCAGGACAACCCTAGAAGCCAGTGTAGAAGGACGCTTCAGAGAAAGCAGGAACTTTTATCCAGTCACTGGTTAGGGGCGCTCCTGGTGCAGTAAAATGTCACTTCTTTATAGAACCTCTGTCCTGCTGAGCAGTCCTGAGAAAGCCCATAGTTGCTCATGGCAGGCAATTGGAAGTTGTGTACTGAGATGGTAAGGGAGGGGATAAGGGTGAAGCACCCAGAACGAAAGGGTCTGAGAAACACACACGTCAGGTAATCAGTAGGTCTTAGTGTGTATATTTACCTTCCATAAGAAGAAAATTCATTAGACATTTAACAACTCTAATAGCAGACTTTCTGGCACACTTGGGTTGGGGGGTAACAGGTGTTTTATGGGGTCCTCCTGGAACCACATAATGAGGACACATATTTTTCCAGTAGGAGTAAGGAAAGCCTCCATCTGTGGCATCCATCTGCATGTATTAACCTACATCCAAAGTTATCATCACTTTCAATAGAGTTTCTGATATGAACACAAGAAAATGTGGTTTATATCACAAAAGGTGACAATGTCCAGAGAAATGGGTCTGGAAACATTTGTTTTCTGAGGGCATCTGTCTCCCTGCCTATAGATGATAGTCCTGGAGGGACAGTTTCAAGATCACAGGGAAATCAAACAGCTGTAGGGCAGAGCCTGAGGCACATTACCACCTGTGCTGGGCTGTAGACTCTATTAAGGCTCTGGAAACAGACAAGGATCTGGCAATAGCTCAATATCTGTGACACAGGTTGTAATGAATAATCAGGCACATTAATTTGTTTCCTCCAAATTATAAAGCTTGGTTTAACTCCTGGCTTCATTTTGGCCCAGGCTTAGCGTAATTTAGCTACGCAGGCCAGAAAAGAGTAGGCTGAATCTCTGAGGGGCAGATGGCATCTGTTCCTCTAATTTAAAGGAGGATGAAAAGGAAACAGTTAGGGGATGGTAGGGTGTAGCCCAGGGAAACAGGATGTTAGCTTTAAAGAAGTCAGGATCTGCTATTGTGAGTGCTGCTGAAGCAGCTCCTACAGGCCAGCAGATCTGAGCATTAGTCAGATAGGACTACAGAAGAGAGGGTGGTGGAAGCACTCTCTGGCGTCACTCTCCCAAACCACAGCTCTGGAGAGTAAGCTAACAGTGTGCCGGGCTGTTAATGAACTTGGTCTGCACTCTCTGGCATCAATCTCCCAAACCACAACTCTGGATAGTAAGCTAACAGTGTGTTGGGCTGTTAATGAACTTGGTCTGGCCATGGTGACAGAGTTCATTAGAGAACATTTATCCTCCACTCAAGAAGGAGAAAAATGACTTCGATAAAAACTATGCCAGCTCCACAGATACGTGATTTTTATTAAAAAGGCATTTTCAGTAGTAAAATTCATTACATATTCACATAATTAATCTGGATCCACCTCTCCCTATGCTATATTATTTTTGGATAAATGCTAGTAAGCTTTAAGGAAAACAAATATGATCCTACAACTATACTGTAATTGAAAATAGATGTAATAAAGAAGACAACCATATAGTTTGTTTATGTTTTGATTCTACCAGGTCAGTTTATAATCTATCCAGATCAAAGTCAAGGCCAAGCCTGCCTTCTGATGAATTGTTCTGCATTGCATGTATACTGATGCCCGTGGAAGAATGAGCTAAAAGGAGAAGATTCTTCTCAGGCAACTAAAGTTTATTACTTGTATGCTTTCTCTATCTTTCCCTCTTTATATTCTAGAAATACAGTGGAGGCAAAATTTGGAGACCAAAATAAATGAGAAAAAAAAGAGTGCATCAGGATCTGGCAATGTCTTGTAGAATCAAAACAACCTGAGTTAAAATCCTAGTGCCACCACTTTTAAGGGCAGAAAAGTTATTTAATTTTAAACCCTCTGAACCCAAGTTTCATCATCTATGAGACATGAATGAGAAAGCCTACATCAGAGTGTTCTGAGGATTAATTGAGAATATATGTTATTCACCTACAACGTGTTTAGTGCTTAAAGACAGTTAAGGAGCCTTCATTTCATGCTGTTCTGGATAACCAAATCAGTTTTATTTATTTATTCAATAAAGCATTACTGGACATCTAGCATGGGCCAGATGTAAGTTTTAGGTTCTGGGGATATAGAAATGAACAGTATGGACATGATCCTGACTGCCTTAAAGAAGGGAAGATAGTCATTGAAAAAATATTTGCTAACAATTCATGAAGAATAAGCATATTGTTTTAAGCCAAATGATTAAAGATATAGTGATTTATAATTATTTTTACACAGAGTATCAGTAATGCTTCAATATAATAATATATTAAAATAATTAATTTCATGTATACAGTATATATTGTTTTTTCTTTTTCCTTTTTTTCCTTTTTGACTTCAAGTGTACCAACTGAATTAATCATATTTCTCAGTTCATGACACATTCTCATTATAAGTACATACAAGGCTTATATTTATTCATTTAATCCCTATCAATACTCCCATTCCTCTCTTCATCATAGGCACTCACTCTAAAGTATTTAATATGTGTCCATTCATCCCACTTCTACACGTTCATTTAGAAATATATGTAATTCTTAAAATATATGTAGTAGTGTTGTTCATATGTGATATACAAAAAAGTATTATGTTATAAATAAGTTGTTTCTTTGTTCACTTAATACTCTTCTCTCTTCTAGAGAGAAGTATTCCTGTCTTCACATAAACCTAACTTATTACCAAGTGCTGCTTAGTATTCCATAGTATGCACAGATCACATTTTATTTACAGTATCTGTTCCCCTAGCGGTGGGCACCTGAGTTGCTTTCCTTCCTTGCTGCTATAAGCAATGTGACAAATAAATATCATCACACATATATCCTTATGAATCTGCTAAAGAGTTTTTTGGTGTGTACACATAACCAAGCATCAGATTTTACACACTTAATGTCACAGATGGATTGCTGTATCATTTTCCAATCCCCCATATCCTTGCCAAGGTATGGCATTATTTGATGTACTAATATTTATGTCATCTGATGGTTATAGTGTAGTATTTCATTGCTTTTTAAATTTGCATTTCTCTAAATAATTGTGATATTGCTCATATCTTAATATTATTATTAGGTTAATTATATCCCTCAGTTCATGGCACATATTCCATCCTTTAAATACCACTGCCCATACTTCTATGAGGTTTCCTCCCATTTCTTACTGATTTGTAATTACCTATATGGTTTAGATGTTACTACTCTTTGTCTGTTTTACACTTTGCAAATCACTGCTCTTGGTTTGTCATCTTCTGATAATTTTGCATGTGGACTATATTCATTGACTATAATCCATGTTTCAATGTAATTAAATCTTTCAGCTTTGCCCTTTATGTTTTAAGCTCTGGCCTTGTTCCCCACCTAAAAATAAACAGAGAATATCTGTGTATTCTCAAACATTGCCTTCTATTACTTTTATATTTTTACTATCTGCTTTTGGAAATTATTTCAAATAGATGTGTTTTTACATATGATATGAGGTAAGGATTCAACTTTTTTTTCATTATAATGAGCCAATTCTCCTAACATCATCTGTAAAATCTGAGATAATCTATGAGATTAGTTAGACAATTTTCCCTTTTATTTCTATTTCCTAAAAACACTTCCATAAGTTAGAAACTACATCTTTCTTGTAAGCTTGGTTCTCATCTGTGGAATATGCTGAATGTGGAGGCTATAGGTTATGGATCTAGCCACGTCTCCTTCTTCTTAAACCAATTTTAGAATTTTATACATTTCCAGAAATGTATCCATTTCCTTTCATTTGATCTTATTGGCATGTAGTGATTCACTAAATTCTTTTTATTTATTTTAAATTTATTTTTTGTTGTGATAATTTTCCTTCTTTCATTTTGGACTTCAAGTATTTTCATCTTTTTATAAAATTAGTTTTGCCATAGGTTGATATCTCTTGTTTGTCTTTTCAATGGTCTTATTTATGCACACTTATAAAATATTTTAAACTGAAGGGCAGAAAAGCATCTCACATCAACATAGGCAGGATTCTGCTGAAATAGTATTTATAGGAAAATTTATAGTTTTGAATATATTTATCACAAAATAAGAAGGACCAAAAATTTGAACTGAACATTTAACTTAAAGGAACAATAGAGCAAGCCCAAAGAAATAAGAAGAAAAAAAACAATAAAATTAATAACAAAAATCAATAGATATAGAAAGACAACAAAAAATAGTGAAAATCAACAATTTATACTTTTTAAAATGCTTTTACATATACGACATTTCTTGGGGCATGACTTTAAACTATAGACCAGCAATTGGACTTTTAAAAAAGAAAAGCTCAGATTTTTGCTATTTGCTTTCACTGTTTTGTTTTTTTAAATGTTGAGCATTTTGTTGAGGAAAACCATAGAGGCAAAGATACTTCAATCAGCAAAAGGCAAAGTGAAGCTTTATTACTGTTCTTGTTGAAAGATGGTATAGAATACTTGTTTAAAGGGTAGGCTCTATGTTCAACCTGAATAGTTTCAATGTTTGGCTCTGCCACTTCTTTGCTGTGTAATCTCAGGCTCTCTAAGCCTCAGTTTCCTCATTTGCAACATGAGGAGCATAATGGTTTCTACCTCAGAGAGCAGTTATAAGAATTAAATAAGATAAAGTAGTATATAATGTGCTTAGCATAATGTTCAGTAAAATGTTAACTCTCTCTCTGTGGGTCTTAGTAAACTGTATTATATTTAAATACCCCCTTCCATGAAAAAGAGAATCTTGGACAAACTAAGAATGTACGCTTGAGTGTTAATTTTAATTCTCTCATAAATGTTATAGCACTGTGTAAATAAGAATATATCCAAATCCAGTCTTCAAGTGGTGTAAGGCAGCTTCAAACCATAGGTGAGAAATTCAATGACAAACTGCTGATGCGGAATGATCTCAGAGTTTTATCCACAATAAGTAGACAGTGGAATGAGAAATAACACAAAACAGCTCTAGTCAACATGGAGTGTTGAGAAATTGAAAGGGAAAGCGTTTTAAAGTAATTGGAAAAGAATTACACACCTACAAGGGCAAGTAGAGATCCTCCCTTGGTTGATTTTCCTTTGAGCTTCTGCAGTGTTTTCTAAAGATTATTCTCAAGAAAAGATAGAACAAGACAGATAAAAAATTTGGGAAAAAAGACAGCCCACAGAATACATCACAGCGCTGTTCTTTACTGGCCCAAGGAGTGGGGTTTCCAGAGAGGCAAGGAGGGTTCAGGCCCTGGGATCGAGGCAGCATCAGCTAAGAATGCCCTGCTAGGCCCTCAGTCCCAGAAAGCACACTTCAGAGGCAGGTGCCTCAGTCCTCTGAGACTTTCCCCACAGCCCCATGCTGGAAAGTTATTTTTGTAAAGCACAGGAGCCCAGACTTCTTGAATTTTACAACCTGCCATCAGAACTCACTTTCTTTACAGGGAAAACAGGTCTGCATCCCGGCAGCTGTCAGTCCCTTTAACAGGAGATGGAACAGTAATGAAACCAAGTGGGACTGGCACATTCTCCATAAAGGAGGCCGCAAAAGGCATATTGTTACCTTTTTGAAAATGGCAACAATCGTCTCATATCCAGACATGTAAATATACTACAAACATGATAAAAGTAGGCTTACATGTAAACATGATCTAGAAAAGTGCCAACTAAGACCTCAATTATATTACATTAATATAAATGGGAATCTCTGTATAATTTCTTCTGAGACATCTCCATGTTCTACTAAACGTGTATGAAACTATTTCTGACAAATAAACTCCAGCAGAAATGGAAGTTAAGAGTTTCAGAATTGGTTCTCCAGGAACAGGCAAGTTCATTTCTCTAGTAGGTTAATAAGCATTAATGCTAATAAATGGTGAACTGAAATGATATTCCTATAAAGTGGAAATGATCACCTGAGAATTCATCTGAATAATGGCATTATAGCATATGTCAAGAATGTGTTAATCAGTCTAACAGAAAAGGGGACAGTGTGGTCTCACAACCATCTTGAGGAATGCTGTACTCACCTCAGCCAATATTCTAAGTCTCATGTGTGAAGCTTAAATAGCATATACCAAAATGATTAAAACGTGCCATCCTTGAAGTAACAGAGACAAGAAGCAGGCACAGCTGAAGAAAAACTAAGGTACTCAGTGAAACCCAAATGCAAACTGGGCCTCTCATAGTTTGCACTGGCTGAGCATCTACTGTGTGCTGGCCCTCTGCTTGCCTGCCAGATGCTCTCAGTCTCTCAGTCCCTCAGCTGTCACTCCATCCCTGCAAAATGCAAAAAATAAGACTCACAGGGTGGAAGCAACTTGCCCAAGGCCACACAGCCAAGAAGTGGCAAGGCACCTACTGATTCCAGAGCCTACATACCTTCCCTCCTGTTATGCTGCCCCCCCAAAAGGCCCCACACCACATATGACAGGCCTCTGAATTCATTTTTCCAGGCTCCCAGGGTTCACGTCTAATTGCTCTGCATCCTTTGTAAGGTGACATAAGTGTTGTTTTAGTTGCTAGTCCTCAGTCACTTCAGCTTGGTTCAAGGTCTCTTGCTCTCAGCCTATGGCTTTACCTTTGGAGGTTGACTTACCTGGGAACAAACCCCACCTCTGCCCCTATGTGACATTGGTCAAGCTATATCATCTCTCTAAGCCTTGTGTTTTCACCATAAAATGGGGATAGCTATACCTACTTCATAGGAGTCCACTTTAAAATGAGGTAACTTAGCACATAGCAAGCTTTCCAGCAATGCATGAAGGCTGCCATTGTGATAGTGGCCTGTCATCAGCTAGGCTTTTGCTCATAATTAACATTTTGTTCTATACTTTCCCAAGTTTCTGACCTTGGCCTGGCCTCTTTTTAACATTACTTTTGTCTTGGAACTGGTACTTTAGAACCCAATCGTACATGGAAATAGTCCAGGAAAGCAAAACAAGGAAAGCAAGAGAAGAAAAATAAGAGGATGGGAGGAGAAACAGTCATCACTGGCTTCAAAACTTAAGATCTTGTCAAAAAGATGTCATTTTTCCAGCCCATTTCTCAAACTTCCAAAGTGTGCACTTGAAGAAACAGGTTTTCCTCATAATATCACCAGTAAGCTGCTAGTCTTTTTATCCCTGAGGAGTTTAGTCAAAGCCATCTGTTCATGAGTAATAAGTAGACCTTTATTATTGAATCAGGACGAAGTCATCCCTTCTTTATAACCTTCTACCCTTTTCTCTGGCAATGGTTTAAAAGCTGAGTTTCTTCCCTGATTAACTGATGTATGGTTGGTTACCTCCCAATCTAAATGGAATGTATGCCAGACAATGAAAGGAAAGCCCAGAGGGCCATGCCTCCTGCTTTTGTTGCTTCGCCCCAAGCCTCCTATAGCTAGTACCATAGTGTGCACATAGTATATTACTCAGTAAATGATGCTCAAAATAATGATAAACTTAAAGGACTGTTCAGACAACTACACCAAAGGCTTATGGTATGCCCAGAATGTTATCTTCCTGAATTAGGATGCCCTCACTAAGTCTGGCATGCACAGTGCTGAGTGAACAGGAATCATGCCTGGAAGACAGCTCCCACCCCATCAGACCACTGTGAATACCAAGTTACTTCTTCAGGCAGACGCATGAGCTTGGGCCTCAACAGAAATCCAATACTGCAGTGAAGGGCACTCAGAAGTCACATATTTCCTTCTGGTCCCTCTTCCTGCTAACGGAGCTTTGCAAAGCAATGAGCTAAAGGTGTTTTTAACATTTCAAATAGCGAAGTCAGTTAATCCGTGAAGCATTAACACTGTAATTCTGTGCATGTTTCCAGAATGGAGGCCAGATCCAATGTGACAACTGCCAGGTGAAAATCACAGAAGCATAATATTATGCAATTTGATTTCAAGGCAGAATGTTCTAAATCCTCAGGTTGCCAGCCAGGCAAAGCATCTGTGAAGAATAAACCCACTCTTAGACATGGAGGTCCCTCAGATTTAAATATTTGGATGAATATTATGAACTCTGAAAGTTAAAGCCCTCAACATGTTCCTAAAAACTATCATTCTTAAAAGTTTAAATTTCTCCAAATAGCAATATTAGTTGTTTGATGTAAATTTCACAGAATCTTGAAACCTTAGATCTAGGATATTCATGAGACATTATATGATGAAACTCCCTTTGTTTATAGTAAAGAAATTGAAACTTAGAGGAATATAATTTGTCTAAGCTCACCCAGTTAGCTAATATCAGAGCCAATATGTGGTCCCAAGTTGGTCAGTCCCTAGGTTCCATAGCTCAGCTGATCTGCACACTCAGATCCACATGGGCTTTGTGAGCGAGCTACTCAACTTCTGTTGGAATGAGTAATTCCTATTTCATAGGGAAGTTATGTTAATTAACTGAGACAGTGGATGCAGCACATGGCCCATCATAGCACTATATAAATGGTAGCTGCTGCTATCATCATTATCATTACCGTTATTATCCAACGTACAATTTAAGTCTCACACAATTTCCTGTCATGAGTAAGTCTGGTTGTATTTTTAGGAGACCCCTTCTGAGCAGTGGATGGAGCCTGGAATTGATGTTTCTATCAATTGGCTAGGGTTCCAGCAGGTCTGGCACTAGTCTCTTACCAAGTTACAGCCTTCCTTCTAGCCTACATGAGAGCCTTACGGCCATGAGAATGAGCATAGCTTTTGAATCAGAGAGTTCTGAGTCTTGATCCAGTTCTGTCACTTATTTTACTGAGCCTCAGTTTTCTCCTTTCTTACGTAAAGAAAATAGTACCTGTACTACAGAGTTTGTAGAGAAGACTAAACAAAATAATATAGTGATGTCACCAATATGGCAAAGTAGATCATCCCCACCTTCACTCCCTATCACAAGAAGAACAACTAACAACTGTTCAAGAACAAGACACCACTGAGAGAAACCTCAACACAGGGGTGAGGGTGTAGCACCCCCCTGCACCGCAGAGACCAAGAGAGACTATATTAGAAGGGTAAGAGAAGCAGCTACACATTGACTGAATTGTTCCTCCCCCAGGCCAGCACAGCACCACATGGAGAGATCTCCCCTGAGCCTCTGGTTCCTCCAGTGGGAAAAGAGAACCCAGGGGGACAACCAGCATTGGGGTCACTTTGTGGGAGCCCCTACTCTGATTTTACACCATAGGGATTGCAAAGAATCTTCAGGCTCAATCTCTGGGAATCTGACTGTGACGGAGAAGTGGGGAGGGGCTGGCAACAAACAACACAGGGATCTTGGCAGACTGAGTTCACACCTGCAGTGCCCAAGTAGTGATCCCAATCAGTGACTCTGCTCATCTGCAGAACCAAATCCGGGGCACACTCTGACCTGGGAACTTGGCAGGATGCTAATCTGCCTTATTCAGATCCTCAAATGAGGAGTTTTGCCAGCCCTAGAGCCTGGTTTGCTCATGTCCAGGCAAAGAAGCTGAGACACAGCCCCATCCACTGTGGAGAATGTCTTCTGGCCCCTTATGACCAGAAGGGCTGGTGGCAAGTCCTAGAAGCTGTGTGGCCCAGTGGTGCTCCAGCCAGCAGGTGGTCAGGCAGAGCTGACTGCCTCCAGAGCAAAGCCAGTACCAAGCGTGGAGGGTTCACATGCTACGCACAGGATTAATTCATAGCCAAGGCTTAATGTAGCTCCTGGAAACTTTCCCAACCAAAGAGCCTATTGGAAACGGAGAGCAGCCTAGAGCAGCCCCTCCCCTTCGTGCCCTGGCAGAGGAGCTGAGATATAGTCCCACCGCTGTGAAGAATGTCTTCAGGCCCCATCTGACCAGAAGGGCTGGTGGCAACTCCCAGAAGCTGTGCAGCCAAGTGGTTTTCAAGACAAGAGAAAGGCAGGAAAGCTTATAGTTTGCAAAGAAAAGCCAGTGGCCCTGTTCAACCAGGGAACCTGGGGTGTGGGTCAGCTTGAGTTAAGACAACAAAGAGCTTTACAGGCTTTAGAGTTGTTTCCCTACCGTGCCCAGGCAGGGAATTTGTAGCCCCACTCATTGCTGAATACAGCCTCAGCCTGTTTGACCAGGGACCCTAACCAGAACACACAGGAAACTGTGTAGCACATTCAACAGCCCTACATACAGTGGCACTTGAACAAAGAGCACAGTCCATGGCTTCCCCCATCTGCAGAGCAAAATCAGTGGCCTCACCTGACCGGGAATTCAGTGCACATTCAGGTCTAATTTGGTTCCCCAAACAATGAGCTGTACAAAACCTGGGTCCTGTCCTGCTGCCCTGCCAGGGCAGGGAAGCTAATTCATACCCCAACTGCTACCGAATATGGTACCCAGTCCCAGCCATCTATTAGAGCCTGACCAGAGAATCCAGACAGCTGCAGAGCCCATTGTCCATCCTGACTTGGGTAGGGAACCAAGCCAGCAATCCTATCCAACTCCTCTCAGCCAGAGGCACACTCCCCTCATCCCTGTCCTCAGTTCAAACAGTTGCCTCCCCTCAAAATAGACCATAATAGCAGGTCCCACCTGCCCAAGGACATTACCAACAGACACACACAGTAACCCAAACTGAACTGACTGGTGAAGAACTGTCTCTGCCAAAGCAAATGTGCAAAGTCTGGAAGAGGAGCCCAATTTATCAAATGCACAGATACTAATGTAAGGAATTAAGGATCACAAAAAGTCAGGTAAATATGACACCACCAAAGAAACTAATAAAGCTCCACTAACTGACCCTAAAGAAATGATCTATGAACTGTTAGACAAAAAATTTAGAATAATCCTCTTAAGGAAGTTTAGTAAACTACAATAAAACACAGACAACTAAATGAAATCAGGAAAACAATGCATGAACAAAATGAAAGTTTGACAAGAAAAGAGCAACCATCAAAAACAAACAGAAAACAAAAACAAAAAAACCAGAAATCCTGGAGTTGAAAAATACAATAACTGAACTGAAGAATTTAATAGAGGGTTTCAAAAGTAGATATGAAAATGTAAAAGAAAGAATCAGTGACCTGGAGGATAGGAATTAGAAATTACTCAAAGGAGCAAAACGAAAAAAGAGTGAAAAAGAGTAAAGGAAGACTATGGGAATTATGGGTCACAATGCAAAGAAACAAGATTCACATTATGGGAATTCCAGAAGGAAAAGAGAAAGAGAAAGGAACAGGAAGTATAGTTAAAACAATAATGGCTGAAAACTTCCCAAACCTGGAGAGAGAAATGGACATCCAGATACACAAGACCCAAAAGATCACAAATAGGCTGAACCCAAATAAGACTACATTGAGACACATTATAATTAAATTGTCAAAAGTCAAGGACAAAATAAGAATTTTAGGAGCAGCCAGAGAAAAGAGAGAAGTTACATAAAAGGGAACCCCCATACAACTATCAGAGAATTCTCAACAGAAATTTTTCAGTCCACAAAAGAATTAAATGGCGTAATCAAAATATTGAAAGAAAATAACTGTCAACCAAGAATTCCATACCCAGTGAAGCTGTCCTTCAGAAAGGATACAGGAATAAAAACTTTCCCAAGCAAACAAAGGCTGAGGGAGCTCATTACCACCAGACCTACATTACAAGGAATGCTAAATGGAGTTCTTTGAAAGAAAGTAAAAGAACACTAATTAATATTATAAAAAACATAAAAAGGTAACATAAATCTCACTGGCAAGGGTAAGTAGATAGTCATAGTTAGATTCTGCAATATAGTAATAGTGGTGTATAATTCACTTACAAATCTACTTTAAAAGTTAAAAAAAGAACATAGCAGAAGTAATCATAACTGCAATAATATGTTATTAGTTACATAATATTTTTTAAAAACATGTAAATTATAACAGCAATTAGCTAAAATGTGAGGGGGAGGAGAAGGAAAAGTTTACAAATTCTACTGAAGTTAAGTTGTTATCAGTTTAAAATAGTGTTTTATAAGTTTAAGATATTTTATGTAAGCCTCATGGTAACCACAAGGGAAAATCCTGTAGTAATTACAAGAAGAACACAGTAAAGAAGTCGAAGCATACTGATACCAAAAGACATCAAAACACACGCAAAAAAGACAGCAGGATAAGGAACAAAGAGCAATGAATCTATACAACAACCAGAACAATTAACAAAATGGCAATAGTAAATCCTTACCTATCAATAATTACTTTAAATGGATAATGGATTAAATTCTCCAATTACAAAACATAGAATGACTGGATGTGTATTAAAACCAGATCCAACAATACACTGCCCACAGGAGAGTCATTTTAGCCTTAAAGATATTCATAGACTGAGAGTGAAGGGATGGAAAAAGACCTTTCAAGCAAATGGTAATCAAAAAAAAAAAAAAAAAAAGCAGGGGTAGCTATACTTATATCAGACAAAATATACTCTAAACTAAAACTGATTTAAAAAAAAGACAAAGAAGGTCATTATATAATGATAAAGGGTCAATATATCAAGAATATATAACAATTATAAATATTTATGCACCCAACAGCAGAGCATCTAAATATATTAAGGCAAAAACAGAGCTAAAAGGAGAAAAAAACAATAATACAATAATGGTTGAGAACTTTAACACACCATTCTCAACAATAGAGAGATCATCTAACAGAGAATCAAAAAGGAAACAGCAGATCTGAACCACACTATAGACCAATGGACCTAACAGACACACAGAGAACACTTTATCCAACAACAGCAGAAACATTCTTCTCAAGCACACATGAAACATTTTCTAAGATAGATTATATGTTAGGCCACAGAATAAGTCTTAGCAAATTCAAGAAGACTGAAATCATACCAAATATCTTCTCTGACCACAATGGCACGAAACTAGAAATCCACAACAAGAAGAAAACTAGAAATTTCACAAACATGTGGAAATTAAACAACACTCTCCTAAACAACCAGTGGATCAAAGAAGAAATTAAAAGAGAAATAAAAAGTTTTTTGAGACAAATGAAAATGGAAATACAGCATGCCAAAACATATGGGATGCAGCAAAGGCAGTCTTAAGAGGGAAATTCACAGCAATAAGTGCCTATATTAAGAAGCAAGAAAAATCCGAAATAAACAACCTAACTCTATGCCTTAAGGAACTGGAAAAATAAGAACAAACTGAGCCCAAAATTAGCAATAGAAAGTAACTAATAAAGATTAGAGCAGAAATAAATGAAATAGAGAACAGAAAAACAATACAGAAGACAGTCTCTTCAATAAATAGTACTGGGATAATTGGATATTCACATATGAAAGAATGAAACTGGATCTATATCTTATAGCACTCACAAAAAGTAACTCAAAATGCATTCAAGACTTAAATGTAAGACCTGAAACCATGAAACTTCTAGAAGAAAACATAGGAATAAATTTCCTTGACATAGGTCTTGGTAGTGAT
Organism: Leucopleurus acutus; assembly: GCF_964270905.1. Classification (NCBI taxonomy): domain Eukaryota; kingdom Metazoa; phylum Chordata; class Mammalia; order Artiodactyla; family Delphinidae; genus Leucopleurus; species Leucopleurus acutus. The sequence goes on along the minus strand of NC_139147.1, from coordinate 88,363,204 downwards.
TTTTTGGATATGACACCTAAAGGACAAGCAACAAAATTGAAAATAAGCAAGTGGGACTACATCAAACTAAAAAGCTTCTGCACAACAAAAGAAACCAAATACAAAATGAAAAAAATCCCGGAATGGGAAAAAATATTTGAAAACCAAATACCTGATAAGGAGTTAATATTCAAAATATATAATAAACTGACACAATTCAAGAGCAAATAATAATAACAACCCAATTAAAAATGGGTATGGGATCTGAAGAGACATGTCTTCAAAGAAGATATACAAAAGGCCAACAGGTACATGAAAAGATGCTCAATATCACTAGTCATTAGGAAATACAAATTAAAAGCACAATGAGATATCACCTCACACCTGTTAGAATGTCTATCATCAAAAAGGCAAGAATTAACAAACTCTGCTGTGGATATGGAGAAAAGGGAATGCTTGTGCACTGTTAGTGGGACTGTAAATTGGTGCAGTCACTATGGAATACAGTATGGAGGATCTTCAAAAAATTAAAAATAGAATTACCATATGATTCAGCAATTCCACTTCTGGGAATATATCCAAAGGAAACAAAAACACTAACTTGAAGAGATACCTGCACCCCATGTTCATAGCAGCATTATTTACAATAGCCAAGACATGGAAACAACCTATGTATTCATTGATGGATGAATGGATAAAGAAATTATTCAGCCATAAAAGACAAGGAAATCCTACCATTTACAACAACATGGATGGACCCTGAAGCCATTATACTAAGTGAAATAAGTCAGACAGAGAAAGACAAATACTGTATGATCTCATTTATATGTGAGATCTACGAAACAAAAACAAAAAACAATCCAAACTCATAGAGAAAGGGATCAGACTTGTGGTTACCAGTGGCAGAGGGTTGGGGGAGGGAGAATTGCAGGAAGGTGGTCAAAAGATACAAACCACCAGTTATAAGGTAAATAAGTACTAGGGATGTAGTGTGTAACACGATGACTATAACTAACACTGATGTATGATAGATAGGAAAGTTGTTGCAAGTAAATTCTAAGTGTTATCACAAAGAGAATTTTTTTTCTTTCTTCTTTTCTTTTTTATTGTATCTATATGAGAAGATGGATATTTGCTGAACCCACTGTGATGTATGTCAATTATTCACAGTATATATATACATCAAACCAACATGCTGTATGCCTTAAACATACATAGTGATGTATGTCAATTATTTTTCAATAAAACTGAGGCCAAAAAAAGAAAATAATAATGTGTGCAAAATGCTTAGTAAAGCAGCTGACAATGGTGGGCACTCAATTAAATCACCATTATTTTTATTATTATGGACATTCCCTATCACTGTAATAAGACTTCTGTCTTGGGTTCTGAACTTTTACCACCAGGGCCCTTTCCCAAGAAGGACAGCGTAGAACCAGGGAACAGCCACCCACTTGACTCTGAGTGTAATAAAAGCTTGTAAATTCTAGCAGCCAAGTCTCTCACAGCTGACAAAACTCTCTCTTCTTGGCCAACACAGTAGTAATAGTTTCTTAGTCCGTTCAAGCTACTATAACAAAATATCATAGACTGGGTGGCTTATAAACAACAAAAAGTTATTTCCCTCAGTTGGAGAGGCTGGCAGTCTGAGATCAGGGTGCCAGCATGGTCAAGGGAGGGCCCTCTTCCGGGCTGCAGACTTGTTGTGTCCTCACATGGCAGAAGGGTCTAGGGAAATCTCCACAGCCTCTTTGATAAGGGCATTAATCCCAATCTTTTTTTATTTTTAATGTAAACTTTGTTATGTCACATTATTTAAAAATTACTCAAAATGAATTACAGAAATAAATGTGAAATCTGAAACTATAAAACTTCTAAAAGAAATCATAGGGAAAAGTTAGAGACCTTGAGTTTGGCAAAGTTTTTTAAACTATACTATAAAAAACAAAATAAATAGACCATTAAATTTGGTTCATTCAAATAAAAACAAATTGTTCTTCAAATATTGTTGTTCTCAAAGGAAAGGCAAGGGTTAGATTGAGACAAAACGTTTGCAGAAGCTATACTGGACAAAGGATTTGTATCCAGAGTATAAAAAGAACTTTACAAGTTTATAAGAATGCAAATAACCAGATCTAAAAGTAACAAGCTATTTAAACAGATATTTCAAAAAACAAAGATGTACAGATGACAAATAAGCACAGATAAAGATGCTCAACCTCTTTAGTCTTCAGGTAAATGTAAATTAAAAACACCATAAGATACCAACACACTCTCACTAAAAATTAAAAAGACTGACCATATTAAATGTTTGTGAGGATGTGGAACAAGTAGAACTTTGATACACTACTTGTGGGAATGTAAAATACAGCTATTCAGGGAATAATCTTAACAGTTTCTTAAAAAGTTTCATGTATATCTGCTATTCCATTGTTAAGTATTTACTCAAGAGAAATGAAAGCACATCCCTGACCAAAGAATTGCACATGAATGCTCATAGACACTTTTTGTAATATACAAAAACTGGAAACAAACTAAATGTCCAACAACAGATCAAAACCAAATTTATGTACATCCATGAAATGGAATACTATTCAACAAGAAAAATGTATGCATTACGAACACAAACAATAACTTGATGGACCGCAAAATGATTGTGAGTGAAAATAGCCACACTAAAAAGATTACATTCAGTAAGATTTCACTTACATAACATTTGAGAATTTTATAGAGCTAATCTATAGTGACAGAAAGGATGTCACTGGTGTCAGGCTTAGGCAATGGATGGACTAATCCCAAGCTTAAGGGTAGAGCCCTCATGACCTAACCACCTCCCAAATGCCCCACTTTCTGATATCATCACCTTAGGGATTAGATTTCAACATATGAACTTGGGGGGTGGGGACACATAGGCCATACCACACTTATTATCTACTCTGTAGCAGGTTAAGTGTTAAGTATCTTTCTTACACAATCACTAATTCTCTAATAGAACCCATGAGCTGGTTCGATGAATCCCATTTTACAGATGAGCAAACCGAGGCTCAGAGAGGTTAAAATGATTGCTCAGGGCCACAGAGGTAGTAACTGGCAGGGCCAAGACTCCAAAACCTGCTCACTTGTCATTAGGCCCTGTTGCCTCCTATATATAGTGCCTGACCCAGCATCTCGCACTCCCTATACTGAGGCCTCCATGAGATCCATTATAATAACCTGATTCCTCAGACAGATCCTTCCATCTCCCTCTAACAGCATTACATTGTCCCCCCGAGGTATTATGAACTTACAGAGCTCTATATCAGGGGTTAGCCATCTTTTTCTATAAAGAACCAGACACTAAATATTTTAAGCTTTGTGGGCTATACAGCCTCTGTTGCAACCACTCTACTCTGCTTCTGTAGTGTACAAGCAAACACTGCTTGTGGCTATCCTTCTATAAGACTGGAGAGATTCCATGAAAGAATCTGGATGTCATGAAGGAGGCAATGTTTCAGGCAGAGGAAGCAGCTGCTGAGATTACTAGGAAGCTGGAGAAACAGGAGAAGAAATGCTTGAAGAAGGAAAAGAAACAGCTGGCTGCAGCTGCCCTGGCTTCTTCAGAAAACAACAGTAGTACTCTGGAGGAATGTGAGGAGACAGATGAAAAGACCCAAAAAGAAGAAGAAGCAGAAGCCCCAGGAGGCTCTTCAGGAGAATGGAAAACCCATCTGTCTCCTTCTCCAAACCCAAGAAAAAGAAACCTTTTTCCAAGGCGGATCTGGTTAGTAAGTGATATTGAACAGACAGCTGGCAGTGGAAGTCTTCCCAAGAGGAAGAATCTTTCCCCAAAGAGGAACCAGTTAGTGACCCTGAAGAGTCAGGAAACAAGAGTGTCTCCAAGAAAAAGAGGAAATCCTCTTCCAAGGAGGAGCCACTCAGCAGAGGACCTGAAGAGGCTGCTGCCAGCAAGAGCAGCAGCTCCAAGAAAAAAAAAAAAAAGCTCCAAAAGCTGTCCCAGGAAAATCAGAATGGACATGTCCCTAGTGGGGCATAACTTGCTGAGATATTTCCCAACCCACCCCCTATAGCCCAATAAAAATAAAAACAAATCCACAAGAAAAAAAAAAAGTAACTTGGTCTTCCAGCATATCAGGTAGGTATTACTGTGTATAACACCACCTCAAAATATAGTTGTTTAAAAACAGTAATTATTTGTTCCTAGTTCTTTGGGTCAGTGATTTGGGCTGGGCTCCGCTGAGATGGTTCACCTCTGCCCCGTGCAGTGTTGGCTGGGCTCACTTATATATATATCTAGGAGGGCTAGGACAGCAGGGCCTCTCTCCATGTGGTCCATGTGGTCTCTCATCTTCAAGGAGGCTAGCCCAGACTTCTTCACTTAGTAACGAGAGGGTTCTCAGTGAGCAGCCACAAAAGGCAAGCCTCAATGAGTAAGCAGTCTTCAAACCTTTTTTTATGTCACATTGCTGATGTTCCAAGCCTAGGGTCAATATGGGATAGAACTCAACAAGGCTATGCACACAAGAGGCATGATTCCTTGAGTCATTACTGTAATACGTTAGCTTACACGTATGAGTGTTCTGTGTGAATCTAAGACATTGTAAATTCAGATCCCATGCTCTTAATCACCCCACCACACTTGCCTTCAAGAAAATTCCCCCTAATATTTTCTAGATGATGTCAGTTTCTTTATTAATTCTTAAGCTGCCACCTCCTGAAACATGAAGACATTGCTGATCTCATCTCCAAATGATTTCTTTCTGACTTAGAGCTACCATGAACCTCATTGTAAGTTTCACAAAGTACAAATTAAAGACTGATTATTTTTCACTCCTTAAGTCATTCATATTATTAGAAAGTGAATTTAACATAATTGCTCTCTAGGGACCTAGCTCATACCAAAAGTGGCATCAGTGAATTGAAAGACAACAGTATTACCTCACTTTGTATAACACTTTAACTGTCAACACAGGACTTTCAGAGAGAAAGTACATTTGGGCTTTCCCTCTGGGCATCTGGGAATGCTAGCAGTATGGGAGGAGGGTCAAGTTTGGAAAGCCACTCGGAAGATAGGGTATGGAGAACTTTATATGTCACACTAAGGAGTTGGGGAACTTTAATGGGAGTAAAGAATGGATGACATAATCAGATTGGTATTTTAGGAAGATCTCTCAGACAACAGAGGGTAGGATGGATTCAAGTGAGCAGAGACAAGCAAGGAGACCGACTGAGAGGCTTCTACAGTAGTCTGGATGAACGCCTGTAAAAACCCAAGTCCAAGTGACAGAGGGGATTGCTCTGATGTCAGACAACCCAGCCATATACTCCTGTTTGCTGAAGGATGTGGTTTTTTCCCTTTCATCAAGAATGGCTGAATAATAGAATCATGGCAGTGAGGTGGAGAGGTAGAATACAAAGATCGGTCTGTTTGCTGTTAACTATCAGGGATCCTCTGTACCCAGAGGATTAAGAAAGGACTCCCCATACCCTGAAATTTATGTCCTCCACTGCCCTTAATATAAATCTCCCACAGTTAAAAGAAAAAAAAGAAAGAAAGAAATTGCATTGTCATGTAAACAATAGTGGTATCCTTCTTGGAGAAAATAATGGAAGAAAATTAATGTAGCATTAGATTAAGCTCTATTAGTATAATTATACAATGGCTGTCCTAAAGAGATATGTCACGCAGACGATCTTTATTGTCACAAAGGACAATCTACACAAAAGAACAAAGGAAATAATTTTAATAAAACATTTTGCCCTGAGCAAGAAATGTGCTTCATGTATCATACATGAGAAAGGATAGTTTGATATAAAATGGAACTGTGACCTTGCCTATAAGAGTCCTCATTACTTAATGCCACTGAAAGTAAATTAATGGACTCCCAAAAGGTGTAAAATTCATTCTGCTTTGTGGCAATTGTCTGCTGACAGAGGAGTTTAAGAGGGATATTTTCATGTGATTATTTAAACAAAGAGCTTCAAGGAATTCTCAGCAACCTTTCAAGTTTCACCTAAGGGCATTATAAAAGGACTCATCTGAGAGGGAAGACCCACCTTTGAAAGAGTTTATTAACAAGAGAAGATGGGTTCATATGCCACCTGCAAATTCAACAATTTGTGCTTTCAAATATAGCTAGAGCTATTTTATTTTAGATTTCTCTAATCAAATTCAACATTTGTTTAAAAAAAAAAAAGCTGAGCTGTGAGCTGGCAACCCAGGAAGTGAATTGATTCCTTTAACGTTTTGATCTGTACTTCATCAAGTCTGAACACCTTGTGTGACATTAAAGATCTTTATTATATATGTCTCCTTATCTTGTTTCCTGTCAGTCAAAACCACATACTCATATAGCTGCCTATCTTATCTTTACAAGCCACTTTACAGTTTATAAATTATAAATGTAAAGCTGCCTTTACATCTCATTAGATGTTCTCAATGACCCTGAGGTTAGGCAGAACAAATATTGGTATTATCATTTGACTATGAGCAATTTTAGCTTCAAAGTATCTAAGTGACTTGCTTAGTATCAGGAACTTAATCTGATTGCTAGCAATAGAGCAGCAAACCAGACAGGCAAAGTTCTTTCCCTCAGGGAGTTTGGCTTCTAGAGTGAGAGTACATATAAATAAATACATAAATATGTAATATAATGTCAGAAGAATAATAAATAGCAAGACTGTGACCACATGAGTCATCTGTCTCAGATCTGAGCTGTCCTGGCACAATTTCTAGTATGACTCCAGCTAATCCCACTGCCCAGGGGGCAGCTGTGTAGACCTCTACATTTTAGCCCTACTTGTCTATTCAACGTCAATGTTCATGTGTCATCAGGGAGCTGTAGACCAGGGAAGTAGATGTCACTGTTCCAGAAGGATTACTTAAAATGTGGCTTGTGGACACTAGAGAATGGTAATTACGAGGCACCGGCATGGTTCACTGAGAACAAGTCAGACAAGCCAGATCCACAGTACTTGCATCTGCAACAAGGTCGTGGAAGGGGTAAGTGGAGATGAAACTAGAGACATACTGTGTTTGCATTGTAAGACCCCCACCAAAGTCTTACAGGAATTTTTCTTAGGAATCAGGTTGACCATAAACATGTAAATGAAAATTTCATGGAGACCTTTAGTGAAATAAACATGTAAATGAAACATTTTTGCAGAGAAATGTGGCCTGCATGGCAATATAGTTAGGTGGATTTAAAATTAGCTAAGTAAACCTACCTAAAAGTCATGGTCCTTTGCTCAACTCACAGGAGGGCTGCACAAGAGAAGGCTTCACTCCTTGATCATAGTCAATATTCTCAGCAATTATTTAAATGAGAATGTCAACATAAATCACATGAAAAAAGGCTGTCAGGGAAAGCTTATGTATCAATACATGTTGAAATAGTGTATTATTTCATAATGTAATAATAATCAGAATCTTATTTCACTGCTAAGTGGAGACTGTCACTCAGTTCCAAAACATGTTCCAAAACACCAGGAGGAAGGTACTGTGTGTGAGGAATGCTGAGGCAAGGCATAACCCCTGCCCTCCTGTGAGCACCCACTGCTGTCCACTGCTATCCCCACTACCACCCTGTCATGGGCTGAATTGTGTCCTCCCCAAAATCTATATGCTGAAGTTCTAACCCCCAGTACCTCAGAATGTGACTGTATTTGAAAACAGGATCTTTAAAGAGATAATTACACTAAAATAAGGTCATTTGGGTGGGCCCTAATCCAATGTGACTGGCATCCCTGTAATATGAGGAAATTAGGGCACAGACATACACAGAGGGAAGATGTGAAGACACTTAGAAGATGACTATCTACAAGACAAGGAGAGAGACCTTAAAAGAAAAAACCCTGCCCACACCTTGATTTCAGGCTTCTAGCTTCCAGAATTGTAAGAAAGTAAAGTTCTCATAATTGTTTAAGCCACCCCATCTGTGGTACTTCGTTATGGCAGCTCTGGAAAACTAGATACAAACCTCTGTCAGAACCTCTACCATTCCAGGCCTCTGCCCCCAAAGCCTCACTCCTGAATATCAACTTTCCTGCCCAAACTTCCGTTCCTCTCCCTTCCCCAGTGTTTCTGCTCCCCCAGGCTGACAGAGCAGTAGCCTCCTGGGAAATAATTACTGTGAGGATTATCAAGAAAGAAGGGTCCTCTTTTGCCCCTGGGAGCTTTTAAGGAAGCAAAGAATATATCTGCTTTCGTATAAAATCAGTATTACACAATATTACAATATTAGTCATGCTGGGGTCAGCTGACTTATAAACAACCATAACATAACCCATTTAGAAAACAAAGGTCTTCCTTTGAATTTGCAAACGCAGTTGTCTATTCGTTCACTCAATGTGTATTTACTAAGCCCTTGCTCTGCACCAAGCCCTCTGCTAGTCCTTTTCACATTTATCGTGTCATAGAAGGAAGTGTGAGGGCATGTCAAGAGGAAATGGGAAGTTGTTGTTCAGAGGGTCAAAGGCACAGAAGAGTCCACAGCGTCTTCAAAGAAGAGAAAGAGGTTTGCCACAGCTGGAGTAAAATGTGTATTGGATACAGGAGCAGGAGATGAACTAGAGATAGATAGGGGTGGTATATAAGAGTTTTTTCTGCCACACTAAGGGGTTTTGGAGCCCATTCTGCACATAATGGAGAATCAATAGATGTTTTTAAAGGAACACAAGATGTGATTATCTTTAAAATTATAACCCTGGAAGAAGTGAGGTGAGATGGGGGTAGGGAAGGAGAAGTGTCAGGGGGCTAAGTTCACAAGTTCTTTAGAGACCTGAAATAATGAATCTCATTACTATGAGGTCCTAAAGTTACGAATCTGTGCATTGATCTAACAGAATTGTTCAAGTGTGTGCACATGAACCACAACTCCTACATACATATGTGTGGACATTTTGCATACTTATGAGCTGACCCAAACTTAATTCAATTCATCAGCACTAAAAATAAAGCTATTATTGCTTTTAGTAACTTACTGCAATTGTCCATGCCTTCTATTCTTCAATAGCAAGTGATTATAACATTAAACAGTTTATATATTATGTGATTTTTTCAATGCTTAAGACTTTATAAAATGGCACATTTCCGTTACCAAATCACAGGGGCAGAAGGTTCATTTTTCCTTAGTAATGAAGCTCTCCTCTCAAGAGGCCCAATTCATAAAAAGACATTTACATAGCTTAGTGGGTTTTTTCTCTTTCTCCTGCTTTTTATGTGAGGAAAGGAGGAATAGGGGAGGAATCTAAATCAAATAGAAAATTAAAGCCAAGGCAAAAATAAAACGAAAATCCTTAATGACTGGTGTAGTGAATTGGGTGGATGGTGTCGTAGGAAAAAAGGAAATCACACAGGCTTGTAGGAAAAACCTCTTTCAAACAAAAAAGGAAAATGGATGGGCACGTGATCCACAGGGGACTTCAGACTGCTTCTTATTTTATAAAGCAGCTGCCACCTTTTGTTGCGCTCCTAAAATAGCTGCATGTTGTTAACAGAAGACAACAGATAAGGGAAGTGTATCATGGCAGCTTTCCTCAATGAAAATAATTAACCTTCAACAAAGAAAAAAGAGAGGAGAGGAGGGAAGGAGGGGGAAGAGCGTGGAGGTTGTGAAGGTAATAACAAAGAACATTAAAAGAGGAATCCTAGTTCAAGCCAGGGATGTCATGGGCGACTGCAGTGACCATGCGGGGTGGAGTTTAGTCATGGGGACAGTATTGTAATTCAACAAATGTAGCTGAGCCCTCACTGTGTGCAAAATTCTACACGATTCAGAGATGAATGAGAGGCAATTCCTGCCTTCCAGGGTCTCATCATTGAGGACGAGTGATTATGCAAGAATATTAACACCTACAATACAAGACAGGATATGAGATACATTATGAGACATAAAATCATACGTCTCTGGGAGTCAGCGGTAAAAAAAGAAACACTTGGATGATTTGGAAAAGCATCATGGAAGGGGTCATGCATGAGTCCTTTCCTACTTAGAGGATGAGTAAGATTTTAATACAGAAGACGAAGGGGATGAGCAGTAGAGGGAGGCAATATCCCAAGCAGAGGGTAAAGGATGAAGAGGCAGCAAACCACAGAGATAAGGGCAAGAAAGCAGTACAGCCAAGAAAAGTTTTATTTGTAGGTGGCCAGAGTAGATTTTTGCTGATTTTTTAGATTAGGAAAAAAAAATTGTTAATTTGAGGAAGAATGAAGCTAGCTTTCCCACTGGAAAGTTAAGTATGAAATGGGCATCCACCCTCCTCCATCCCCACACACGGAGCCAGAAGCATCACTATTGCCAATACACACTAATCTGGCAAAGAAAAAGAAAATAAATCTCCAAGAGATTCTCAAAGCAGCCTTTAAACTCCTTCTCCCTCCCCTTGGAATTCTCAAGGGCAGAGTAATTCTCTGTTGGTGGGGAAAAGGGCTGTGCTGTGCACGGTAGGATGTCTAACAGCACCCCTGGGCTCTACACACTGCATATCAACACTAGTGGTGACAGTCAAAGAACTTCCAGAAGGAAGCGGGAACTAAAGAAGTGAGTGACATTAAATAAAATAAAGGAAAATTTTTAAACTAGAAGATTCCTTAGAGGTATAATGATAACAACAACAACTAACATTTTTAGTGGTACATGCCAGTGTTCTAAAGTCTTCATTGTATTGATGTTAGGTGGATTTAAAATTAGCTGAATAAACCTACCAAGATTGTGGCCCATTGTTCAACTCATGGGAGGGATATACAAAAAGGTCTCAAACCTTATAAAGTAAATAAAATTATTATCCCCATTTTACAGGTGATGAAATTGAGAACCAATGCCATATAGTTCTTAAGTTTTAAATCCAAGATTTGAACCAGATCATCTGACTTCTAGCCAAAAAGTTTAATCTCTCTACTGTATTGCTTCCACTGTAAAGTAGCTAATTTGCTGATCCTGTTAAGTAGGAAGCTGAGGCTTGGGGAGGTGATGTGATTTGCCAAAGGTCACCCACTTGGTGGTAACTGCTCTGTGGCTAAAATCTAGGTCTTCTGACTCATTCTTCCTGAAAGAGTGCTCAAGGTGCTCAAGGAATGTGCACAAAGGAGATTGCTTCCTTGTCCTGGGAGACCTGCGTGTAGGAGAGGTTGGAGAGAGTATAACAGGTAACAATGGAATAGAAAGCATTTTCAGATTCAATCTGATGCCCATATTAAAAGAACTGACTCCTGGAAGTGCACACACACACACACACACACACACACACACACACACATGCAAACAAACAGCCTACAAGGAAACAGAGCACATGGCTGATGTTTGTTTGAACCTGTAGAGATCTAAAGAGATCTAGCAGAGTCAAAATGCCTGTATTGTTTCTCAAAAACATTTAAGCCTACTGAAAGAAAACTCTGTGATTAAAGTTTCCAATTCAGAGTAACCCCACTAAAATTCCAATCTAAAATATAAGAAGCATTTTCAGTTGCTTTGAGGGTTGACATAGATGTTATGACTCTCCCTTAATTGTGCAACCTTGTGGCATTTAGAAAGAGAAAGAGGGTCTGATTATACCACCACTGCCCAACCTCTAGAGAGGCGAGCTGCCCACACCTGACAGGTGCTCCCATCTGCTAGGCAGAGAAAATGAGTGGTCCAGACTCATTATCTCAGCCCTCAGTGTCTCAGAGCAGCAAGCTCTGAGCTTAGGGAGAAAATACAGAATACAGACTGAAAGTGAAATTGATGACCCACAGCACAGTTTTCTGGTCAATCAAAAAATGCAGGGCTTAACGAGGAGCAGAAAAAGGCTACACTGCATGAGAAACTGTATGTTTTAGTCCACTTCACCCTGTTCTGTGTCTGTCCTTGTTTCCCTGAAAACCAAGAGCCTAGGAACAGTTATGTGTACCTTTGTGAAACAGTAGCTTCTGTGCTTATAAATGAGCATTTATCATATCTGTGTGCTCTGGTTTACTCAACATGTGAGATAATAATGTAATCACTGACAACACAGAGGCAGGAACTGGCAACACGACTTCAACTCACTGGGTAGCTATGGAGACAGAGACACTGCATTTCATGAGCCACATGTTCAAAGGAGCACACACTTTTGGCCAAGAGATCTCATGAAGTCTGTTCTACTAACAAAAAACAGAATCATTCTTTTATCATCTCTCAATGTGCATGTTACTGGGTCACTGGGGGCCAGAGTCAGCCTGCTCCCAATACCCTTTTTCTCTGAAGGACTGTCGCACAGTGCTAGGTGATGTGGAATTGTGTCACTCAGGAAATAACCCAAACATAAAGTTTTATTGCTTTCATGCATCAGTAGTTGAAATTTACTAAGAATTATCTACACACCAGGACTATACTGAGCACTTTACATGTAAAGCCTTACCTTATTAACTCTTTTCCACATCCCTATAAAGAAGTGTTATTGCTATCCCCATTTTACAGGTGAGGAAATGGGTTTAAGTGTCTCTTCCAGGGATATATAGCCAATAAGAGGCAACTGGGATTAGAACACAGCTGTGTCAGACTTTAGAATCAGTGTTCTGAACCACTCTATGCTGCACATAACAAATAGCTATTGAGCACCTATACAGCCACTGTGCCGGCCTCTGAGGCTACTGTGAATACTGATATTGTCTTTGTCCTTAAAGAGGTTGTAGTTGGGTTAGAGAAACAGATAAGTAAAATAATGACTGCAGTGTAACTGCTAGCCTCGATGAACACAGAGGTTACTTATCCAAGTGTAGAGGAGAGGCACCTGACATGCACATGTGCTAACACTGGTGGCATGATTTCATATACCCATAATAACATACCATAGTGAACATTTGATTTCTACATGCTGAGGAAGCTGATAGTGTATTCTAAACTACTGTTTTCCATATCTTCACTTATGTTTGGAGAATTCTTTAAATTCTTAGCAATATTCACATTGATGAGTGTCCCAAAACCCTGCCCTTTCAGTTTCTGAAACTCCTCTCCTTCAAGGATATCCACCTTCCTATCTCAGCCACTCACTCCCAGGGTCACACTCCCAGGCAAGTCCTTACCAAAATCTGCAACCCATAATCTAAATTTGAAGCATCCCACTGTCTGACCACCACCTCCTGTCTCTTTAGCTCATTTCCTCTGGTACCTTGCCAAAAGCCATTGGTGGCACCGAGATCTACAATCCGTTGGTCATACTGACCTTTCATTGTTTCTTGCCTCCTTCCTGTCCTTATTTCCCCTTCTCTCTTAACCAAATTAAAGTCCACAACCCATTATTTTTCATCATTCCCTTGCATGCATCCTCAATCCCCCTGCCCTCTCATACTTCATCAGACTTAGCAAAATCTCAAGCCTGGTTAAAGTCAGCTCTCCACTTATTCTGCACTTCTACACATGCCATTGAAAATAGTTGGATACAAACACACAACAATGGAAAATTGTCTCACTTTGTATTCACGACCAAAAACCTCAAGTGGGTCTAAGGGCAAGCATATTAGGTTTCCCTAGCCTATTGCCAAGTATAATATTCTTCTATTTCATATTTTATTATTTTTCATATCTCCAGCCACTACTCCTGCATCTTCACTCTCAGCTCATGATCTTAATTCCTACTTCAATAAAAAACAGAAGCAACAATAAAAGAACTCCTTCAAGCTCCCACCATCACATTGACTCAGCATCTGTGTTCCTAAGTCTGGATTTCCCTCCTCTTATTACAGATGAACTGTCTGATCTCCTATGGGCAGCCAAACCCTTCAGCTGTGCACTAGATTCCATGCCCACCCAAAGTAGTGCTCAAACACCGCATCATTAAATTTTTCTTCTCCACAGAATCTTTACCTAATCAGCCTAAAGGCAAGCTACTGTTCTGCCATCCTTCAAGAATCCTTCCTTGAGTCCACCTTCCTACAGGAACTGCCTTACTTTTCTGCCTTTCTTTACCATAAAGTTCCTTTTAACATCTGCCTGTATTCACCCTCTCCAGTTCTTCTCTTTCCTTTCTTTTTTAAATTCACTTCCATTAGACTTTTGCCCACATAACTCCACCAACTGTTTTCATCAAGTTTACAAAACCTCTATTTGTTAGATCAAAACATCAGTGCTCAGGCCTCACTTTATTTCCATTTGAGAAGCATTTGACACAGTTGATCTCATCCCTCCCTCCTCCTTTCTTCACCTGGTTCAGAACATCACGCTCTTCTGGTGTTCTTTTTCTCAGTATCCTTTGTTTATTCCTCATCTCTCCTATCTCTACTTTTCTCTTTCAACACTCACTCCCTGGGTGACTTAACCTAATGCCATGGTTTTAAATATCTCTTAGAAACTCACAACTCCTTATATTTCTACCCCAGGCTCCAGACCCATAGATCCAGCTGCCTACTTCACACCTCCACTTGGGTATCTAGCATATATCTTAAACTTAACATTTTGAGTTGAATGCCTGATTTTCCTCCAAGCCGATATCACCCACACTCATGCCTTCTCAATTAGTGGTAAATTCTCAGTTTCTCAAGTCAAAAGCTTAGGAGAGCTCCTTGACTCCTCTTTCTCATTTCCTACACCTAATCCATCACAAAGTCTGATTGACCTTACCTTCAAAACAGAGCCAAAGGGCTTCCCTGGTGGCACAGTGGTTGAGAGTCCGCCTGCCGATGCAGGCAGGGGACATGGGTTCGTGCCCCGGTCCGGGAGGACCCCACATGCAGCGGAGCGGCTGTGCCCGTGAGCCATGGCCGCTGAGCCTGCGCATCCGGAGCCTGTGCTCCGCAACGGGAGAGGCCACAACAGTGAGAGGCCCGCGTACCGCAAAAAAAAAAAAAAAAAAAAAAAAAAGAGCCAAAATCTGACACCACTATTTCCACCACACTAATCCAAACTTCCTTTATCTCTCACCTCAATTATTGCAGGTCTTCCTGCTTCAACCTTCTCCCGCTATAGTCTATTCCCAACAGAGCATTCGTAATGACCCTGTTAAAGGGCAAGGCAGCTCATGACACTACTCTTCTCAAAACACACCTCTCTCAGAATAGACGCCAAAGTCTTCACGATGGCCTTCCAGACCCTTCACAATCTGGCCATCACAACCTGACCTCATCTACTGCTCTCTCCTTGCTCAGTCCAGTTCAACCACAAGGACCTCCCTACTATTCCTAGAGCAGGGTGGGCATGCTCCTGCCTCAGGTCCTCTTTTACCTACTGCTCTCCTTGCCTAGAAAGCTCTTCTCCCAGAATTCCACATGGCTCACTCCCAAATTCCCAGCGAGGCTTTCTGACCACCATAATTATACCTGCAACTCCTGCACTTCCTATCCTCCTTTCCTACCTAATGTTTCCCTAGAACATTCATTATCTTCAACTATAATACATAACTTATGTATTTCCTTTAATAATTGTTACAAAACAAGGGAAGCTCCAGGAGAGCAGAGATGTGTATTGTTTTGAGTCCTCGGCACCACAGGTCTGGCATATAATAGGTATTCAGCAAATATATTTTAAATATGTTGAATGAAGGATAATATAATTTTAAAATATGATTTTGATTTAATTTTAATTCACTCACCAGCATGTCCTATTATAAAAGCTATTTGTATTTAAAAACCTAGTGAGCCTTTTAATAAGCGTTGGTGAAAAGTCTGGTGTATTTAAATTACTGAGTACTAAACACCAACCAAGACTCCTAGAACCTTTTGAGGTTTAAATAATGGAGTTATTCCTCTAAGTTTAATGGAGCTGGGTACCAGCTACCATGTCTCTGAGGGCAATCTAAGGAGACCAAGGTGAAGTCAAGTTTAGAAGGATGAATGGCCAGTTTCCCATCGGGATTGATTTCTGTAGATGTCAGGACTTCTGACACACCTGCTTGGGGTAGAGTCAGGACAAAACTTGAGCAAGGGCAGGCATGGGTAAGTAAAGACTGCAAGTGAGCACTGGTGCACTTTTTCCTTAGGTGTTTAAAAAAAAGTGTCTGCTTTGATTAAAAAAAGTGTCTGCTTTGATAAATATAGGAAATCTTTGATCAATGTTTACACATTTTCTTGAAAAAGCATATCTAAAAGTGGGACTATCTGCTCTGCTCTAGACCATTTCTGGGGACAAGAGAACAGTCTCAGTTTTAGACATGCCACAAATAGTAGAGGCCAGAGTATACACTAGAGAGTCCACAGCATCATTACGAAACAAGGACTAATACTGAAACTTTTAGGTCAAGTGGCTAGAGGAGTTTCTGGCCTCCTGTCAGGCAAGTAGCAGCATGCTGGTTCTCAGGAACCTCTCCATGTGGAATAACCATAATAATCACAATATCAACCATTTATTAACACATATTATGTGTCAGGTCCATTAAGTACTTTATTATCTCATAAATGTTCAAAACACTTATATATTATTCCCATTCTAAAGATGAGAATACTGAGGCTCGGAGAGGATAAGCTGCTGCCTAAACTCACCAGCTAATATGAGATGAGATCAGTATCCAAACTCAAGTCTCTGATTGTAGGTCAATGTGACTGCTCCTATACTACGCTGAAAAGTGGGTTTAGAGAAAGCACTCAGGTCTGTGGGGGGGAGAAGTTTAGGGGACGCAGGCTAGCATCGTGGCAGGGCTCAGGTCCCAGTAAGGAACTGGAGGTCACCCAGAGCACAAGTCCACCCTGAGAGCCTAAACACAATCAGTGATTCCAGTGACAAGACTAGTTGGGTGAGCACCAATGACCAGGGCTGCAGGCCAATTTTTGGCAGACAGAGAGGGGGCCAGACCATGGAGACACAGTTATACACAAAGATGGATAATGCAGGCGGGGACCTACAGGAGGGCTCCTTCATTGCCCTCCTCTCTCCCTAATACCCAAATTCTGCCTTCATATCTTCCTCACCATCTGTTTTTCTCCTCCAGTCTCCACCACTGTCTCCAAGCTCACCTCATTGCCTCTGCAAAGACAGGGTCCTGGGATATTGGGTTTGACTGTACCACCTCCCTCCTCCTTAGGAGACCGCTCAGCCTCCCGTGATTTCATCAAATATTCTACCCTAAGCTCCAAGTTTTCCATTAGCACCCAGGTAACAATAACCCGCAAAGAGGCAGAACATAACCCACTTGGGGGTACAGTAACCTCTCACAGCAGATGCCCTTAAGGCAGTCCCTGAGGCCTGATATACAAATCTGAGGTAGCAGAGTCAATATGCTGATACTCTAAGCCATTTTCTCATGTTTTGCCTGACACCCACTTATTCCTGACCGTTCCATGCCAGGGAAAGATAATACCTCCCATTTGTTTAGCATTTTACAGGTTACAAAACACTTTCAGCTGCATTACCTCACTAAATCCTCCCAAGAGTATTAGAGGCATTACTGCCCATGTCAGATGAAGAGATGGAGATTCAGAAAAGGCAAGTGGTGTTCCCTGGTCAACCTCAGGCAGCAGTAAGAGCCCAGAGCCAACTGCCCCCTTCACTGCAGCCAAGAGAATGGCTCAACCTGTCAGAGAGGAGAAGGCTTCTTAAGCCTAATTTTCATTTCCTCATGACATAACCGTTGCTCCCATTAGTATAAGGAAAACCAAATGAAACAAGAACAGTTACCAGAACTCTGGGAGTGAGAAATCAAACTCTCCCAGGCTGACATTAATTCACAATCCTTGGCTCAGGGATTTCTCTCTGTCCTCCATTTGTGTGTAGTAGGTTTTTTTTTATTTTTGTTTGTTTGTTTGTTTGTTTGTTTGTTTTTGCGGTACACAGGCCTCTCACTGTTGTGGCCTCTCCCGTTGCGGAGCACAGGCTCCGGACGCGCAGGCTCAGCGGCCATGCCTCATGGGCCCAGCCGCTCCGCGGCATGTGGGATCTTCCCGGACGGGGCACGAACCTGTGTTCCCTGCATCGGCAGGCGGACTCTCAACCACTGCGCCACCAGGGAAGCCCTGTTTTCTTTTTTTTAACATCTTTATTGGAGTATAATTGCTCTACAATGTTTGTAGTAGTTTTATAAATGACGTTGCTTTCCTTGTGTAAAACACTGGAAGCCATAAGAAGAAGATTTCTATGAAGGACAACTTTAAACTCTGAACAACAGAAGAAATCACAAGAGTGAGGACAATGAGAAGGACGAGACACAAGAAGGCCGGCGGAGGCGGTCACACACAGAAAGCCTGGACCTGCAGCGGAGCTGGGTCAGGACTTGGCCCTCTCTCTTCTCGGGAAGCAATCTGTGCTGGCCCAAATGAAGCACCACCATCCCAGCTTCCCCCAAGCCCCTGGACCCACTTGCTTTGTCGTCCTACCGACAGCACCGAGCTGCATTTCCCAGCTTTCTCCCGACACTCCTGGTCTGTAGTCTATACCCCATGTACAGAAAACCTGAATTTATCAGAAATTAGCCAAAAAGGCATAGAAAGAGGGAGAAGGTAGGAAAAAAAAAAAAAGAGGAAAACCTGGCCATATTACTTAAGAAAACCAAAACAGAACTTCTTTTTGTTTGTCTCACAGCCTGATGGGAATGGCTGATCAAAATGGGGTTGCCTTGGGAAATATTTTGAGTAGGCTGATCACCTCATTCCTGACATGAGCCCACAACATGCAGTCACCAGTACATGAAAACGCGAAAGACCTCCCCAAGTGGGATTCTTCTGTATCAGAAAGAGAAAGGACAGAAAGATATGCAAATTTTGTTGTATTTTATGTGTAGGCACTCAAGTGGGGGAGTGGGGAAGGAGAGGAGACCAACATGTCCTGGAATAACATGGGAACACGTAGCACCCTGTTACCCCAGGCTTCCCTCAGTCACCGGCATGACTGTGACTTTCCCATCACCTTACAGGGCTCAGTTTAAATAGGACCTATACACCTTTCCTGACCCCCTTTCTAAAATAGATCCTTCCATCATTCCCTACACAGCACCCTATTTACACCTTTCTTAACACTTAACAATAAGCTGTAATTGTTTTGTTCACATATCAATGTGTCTGTTTGTTGGCTTGCTCCCCAAAAATATGCAAGCTACATTAGCATGTTTACTTTCACTACTAATGTGAGGTATTATTAAGTAAGGGCTCATTTTATATCAATGGAATGAATGAATGAGTATTAAAATCTCTAGCACAGTGCCTGATTTTCAGTAGATATTCCATAAACCCAAGTTTCCCTCTCAGAGCCTACAGTCTATTTGGGTGCATGGACACAGGGAAATACAATTCTACACAAGACAGACTGAGTAGCATGCTAATTTAGATACCAAAAAAAAAAAAAGAGCTGGTGGTGAAGATTATATTCAAGGAGGTCTCAGGGACTGGCAGGAGAGGCCACAAGCACATTTCAGGATCTCTGGAAACAGAGGGAAGTCATACCAAAGTTCATGCCCACCTGCTCTGCCCCATTTGACCTTTGAGGTTGACAGTTAAAATAGAGATGACCAGAAATCAAAACAAACAGACCAACAAGTACCTACAAAAATGTTAAGATTTGGGGGCTTCCCTGGTGGCACAGTGGTTGGGGGTCCACCTGCCGATGCAGGGGACGCGGGTTCGTGACCCGGTCCGGGAGGATCCCACATGCCGCGGAGCGGCTGGGCCCGTGAGCCATGGCCGCTAAGCCTGCGTGTCCGGAGCCTGTGCTCCGCAATGGGAGAGGCCGCGACAGTGAGAGGCCCGCGTACCACAGGGGAAAAAAAAAAAAAAGTTAAGATTTGAAAACTCCTTAGCATAGTAAATCCTAGGCTGTGCTCTCACCATTCCAGGGCTCCCACCATTTTATTTTGGTTTATATTTCCCTCATTTCTTTCCAAAAAGGAATTAAGGCAAGGTGGCTTAAAATGCCCCCACTCACAAGATGCTCTGTCCTTAGAAATGTCATCTAAAGATATATTTCAGGTCTTTTCCCCCAAGTGGCTGGAGGAGAGCATAGAGTCTGCCCCTGGCACGCATCAGTGGGGGAGGATAGATAGGATCCACTCCAGGCTGCAGGAGACCCCAAGGAGCCCTGAAGCATCCCCTGCACACAAATTAGCAACTGTTGTTTCTGCTTCCCACTCCCCCTTCTTCTGGAGTGAGACTGTGCACCTTCCCTAATCCCAACAAAGTTGAGGCAAAGCCTGTGGAAAGAGATAAGGTTAGAGGAAGCTGGAGATGGCAGAAGGGCTGTGCCTTTTTAAAATCTGACTCTACCAGTGCCTGCCTAGTGAGGTCCCAGAGATCTCTTTAAGGCCTGTCTGACTAGAAGCACACTTATTCCAGAACGGCCCATGTCTTCCAGCTGTGTTGACAGCTTCTACACATCCCAGCTGGGCTGTCCGGAGGCTGGCTGTCACTCACTTGGGCTGTTCTTTATACAAACCTTTTTTTATTTTTGGAAGAGTTTTGTTTTGTTTTCTTTTATTTATCATTTGGGGAGTTGAAAAGGCAGGAAAACAGAAACACAACTAAAACACTTTATCTTACAGTTTACTGAAAACAGAAATATTAGAAACCAGTTCTAATACCAGTAATATTTTATTCCTTTTGGCTCTTGAAGCTACTGAGTTTGTTTCTCTGCTACCTTCCACCAGAGTTCTCTGCTGGCATTTATACACATCCAGTTTAGGCATCCAAAATTCTCCCAGTTTTGCTCACTTCTCATTTAACTTCCTCATCAGTGACTCATTCTCTAATTCTCACCTTTCCATTCTCTCACCAAAAAAAGTGGCTCAAGGAAGAAAGAAATAATAGACTGGGAGTCTAAAACTGGGAGTCTAAAAACTTTGTTGACTATCTCTTGGGAAGGGGCCTCAGATGCCTTCAACAGAACACTTGAAGTGTCTGAATGACTGTCACTGAAGGATTTTTAGGCTGCCTGTGTGCTCCTGGGGATAGGATTGAGCCAATCAGTAGAAGCTCCTCGAAGCAGATTTGGGCTATTCTAACAGCCAGCTGCCTCATAAGACAACACTTGTCCCAAAGATGGTCAAGAGCTTGCTATAGCAGTGGTTCCTGAGTTTTGATGCCTATTGAAATCTCTAGGAAGTTTTAAAAAATATACAGATGCCTACTGTGATACCCTACTTCAGACACAGAGTAAGATTCTGGGAGTTGGAGGCAAGAACTCAGAACCTTGTGTGAGAGAGAACACAGATTTAAGGCCATCCTCTCTCACTTACTAGAGTTAACCAAAACTCAGAGCTTTGGTGGTTTTATTAGTAAAATGAAGCTAGCCATACCAACTTTACAGAGTTGCTGTAAGAGGCAGTAATGAGTTACATGTGCTCAATGAAATAGCTAACTCAGTTGATGGAATTCACATTCAGATGCTACTGGGAATGAGTCAGAAGCCTGACAACATCTGTAGATTTAACAAAGGTCCCCAAAAAACAACGGTCCTATATTTGTCTAACCCCATCACAGCTAAGGAATGGATTTTCAAGTCAGGTACAGTACTTTACAATTAATAAGGCATATTAATACACGTGGTCTCATTTGGATTTTGGAACTTACAACAGCCATGAAAGGTGGGAAAGATAGTATTATGCTAACTTTACACAGGCAAGAAAACCGAACATTTAGAAGAGCTAAGTAACTTTTACAAGGTCACACCACTAGTCATCCAGAGATCTAGGGTGAGAAAGAACTTACACCTCCTAACTCCTGTTCATGTGCCTTTATCTCCATTACCCCAAGCTTTGTTAGCAGTCAATGGTTTCAGAGGCTTATTTCTTGTCTTTCTAAGTAAACAAGAAACTAGAAACTATATTTTATGGTTCTTTTTGCCTCCCATCCTGCTGGACAGTGTTTTACATACAGTGGAAGCCCAATTAATATATGTTACTGGAATTAATTCACAGATTGGGTTTGGAAGAGAATAGTACTCTTCCATCAGGCTAACCCACAACTTGGGACTTGGGACTTTATCTCACCTCCCTCTATATCTCCAGGGCTCTTGATTCTAAGGTTGGTTTAAATCTCTTCTTTTCTTAACCATTTACACTGTTCTCATCTCAAGGTCTGCTCATTTTTCTGCTGTAACATTTTCTAGGTGTCCCCCATCTCCAGAGTCGTGTCCCTAGAAGCTCTTACCATTCTTTTCCATCTCCCTGGTCAGGTAAAAGGACATGGAACAGATCTGAGTTTGAATCCCTAATCTTCTCTCATTAAGTTAATTTGGGGCAAATTACTTAGCTGTTTTAAACCTCAATTTTCTCATCTGTGAAATAATATGTACATACCAAGGTGGTTATGAAGATTAAGAAAGATAATGGACCAGTGTGCCTGATAAAAGTCAGTGCCCAATAACTGTTATCAGTTATCTCTTCCTCTTTTCTGGTGACTTCTCCCTGGAAATTTTTCTAAGCTGTAAAAACCACAAACACACAATCCTCAAGTACAACTTTTATTTTATCACTTACCTAATCAGATCTTTCCTTCAGCATCTCCTAAGCAATATTCCCCTCAAGTTCAATCTTTAGAGCATCATTGTCCATACAAATATAATTAATGCAGGCCACAAATGTAATATATATGTAATTTTGTATTGAAATATTTGTAAGTATATTTTCTAATAGCCACATTAAAGGAAAATAGAAACAGGTGTGATTAATTTTTATTATTTGTTTTATTTAACACAATATATCTAAAATACTATCATTTTAACATGTAATAATATGAAATTATTAATGAAATATTTTATATTATTTTTATACTAAGTATTCAAATGCAGGTGTGTATTTTACACTCACAGCACATCTCCATTCAAACTAGCCATATTTCAAGTGATTAATAGCCAAATGTGACTATTGGCTATCATATTGGACAGCATAGCCTAAATCTCAGTTTAACCTTCGCCCACCAACTGCTTCTCTTTGCTAATGACCCTGATTTCAGTCTTATCAAATGTTGCTCAGACACTTATCAGAAACACTCATCTACTTGACATGATGCTATACATAGAAAATCCTAAAGAAAATCCTGAAGACACTGCCAGAAAACTACTGGAGCTCATCAATGGATTCGGTAAATTTGCTGGATACAAAATTAATACACAAAAATCTGTTTCATTTCTATACATAAACAAAAAATATCAGAAAGAGAAATTAAGGAAACAATCCCATTTACCATCACACTGAAAAGAATAAAATACCTAGGAATAAACCTACCAAAGGAAGCAAAAGACTTGTACTCCAAAAACTATAAGATGCTGATGAAAGAAATTAAAGACAATACAAACAGATAGAAAGATATATTGTGTTCTTGAATTGGAAGAATCAATATTGTCAAAATGACTATACTACCCAAAGCAACCTACAGATTCAATGAAATCCCTATCAAATTACCAATGGCATTTTTCACAGAACTGGAACAAAAAAAATTTTAATTTGTATAGAAACACAAAAGACCCCAAATAGCCAAAGCAATCTTGAGAAAGAATGGAGCTGGAGGAATCACACTCCCTGATTTCAGATTATGCTACAAAGCTACAGAAATCAAAACAGTATGGTACTGGCACAAAAACTGACATATAGATCAATGGAACAGGATAGAAAGCCCAGAGATAAACCCACGCACATATGGTCACCTTATCTTTGATAAAGGAGGCAAGAATATACAATGGAGGAAAGACAATCTCTTCAATAAGTGGTGCTGGGAACTGGACAGCTACATGTGAAAGAATGAAATTAAAACATTCTCTAACACGGTATACAAAAATAAACTCAAAATGTATTAAAGAACTAAATGTAAGACTGGATATTATAAAACTCCTAGAGGAAAACATAGAACACTCTTTGATATAAATTGCAGCAATATCTTTTGGGATCCTTCTCCTAGAGTAATGGAAATAAAAACCAAAATAAACAAATGAGACCTAATTAAACTTAAAAGCTTTTGCACAGCAAAGGAAACCATAAACAAAATGAAAAGACAACACACAGAATGGGAAAAAATATTTGCAAATGATGTGACCAACAAGGGACTAATTTTCAAAATATATAAACAGCTCATATAGTTTAATATCAAAACAAACAAACAGACAGACAACCCAATCAAAAAATGGGCAGACGACCTAAATAGACATTTCTCCAAACAAGAAATACAGATGACCAACAGGCACATGAAAAGATCCTCAATATCACTAATAGAGAAATGGAAATCAAAACTACAATGAGGCATCACCTCACACGGATCAGAATGGCCTTCATTGCAAAGTCTATAAGTGGGACTTCCCTTGTGGTCCAGTTACTAAGACTCCATGCTCCCAATGCAGGGGGCCCAGGTTCGATCCCTGGTCAGGGAACTAGATCCCACATGCCACAACTAAGACTTTACATGCCGCAACTAAGCTCACATGCAGCAACTAAGAGTTCACATGCCACAACTAACAGTTCGCATGCCGCAGCTAAAGATCCCACATGCCACAACTAAAAGAACCCATGTGTCACAACAAAGATCGAAGATCCCACGTGCCACAGCTAAGACCCAGTGCAGCCAAATAAATAAATTTTTTAAGTCTATAAATAATAAATGTTGGAGAGAGTGTGGAGAAAAGGGAACTCTCCTACACTTTTGGTGGGAATGTAAATTGGTGCAGCCACTATGGAAAACAATATGGAGGTTCCTTAAAAAACTAAAAATAGAGCTACTGTATGATCCTGCAATCACACTCCTGGGCATATATCTGCAGAAAACTCTAATTCAAAAAGATACATGCACCCCAATGTTCATAGAAGCACTATTTACAATAGCCAAGACATGGAAGCAACCTAAATGTCCACCAACAGACAAATGGATAAAGAAGAGGTGGGATATATATACGTTGGAATATTAACTCAGCCATAGAAAAGAATGAAATAATGCCATTTGCAGCAACATGGATAGATCTAGAGATTATCATATTAAGGGAAGTAAATCAGATAGAGAAGGACAAGTATTGTATTGTGTCACTTACATGTGGAATCTAAAAAATGAGACAAATGAACTTATTTACAGAATAGAGATAGACTCACAGATGTGGTGAGCAAACTTGTGGTTGCCAGGGGGGATAGCCGGGTGGGGGGACAGACAAATTAGGAGTTCGAGATTAACATATACACACTGCTATGTATAGGATAGGTGAGCAACAGAGACCTGCTGGTAGCACAGGGAACAGTAGTCAAAGTCTTGTAGTAACCTATAATGGAAAAGAATCTGAAAAAGAATAATATATATATATATATATATACACACACACACACACACACACATCCATATATATTCATAACTGAATCACTTTGCTGTACACTTGAAACTGGCACAACACTGTAGATTAGCTATACTTTAATTTAAAAAACACTCATCTGCCACATTCTCCCTTTCTTACCTAAACAAATATATAAATCCTTCGCCCATCTGGAAGGCTCTTCGTCCTTCCACCCATACTTTTTCAGAACCTCGAATGCTGGACAGCTCCTCCAGTGATGCTGCCTCTGCCTAATTCCACCTGTGCATGAGGTCACAGACTGAGAAGAAAGGTCTGTTGATTACAAGGCAAAGTGATCTTGGCGATGAATAAGGGCTGTGAAGTGAGGCAGGCCTGTGTTTATGTCCATGCCTAGGCTCTGCCACTAACTGCCCTTGATGGATAGGAGCAGGGGTGGTGCTAAGACCAGTAGCTGTCAGTACTTTATATGTTCATGGACCAAGCCACAAATAGCAATAATGATACTCTAGTTTAGCCCAAGAAACTCATACTTGAGAATGCTTCTTTCATAGACTCCATGGAGTGACTATTGTCTTGTGACATTGGGGAATAGGGCTATCACTACAATATTAGCTTGTAAGTGTTAGTACCATCAAAAAGTAGCCAGAGATCAAGGCAGCTGTTGCTCATCCTTGCCAAACCAGCCAGCCACATCAACACTGGTTCCCTTTTTAAATTAAGAAATTAATATTTATACTTTAGTCACCTTGTTTTTGCTAAACATCATCCAATTGCCTCATGGGGCTAATGGCATGCAGGTGGGAAGATTTTTGGCAGGAAGTTATTAATTCCCAATCTGAGTAGTCTTTCATTTCCTCAATGTGAAGTTTATCAATAATTTCCCCATAACCTGGCAAGTGCTGCCTCTTCTAAACAGTATCAATTTGAAGAAATAAGCAATGATAGGTAGAAACCAAGAGAAGAAAACTTAGTTAAGCATTTAATAGTCCAGTCAATATTTTCTAAGTAATCTATCCTTTCCCTTTTTAGATTAGATATAAGTGCCACCCAAGTTGCAAATTCTGGTTAAAGTGGAAACTCACCCAGGCTTCTTGGAAAAGTACTGACTATCACAACCCCATGTTGTTTTGAAATTATTATTATATATTATTTAGAAACACCATTTTTAAAACCCATTACTTTTAACTGATTAATGATTAATCCATTCTTAATCATTTAATTATATGAGAGAGAAAGAGAGACATGTACAATTTTTAGTTTGCTCATCTTTAATTGAAAGAACTTTCTCAAAACACAAATTATCAGAGAGAAAAAGCCAGTTACCAGGGAGATTCCCTGATGAATCAGAGAGTAATATCTAGAAACACTATATCTGCTTAGTTCAGGAAACCTTATATTTAAAAGAGGAACAAATCATATCCCAACCAACTGTGGATCATGAATTTCTACTAGGAAGAAGTACAGAGAGATTTTATTTATTTTCTTAACCATGGAAGCATATTAGCAAGTGCTTCTTATATGGAATCTGTGAACAGATTTGGATGCATGGGGAATATCTCTTGAGCATGTTTGATTTAGGAAAACAAATACCATCCAAGGACAAAGTGGCCCAGAGGAGGTGGCTCAGGATAATGCCAAAGAGCTCTGAATCTCCATCCAGGAATCTGCACAAGGATACTCTTAGAAATGGGAACTAAGGAAAACTCTACATCTTTGCCTGCAGCTGTGACGTCTTCCAGAATAAAGGCAGTGACACTAAAAAAGGGTTGACTCCTGATTTTCCTCTGCATGATGAGAGTTAACTCCATGGTTAATTTGGAAAGTCAGATCAGATTTTTTGGTTTATGGTCTGATAAAAGGAAGATTAATGTTCATATCCAAAAGTTTCTTCATTGATTCTCATTATTTCTGTAATAAGCCTCGGTGTGTTTGTGAGTCTGGAATTTCTACACAGCTGCGCAGTGGGAATCAAGTAGCTATTACTAAAGAAAGCCTTTTGCAAAGATAACATGAGGGGCAAGGCACTATCCAGTGGCATGCTGAAGTCTCCTGCTGTTTGTGGAAATTAGAATAATGCTTAGGAATCATATGAGTAAAACAATTAGAGGAGGAGGTACAAATAGTACTGCATAACAGGAAAGAAGTTTCAAAAACTGTGGAAGGAACCAGAGGTTTGTAAAATAAAGTCTCACTGCAGAACCTCAATTTTTATTATTTACTTTGATGACTGCTGTTTTTGTTCCTGAACAACCAACACAGAATATTAGGAAAATATTATGGTTTTGAAAATTTCAGTACTCACATTAAATTATTTTTGTGCTATCTAAAAAATATCTTTAAAGGGAAAAATCCAAAAATCCTTGGAAATAGAAGATTTCTATAAACTGCTTATTTTTTAATAGACTTTCTTCCTAAAGGGGAAACTATAAATGAATATAATTGGAAGGAAAAATACCTTTGCCTGACAAAAATGCAATCTTCTAACTGAGACTTTCATGTCTATTATTACTAAGGTAACTCAATCAATTAAAGTTTGGGTAATATTCCTGAACTTATTAATAAAATATGAGAGGAGGCAAGGGTTTAAGTTAAGGGTGAGAAAAATTGGGAATCAAGAAGTAAGTGGGTTACAACAACTCTCTCCTTTGCTTTTTACATTACATATAAGAATTCTCAGAGCTTAGCAGTTTTGAAATGATAAACTAATGAGATTCTGAGTACTCAGGTGAAAGACATTTTATAGGACAATAATTTGAGGTTTAGTGTTATGACATAAATTTTGCTACTTTATTTCTAGAATAAATAAAACTGATGGCAGCAGTTGTACCCTGAGTTTTAAAAATTCTAGGACATAATCACATTTTTCTGACAACTTTATGAAATTTGTCATCAAATCTTATTGATCTATGTCACCTCCAGCTTCAAATTAAGTGAGAACACAGTAAATAACATTACTTTAATGGGAAAAATAAATATGATGATGAATTTATAGTGGGAAGAACACATAGAAATAGAACTTGTGCAGCACAAAAACAATGTAAATGTGTTAACTGTAAGGCTGAAAATTCCCTTACAATGCTTTTTCATTTATAACTTGTTGTATTATGCCTCAAGAATACATATCTCGGGCTTCCCTGGTGGCGCTGTGGTTGAGAGTCCGCCTGCCAATGCAGGGGACGGGTTAGTGCCCCTGTCCAGGAAGATCCCACATGCCGCGGAGCGGCTGGGCCCATGAGCCATGGCCGCTGGGCCTGCGCGTCTGAAGCCTGTGCTCCGCAACAGGAGAAGCCGCAACAGTGAGAGGCCCGTGTACCACAAAAAAAAAAAAAAAAAAAAAAAAGAGTACATATCTCAGAGGCCTGTAATGGTATTATCCTAATTCCAGGGACAATAAGAAGAGGCAAAATAAGTTACCTAAAGATGGAATTTGGAAATGTTTCATTTTGCTTTTTTACTATTGAACTTGTAGATGAAATTTCATGTCTTTGTAAGATTTATCTCTTTATATTTGCATACTCTTTGATTCTTGTGGAAAGGACAAAAGAAAGTTGTTGAATGTGAGAAAAATAGAGTAAGATAAGTAAATATGGTGAACTCCCTTCATATTCTTATCAAAAAATGTGAATACTAATGTATATCAGCTTTGCTATCAGTGTTTGTTCTTATTTGAATAGCAAATATTTCAATAAGTCCTCCACATGTTAAAGAAAATACTCTATAAGAATTAAAAACATAAGAAACAGAGAAAAGGAACCTTAAACTCATCATCAGTTTTGGCTTAAGTCAAGCAAAAGTATTCAGAGCATTATTGTGTACTATAAGGCTTTAAATGAAGTAACATTAAGAAAATCCTAAGAATATAAAGAAAATACTTTGTGGCATATTATTGTGTACATGTATATTGTTATAGTGAATTTGTGAAATTTTCTCCTCCAAAATGGTAGTAAAAAATAAGTATAGATTGACCTGATAATGGTGAGCATCTTGGTAATCACAGATTTTTAAGAATATCATTTTTTTCTCATTTTATTGTGCTTTGAGTAGTGTCCAAGAAGATATGTTTTACCAGTAATAACATCTTGGCATTTATATAATACTTTAGAAGTTATAGAATGCAGTCAACCAAGTGATCTTATTTGATACCAAAACACCCTG
Organism: Leucopleurus acutus; assembly: GCF_964270905.1. NCBI lineage: Eukaryota > Metazoa > Chordata > Mammalia > Artiodactyla > Delphinidae > Leucopleurus > Leucopleurus acutus. The sequence goes on along the minus strand of NC_139147.1, from coordinate 88,333,943 downwards.
GGAAATACTTATTTCCGCCCTCCTTTGTCTGAAGACAGAAACGTAGACTGAATGGTTAAGCGTCTTTCCAAGGTCACTACCTATTGAGTAGTGGGACTGCAACTTGAACTTGAGTCTTCTTGCTCCATTCATGTGCTCCTACCACTACTCTACAAAATCTCCATTGAAAAGATGAAATATTACTATGGAGACCAAAAGGAAGAGAGGATGCATCAGAGGCTCCAGCAGTGGTTGAACCATTAGCTGAAGTGTAGCTGGACCTCATAAAGCAAACACGTATATTGAAAGAAGTTGAAAATATCTATTTATTCAAGTGTTTTCATTCTTTACTGCTTTCTTATAGGCTGTTACACTGTCATTTTTAAAGTATTAAACTTAGCTACCTGGGTGTCCATGAATAAATTTTGACAGACAATAGGGAAAGTCCCTATTGTAAGAGTGGTAAGTACATGCTACTTAAAATGTAGTGTGATTGGCATTTTGTGCACATTTAGATTATACAAATTTGAAATACTGTGACGCAGAAAATATTAATGAAGTTACTTTACACACAAAATTGTATATAATAAAAATCTATATTTTAAATATCCAGAACCACACAATTTCAAATTTAGCAAGCCAAGTGAATTATAAGCTTATTATGCTGTCACCAAATGGCATCAATAATTGATACACTTTGCCAGAATCATGTGAACCATATTGCTGTATGTATTAAAACTTAGGTAGATAATTCTGGTGACTATTTGGCTCTTATTTTAACATTCACTGTTATGATTATGTGCTTCTTTTTAATATACTATAACAATGTTTCTAATCATTAATCAAATCATGGTGTTAGTGCAAAAAACAAACCCCCAAGATAAATCACTTTGGAAGAAAGGTCAGATATGCTAAAACACTTTAAAGAAGGACAAACAAGTGCTAAGAAACAATAAACTGCTGATTAGGAGAGAGAGCTCTAATAAATAATAGACAATTCTACATCTAGATATATAAAAGCAGCTCTGAAGGAGGAGGAGGAGTGGGAGAGGATAAGGAAGAAGAGAAGGAAAATGCAGAGGACAAAGAAAAACAATATGGGAGGAAGACGAAAAGAAAAAGAAGAAAAGAAGGGAGAAGGAGGAGGAAGAAAGGAAGTAAGGGAGAAATGCCATAATGGTTGTAGATTTCTGTGCTCTGACAATGGGCTCTCCTTCTTTAAACTTATTAATTTGGGAAAATTAGCCTTGTATTATTCAAATCGTGTATTATGCAAAGTCTATAAGAACATGCCACTCATAAAATATGATTTCCCTTTATAAAATAATTCTCTCAGAGTCAGCACTATGGATAGTTCACCCACAGAAAGATTTAATCCTCATGTGATAGACTTGAGGACAGAATGAAACTTAAAGGTCATCTGCGCCAACCAACTTTTGGGCAGTATGTGCAACCTCCTCTGAAACATACTCCAAAAGTGACCAAAGTGATCCGGAATCTAGAAGTCTATTGAAAGCCTTTGAATTTGCAAAGTACTTTCATTTGCATAAGCTCTTTTAATCTTCACAATTATTCTGCTCAGACATAATTACATTAATTTTACAATGAGAAAACTAAGGCCCAAAGAGTTCATATTGGTTGCTTGTGGATACAAAACTAGCTAGAAAAAGACCATGTTTTCTGACACCCAATTCAATACTTAGCTTCTATCAACTAAATAATTCCACTTCACTGTCTAAGACATTTATAAAATTTCTTTAAAATTCTATTTTATGCCTAAACCTTAAGTAGTAGACAAATATTTTGGAAAGTATATGGATAAGCTCGCTTCCAGCTTACCATCCTCTAACCAGGATAGTTAATTAAATCACCTGACATTGAGAAGCAGTTTTCGGCCATACAGAGCTAGCCCAATGCCCTCCTTTCTCAAAAAGGAAACATAGTTCCAGAGAGGTGAAGAAATTTTTTTCTGTGTCATCACATGACTGTTTCCTTACAGAATGTAAGAATTCTAAATAGTCTTCCATACCTAATGTGACAGATTGAGGAAGAGATCTAAGAAGATACTTCCATAAGAAGATACTTCCAGCTAATGGCACTCTAGATACAGAAATGAGATCTCATTTCTTTTTCCAACTCATTCTCAACCACAACATCCTCTTGATGAGTAGTGTTTAAAAGAAGAAACCCAAGAAATTGTTCAGGTTTTTAAAATACTCAAAGTCTTAAAGCCATAGAGGGTTTGCCTGGTTGAGTGAGAAACTGAGCCCCACTGAGCCGTATTATTAGGGCCAAAGGTTCTCCCTACAGGATTTTTCTGTGACAGCCCATCTAAGCTCACTTAATTAATGCTGTTTACATTCTAGGTGGATTTTTTCAAAGCAAAAATAGATTTAGTCTGATGATTTTCTTTTAAATTCTAATAGCATTCACTTCTATGTAAGTACCAGTACTGAAAAGTGTTAATCAAAGGATATGAACCTAGTCTGAGCCCATCACTGGCAAATCTCTGTTCATGGAAGCAGCTGGAGTTACGGTGCACAAAGCACACATTCCTTCCTTGCTGAAAGTATCTAATTCCAGTGCCTGATATAAAGTGGGTGCTTAGTAATTTTTTTATTCTTGCTTACACAGTTTTATTCACAACTTTATCTATATCTATATCTATCTATCTATCTATCTATCTATATATATATATATATATATAGAGAGAGAGAGAGAGAGAGAGAGAGAGAGACATAGTTATAGATATAGATTGGTAGGAATGGCCAGGAATTTGTAGACTAAAGGAAAAGAGGTAGTCAAAGAAGAAAGAAATGAAGATTATTTAGTTACTTAAACATATAGCCTTATCCCATTAAAGTTTTATGATTGCCAAGAGGAATGTGAAAAGGATGATTCAAATTAACAGAAAAGAAAGAAGGAAAAAATGAGGAAAACAAAAAGGGATAGAGGATCAGAAAATAAATAAAGAGAGAAAGACAATGTGATCTAGCCAATAAATTAACCATTTATTAAGGGACTCTTATTTGCTAGGTACTGAATACCCTACCTTCTTATCTCTACAGATACATGTGTTCTCGTTTTGCACAAGAGGACAGTGGAGTTGGGCATGGGGCCACAGAAGTATAAAGTTTGGGGAGTTGGGATTTGCCTATGTACTTTCCACCATTCCACTATTACCAAAGCTTTTCGGAAAGCAAAGAACTGGTTGGAAAAAAGAAGTAAAAGAGGAAGGACAGGGAGATACTTCATTTTCTATTTATGCCCCTTTTGCTTCCAGATGGTCATTTCAGTAGGGACCCAAAATGGTCACGTAGGGACCCAAAAGTCCCCATCAGATGCCCTGAAAAAAACAGTAGCTGTTCAAGTCCATTATTCATGTTGAAATTTACAAAGAATACAAGGATTTTAATCACAGGGGGAGAAAACTGTCATTCTTTAACTAATGGTACTCAGTTAACATTGGGCCAAAATTGTAGGAAAGAATAAGTGAGTCATAAAAGCTTTGAGAATCACGTGAATGTATAAACATTCTCCATAGGTCTTGTTCACATAAACAAGTATCTACTTACATGAGTGCATATATCTTGGAACTTCCATGTGGACCATTGCTGGCTGTAGACCCAAGCTCTTACTATTTAAATACTGAATAATTCAAAAGAAATTCATCTATGAGTAATTCCAAGCATTTATTAAAAGATGTTAAAGTGAGGAATAGAGTGGTTTGAATGATGGCATAAATCAACACAATTTCCATAGTTTTAAGACCAAAGAATATGCAGAAGGTATGTCTAAGGTGTATTCCTAAGCAATAAAGGAAATGCTTTCCTTTATAGACCAATGGAGATCATGCTCTGGAGAAGAGAGTCCTCTCAATTTATAATGCTGGAATTTGAAAAACATAGCTTTAGTCGTTGATGAAGTGCTTTTATATTTAGATAATTTTATGTAAAATCTCCATCCTTCATGGAAAACAATTCAGTTTCAAGTGCCATGCTAAAAAGTGACATGCCCCATGTTTAATTTGCTGTCAATTACACTCTCAAACAAATATTCTCTCATGGTTCAAAACAGTGGCAGCCCCCAGGGAGAGAAGGTACCTAATAAGAGAGAGTCTCTTCCCTGTTTTATGCCATTTATAAAATATTTTTGACATCACCCCCTGCACACATTCCAAACTGAGAAGCATACTCTGTTTCAGCGCTATCTAGACCACAGCTGTCCAATATGATGGTCATTAGCCTCCTAAGGCTAAAGAATTAATTTTATTTCACTTAAGATTCTGTAGCCTAGTCTCACTAGCCATGGTTCAACTGCTAAATCTGAGCCAAATGTGGCTAGTGTCTAGTGTATCGGTCAGTGCAGGGTTATAGAACACTTCCAACCTTGTAGAAAAATTCTCTTGGATAGTGCTGCTCTAAACAAATATCCTCCCTTTACAAAGGTGAAAACTTTTTTTTAAAGATACCTTGTCGGCAGGGAGAACAAGAAAGCTATCAGTTTTCCTCCTCTCCAACAATTTAAGAACGTGAGACTCAAATGTTTAACTGGGTTTCTCAAGGTCACAACGCCAGTTCATGAGAGAACCAAGACTCAAGTCCACCTCTCTTGCGTGATGTTCGGTCCCAGCCCATTCACACCTTTTCATTGAAGGCCAGGAATAAATGGTACTTTTGAGTGGCCACAAAATTTTCCAACCACCATCAGCTCCTGACTTCTATGAAACAAGACTTTCACAAGTCTCCAGCTTCTTCCATTTCTATTCTCACCTCTCTGGGCACCTACCAGCACCACCCTTCCCCCCTCTTCAAACTCAAATCCAAGTTGGCACAAACTCTCCTTTGACTTCCTCTCCAGTGTTCTCTAAGCTAAAAAGCTGGGCCCTTTCCCATAAATCCATAGCCCCAGGTCTCAGGAGAGATCTATGCTTCCAACCCCAGCCCTTAAGCTGAGGTCCTAATCCAATCATATCTGGGGAACCCATACACAGACTACATCCCTATACAGCCCCTCTGGTAGCTACCCAACTCTTGAGTAGAGACCTGCCCTGAGTCCTTGGCCCTTCCCCCAGCAGTATCCATGTAGAGATGGTTCCTTGGACACATTCCTAGGTAGTCACTTCTGAGTCTCAGCCCTGTGACAACCATGCTGTCACTGTGCAGCAGCTTCTTTGAGGTGGGAGAGATTATCCAGCCATTGGCAGAGACCCATCAATAATCAAGCCAGACTCACCTCTCAAGCCATCCCACAGGCTAGGCCTGGCCTAGCCAAGAGCCCATATCAGGTATGGTGAATTCTGGTTAATACCATTGTCTACTTTCAAGTAATATAAATTAGTAGGTTTTATTTTTATGAAACTTACAACTCCAGAAATGTTCAAATTAGAGTTTAATCACACAAAAAAGAAGTTCTGAGAGTAAGCTCCAGATGCACACACCCCAGAAGGGTTATAATGTTTGTATTGGGGGAAAAACCAAAAAAGAATGCTCTTTATAATTGTTTATAATAATTTTTTTGCTAACAAAACTTTTTTATTCTTATTATTTTATTCGTATGCTCTCTGAACTACTATTTAGACTTAGCATACCTGAAATAGTTACAGTTAAAAGAAACACCAAAATCAGAGTCAAAGCCATCTCCTCTTCCAGGAAATATTGATAGAACGCCAAGTACCCTGGAAATAATATTAAGAAGAAAAGAACCCCATCCCCCTCTTCCAAAAAGAGTTTACAAAGAAAAATAGACACAGAAACAGAGGGGGAGAAGTACAAACATGAAAAACATACTTTGGCCTTTGTTCTACCAAGCCCCTGCTTCTACTACCCACATGTCAGCCCACAGGAGACACCTTTAAGTGTTTAGTAGGGAGGGTGAAATCTTGGCTTGTCAGATGGCTCAATCAGTTGTCAGAGGTTGAATGTGAACATCTAAGACACACACTGGTTAACACCCATGTTTCATGTCCCCTCCCTGCCTTTGGTGTCAGCAGCAGCCACAGACAGGAAGCATTTGCCTAGTTCTCAAATCACCAGCTTCTTCATCTTCAGCAAAATACTTACAGTATTGGAGATTCAATGCTTTTATCTGTAGCAAGATCATGATAATTCCAAGCTCATAGGATTTTTTGGTAATTAAGTGAAATAATGTATGCAAAGTGCCTGGCACAGAGTGGGACCTCTGCAAACAACAGCTGTTGTTCTTCTTGTGATTGCATGCTGCCCTTCGTATGATAAGATGACATTAGCAACCCTCACCAACCTGTTTTTCTGAGTGCTCAGAAACAGCCACATTTAGAAGGTCTACACTATTTCCAAATGGGTGCAGATGAAAACTGACTAGACTCAAGGTCTGGTCTCATCTCCCTTGTCGTTCTATACTCACAGCCTTCTACTCCCAATCCAGAAGAGCATTACTGTGCCCTAGTGGACTTCCAAAAAGGAGGAAGTTGTTTTCTTCTGGCTTGTGGTCCCTATGCCAGGTCCAAACGTCTTCCTTTGATGAACAAGAACAGATCTCTCTGTAACCCCAAACTCTACCCAGCTCAATAGTTAACTTGCTTTCCTCACCTCCCCAACCCCCAGTCCTCTGCCTGTCCATACTGCAGTCCACACCAATGCTGCTATGTCCCCAGGGAGACTCCAGGCTCCTCTCCACCAAAGAGGCCTCAAAGTTAACAGCCACTGGAGTACCACAGAGCGAGCATACCTGTTTTTTTCTACTTGCAAGTGGAGATACAAAGAGAAAATCCTGAGGGAGAAGGTGAGTGGCAAGTAGTCCTGGTCTCCAGGGTCCAGTTTCAGACTCTCTGGTATGAAGTGACAGCTTAAGGCTGAGTTGAGTGTTGTTGGGATGAGTAAATGAGATGATAAATTAGAAGTACTTTGGCACAGTGCCTGGCACATAGTAAGTTCCAAGTAAATGATAGCAGTTACTATCAGTATTACTATCACTGCTAGTACTACTACCTGGAAAATCAAAGGAATTGCTACTATTGCAGTTGCTACTCTGAAATGCTCATGGCAGGGTAGAGACAACAAGAATAAGAACCTCATGGTGTGTCCCAGCTACCTGCGCCAATTCTGCAGCAAATATGATCAGTATCAACACTTGGCTGCACGTTAAAATCATCCAAGAGCTTTATAAAATCCTGGTGCCCAGATTATATGCCCCATACCAATTGTCAGAAACTCTGGGAGGGGAACCCAGACATCAGTCATTTTTAAAGGTGATTCTAATGTGTAGCCAAGTGTAAAATCCATAGTTCTAATGGCTGCCTTAGGAGAGTAACACCCTTACTGGGGCTTCCACAGACTTCTGTTTATACCTCTGTTATCATACTAGTCCCCTTCTAGGTAACTACTTTTAAGTGTGCTCCAGTGAATGCCTGTACCCCCATGAGACTACTCAGGACCAGGGATCATGATGTACTCATCTTTGTAACTCCACTGGCAACGATGCATAATCATAATAATGATGGTAGCCAACTTTTGTGGAGCACTAACCCTACATGCCTCACATTGGGCTATAGGCTTTACAAATATTCTCTCATTTAATTCTCACAACACCCATGGGGTAAAATGCTATTGCTAGCCTCATTTTACACCTGAGAAAACAGAGGCACTCACAGGTTAAGCAACTCCTTTGAACAGGTAGTCCAACTCCAGAGCCTATACTCTTTTCCCATTAAGTCACAGAAACCTCTGTATCGCAGTGTGGACACAAAGTGGGCATTTACCAACAAAAATAACAACAGTAGCAACAGTATCACCCACAACTTACTGAGAGCTCCCTCTGTACCTTGAACTATGTTGATCCCTTTGCCTACTTTATTTCATTTAACTCTCAAACACACACACACACACAAACTACAAGACAGATCCTATCATTATTCCCTTTTATGAGGAGGAAATTGAAATAATAATTTCAATTGAAATAATTAAATTGAAATAATTAAATAATTTCAAATGAGGTCATTCAGAATAAGGTAGGGATTTGAACTCAAATGTGTCTGATTGCTGGCTCTTGATTACTAAACAATACTGCATTTATTGTTAATTCACCAACAGATGAATGAAAGAACAAGTGAATGAATAAGTGAATGAATGAATGATCTGCTTAAGTCTTTCTCTATCCTTGCCTTCTTTATCAACATTCTCAGCAAGCGTTCCTGATTTATGAGAAACTTAACTCTTCTCATAGGTTAAAGGAGGAAAAAATAGCAGTGTACTAGCTCTATCTGAGGGAGGAGGAAAGGGAAATCAATAGGGAGGAAATGAGTCTCTGAAAATTCCCAAAGATTTGGAGCTGAAGCCAATTTGTTAGTTTGCAAATGAAAGCGCTGTCTCCGCTTTTCACTACTCAGTTTCGTGCCTTTAAAATTTAAACAGGAGGCTTAACATCTGCTATGTGTATTGGAAAATCAGGAGGGCTGCGGAACACTAAACAGAAGATGTACTGGATATTTTCAAATGTTTCCAGTTGCTAGACAACACACTTCCTGCTTTCCAGGCACCTTAGTTAAGTCAACTGGGCTTCAGCTGTGAGGATGTCTTGAATTAAACTTCCAGCCATAGGCTGTGATACACAAAGTACTGAAACAGAACCACAGAAGAGGGCATTTGATTTTAAACCGTTTTTCTGAGATGTGTTGCTAGCAGCTGTCACTGTCAGTGCTCAATCAATAGCAAAAGATAGGTTAACACAATGTGTTTTTTTCAGAAACTCAGTTTTTTATACAGTAAGACCCCCTAACTCAATTAAATATCAGGAAGGGCACTTCTGAAGTAGTAAAAAAAAAAAAATTACAGAATATTTTCAAATAATAGAATTTTGTTCATTCAGTTAAGTTCATTAACTTCAAATGAAACAACAGAATTATCAAGTAAGAACTGTATTTTAGTAGAAGTTGAGAATTTTTTTTTTTTTTAATTAACACATTAACACACCAGTCTAAGCATTTCTGGTACTTGTTTACCAGTCTCCTCAGGATTTTATTTGTACTGCTCCTTTAAGCAATACGTGTAGATTTTATTTCATCTTCACTACAATTCTGGGAGAAAACATTTCCACTATTTTTACAGATAAGGTAAGTAAGATTATATGGATAAGATCCCTGTCTGGAATTCATAGTTGGGTTCCAAAGACTTTTAGAGGAGCTGAAGATAAAAAGCAATTTCTGCCATGTGCTTAAATCCCAGCTTACACCCTGGAAATGCAGGGTTACCTTTTCTGATGCCTAAAGCCTGCCCAAAGCCATACAACCCAAACCAGCCCAAACCAGTCACCGGGGCCCCTGTCTATGCCTTGCCTGTTCAGTTTCCCAGCCCTGGCAGGTACCCCCAGGGACCTGAAGTAATATAGTTAAACCAAAAATACCACTGGCATGAATTATGTGAACTCGATGACACTTTCAGGCCATAGGAATAAAGCAGGGCCCCAGCTCCACCTCATTCACTGAGCTAGGCTTTCACAGAGCCCCAGATTCCAAATTGCAATCACTTCTGAACTTCTCATTTCTTCCTTTCCCCATCACAGTCCCTTAGCCACTCACATCCAGATTGGGGAAGGAGACAGCATAGTCAGGGACTTTGGACAGAACCTTATCAGATGGACACAATTCTCGGGTTCCTCACTGCAAACCTCAATATCCTAAATTTTAGATTTGCACGTCAACTAGAGCAAAGCAACCCCTGTGTTTCTCCCTCGTTTATATAGAGGGTTATAACTGGGCCCAAGGCCAGGAGACAAGGTTGTTTTTCACAGGGTTCCTAACTCAATTAGGGGTGTGTGTGTGTGTGTGTGTGTGTGTGTGTGTGTGTGTGTGTGAGAGAGAGAGAGAGAGAGAGAGAGAGTATGTGTCTGCACTCACAAGAGTTTGTGATTAAGGCAACAAAGAAAATCCATTTTGCATATGAAAGCTGTTCAAAACATTCAAATTCTTCCTGGTATTAAATGGGGTAGGGAGCAAAGTTTGAAAGTTTTCAGTCTTTTCTGAGGATCTTGCTTATTTTATTTTAATATTTAGACCTCATTTTAGATGTTATAATTCAGCCTCCTATGTCTCTGGTGAGGCCCTGGCCTTCAGCTTCTTCCTCTGTTACATCCATTGCACACTCATTTATTTACTCAACGCATATTTGATCTTTTTTGAGTACTTACTATGCACAAGGAGCCAGGGACCCAGTGATTAACTAAATGGACTTGGGTCTTGCCCTCACAGAGACTGCCATCAAGGGGATATTAACTGAGCACTATATACCAAGAATAATGCTAACTATATTACATCATTAGCTTATTAAGTTTTCATTGCATTCAGTACTCACAATAACCACGTGAAGTAGATATAATGATTAATCCCTTCTTACAGAACAGAAAACTGAGTCTCTGAGAAGTGAGGAAATGGCATTTGCCAATTAGTGAGTCAGAATTCAAACCCATGTCTTCCAGAGCACAGACACTTCACCACCAGGCTATAATGCTTCTATGTGAATGGAGAATATCTGTATATATTTTAATTGTGAAGACTAAATACCATAATACAAGCAAAACTCTTAACATCATGCCTGGCATTTAGTCTACAGTAATTATTTTTATTCTCTTACCTTGCACAGAGAGAATGTAAGTAATCCTGAGCTCCCCAAACTTCTGTCATAGCCAAGTTCCTTTGTTAAGTCCCAGGCAGTCTTCCTCTTGGCCTGTCCCTGCCTCTCCTCAAAACAGATTCGCTGCTATCCTCTAAAAAGCAAGAGACCAGACTTCACCATTCCTCACAGGAGAAGGAACCCTGGTACATGGCCCCAGGAAGATCTTGTCCTCATTCGGAGAAGCCCAGAGGAGGTTCCCCACTCTAGCAGCCTCTCCAGATTCAGAGTTTGCAAAGCCTGTCCCTGTGGTCCACTAGGTACAGTGTCCCCCAAAGTCATAGATTTGGCTCATAAAACTTTAATATTCATCATCTTTTAAATGCAGACCTCCAGGCCTAACTTGTGAAGATTCTATTTTGGTAAACTGGCAGTGGTGGTTGGGCAAGATATGAGCATTCCATCAGGCATTCCATGGGCTCCTGCTGCAAGTTGTTGGAAGGCCACAGAATAAGAACCAGCTTCAAGATTAGCTTCACTTAGGCTGCAAGCAATCTCTCAGCCAGTAAAGCTGCTTCCTCCAGGGAGCCCATTTCCACCCCAAAGAGCCAGAGAAAACTGAGTCCTAAGAAAAGGCTGGATGTTCCACTTAAAATTAAGAATAGGCCAAGCATCACTTCTACTATCATCTCTGGCCAGTCAGATGAAATAGAGTTAAAATAATATTTTCTTTACTACTTGCCATTTACTGAGAATTTTCTACATGCCAGGCTTGGGTTTAATGGAGAAAGCACTAGTTTTGAAATAAGATGACCTCCTTTCAAATCATGTTGTTTCCTTGGGCAAATTATTTAAGTTCCCTGAACTTCTGATTCCACATCTGGTAAGTGGGAAGTTGTAAAATTTAATGTTGTTATGGGGATTAACTAAGATCAGCTATCTGGTCTATGGCCACACGCATCAAATGTTGGTTCCCTCAGTTCCATCCTCTCTCCATCAGAAAAGATGCCTGCTGATGTCATTGTGACTCGGGAGTATTCAAATAGGCTGTGTTTCCTACCTTGATGTTGTGAGTGTAATGCTTCTGTTGTGCCTCCTAAGTTTTAGGATGTCCCTACCTTAGCGTCCTTATTCAAACCAGATTAATAGTGTATCTGCTAGCTCCGTGTCACTTTTCCCCAATCAGAAATAATAAGATTAACATAATTAGGGGGCCTAACCGCCTAGATGCTGTAATCTATAGATGTTGGGTGAAATTTGAGATTGATTAAAAATTCACCTGTTATTTTGGAAACCTATCCCAAGAGACTCTGAATATTACTCAGTTAATAGTGTGTACAGTCCAGTAGAAGAAGGCTGCAGTGATGTGAATGCATGTGAGTGTTATGTGGATTCAACAACTATTTATTAAATGTTTCCCCAGTGTCAGCCACTGGCCCGGGTGCTGAAGACACTATGATAAACAAGGCATACAAGGACTCTGCTCTCATGGCACTTCAACCTAGTGAGAAAATACTGCTAATGACAGCTGACATTTATACATGCATCTGATATGTGAGGCACTGAAATACTGTTTTACATGGATCTAATTTTCTTAAGAATCCCATAAGCATTAGCTGCTTTTATTATCTCCATTTTATAGATGGGGAACCTAAAGCACAGAGAGGTTAAGTAACTTTCCCAAGGTCACACACATGATAAATATCAGAGCCAGGATTCAGGTGGACCTCAGAGACTTCTATCTCAACTACTGTGAAAACTTCCTTTTTATATAACCTGGGATTTTAAGTAGTGTTTAGATTATTCAAAAAGATTTTATATTTTATTCTATGAACCTCATAACACATCAATGAACTGGGAATAGCAAGTGATAAAAATCATCATTTTTTGAAACTAAAACCAAGCAGAAAGGTAAAGAAGCTATAGACTAAAAGGGATTGGACACAAGAACTCTATTTTTGATACTTTTTGTCTGTGGTATTCCTTTTGCCATATATACATATATTCTGTTGGAAAAGGCGGGAAGAGGTTGTTCAAATATGAACTCAGCTAACTGATCTTAGACAATGCTCAGTCTCCTCCTTGTAAAATCAGGGTAAAATCGTAGCTTTGACATGATTATGCTGTTTCAGACAAAGCATATAGTGATTGGCACATAATGATTACTTTGTAAATATTAGAGCCTCTTCGTCTTGTAGTTATAAGTTTATATTCGTATTTTTATTTTTTCACCCTGGACATGGGCAAATATTTAAAGAAACTGCATCTCATCCCTGGGAAATTTCTGAAGTCAAATCACTGTTAATTATAAAATTACAAGACAAAATCAGCTCTATAAAGCTGGTCCACATGAATGTTTAATGGGCATACAAAATAGGAAAAATAACATTGTAGCTGAAAATGAAGAAAAGTTGAACCAGATCTTTAAAGTGATCCCTAAGAACTACTTTTCCTCTAAGAGTAGGCAACTTCAGAAGGGCTTTAGAGATCTGGTCCAACAAATCTAGAAATCAAAATGCAGACAGGAATTGCCTTGCTCAAAGTTCCACATCCAGTTGGAGGAAACATACTTTGGACTAGACGTCTGCTGTACCACCCTCCCATTCCTCACCCTGCCTCCTACCGCCCCTACTCTCCAGCACCCTCATCCACATGATCTCTGCCACACAGAACGACTTTCCCCAAGGCTCTCAGCAGTGCCCTACAATGCCACCTGAGGAGCCACGCTCTGAGACCACTTTCATGCAAAGCTGTCTTTAGGTGGGCTCCCTTGGTACAATTTAATGGAAAGAGCCCCTTTGATGTGTGTTGGTTCACAAACTGGCATCATACACAGAAGACAAGAAGAGACCAAAGAAAGAGGTAGATCACTCCAGATTGGTAGGTGGCAGTTTTAATTAGCAAGAGAACTTACATACAAGGCTTTTCTTGTGCGGCCTCAAGATACGTAGATCTCCCCCACTGCCACCAGAATCTTAAAAGTTTATGTAAAGGACTTAACTGGGTTCAGTTACCTATACCACCCAGATGGTCTCAACAACACATTACCATCTCAAGGCTGCGTTCTTGAAACGGCTCTGGCTCTGGGAACAGTGGGAGGAACATATATTTCAAGGACAGGGGAGGTGGTGAGGAGTCTCTAATTGTCCAGTTCGTGGTCAACCAGCAGTCATGTCCTCTGATGACCTCCTCTCACAATGTGGTCTGAGAATGACCACCATTATAAAAATGTCAGCCCTGGGGGGCAAACCCACATAGAAGTTCCCAAGTAATAGAGCCCCCAGAAGGTACAAATCTCTAATCACTAACCTTGTGGAAAAGGCATCTGTTTATATTGTCTTATTAGAAACTGCTATTTTTTTTAAGGAAAATAGAAATTCCCCTTACCTATGAAAATCTTATAATTATTCTGTTAAACTCTCAAGGTCTCCACACATTTTTCTATTGTCCATGAGAAATGGAATCCTTCAAAAAATAACTATTAACCAGAAAAGCTGGTACTAATTTTTCAAGAAAAAGATTCCTGATTATGATTAAATTACATGTACATTCCTTCAGTAACACACACACACACACACACACACACACACAGTTGAAAATACCAGATATGACCTGTCTTCTTCACTGCTTCTAGACCTATCTTATATTTTATTTTCAATATTTATTCAGCAAATATTTCTTCAGACCTGCTAGGATTCGAGTATTTGGTCCGATGCTGGCCATAAGCTACAGTCCTTGCCTGGAGGGGTTCACTGAGGAGGTAGAACCTCAAACAGCAGGTATATGATAGGTGCTCCCCTAGACTCTAGACTCGACCCTCATGCTCACAGGGTAGTGGGGGCAGGAAAGGGCGTAGCTATCTCTTTCTGAGACAACCAGGGAAGGCCTCAGAGAGGAAGTGACTTTGAACTAGGTCTTGGAGGACCAGTGGGAATTTTCCACGTGAAGACAGGGGAGGCCACTTGGGACAGAAATAAGAACATGTGTAAGGATGCAGACATGGGAGAAAACACGATATGGTTGTGAAGGAGGACCAGTGGCAGAAATGAGTGAACCAAGTCTGGAAAGGTAGGTTGCAATGATATCGAGAAGGGTCTTTGGGGTCAGATGAAAGTGTTTGCACTTGTTAATCTGCAGGTGGGCAGTATTGCTCCAGTGGACACTTTTTAGCAGCAATGACCAGATAAGATCTATTTTACTAACATCTAATGTTTGTCAGCATGTGGCAAAGCTTTTGCACTAGAGGCAGGCCCCTCTCTTTTTGAGAGATCGCGGAGAGATTGGCCATGGAAATCACAGCTGAAGCAGAGTCTTCTGTCTAGAAATAATGCATCTGCTGCTTTCTGAATCTCTTCATCCCTGATTCTGAAATTCTCTATGCCTGCCGTGGCATTTCTATAACACTGAAGATAAAAAAGTATTTGACCACTTTTTTTATTTTGGATGTTAATTACAAAGAGATTTTGAAGGTTCCAGTCTACTTTTTCTGTTTGAGAATTTAAAAAAGAGAGAGTTTGGGGCTGATGTGAATAACGACTTGTGTTCCCAAGAGCTTTGTGCTTTGGTAAGCAATGTTGGCTGATTATTGCCTCATGTGTTTCTGAAACAGCTGCCTGTCTCCTTTTAGAGCTCTATTCTAGGGGGATCGCAAGAGCCACAGAAGAGAATTTAACTCCTGAATACTCAGTTTGTTTGGGTAGAAAAGAGAAGAAAGAGCAGTGGTACACTTCTGTTTGTTCGTTTCAGAAAGTTGGTGGTTTTTTAGGCAAATAGTGAAAGCTTCCTTCTATGGACTCAAAGGGAAGTTTTGTATGAGCCGTTCCTCTGAAGTCCACCTTCTCAGTGTTTTGATGTATGTCTGCCTGTGCCTTTGAGCCAACTTGATTTTCAGTGAGGATTCAGTATTTATTTCAAGGAAGGACAAGTTAGGGGCTGCATCATTGAGCTGTCTTTCTGTTTTCTGAGTCCTACTATAAATCTAGTTTATTCGGAAAACCACACCATGCTCCTGTGGTTGGATTTATTGCCACATCCAGTAAGGAACCAGCTTTTATTCATTTAGAGATTATTAAACACTCTACAAACTTGGAATTCTTTAGATGCTGTGTGTATTCAATGGAGTTTGGTTTCCTACCCACCTCTAATTCTAACCACATGATATAATAAAGGGCTTAGTAAACTTCCCTTTCATGGTCAGATGACAACTAAACAGAACTTACCAGGACCCTGCATGAACAGGAGCTGATTTTGCAGGAAGCAAGACAGAGGTTGGCAGTGGTCCCGTGGCCCTGATTGGGGTTTGGAAGAGATGCTGGAATTACCTGCCCTTCTCCCATGCTGTATAACCGTTCTCTGTAGTGCTCTCCTCCCTGTGAAGTATCTGTTCTTACTGCCAGTTGTTCCCAACTGAATACACACATCCCTCTTCCCAAAGTTTACAGTTCAACCAACTCCCAATGGTTCTTCCAAATTAACCATGGACTGCTCATTCCCAAAGGAGAGAATAGAGCATTCTGCAGCTTTCGCTCATGTACACCAGCAGTGATCTTGGCATCTCTTCTACATTTGATATTTCTGACATTGCTGAATGATTAGATAATGTGCAACATAACAATAGTATCAAATATTTATGGAGCACTTGTTACATGTAAGGGACATGCTAAACATTCACATGCTATCTCATTTATCTCCTTTACAGCAATCTTACATGAAATACTATTACTCTCCCCATTTTATTTTATTGGTGAGAAAACTTAGAGAGGTGATTCACTGGTGGTCACAGAACAGGTAAGAGGCAGAACCAGAATTAGAACTTGCATTTCTTAATACCACAGCACTTGGGAGCATCTCAGAGATGAGAGGTTTCCCCTACACTTGCATATGAGTTACTACAGGTGGTTCAGATCTCTCTGGACCAGGTTGTATTTGACCCCAAGACAGAGATTGAAGAGCTTGCTCCCAGGCACACACCCTTTCCCTGCAGGACTGGCTCACATAAAAAATGGAGTCATACTCACAGATAGTAGTAGAGTTAGTCTTTTTCAGGTGGCATTGCTTTTAGAAACATAAAACATTACATTTTTGTAAGTTAAATGATTAGCTTGTCAGGCTCATGTTGATGTTTTTGTTTGGGAAAATTTCAGCAACTTAAGAAAAAAGATGAGCTGTTCAAGTTCCAACATGTCTAATCTAACACACACACACACACACACACACACACACACACACACACACACACACACGTGCTTGTGTAAACATCAAGTTAAACATCCATTTACATCAGTTTCTAGATACAAATGGAAAATTGAAGGGAAGAAAACTAATGTGTTTCTATTGTGCTTTTTATCTTTGCATCTAGTTTGACCGGGACTTTTAGACTGGGCACCTGCTCCCAGGGCATGGCTTCCTGCACTACTGCTCAAGAGCCATTTACCTTCCTCCACCTTGCACTACCCTTCCCACATGTTTCTAACCTCCTCAGATCCTGCCCAGGCCTTCTCCCTCATACCTTGAGTCCTTCTCTTGATCACATTTCTCTTAAATTGACCTCGGTTTCCTTCCTAGGCTATGATTTGCTGAAAGTTTACTCCTGGGCCCTCCAGATAATGATGGTGCCCAGTACAACCTCAGTATAGGGACCCTACCCAAGTGCCAGCCTACAGGGTTCACACTTCCGTGGGTTTGCTTCAACTAACTCCCCCAGACAGAACTGGACAATTGAGGTTACAATTCCCTTCCGCTCACACTGGGCATGATAACCGGCTTCTATGCCTGGGAGATAAGCTAGCTTCAGGGAAGCATCCTCTCAACACATGCAGTAATCCCTCATACTTATGTGTCTCTTTAAGGCTTACAAAGTCGGCATTATCAACTTACTCAGCAAGAATTTATCAAGTACCTGCTGTATGTCAGGCACTCTACTACACTAAGGGGTACAAAGATTAATAAGAAAGCCACAGGACACTCTGGGAACAAAGGAGGTTAATGATGGGAACTTACTCGGGAATGGAAAGGAGAGTCAGAAGTTTTGTTGGTTCTGACATCTTTGGTTACAAAAGAGGCAACTTGATCTTTGGTGACTCCTGAGAATCAAAAGTGAGAGTGTCATTCCCCCAACTCTCCCTCTTCTAGAGACTTTACTTGTTCCACTTCAACACCATCATATTTTCTTTATCACCAATAAATGGACATGTCCCATCCCTTTTTTAAATAAGTTTACCTTATCCCTTTTTCCTTCAGGAGAAGCTTTATTGTTTCTAATCTTCTGCCTTTCTAACAGCAACCTCTATTCTGAGCCCCTCTATGAAAGCCACTCTCCGACTCTTCTCTGGAAGCGCTAGATCAGAACAACCCCCGGACAATTACGACTCACGTATGTGGGATATAATAGTGTCTTATCACTTTGTGCCTGAGAAGGGATGTTTTCTTATCATTTCCTCTCTTGCTTGTAGGTGTTGTTTTATTGCCTTTTCTTATGTTAAGGTAAAAGAAAAATAACCTTACCGGTACATGAGATTTTGTCTGCCTGCCTATCTATCTATCTACCTATCTATCTATCATCTATCTATTTATCTATCTATCATCTACCTATCTATCCATCTACCTAACCTACCAAATTTTCCCCTCAAGGAAGCAAACTTTTCCCTCAGAAGTTAGATAGGCCTATAAGATTAGGAACATTTTTTATCTGTTCCCTGACTCTGGAGTCAGAAGATCAGTGTTAAAGCCAGTTTGGGCACTAATGACTGTGCTATTTAAGGCAAGTCATTTCATCTTTCCCAGCCTCAGTTTCTAGGTATGAGATATGGGATTAGGTGAGTTCTAAATTGGAATACAATGGGAAATTGCTTCAGGCCACATGTCAAGTTGGAACAACACTGGGGCTTAGAACAAGTCCTGGGGATTTTCCCCTGCTCCACACCACCTAAGAAAGCTCACCAGAAAACAGTCAGCACAATTCAGTCTGATTTTTTTTTTCTCTGTATCATTTGCGTATTTTGCTGACTTAACCAAATATATGGTCTCACAGACATCATAGGGACACAAATCTCTTCCTGCCTCATGTTAAACTCATAGTCACGGATTTGGGGTCCTGAATGTTATGTGACCTATCCCTTCATGGAGGCAGCCAGGCCCCCAAATGTTAGTAAGATGGGGTTCAACTCGAGCTACGGACTTCAAGAGGCAGAGGTGGGTCCCCGAGTTGACGAGCTCTCACAGCCTCCAGCCCTACCTGTGACTTTTTCTGAAGCATCACTACACTAGGCTGGGCCTAATCAGTTTTTTCCAGATTAGGGCTGCTTACAGAGCACAAGTGTGTTACAGCTTAGCCAGTTTCTTGTATTTTCAACACTTGCTTTATTCTTTCCCTTACAATTATTTAGTGTCAACACTCTCTCCTTTCAGCATACCAAATCCTGCATGGGGGAGGCTGGCACTGTTCTGAGCAGGGAAAGTCATGGGCTTTCTCTCACTAGAGTCGTTTAACCACAAGGGAGTTGCAGGATCTTTGAACATTCCTGTGGGCTCCATTTCAAGATCCTTCTCTTCTGGCTCTGGTGATACCACAGTTTACCTTGATCCCCAGTGAACAGGTTGGGAGAGTCTCACTTTATGACTCCTGGGTGATGCTCTGGGCTTCTGAGCCCCTTCAGAAGTGACTAACGCTGCTCTCTGAGGTCAGCAGGTGGCATTTGGTTTCACTGTACTCCTTCTACGAGTTTGATTTCTTTTTGTTTTTGATTTTTTTGCTTCTAAAACCTGTTTTTCTCCAGTGGCTTGGGAACGTGTATGATTTTCAAATGGAACAAGTTCAAAGTTTTTGTTTTCTCCTGTTCAACATCGAAAGCACCATTGTAAACTGGAGACATACAGCAGATTTGTCAGCTTCTACAATCTTTATGTCCAAATTTTTTTTCCCTCGTGTTCTTAAATCATCAGATAGTTAAATTGAGTCCTCTTTTTTTTTTTTTTTGGTGTTTCACTCTACGAATTTTAGCACATCTATTAATTCATGTAACCACCATCACAATCAAGACAGAGGAGTTTCCTCAGCCTGTTACACCTTGGTTCTCAAATCCTTCCCCTACCTTGAGCTCCTGACAACCACCGTCCTATAGTGTCAACTTTCCCAGAATGACATATAAATGGAATCACACAGAATGTAATCTTTTGAGTCTGGCTTATTTCCATTAGCACAATGCATTTGAGATTCATTCACATTGTAATATGTATAAAGAGTTTATTCCTTTTTATTGCAGAGTAGTATTCCATTGTATGAATGTACAATAGTTGTTTGTCCATTACCCCCAGAAGGACATTTGGGTAGTTTCCAGTTTACGGTAATTATAAATAATCTACTATAAAAATTTGTATATAGGTTTTTGTGTGAACATAAGTTTTCATTTTTCTGGGATAAATGTCCCAGAACACAACTAATTAGGTCATATAGTAAATGTATGTTTAACTGTATAAGTAATTGCTATACTGTGGAAAAGGGTGGCTATACCATTTGTCTTTCCTACCAACAATGTACAGGAGTTCCAGTTTTTCCACAGTCTTTCAAGCACTGAGTATTATTGTCAGTATGTTTCAATTTTAGCCATTTTAATAGATGTGTAGTGCTCTCACACTATGGTTTTAATTCTCATTTCCCAATGGCTAATGATGTTGAATATCTTTTCATGTGCTAGTTTTCCATCTTTAGATCTACTTTGATCAAGTAACTGTTTAAGCTTTTTGCCTATTTTAAAAATTAGGTTGTTTATTTTCTTACTGTTGAATTTAGAAAGTTCTTTATAAATTCTGAATGCAAGTCCTTTGTCAGATATGTGATTTGTAAATATTTTCCCCCAGTTCATAGCCTGTATTTTCATTCTCTTAAAAGAGTTTTTGTAAAGCAAAAATACTGAATTTTGACGAAGTACAATTTATCAATTTTGGTGTCAATAACTCCATTCTTACTTCTAGGTTACAAAGATTTTCTTTTGTGTTTTTTCTGAAAGTTTATAGTTTAATGCTGTGAGTTTATTAGAGCTATCATTCATTTAAAGTTAATTTTTGTAGAGAGGGAATAAGGTTTAAATTGAGTTTCTTTTTTCTGCATGTATATGTCTAATTGTTTCAACACATTGGTTGAAAAGACTGTCCTTTCTCCATTGAATTGTCTTTGCATTCTTGTAAAAAATAATCAATTAGCTGTGTGCATCAATTTCTGGACTCTCTATTCAGTTCCATTTATCATGTGTCTATCCTTTCACTAATACCACATTGTCTTATTACTATAGCTTTATAGTAAGTCTTAAAATCAGTAGTAGTAGTAAATTCCTCTAATTTTGTTTTTCACCTTAATAATTGTTTTGGCTATTCTAATTCCTTTGCCTTTTCATATAACATTTAGAATCAGCTTGTCTATATAGTTAAGATGTTGTGCCAGGATTCTGACTGGATTTGCATTAAATCTATATATCAATTTGGGAATAATTATCATCTTTACTATATTGAGTATTCCAATTCATGAACACAGTGTGTCACTCTATTTATTTGTGTTTTCTTTGATTTCTTTCATCAATGTTTTGCATTTTTCAGCAAACAGAATAGGTATGTGTTATTTAGAAGAATGTTTTTGGTTTCTAAGTGTTTGGAGATTCTTCTGATATCTTTCTGGTATTGATTTCTAGTTTAATTCTATTTTGGTCAGAGAACATACTTTGCATTATTTCAGTTCCTTTCAACTTGTTAAGATTTGTTTTGACCAAGAATATGGTCTATATTGGTGAATTTCTCATATGCACTTAGGAAAGAACATTTCATGTGCAATCACTGGGTGGAATGTCCTATACATGTCAATTAAATTGAGTTGGTGGATTATATTGTTTGGGTCTTTTATGTCCTTACTGATTTCTTGTCTACTATTTCCATGGATTACTAAGAGAGACATTTTAAAATCTCGAACAATAATTGTGGTTTTGTCTATTTCTCCTTTCAGTTATATCAGTTTTTGCTTCATGTATTTTGGACCTTGTAGTTAAGTGCATAACACTTAGAACCATTATTTCCTCTTAGTAAACTGACCCTTTTATCACAATGTAATGCACTACTCTTTATCCCTGGTAATTTACTCTGTTCAGAGGTTTACATTGTCACATATTAATATAGCCACCCCTGTTTTGTTTTGATTAGTGTTTGGATGGCATATTGTTTCCCACTGTTTTACTTTTAACCTACATATATCATTTTGTTTGAAGTGAGTTTCATGTAGACAGCATATAGCTGGTTCACTATTTTTCTAAATCCATCCTGACAATCTCTGTCTTTTAGTTGGTGTATTTACAACTTTTGCATTTAATATAATCATGGCAAAACTAGGGATACCATTTTATTATTTGCTTTCTGTTCATTTCCTCTATTTCTCATTCCTTTGTTTTCCATTCCCTGACTTCTTTCTAGTTATTTAAACATTTTTAGTGTTTAATTCATCTTACATGTTTTTTATTATATCTCAGTGTATTTTTTTAGTGGCTGCTCTAGGGATTACAATATACATACTTAACTTCTTGTCATCTATATAGAACCAGTTTTACCACTTCAAGTGGGATGTAAAAATCTTACCACCATAGATGTCTCTTTATCCTTCCCCTTTATAATTGTTTTATATATTATATCTGCACTCACTAAAAACCTCAATGACAATATTATAATTTTTGCTTTTAAGCATCAAGCA
Source organism: Leucopleurus acutus (assembly GCF_964270905.1). NCBI lineage: Eukaryota > Metazoa > Chordata > Mammalia > Artiodactyla > Delphinidae > Leucopleurus > Leucopleurus acutus. The sequence goes on along the minus strand of NC_139147.1, from coordinate 88,311,659 downwards.
TATTTAAAGAACTCAGGAGGAGAAGAATAGTCTACTATATTTACCATTTTTGTTGCACTTTCCTCATTCCTGATGTTCCAAGTTTCCTTCTGGTATCATTTCTCTTCTGTGTCTGAAGAATTTCCTTTTCTGATTCTTTTAGAGTAGGTCTGCTGCGAGCAAATTCTCTTGGCTTTCTTTTTCTTGAAAATGTTTTTATTTCACCTTCATTCCTGAAGGATATTTTCACTGGTTATAGAATTCAGGGTTTACAGCTTTTTTTTCCCCTCTCAAATATTTCTTTAGATATTCTCTAATATACACTGAATCTGAAGAACATTGAGATTGCTTTTATGGACCAGAGTCTGTTCCATTTTGACTTCTTATCATAAGAAGATATATGCTGAAATAGACATTCAAATACATTATGTATTTGCACTTCTACATTTGCCCTCAAGATTTCAAAGTAGAAAAGCTGCCATAGCAAATATAAAATGTTCACTTATGATAAGATGAGATGTTGAGCCAACATAGTTCAAGATCACAACCTGTGACTGTTTTCATTAATTTGGTCTTTCTCCCACAATTAACTAAAAAGACATATTTTCTCTCTTATTATAGCTCCAGTTCTCATTTCACTTGATTTTCCCATCCTGTTGTGATCACACCTTCATCAATGCCCTAGCTAGAGACCACTAGTTTGCAAGTTAAAACCAAACAATCTTCATTAATAATATCTACAATCTGCCTCCTTCATTTGGGCCGCTAATTAAATAAGAATTAATAAGCTAATGAGAGCAAAACTCTTGACTGTTTAGGTATTTATTGAAGCAACATGAAATAGTCATATACCTTTCTGAAAGACCAGGGACATATCAATTCTAGCTTTATTATATCTTGACTACATATACTGGCCTCAGTACATATCTCTCCCTTCTAAGCTGAGGTTCTTATCTGGCCTCAGACTCCTTCCCTGAATCTCTCCCCTGCCCCATTCACCTTGAGACTTTCAGTTTGGTCTTTAGGACCCAAGTCAAATGTCACCAACTTAAGAAGGCTTTCCTTCCCTTCCTCTTTCCCCATTGTGGTAAGGCGGAATAGTAGCCCCCCTAAAGATGCCCATGCCCTAATCTTGGAAACCTGAAAATATGTTACCTTTCATGGCAAAAGGAACTCTGTAGATGTGATTAGGCTAATGACCTTGAGATGGGGAGATTATCCTGAATTATTTAGGTTGACTTAGTCTGATCACATGAGTCTTTAAAATTGGAGAAACTTTCCTGGCTGTGGTCAGAGGGAGATGTGACTAAAGAAGAAAGGTCAGAGAGATGCAACGTTGCTGGCTTTGAAGATGGAAGAAGGGAGCCATGAGCCAACAAATGTGGGCAACCTTTAAAAGCTGGGAAAGACAAGGAAATGGTTCTCTTCCAGAAAGGGATGCAGCCCTGCTGATACCTTGAGTGTGGCTTAATGACACCTGTGTCAGACTTTCAACCTACAGAACTATAAGATCTATATTGTGTAAATTCGTGTTGTGTTATGCCACTAAGTTTGTGATAATTTGTTACAGCAACAGTAGAAATCTAATACGAGGTTGGGTTAAATGCCCCTTCTATAAGTTTTTGTAACACTCCACACATACTGCTAACAATGTGTACATGCACCTATCATGCAGTATTGATATCATCTGCTTACTTGTCCTCTTCTTGTAATAGACTGTGAATGCCGAAAGTAAGTATAGGCCTTATGTGGAATGTGGTTACCTGTGCATTCATTCATCCATCACACAAAACAGCTATTGAGTTATTCCTTCACACCTGGGACAGACTCTGACAATGACAATGCATATTAACACTGCTCTTTCATTCCAGTCAGTCTCCTGCTTGGGATTTTTCATTAAAGAAATGGAACAAGGATCAGGCATAATAAAGATGGGTGACTTCACCCAGACATGGACCCTAACGACATTCATATCTTTAGATCCGGCAGTCAAAGGACATTAAAGACATATTTGTATCCGCAAAATCTTTCCAGTGAATCAGTGAGGTTATTTTGGGAAATATGATGGGCCAAGGAGAAGGGGGAGAAACTGCAGAAAGGAAATGCGATTGCATATTTTTCACACAAAGAGTGTCAGGCAGGAGGCATCAAGCAATGTTACCCATGACACCATCAGACAGATGACTATTTTTAAGCCAAGTTATGAATCATGTTAGTGCTGTCTCTCCGAGAAGCAGAAGAGATGAGACTGACTTTGGGATGAATTTGTGTGCTTGTCAGCTCTTTGCAAGAGGCACCAACTGGTCACCTCTGTCAGCACCAGGTCTAGGAGGGTTCAACTCTCTTTCATCCACTTTCTCCCTCTTCACCTGCTATACTTCTACAGCAGGAGGATGCCTGCCTCCACCCGCTGTTGCAATTATGCTCCTTGAAGTGACATTTTTTATAGGGATATACTCTACCTTAAAAAAATAGTATATACACTTCAGACTTGGACTCCCATGCTTTATTAAACTGAAGAACATTCCTGGAAAGTTACACACGAATGCAATTCCTATTTCATCATTTGCACCTACCTCATTCTCCTGCAAGCTTACCTAATCTCCTGTTCTCAGCACTGAGAATCAGGGGATCAAGTATATATATAGGTGTGATTAACTCTTTAGAAGAGGGGTTTGTGTGTTACTCTGGCCTATCACATAATTTTCCAGAAATGAAATGTCGGTATCTATTTGTGCCAGGTTATAAAATCTTGCACAAACATTGCAAAAGGAAATCAATTCTAGTCAGGTTTGTTAACCAAGGGACACTAAGACATGAAGGGAGGAAAAAAAAATTCCTCACTACTGTATTTTTATTGAAACTGACCCAAATGTGGCACAGAGTAAGTGTGCGAGTCAGGCCAAATATATCATGGTGTCTAGGTCTCAACTCCTCCTAGGCTGTGTTTCATGTACTGTACAATAAATTTGGTCCTAGCTCACAGTATTGATTAGGAAGGTGGCTGAAGTGATTGTATCTTCCAGAGTCAGTCTCAGCAGCTGCAAGCCGACCAAAATCCAGTCACGTATTCCATTAATTCTCTACCTTCTTCATCTATTTTTTTGATTTTGTTTGTTTGTTTGTTTTGTTTAACCTCCAGCACCACCCATGATCTTGAAATCCCTTATATCTCTGAGCCATTCTCTTTCTGGGTTCCTGCTGTCTTGACTTTTATATTTCACATGGTAAGATTTTCAATTAGCCCAGTGCTGGACTGAAGTCAGCCAGATCAAAAGTTCCTTCAGAAATTTCTTTTCATAATAAAAAGACTGATAAAATGAACACTCTTGGCAGAATACTACATTTTTAATCCCAATTCCAGGCATACTTTTTCATCCCAGCTTGTTAATATATTTATTTCAAAGGCTCTGAGGATCATCATCTCTAAATGGTGGTCGTTCCCAGACACTTCCTGGAAGATGGTTTGGTTTTTCTGTCTTAAAGATTTTGCCTTTTGTGCCATGTATCAATCATAATAGAGTAGATTATGCTGCAATTTTTTAAAAACCTAAAATCACAGGGTTTTAAAACAACAGAGATTTATTACTTACTCATGCTACATGTCCCTTGCTGCTTGCCAGGGGGGATCTCATTGTAGTCACTGAGAGGGGGGTACCCAGGCTGACAAAGCAGCCACCATCTCATCATTACAGTGGAAAGGAGACCTCTAGAGTCTCATATGGACACAGTTCAAATGCTCTAGCCCAGTGTGACACACATCACTTCCATTCACAACTTATTGGCCTCCACCAACCACAAAGAAATGAGGGAATACAATTCTACCATTTCCAGTAAGTTAGAAATTGAAAGTATTTGACAACACTAATGACAAGCATGCGCTGCTATAAGAATTTGTGCTTTAATGTTGCCATTTGATCTATAAATTATCAAATTGCATACCTTGCCCATTGTACAGGTACTTATTATCATAATAAACTTTTAGACATTTTAGGTAATTGCATTTACTGTCAGAATATATGTTTCCATTTTCTCAAATTTGAACTGCTTCTCTCTTTCTCATCATTCCTGCCACACACACACACACACACACACACACACACACACGCACATCCCACTCCAGCTAATCCTCAACTACTGCAATAGCTTCCTAACTGGACTCCTTGTTTCCATCCTTGCCCTCCGAAGGCCACTTCCCCCACATGGCCCCCAGAGTGTTTCTTTTCAAAATATAAATCAAATCAAGTCTTCTCTTACTTAAGATCTTCCAGTTTCTTCCCATTAGACAACAGAATACAAACTCTTTACCATGGCCCATGGGAGCTCCACCCTGTCTACCTCTTCAGCTTCCAGGCACATTTCTCCTTGCCCACCCTGCTCCAACCACAATGGCCTTCTTCTTGATCCTTAAATAAGCCAAGTTAATCTGTGAATCAGAACCTTTGCATTAAATCTTCCTTCTACCTGGAATGCTCTCTCGCCAGTTCTTCACCATGGCTGACACCTCTTGCCATTCAGGTCTTATATCAAGGCAACATCTACAGAGACTGTTCCTGATCACACAGTTTAAAACAGCACTCCCTCTTGCGCCAAGAGCGGGGAGATATGGGGATATATGTATACGTATAGCTGATTCACTTTGTTATAAAGCAGAAACTAACACACCATTGTAAAGCAATTATACTCCAATAAAGATGTTAAAAAAAAGTAAAAAAAAAAAACATTTAGAGCACCTCAAAATTATAAAAAATAAAAAAACAAATAAATAAAATTGTACTCCCGGGACTTCCCTGGTGGTCCAGTGGTTAAGACTTCGCCTTCCAATGCAGAGAGTGCAGATTCAACCCCTGGTCAGGGAGCTAAGATCCCACATGCCTCGCGGCCAGAAAACCAAAACATAAAGCAGAATCAATATTGTAACAAATTCAATAAAGACTTTAAAAAATGGTCCACATCAAAAACAATCTTAAAAAATAAAATATAATAGTACTCCCTCCAATCACTCACTGTTATTCATTAATTTAATAAATATTTAAGTGTCAACTATGTGCTAGACACTATTTTAGATACTTAGCTATATTCTTGAAGAAAACAAACAAGCATGCTGTCTCCAGTGAGGGGAGATACACAATATATAATAAGTATATTAAATAAATTATATATTTTATTAAAAACTAGGAGAGAGGGAGGAAAGGGAGGGAGGAAAGGGAGGGAGGGAGAGGGGAGGGAGGGAGGGAGTAAGGGAGGAGGGAAGGAAGGAAAACAGACAAGGAAGGCACATACTTGAATAGGCTCCTGCTGGTAAAAGATGGAACAATATTGAGCACCACTGTGTTTAAATCCTGCCACTTCTATATGATTTGTACCTCAGGATAATCCAAGTTTATAATAAAACTGTGAGGAGAAGTTTCTCTCTATAAAAGTATTTCAGCTAATCAATAAAGCAGGAATGATAGAATTTGAGTATCATCATTTTCCAACATTTTGGTCTGGATCTTTGTGTTGTGGAAGCTGTCTTGTGCCTTATGCGATATTTAGCAGCATTTCTGGCTCTACCCGCCAGACGCTGATAACTGTCTACAGACATTGCCAAATCTCCCTGGGAGGAAAAATCACCCTGCTTGAGAACCACTGATCTAGGAAATGAGCATCGATGGCAGTTTACATGACAAAATGAGAGACAAACAGACATTATGTGCTTTCTGATGGAAGTACAAAATAAAACCCATAAAATAATCTTTTTGGTAGAGATAGACACTAAAACACACTCAATCCTCATGACTTGTAGATTCCATATTTGCCATTTTGCCTGCTCATAAAAATTTATTTGTAACCCCAAACAACAAAATGCTTTTGCAGTTATTCATGGACATTCGCAGCATAGCAAAATATTTGAGTCACCTGACACGCAAGCTCCCAGCTGAAGTCAAACAAGGCATTGGTCTGCTTTCTTGTTTCAGTTTTCATAACTGTAAACAAGAGTCCTTTCCATTGTCAATTTACTGCCACATTTTTGTCCTTTTTGTGGGTGACTTTGCTATTTCAAATGGCCCCCAAGTGTAGTGCTGAAGTCCTGTCTAGTGTTCCTAAGCAAAGAAGGCTGTGATGTGCCTTATGGAGAAAATACATTTGTTAGATAAGCTTCATTCAAGCATGAGTTATAGTGCTGTGGGCGATGAGTTCAATGTTAATGAACCAACAACATTTATTAAATAAGTTGTCTTTAAATAGAAACACACATAAACAAGGTTATGTATTGATTGGTTGACAAAAATGTTGTGACCAGAGGATCACAGAATCCTAACCCAACCCTGCATTTCCCTTAGGAGCAATGGTTCAGTGTTTATTAATCCAGTGTTCACAGCAACTTTACAGAACAGAACTACCACAAATGCTGAGAACTGACTGTATAACAAATGTAATTATATGATTTTGTATTTCCACACTTTGATCTTTTAGAAAATAATTTCCAGTCTGCACTTAATGTTGTCTTTAAATAGCTATCTAATCCATGTACATAAAATACACCATACGTGCACTTATAAATGTATATGTAATGCTTACAAATAAAATTATGCTAAATAATAAACAACAACAATTTCCTGAATAGCAAACAAAATTATATGACTCTGGATTTGCTTCAGAATAATATGGGATGAGGAGCAGTGGCTAAGGGTAGATGAAACAAGACTGGTCATAGTTGATAACTATTGAAATTGGGTGATGATATATGGGGTTTCATTATGCTCTACTCTTGTATATGTTTAAAATTTTCTATAATAAAAAATTATAAAAATAGAGCAAGAATAAAATACGGATTTGGAGAGACAGGCATCAGAAGTTAACAATTTCAATTAAGATGGTCAGGATAGGTCTTGTTGAGAAGGTGGCATTTTTAAAAGAAATGAGAAAGTTGGCCATATGAAGAGCTGGAACAAAAGCAACCTAAGCAGAAGGAACAGTCAGTACAAAGGTCCCGAGGCAAAGTGTACCCTATATATTCAAGGCATTGCGAAGAAACCAGTGAGGCTGGAGTAGAGTGAGCAGGAGGAGATGACAGTGGAGAGGTGAGGACAAGGCCTTGTCAGTCCTTGTCAGGGCTTTGACTTTTATTCTGGATTGGATAGGTAGTCAATGGAGGGTTTTATGAGCATCTGGCTTCTGTTGATTCTAAACTCTAGACTGTAAGGAATCTGGAATAAAAGCAAAGAGCCCCAAAACATTGCAGTAATCCCAGTAAGAAATGATGGTACTTGGTGCCAGGAATGGTAGCAGTGGAGGTAGTATTAAGTGGTTGATTTTAGATATATTTTGAGAATAGAGCCAATAGGAGATCCTGAACAATTGAGTGTGGGATATGAGAAAAAGAAAGGACCAAGATTTTGGACCTTGGCAACTACAAAGAAGGAGTCTTTAATAACTCATATGGAGAGGAAGATATTTGCAAAATACTAGTGTATCCACCATTAGAGATGATCTGATTATGTCCAGTAAAATATTTACACGAGTACAAATAAAATCTGCCATTCATTTGGCGTATACTATACACTTGACACGTTTCACACACTCCTTTCAATACTCACAACATACCTGAGGCTCAGAGGAGGCAAAGAGGCTTGTCCCGAGACACAAGGCAACTCAATGACAGAGTTCGGCTGCAAAACCAACATTTCTCTGGGCACCAAACAAATGCCTCTTCCAGAATAACACATTTACTTGAAAATTAGTATTTTAAGTATGGCAAAGAAGACAACTTTCAATTAATAAAAACAATTAAATAGAAATATCCATCTCATGCCAAGTAAGAGGATTCAATGTTACTTAAAACATAGCTTATTTAAAAGAGTTAACCATTTAAATGCCACAGGGCCACAGTGAATGTTGGCTTTGGACCTTAAGAGGGCCTGCTTGTAAATTCTGCACTTGTTTTGCTAGACTAAGACTCACACATTCACAACCTCTCAGGCTTGCTTGCCTTTCTCAACAAAGAACAGCCTGTACTCTCTTTCTGGACCCTGCTGCTCTGCAGCTAAAGATGAATGTCTAAGACCAAGCCCTGCGAGCTGTAGAAGCACCTGACACAACACCAGAGGCTCATCACCTCTGCACACGAAGTAGCAGGTTTGATGGATGGCTCTGGATGACATTCATAATGGGCACCAGCTTTCAGAGAAAGGGTTTCTAACAGAGCCCCTTGGGTACACAGGCCCGGACTTACATGAGTTGTGAAGAATAAGTTGGATTCTTCCAATCCAAGAACATGGTATATCTCTCCATCTGTTTGTATCATCTTTAATTTCTTTCATCAGTGTCTTATAGTTTTCTGCATACAGGTCTTTTGTCTCCTTAGATAGGTTTATTCCTAGGTATTTTATTCTTTTTCTTGCAATGGTAAATGGGAGTGTTTCCTCAATTTCTCTTTCAGATTTTTCATCATTAGTGTATAGAAATGCAAGGGACTTCTGTGCATTAATTTTGTATCAAGCTACTTTACCAAATTCACTGATTAGCTCTAGTAGTTTTCTGATAGCATCTTTAGGATTCCCTATGTATAATATCATGTCATCTGCAAACAGTGACAGTTTTACTTCTTCTTTTCCAATTTGGATTCCTTTTATTTCTTTTTCTTCTCTGACTGCTGTGGCTAAAACTTCCAAAACTATGTTGAATAATAGTGCTGAGATTGGGCAACCTTGTCTTTTTCCTGATCTTAGTGGAAATAGGTTCAGTTTTTAACCATTGAAAACGATGTTGGCTGTGGGTTTGTCATATATACTACCCAAAGCAATCTACAGATTCATTGCAATCCCTATCAAACTACCAATGGCATTTTTCACAGAACTAGAACAAAAAATTTCACAACTGGTATGGAAACACAAAAGACCCCGAATAGCCAAAGCAATCCTGAGAAAGAAAAATGGATCTGGAGGAATCAGGCTCCCTAACTTCAGACTATACTACAAAGTTACAGTATTCAGGACAGTGTGGTACTGGCACAAAAACAGAAATATAGATCAATGGAACAGGATAGGAAGCCCAGAGATAAACCCACGCACACATGATCACCTTATCTTTGATAAAGGAGGCAAGAATATACAATGGAGAAAAGACAGCCTCTTCAAGAAGTGGTGCTAGGAAAACTGGACAGCTACATGTAAAAGAATGAAATTAGAGCACTCCCTAACACCATACACAAAAATAAACTCAAAATAGATTAAAGACCTAAATGTAAGGCCAGACACTATAAAACTCTTAGAGGAAAACATAGACAGAACACTCTATGACTTAAATCACAGCAAGATCCTTTTTGACACACCTCCTAGAGAAACAAATAAAAACAAAAATATACAAATGGGACCTAATGAAACTTAAAAGCCTTTGCACAGCAAAGGAAACCATAAACAAGACAAAAAGACACCCCTCAGAATGGGAGAAAATATTTGCAAACGAAGCAACTGACAAAGGATTAATCTCCAAAATATACAAGCAGCTCATGCAGCTCAATATCAAAAAAACAAACAACCCTAATCCAAAAATGGGCAGAAGACCTAAATAGACATTTCTCCAAAGAAGATATACAGATTGCCAACAAGCACATGAAAGGATGGTCAACATCACCAATCATTAGAGAAATGCAAATCAAAACTACAGTGAGGGGCTTCCCTGGTGGTGCAGTGGTTGAGAGTACACCTGCCAATGCAGGGGACACGGGTTTGTGCCCCGGTCCGGGAAGATCCCACATGCCGCAGAGCGGCTGGGCCCGTGAGCCATGGCCGTGGAGCCTGCGCGTCCGGAGACTGTGCTCCTCAACGGGAGAGGCCACAACAGTGAGAGGCCCATGTACAGCAAAAAAAAAAAAAAAAAAAAACTACAGTGAGGTATTACCTCACACCAGTCAGAATGCCCATCATCAAAAAATCTACAGAGAACAAACATATGGACACCAAGGAAAATGGCGGGGTGGGGTGGGGGGGTGATGGTGTGATGACTTGGGAGATTGGGATTGACATATATACACTAATATGTATAAAATGGATAACTAATAAGAACCTGCTATATACAAAAATAAAATTCTAAAATTAAAAGAAAATCTACAAACAATAAATGCTGGAGAGGGTGTGGAGAAAAGGGAACACTCTTGCACTGTTGGTGGGAATGTAAATTGATAAAGCCAATAAGGAGAACAGTATGGAGGTTCCTTAAAAAATTAAAAATAGAACTACCATACGACCCAGCAATCCCACTACTGGGCATATACCCTGAGCAAACCATAATTCAAAAAGAGTCATGCACCACAATGTTCATTGCAGCACTATTTACCGTAGCCAGGACATGGAAGCAACCTAAGTGTCCATCGACAGTTGAATGGGTAAAGAAGACATGGCACATATATACAATGGAATATTACTCAGTCATAAAAAGAAACAAAATTGAGTTATTTGTAGTGAGGTGGATGGACCTAGAGACTGTCATACAGAGTGAAGTAAGTCAGAAAGAGAAAAACAAATACTGTATGCTAACACATATATATGGAATCAAAAAAAAATGGCTCTGAAGAACCTAGGGGCAGGACAGGAATAAAGACGCAGACGTAGAGAATGGACTTGAGGACACGGGGAGGGGGAAGGGTAAGCTGGGACGAAGTGAGAGAGTGGCATGGACATATATACACTACCAAATGTAAAATAGATAGCTAGTGGGCAGCAGCCACATAGCACAGGGAGAGCAGCTCGGTGCTTTGTGTCCACCTAGAGGGGTGGGATAGGGAGGGTGGGAGGGAGAAGCAAGAGGGAGGAGATATGGGGATATATGTATATGTATAGCTGATTCACTTTGTTATACAGCAGAAACTAACACACCATTGTAAAGCAATTATACTCCAATAAAGATGTTTAAAAAAAAAAACAAAAGTAAAAAATGTAAAAAAAAAAAAAAAGAATAAGTTGGAAGCTTGGGGAGAGGAGTAATAGTAACAAAGTATTAAAAAAAAAACTAACCAAGAATATTTACTATTTAAAATTAATTGACATACTGGTACCAAATAACAATCTGTGATGCATGAATGTCCCTGCCCAGGTAATTATAAAAGAAGTCTGTAAAATGATGACAGAAAGGCTGTCTACCAGCTTCACTAAAGAATGGTAGGAGCTGAGATAAGACCAGGACCCAATTTATTCCCCTCCCCAAATCAGTTACCAAACATTGTTACAGTAGCATTACAGCAAAATTTAGCTCCATCTCTGCTCCCAAATCAGGCAGCCAATGGTTCTAAGCATGCATTTCAGAATGCAAGGGACTAAAACAGCTTTTCTTTATACTTTAATGAACTACTGCCTGAGAAGCTTCAGTTTAGGTCTCAAACTTCCTTCTCACAACTTTCTAGGAAATGTTTCTACAGTCATTACAATACATTGTTAGTGGGGACAAAAATGAGACTAATGAATGACAAATTTAAAACTTGTCTATGATATAAAACATTCACTCAACAATCATTTGCTGCATAAATCCCATGTGCCAGGCATATTCTGGACACCTAAAAAGCAAATGTGACTATGATGTGGTCCCTGCCCTCAAGAAGTTACCAAAGTTGTGGTGGAAACAGAAAAAAACTACAATTTTATATGAAAAAAACTACAATAGATTTATGCACAGTGGTTTAAGGGAGCTGCACATAAAGTGTGAGTTGAGGGTAATATAAGGAAGACAGCTTGGAGATGACAGGATTATTCAGGATTAGATTAAAATTCTTCTACTAAGTAGATCCTCGTCCCATGACTTTTGCCAGTGAAACCCAAGATATTCACATTGAAGAAGGCTGTGTAATATGAAATATCCATATTTGCTGACAAAACTGATAGTAAAAACTCCAGTAGGTGCCAGACAATGTTTATTGACTGAATGGCTACAAATTGGCAATAATATCTCCCCACCAAGAGATCAGAGGACACTGGTGTTTCTGTTGATGAGTAAATGTCAAACCACTGGCATTAACTCCTTCGTGTTAATCTCCTCTTCCCAACAACTCCTCCCCCTCCATCCAAGACAAAAACCTAGGAGTAATCCTGACAGTCTCACTCTAACTCTTTGTCTCTAATCCAATACCAAGTCTGCTCTCCAATTACCCTCCCCCACCCCTTAGTCCCAGCCACCAGCACTACCAGCATTAAAACCTGTCCACATTCACTATTGGCCCTCCTCCATCAATCTATTCTACTTTTAAAACTCGGCAAACCTGATGTTTTCAAAATTCAAATCCAATCTTATTGCTCACTTGCTTAAAACTATTATTAACTCGCCATTGCTTTCAGAATACTGTCCAAGGTCCTCAACATGGCCCCAAAGTCCTAAGTGACCTGGCAGCTTCAGGATGTACCACATCCTTCATTGTTTTTGCACTGTAACCCACTAGTATTCTCTAACTTCTCCCAATAAGCCAAACTTCCTCCTGCCTCAGGGCCTTTGCACAACCTCTTTCCTCTGCCTAGAACTCGCCTATCCAAACCCAGCCCCATTTTAGACCTCAAGTCAAATTTCACTTCCTAAGAAAGGCTTTCTCTGGCTCTTCAGAGTAGATTTGTCCTTCCTACCCCCTAATCCTTATCCCCTCCCTTATGCCCTCTCATACCTCTCAGTACTTTCCCTTCACTGGAATATAAACTCCTAAGGGCAGAGACTGTCTGTATGGTGCATCAATTACAGCTTCTAATTATACACTTTGTGATTATTTGACTAATATCTGTTCCCCCTCCTCACCAGACTGTAAGCATCATGAAGTCAGGGACCATATCTAGCCCATGGTATGCTGACAATAAATATTTACTGAACCCCTCTATCTCTCAACATATCAAAGGCGATGAAAGCCCATGACAAGTTCATATACACAATTTCCAGTGATCAATTGATATGTAGTTAGGAAAAAGTCATAAGGTATATGGGGTGTGTGTGAGGGGAGCCTCTTGATTGGAAAAACTACCTTAGATAACAGAAAAAAGTGTGCATGTATGCATGCATGTTGGGAAAGGGGGTGCAGAAGAGCTGAGGGCCACCCACTTCTATAGCCTATGAGCTAATATGTGACTTTAGGATATGTCAATTTACCTCTCAATCAGTTTCCTCATCTATAAAACTAGAAGTGAAAACACTTTCCTGCCCACCTCAAGTGACATGTTGAAGGAGAAGCTTCTATATCAAAGGAAAATGGCTCTACATAAGTAATATTTATTTTCACTGTTTAAATGTTTCAAAGAATTTGCCTCTGGGGACAACTCTAGATTTTTTTTTCCTTGCAGAGCTAAATGAATTGTCTTGTTGGACAGTCTGGGTCTGACCAAAATTTCGGGTGAATCACCATGGCTGGTGGAAGCTCTCCATAGTGCAGGTGCCACTTCAAAGGACATTACCCTTTCCACGTATTCAAGAATGATTGGTGAACACAGTTTCTGAAGGTGGAGAAGCTAAACCTTTCTGACCTCCAAACTGAGGCATCCTTTGGAAAGCAGAGTGTTATTGAAACAAAGTCAAAAGGAAGAAAATGTCCTTAAAAAGAAGTCACAAATTCAAATGCTTACGGGGCAGGCAGATGAAGGTGAGAGGCAGCCTGGGTGAGGGGCTAAAGACCCTATGGCACACTGGAGGTGAGGGGAATACACAAAATATTGTCCAAACTAAAGAGAGTGGACTGTCATCATTAATTATGCTAAAGAAATAGGCATCAACCAGGCTGTCCCAGGCAAACCAGGACATATGGTCACTTTGACTAGGCGGCATGACTGCTTGGCTCCAGTTAATGTGGAAACGCCAAACTACTATTGACGGCTATTCCCATTTTTCAAGAGAAATCAGGAAGTTGGGTTTTTTGTGTAAAATTTTCTGATTTTTAATGTTGACAACAATTTGTTTTTTAACACTGAGTATACCACACAAAACACATATTTAGGGAGCCAGCTAGCTGATGGCCTATGTCTGTAAGTATTTTCTTCATCATTATTCACCATCATCACCATCAGCAGGGTTATTTTTCTCCAAAGAGACAAGTGTCTGTATCACCTTCCACTGCAGAGAAAGAATCTTTGGTGAACACATTAATGAGCATGTATCTGCTAAGCACCTAGCAGCTGCCCAACAGGTGCTCTCACAAGTATTACCTCTCTTAAACTACCCAACATCGTGGGGGTAGGGATTCTTACTATCCTCCACTTTACAGGAGACAAATCAGAAGTTCAATGTAACAAAATGATTTAATTTCCCAAACAGCAGACTAGGGATGCAAAGTCATCAATTCTTCACAAGTAACAAGTTTAGAGGAACTTAAAAGGGTAAGAAGCAGAAGGCAAGAAGAAAGAGTAGCATTAAAGCCAAAAAGAAAGGAGTGAGAAAGAAATAATTTTGACTGTTGGGCATATAATGGGGTCTTAGTATCTTGCTGAATAAATGAATGAACATGTTTGTGAATTTTCGGTTGCGGTGTTGGCATCTGTCAAGTGAAAGAAAATGTATTCGAAGTTAGACCACCTGTATTTGAACATCACCTTCACTGTGCGCTAGAATGTGAATTTTGGTAGATATTTAATATTTCTAACCTCAGTCCCTCACCTATAAAATGGACATAACATCTACTTAGAGGGCTGTTTTGAGAAATAATTGGAACAACATGTATGAAATAACTTGCACGGTGTATGGTACATAGAAAAACAACTCAATGGATGTTCCCTTCCTCCCAGTTCACTTAGGAGGAAGGGGAGATATTATTTGTTTTTCTTTTCCTATTGATTTTATTAGTTTTCTAAAAGCGCCTCTTACCTCCAAATGTATCTCTATCCAGTTCTTTTTTATTTACTTTCTTCCCCTTAACTGAATCTGGTTTGCCCCTAACAGGGCTTCCCTCTCTGCCTTTTTCCATGAGGGTTTTTTTGCCTCTGGGCTGGAGGTGAAACAGGAGGAGGTTGATATTCTCCTGGATTCCCATTGCCGATTTCAGATGAAGAGTACATACCTTTCATTCATCTATGAGTCTGCAAGCCCTTCAAGAGCTAAACTGTATCCTCCTCCTGCTGGTCAGACACCCCAGCCTGGGGTGTGGGGGAAGAGTTTGGCCAACAGCGGACCATCAGTAGATGCGTGCTGAGTAACTGAACTGGCCGTACAAACTATCTAAATCCCTCTCTTGTAAATCCCAAGGATAAGCTAGATTTAGAGTTGTCCAGTAATTGTAGAGAAGTTCAACGTTACTGAGTGATTAATAAGCACCTGTCCAGTTCTTAAGATTATTATGTGGAAGAATAGACATAAGTTTTAACAAATTCGTCTTTCTCAATTATTGTACATGCACTGATTTATGGATATAATGGGTATAAAGAGTCTAACCAACTGTTAATATCCAACATAAAAATATATTTGGTTAAGGAATAATGGCATTGAAGGTCATAGAACACCTTATAAAGGCAGTTTCACTGTCAGTATGTACTTCATGGAGTATAGCCGTTAAAACTACTCTGCAGTGAATGATGAGGGAAATCAGTTACAGTAATTTAGGAAGATTCAAATGCTACACACATTCATAAAACCTCTAATGGAATAGCACACTCTTCCAACAAGGCAGGGGTCATTATCAGAAGGGTTCTGCACCTGCACACCCAGGTCTCAGCTACAGTAGAATTGCTCCAATCTGATGCACATTCCATGTTTGTAGAGTCAAGACGGTGGCAAAGCAAATAATGACAGCGAATGCTCCTCGAAATTTACTCCCATTTGGCCCCTAACACATCACTACCCAACCCATGGGAATAATGATCATTTTTCGGTCAAGGTGAAAATGAAAGCAAAATTGTAAATGGCTGCTTTGTTTAGATTCTCTGAGATGGGGGCAGAGATACCACTAAAGGCCCATTAAGGCAGGTCTGTCACCAGCATGATTAACATCTCTCAGCTGATAACTGAGGCTTGTTCTGTGCCTCCCTGCACAGAAACAAGGCTGTCGATGAAAAGCCCTTGTCAGTGGAGAAAATATGAGCATGATGGAGACTGCCAAAAATATTCCCAAAGTGATACAGGAAGTAAAGCGTACCTGTGGTACTAAGCATATGGCTGGGGATGAGAGAATCCCTGAAAGAGTTTTGAATTGATGGCCACACACACTTTGCCATATTTTTTTCAGTATGGTTGTGGGGCGTCATTTCCCATCACTGTGCTCTGGGATATGCTGGCCGAGAGGTATCCAACCCCCGACCTGACAGAGGGGGCTGGGCAGTTGGGAGGAACACACCGGGCCTTGTGCAGGTGTGTCTCACAGACCTGTGTGGTGTTCAGGGCAGGGTAAACTGCATGATTTTTGGAATCTGGGGCTCTTATAGGAAACAGCATATCAAGGGAATACTAGGACCGAGCCTGGTCTGCAAAACGAGTGGGATTCCTAAAGTTAAGAGAAGAAAAATCTTCAGGCATGACCACTGTGTGCTCCATAGCAGTGCAGCAGGGTGTACAGAAAGGGGGTCCGGGGGCCTGGGGCCATAGCAGGCACAGTGTTCTCCCTCTCAGCATAAGCCTCTCCCCAAAGTTCCAGCCCCTACTAAGAAGTTACAACTGTCTAAATACGTTAGGATAATAAACCAACTCTAGAAATTATAAACATAAATTTATGTTTCTAAGTTTTTATCAAGATAAAGACAAACCAAAAAAATATGATGGTAATCCTTCACAGCCACATCAGTTTATCAGATGCTATCTAGCCCCCCACCTCCACCCAACACTCCCTCCCCATCTCCTCTTTATAGCTCCATTCTCCAAGGTTACAGAGGCTCAGAAACTCTCAGAGCAGCAGAGCTTTCTCATCTTCTGAAATTTCCCCAAGAAAAAGCAAACATAGACTCTCAAGTGCTACCACAAGTGACAGGAATCCCTAGGCTCCTGCTGTGTTGACAAAATTCTGCAGGAGCAAATGGACCTGGTCAGAAAGAGTCCTGGTTACTGTAATTCTTTAATAGTAACATTTTCCAATCACGGCATCACAGCGATAACCAAGTTCCTCTGACAGGAGAGCATTCTGATAGCAAACCGTTTCAGCCACCCTGGGGGTGGGGAGGGAGAAACAAACACAAAAGCCTGCACAGCAATACAGCCTGAAAGGTTGAGTTTTCATTTACTTCTACCTCTGGAGCTCACGGCACTATAAGCTCCAGCATTAAATTTTAAGCATTTAATGCCATAGGATCAAGGAGAAGCCGGAGAAGTGTTCAGATTCATCAACCACTGGTCTTGCAGTGAATTTTCAGCAAGGAAAAGAGGGGCATTGCTTGAAGAGAATGCAACATTGATCAGGATGAAAAGCATCTATTTCTGGAGATTTGTGAAATGATATCATTAACCGATTATAGTTTAGAGTGTATAGACATGTGACCCTCAAGAAGGTCAATACTCACTAGAATATGATTTGCTGTAATGACAGAAGCCAAATCTTATTTTAACTACCAGCAGAGATGGAAAGAGACTGGGATCTCTTTGAAATTACGATGGTTAGAATGAAATACACTTAATATAGCAAGTTAATAACACAGTATTTCACATTAAATGAAGCTATAATAGGCCTTTTATAGTTAGGAATTGTGCCTGATAAATTATTGACATGTCAAATATAGAATAATGACCTTAAATGTCTTTTTTGCTCTCTTAGTCTTTCAAGTAAAAGCAATCTGAACCACTTAGTTTTGTGACTATAATACAAATTTTTGGTTTTCTAGCAGAAGGTCCTTTTCTATAACTGTATCGACTGGTGCATGAAGAATTAGTCTTTGAAAGAACAAGAATACTGATATCAATTACTAGAAGAAAGTAATGGTACTTTATATTTCTTCAGTGTTTCACAGTTTTTCACTCATTTATTCAATGAGTATTTCAGGAGCTCTTACTATGTGCTATGCTAAATGTTAGGTGGATGGTGGTGACCGAAACAAACTCATCTTTATTTCCATGGAACAAAAACCTTTCACACATCCTAGAGAAAAAGACGGAGCAAGAGTTGATACCCCTTGGCTCAGTCTCATCAACTCCTCTTTTTTGTTGTTATGCTTGGAACAGAGGGTCACTGGAGCCCTCTTATGAAAGGGGCTACTTCCTGGAAGGACACACAAGGATTCTGTGGGATCCCAAGAACAGGAACAGGCAGAGTCAGGCTTCCTAGGACCTATAATTGGACCCAGGGCAACCATAAATCTCCACAGGCTTATTTTGCTCTTCTTTTATACCAGGTGTCAGCTACCTCTAGGACTCAGCCACTCTCTGCTGCTCTGCTCTGCTCTCCTCTTGGGACACGTCAATCATGGAGAGGCAGTAATCAACAAGCCCAAAAGCCCAGGTTTAAATGCCAGCTATGCTACTTACTAGCTGTGTGACAGTGAAGATATTAATTAACCTCTCTGTGCCTTAGTTTCCTCATCTGTAAAGTGGAGATATTAATAGAACCTACCTCATAAAGTTGTTGAAGTGTTCATGACATACATCACATAAAGCACTTGGTATAGTGCTTCTCATTCAATAAAATTGTGACCACAAACACTGACATAGGATTTAGTGAAGTGCCAAGCACTGTTTTAAGGGTTTTCTACATGCTAATTTATGTAATCCTCACAACAACACTATGGTGAAAATACTACTATTATCTTCATTTCACTGACAAGAAACCAGAGCCTTAGAGAAGTTAAATAAATTGCTGAAGATCACACAACTGACAAGAATCCACATCTATTTCACTCCAAAACCTGGGGTCTTAATGACTGTGCTAGCATAACAACTGGCTGAGTCTTCTCCTTGAATCTAAAAATTTTTTCTCCATCTCAATGTTGCTTGATTGAAGTGCTCCTAACTTCTGCTCACCATGACTTCTCTTGGCCCTGATTCTACCTCAGGGCTCTATTCTATGTTTCCTCTTTCAAATCCCAGCTCATCTTTTCATGACAAATCCCCTCAAGGTTTGCTAAACAACCCTCTGTCAGTGTCTACCCTAGTCCAGTTTGCTCTGAATGTAGGCAATGAGGTTACTTGGTTCAAACAGGACCAGATGGGCATGGCAGACAATAGGACTGACATTTCTAATGTACCCATTCTGTGGATACAATAATAAAGGTTTTTAAAAGTCTGGTAACTAACCCAAGTTAGTCTGTTGTCTCCAGAAGTAGGACTCCAGTCTGGGATTTTTTGACTCCAAGACCAGTGAAACTTCCATAATTCCTCTGGGACATTTCTCTCTGTGTCTATGGAGACCTAATTCTGCCTAGCTAGGAGCCATCACTTTACTCAAAAATGACTACAGCCAAAATTATACTCAACAATAGCAAGTAAAAAACAGAAAAAAATGACAAATATTTCAGCTATTTCCATATCCCGGAGCTTAGTCCACTGTAAAAGTACATCGTTCACCTAATACAATAAATTCTCTTTAGTATAAACATTTGCTCTTTTTCCCTCCTGATTCCTATATCAAGATTTCCTGCTTAGGTATTAAGCAGAGAGCAACTTTTTATAGCTCTATCAACAAACAATTCTTGCCCACTCAAACATTGCCAGATGCCATTTTGGGGAGGGTAGGGGAGCTTGGGGGATACTAAGAATCCCAGAATAATCTGCACAAATTCAAATTTTAGAAAATAAAAATGATGGCTTATGAGTGGGAGTAGGGAGTTTGGCAGTGTGGGGTACAATCTGTTTTCCCACTCCTAAGTAAAGAGTTTGTTTATGCTAATTGATTCTCCATCAGGAGATTGGACTTTAGTCTATACACTTTCTCCCACGCCTGAAATATTCTGAATGTTATGCTTTCAACAGTTTTGGATTAATGTCTGCTAACAGAAGCTAGCTATTAAAACTGAGAATGGAGCAACATAGTTGAAGTTACCTTGGAACATAAAACTATTCCTTAACTATCCTGAGGCCTTGTGTCTTTGTGACATCATGTCCATTATGTTGAAATATCGACTGAGACTTGTCCTCTGCTAGGAGAGGTGAGACAAGTGCTCATACTTAAGAAACTCAAGAAACCTATCTCTTGCGGACAAGTAATAATGATTGCAACAAACCAAGAAGGCCTCAGTTTAACCAACAAATGGATCCTCATGATCTCAAGGATAACAAGAACTGTATTAATGACTTTCCTAATGGTGGAACCCTGTTTATCAAATTACCACAGGGGCAGTGTGGTCTAATGAAAAAAGCATGGCCCCCGAGAGTCTGACAAACCTGAGTTCAAATCCTTCCTCTGGCATGGTTTCTTTCTGACTTAGTTTCCCTTTCTGAGTTTTAGTTTCTTCACCTGTAACAATGGGGATCTTGTCCTAAGAATGCATATATTAGAATGCCTACATAGAAAAAGAAAATAAATAAAGGTTATTTCTTTCCTTCCTTCCCTCATAAGAAACTCCTTATAAGACAAATTTCCACTACAACAGGGCAAATTTGGCATCATTATATCTGATCTCAAATTTGTAATACCTAGAACAGAGCAATAAGAAACTTGTCCTAAGAGAATTTCTACAATAACAGTTCCAAACCAGCTTACTCAAAAGCTGGTTACAACTTTCCCTTGAAACCTCCTATATTTTCAATAAGGTTAATGAGAATGTTTCTAAACAACTATCTGCTAGTTGAGAGTGAAAACATCATCTAGATACTGTTCTGTACCATCTGGTCATTTTGTACCCAGCACACTCACCTCTCACACCTCAGAACAGTGCTGGGGAGGGAGGAGGCTAAAGTCTTTGAAGATCTGATGCTGGAATTCACTAAAATTTTTATAATTCACATCCAGGAAATGCTTAAAGCCATAACTTGGGTAATTAACTAACTTGGCATCGCTCAAAGTTCTGAGTGTGGAGAATTAATTAAAAGCAGTATTTCAAGTGTTTGCAAGGGGTAAATTGGGGTGAAATTGTGACAGCTGAATTGAACAGACTGGAATGTGGATGTGTCAGGGCAGAGGAGTCTGAGAATTTTTAACATCTGGAAAGCTGATTAAATTTATTATCTCAGCATTTTCTTCTGCCTTTAATTAGGTAATGACACCCAGAGTAACTATGTAAGACTGCAGAGAGGGGCTCTCTCCCACCAGCGTGGATGTGAAAAATCACAGGAGGACTATAGCAGAGCTCCTTCTGAATTCAACATGGGTCTTTAAGAGGCAATGACTCTTAGTCCCAAGACATGTGTTTTAAGAAGGGTAAGCTGTGACAAAGCGAGAGAGAGGCATGGACATATATACACTACCAAACGTAAGGTAGTTAGCTAGTGGGAAGCAGCCGCATAGCACAGGGAGATCAGCCCGGTGCTTTGTGACCGCCTGGAGGGGTGGGATAGGGAGGGTGGGAGGGAGGGAGACGCAAGAGGGAAGAGATATGGGAACATATGTATATGTATAACTGATTCACTTTGTTATAAAGCAGAAACTAACACACCATTTTAGAGCAATTATACTCCAATAAAGATGTAAAAAAATAAAATAAAATAAAAAAGTGTCCAAATAACATTAGCTGTTAAACTCTTAAATGCCAGCCAATCAACAAACATGCCTCAGAGACCTAGTATTGTTGGGCATGGAGGCAGGGACACAAAGAGCAGATCAGACATATTCTTACGAAAGGATAAGTAGGAAGACATAATCTGCACTAAACTGGTAGCGAGAGATACATCCATTAAATACTTTTAGAGCCCAGAGGTGGGTAGTCTTACTCATTGCTGAGGAAGTCACTTGGAAAAGAGGTCAAATGGGAATTAAAATAATCCACTCACTTTGCCATTAAGATCTCAGGGTCTTATTAGTCAATGACCTTGGCCCCCCAAAAGAAAAAAAAAGGTTTGGAAAATAGGACATGGTGATATAGGGATCTTGAGAAGGAAAGGAAAAGGAGATAGAGTTTTGGTATTGTTTTTTCCAAAAAAGAACATGTGGTAGGTGATTATGTTATAATCTCATGGCATTATGTCAGTCTGTGGCAGCCATCTACAAAAGACACACTTCTCAGTCAACTCAGTTTTAAACTTTCCACTGATGGGGGCAATAGAATGACCTGTTAGCCATTCCAGTCTGAAGGGGAAATCCAACAGCACCTTACTCCTGGGCCTTGTACATGAAGGAGTTTAGTTGCAAACTTTGCCCCCATCGGCTCTGATTTGGGTTTCAGGAGTCACTGTGGAGGCTCTCCTTGTCATCCAGCACACACTGCCTAGATGGACCCCGCTAGACTTTAGGGTCCGGTTTTCCAGTGAGAATCCTGACTTCACACTGCTCTACAGACGCTGGGAATTTATGGGTCTCCTGCTTGGCAGAGCCTCATTAGGTAATGAGGGAGGGAGCAGTCCTAAAGAGATGAACAGTCAGTAATTCCCCAGTGTAACTTCCTCCTCCACTCCAGCAGACAAATTAATTCCCTGCCTCACGTAATGCTCATGTTCTTTTAAACTCTGGCTGCACCACCATGGCACTGTCGTCTCAATGGATCTATTGGTACTTGTTATTTTAGGGAGGAGTAGACCCATCTGCTTCAGGATAGAAAAGCATTACCAGCTATGCTGCCTAGAAGCCCAGGCTAGTTTTGCATGACTCGTTTGGACAACTCATGTAATAAATAGTTTGTACTTTTTTGCCTACCAGGAGCATGGAGGCCATTCACTTATTCCCCAGTCAATGTGCCAACAAATATTTATTCATTGTCTACTATGCTTCAGGCACGGTAGGTACTCTACAAGAGTAAGGTTTCTTCTATGGCACAGGAAGACCAAAGCAAGGGGATACAAAGAATTAGTTTACAGACAAATAGATATAATAATAATAATAATCTCTTCAAAATGAAAAGCAGTTACAAGGTACTATTAAATAGGTTATTTGCTCTAGAGTAACTGGAGACACGATAAAGGTACCTGAAGGTACTATAGGAAAGAGAGGAAGAGGAATGTTCTTTTGGAGAGTATTCTAGAATTAAACTGCACATGTGTTTTATTGTGGGAGACAATAAGTCCCTGAGACTGGATCACTCAGGCCAAGTCTAAGTCACATAAACTGATGTGCCACGGAGCTCAACCATAAAGCTAACCAGTCGTTACCTCTATTGAGCTTGTACTGTGTATCCAGTGCTTTGCAGATGTTACTTCTCTTAGCCCTCACTGGAAGTAGGAATCAGAGTTAATAGCTTTCTCTTGGTCCCCTACACGAGCATATTAACTAGTAGAAGCAAATTTAAATTCAACTAAAGCCCCAAATATATAAGCTAGCTCATATTGTAACTTTGCCAAGAGCCTACAGTCTTTATGGGGAGATGAGACCTACACACTTAGAAAACTAAAAATACAGGACAACTATGCTAAGGTGGTACATAGCTTCAGAGATGAATTTGTTCTTTTAAAGTTCAAGAGTTTTCCAGTGTATTATGGAAAAGGCATATTTACCACCCTTCAACATAAAACAAAATAAGGGTCAGAGGAGAACTATAAACATAGAGTGTTGTAAATAGCAATGAATTCTAGTTTGGGGTAACCAGGAAAGGACATTTGAGCTTGCCTTGAAGAAAATCAAACATTTTAACAGGTGGAGAAGGAAAGGAATTTTTTCCAAGAAGGCAGGGCATGTGTCCTGGGGACATGGGAGCATATGATCCATTTCAGGAATAACAAGTAGCTCAGTGTGGCTACAGTGTATCGGATTAATAAGGAAGTATGATGGCAGATGATATCCAAAGAACAGGTTGGGGCTCAATTGTGGAATGCATTGACCACCATGCTAAGAAGTTTATGGTCAACCTTGGAGGCAGTTGGGTGCTATTAATGACTTTCAACAGGAAGGGATATTATCAGATGTGCATTTTATAAACGTAAGTTAGAGAATGGAAAACTGGAGGAAAGACTGGAGAAAATACAGATCATAGGCTAGGATGTCAGTTAGGAACCTATTACAGTGGTGTAATCTGAGATACTAAAGTTAATAGAGTAGAAAGGAGGGGATATCTTTGAGAAGCACTTAATGGGCAAGATTTAACCACAAAGTGAAGAAGAAGAGAAACTGAACATGAGGCTGTGTTGTCTAGCTTAGGTACTAGACAGAGTATAATGAGAGTAAAGGTAAAGTTAGTGAAGAATCAGTTTGGGATACAAAAGGTAACAGGTACATAGTCTTTTGGGGAAGAGATCACTGTGGGCTGAGCTAGCAATCAGAAGGCACCCAGAATTGGCCTAAATGGCATGACCCCATGAATGAGGGCAAGAAATCAGGGACTTTTTTTCTAGTTCTCCTACAGCTGAACTTGCATTTTATACTAAGTTTGATCAACTCTGGTCAGGTGCTTGCTCCCTATCTGTTACTGAACTCTAACAACAAAAGTAGAATGCTGAGATTTCTTTCCCCCGAAATGCTGAAGAGTGTCAATTGTAATCCTGTAGTAATAGTTATGTCTGTAGCAAAAACAGTACTAATGACTTAAACTTGTAAAGTGCTTTACACATTTAAAATATTCTAACATTCGTCACTCATTCATTCAACAGCCAACCACAGGAAGTGACTGTGAGGATTAAGAATATGTGCTCTGGAGTTAGGTTGCCTGTGTTAGGCTCTGCCACACATTCACTGTGTGACCCTAGGCAGGTTACTTAACTCCTCTGTGCCATTTTCTCATCTCATCTATAAATGTGTATAATAGTAATGCTGTGATGATGACTGAGTGAGTTAACTCATGTAAAGCATTTAGAAGAATGCCTGGCACTAGTAAGTGTTCAATATACTGTCATTACTTTCCATAGGGCATGCTGATGAATGCTTTGAACAGTCAAGGAGTTTTTAAAGGCAGAGACTATCACAAAGGAGTGTAGAAGTTGCGGGGAGAGAATCAGAATATAGGTAATCTGTATTATTTTTAAAGTAAATCCTCAAGAACTCAGTTATTTATCTTTGTACCTGATTCTACTACACCTCTGCAATCATAACCGCTGAAGTACTTAGCACTTAAGTATTCTAAGTACTTAGAATACTACCTGGAACAAAGTGGACACATCTAATAAATACTTGCTAATGAATTTATTAGATGTTCAAAGAGAGATGCTAACAAAATGGCAGTAGAATTCAAAAAGAATGATTACTCTTTTGATGACCACAACGGAAGCAGCTTCGTGCTGTGCTCAGATGAGTGAGATCTGATGTTATGCCATGTGTCCCCAAAACAGCCAGGAGATTAAGATAGAGTACATTCTATAATCTGCAGCTTACTGATGACACTTTGCTATGACAAAGCCTGAAGGTGAAGTGATTTGTCCAAGGTCATACAACCACAAAGCAACATCACTGAGTTAGAAACAGAGTGTACCCAGCTTCCTGGCCGGTTCCATCTGTTTGGACCTGCATAGATAGACACCGCAGCTTCAGGGACAAGCTGATTAGCATGTTTTGGCCCTCATTCTACATTATTGGCTATAATCAGACCAACTGAAGTTCCTCTCCCATAGCCTCTGAGTAAATGGCCATTGCGTACCCCTTGTTCAGGCATCCACTTTGAAGCCACCACTGATGATGAAATTAAAGACCAGCACAGAGCAGATGGGCCATTTCCCCATTCTGGCTGGCACACGTTAGGCTCGCTCTGCATCACAGAGATGCTAACAACAGCAAGGAAGGGAAGCATGACCAACAGCTCAGAGAGCACCACTGCTGCTCACGCAGGCAATGTCAGCAACTCCTTCATCAGGGAGGCAGCAACAGGAGACATGCTGGGGCACAGGCAAAGCAGGGGCACCCAGTAAATGCTCCATGAAAGAACCTGACATTTACAAAAGAAAAAGGATTCAAAATAGTCATTATGATAAATACCATATTGTGAACTTCTTCACATTTATTTTACAGTTTAGCTTTACTTCTTTTCTATTACATATTGGGGCTGGGAAGCACCATCATCTTTTTAGGTTTGGACCCTCTAAAAATTATAAGGTTTGAATTTTTGTTTAAAGCTTAATGTGGAATGGGAAAATGCATATTAGTATCTCAGAAATATTCTGTCTTTTGTTTGAGGTCATTTTAATACCAAAACATCAAAAATCTTTACCTCCAGTTAGATTACAACCACCTTTTTATATCAAGCAAGTAAAACAAATGTTGCTGTGCTATTTTTGGTTTTACCCAAAGTATTTCAAAGATTAATTAATTTACAACTACAACACAATCTTCTTCCAAGTTTCATCCAACACTGTGGTTAAAGCTAGAGGAAGTCCTCAAAATTTGCCTCATACCTAAAGTATCATATTTCAGAACTTTAAGTGCAGTTCATTCTGGGTGGTAATTTGTCTTTCTTCCTCTGTTTTTCTCTGCACCTACCAGTATTTGCTAAGGTTTCTTCTGTAAGAAGAAAATAAATTTAAGGAAAAGAGGGAAACAAAGACACTGGAAGAAAGAGTACAGAAACTAAGCAAGAATGGTGTAGGGAGGTTAGGCTTTGAAACTGGCTATAGTGCTATGCTGCTTTAAATAACAAATATAATCTCTAAATAAAAATATTTAAAATCCAAACCCTTCCTTAGGGATATGTAACAGGTAGGAAAAATATGCAAATATTGGCCATCAAACAAAAGGATGTTCATAAAAAAGACATTCAGGGATTACTTATTTACTGCTTATACCATTTTCTGATCAAGATATCATCTAATAACTTGACTTACTAATTAGGATGTGTACCAGCTGAAATTCTGGGCTTTAGAGCCTTGGCATTAAGACATTGGGTGATTTCTTTAATCCCTGGAATTCAATGAAAATGGGAAGGTGTGAGACCTTCAAAGTAGTATACCTTTAATTACTCAGATACTTAAGCTGAGACATGGGCAGTTTCTCTGGGTCTGTATTAACTCTTAGTCTGAATGAGCTTTGAATTACTTTTAAAGGAAACCTTCCAGTTTTGACAGAGGAGCTAGAAACAAATCATGGTGAGTAATGTTCTTTGATCCCCATTCCTTGCCTCTATGATATCAGTGTTTTAAGACCATTTCCTATGGTGCTAGAGTACTATCACATATTCTGCTCAGGCCATCATCTAGAATATGCAACAGAAGTCCAAATATCATGTATTTAAAAGCACAGAAGAAATAAAATTATATTCACCCTATGCAATGCCATTTCCCCATAAATCTTTCTTAATGGATATTATTTACCTGAGTCAACATTTCATTATAGTCTCTGCACATCCTAATAGTTCTAGTTTTGATTCTGCAAAACAAGATATCTCTTCATGGGGGAAAGAGAGCTGTTTCAGGGCAAATATAGTCAATATGGCTTATCATTTTACCGTTTAGTACCCAATACAGACCACTTGTGTTACTCATCTGCAAAAGTAATCCAGCTCATCTGTGAAGAGTAGGATGTGTTACACCAGCACAACACAATAGACAAACAGTTTCACATCCCTCATGTTTATGCATTCATCCAACAAGTATTCTTACTGAGAGCCTACTAGGTATGGGAAATGAACCAAGCACTGAAGAAAAGCTGTAAAAAATATAAACAAGATTCATAATGTCATATTTTGACCCTTTGGTTGAGAGAGATGTGAGATGCACAATAAACAAATAAAAAAAATTTAAAGTCATTTCTGTTGTGAGAAGGACTATAAAGAAAAAAATTTTAATGGTAGAAAGTAATTGGGGAAAAGAGGAAAAGCAAGTGGGCCTCTTAGAAGGAGCGGTGATTCAAAGTCTCCCTGGGGATGTGATATTGATATGAACACAAAAAGATGAGAAGGATCGAACCAAGCCAAGAGCTGGGAATGGACCAATCCAGGAAGAGAGGAAAGTATGTGCAAAGGCCCTGAGGAGACTTGGCATGTCCAGTGGGGCTGGATGGAGAAGTGTCGGACATAATGATGATAGAGAGACCACACAGGGCCTATAGAGAGTTCAAATTTCAAGAGGAGTGGAAATCTATTAGCAGATTTAAAGCAAGGAATGTCCTAGTCTAATTTCCCCTTTTAAAATTATCTCTCTAACTGCTGTAAGGTGTAGATGGTGAGGGGAAAATCAGGGAAGCACAGACACCAGCAATGAGGTTATTACTGCAGTCCAGATGAGAGAAATGTTGGTAGCTTAAACCAGGGTTGTAGTAGTAGAAACAGAAGAGAACTGTTAGACAGATATACTGAAAATAGAAACAATAGAATGTGGAGATTATCTGGATGTGGGAAACCATGGTGAAGTAGAGAAAGGAATCAAAAGTTATTCTTAAATTTTTGGCTTGAGAAACTGGAGTCTGGAGCTCAGGAGATAAGTCTAGAGATATAGACTCGGGAGTCACTTTGCTACAGATGGTATTTAAAGCCATAGAACTGGATAAGGTCATCTAAGAAGCATAGACAAAGAAGAGAAGCCACTTCAACATCTGGAGAACAGGTAGAGACTGAAGAGGCACCTATGAAAACAGAAAAAACAATTAGATGGAAGGAAAACCAAGAGCATGTGGTGTTACAGAATCCAAAAGAGGAGAGTTGCTCAGGAAATAAGTAGTCAACTACACTGAGTGCTGATAAGAGTTCAGGTGAATTTAGAATAAAGGCCTGTACATTGGATCTGGCACCTTAGAAATTATTATTGACCTTGACAAGAGGTTTCAGTGAGAGATGGGGATTAACATCCAATTGGAGTGCATGAAGACTGAATGGGAAATGAGGAAGAGAAGACCGTAGGTCTACCCAATTCATTTGAGAAGTTTTGCTGTGAAGATGAGCATAAGAATAAGGAGTTAACTAACGGGAGATGCAGGACCGAGAATTTTTGTTTTGTTTTAATATGGAAGATTCTAGAATCCTGCTAATTGGAGTGATCAAGTAAGAGGAAGGGAGATGAAGGATAACTGAAGGAGAGAAATCTTTTCAAAGGTAGGAGAGAAGAGGATCTTGAGTGAGAATAAAGGGGCAAATCTTGGATAGGAACAGGGCAAACATTCCATGAGGAAAAACAGAAAAGGTAAGAACAGATGCCAGCAGCTGTATAGCTCTGTGGTGGAAAAGGCAAGGTCATCAGTTAGGGAACTGGAAACTGTAGGAAGTTTGACAAGAGAGGTGAAGATCTGAATTGTTTCTAAGAGAGAGAAACTGAACTCACTAGGGAACTGTAAGTGGTGGCTGAATGCTGTTTGAAATTTAGTCATTAATTAATGTGAAACCAGTACATCGGGTTTTGTGATTTTCTTCAGTAAAGTTTGGCTGTCACTGTACAGGAACCGAAAAAATGGATAGCTGTTTTCACCCAACACTGAGGTTTAGTCTGACAAATAAAATGAAGGGAAAGTGAGGCAAAGGAGTTAAGGGTTTCTACAGTGGGGGATATAGTGAAAGACCATGAAATCAATTGAGGTAACAAAAGAGGTAAAGAGAAGAGGTGAGAGGTTGATGGATAATGAAAAAAGCCAGTGTCATTGGGTAGGGGATTCAATAAGATCAAAAATTTGTTGCAGAGAGAACCTTGGAATAAATAAGCTTCAAAACAGCACTTATTGACCAGGGAGTAGGATTCTGAGTATCCAGATTCCCGATACGCAATTACTGGTGGTGATAAAATTAAGGGTGTGACCATGAGAGTCAGTGGCTGAGGTAGAGAGGAAGGCTATATCATACGTTTTGATTCTTAGCAATTTCTTGTAAGGAAATCAAGCCAAAAACCCCACTGTGGGGTGGTATTTGGAAGTAGGAAACTGTGGGTCATGTTATATTTCTGCCATATTCTAGCAGCATGACTTGGAAATCCCCTTAGCACCTCAGTTTTATCATCTGCAAAATGGAACTAATAGCAACTAAGTCAACACTCACAAGGTTATTGTCACTTTTAAATAGAGTAACATATATCAAATTCATTTTAAACTAGGAGACCACTGTAAAATGCAAGTCATGATTGGGATTATTTTATAGGTAAGGAAACCAAGGCTCAAGAAAACTAAATGGTCAAGGTTTGACAGTAAATGAAGAATTAAATTCCCATTACTTGATTCACAGTCCAGTGCTCTTTCCATCAAACCATTTACCATTTCGCCAATCAAACACAAAATCTAACTCCCATTTGTTAAAAACAAATAATTTTGCATATCTAGATCTTTGTGCAAATAAACCCACTGAATTACAAATTGATTTTTCATGAATTGTCACCCAACGCACAGACATCCTTAATACCCTACCATTACAACATATTACCTCCTAGGGTCAAGGAAAGAGGATCAGAGCAACTATCTATCTTGAGTATTAATGTGCAATGCAGATCCTCATAAGGCTGATGTGAATGCAAGAGCAAACTCCCACATTATCAATGCTGGGAGGTTTTCTGGGTTTGCATTATCCAGAATGACATGCATATATTGAAGCTAAACTTTAACAAAAAAAAAGCAAACAAAGAATAAAATCTCTCTCCTGGCCCAGAGCATTGCATTAGCCACAGGATAAAATGGACATAGCAGTAAAGGTAACTGAACCAGTGTGAGTGAGCAGTAAAGGGTAACTTAACCAGTGTGAGTAATACTTCGTGTGACCCCATGAAAATCAATCAACAAGAACAATAAACTAAATTTAGAACAGCAAGAAAAAGAAATAAGATATTTATTGCTCTTCTCTCACGTCTGGAATGCATAATGTAGTACAGGAATCCTGACTAAATTACAGTGTGCGTACATCCAACGAAAATTGTACTCTACTGCTTACAAATGACACTTTGCTAATCAGGTGATGGTGGTTGTGCCCTCTTGTAAAGTAGGCACCAAAAAAAACATCATCCCAGAGTGTGCGACTAGGGCTTGACCGCTGGAATCCACTCTTTCTTTCCTAAAGGGCACTGTTGTGGCTACTATAGCCGCTCACAAGTGTTATCAACCATACGCTGGAAAGAGATGCCTGCCATCTGCCAATGACTCTAGTCCCCTCCTTAAGAGAGTGGCTAAGAGGAGACTCATCACAGCCTTGCTCATTTTCTGTTTTATAAAATAAAACCGCCTCCCATTTCTTGTTGACTTTTCACATTCTACCTTCTTTCATTTTTCTAAAGGGAGCATGAGACATGATAAGAAAAGGTCATTTACTTTAGTAAACAGGATTCAGCTTGCCTCCTACACAACCTGTCGCCAATTCTTCTCCCACAACCCCACCTCCTTCCTCTTCAGCCAATGCCGGTCAGGCTTCTAGAACAGCTCTGCCAGAATCCGTTTGGTTGTGTGTTTGTGTGTGTGTGTACCTGGGTTTGGAGGCACAAGGCTGAAACTATAGCCTTTCTGGTTTTGTACAAGGCAATGCTTTCATTAATCACTTGTCTGTTCCCTAGTCCCCAGAGAGAGCCCCTCAAAAATTCCTATTCTATACCTTCTCTCTGTTCGTCAGATCCTCAGTCCCATCTCTGCTCTCCTCACGTTTAATTAAATGCCCTTTCTCCCACTTCTATGGAGAATATGGCAGTTCTAAGACACAGACTATCCTTATCCTTCCTACCCAAATATTCTATACTCTACCTTCCTTTGTCCCCTTCTCCTCCTTCCTTCTTTCTTCTCCAATACACCATCCCTACAATATACCTAATGCTTTTCCTTCTTTCCACATCTACCTCTGTATATCTTCACTCCTCTCTGCCTCTCCAAATGTTATTGAAACATAAAGATTCATCTCAAATCCCACCTCACATATAAAATCTTCCCTCACCTTCCCTGACATCACCCTCTTCTAGATTCCAATGAAAAATATTTTTTATAACAGTGATTTGGCAATTAATTTAACTGCCTTGTGACAACTGCACTATTATCTTGGATTGCTGTTTTATTTTCATATTTTGTTATTTTATTTTCATATTTTGTTATTTTATTTCTGCCATATCTCTCCATATGCTGCAAAAAGAAATACAAACCAAATTCTTAAAAAGTAATTATTTGTGTAAAACTCTTGAAGAAATGTCAAAGGTAGGAACTTACTGTACAAGGAGTCAGTGCCTCAAATATCCTCTTCATCCATCTACAACCCTTGTGAGTGGGACTGGAGATTAGGTGTTATTTTCAGATTTAGGATCAGGGGCCACAGCCAGGACCACTGTTCTCCATCCACCTTCTCTCCCTCCTCACCCACAAAATCTCAGTCAAGACCAAACTGATGATCTATGACCCAGTGCCTAAGGCTGTATGCAGGTTTGTGCCTCTTTAGCCCTGAGAAGATGCACTCCTTACACACACACACACACACACACACTCCATGTTGGGCCAATCCATCAGACAAGGCTTTTGTCCAGACACTTTCTCCTTTGATCTGATCATTGACACACTCAGGCTGCAGTGTCCGCATTCAATTTGGTTGATGACCAGCCTGGCTCTTGCCAAGTCTCTCTTCCCAGGGAGGATATCCTCCCCCATTATCCACTGCATGCAGATAGGAATCTAAGTACAGACAGATTCCCCCAGAACAATTTATTCAAAGATTCTTTCAGCAACCCTTTATTAAGCATCTGCTCTGTCCTGGACCTCAAACCTTGATGCCTGGGCCATCTTGCTTCCTTACGACCATGGCAGCCTCTCTCCTAAGCCCAGTTTTCCCCAATCCCTGTGCTGCCTTGGTTCATGAGTTTCTGCCTGACCCTGCTTCCTGTCCTTCACCAACTCCGTAGATTGAGACCACCACACACATCGCAGACCAGTTTACTTGCCACCATTTTTTCCATCTTGCAAATTTCAGCACCCTTAAGAATTTTAAAGCCGTAAAACCTTGAGAGCAGTTTGAAGACTATACACTGTGCTCCAAACAGTGACCTCAAATTGAAGAAAGAATACATAAATGGTTCAAAAAAATGTATATTTGGTATTTGTTTTGTTTTCTGTAATATACATTATCGAAAGTAGAACTTGACAGAATTTTCTCAGCTGTCAAGGTCTCTTGGGTTCCTGGACCCACTTTCCACATGGGGGTGTGGGAGGGGTTCCCACACAATGCCAAGCAGTTTTGGACACCAGCAGGGTATCCCACAATTCAGCTCAATTCTGACACTATCTATCCGGAGATAGCATCAGATTCCACAGGTTAAGATCAGTCCTACAAGACTGCCCCCCACCTTCAGATGCCACTCACAAACCTCTGCTTCTGACAGACCAGCTACAGAATGGAGGTTCCAATGACGCCCTCCTTGGCAACTCAATACAGACTCCAGTTGC
Source organism: Leucopleurus acutus (assembly GCF_964270905.1). Lineage (NCBI taxonomy): Eukaryota > Metazoa > Chordata > Mammalia > Artiodactyla > Delphinidae > Leucopleurus > Leucopleurus acutus. Next base: position 88,278,529 of record NC_139147.1, on the reverse strand, counting down.
AGACTCAGGTGGTTACCTGTACTTCTGACTGACTGGCTATAAATCAGAGGTTCCCAAGACCCCCTCTGTGGGTTCATCAGAGAAACATTTTACTTACTAGATCACTAGTTTATTGGCAAAGGATATAACTCAGGAACAGCCAGATGGAAGAGACACATAGGGCAAGGTATGGGGAAAGGGTGTGGAGCTTCCATGCTCTCTCCAGGCTTGCCACTCTCCCCAGTCTCCATGTGTTCACCAATCCAGAATTTCTCCAAAACCCGTTCTTTTGGGGTTTTATGGAGGCTTCATTACATAGGCATGATTGATTAAATCACTGGCCATTGGCAACTGATCCAACCTCTAATCCCCTCTCTTCTCCCTGGAGGTCAGCGGGGTAGGACTGAAATTTCCAACCCTCTAATCACAGAGTTGGCAACCAGTCCCTATCCTTAGGTGCTTTCCAAAAGTCATCTCGTTAACATAATGAGAAAACATAACATAACCCTCAGGAAATTCCAAGGGTTTTAGGAGCTCTGTGCCAGAACATGAGGGAGATCAAATATGTGCTTTATGTTATAAATCACAATATCACACAAGACTAGTCAGAAACAGAATGAAAAGCACTGCAGGAGGAATGGATTTTAAAAGGGCAAGAAGCATTGCTCTCAGGATACCTGCTTTGCCATTTTACTTCTCTAAAGGAGCTCTGCCTTTACTAAGGAGAAGCAATGAGCATGTACTTCTCAGGCAGCAGGTCTGCGTTTTCTCCTCACTTATCCGACTGACCTATGTCTTAATTTCCCTCACATAAACAAGGAGAATAATAAAAGAGCCCCATCTCTAGCTCACAGAGCAAATAAAAAACTAAGCCAGACTCATCAATTCAGTGTTTCTAATTTTCACAAATTTATTTTCGCACGAGTGAAGCCTGAAAGGGAAGGACGCCCAATGATGTACTAACATTGAACAGTAAAGTGACAGCAACATCCAAAATTTTCCAGAGGGACTCGCTAATGTTCAAAGTAAAACAAACCCAACAACACCACTGATCCCTCCCCTTAGGAAGAAACCGTTATATTTACACGATCTGTGAACATTAAACAGACCCGCAGAATAATGCTGAAAGGTAGCATGCCGCTTGCAGTGCAAAGACTCCTTCGGTTTTCCAAATGGGCCTTCCTTAATTGACCTTATCAATTTAGCTTTTCACCCCTGGCATGTATGGTCTCTAATTTACCTTGAATTCATTGGAACCATGATTTTTTGACCATTATTTTCCCATTACAGAATGTATCAGGTAAATGTATTTTCAGGTTCACTAAGAGTGGAGAAGGCTTGCACTGCTTAATGAAAGTACATTTTACCATGTCCTGCATTTATCGCTGAATGCCCATTTCTTATATCAGTTCATGGAGAAATGGAGAAGACCAGGGCCTCCCTGCTGGGGTGGGATAGAAACAGGGTCTGACTCAGCTGAAGACCCTGAAAGATGGTGCAGTTTATGCAAGGCATGAGATCCAGTATGTAGTGAAAATAATAACTATGGAGAGAGGCAACAAATACAACCAGTGGGATATCCCAAAATGTGAATAGAGCATGAGAATTACAAATCCATGGTTAGCAATGATACCTAGAAGTCCAGGCAGGAAGGCAGGAAGTACAGAAGCATTTGATTTGGTAAAAATGTTGTTTCTCCCCAAATTAATCCAAAAATTCAAAGAAATTCCTATCAAAATCCTAAGATTTTTTTTTAATCCTAAGATTCTTAAAACATAAATTTGGCAAGCTGTTTCTAAAGTTTATCTGGAAAAATAAATACTAAAGAATAGCCAAGAAATTTTTGGTGGGGAAAAAAATTGATGTACTAGTTCTTACACATATTAAACTATACTGTAAAGCTAATTATCAAAACTTTATTGATGCCAGAATAAGAAAATTATATAAATGGACCAGACTACAATTCAGAAGCAGATCCATGTATTATATAAAATTTAGTCTCTGATCAATTAGCATTTAACAGAAAAACATCTGTCTGTAACTCAGTCGGTAGGTTATACAATTTATTGTCCAAATCAGGACAGTTTGAGAGTGAAAGGAAGTACCAGTGAGATGCTGGGATGACCACCAAAAATTGGACTGCCCTATGCAAATCCAGACACATGGTTATGGAGTTAAAGACAGGGTTGTCCCTGCATAATTATTAATAGCTCCCTATTCATTCTCAAAGGTGTTCCAATTTGGACAGTAAGTAATAAAAAAAAGATTTTTTAATAAATAAATAAATAATAAATTTTAAAAATCCCATGGCTGCTCTAGTTCTAGGGTCCTGGTCACCAGGCAGGTATTCAAGAACCAAGCTCCAGGCTCTGAGAGAAGCTGTGACAAGCAGAAGGCAGACCCCCAATTCTCATACAGGAACAAAAGGTAATATTTAGATTACATCTATAAGAACTGGGGGATAGCAATCAAGGCAGAATTCTAGTTTTGATGACTTAGAAATACAGGAGACAGAGCACCAAGGATACTTGACATTGAATGCCAAAGTTCTGATCAGGAGAGGATGCCTCATGTCAGGAGAGGTCGGAAGGTAAAGACCAAGGTTGGCGTTGTGCAGGGCCTAGCACAGTTTTTACTTAATTACTTTTATTTACTTTATAAATATCACACATTTTTAGTGAAATTTTTGAGACAGATTGGTCATTATTTTTATCAATTTAAAAAAAAATCTCCATAAAATGGTTCTCAGTTAAAAGCTACAGAGGTTAAAATAAGATAAAATATGTGAAGGGGTTGCAGAGGGCTGACAAGCCTTCCAAGAGTGGCCATACATGTGTTATTATCACTGAAATTTAAAGGCAACATTTATTGCTAGACACTTTACATACATTATGTTATTTAGCCATAACCAGCACTCCAAGTTGATTTTGTTAGCTTCGTCTAACAGAGTAAGCTAAGGCTTCCCAAAAAGATACCCACCATTGCTAAGTGGCAGAGTCAGAACCCAGTCTGTTTGGCTTTTATTGGTACCAAGGTTACTCTTTGGGTAGATAAACAGAGATGCCTAAAAACACAGGGTAAGTTCAACTGACACTTACTCTTGGAAAAAACAATTACACAAAATCTAGTCAGAGATTTTAAGAGCATAGATAGTCATTAAATTACAATTATCTGTTTGCTTGATAATTTATGTGTTTACCTGTAAGAGCAAAATTGCATATTAATCTTAGAATCATCCTTGCCTCCTCTAGTTTTACACACTCTACAATCCACTCTCAGCAAATTCTGTCAGCTCTACCTTCAAAACATTTACAGCCCCTCCACTGCTACCGTACTGGTCCACGAGTCTATCCTCTCTTGTCTCAACTGTTTCTACAACCTCAAAACAGGACTCCCTGCTTCAGTCCTTGCCCTCTGCAGTCTGTTCTCAACACAGCAGGCAGAGTGGTTCCAGTAAAGTCTACGTTAATCATGTCTCGCCAGTGCTCGAAGTCCTGTAATGACTCCCCATTTCACTCGGAGCAAAACCCAAGTTCTGACCACTGCCTACGAGCCCCGTTGTGATCTGCTGCCTCCTAACTTTCTAACTCACCTCCAACCATATCCCCCTAACTCGCTTTGTCTCCTCTCTGTTCCTCAAAAACAATAGTACACGATCACCTCAGCCTGTTTACACTTGCCCTCCTCCTGCCTTGGATGTGAAATCTCTTACCTCTCACCACTGGCTAAATCCTTTACCACCTCAAGTTTTCACCAACATGTCAGTTTATCAGTGAGGTTTCCCTGGTTGCTGTAAGTAAGTTATCAACCTCCTCATCCCACAGCATCACCCGCCTTACCCTGCAGAACATTCTCCCAGGCTCTTATCACTGACATTATATAGGTACAGTCTTATTTATCTTACCTCTTTATCCCCACTTGAATGTATTAGGTTGAGTAATATGAAATTACCATTTGCATAGGTCAAAAATGATCAACTATCTACAATTTCATCTGGTTTAATTTAGTATCTTTATGAGGATCTGTTTTATCTCTTCTAAATTTCCTTATGCAGCTAATAATGCCTTGCATATAAATAACAAGTGTTTCGATTCATTGTTTAAATCAAGTGTTTTGATTTATTGTTTAACAACAATAAATACTTGTCAAAAAATGATTTATTTGAGGCAAAATTTAAAGAACTAGAGCACACAGGAGTACTCAAGTGTCTTATCTAACTGGTAGTAATCACTTTCCATCTCAGCTCAGTTTGGTCCTCGGATGCCATCTCATGTGCCCACCCAATCAGGGAGTTGGTCTGCCCTGAACTCCCCTCGTGGTTTCTTTGGAGCTCAAAGCCAGAGGCAGCCATACCACTTGCCTCTATCACTTCAAAGACTTCAAAGCTCTGAGCTCTTTTGACAGTTTCAGAGAGAGAAGGTATCTATTACTTTTTGCTGCTGATTCCCCTTGGGTATTCTGTACTTGCAAATGGGAAACCTGGCATAGGCAAGGGCATCTTCAGGCTCCAGGCAGGCTTCCAGATCAACCAGTCATGCCTGCTCTTCTGAGTTAGGAATAGGAACAAGATAAAAGGCCTAGAGTCTTCCATTTCTGCTCCCTTTGCTCAAGGCTTAGAGATTCCTGATTTCCAGTCTTAATACTTATGAAACACATTTGACTTCCTCTCTTATTTCCTTTTATTTATTCTCAGCAATTTACTCCTCTCTTTGCTTTCCTACTAATCAATATGACCTTTACATATTTGCATAGGTGATTACTTCTTTATAGTAGTAAAAGCTCAATAATCTCAGGCCACTTTTCCCTCGTTTTTGAATTTGAGTTCAGATAATTAAATAGGCTTCACCCCTTTGTTCAGGCAAATGTTTTTGTTTTTGTTTTTTTTGCGGTACGCGGGCCTCTCACTGTTGTGGCCTCTCCCGTTGCGGAGCACAGGCTCCGGACTCGCAGGCTCAGCGGCCATGGCTCACGAGCCCAGCCACTCCACAGCATGTGGTTTCATCCTGGACCGGGGCACGAACCCGCGTCCCTTGCATCAGCAGGCGGACTCCCAACCACTGCGCCACCAGGGAAGCGCGAGGCAAATGTATTTTTAACAGAACTGAACACTCTTACATTCAGAACGTGATCATAACTGGATGCAGTGAGGAGAATGTGCATGTCTTGGAAATGACTACAATGCATGTTCACTGCCTTTTCCTCCTCAACCTTCTCACTAATCAATTCTCCAGACCAATTTCCCCTTTTGGGACTCTAGAAATTCACTGGGCACATTCGTCTGAAAGTTTTTGATACCTCATTTTCTTTTACTGAAATAATTGCTGAGCTGCATGAGGTGAGGAGTTCCTCATTCGCCGGTTCTCGTTTACAGAGAGAAAGCCATCTTCATTTCAGCTACAGAGCAAATGTTCAATGTGCCCCTATTCAAAAATATTAACTCAACTTTTTTAGGATAGGATTTTCTGCTTCAGTTATAGTCCTAGCCTTCACTGCTACACCTTTCCTTCAGAATGAGCCTTGGAAGATAGAGTGCAAAAGACATAAGGATAAGCAGGATAAGAAACAGATCTCCAGAGCACTTACTATGTCTGTCTTAGTCCATTCAGGCTGCTATAACAGAATACCACAAACTGAGTGGCTCATAAAGAGTAGAAATGTATTTCTTATGTTCTGGAGGCTGGGAAGTCCAAGATCAAGGCACCACCATATTTGGTGTCTAGTAAGGATCCGCTTCCTAATAAAAGATGGTCCATCTACTCATTGTCTCCCCACATGGCAGAAGAGTTGAGGGCGTTCTCTAAGGTCTCTTTTGCAAGGACACTAATCCCATTCATGAGGCCTCCACCCTATGACTTAACCACCTCTCAAAGGTCCCATCTCCTAATACCATCACCTTTAGAGTTAGGATTTCAAGTTATGAATGATAGGGGGACACAAACAGTCAAACCACAACAATGTCTCAGGTCCCTGTTCCATAGATCCCCTTGTTTCCATCTCACACTCTTGAGAAATTGGTTATATATGGAGAGTCTGAGGAAGAAAAGACCTGGGAAATAAGATGGTTCAAGACAGTGGCTTTGTGAGAAGCTATACAGAGAGGAACTCTAATCCATTGTGGAACTGTAAGTCCTCTGCTCTCATTTATATTCCAGGAGTAGTGTGGGCAAGAATTACTTCTAGAAGTGCTAGAGCTTCCTTTTTCTCCACTCAAACTTGGAACAACTTTACCATCCTTCTCTCTCCCATTGTCATTAAGGGCATATCCAAAATCAGCAGACAGCAGGGATAATAGCTCAAAACTATACCAACAGTTTATTCGTCATTTTAAAACTTAGGGCAGTTTTAAAGGTCAAATGTGTGTTCTTTCTAACTACCATCTCAGTATTTTCCTTGTCTCTTTGACCTTAATTTTAACTAGAAGCTCTTCTCTAAGGTAACAAGATTTCAACTTCCAGAGGCTAACAGGTCTTTCAGAACCATCCTCACACAAATGCAGGTAATAGCACTGCTTTCTGAACCAGGCTCACTTTTCTCTCTGCCATGTAATATTTGCAGCCTGATTCCAGAAATGTATCCAAAGTTCAGAGACACATCATAGCATATTTGACTTTCTGAAGCAAGAGCTAATATGCAATTCACACAAGAACAATCAGGCTATTAAAGATGGTCAGAAGTTCACCAATTAATATTTGTTGCCAATTTACCAAGTTCATTGTTATGCTTAAGCACTTGATTTTTTTTTAAGACTTCCCATACTCCTATACTGGTCAGAAACAGGGAATAAAGCTCTCACATTTAGTGTGGTATCTGATACCTAGTACATTCCTAACAAATATTTATAAATGAAGGTATCAATAAATGAAAAACTGTTTAAAAGATAAAGAAAAGGAGAATACCTTTTTAGAGAGGATGTTGAGGAGGAATGACCCAAGACTTATATACTAGATAAAATAGAACTTTAACTCCTACTTTACTGAAACCTAAATTTCCTGTATTTCATACTAAAATATTAGATTCTTAAAATAGAAATTCTTTTTCTTGAGAGATAATCACTTACCATCATCAGACATATCATTTACACCAAATGGTCACCCTGCTAGAGTATTTGGGGAACATTTCGAAATGATGAATAAGGCTCTTGTCAAACATGTTATTCCTTAAGTAAATACAAATTCATTTATAACTGACAAGGTGATAAAGAAAATTAGAATCATTTTGCTAGAGTTTTGACACAGGCAGACATCAAGGGCAGCTCAGGGACTTTATCCTCTAGGGCTCCCAAGAACAAAAGCCAAACCTCAGCGTGTTGTCTACACCTGCCCTTCCTTCTGAGTCCTTGCACACATCCACTGCCTGCAGCCCTTTCCCCTGGGTGTTTTGCTTAGAGTTTTCTTTATCCTTCTCAATCCTTCTTCCCTTTCCCCCTAAATCCATTCGCCCCACCCCTGTCCCAGAGCACCACTCCTTTCACTGTATTCCCCACTGCAGTTAATGATGCCACCAGCCACACAGTCCCCAATGAGAAACCTGGACACTGTTTTCAAATCCTCTTACCATCACCTTTTCCCCCTTTAATCCAATCAGCCTCAAATCCTGACCTCACATCTTCCAAATACTGCCTGGATCTCTTAATTCTCTGTTGTCCCCACTTCCTTCAGCTCTGGCTTGGATTATTGCCATCACCATCTAATTTCCTGCTTATTGTTTTGTCCTGCTTAATTTAATCTCAACACTACCTTCAGAATAATATTTCAAATATATAAATATGATCATGTTGCTTGCTCTCTTGCTAAAAAAATGTACAATGAATTACAAAGTTAAAAGATTTTTTAAATGCATAATAGGACTCCATCATCTTCAAGATAAAGCCCAGGACCTCTTCACAGCCTTTGCAAAAGCAGGTGTGGAATTCCAGGATCTGACTTTACTTTCAATTTCCTATATGTACCACATTCAACCAAACCAGCCAGGAATGTTAATGTGATCTCGGGATCCATAAATGGAAGGAAGTTATAGTTTTGCCATCCTCAGCACTAATCAGATGACACGAGAAGTACTATATTCAGAAAAACAGAATTTTACATTGTTTAAGAGTGCAGCCTCTGAATGTAGGCTGCCAGAAGTCATATCCTGTCTCCTCTACTTTCCAGCTCTGTGACTTTGGGCAAATTATTTAATGTCCTTATGCTTTAGTTTCCTCATCAGTAAGATAGGAATGATAAGAGTACCTGTCTTATAGAGATTTTGTGGCAACTAAATTAATTAAAACATATAGAGCACTATTAAATAATAAATTTTACTAGTATTATGTCCATGGTACTTTAGGAGAGACATTAACCAATGGAGCATGGCCTGAGGAAATGACTAGAATAAGAAAAGAAATTGAGATCATGTTATGTGAAGAACAGTTGGATAACATGTAGTTCATAGTGAAGAAGTGTTGGCAGAATAATACAGCTGTGCTAAAACATCTGGAAAACAATCCAGAATGTAGAATCAGGAGCAATAGTGAAACTCTATGAAGATAGATTCCAGTTCAAATTATAGAAACACTTTCCATTAGATAGAAACGTCCAAAAGGAGGAGGAGGGGTGTTATAATTTAATCATTACTTTTCAGCCAGCGTGACAAGACACACTATGCTGTGATTGATTATGAATGGCACAGTGTTAAAGTTGGTGCATAACTGGGAGTCTATGCTGCAGCCTGACCTTCAGAACTTAGTAATGCCCATGGAGTGGTGTGCAAGAAAATGTATGTCATGAAGCGGAAAGGACCAAGAATCACTGCTTTGAAAGAGAGGCTCATCTTATGTTGATACTTGAGAAGCAAAAGAAAAGTGCAGTGATGAATCCCACTGCACCAATTATCAACTCCTCCCAGATTTGGTTTTCACAGCTCTTCACACTACAGCTATATAACATGGACCCTCTACTTCAAGAACTTCCAATCTCTCACCCAACCACCACATACTAGGCTCACATCAGTGAGCCTATTCAATTGCCCTTTTCAGAAAGTCTTCCTAACATTCTTCCTCTTCTTTGGTTGTCAATTTCCCCTCCTCCAATTGTTGGAGGTAGATATTATAACCTTCATTTTTACAGATAAGGAAGTTGAGATTCAGAAGGGTTAACTAACTCATTCCATGTCACAGAGCAAGGAAGGAATGAAAGTGAGAGGTAAAAGCTATTCTATCTGCCTCCTTGATCCATGCTGCCTCTTTCCAATTTAGGGATAGACAGGAGGGTTGAAGAATAAATAGGATTCCAAATTCTGTCAGTCACTCATCTTCTTAGGTGGTTTATCTTAGTCCCATGCATTCTTAGTACCTAATGTAGAACCCAAGATCTTATATGCTACAAAATGTAAAAGACGTGAGCTCTTTAATCAAACTTTTCCAAGGTATTTTTATATTTATGGGGTTTTCTCAGTAACTAAATCATCATCACATCAGGCATTTTCCAGACAATTGTGAAAACTTAGGTTTAAAAGAGGACTAAATATCTAGTTTAATATTTCTAAGAGTCTTTCACCATAGAATCTAAGCAGTTTGAATAGGTTTTTCTTCAACCTGTATCCATCAAAAAAGAATCACTATTCCTATTGCTGAAGTTTTTCTTTTTTTCTTTTATCTTTAAGTACAGGCCCTTCCCTTAGGCCAAAGCAGGATTTAGAATTTAAAATATCTTTTCCTTTGCTTGCTTTGTGCCTTTTGCATTGTAAAAACTTACTTTTACAATTAGAGTCATTTGCCTTTTACCTGCAAATCAAAACTACAATGAGATATCATCTCACACCAGTCAGAATGGCCATCATCAAAAAATCTAGAAACAATAAATGCTGGAGAGGGTGTGGAGAAAAGGGAACACTCTTGCACTGCTGGTGGGAATGTGAATTGGTTCAGCCACTATGGAGAACAGTATGGAGGTTCCTTAAAAAACTACAAATAGAACTACCATATGACCCAGCAATCCCACTACTGGGCATATACCCTGAGAAAACCGTAATTCAAAAAGAGTCATGTACCAAAATGTTCATTGCAGCTCTATTTACAATAGCCCGGAGATGGAAACAACCTAAGTGTCCATCGACAGATGAATGGATAAAGAAGATGTGGCACATATATACAATGGAATATTACTCAGCCATAAAAAGAAACGAAATTGAGCTATTTTTGTAATGAGGTGGATGGAACTAGAGTCTGTCACACAGAGTGAAGTAAGTCAGAAAGAGAAAGACAAATACCGTATGCTAACACATATATATGGAATTTAAGAAAAAAAATGTCATGAAGAACCTAGGGGTAAAACAGAAATAAAGACACAGACCTACTAGAGAATGGACTTGGCGATATGGGGAGGGGGAAGGGTAAGCTGAGACAAAATGAGAGAGTGGCATGGACATATATACACTACCAAATGTAAAATAGATAGCTAGTGGGAAGCAGCCACATAGCACAGGGAGATCAGCTCGGTGCTTTGTGACCACCTAGGGAGTGGGATAGGGAGGGTGGGAGGGAGGGAGACGCAAGAGGGAAGAGATGGGAACATATGTATATGTATAACTGATTCACTTTGTTATAAAGCAGAAACTAACACACCATTGTAAAGCAATTATACTCCAATAAAGATGTAAAAAAAGAAAACCTACCCAAGAAAACCAAAATACACCGTCTCAATATTGGTGTATGGCCTGGAATATCTCTGATAGCTCTTCCAGCTTTAAAATGCCAGTATTCAATGACTTCTCTGAATTCTGTCTCAAATCCCTTCAGTGAAAATAATGGTCTTAATTTGGCATATTAGATATTTTAGAATACATAGATAAATAAATATTTATTTATAAACGTATAAATAAATAGCTGCCAGTAATGTCAAATTCATTATTTTAATTAACCCTCACAAAAAATTTTGACGGTTGCGTTAATATTCCCACTTTATAGATAAGGAAATTGAGACTCAGAGAAGTTAATTAGCTTGCGTCCAATGTAATACTGATAGAAAAAGAGCAGAAATGGAGCTTGAACTCAGTTTCTTCTGCTTCCAGAGTTCATGATTTCTTTTTTTTTTTAATTTTTTTTAATTTTTACTGGAGTATAATTGATTTACAATCTTGTGTTAGTTTTGGGCAAACAGCAAAGTGAATCAGTTATACATATACATATATCCACTCTTTTTTTTCCTTCTGAATTTTTGATTTATTTTTAATGGATAAAACAGGACTTCCTGGACTTCCCTGGCGGTCCAGTGGTTAAGACTTTGCCTTCCAATGCAGTGGGTGCAGGTTCGATCCCTGGTTGGGGAGCTAGGATCCCACATGCCTCGTGACCAAAAAATCAAAACATAAAACAGAAGCAATATTGTAACAAGTTCAATAAAGACTTTAAAAATGGTGCACATCAAAAAAAAAAAAACTTCAAAAATAAAAGAAAAATTTTAAAACAGTTATGATCCAAAATTTTTTAAAGTACAAAGCAGTACGCAGTGAAAAGTCCCCCACCGCAACACCCATCCCAGCCGCTCAATTCTCCTTCTCAGAATCAATGATCAATTACTAGTATATTCTTCCACACATATTTTTATGCAACTACAAACAAATGTTTTACATTTTCCTTCTTTTAATTCAAATAGTATCGTATTGTTCAAACTCTTATGCACCTAAAATAAAGCTTGGAAGCAAATCTTAAAATTAAACACACATAAAAAAACAATAAAATAACTCTATCTCAGATTGCTATCATATCAGTATAGAGAAAGAAGGAATTTTTCACTAACTTATGAACCCAGTGTATTCTGACCCTATACTCTTAGGGAGATATGTTTTAAGGATAAAAAGAACTGTAAAGAAATCTGAATTTTACTTATTTACTTGTTGTTTGATAGTGGTACAGTGTAGTTATTCAGAAACTATTTTGAGTATATTGTGGAATAGAGAAAAACAGACAAATTGATGTAATTGGGAATCATGGGTTCTCATGTGAGGGAGGGAGATACAGATATGAGAAAAGTGAGAAAGAAAACACTGTGCTGCTGGATTAAAATGATATTATGGACTGAACGTTTGTGTCTCACCCCCATTTATATGTTAAACCTCTAACATTCAATGCGATGGTATTTGAAGGTATCCACTCTTTTTTTTTAGATTCTTTTCCCATATAGGCCATTCTAGAGGATTGAGTCGAGTTCCCTGTGCTATACAGTAGGTCTTTATTAATTATCTGTTTTATATATGTGTAATGTTTTACATATGTGTACATGTCAATCCCAATATCCCAGTTTATCCCTCCCCCCTTACCCCCTGGTAACCATAAGTTTGTTTTCTACATCTGTGACTCTACTTCTGTTTTGTAAATAAGTTCATCTGTACCCTTTGTTTAGATTCCACATATAAGCGATATCATATGATATTTGTCTTTCAGAGTTCATGACTTCTTACCACTATTCCACTTGGCAATAAAAGATATAAATATATCAAAGGAATCTTTGTCCCCCTGGCAAAAACAAAGGGCTGGGCTACTCAATTTGAGGCTGAGAACACTGAGTTCAAGATGCTGGTTTCCTCCAGGAGTAGAATCTTACACACGTCATCAGTAGCCAGTTCAGAGCACCTACTGGGAAAGACAGTGGACAAATTTGATTATAGTTCACCCAATGACCTTCACAGTTAGACGGAGGAGGACCTATGAACCATATTTTCTTGCCCCTCAAATATCTCCCTCACCAATCTGCCATAGCACCTAACATTTCCACTATCACAGCTCCCCTCTGAGATAGAGTGGTGGATTTAACAACCAGGTTAGAGAAGGAAGGGGTTGGGGGAGGGGGGCGAGCGCAGCACAGAGAGTGGGAGAAATCACGTAGAAGAGCCTGTTGGAATCCTGACACCAAAACAAGCTTTCTGCCCAAGACATCTGGCTCTATAGCGGTGCCTAGATCTACAGAAATCCTTTTCAAGGATCGTTAGGAGGCTCTCATTTTGCCTTTCCACTGGGTGCTTACTCTCTCTCTACTTTACTAGATTTCCCATGAGCATTATGGAATACTGCATTTAAGAAATGAGCAGAGGGCTTCCCTGGTGGCGCAGTGGTTGGGAGTCCGCCTGCCGATGCAGGGGACACGGGTTCGTGCCCCGGTCCGGGAGAATCCCACATGCCACGAAGCGGCTGGGCCCGTGAGCCATGGCCGCGGAGCCTGCGCGTCTGGAGCCTGTGCTCCGCAGCGGGAGAGGCCGCAACAGTGAGAGGCCCGCGTTACCGCAAAAAAAAAAGAAAAAAAGAAATGAGCAGAATGTAAAATAGAAAAAAATTACATCTAATCAGATACAAATTATAAGTCAAGTAAGTCATGGGAACAGACCTTGATTACAATTTTCCAAAGCAGAAATAAAATGTTTCAGATGAAAAGAATCTGAGAGCCATCTCTGTCAATTCCCTCATGTTACATATGAGGAACTGGAGGCCAGGAGGCAAAGTGTCCCAGTTACAGACGAGTCAGTGATTCCATGGCTTACTCTTTTCTCCACTCTTCTCGCCACAGAAAATTAAAGATCACATTTATGAGTGTCTATTGAATATATTTAACTGTGTGGACTTTTATACAGATTCTATTATTTTCTATATTTAATATATATTTAACTTATTCCCAAGAGGTAATAATAATAGCATATGCTTAATTCCCCCCATATTGTACTTTTCATATATTAACTCACATATATTAATGTCATATATATTCATATACTAACAGATACATATATTAACTTGCATATGTTCATGTTATATATACAGTGTACTGATATAATATATATGACATTATTACATTATAGTATCACAAAGCATATATCACCACATATATTAACTCAATCTTCACAAAAACTCTATGAAAAATATACTATAATTACAATTCTCACTTTACAGAATAGAAAACAGAGGTGAAACAGTATTAGAAATTTGCCCAAGGCCACATAAATAATAAGGAGCAAAACCTGAGTTGGGGCCCACCTGTCCATGTTCTACTATTATGTTTTGCTTTCTTGCCCTTTTCTCGCACCTGACATATTTTTCTACAAACTCTCATTTTCCCTCGCTAACTTTGATGTGGGGAAGAATGCGGCACTCAAAGAAGAAATAAGTGAATGTTGCCACCATCATTTAGCACTCATTATGTATTTGATATGGATTTTTGCACTTGGTTTGCCTAGCAAAAAATATACAGGTTGAGACAGCATGGGAGGCTTTTTCTTTGTGTGTTTTTTAAATTTTTTTATTTTTTAAATTAATTTTTATTGGAGTATAGTTGATTTACAGTGTTGTGTTAGTTTCTGCTGTACAGCAAAGTGAATCAATTATACATATACCTATATCCACTCTTTTTTAGATTCTATTCCCATATAGGCCATTACAGAGTATTGAGTAGAGTTACCTGTGCTATACAGTAGGTTCCTATTAGTTATCTATTTTATATATAGGAGTGTGTATATGTCAATCCCAATCTCCCAATTTATCCCTCTCCCCCACTTTCCCCTTTGGTAACCATAAGTTTACTTTCTACTTCTGTGACTCTATTTCTGTTTTGTAAATAGGTTCATTTGTACCATTTTTTTTTTAGATGAGAGCATGGGTTTTGGGGTTGCACAGGCTTGGGTTGAAATTCTGACTTCACCATTTAAGAGCTATGTGACCTCAGACAATTTACTTCCTTTTCTGAATATCAGTTTCCTCTCCTGGTAAATAGAGCTCTCATAAGGGTTACTGTCAGAATTAAATAAAGCAATGCATATAAATGCATTATTTATATAGGTCTAAAGAAATACTTCACACCTTTATGTTTATTATTAGCATTTCTAGTTCTTCTCTAGTAAAAGCTCTTATTATAGTTTATCTCCCTTGATTTTCAACTGAAATGGAAGCAAGAATTGAACCATATTCACCAAGAAGAGATAGATGGTTTCATCATAAATCTGTCATTTGTACCAATCTAGAAGGCACATGTGAGTTATGAGGTTTTCTCACACCAGCTGCGTATGTGTGATGCCCAATAGAGTGAATGTTTAACAATTAAACTGGTTTTAAATATGTAGCATGAAGGGAATCAAACTGAACACCAGATGTGATTATCCACTTGAAAAGCTCATTAAGAAGTGAATTATGGAATAGTGGACTAATTAAGACCACGTAGAAATGTGTTTTCCATTTCTGCATAGAACTTTTAAAACAATGAATCAAACAGAAGGGCCATTGGTATGGCCAATTTGGAAAAAAAAAATTTTTTTCTCCTACTTCCTCCAAATGGAAAACACTAACATTTGCTGCGTGTCTACTCAACATCATACATTATTTTAAATCATCAGTATAGCAGTTCTTTATGATATCTGTTACAACTTCGATTTTCTTTTTTTTTTTTAATAAATTTATTTATTTATTTTTGGCTGCGTTGGGTCTTCGTTGCTGCGCACAGGCTTTCTCTAGTTGCTGCGAGCGGGGGCTACTCTTCGTTGCGGTGCACGGACTTCTAATGGCAGTGGCTTCTCTTGTTGCAGAGCACGGGCTCTAGGTGCACGGCCTTCAGTAGTTGTGGCATACGGGCTCAGTAGTTGTGGCTCACAGGCTCTAGAGCACAGACTCAGTAGTTGTGGCACATGGGCTTAGTTGCTCCGCGGCATGTGGGATCTTCCTGGACCAGAGCTCGAGCCTATGTCCCCTACATTGGCAGGTGGATTCTCAACCACTGCGCCACCAGGGAAATCCCACTACTTAGATTTTCTTGATGAGAAACATGAGGCTGAGGGAAGTTTAACAGTGTATTTTGGTTATGTAATTAGTATACTGTGGAGCTGGAGTAATTATGAAGGGATTTCAACCTCAAACTAATTTGAATTTCTTTCAGTTAAGAGATCATCATTTCTGATAGCTGTTATGACTGTAGTTGTGATGCAAAACTTACTTCATCTCATTCATATGCATAACAACCTATATTAAAGCCCCCCATCCACACTTGTCTGACCAGTCTGTCTCCTGGTCCAGATAGATCGTAAGCTCCGTAAGAGAAGAGTCATGCTGTTGTCTTCATCAATATATCCCCAACACCCAGGCTCAGTGCCTGCCACATAGTTACATCTTCAATAAGTACTTGTTGAATGAAGAAATGAATGCTGTGCTGATTTAACTAAAAGAATAGAGTTCAGCTCCACAGTCATCCTTTCACAGGTGGCAACACTGCAGGAGGTGGGTGTGTGTGTGGGGAAGGAGTGTTTTGTCTGCAGTTATGCAATTACTCAATGACAGAATGGAATATTAGAAGCCCAGAGCCTCCAAACAGCTGAGTTCAATGAGCCAAGTTACTAGCAGGCTAAAGGACAGGTACATTACTTAACTTGAGTTGTGTCCTCCTGAAGCAGAAATCAAGCACATAACAATTACATGAACAACAGTTGGCCCACACGTGTCACAGAAGTCATAAGTGCCTCCCACACCCGTCACCAGCCACAGGAGTCCATACGTGGTCAACCCAGCTATTAAAAAGCAGTCTGAGGACAGGAATAAAGACACAGACGTAGAGAATGGACTTGAGGACACAGGGAGGGGGAAGGGTAAGCTGGGACGAAGTGAGAGAGTGGCATGGACATATATACACTACCAAATGTAAAATAGATACCTAGTGGGCAGCAGCTGCATAGCATAGCACAGGGAGATCAGCTCAGTGCTTTGTGACCACCTAGAGGGGTGGGATAGGGAGGGTGGGAAGGAGACGCAAGAGGGAGGGGATAAGGGGATATATGTATACATATAGCTGATTCACTTTGTTATACAGCAGAAACTAACATACCATTGTAAAGCAATTATACTCCAATAATGATGTAAAAAAAAGTAAAATTAAAAAAATAGAAAGCATCCTGCACTAAAAATTCAGAGAATCGTTCTTATTTGATTCTTCTCAAAGAGGCTATAGTGCTCAGGGATACACTTCTTTACCTCTAAATGTGAAGAGCAAAGAGAACTATTCATTCTGTCTTCCAGGCATCAAATGGGGGAGAAAGGTATTATATTCCTGTTACGGCATTGTCAAGAGGCTATTCAGTAGCACGTGCTATTCCTCCAAACGATATCATTTAAGCGGTGGACAGAGAAACAGGAACCCAGCAAAGAAATGGAATGAACAGCTCAGGAGTGAGAAAGAGAACCAAGAGAGCATTGTTCTGTAAGTCAAGGTGGTAAAGCATTTTTAGAAGAAGGAAACAACCAAAAATATCAAATTCTGCAAGCTGAGAGGCTAAATAAGGTGTGGAAAGACAAGAAGCTATTGGACATACCCACTGGGAAGTTGTAGCACCCTGAGAAAGAACAGTTCTGGTATAGTGCAAATGTCGTTCGTTATTCTGACTCATCCATGAACTATCTTAGAAGCAGAAATGGGTGGCTTGGTGCCTGCACATAGAACACACTTATAAATGCTGTCAAACGGACACCCAAATGACATAAGTAAAGCAAAGTATAGTGGTTCATTGAGGAAGAAAACATCCCAAAGATATTTAAAACTGCTCTTAAGAAGTACCAATGTTTTCTAAATTAAATCCCTAAGTCTAAAATTATCACCTTACATTTGGCTTCTCCCTCCAAAGGCCCTGGAGCCAAAACAACTCAATTCCTAGGGAGAACATATAATTTGCCGTCTGCAAATGATAAAATCTCACACATTAGAAGCATTCCTAAATTTCTGTGCTTTGAGTGGCCTTTTAAGTTGCTGCTGTGATGTCATTAGTGTTACAATTTTACACAAGATTAGACATGTAATTAGGTGTTAAATAGTTCCACCAGCTCCTGCTTGCTGTTTAATAAAGCAGAGTGCGTTAAGAGTATCCCATATGCGCAGCTCAAGGCCACCGACACTAGAAAACCGCGTCTACTTTGCTCTTTCCCTGCCTCGTATGCCACTTGTCCTTGCAGCTGTCACCTCGAGGCCTCAGCACTGATAGGAAATGAGAAGCCACTGCACAGAGTAGCACTCATAGAACTGTTACTCTCCAGCTGAAGCTTCTGGAAGCAGCGGGAGTCTCCATAAAGAACTCAAATGAAACCGGAACCTGAGAGTTCGTAGCAGTGTTTCCCACTTTGTATGCATATCAGAGTCACCTGGGAAGCTTTTTTTTAAATTGCAATGCCAGGGACCCACCCCCAGAGATTCTCATGGGTCTGGCTTGAGATCTAGGCCCCAGGATTTTTTTTAATTCCGCCTGATGATTATACTGTTCAGCCAGTGTTCAGAGCCACCACGTTTATGGTCCTCTTGCTGGGATGGGTATCAAGGTGAATGAGGAAGTATTTTAGATGTCATTATCTCAATATCTCAGAAAACTGTTTTCCCTCTGCCACTGACCCATAAGCAAAAAAATCAATAGTCTCAATGTACAAGTACAAAGCACCTTAACTGGATTTTTTTTTTTACAAAAATATAAAATCCAATTCATTTGCTCTTAAAATTATTAACAAGGGGAAAAGAAGTAAACTAATGTTTAGCATGTGCCTTGACTTACCTTAGGTACTTTTGCAACTATTAACCCATTAATCTTCCAAGCAACCCAGAAAGGCAAGTATTATTATTCCCATTTTCACAGCTGAGGAAACTAAGACACAAAGATGTTAAACTGACTTGTCCAAAGTCACACAGTTGGTAGGTGGTGATGCCAGGAGGCAAACAAAGAGTCCCTGTCTGACTCTCCTGCTCATATTCTCATTAGATCATGCTGCCCTTTCTAAAGAAAACCTTACTGAGTGATAATTCAGCAAGCAACAGAAACTTTCTGTCCAAGTCAATAAAAGAGACAGAGGGAGCAGGACAATCAGGAGAAGGAAAGAGAGGAGGTGGGGAGTGGGAGGAAGGAACGGCATCCCGAACTAAGGAAAGGATCTGGAAGGAGAGGGTGGCTGCAGCCAGCAGTAGTGAGCCACAACACAGGAGGCCGATGTCAGTATCCATGGTCTTGTTACCAAGCAAGGGCTCGCTGCCCAAAGCCCATAAAAGCCAATACAATGGCAGCAGCTTTTGAGAAAAGAAAGAGCTTCACTGTGAGGTTGACCAGCAAGAAGACAGGAAGCAAGGCTCTCAAATCTGTCTCCCAGATCCAGGGATCAAGGTGAAATTTAAAGGGTTAGAGGAATTTCAAACTTGGAAACTGACTGACGAGTCTCGAATCAGTCCATATAAACTACTGGTGCTGCTGGAAGACAGATTTTTCTTATTGAAGGACTTCTCGCTTCATAAAGGTCTCTGGTGGCAAATGTCTATTCTTTGAGTTCCACAGACTGAAGATTCTTGGTCCAGGGTCATCCTGGAGACATGAGTTCCTGTCTTGCACACGCAGTGCTGTCTCTGTAAAATAACTCCAGGTCTGATTAATCAACAACATGTTTTAGGGAAACAAAACCAGTTTAAGCTGGTCAATGTTTTATGTATGCACTGTTTCAGTCATGCTTTCCAATAATAGACACTTATATGGTCAAGGCAGGCAGCAAACACAACCAGTGTGTCACTGTGTATCCTGCATTGCGCTAAAAGATGCATAAGACACAGCCCTGCCCTGGAATGCATTGCTCTAACAGAGGTAAGTACCAAGAATTGGAAGCACAGCTGAGGAAGCTGTTTGTGCGGGTCAGAAAAGACTTCACAGAAGAGATGACAACTGAGATGGCCTTGGAAACAGAGGTACGCACTCACCTGGCAGGAAAGGCAGGCAGAGAGAAAGTGTGAACTGAGTCAGGGAGGTAGAAGCCCAGCGAGGTATGTGCCTGAGAAATGGAAAGGGGCCCTTTATAAACTCCTGAGGCAAAGAAATTGTTACATTCTCCCTGACTCCTGCTTTCACTCAAGGCCAAGATTATGTCTTCTAGGACATCTAGTTTTCAAACTATACTCATCTGCAATCATATAGTCATGGCTCAGCCAGGTTCACCCCAGTTCCTAGGTCATTTAATGATGGAATTAGGTCCAGGTCTCCTCCCCTTGCCCTCAGGCCTGTGCATCCACTAACACGGATCTCTTTTTCATGCTAAGATTCCAAATTACAAAATTTTATAAAGTGCTTTCTTTGTCTCTATATCACTTATCTAACCACAATTCAAATGAGATGCTCCTTGTCTTATAAAGTGAGCAGAGTTGAGGTGATTACTTGAGGAGCTCAGGAGGGCTGCATTTGAGGTGAGGGAACCACCAAACCAGCTCCCGTTAACATATTCTCGGTGTTTCTCTGAAGCCTGGAACTTTTTTCAACCTCTACAGAACCTTTATTGTGTTATCCTTAAAGCAGCTACTCCCTTCAATTTTAATTAACAACAAGCTTAGCAGGTTTTAAATAACGGTTTGTCTTTGTGAAAGAAAACTGGGGTGGAAAAACGCCAAATCCATTTCTTAGGATAAGCTGAGGAGTCATTAAATCCTTTCCAACAAATTTTAGACAGTTAATTAGAATAAGTATACCCTTCATATCTTCCTTTCTGTATCATCTTCAAACAACAGAGCAAGGGTGCAAAGCTGAAATAATGACACACAGTCTGAAGAGTATCCTAAGTATATTAAAATCACTGCAACCCCTTTCACTTTGAATGATTTCAAAGCATTTATAATATGGACTGTGTGTCTATTAAATTCTGGCTAATAACCAGTAACAGGATGGGAGCTCAGTAATTTATTGCTTTCCCTGAACTGAACGTGTGACACTTTTCTTTGTCTGCTCCAACCCAATCCTTGAGGAGTGACTAAAGTGATCAGAAGATGCCACCAGAGTCAATGTTGAAATAGCTTCCTGAAAGTTTAAGCCAATCCTCATTCTTATGAAGTAGTTCGTTCAGCTTACATTAAAATCATTCTTATTTCCTGAAAACTGACTAGTTTTAGTAACAAATTTAATTCCTATTCTATGTGTTTTAAAGATATTCAAAAGGAAACCTAAATAATTTTAAATATCCCACATCCAAGTCATTTAAAGAGCTATTCAACTTCTAAAAGATTCAACTTCTAAATCTTTCTGAAAATGTCTAGGGCATCCATTCAGGTATATCTTTTCATTCTGGTCATTCATCCTGGGAGACCAAGGTGGAAATATGACTTCTTACATCTACACTGGTTGTCAAACCCCAGCCATCTCCCATGGTCTCTGTTCCTTCTATCTCTGATGCTGATCCAAGGGTTACAGAAGGAGATCTATTTCCAGAAAGTCAGTAGACAATGATTTAAAATACGCTTCCATTGATTTTTCAATTTACTGAGTCACAACATTTTGGAGCTGAGAGGGATTTCAGATGTTATCAGTTTCAAACTTTCCATGTTACAGATTAAAAACAACTAAGTCCTAGAAAAGATAAGTGACTTTCTCAAGGCCACACAGCTAGTTAGTTTAAAAAACAAAAAATGGGGCCAATAACCAATTACTGACTCTGAGTACATGCTCTGAGCCTTAGCTGCTTAGTGTTTCCTGCAGACCAGCAACATCAGCATCACTGAGAGCTTGTTAGAAATAAAGAATCTTGGGTCCCCTTCCCGGACTCACTGAATCAGAATCTGCATGATCACAAGATCCCCAGGTAATTCATATGCACATTGAGAATCACTGGGCTAGACAGTAATGTGTCTTTCCCCAGAAAGCGTGAGTATTGGAGACAAGTAGACATGGGTCCACCTTTTCTAAATCTCCTAGAAGCATCACTTTTAATCTAAAAATAATAGCATAATCTACCTTGCAGGGTTTTCATGATATGAGCATAACATAGATATAGGCATATACATTTCATGATATATACATAGACAATATATGCAAACTGTCTGGCATGTAGTATCTAATACAGTATATAGTAGTTAATATTATTTCCAATCTCATGCTTACCATTAATACTGTGCTCAACCAAAAGGAAAGCCACGAGTGACTATGCATCCATGAAGGAATCACCTTTCTTTCTTCCTTTGTTCTATTTGTTAAATATCATTTTAACTTCTTTATGTGATTAAGATTTCTATGATATTTCATATTTATAACTTCAAGATGACAGAACTAATCCCCAAGCCAAGTCATGACCGAAAGAATACAACAGTCCTCTAGTATCTTGACTCTGGATCCTATAAACCTGGCCGTTAGGAGCCAGAGAATATCTGCTGCCTCTGCTTCCATGATTTTCTCCGAGACTCAACTGCCAAGGGATGAACCCACAGATTTGGCAACAGTTGAACACATTTAAAAGATGATCTCTCGTCAGTAAGATGTCACATCTGTCAGCATCAGGGAAAACAGTTTGAAGAGAAACAGAGAAATAGAAAAAAAAATAGAACCAAACCTGAACCAAAATTTTGGAAAAATATAGAATAATAAACTGTACCAAATTATATTTTTGGAGGAGACATCTTAGAGGGAATATGGTAATAACATCAATTAGAAAACTGTGTTTCCCTAACGCAGTGGCTCTTAATGCTAGCAGTGCATTAGAAACAACTAGGAGGCTTTAAAAAAAATTGACTGCACATTTCTGAGGGAGGCACCCAGGCTTCAGTGCTTTTTAAAAGATTCGCAGTTGATTTTAATGTGCAGCCAGGGTTGAGAACAACTGCCCTACAGCAACAGAAACCTGGTCTTATTTAACATGGTCAATCCACTGAGAGTTACCGGTTGCTATCTGATACACAGTTCCCCAAACTTTAAGTACTGGATTTAACTTCAGTGTGTACCTCTTCTAGGTCTTTTCACCATTCTTCCAGGACTTCCACCATAAGGAAAGGAGCCCCTGGACCAACATCCTCTAAGATGTTTATATGGACCAGTGGCCGAACCTCTTCAACTTACAGACATGATGAGAAAAGGTAAATCACTGGGACTCTGGAGGCTTTTCAGAATCATTTAACCTGAATACCCAGAGAGTATGCCAAAGAGAAAGCGTTAGGCAACTGAGCTTTATATTTTGCAAGTGTTAATGTGGGATGGACTCTACATTGAGGGAATGGGTTTTAGACACTTTGGCCGTCCTCCTCCTTGCATTCTCCATGCTCACTCCTACCACGTAGCTTTACAAAGGCTGTTCCCTGTCAGAAATGCCCTTTACACATGCACATATACACACACTGGTCACTTAGCTAACTCTACCTCTGCCTTCAGATATCCATCCAATCAGAACCTCCCACTATCCTCTTGATCAGCACAGAATTTGTGTTTTACTGTCCCCTGAATTTTCACCTCCTACCACCATACCTGGCACATAGTAAGTGCTCAATAAATACTGAACTGAAATAATGAAAATTGCATTTCAAAGCAGTGGACATATGGCAGGGAAGGAAAGCAAAAACTAAGAGAGAATGAAAAAAGGATAGACAAGTCCATGGAGCTCTCAAACTCCTTGGAAGAATAGCCTGGGGTCGGGGAAGAATGGGGGAATTAGAAAAAAAATTAAAGGGCAAAAGCAGTGATAATGAAAGACAAAATGACAATTATACAGCTCAACCCAGCTCTCCAACTTGGGAGTAAATACATTCATAAAATTCTCTGGCCATTTTTAATATTTGGTTTCTCTTTCTTTTTTTCTTCTGCATCTCTCTCTTTCTTATTGACCTGGTACTATTATTTGGGTTTGATGAAGCTAAATTTTAAACACAACTGCCTATACCAACATATTGCAGCTTAGGCAAGGCTCACCTGCCTGCAGAATCTGACAGAAATCAGGATTGATAAATGCGGGCACAAGAAGAAGGACCTGAGGGAGGTTTACCTGAGTGTAAATTTTATAGCTGGTACTTCTATTTTTCCTTTTAAAAATCTGTATTTCCCTACAGATAAAATCCTTTAAAAATTCTGAAGGCAAAATTGTTCTTCACAATAATTTGGAAGCAACTTATTCACAACAGAAAATCTGTTAAATAAATCATGGAATGTAATGTACCACTTAGCAGTTAAAAATGTTTTGGCATAACATTAACTGACAAATCAAGTTGGAAAAGTGCATACATACTATAATTGCAGCCACAAAAAATATATACATAGGAAAAGGCGTGAAAGGAAAAGTATGCTTCTTACTCCTCCATTTTCCAAATGCTTTGTAATATGTTATACTATCTTAACTATGGAAAAAATAGTGATATGATATTTAAGTAAAATAGGTTTTCACATGCTTTTTCTCAATGCTTAATCAAGTTATTTTTCATTTGCTTTCAAGCAACTAAGTTGAACCATCTTTCAGCAAGAGCTTTACTATAAGACTGAAATTTTGTGTCATTTTTAAATTCCATACTTTGTATGAAATTTCCTCATTTCTTTAAAAAAAAAAAAGGTCACTACCATTGATGGTGCAGAAAGGCAGAGATTTTGTTGCCCTACAGGAATAGTGTGACTATCAATGGCCAGTCCTCCTTAGATTTTGAAGGTTTCATCAGAGCAGGTGAAGCATGATGTATTTGTTTCAACTTCTATTTATTCTCAATGAGTAATTTAATTAAATACATTTTTCTATATATATAAATTTTTTTACAAACAAAAGGATTAACATTTAAGAAGCAATTACTCTGCACTGCATGTTTTCATAAACCGTTCTCTTCTAATTTGTAAGATAAGGATTATTATGCCCATTTTACAGTTGGGAAAGCTGAGGCTTAGAGAGTTTAAGTAACTTCCAAGCGTGCAACAACTAGCCAGTGATTGAATCAAGATTTAAACCCAAGGTTGTACTCTCTCCCCCGCACCCCATGGCTTACATAGGCTCTTGTCAAACATGAGATATTCGGAGCAGCAGTGAACAACCAAGCCCACAGGGGGAAACTATGATGAAACAGAGTTGAAAATTGTATATCACAGGAGATAATAAATATGTGAATACGATATATTGGCAATATTTGTGGCATTAAAAGGAGCAAGTAATTAGCTTCATATCCTATACCAGTAAGATTCTATAAAACTCTTAATTACTACTTTCATGTTTTCAGTAACTATGATTTCAGTAACTATGGGGTTTTAAATAATTAAAATATTGACTCTAAGTAAATCATTTTCAGCAAGTTTTATTTATGGGATGGGGATGCCAAGGCTTATGAAATCAATCTGCATGACTTTGGCCTACAAAGTCAAAGACAAATGGAAAAACAGGCAAAGAATACAGCAATAGAATCTGACACTAAGCCAGTATCCTTAGTTTGATGTTGGTTCATTTGCCTGTACCTCTTTCTTAACCACACCTCTGTCTTCACTGCCTAATTCACAGACTCTTGTGGAACAAGACTCAGATTTTAAAACTGACTTTAAACAGCAGCTATTGCTCTGCTTAATACTCTTGGTGGCAGTAATCATGGTGATAAGGAAAGTAATGACGGTTGATAATAAATCTAGATAATTAAGGTCCTCAAGTTAATTATTTGCAAATAAATTAACTAGGTTGTCTGGAAGCACTGCCCAGAACTGCTGGTAACTGTTCCAACCTCAGTTTCTTATTCTGCAAACCTGGCCTCTGTGTGTTCAGCTTCTCCAACTGTGTTCCCCCGGCAATCCCAGAGGCCAGGCAGCCAAAAACACTTGGCTCCACTCCACACTGCCTTATTCTGAGACCAGAGACAAACTTGTCAGGATCTCGGCTTCCCTAGGATTCCTCAAGAGATGCAACATCAAGAAATAAGCTTACAGACAGGCAGAGCGACCAAGTGGAAGTAAAAGTCCACTGAAAATTCTGAAACCTAATTTTTATGGTTCAAGGGAAGTTGAAGTCAACTTTACATTTTTTTCATTATTTTAATTCAAAGCCAGTCCTTTTTCTGATCATCTGCTATATGCAAAACACTGGTTTCTATCCTTATCCTCCATTCCACATGCCCAGCAATGTGAAGGAATATTTTTTCTTCCCTGAACAAATTTGTTAGGTGAGCCGATGTTAATCTCTAAATCGCAGGAGGCAAAATAAAACAAGAGCAGCAATAACTAATTTAAAAATTAAAGAAGAGAGAGGTTATTAGCCAAGGACATTACCACTGAGTGTTTATCAAATATTCTTTGGATTGTTTATACTAAATATTGAATTGGTATAAAGGAACATTTATCACATGTTACCATACAGAGAATGATGATATAATAAACATCTGAGTACCCTTCATTAAGCTTAAAAACTAAAACAATCAGAATTTTTGAAGCCCTTGAGGGTGCTTCCCTAAGAGCATCCCCCTCCTTATCCCTGCCCCCACCCAGAGATAACCACCCTCCTGTTTATCATTCCCTTGCTTTTCTTCATGAGTTTGTCACATCTGAATGCTTAAACAATACATTGTTTACTTCTAAATGTTTGGAGACTTTAAATAAATGGAATCATACCATATGAATTGTTCTGCAACTCGTTGTTTTCACCAAACATGGTCCCATGATTTATCAGTGCTGATGTGACTAGCTGTAGCTTATTTCGTCTGCTGTGTAGTATGCCATTATACGAATATACCACCATTTATTCATCCAGTCTACTTCCCATAGACATTGGCATTATTTCCAGTTCTTTTTGTACTGACAATGCTGCTATAAAACTTTTTGTTCATGTCTCCTGTACATATGTACAAACATTTCTTAGGTTTTACACCTAACTTGGGAATTGTTGATTCAAAAGTATGCACAGCTCTCACTTCACCAGGCAATGCCATTGCTTTCCAAAGCAGCTATAGATATGATTCCATTGCTCTAGAGTTTTAGGGGTTTTAATTTTCATCAATCCAGAGGGTATTGTGCTTTCAATTCCCATTTTTCAGATTAGTAATAAGATTGAGTCTACGTCCCTAGTCCTTTTCTGTAAAGTGCCTGTTCTAACATGTGGCCCATTTTTAATTGGATTTTTGTCTTTTTCTTATTGACTTGTAGGAATTCTTTATAAAAGTCTGTTTTCTTTCATTTAAAAAATTTAATAGAATATAGAAAGGTAACCATTGAGAATGGTTGAAAACAAAATGAGAGAACTGGAAGATAAAGTGAAAGAAATATCTCAAAATCCAGAGGAAAATT
Source organism: Leucopleurus acutus (assembly GCF_964270905.1). Classification (NCBI taxonomy): domain Eukaryota; kingdom Metazoa; phylum Chordata; class Mammalia; order Artiodactyla; family Delphinidae; genus Leucopleurus; species Leucopleurus acutus. Next base: position 88,251,571 of record NC_139147.1, on the reverse strand, counting down.
ACAAAGAGATGGAAATCTTAAGAGGAAGGATCAGAAAGTTACATGTGAATGATAAGAGTTCCAGGAGCGGGGAAAGAGATGGAGGAGAGAAATAACAATGAGACTTCCTTTTCTGACAGTATAGTAGACCAAATAACACCAACCCTCCTGCAGCAACAATTTAAAATGCTATATAAACTATTAAAAACTTTTATAAAAGTTTCTATTAACCCTTTGTCTATTGTGTGCAAACAGCTTCTCCCAGTTTACTTGTATTTTCACTTTCTTTATGATATCTTTTCATAAACATGGTCTTAATTTTAATGTGTTCTCAGCAATTTTTCAACATTTTGAAATCCTTTCCTATCCCAAGTTCAAAAGGGTATGCTCTGATACAGTTAATATTTTGCAGGTTTGCCTTTCACAATTAAGTCCTTAATCACCTGAAGTTTACTTTTGTGTGTGGTGTGAACTAGGCATCTATTTTTTTCTGTACAGATAACCAATTGTCCAGCACCTTTCGTTGGATAGTTTGTCCTTTCCTCAATGATCTAAAAGTACACATGTATCATATATTAGGTTTCCACATACGCATGGATATGTTTCTGGATCTCTACTCTGTCCCACTGGTGAATTTTGTCTACCTCAGACAAACACCACCCCTGAGCTTACAAACATTAGCATTATAATGCATCGTGATATCTGGTATAAAAGTTGCCCACCTTGTTCTTTTGTAATCAGGATTGTATTTGCTATCCTTAGATGTTTGCACTCCCATACCTATTTTAGAATCAGCTTGTCCAGTCATGCCTACCCCACTTCCCAAAAAAGCTCTTGTGATTTTTTTGGAATTTTATGAAAGCTATTAATTAATTTGTGGTAAATTTGCATCTTTATGTCACCAAGTCTTTTTCTGAATATGATCCTCCGAATGATTTGTATAATCTAGGTTTATTTACCTATAAATAATCAGAGCCTGGTATTTCCATTATGAGGATATTTTAAATTGATGATTCAATTTTTAATGATTTAAAACTATTTAGATTTTCTAGCTATTTCAAAGTAGTTTCAATAAGCCATACATTTGTAAGAATTTGCTATATATTTAAGTAAATCATATATCAAAGTTTTTAAATGTCTTGCTATAAAGTTGTTTCTAATATCCTCTATTATCTTTCTAATCTAACTGTATCTGTACTTACAGTTTTTAAATTCCTGATATTTATTTGAGTCTTCTCTAGTTTTTCTTATCAGTCTCATCAGAGGTTTAGCTATTTCATTAGTCTTTTCAAAAAACTAATCTTTGATTTCATTAATTCTTTAATACAGTGCATCTTTTATTCCATTTATTTCTACTCATGGATATTATTTCCTTCCTTACACTTTCTTTTAATATATTCTATTAATCGTTTCATAACTCCTTACGTTGGATGCCTAGCACATTAATTTTCAGGCTTTCTTCTTAACTAATATAAACATTTAAGATTATTTAGTTCTATCTAATAGAACTAATAGAAGGTGAGGATGTACATACATCTCAAAAACATAGAAGACTTTGGTGGGTGGAAGGCAGAACAGTGGCTGTTTTAATCCATGCCACTCTCAGCTCTGCCATATGAGATAATGAGTTGAGTGCTCCTGGGGCAAAGATACATAGCAACTCTGCCTGTTTCAACTCAGCTGGCATTCAGCAATCTATTGCCCCACAGATTCACTTTGTAGGATCTAAGAGAAGGCACTTTTCCTTGAAGTCTGGAAACTAGAGCTCTCAGTGCCAGAAAAGCTTGAAATTTTCCTAGAAGGAATACTAAATATATTAGTGGTACAGTACAATGGGCGCTGATAGGAAGAGAGAAGCCAGGAGTCTGTTCTAGCCATGGTTCTCTGGTCTACTTGGTTTCACTTGGCCATTAAGCCTCCCTACACTGGCTGCCTCAGTGTAGGGAGGCTCAGTATTGAAGCCTTTTCTAGCCCACATAAAGGAACATACTCTGTGAGCCTAATAAATGCAAGAGACTGAACATACAAAGGTGAATGCGGTCTGGCTCTAACTCTTGAGCCACTCAATATTCACTGGGCCAGAGAGGCATAAATATAAATATTTAGTATGTTAAGTATTATGGTTACTATGGTTAGGTTTCTGAAGGGCCTCCCCAAGTTATGACAGATATACATAATCCTTTATTCACACCTTCCCTCCTCTTTCCTGCACCTGCCAGTGCCCCTCACCTCTCTGACTGCTTTGGGACCCTTTGTAGATCTGTCTTCTTGCCCTTTCCAAGTTCTAGTACCCTCGCTGAGTTTTGTTTCTCTGACTACCTAGGGAGTCTCATTAAAACCCACAGTGTTCATAGTTACTTCTGGACACAAATGATGCCCATATCTAAATTTTCATCTCCTCTACCACTGCTTTTTTTTCAACCCCTATTTAACACCTGAAATGCTGACAGAGTTTCAGAATCAGTCTCTTAGCCTCCAGGAATAAACCATTCCAAACAGCCAACCACACTAACGTGAGTGATCTTTCTAAAGTACAAAGCTAATTATATCACTTTCTTGCTTAAATTCTTTTAGTGGCTCCTCTGACTTCAGAAGACATACAACACCCTTTATCTCTGACCCCTGCCTATCTAACCAGCTCATTACCTGCCACCCCCACTCACTGCATCCTGGAATCCAACCACTCTCAGCTACCCTATTCCCCTTATCAACTGTTTGCTCATTGGAGATTTAATTCAGTCTATTACTGAATCCTTTAACTATCACCACTTAAACTGTTATGGCCACCTTGGTTTAATTAAACATGAATTAAAACATTCATGTTCATAAATCAAGTCCTGAGCCAAGTTATCCATCACCAATCTACTGAATGCCCAGTTCAAGGAATGTCCAATACAGTGATAGCCAATTTGCCTGAAGCCAAATTGCCAAATACTAATGCATTTGCCAGTTGATCTTTTTGGTGAATTTATCAAATTTAGTTACTTACCAAAAACTTTGTATAATCATTGTAACCCTCATAGTTCTATGGGTTAGTAGGAACCAAAAAGACTGCAGGGGACCCAGATTTGGGGCTTTGAGACTCTCCTCTGTCTCTCAGTCTCTGCAGCCATTGTCCCTCTATCTCTCTGCCCCTCTGTCTTTTCTTCCCTGTGCTCCAGACACCCTCCGTCTTCAGGGTCCCCTGTTCTCAGGTCTTCCTCCCCTCCCCCCGACCCAGCCATGCCCTACTGTTCTCTCTATTCTTTGTTTCCTCTCCTCTCTGCCCCTGGGTTTCCCCCTCTCTAGGATCAGCAGGCCAGGCTACATTATGCTGATTCTGCTCTTCAACTTTCCCCCAGCAGAGGGTCCCACCAATCTTGTCCAGATCCCTCCTGTTCCAATAACAGGACAAGAGCAAAGACAAATTAAACATTTTGTTATAAGGACAAAATAAAACTGTTCAAATAAAACTTAGCAGAAACTTCAAAAAGCTGTTAAAAATTCCCACCCAAAATCAATTACCGTAATCTTATGAATAGTTAAAAGAAACAAATTTTGGTTAATTGATAAAGTTGCCAAATCTATCAAAGTCATGAAATTTGCACAAGAATCTCAGTGATACTAAAATGTTAGCAAAACAGCAAATAACTCTAAAAAGGAATTGAGTAAAATCATTATAAACAGAAAGGCTCCCATATGAAATGCTAAATTTTTGCTATCTCTATTAGAAGAATATATTCATACACATATTCAAAAAATATATATCTATGAATATAAGAATTATTTATAAAGAGACTAAACCTCCCTCAGAAACTTACTTAGCTTTAAAAAAAAAAACAAAGAGATCTTAAAATACTGCTAAAAATAACATATTCATAAGAAGAATATAATTCAATGTATTTTTAAAATATCATCTTAAAATATTCTTAAGAAAATACATTCATATTACTTTACTATACTTAAAACAATGCTCCTTAAAATAAGTTTTTGTTAAATCTGTGATTAAGTGGGCAAATTATTCATTTGGCAAAGTGATCCTTCAATAAATTGGCAAATTGGCTAATCATGGTGCATTAGCCATTCACTAACTGAACCTTTGGCAAATCAGCGCCCAGCATATTGACTTGCTTCCTTTCTGTACTCATTACAATAAGTCTCCTTAAGATGCATTGTAATGATTGGTATCTCACCCAGCTCCCTCAGGACATGTCTTATTCACTTTGTATTCCCCAGAACTTGGCACAGTACGTTTCATCTTATGAAGACTTTAAAATGTTGACAAATGAATAAACAAATGAATTAATAAATGACATTTACCCTGCCTTAACATGAATAGTTTTCTTCCTGCAGGCTAAATACCAAGGGAATCTGAATTTAAATGAGTGAAGCCCAAGGAAAACTTTTTTTCTTGCACATTTTACTCTTTATATCCATGTTTGTATATGTACAGCCTCATAAATAATTTGCTTGTGAACCATAGGACTACTATCAAACTTTAAGACACTATCCAAATATGGAGTTTGAAATAAAATTGTATTGTGTTGACTATGGCTTGAGGTAAATATAAAGCTTTATTGGACAATTAAATTTTTTTATACAAAATATTTTGTTATACTTGAATTTGCCTTGTAGTTTTATTAATAACTCACATTCTCCAAAAGGATTTGGGCAGAATGCTCCCTGTATATGTAGAAAAGACTGCACATATGTACTACTTGTTATTGCCAACATGTATAAATGCTGATTTGTAACCACCATACTGATTCATGGTTCACCATGAACCATGAAGCCACAGCTGCTCCAACAGAGCTTAAACATACTGCTTCGCCAGTATACACCAAGGCTAGATCTGCTTCAGACTTAGAAATCCAAATTCCTGCTCTATACCTATGGTTGAATATCCCCCATATTCGAAACTTATTTTGTAGTCATGCCTGAGTCATTATTCCTCCTGAGAGCTCTACTTCAATGAACTATTCTAGCCTTCATTCCCTTATTTCTCCCTCTACCCCTTTTAAGAAGATTCCACAGAGAATAGACACAAAGAGCCAAAGAGAGATGAACTGTCCACTCTGTTAGTAGTGGCAGAGTAACCCCCAAAGTACAAGGCTTCCTAGTATGAAGGATGAAGTTTAGGCCTGAGGCCCAAAATATAGCATCATGCTCATTCCCCACCCCCACCCCCCAGCTTTGAAGACAACTTGGCATAGGAGGGGCACCTCACTAATCCACTTAGTCTCAGGCTATGGACACTCCCTTCCCCACCTGGGGCTTACTACCTAGAGATAGCGAGGCCAAGGCACACCAGGCCTGAACAAAGGCAAGTCCAAAAGGATGAGAAAAAAATTGTGCCACTCATAAACAGTGATCTTCAGTCTCACCCAAAATGTAGACAGGGTCTCTGACTGTCAGGCTCTGGTCTATCTCACCAATCAGATTAGTCAATCCTCACCTGAGCTCATGACACTATGTTTGTGGGGGAGAGAATCTATAAATGAACAATCAGCCTCTCCCTTCTTAGCCAGGGCAGCAAAAACACCCCCTTTGGAACCAGGAAGAATAGCAAAATAAGGACCCCTGCTTTAACACCCTCTACTATTCCCCCAGTCGTCCAAGTTAAGTTCTTGGGCATAAATCTAAACTATATCCTTTTTCTCACTTCCTCATCATCCCCTATATTCTATGAGTCACCAAATCCTGAAGTTTTATCTCCTAGATATTTCTCCATACATCCTTTTCTCTCCATCTATCCTACCTCGATCCTAGATCCAGCCCTGATCATCCTTTGCCAACACTATAGTAGCTATCCCCTAATTCTTCTTTCTGATTTAAGTCTGCCTCCATCGTTAATCTAATCTTCACCCTGAAGCCAGAGTGATCATTCTGAAACTCAGTTCTGATCATGTCACCCTCTGCCATCTTCCCATTAACTACAGGATAAAGGCCAAGTTCCTTAAATGACTTACAAAAACTCTTCATAACCTACTACCTCTCCAAACTCATCTGCCCCATTTCCCCTGTCCCACACTCATCCGAGTAATAATAAAATTTGTGTAGTTTCTGACAGTCAGCATGTAGTTGCAAATCTCCATCCTTTGTTCATGTGATTCCTTCTGTCTGAAATGCCCTTGATTCCCTGTGTCATGTGGTTAACTTGGATTCAATCTTGAAGATTCTGTTAATTTCTCCTCCAGGATGCCTTCCCTAACCTTAATCCTTGCTCCCTGCCCTGCTCCCTCAGGCTGGGAAAATTACTCCTCTTCTATACTCATGCTGTGAATGGCTCCATCATTGAATTTACTACCCTACGTTGATATTTTTTTTCATGTTGGTCTTCCTGTTGGGTAGGGGCCACATACAATAACTAGAGGTTACCAGCATTCAAAATACGTTCGTAGACTTTAACTGAATCTTTAGTCCTCCAAATTATTCATTCATTCCTTAACTTATCCATTAATTCAATTAGCAATAAATTCATTATTGATGAATTTCATGAGTATGTCCCACCTCACTCATCCACTTTCATTTTGCTGAGTAATATCCTGATTTCCCAGATGTGTTTAGCCTGCGTGGAAACCAATCATTTTCCCTCTTCTCTACACATCCCAGGGCACGTGAAGAACATTTGTTAACCATTTCCAAATTGTGATTTGTTTCTAAATTACCCATTTGAATCATTTTTGTATTCTTCTTGTTCTAGTAACATAACTGACTGATTACACTGCATCTCTTTTATGGGTATAGACTGATGTAAGTGATGCAGTGTGACAGCCTACTACTCTGGAGCTGAGACTATTGCTCCCTCCTTGCTGGCCTCCACCTGCAGGAAATCCAAATCTCAAGGCAGCCATCAGAATTAAATACATTTTGATAAATAACAACAGGAAAGTAACAAAAGATTATTATTTTACAGCAGGCCTTTGAAGCCACTCAGACTCAGCCTGTCTCTTCTTGCTTCCAAAGTCTGGCTTTAACTGGATGGGCATTGATTTTTTTTTTTTTTTTTCACTCAGGTTCATAGAGAATCAAGTTTAAGAGCTTTGATATAAATCCTACATTTTCCAAAGAAAATCTCACGAAAGAATGGGGAAACTTAGAGGATGGGTGGTGGCTAGCCTGAGGAAGTCAAAAGCCTGCAAGCTGGCCAGCCAGCTAGCTAGTCCAGAGGCACTGGGCCTGGGAGCTGGAGAGTAATAAAAAAGATGGGCTCTCAGAGCTTCTGGCCATGAGGAGAATGAGTGGCCATGAGTGAGTGCTGGTGGGAAAGAGGCAGGAAGGACACGGTCATGAAAAGATGAGGAACAAAGTCCTCTATTTAGCTATGATTCTCCTACTATAAAGGGCCCACTCCTCAAGGAAAGAGTAAGATTTATATAAACTACCTCATGAAGAGAACTTTTAAATAATAGTAATAATGATAATAAACTAATCCATTAATTTTATACTCTAATAACCAGATTAACATATAGTCTTCCTTAAAACCTTTTGGAAATATACTAAGTACATACATGTTCTCACACTTCTATAGGGAATCTAAATATCTAACAACCAGTCCAGAATGAACCAGCGCCCCAGAATGTATGCCAGCCATAAACACCAGTAAGGCCATCCTGGAGCATGAAGCTGAATAGAATCCCTGAATATACACACAATTATACAAATAACAGGCATCTCTTTCCTCCTCTGCAAAGTTCCACACTGGATGCTAGTACCTTTTCAAGCAACGAGAGTGACTAGTGATGAAAATTTAAAAGGAAAATCTGAAGTCTGTCTCATGTATGTTGGCTTTTTGTCTGAAGCTTAAAATAAAAATGGCATAAGAGCTTCTTTCTCCATTTTCAGCACTCTATGTGTCCTCCTCTCTGTCCCCAAGCCCTAAAAGCCAGCAACTCCCCCACTCCCACACCCGTGCAATCCAAAGCTCCCTTCTCCGTGGCTACTTGGTTGCCTGTGTTTCCAGAATCCTTGAGCATTGCCTCCTTCCCATATTTCTCACATATCTCTCCAACCAGCCAGCACCCCCAGCAATTTCTCACTTCTTTTCTGCCTTCTCTGCCAGACATTATTTCAAATCCAACCCTCCACTCATAAGCTTTCTACACTATTCACTGCCTTGACATTCTGTCCTTTAGAAATTCTTTGGAGAAGCACAGCAATTTTGGGATGTTCTGATGTCCATGTCATAAAGGTGTAGCTCCCCACACCATTTCTTTTTTTATTTTTTTGAATTTTATTTTATTTATTTTTTTATATAACAGGTTCTTATTAGTCATCAGTTTTATACACATCATTGTGTACATGTCAATCCCAATCGCCCAATTCATCCCACCCCCACCCCCACCCTGCCGCTTTCCCCACTTGGTGTCCATACATTTGTTCTCTACAGCTGTGTCTCTATTTCTGCCCTGCAAACCAGTTCATCTGTACCATTTTTCTAGGTTCCACATATATGCGTTAATATACGATATTTGTTTTTCTCTTTCTGACTTACTTCACTCTGTATGACAGACTCTAGATCCATCCACGTCTCAACAAATGACCCAATTTTGTTCCTTTTTACGACTCAGTAGTATTCCATTGTATATATGCACCACATCTTCTTTATCCATTCGTCTGTCGATGGGCATTTAGGTTGCTTCCATGACCTGGCTATTGTAAACAGTGCTGCAATAAACATTGGGGTGCATGTGTCTTTTTGAATTATGGTTTTCTCTGGGTATATGCCCAGTAGTGGGATTGCTGGATCATATGGTAATTCTATTTTTAGTTTTTTAAGGAACCTCCATACTGTTCTCCATAGTGGCTGTATCAATTTACATTCCCACCAACAGTGCAAGAGGGTTCCCTTTTCTCCACACCCTCTCCAGCATTTGTTGTTTGTAGATTTTCTGACGATGCCCATTCTAACTGGTGTGAAGTGATACCTCATTGTAGTTTTTTTTTTTTTTTTTGCGGTACGCGGGCCTCTCACTGTTGTGGCCTCTCCCGTTGCGGAGCACAGTCTCCGGACGCGCAGGCTCAGTGGCCATGGCTCACAGGCCCAGCTGCTCCGCGGCATGTGGGATCCTCCCGGACCGGGGCACGAACCCGTGTCCCCTGCATCGGCAGGCGGACTCTCAACCACTGCGCCACCAGGGAAGCCCCTCATTGTAGTTTTGATTTGCATTTCTCTAATAATTAGTGATGTTGAGCAGCTTTTCATGTGCTTCTCAGCCATCTGTATGTCTTCTTTGGAGAAATGTCTCTTTAGGTCTTCTGCCCATTTTTGGATTGGGCTGTTTTTTTTTTTTTTAATATTGAGCTGCATGAGCTGTTTATATATTTTGGAGATTAATCCTTTGTCCATTGATTCATTTGCAAATATTTTCTCCCATTCTGAGGGTTGTCTTTTCGTCTTGTTTATGGTTTCCTTTGCTGTGCCAAAGCTTTGAAGTTTCACTAGGTCCCATTTGTTTATTTTTGTTTTTATTTCCATTACTCTAGGAGATGGATCAAAAAATATCTTGCTGTGATTTATGTCAAAGAGTATTCTTCCTATGTTTTCCTCTAAGAGCTTTATAGTGTCCGGTCTTACATTTAGGTCTCTAATCCATTTTGAGTTTATTTTTGTGTATGGTGTTAGGGAGTGATCTAATTTCACTCTTTTACATGTAGCTGTCCAGTTTTCCCAGCACCACTTATTGAAGAGACTGTCTTTTCTCCATTGTATATCATTGCTTCCTTTGTCATAGATTAGCTGACCATAGGTGCGTTCCCCACACCATTTTTAAATGGGAACATTTATTAAATACTTCATGTCAGTCATTCTCCTGGATAATCTACTTATGTCATCTCATTTAACCGTAACAATGTAGTTACACATTATTTCCACTTTGCAAGGAACTGAGAATTAGAAAGGCCGAGGAAGTTGTAGAGATCACACAGCTAGTAAGCCATGAAATCAGGTTTTGAACTAGGAGACAGTTTGACTCCAATCTGTTTTTTTCTTTCCGTAGGTTACTGCTCGAAAATTTTAAAAAATACTAATAAAACTATCCAAACTTATGGAGTCTGGCCTTGATTTGACTGACATTTTTGTAAACTCACTCGAATGTTTACAGTACAGGAAAAGAAGTCTGGGTCACCACTGGACATCTCCACATTTCTTATAAATCTCAAGTCAACAGAGCCCTAAGCAACCCTAAGCTTGAGAAAAATGTTAACCAGGATAAACTCTGTCTATTATTACCGAGGGGAAATAAGATATTAAGTTGATAGATTCCTCATATATGTTGCCATTTATTTGAATTAATGCTCCATTAGGTATTCAGAGAGTACAGAAAGATCAATGATGACCAGCTGGGGGTTGGCAAAGGAAACAAACCCAAAGCATTATTTTAAGGGCCGAAGGGATTGCTTTCTTTCTTCAGACTTAGAGAAAAAGCAAAAGTATTGACAGCTAGATATGGGTCCCAAGGAAAGAAGGGAGACTTGTTTCTGCCCAGGATTGGGGTGTGTGTGTGTGTGTGTGTGTGTGTGTGTGTGTGTGTGTGTGTGTGTGCACGTGTGTGTTGGAAGGCAATAGTCACATGCTGGGATCCAATTGCACTCAGGTGGGTTTGGAGGACCCATCTCGGCCTCTCTGCCTTAGGAAGGCCTGAGCAGCGACTTACTCTTTAGGGGTGTGTTGATTAACTGTGGACTTCAAGTAAAACTGTATTATGTTCAACCTCAGAAACATTTACCAAAAAATCAGGGACCATGACCTCCTGGACAAAAGGAAAACTGTCACAGCACTGAAAGCAGGAGAGGACCGGGCCATTCTCCTGGGACTGGCCATGATGGTGTGCTCCATCATGATGTACTTTCTGCTGGGAATCACACTCCTGCGCTCATACATGCAGAGGTAAAGCCATTGGGTGCTTGGGACTGTCTTTTGTCTCCCTTCTCCCTCCTCCCACACAGCTTATCAATCTTGAGGTCCTCTTCCTCACCTGCTTTCCTAAAAAGAACTTTGAGCAGCGCCTGGCACATACTATTTGTCAATAATGTTATCTAACAATAATGATAAAAATAGTTATATGTATAAACTGCTTACTATGTGCCAGGGACTTGCCATACATTACTTTTTTAATTCCCATAACTATTCTACAAGTATGAATATACTCATAAAAATGGCAAAACTGAGGCTCAAGATAGATACAATTTGCCCAGTGTCATATAGCTTTAGTGTTCGGCAGAGCCAAGATTCAAAACCACATCCTGTTAATTCCAGAATCCCTATTCTTGCCTCTTCACACCTCTGTCCATTCTCCACCTGCATTCCTTTCCACCACACCCCACTCTTCCATCACCCCAAATATTAGTGGTTCTCAACTGCACATTTCAACTTCCTAAGAAACTTTTAAGAATACTGACATCCAGGCCCCACCACAATCATTCCACAGGGTCAGATTTAGTAGGTCTGGAGTGGGACCCATTCACCAGTAGCTTTTAAATTTCCCCAGGTGATTCTAATAGGCTGAAAAACACTACTATGCACTAACTTTTTAAATTAAAGATTTTGAACCCTTCTTATTTAAATATTTGCCCTAGGTTTACTGAATAGATAGAGAGGCAATTGAATACTGAGTTGTCAAGTGTTCCTCCTGAGTAAGCCACATGATAAACCTCCACAGCATCTCTAGCTAACTGTTGTCCATAAATTGGACACTTTGAGCACAGGAAAGCCCAGCATTGCTATAACTAATGGGGAAGGTCTCAGAGTGCTTCAGCTTAAAGAAACGAGGCCCTTTCAAATGAAAACTTGAGGTTTCAATCCAAAAGAGAATCAAACCATTTTGTGGCATTCATTTCCCCACCTAAATTAATAACTTTCATTTTAGAAGGAAACTCTAGTTGAAACACAGTAATCTGCTAAAATTAAGGCATCATCTTTCCCATTTGTGGCTGCTCTGCTCTGTTTCTCTGATGCCTTCAGCTGTGCTGCTTCTCAGTGAAAGCTCTGATGCCTCAGGCCCCAAGAGTTCACTGACTCCAAAACCGCTTTCAGATCCTCACATCTGCTTAGAACCATCTAAGACTTTTTTCCTCCTTGTATAAGCAAAATCTGACCACCCATGTCCCAGGAAAATACAAACTGCCACACCAGAGGGGGTCAGTGCTAGTATCCTGGCTCTGGTATGAAACTGGACATGGAAAGGGTGCCCTGTCAACACATGTCCAGCAAAAAGAAGGGCTATTAATCTGCAAAGAATGTTTTCTGATCACTCTGGTAATCAGCTTATATCCAGAAGCAAAACATTGACTCTGGGTGTGTTACTTCCTAATCACAAATATTACCCTTGATCATAAAATTATAAATGTTTTAGAATGAAAAGCTGACCAATGGGCAGCTGGAGGGTTTGTTTGTTTGTTTAATCTTTCTAATTGAGAGGTCCCAGGGCACTGATAAGAACCCATTAATCTGCATATAACAAGAGCCTCTTTTCCACTGTTTGTGGGGAAGAAGGGCAGCACCATGGAACGAGCCCGGGCAGTAGAGAAATAGAGGATTGGATGGAATCACAATTTCCATCACTTATTAGCTGTGTGTCCTTGTATGTATTTGATTTCTCTGACTGTCAATTCACTCAGCTTTAAAAGGAATTAATACCTAACCTATAGGGTTATTGGGAGAACAAAGAAGACAATGTATGTAAAGCACCAGTTAGGGTGACAGGGGATGCAATAAGTGATTGCTCTTGGTATAATCAAAAGGTGGAGTTATCTTTTCTCCCTTATTAGAAAGACCTTAAAGAAATATATCACTGTCCTTTCATCTGTCACATTGGACCTCAAGCCCCTCCACCCTTTCACCATCTCTCCTCCCCTTCTCCCTTACCCCTTCGCTGCCTACAAACTGGGCAGACATTGCGAGGTGAGGACCAAGGCATGGCAGGAAGCAGCTTAAAATGCAGAAATGCAGTGTGAGTACAGGTTGTGATGTAAAAAGATGCTGCCTTATGCTTACCAATGAATTTGATAAGGAAAAATATCTAACTTAAATCAAGCACTGGAAAAGATGATACTATATCTGATGGAAATCATTGGCAAAGTTCTCAGATGCCAGGCAAAGTTTGTCTGTGTTTATATTATACTTAGCCTAAAGCTGCTCTATTTAAAAACATACACATTAACAAATAGGTTGTATTATAGATCTTGAAGATTTTTCAGGTCAAGGAGCTGACAAATGTTCCCCTCTGATTACACCTTCTTTGCCCTTGGCATTTGGGCCTGTGCTTATTCTCCTCCTCTCTGTGTAGTGTGTGGACCGAGGAGGCTCAGTGCACCTTGCTGAATGCATCCATCACGGAAACATTTAACTGCTCCTTCAGCTGTGGTCCGGACTGCTGGAAACTCTCTCAGTACCCCTGTCTCCAGGTGTACGTTAACCTGACTTCTTCTGGAGAGAAGCTCCTTCTCTACCACACGGAAGAGACAATGAAAATCAATCATGAGGTAGGAGCTGGGCGCACACTGCATCTCGTTCACCCCCACACAGCTCCGCACCGTTCCATCTCTCTATCAAGTTCCCCTGTGCCAGCACTTCAAAGGAAAATGCCACTAGGAAGCAGGCCCTTCCTCATCCAGTCACAGAACTCACTACACTACTTGACTCTCTTACTTGGGAAACATTTATTTTCTGTGCAAGTGGTGGTCAAATCACTCCCCATTTTGGAACAGTGAAGATCTAGCCTTACTTTCATTTAGAAGGGTAAACATTATGTCCTTATTGATACACAAATAGACTTAGTCTTTCAAAGCAAATGTGCAGTTTAGTCACAGTTGTACAAGCCAAAAAGCAAGATATTTGTCATATACCTGGGAACCACGGGGTAAAACTATATTTTGCTTTTCCACGGTCATTGTCACTTCATTCTGTGGTCTTGGAGATGTAACTTAAGCTCTCTGAGCCTCAGTATCCTTTTCTCTAAAAATGTAATAACAATGACCATCTTGCAAGGTCATTCACTGTGAGGATTAGAACAGAGTACGGAGAGTGCTGAGCAGAGCACAGGTGAGACCTTCAACCTATGGTCACAGTATGTGGGCCTGTGCCTATTTCTTCACATGTGTTATGTTCATAGAGGCTGAATTTTCCAGCACTAACACATTCAAGACCACGTGCTGGATGCTCAGTATGTATTGTATTAAAGCTGCACATAAAATTTGCATTTAAAAGGTCTGGGATGACTAGTAACGTGTCAGCAGAACCAACCTGCCATTATCAATTTTAAGTTAAATACATTGTGTTTTGGATTTATGGTAGCAATTTAGATGGCCAGAGTACTTTCATATGCCAAGACAACCTGATACCATTCTCCAACAGGACAATTGGCTCTCGTCACCAGGATACAATTCTCACAACTCTAGCCTTTCTTGTAAAAACTTTTCATTACAATTATCAGCACTTAAATGATACAGATTATATGTATTGAAAAAAATTCAGTAGCTGCAAAGCTTGATACTAGAACATAGGATTCGTTTTGTGATATATTAACAAAAAGTAAGTAAACCCACCTTGCATTTTGGTTACAGTAACTTAAAAGAATTCTTGCAAATATCTCTGAGGACACAATGTCTGCTCTGATTTCCTTTTGTTTGTGGTACCCACAAACAATACCAGTCCTAATCCTATTCTACAAATATACATAGCTTAGTTCTCCCACAAAGTATACGTTTTTCAAGATCCCTCAAGCCAAGTTTTTAAATCAAAACTGACCTGTAATGATGAATGTCTGTAAAACTCTCAAATCTCCAAGGAATTGGAAATTGGCCAAAATTGAATAGGCATCAAAAAGTGGGACATATTTCCATTTTCTCGTTTTGACACTTTATCACTACAGTATGAATGCAGTATGAATGAATGCAGTATGTAAGCTATAAACCCTATGAATGCAGTATGTAAGCTATAAATTGGGAGCGAACCTACCATGGAAAATCTCAGTTAAAATTTTAGGACCAGTATTCTGTCTGCTGTTTGTATGATACTAGGTCATTGTTTGGTTTATTTACCTTGTTTTTAACTGTAAAACATGCAAGAAATGAAAAAGTACAGCTCAAGCACTTGTTATAGAGATTCCCCCACATAACCACCATGAAAGAAAAGAAATAAAACATATCCTGCACTTGCAGGAAATCAGAACCTTGCAGTTCTGGTGACTAATGTTATTAAGTACATTTTCATTTATTTATTGGCATTTTGAATATCCTTTTTTTTTATAATGTCTGTTCAAGTCCCTTGTTTTCTATTGAATTGATTCTATTGGATGGTTTCTTCTTAGTATTCATTGTAGGAATTCTTTAAATCTAGATATGAACCTTCCTTCATTGCTGTGTTGCAAATACCTTCTCCTGAAATGAAAGGTGGCCTTTTCACTCTCTTAATGATGTATTTGAATGAAAGAAGTCTCTAATTCCAGTGCAACCAAACCTTGTCAATATTTTTCTCTTTTCTCTTTTTTCTTTTTCCTTTCTTCCTCTTCTTCTTCCTTTCTTTCATTTTCTTTTCTTTCTTTTTTTCAAACGTTTGGTTGTCCTGCTGTCTGTTTAAAAAGTCTTCACCTACCCTGAGATCATGAAGTCATTCTCCCAAACTATCTTCTAGAAATGTTATTGTTTCTCCTTTCACATTTAGAGTACAATCTGCCTGGAATTGATTTTTATGCAAGAGTCAAGTTTCTAGGTTTCTTTTTTATTCATATGGACAATCATTTGTCCAAGTCCATTTATGAAAAGACCACCCTTTCTTCACTGGATTATTTTTATGATCCCATTTTCCCCTCTATTTTCTTGTGTGTTCTGTCACTATTCTTTTAGTGTTTAACTAGTGATTACAACTTGCAATCTTGACTAATCAAGGATATTAAAACATTTTAACTCCATTTATTCTCTTCTCAAGTTATATATTATCATCATTTTTATTCGATATATACTTTAAGCCCATGAAGATATTATTATTGTTTTTGTATATAGTAGCTATCTATTTAGATGTGTCCACATCATTTTCCATTCTCTTATTCTTCATTCCTTCCTTCATCCTTGGTCTGGGATCATTTTTTCCTACTTCCTGAAGAACACTCTTTAATTATTTAGTGCAATATCTGCTCTAAAGAAATCTCTAAGCATTCATTTATCTGAAAATATTTTCTTTTCATTTTCATTCTCAAAGTATATATTCACTGAGTATATAATTCTAAGTTGGCTGTTATTTTATTTCTGTACATTAAAAGCATTCCATTGTCTTCTGGTGAGCATTACTACTATTTGGAAATCAGCTCTCAGTCTAATTGCTACTTCTTTGAAGGTAATTTTGGTCTACTTTAAAGATTATTTTCTTTGGTTTTCTACAGTTGAACTACTATGTGCCAAAGTAAACATTTATTTCTATTTAGCCTGCTTAGTGTTCCCAGGGCCTCTCTCCCTCTTCCTTGATGTTCTTTGTCAATTTTAGAAGGTTCTCAGTCATTATCTCATCAAATATTATCTCTGCTCTCATTCTTTCCCTCTTCTCCTTTCTGAATTCCTACGGACTGTATGTTAGGTATTCTCATTGTATCCCCTGTGTGTCTTCCCGTCTCTTTTGTATTTAATATTCTCCCTCCTTTTGTCTCTCTGTGCTTCATTATAGATATTGACCTACCTTCTGATTCACAGTTCTTTCCTCAGCTCTGACTAATCTCTTAAACCCATCCATTGAGCTCTTAATTTCTCTTATTGTATTTTTCATTTCTAGAATATCCATTTGGATCTTATTTATAATTTCTAGTTTTCTGCAGTATTCTAATTATTCTCTTTTAAATTCTTCAACATAAAAGTAAAATTGTAGTTATTAAAGTTTATTTTGATGACTACAATATCTGAAGCCCCTATGTGCCTGTTCTATTTTTTTTTAATTGTTTTCATGTTGCATTGTAATGTCTGGTTATTTTTTATTAGTTGTCAAACACCATATATGCAAAATTATTTATAAAAACAATTTTAAGCCTAGGTTGATATCACGATGTCATCTTTTCCAAAAATTATTTCCATTTGCTTCTGCAAGGCCCCTAGGTGCCATTCATGATCACCTTATTCTGACTACATAATTTGAGATATTCAAGTTTGAACTTAAGTCCCTTTGAGGACCTATCTTCTTCAGGTTGACCATTACTCCTAGGATGCAGCCCTTAACAGTCCCAGCCCAAAGTGAATAGGGTGTCATCAGAGCCCCCACTTGATAGGTTGTTAATGATAATTCCTGCCCTTAGCTCTTCAAGGCTGTCAAAAATTCCATCCAACCTTCTAGGATCTCAGCCCCCTTCTAGAATCAACAGACACTTCCAGGGGAAAGAAAACACCAAACAGCTGGATCACCTTCCTGGCCCAGTAGTTCTTCACTCGCTGGTTAGCTGTCCTCTGCCTTTAATCAGAAGTAGATACGTGGAAAATACAGTTATCGCCATGTCAAAAGGTCACTAAACCATGATCTTAATGTAGCATGAGAAATATACAGAATATTCCTGGGGAGAAAAATTAAAATATTCTCTATCTTGACCTCTCCTTCTTATTACTATTCCCCAAGCTCACCAAAAATAGTAGTCTTCCCCATAGTTACCAACGAATGGGCATGGTTTTACTGAGATACATAAGGCACTACTGACAATGTTTGATTTGGGACAACAGGAGGCAAAGGTATATCAGTCAAGCTGTCTGCTTCTTTTTAGAAAGATATCCAAAAGGATTTTATTTTTAAATTTTCACACTCTCTCATATAGTCTTTTTCTTTGGCTTTTAAATTCAGTGACCAACCTCTTGTCCATATTACAACTGAAGCTGCTTAAGCCGATAAGCTGGCATGCTCTTGTGGAGCAACTGGCTGACTAACGGTCTCTAGGAGCTGCAAGCAGGCTCAAGAGCCCCCGCCTCTTCTGGCTACAAGGCTGTCACAGGAATCATAAACTGTGGCTGCGTATTAATTCACTATGGTTGTTAAATTTCTCAATGCTGATCTCCTTTGAGAGTTTAAAACCTTGTTTACCCACCAGGGATCCCCAAAACATGCCCATCTGATTTAAAAGAGTATTAAAAATGAATCTTTGTGCAAAACCAGAAAGTATATCCATTTTTGGTATGTAGTGTACTACCATACATGTGGTATTTTATATATCGCTGTCATGAGGAAGACAGCTATTTTGGATGGAGAGTAAATTATATAAATTAACCAATTACTTATAACTCCAGACTCAGCATCACCCCTCATTTTGTCACCTTTCTGAAGCCTTCTGAGTTCTGCACATCCAGAGAATATACATATCTGGACTAGAATTTCTCAGCCTCAAGGCTATTAACATTTGGGGTGGAATATTCCTCTGTCGTCTGTGAGGGTCGTGTGGAGACTTGTTCTGTACATTGTAGGATCTTTAGCAGCATCCCTGGCCTTTACCCACTAGATGACTAGCATCATCCTCCCTCCAAGTGTGACAACTAAAAATGTCTCCAGGGCGTCCCTGGTGGCGCGGTGGTTGTGAGTCCGCCTGCCGATGCAGGGGACGCGGGTTCGTGCCCCGCTCCGGGAGGATCCAGCATGCCGCGGAGTGGCTGGGCCCGTGAGCCGTGCCCACTGAGCCTGCGCGTCTGGAGCCTGTGCTCTGCAGCGGGAGGGGCCGCAGCGGTGAGAGGCCCGCGTACCGCGAAAAAAAAAAGTCTCCAGACAGTGGCAAAACCACTGCTCCAGATTTTATTTAGCTTTTAGCTTGAATGCTGGGAGATTCTACAATTTTAATCAAAGCTTGTAAACACTGAGTTCCTCTGCACAGCATTTGGTAGGGTAAGGAAAAAAGGGAAGAAAATAAAGTGAAGTTGAGAATCTAAATGGGAAAAAAAGAGGGGCCCACATTTATTAAGTATCTACTATATACTATGTGCCCAGCACTATGCCAAGAACTTTATAAAAATCATCTCATTTAATCCTGACTAAAACCCTACTCCTAAAGTGGTAATAGCCAAATTTTATCAAGAGCTTAAAATGTGCCAGGCACTGTATAATACTAAATATTTTACATGAACTCATTTGTTTAATTACAGCATCAATCTCACATATTAGGTACCACTGTTATCTCCACTTCACAATAATGAAGCTGAGGTCAGAAAATGAAATAATTTTCCCAAACTCACACATTCTCTAATTAGGTCTGAATTAAAATCTAAGTCTCTTTACCTAAACATGCTCTCTCTTAAAAAGCAAAACATTAGCTCATCCTCTTGAGAGGGTAAAGATAAGAGCTTTAAAAAACTCTAAATTCTAAGAAATATTTATCCTTCTGATGGTATATTTTAGTGAATAGGTGAGAATCCATGCCATTTCATCATACTCCAAGAGGTGATTAGGATCAAGTAAAAGGCCATGAACAAGGACTAGAACTATCCGTGATCCACAGGAACAGTCAAGGTTGTATATTCAACACCAGTTTACACAGAATGCATATTAGATAGAAGTGCACCCTGAAAAGATGGGAAAAAACATGCCCAGAAATTTGACATATGACATCCCCATAATCAGCACCTTAAAATTAGGGATATTTAAATTAGAAATTTCCTGAAACTGCCTATGGACCATAGATTCAGAAATGCTTCTGTGATTGACAAAGTTTAGTCACTACTCACCAAAACTGAATTATGGCACAGTTAAGGGCATCTTTGTGCAGAAATGAAGGGAAGAATGTGTCCCAAAACAGCTTGCACTGAGCATCAAGAAGAAAAGCATGGAAAATGAACCTACTCCTTTCCATTGCTGAGAAAGAGGATCATGGTGAAGGGCAAGGTCAAATTAGATATCTGACTTACTCAAGGGCTAACTGGATACATCATGGACCTGAGGGCTCCATGGCTTAAGCTATTGTGGGTATTAATTAATCCTGCAGCTCCACATGGCTTCTATTTCATTAGTGGATTTCCTAGGTCTTTTAAGCTTCTCCTCTACTCCACATCAAGCAGTAATGCCACAACAAATGTGAAAGCTCTGGAAAACATAGAAAAGGAAAACCTCTCTGGAGGAATCTGTGTCTCGATACTGCAGGAAACTATGGTACATAGCAGAGTGTGAATACTGTTTTCCTCTCCTCTACCAAACATTTCAAACAGTCCCACTTGCCAAAATCAAGCAGATACTAGGAGTGCAAACTAAAATTGTCTAAATGTTGTGGGATTCGCCTTTTTAAAAGTGATGGTAAGAAGCAGGAAGTCTCAAACAAGAATGAAAATAACATCCCAGTTTACTCTCTCACCTCCTCTGTCTATCACTAATGTTCAAAGAACTCAAAAGTTTAGAGTACTCCAAGACTGCCAGCTGGGGATCTCTACATCCTTTGAATATAGGGATTATGTCTCCTTCTCCAGCACAGAACACAAAGCCTGGCACGTCATACATGCTTAATAAACATGTACACAGTACTCATTGTTTGTGGACACTGAAGAAGTCCCATCTGACTTTAGAACCAAGATATTTATGCTTCAATGAGCAGTGTTTTTGTTTTTATCTTGTAGGCATTGTGGACTAGGATGCCCTGGATACCACAGAGTTCTCACAAATTTGTGGCCCACCTCTGTGAAGTGTAGAGCCTTTACTAAGAGCCTTTTCAGCCTCATTGCTGGTCCCACTTCATCATTCCCACCACCCTTGTCCTGTTTCTCTCTAATGATCTGTTTTAAATTGTTTATGTTTTTCATGCCTATACCCAGCATGCAACTTGGTACTTTAGAGACACTCAAAACATATTGATTAGATTTCATCAAACTTAACCCCTCTCTGAAATAAGACACTACCCTTTTAATAAAAGAACAAATAAAGAACAAACCCTTCCCCTGAGGTGATCCTGAGAATTAATAGTTCCCTTCCTACCATCATAAAGAAAAGGAGGCTGACCAGTGAGGTTATCCAGCCAAATATACCCTTCCTACTGCCCCCACTCCTTCCCACAGCTTTTATTTTTAGGGTGAAGGCCTGTCACTTTTTGCTTCACACATGCCTAGTGAAGCATGGCTGAGCAAAAGCCCAACAGGTACTTTCTCAAAACTTTCACTTCTCTATTGATGTGAAAGATTCTGGAAGGGAGGCTAAGAAAACTTTCAGTTGCTTTCCAAAGAACTGGAGAGAAGATGCAATTGCTAAATCCTTGTGGTAAGGGAAAAGACAGTCAGGAGAAGGTGACAGGATCCAGGTTTCCTCAGCTGGGGAGACGAAGGGTCACGTTGTGGGGCCATCTCTGTATTTTCAATACTAAAGAGAATTTAAGGGAGTTGGAAAAGCACAAAGGTTTATTAACAAAATTCAGGATTAAGAAGAGAGATGTGAGGGCTTCCCTGGTGGCGCAGTGGTTGGGAGTCCGCCTGCCAATGCAGGGGACATGGGTTTGAGCCCTGGTCTGGGAAGATCCCACATGCCGCGGAGCAACTAAGCCCACGCGCCACAACTGCTGAGCCTGCGCTCTGGAGCCCACGAGCCACAGCCCCTGAAGCACATGCCTGGAGCCTGTGCTCTGCAGCAAGAGAAGCCACCACAGTGAGAAGCCTGCACACCACAATGAAGAGTAGCCCCCGCTCTTTGCAACTAGAGAAAGCCCACTTGCAGCAATGAAGACCCAGCACAGCCAAAAATTAATTAATTAAAAATAAAAATTAAAAAAAAGAGAGAAGAGAGATGAGGGTCTAAATCTTCCCCTGAATGGGTGCCTCAGAGTTTTGCTAGGTTTCTATATCCATATGTTAGGCACAAAAGAAAGAAGGACGTATAGCCATGGTAATATAAATATATATAAACAAATTTTGAGTGGCATTTAAGTGTGTTGTGTATATAAAATTATTATTCATATGTTCCTTTGTGTTATATATCATGCAGTCTAAAAGTTAAATCTTTCCTAGCCCATACCTCCCACCAAGAAAAGAATGATCTAAAAACACAAGGATTTTTACCTTTTCAATCTACATTACATTTTTCCAACTAAGTGTTGATCACTTACTAAAGTTTTCATTTGTTGAAATGCACTCTCCAAACATGTGATAAAATCATAAGATCACTAAATCTTTACCCCAAATTCACACCAGTCTCAGAAACATACACATGGCTATAGTTTGAAACAAAAACTTAGAATCCTAATGTAGGATTCAGCATAATGTCAAATCTCTTTGGACACAAAAACAAGGAACACGTGACAAGAGCCATCAAACAGGACTGTTCCTGTGAAAACCACATAACTAGTAATTTTACCCTCCTTAAAGTTTTCTTACTTTAGTATGTGGCACTTGTTTAAAGACTTGAGATCGTATGGACAAATGTGATATTCCAATAAAAAATATGTTAAAGAAAATTTATTGATGCTTTATGCATATTCATAATTTAATCCTCACACACCCTGCCAGGAAGGCTCTATTAACCCTACTATATACAAAAGTTGATTCTGAGGAGCCAAGTAACTTGCTATAGAAACACAGTAACACAGTAACCAGACCTCTTGAAGACATGTCAGGGGCTTGTGATACTACCTTATATATTCATTAGCACAAAAGAAGGACCCATCAATAATAGAAGTAAATGAATGATTGACATATTATGATAGAATTTTCAAGGATAATAATAGTCTAGTGGGAGCCAGTTTATGTGTGTTGAAAGGTGGTGGGTGGCAAGGTTAGAAAAAGCTAAAAACACAAGGGCAGAGAAATTTTTTCTCTACCAGTAACATGGAGTTGCATTTCTAAGTGCCTGGCCCTGAGGACCCACACCCGATCATGTATAGGACACACCTCATCTGGCCAGTCCAAACGTGTGCATTTGAGACCCTGATGACTAGAAGCTTTAATAAAGCAGCTCCTGTATTACAACCTTGCTAGATGGTCTCAAAAGTAATGTATATCGCATTGTATTTGGAAGAATCTTATATAGTGACAAAATTATTGTCACTGGCTGATAAATGTTTCTCCAAAAAAAATTTAAAAGCCAAATCAATTCACAACAGCATAAGAAAAGGAAAAACTCCATTTTTAATGGAATTCCATTTTTATTGAGACCATTTCAATAACTTAGTACTGTTAGCCACTAAAACTACTACTATAAACTCTCTTGGCACCAAAATATAAAGAACCCTGATGCATTCATACACTAAATTGGCTCTTTTTTAATTCAACCACAAATGACTTGTCTTTAAATTTTTTTACTGTTTTTTGAATCAAAGCATTAAAAAAAATTGTAGACATGATCTAACAGTGCTGAAGAAGGAAAAATATAAAGGTATCCCCTTACTGCTTTAAACTCTTTCAATCCAGCATCCAACCAGTAGAAAATGTATCATGGCAGTCATAGACCAATTTTCATACTAAGTTATAACTCACTGAGAAATTCTGCTTTCCTGGAGATACTTTCAGACCCTTAATGTTGTGCTAGTACCAGCTCTCTGCACTAACCACATTTATGAGTGTACTCACATTTATTCTTAGCTGATTAAATATGAGGTTGTCAACCAGCCCTTGTATGAGAATATTAAGCCTTGTTTATGATAAATATCAGCATGCTCATCCTCCATTCTTAACTAACTGAAGAATCTTCCTGCTGTTTATAAACAAATAATCCGGTGATTACAGCACAGTGAAAAAAAGCAAGTGCCAGTATACCCACTAAAAAGTCAGGGGAAAGAGTCATTCAAACACACTCCATTAGCAAAACTCATTCCATTTCTTTTATATTTTCTTCCTGTGAAATATACAAATCTAAATTGGTTCTGGAATCCAAGGTCCTACCCCCAAGCTCCCATCAGTATAGCTCAAAGTTCACCAACAGCCCACCTCATCCGTATCTCTACATACAGTTGCGTGAGTTGTGTACTGTACAATCCTAGGGGTTCCAGTGACATTGTAAAACTCATAGATGTCAATATTTAAATCACAACTTATAAACTGGTAGTAGCAGTAAAATATGTGGGGTTTTTTTTCATAAAATCAGTGTACTATCACAATTTTTCAACAGAGAATAACAGTGTTTTGATGAGGGGGCATAGTTTTCTAATTCACATTAAAACATGAGATTAGCAGTGATCTTGTCACAAACCATTTTAATTCAGGTAAATCAATTAATCATTTGATAATGTATATAACAAAGGATAGGAATTTTTTTCCTATTGGGAGGCACCTTACCATAAAGAGGGCAAAGACTTAACCAAGGGCCCACACATCTCCCAAAGAAGTTACTTAAATCACTTTTTTCCTCACTTTTTAAAAAGTTAAATGCATTGTTACATCAGTTTTGTCACTGTTCACATACAGACCAAGGAAGAGGTTCACAGAGATTTCATCTCCTCAAAGACTGATCTATAAATTAGGAAAATATATGCAGAAACATATCCAATAAGTAATAAAAAGAAAAACTACAAAGTTCTTTAATTCCATCTGTATCCAGAGAACAGGGAGGGAGAAGAGAAGGAGAAAGGAGAACAGGAAGAGGGAATAGAGGCGAGGGCTGGCAGGCAGGGCAGGGCAGGGAAGGAAAAGAGAGATACAGAGAAAGAAATCAGAGGATGTAAGCGTGTAGGAAAAAAAGGAGAGGCATATACAAGAGATATAGCAAGAAAGACAGCAGGTGAAAAAATCAAAGAAAAGTTATTGTAAATTCTCAGATGAGTGCTGGTTTAAGAGTAAACTGAATTGATTCTGCTTTATGTTTCCTTGCTTTATGGAAAAAGTTACCTTGTCAACATTAACTGGGCATGAACCATTTATCACAGCTCTTTATTCAATATCTCTACAATTTCTGAGATTCTTTTTTAGCAGCTCACCAGGGGTACAGCTGTCTTCTTGACTAGCAGCAAGGTGACCAAGGTGATTTGGCTGAAAAAAATGAAGCCAAGCTGAAAAGATAAGAGTAAGAGTTCCCTGAGATAACTGACAGCTGTGGACAGATACAAGACAGAAAGGTCAACACTCTGGTTCCAAGGAAAAGTATGTTCAGTGGAGAATAACGAACACTCACCATGCTTAGCTGTGGCAAAAGGAATCCACTGGAGTTATCCAATTGTTTTTTGGAGTCACCCAATTTTAATCAATATTTAAGCTATATGAGTGAGCTATCAAAGTACATCTTGGCCGGACACCTAAAAACATTGTTTTAATCAGTGTGTGAGTTCTTAGGGTTTCTAGAGGCACTAGTTTGAATATGAAAAGAAAAACCATCATGGTTATTTCACAGATCATTAAGTTGGCCTCAGTACTCCTCCTAGTACCAGACACGCACACATACACACACACACAGAGTATCTTCTGGTGACAGTTTATCTCATTTTCCACAGTGCTCCTATATACCTAAGTGTGGAAAAAATTTTGAAGAATCCATGTCCCTGGTGAATGTTGTCATGGAAAACTTCAGGAAGTACCAACACTTCTCCTGCTATTCTGACCCGGAAGGAAACCAGAAGAGTGTCATCCTAACCAAACTCTACAGTTCCAACGTGCTGTTCCATTCACTCTTTTGGCCAACGTGTATGATGGCTGGGGGCGTGGCTATCGTTGCCATGGTGAAACTCACACAGTACCTCTCCCTGCTCTGTGAGAGGATTCAACAGATCAATAGATAAAAGCAAAGTGGATGAGATCATTTTCTTTAAAGCTCAAATACTGTTTTCTTTCATTCTTCACCAAAGAACCTTAAGTTTGTAATGTGCAGTCTATTATGAGTTCCTTAATATATTCTTATACGTAGAGCAATAATGCAAAAGCTGTTCTATATGCAAACATGATGTCTTTATTATTCAGGAGAAGAAATAACTGTTTTCTGTTGGTTGGGTTTTTTTCATAATCTTGGTTCAAAGCTGGAACTAGTACTTCCTTCTCTCCTTCCACCAAAATCAGGCTCAGTTATTCATTTGCCAAGCTTCGTGGAGGTATATAGACAAGATCAGTGTGATAAGGTCTGTGCTCAGAGTGGTCAGATTTCTTGAAGATATTTCTGCAATATTTTTCATCATTCATTGTTTACTAAAGCTGCAGCCAAAAATATTTTTTTTCCTTACTCTATACTGAGCCCTGTAGCAAGTGAAGGTACCAGATTTCCTTTAGGACTTTAGGCATTTTCCTTGTATTTCTACCATATCACTGTAAAGAAGGGGGGAAACCCAGCCAGCTATTTTTCTTTTATTACTTTATACTCATAACTTTAGATTTTTAAACTGATTTCCAAAAAATAAGCTGTTTTCCTTAACCAATTCTATAATCTCTTCCTGTGCTTTAAATAGAAAGTGAACAGAGCCCTTTTCCATGTAAGACCCTGCTACTGTGTGAGGAAATAACATTTACAAGGAGTTTCATTACCTGTGAACTGACAATGTTGAATAGATGCTCCATTACAATCTGGGAAAGTCTATGTTACTAAGATATTTGTGTTAAAATCTTTATTCCATTTCAATTGAACTGTTAGATGGTAAAATTAAGATCCTACTTGCTGGTCAAGACTGGTGGACTGATTTCAATGGGTAAATCTATCGTGGCAAATTAACATATTGGAATATTGCTTTTGGGAATTTATGTTTAAATTAATGAGTATGTAGTCTCTCTTTCTGACAAGTATTCCCTGATGGGATTTTAAAGCTATATGCACAGAATATTTGTCTCCTCTACATGTTTTACTTTTCTATTTACAGTTCCCTTTTTTGTTGTTAGATTTTATACACACTTTTTTTTCCTGACACACACTTGAACTGAATAACAGATTTAAAGGAAGCCTTTGTTCACATTGACATTCACTTCTTGTGTTTGGAGGTGGGGGTGGGGGTGGGGGAATGAGGAATCGGTTTTAAACAAAAACATTCCGTCTTTTATTTAACATCAATATCAGAAGAAGAAGACAAACATCTATCTTTCTCATCTATTTAAGTACCTTTTTCTAATGTAGTATCAAGGTATTGCAGAATTTTACAAATCATATTTGTGGAACGAATGGTGAAATTAATCTGATGAAGTAGAAAGTATTCTGTAATATTGTAATACACAGTTTGACTTTTCATAAACAAATAAATCCATAGGGTATAATCAGGACTTCAAATGTGTAATTAAAACTTTAAAAAAAATCTATTATATCAGCAAGATTTGAATACCTCTTGCACTCTATGCTGGCAAGCCCATGGCAGGCCAAAAACCTATGATTCACTATTTTTAAGCTTATTTAAAGAGATTATAAAGAAAGTTCCCTTTTTAACACCCAAACACATACACACAATATTATGAATACTTGGAAAATATGATGGAAAGCTCAATTCTTACTCCACCTTAAAAACATAATTCTGAAGATGATAGAGAAATCTTTGTGACTACAGAGCTAAAAATTTACACTTTAATGTTCCTTGGGCTTCCTTCAAGTGATCCAAGGGTGAAACATATGCAAGTATTATTATATGAGTTACTTTTTATTTTCCTCTGGATTTTTAATTAAAGATTCCCAACTGATGTATCAGATAAGATTGTAGAAATCTCAAAATAATGACACCAAAAAGAAGTTAACTAGTGCCTTCTTGAATTCCAATAAAGCAACAGCCCCTTAAAGTAATTTAAATGTATATGCAATTAAATACTCATTATTAAAGGAGAAAGAACTGGGGCTAGTAATAATGTTTTAAATGCTTTGCATGTGTTAACTAACTTAATGTTTATAACAACCCTATTAGAGGGAGCACTATTATTATCCTATCCTACAGATGAGAATGTTGAAGCTCAGAGATGTTAAGTAGCTTCCCCAAGGTTACACAAACACTAAGATGACACAGAGCTGAGAAAGTACTCAGCTTGCAAGCTTTCCCATTGTGGTAACCATTTACATGGCTTTGGGGTCTTTCAGATAACACTAATGAGGTCTGGAAGGGAAGCAGGACTGAACAGACAATTTTTAAGCTGAATCTGTTCCACCCTTTCACATTTGCAGGAACTATAAGGAATAATACAAAGTATACCACTGACTTCTCTCTTAAGAATGAATTTGTAATCTACTGGAAGGGTTGAGATAATACATACGAAAAAATAGAGAACAGCTAGGTCTTTAATCCACATCAATGCGGATAATATCTAAAGAGGGTTGGTATGAGGCTTAACTGGGAGGTATTAAGTAAAATGCCTAGCACTGTATATAGCATATAATAGATGCCTACCAAGTGGTAATTATTACTATTAATAGCAAAATGTATAAGTCATATTAATAGTATTAGTATAACCACTAGTAGTATATGGTCTCTTGGAGCTAGAATAGCTTAAAACATCGTTTTGCCCAAAACTCACACCAATGCATAAATCCCTTCTAATCCTTAGCAGGGATCATCTAGCCATAGGGACAGTTACTACTTGAATCCTACCAGAAGTGAGACAGGTTACCAGTTAATAAAACAATGCTAAAAATTTTCCTGATAAAAATTTGAAATCTGCCTCCCTATATCTACTCACTAAATCCACACAAAACCAGATCAATACTCTTGTCACTAACTTATTCTATTAGTGTTATTTTATTTAAAAATGGAGGGAGGGTAGGGAAAGAGCAACTTCCATTTGTTTAGAGTAAAAGACCATAGCAAATAACTCGTTCATCCAGAATTATGACATAAATGAAAATTTATAAAGGTAGCATAAATGACATCAACTTTAAAAGGTTAATAATATAATTGTTAGAACCTAAACATTCATGAATTAATTAAATTGATAAGTTAGCTAAACCCTTTAATGCCCATGTGAATTTTATACCTCTCAAGTATGATTTGGCCTTCTGGAAAGTAACACTATCTGAAATTTTACATTATGTCCTTATTCAACTTTATGACAACAAACTAAGTTGTCTAAGTAACCAGATTACTTAGGAGCATAGATGTTTTCCTAACAAAATGTTGCTACAATTGTGCCATGGGTTCATCTTGGCTAAGGTACCATTCTCCAGTGCAATGTCAAGGAACTGGAAGGAAATGTCATTCTGTGCATTCTTGTAGTGACTTTATGAGCAAATGTTTCATTTAGGTAGGAAGAGAAGTTGTTCTCTCAAACAATATAATCACTTAATTAGGGCTTCCAGACCTGTTCTTCAGCCAAGTTCTTCTAAAACAAATTTAATCCCCAAGCCCTTGCAAACTGTAATATGACTTGTTACCAACATAGTATGAGATCAGGCTATGGAGAAAGCTTCAAGGTTCTCTCCCCAATCCCACTACCTATTAGCACAATTAGGAGTACCATAAGTTTTCGTAGGTAGAAGTCACAATATCTCTTCATAAAAATCTCTCCTCCCCTTCCTTGGTGTCTCTCTCTCTCTCTCTCTCCACCCCCCTTTCTCTTAGCTCTATTTCTTCTCTTGTTTAAACTCCATACACCAGCAAAGATGATCCCCAGCCATTACATGTTCACGAAATCCCTTGTGTCTATAATCAAAACAGGAGAAAAACCCAGCATTCATATCAGTCCTCAAAAATGCCAGTTCTCTTTGTATCACTTGTACACTACTGGGCCCATCCCCGTAATGACTGACAGCAGGGCACATTATCTGCAGGCCCACCAGGTGGGGGTCAAATAATTCCCCAGATGTAAACACATGTGTGTGAAATAAGAGAGGAAGGGGTGCTTGGCAAGCAAAAACAACAGATGCCCACTACAGACAACTTGGACAAACTCATACCAGATTCTTCTGCCAACACAGCTTTTGGATGGACAAAAAGTGCCACACATATGGGAAGGAAAAGCTAGTGTTACTGAGAGAGTAAAGGAGTAAAAAGAGCTGGTGCTCAAATTTTACCTTGCAATTTTTCTATGAATCCTCTAATCATCTCATAAAATTTTTTTAATTCTGGTTTTCACTCAATGAGAGATGCAGGAATATTTTGATTTCAGTCAGAGAGGTTCCCTTAGGGTCAACTGACACCATGCTAAGAGGAAAGAACTGATAGGAAACAGAAACAAGTTTAAAAGAAGGGAGGGTAGTGATAATATATGGGGAAAGGAGATTTGGAATTAGAAAATCTAATTTAAGCAACTATTGCTATTCATCAGTTACTAGAGAATTTCTCTGTGTTTTTCTTAAGGGCCTTCTCCTTCGAGGTTAATAAATACCTATTTAGACTAGCACAGATTCTGTTGTCCCATTTATTGCTTGTTTTGGAGTAAATTCATTTAAGGAGCATGTGAAGAGATGAATGGGTAGGTTCTCCCTACCCTTTAGGTTTTTCACACATCATAACATTTAAGAAAACGGTTCCTTCTTAGACCATGCAGTGAGAGAGCTGGTCACAGAGAGAGCAACAGGAAGCATCACCCACCATCTGAAATACTATGGTGACTTCAACATCTAGACATCCATATAATACCCTCAACTTAGGTCTGTCCAAACTCATCAGCCTCCTCCAGTTAGAGAATCGTCAAAGCTCTGCTATTTTATTTGCTGCACTAAAATCCAGCAGCAGTTTGTAAGGCAGCTGCAAAGCCTGACACTTAGCTCCTTCCCATGGTGAGCAAACAGACTGTCCTGGTGCCATCCTTGAGCATGAAAGAAGTATCATTTCAGAAAAATTAACAGTATCTGTCTCTAACCAAAAGCATTCAGCTGCTGTAGCTGACATCTAGCAATGCTGAGAAGAAAGCAGTGATTGGGGACTCATACTACATGTAAAATATATTCCTTCCTTTCCAACAGTTCTGACACATACAGAATTTAGTGCAAATACTACACTTAGGTCCATCTCTAGAAAGTCATAATCAGCTGGGAAATTTCAGCTTTTCTAGGAACAGAGAGTGCCCTAAATATAGCTTGGGCGACTGTTAATGGAAATCCCAGGAGCCAGGTCCAGCTCAGCCAGTCGAGGCCACGCAAAACAAACTGGTTTGTTGCTAACACCAACAAAGAGGCCTTCCAACTCTCAATTTCTTTGAAAATGTCACACTATCTGGCTGAATAAATAACCCTTGAATACTAACAACACTCAAGTTATCCTGGCAAACATCCAAGACTATTTAGAAGATTCTACCTGGTGTCTGTGAGAAGTCACATGTCCAAATCATCCAACAGTGGAAATCAGCAACTGTCTCCACTTCTAAGAATGAAGTCTTTTAATAGCTGAGTAGCCTCAGAAACTCCCAGCATTTACCACTAAATTCAAAAAACCCACTGAGACTGGAACAAAGGGGCCCTTTGGAAGACCAGGTAAAGCCAGCAGTTTACTTTACCTCTGATATCAGTGTAGTTTGTGGTCCCTGAACAGCAGCCACTGGGCAAACTACAAGCTACCTTCACATAGTCATTCCCCCCATTTCCACTTCTATTTTGTGTAAAGTAGGAAATCAAACCCAACGCAACCCTGACATTGGTAGGCATCAAGGCCTGCTAAAAGGAAGAGGCTTTCATTCAGCAATAGATGTAGACCAGCCTGCTGTTCTGCCTTTATTTAGGAAAATTTACATCCCAAGACCTAGTAACAGTTTGCTGCTGCAAATGACTTGGATCGTGGAGTGAAATGGCCCTTCAAGTCTCTTTCCCACTGTCATCCCCACACCTCTTATGCTTCAGCCACCTAATTAATCAGTGGTCATCCCTAATGTTCTAAATTATTTCACACTTCTGGGCTTTTGCATTTACTGTCTCCTCTGCCTGAGACTCCTTTCTCTGATCTCTCTTCTATTCATCCAGCTAACTAATACTCATTCTTCAAGATTAGCTCAAACTTCGTCCGCACCAGATGATTCAGGTCCAGAGTAGATGCCTATCTTCTGTGCTTCAATAACATCCCATTGCACCCTTCTATAAAAACACTTATCACACCACATGATAGTCGTGGTTTATTTCTCTAGTAGTCCTACAAGTTTCTTGAAGACATGGATTTATTTTATTCATCTTCATTTTATTATGTGTGTATATTCTCAGCCCCTAGTACAATTCCTGGCATATAGGAGGGCTCAATAAATGATACTTAAATGAATAAACAAATAATTGAATTACTAATAAAAAGTAGGCAAATTAAGCAGATTTCTCTGTATTGTGACTTGAATATCTTCCCAAAGAACAAAAATACCTGAAAAGCCACCAGGAAAGATCAGTACCTTTTAGTGTAGATTTTTGTGACCTGACAGTAAAAGTGCAGATGGCCCTGAGCAATGCTGGCTTTCTCAGCCAATAATTCCTCATCACACTAAAGTACCCTATAACCATCTATCACCCCAGAAACGTAAGAGCAGAGCTATAGAAGAACATAAAAGGTAAAATCTGATAAGAGAGAATTGGAGTCTTAAATTTACAGAATGGAATAATGCCCAAGAGGGGGAAGGTCTAAATAAATGATTAGCACACAGGCTTTGGGAACATTCAGACCTGAGTTTGAATCCTGATTCCACTACTCACTAGCTGTGAGATTCAGGAAAATGTATTTAACTTACCGTGCATCAGTTTCTTCATCTGGAACACAGGAATAGTAACACCCAAATCATAAGATTAAATGAGATAATATATAAAATGCTTATCAAAATGTCTAGCACATAATAAACACTCACGAAATGACAGCAATTGTTTTATGATGATTAATAATAAAGGCAGGGGACTTCCCTGGTGGCGCAGTGGTTAAGAATCCGCCTGCCAATTCAGGAGACACAGGTTCGAGCCCTGGTTCTGGGAAGAGCCCACATGCCATGGAGCAACTAAGCCTGTGCACCACAACTACTGAGCCTGGCTCTAGAGCCCGCGAGCCACAACTACTGAAGCCCACGCGCCTAGAGCCCGTACTCTGCAACAAGAGAAGCCACTGCAATGAGAAGCCCATGTACCACAATGAAGAGTAGCCCCCGCTCTCTGCAACTTAGAGAAGGCCTGCGCACAGCAAGGAAGACCCAATGCAGCCAAAACTAAATACATAAATAAATAAACTTTTCTAAAAATAATAATAATAGTAAAAGGCAGAGACTATTATCATTTTTACGACCGGGAACTGGAAGTTTTGAGGCAAAGGAATGCAAGTTGGGTAATAAAGATTAAGACAAGCTTCATCCCTCCTACAATTTTTCTGAGGACTGGCCCCAGCCTCAGCACTTCCAAATGAAACCTCATAACTAAGGTCAGTTCCTGGGACATTTGAAAGCATTCCTGTCAACAGAGGAATGTAGATGGGGAGTCAAGAGATTGATTCGAGATATTATATCACATGCTCCCTAGTTTCTTTGGAGGAGAAACCTCTGAAGAAGATTCTGTTCACTCCCCACAAGTGGTAAGAAAAGGGATTCAGTCCTCATATAGAACCTCATCTAGGCAGTGTGTGAAATTCCAGAAAGCTTCTTTAAAATGGAGGCATAAGAGGCTGAGTGAGCAAGCATCTGAGTGTAAGGGCTCCAGAGAGCCACCCATAAAGGAAACAAGGGGTGCAGGGGGAGACTCAGAGGAGGAGGAAAAAGTGAACGTATACACTTAAACCAGAGGCACTAAGACCAAGGCTACATTCAAGGAGTGCCAGACACTCAATCCAATTCCTGCTTCTTGCTAGAAAAGAATGGAGGAACTGACTCTGATTAACCACACACCCTATTCAAATATATTGACATTTTTACACAAAGGATTACCAGGCCCTTACTTTAACTTGAGACTAAGGACATAAACATGAACTATCAACTCAGAAAACGAAAATGTGTATCCCTTACTTTCTATCTCCAATTTCCAGCAAACTGGAAAGAGTAAGAAGAAAATGACCTAATATGTGGCTAAATAGCATCACACTGGAAACATTTTTATTCTCCACCCCACCCCCAAAAAAAGGATGGCTATAAGTGGAACACTTCAGACCCTCAAAAACAATAATGTGTATACTCTGGAGCTCTGGTGTGTCAGGAAAGGACCACAGTGCTTAAGATGTCTACACACAAACATACACACTCACCCTTCTGAAGGAAATAGCTTATTCAAGTATTTTACCAGGCAGGGCTCATCTGCTTCCTAACTGAGTCATTATCATGTAGTGGCTCTGTTCTAGAAATTTTCAAGGGAAGAAAGTGGGGAGAAGGTAGAGGACAGAAGTTCCAGAAACTGTTTCTTCTCACAAATAAGGTATAACCTGATTTCTATTGCAATTAAGCCAGAATAGCAAACTGGTGTTCAGAGAAAAGGTGATGTTTTTCTGCCTAAAATAAAACCACTAATATACCCAGACATCAGCATAATTGACCGGAAATTAGTTAAAACAGCAGAGAGCTGAAAAAAACACAACACAGAGGGTGTCCTGCCATCATCTGGGATCATTTTTCCCCCATCGCTTACCACATGCTTAAAAGAGGTGGGAAAGCAAATTGCCAACCACAGCAGAACATGACAAGCCCCCTGCTGCTCTCTGTGTCCACGAGCTGCTCCTTCAGTCTGTTCAACCAAGTTCTGGCTGCGGCTGCCCCAGGGATATTACAAGGGCTTGACTCATTTATACGTATGTCATGTTGTCAGGGTTTTCTCCCAAACAGGTAAAATATGCCACAAATCGTGTAATAAAATATGGCACAATTTGTCACTTTTGCAACACTTCCAAATGTCAGTGTCATCTCCCTGGCAAACAAGAGAGGGAAGTGGGTTTTAAAAAATCTGGCCAAAAATGGTTCTGCTCTCTGTATTAAGAGGTTGTTCTGTGGCGGGGTCCTTTCCTGGCATGACTTACAGTACTGTTTTGGGAGTGCTCTCACCAAAGCATAAAAGGAGGAAGAGAAAAACCTCAGGAAGATTCGCTGTAGGCACTGAAGATGTCCAGTGAATAAATGTGAATTATTACTGCCTAAAACTTAATTTTACAGAGTTAGGTTAGATGCTTAGCACATGGTCAAAAATAATGAAAAGGGAGATGACCATAGTGACAGGTGATGCAAAAATGAAAGGATCGAGAAAAACGACCAGGCGGTAGCAGAGCCTCTGAGAATTCACCTGCAAAGCAAGCACTGCCTTGACAAATGGGATTTGGTGTCATCTATGCCTGTGTCCCATTGCTATGTTAAACATCTGTCCAAGTATCAGTAACCAGTAAAAAATACAGAAAAGAACATTATACATCATGATTTGACATATGTCAGATTTCTATAATATAACAGAGACATATAACATGAAGAAGATATTATACCTTCTTTTAAAAAGAACACTTGTGGAGAGGCCCTATATCACTTGGTATAGGCATTCAAATGTATTTTGGGGGGGACAGTGTGGTGTGATGAGAGAAGCACTGGACATGGAGCCAGTGGACCTACTCCTTGCCTCAGCTCTCCCTCTTTCCAGCTAAAAGACAAGCCCCCTAACCTCTCTCCATGTCTTGATTTTCTCCCTTACAAGGTGATGGTGAAAATAATACCTTTCCTCCTCACCTCAGATGGTTATTATGAAGATCAAATGAGATTATGTGCTTGAAAACATTTCATATACTTTGCACAGCTTTTTTCCCCTTTTCCCAAGGAATTCCATCCATGCCAATGGCTTTAAGACCCTCAAATATCAACTGATATTCCAAAATTTGCATATTTAGCTGTGGGCTCTTTCCTAGGTCTCAAAGCTCTATCTTTATTTGCCTCTGGATATCTCCACCTGGGGAGTCTTCAGGCATTTACAACTCAATATGTCCAGTGGAAATGGCCCTCTTTCTAAACCCACACAAACACTTTTGCTCACACGTACCTCCACCCTCCCTGCCATTCACGCTGAACCTCTTGCTTTCCTTGGTACATGATCCAACCACACTGTCACCATGTTGCACTGACCCTATGCCCTAAGCATCTGTGAGGTCAGCCCCTTCTTTTCTATCCACTCTGTCACTCTCCTAGTAGCTATAGCCTCAGAATCAGTCTTCCTACCACCAATCTCTCCACTGCCCCCAGCCCACCTTCTCTACACCAGAAGGAACTTTTACAAATAGATATCTGATCATATCCCACCCTGAGTAGAACTGTGAAATGACTTCCCGTTGCCTTTGTGATGAAGCTCAAATACCGTGACTTGACCTTCAAGTGCTTCATGAATTCATCCCACGTTCCATTTCCAGCCTCATCTTCTCCTACCCACATCCCACTCCCCAAGCCATCCTGTTCTAGCCATATTGAGCTATTTCTTCAAACACACCAAACTTTCTCAAGCCTCTGTGCCTTTGCCCCTGCTCTCTGCCTAGCCTGCCTCCTAGTGTCAGCAGAGGGATTGGTAAAAGCATGGACTCTGGAAACCAAATGCCTGGGTTCATACCCTGTCTCTGCCCTGGGCACGATACTTGTCTCATTTGGGGTTCACCCAAAAGCAGACTCTGAGACAAAGAGCCAGCAGTTTACTTGGAGGTTCAGAAAATACCAGTAGGGGAGTGGGGAAGTATACAACATGATGATTTGATGCATATATATACTGCAAAATTATTACCAACAATAGGGTTAGTTAACACCTTCGTCACCTCACATAATTACCATTTTGTATCTGTGTATGGTGAGAATATCTACAGTCTACTTTACTAGCAACTGTCAAGTATATAATACAGTATTGTTAACTATAGTCAACATGTTGGACATTAGATTCCAAGAACTTATTCGTCTTATAACTGGAAGTCTGTACCCTTTGACCAACATTTCCCCATTTCCCCCACATCCCAGTCCCTGGAAATTACCATTCTACTCTCTGTTTCTGTGAGTTCAGATATTCTAGATTTCACATATAAGTGATGTCATACAATATTTGTCTTTCTCCGACTTATAACACTGAGCATGATGCCCTCAGGGTCCATCCATGTTGTCAAAATGGCAGGATTCCTTCTTTCTCATGGCTGAATGATATTCCATTTTATATATATATATATATATATAATATATATATATATATATATATATATGAAATGGACCTAGAGTCAGGATTTATGGGCCTAGGAATTGAGGAATAGAAATGGGAGTAGCACCATTCACTATTAGCCCTAATTATCCACAAGCAAATTTTTGCTTCTCATCCCCATGACCTCCCATCCCCAGCAGACTTCTGCTCTGCTAGTCTAAAGGTCTAAGTTTTAAAAGGAGGAATGCTTGAAGTACCTGAAATACAACAATAAGACATAATATCATACATCATATCTATACATATATCTCACATCTTCTTTATCCATTCAACTGTAGCCAGACACTTAGGCTGTTTCCATATCTTGGCTATTGTGAATAATGCTGCAGTGAACATGGGAATGGAGATATCTCTTGGAGATCCTGATTTCATTTGCTTTGGATGTATACCCAGAAGAAGGATTGCTGGGTTATATGGTAGTTCTATTTTTAATTTTTTGAGGAAACTCCATAATGTTTTCCATAGTGGCTATAAGATACTCTCCTAGCTCCAAAGCATATTCCTATCATGGCATTTGCTATATTCCTTTTGACTATTTTTTATTACATTTTTATGGGTCTTTCTTTTCTATCAAGCAGTGTCTTGAAGGGAATTCTTGTCAAATTCTATGCCTAGGACTTCTCTCCACCTGTCAATGCAGGGGACACGGGTTCAAACCCTGGTCCAGGAAGATCCCACATGCCACAGAGCAACTAAGCCCATGCACCAAAACTACTGAGCCTGTGCTCTAGAGCCCGTGAGCCACAACTACTGAAGCCTGCACGCCTAGAGCCCATGCTCCACAACGAGAGAAGCCACTGCGATGAGAAGCCCGCGCACTGCAACAAAGAGTAGCCCCCACCCACTGCAACTAGAGAAAGCTCACGTGCAGCAACGAAGACCCAATGCGGCCATAAATAAATAAATAAATTTATTATTAAAAAAAATTCTATGCCTAGCACGAAGTGAGCACTCAGTGTTTGTAAAATTGAGTTGAACTAAGTTGTCTTTCATAAAACTTGTTTTCTTTTTATGCCGAAAAAGGAAAGAAAATGGGAGTTAGAGCTAGAAAAAGAAATAAGAAAAAGAAGAGAAAGGAGGTGTGTATTCAAAATGCATTAATAGTAGGGGCTCAATTACTATTTTCCGAATAAAGTAATAAGAGACTATGAAATGAGCACTGGTACGTATCAGGCATTATGTGAAGCACTTAAAATACAACAATGATTAAGACAAAGTCCCTGCCCCAAAAAAGATTACAGAGGGAACACACAGATTAATGAATAAAAGGAATAGATATCACTGAGTTAATAGCGGTAGGGAAGAGACAAGGACACCTAAGGATAGTCACCGGTTCAGGTCAATGCTCTTTAACACATTTACAAGTGCTAAACAGTCACAACCAAAACTGACCTATACTCTGAAGTTTGGGGAACTTCCCTGGTGCCTTGATAGCACATGTTTCCTACTTGGATACTAAATATTTCCAGTTCTATGAGGTCAACTCGACACATTAGAAAATACTACACGGAAACAACCGCCACTAGAGCTGTCGCGCCGAGGCCGTCCCGCCCCGGTCTCTACGCCCGGCCCGATTGGCCGCACGGCGCTGAGGCCCGCCCCCGCTTCCGCGGCCAGCCCCGGAGGGGCGGGAGGGTCCGGGCGGTGGAGTCGCTGTGTCCCGGCGCCGTGGCGTGGAGCACCCGCCGGGGCCGCGGGAATAAGCGCCCCGCGGAACTGCTACTCCCAGAGCAGCCCGGGCCCCCCATCTCCGCCCCGCCGCGCTCTCAGGCGCCGAGCACTACAACTCCCGGCATGCCGTGAACTTGACGGCCGCGCCTCCAGGGTGGAGTCCGGCCCTCCCGGCCGCCCCCCTCTCCCGCCCCGTCCCCGCCGCTCTCCCGGCCGCGCGCGGAGCGGGGACGCGAGCCATGGAGGAGACACCGACCCCGCTACTGGGCAGCCGCAAGCCGCACCTGGAGAAGCTGACCTTGGGGGTCACCCACATCCTAGAATCATCCCAAGGTGTGACAGAGGTGACCATCATAGAAAAGGCGCCTGCTGAATGTCACATGATTTCTTCATGGGAACAAAAAAATAACTGTGCTGCCTGAGGATCTGAAGAACTTTTACCTGATGACCAACGGCTTCCACATGACATGGAATGTGAAGCTGGATGAACACACCGTTCCACTGGGCAGCATGGCAATTAACAGCATCTCAAAACTGACTCAACTCAACCAGTCTTCCATGTGCTCTTTTCCTAACGCACCAACTCTTGCAGACCTGGAGGATGATACACAAGAAGCTAGTGAGAACCAGCCAGAGAAGCCTCACTTTGATTCTCGCAGTGCGATGTTTGAGCTGGATCCTTGCAACCTGAATGGGAAGGTTTGCCTTGCCTACAAAAGAGGTAAACCAGCATTAGCACAAGACACTGAGATCTGGTTCCTGGACAGAGCGTTATACTGGCATTTTCTCACAGATAACTTTACTGCCTATTATCTCCTGCTTATCACTCACCTGGGCCTGCTCCAGTGGGAGTATGCCTTCACAGCTATGGCATTAGCCCACAGGCCAAGCAATGGTTCAACATGTGTAAACCCATCACCTACAACACAAACCTACTCACGGAAGAGACCGACTCCTTTGTGAACAAGCTAGATCCCAGCAAAGTGTTCAAGAACAAGACATTAATCCCCAAATAGAAAGGGCCTGTTCAGCCTGCAGGTGGCCAGAAAGGGCCCACGGGTCCTCCTTCCACCTCTAAATCCTCCTCTGGCTCTGGAAACCATGTCCGAAAATGAGCGCCCAGCTCCCCGCCAGCCCCACAGCGATGATTTCCAAGCACAGATGCCCCAGGCGTGGCCCAAGCCTCAGATTCTGTGTATGGAACCATAGTCCTCTCTCTATCCGAGTGACAAAATCCTAGGCCTTTTACTTCCATTGGCTTGAGCCAGGAGTTGGAAGGGCATACTCAGCGCTCCCCAAGAATCCTTCTCTCATACCCCTTACAGCAGGTTGTGCCACCTACTAATTCTGGAAGCTGTGGAGAATGTAAGGTGTTGTGTAAGTGACTAAGTAGATCTATCAAGAGCTTTCTTTTCTTTCTACTCCAACCCCCTACCCCTCAGCAGTAATTAGAGAAGTCCCCCATAGAAACCACTGGTTTTGACCTATGAGGCATTAGAACTATGCTGCTCAACTGGTAGCAATTTTTTTTTACATCTTTATTAGAGTATAATTGCTTTACAATGGTGTGTTAGTTTTTGCAGGTAGCCACTTTTTAAAGAGCTAAATTTAAGCCATATTAAAAATGGGAGTATTCATGTGGCTAGTGGAGTCTGTATTAGCACAGAGATGATGAAACATTTCTATCATCACAGAAAGTTCTATTGGGCAGCACTGCATTAGAATACTTTTGCATTACCCTTCCTCAGATCAGTTAATTTTTGTTAAAGAATAATGATACCTTAATTTAATGGGTTATAATGTTCCATGAAAAACCCTGAATATCCATTTTTATGTTCTTTATATCCTTCACCACAAACAGATCTTGCTTTGCTCATTTTCAGTTTCCTATAAAATTTCTTGTTTCCAGTTTTGTGATGTGATATTTGTACGTTTGCCAAAATTATCTTTCTCACTTTTTTTTTTAAGGAAGAGGTGATTCTGCTGTACCATTAAAACCAAAACAAAACAAAACCTGCCAAGCATTGCTTTGCCAGGACTCTTCATGCACAGTTTTGATGAAATCAGTCACTGTTGACAAAAGCTTCCACCTGCTCTGCCTACTCACAACTGCTCAACAATTCACAGGGTAGCAGAAAAGGATAGAGAGGAACCAAGTTGTCAAGGATAATAGCTGAGGTTTAGTCTTCCAGAAGCATTTTTCTGCCAAAAGTCATCAAAGGGAGAAACAGCAGTGCCAGATAAGAGATTCCAGCATTTGGCTCCTCCCCCAAGTCAGGGTTAGAAGGGGATTGAGAAGTTGTGTCATCTTCCACTGTGGTAGATGTCCTTCCTCTAGAGCTCATGGAGCCCCTGAATTATTTTTTAAGTCCTAGTCCAGTTCTCGATTTCACAAATGAAGCAGCAGAGGAGCCACGAAACAATGGTGCACTTCAAATCAGTGACAATCAGCTGGAATCCCCAAAGGGCTGTAGACAGAAGAGGGTTCTAATAAGGAAAGGTTTGAGACCTGCCTCAGGAGGAGCAGAGCATTCAAGAGCAGGAATGGCTACCTAATATGTAGGACCCAGTGCAAAATGAAGATGTGGGACCTTTTGTCCAAAAATCAGGTAAACACTACCATTAGAAGTACTAATATGCAGTAGCAATTCTCATATCAGACAAAATAGACTCTAAAATAAAGACTATTATAAGAGACAAAGAAGGACACTACATAATGATCAAGGGATCAATACAAGAAGATATAACAATTGTAAATATTTATGCATCCAGCATAGGAGCACCTCAATACATAAGGCAAATACTAACAGCCATAAAAGGGGAAATCGACAGTAACACAATCATAGTAGGGGACTTTAACACCCCACTTTCACAATGGACAGATCATCCAAATTGAAAATAAATAAGGAAACACAAGCTTTAAATGACACATTAAACAAGATAGAATTAATTGATATTTATAGGACATTCCATCCAAAAACAACAGAATACACTTTCTTCTCAAGTGCTCATAGAGCACTGTCAAGGACAGATCATATCTTGGGTCACAAATCAAGCCTTGGTAAATTTAAGAAAATTGAAATCATATCAAGTATCTTTTCCAAATACAACGCTATGAGACTAGACATCAATTACAGGAAAAAATCTGTAAAAAATACAAACACATGGAGGCTAAACAATACACTACTAAATAACCAAGAGATTACTGAAGAAATCAAAGAGGAAATCAAAAAATACCTAGAAACAAATGACAAAGAAAACACGATGACCCAAAACTTATGGGATGCAGCAAAGCAGTTCTAAGAGGGAAGTTCATAGCAATACAATCCTAGCTCAAGAAACAAGAAAAATCTCAAATCACCTAAGCTTACACCTAAAGCAATTAGAGAAAGAAGAACAAAAACACCCGAAAGTTAGCAGAAGGAAAGAAATCATAAAGATCAGAAATAAATGAAAAACAAATGAAGGAAATGATAGCAAAGATCAATAAACCTAAAAGCTGGCTCTTTCAGAAAAACAAAATTGATAAAGTGTTAGCCAGATGCATCAAAAAAAAACGGAGGGGCTTCCCTGGTGGCGCAGAGGTTGAAAGTCCACTTGCCGATGCAGGGGACACAGGTTTGTGCCCCTGTCCAGGAAGATCCCACATGCTGCAGAGCGGCTAGGCCCGTGAGCCATGGCCGCTGAGCCTGCACATCTGGAGCCTGTTCTCCGCAACGAGAGAGGCCACAACAGTGAGAGGCCCGTGTGCCACAAAAAAAAAAAAAAGAAAAGAAAAAAAGGGAGAAGACTCAAATCAACAGAATTAGAAATCAAAAAGGAGAAGTAATACTGACAATGCAGAAATACAAAGGATCATGAGAGATTACTACAAGCAATTATATGCCAATAAAATGGACAACTTGGAAGAAATGGACAAATTCTTAGAAAAGCACAACATTCTGAGACTGAACCAGGAAGTAATAGAAAATATAAACAGACCAGTCACAAGCACTGAAATTGAAACTGTGATTAAAAATCTTCCAACAAACAAAAGCCCAGGACCAGATGGCTTCACAGGCGAATTCTATCAAACATTTAGAGAAGAGCTAACACCTATCCTTCTCAAACTCTTCCAAAATGTAGCAGAGGGAGTAACACTCTGAAACTCATTCTACGAGGCCACCATCACCCTGATACCAAAACCAGAGATGTCACAAAGGAAGAAGACTACAGGCCAATATCACTGATGAACATAGATGCAAAAATCCTCAGTAAAACACTAGCAAAGAGAATTCAACAGCACATTAAAAGCATCATACATCATGATCAAGTGGGATTTATCCCAGGAATGCAAGGATACTTCAATATACTCAAATCAATGTGATAAACCATATTAACAAATTGAAGGAGAAAAACCATATGATCATCTCAATAGATGCAGAAAAAGCTTTCGACAAAATTCAACACCCATTTATGATAAAAACCCTCGAGAAAGTAGGCATAGAGAGAACTTACCTCAACATAATAAAGGCCATATATGACAAACCCACGGCCAACATCATTCTCAATGGTAAAAAACTGAAACCATTTCTTCTAAGATCAGGAACAAGACAAAGGTGCCCACACTCACCACTATTATTCAACATAGTTTTGGAAGTTTTAGCCACAGCAATCAAAGAAGAAAAAGAAATAAAAGGAATCCAAATTGGAAAAGAAGAAGTAAAGCTGTCACTGTTTGCAGATGACATGATGCATAGAGAATCCTAAAGATGCTACCAGAAAACTACTAGAGCTAATCAATGAATTTGGTAAAGCAGCAGGAAACAAAATAAATGCACAGAAATCTCTTGCATTCCTATACACTAATGATGAAAAATCTGAAAGAGAAATTAAGGAAACACTCCCATTTACCACTGCAACAAAAAGAATAAAATACCTAGGAATAAACCTACCTAAGGAGACAAAAGACCTGTATGCAGAAAACTATAAGATGCTGATAAAAGAAATTAAAGATAATACAAAGAGATGGAGAGATATACCATGTTTTTGGATTGGAAGAATCAACATTGTGAAAATGACTATACTACCCAAAGCAATCTACAGATTCAGTGCAATCCCTATCAAACTACCAATGGCATTTTTCACAGAACTGGAACAAAAAAATTCACAATTCGTATGGAAACACAAAAGACCCCAAGTAGCCAAAGCAATCTTGAGAATGAAAAATGGAGCTGGAGGAATTAGGCTTCCTGACTTTAGACTATACTACAAAGCTACACTAATCAAGACAGTATGGTACAGGCACAAAAACAGAAATGTAGATCAATGCAACAGGATAGAAAGCCCAGAGATAAACCCATGCACATATGGTCACCCTGTCTTTGATAAAGGAGGCAAGAATATACAGTGGAGAAAAGACAGCCTCTTCAATAAGTAGTGCTGGTGTGACTGGACAGCTACATGTAAAAGAATGAAATTAGAACACTCCCTAGCACTATACACAAAAATAAACTCAAAATGGATTAAAGACCTAAATGTAAGGCCAGACACTATAAAACTCTTAGAGGAAAACATAGGCAGAACATCTATGACATAAATCACAGCAGGATCCTTTTTGACCCACCTCCTAGAGAAATGGAAATAAAAAGAGA
Organism: Leucopleurus acutus; assembly: GCF_964270905.1. Lineage (NCBI taxonomy): Eukaryota > Metazoa > Chordata > Mammalia > Artiodactyla > Delphinidae > Leucopleurus > Leucopleurus acutus. The sequence goes on along the minus strand of NC_139147.1, from coordinate 88,207,459 downwards.
AATAAACAAATGGGACCTAATTAAACTTCAAAGCTTTTGCACAGCAAAGGAAACCATAAACAAGACGAAAAGACACCCCCAGAATGGGAGAAAATATTTGCAAATGAAGCAACTGACAAAGGATTAATCTTCAAAATATACAAGCAGCTCATGCAGCTCAATATCAAAAAACAAACAACCCTTGGGGCTTCCCTGATGGCGCAGTGGTTGAGAGTCCGCCTGCCGATGCGGGGGACGCGGGTTCATGCCCCAGTCTGGGAGGATCCCACATGCTGTGGAGCAGCTGGGCCCGTGAGCCATGGCTGCTGGGCCTGTGCGTTCGGAGCCTGTGCTCCGCAACAGGAGAGGCCGCAGCAGTGAGAGGCCCGCGTACCACAAAAAACAAACAAACAAACAAAACCCAATCCAAAAATGGGCAGAAGACCTAAATAGACATTTCTCCAAAGAACATATACAGATTGCCCACATACACATGATAGAATGCTCAACATCACTAATTAGAGAAATGAAAATCAAAACTACAATGAGGTATCACCTCACACCAGTCAGAATGGCCATCATCAAAAAATCTACAAACAATAAATGCTGGAGAGGGTGTGGAGAAAAGGTAACCCTCTTGCACTGTTGGTGGGAATGTAAATTGATACAGCCACTATGGAGAACAGTATGGAAGTTCGTTAAAAAACTAAAAATAGAATTACCATACAACCCAGGAATCCCACTCCTGGGCATATACCCTGAGAAAACCATAATTCAAAAAGAGTCATGTACCGCAATGTTCACTGCAGCTCTATTTACAATAGCCAGGACATGGAAGCAACCTAAGTGTCCATCGACAGATGAATGGGTAAAGAAGATGTGGCACATATATACAATGGAATATTACTCAGCCATAAAAAAGAAACAAAATTGAGTTATTTTTACTGAGGTGGATGGACTGTCATACCGAGTGAAGTAAGTCAGAAAGAGAAAAACAAATACCGTAAGCTAACACATATATATGGAATCTAAAAAAAAAAAAAAAAAAAATGGTTCTGAAGAACCTAGGAGCAGGACAGGAATAAAGACGCAGACGTAGAGAATGGGTTTGAGGACATGAGGAGGGAGAAGTGTAAGCTGGGATGAAGTGAGAGAGTGGCATGAACATATATACACTACCAACTGTAAAACAGATACCTAGTGGGAAGCAGCCGCATAGCACAGGGAGATCAGCTTTGTGTCCACCTAGAGGAGTGGGATAGGGCGGGTGGGAAGGAGATGCAGGAGGGAGGAGATATGGGGATATGTGTATATGTATAGCTGATTCACTTTGTTATACAGCAGAAACTAACACACCATTGTAAAGCAATTATACTACAGTAAAGATGTTAAAAAAAAAAAGAAAGAAAATACTATGCAGTTCAGGTCTAAAAAAGTGTTTGTTCACTTCCACTAAGTCCAATCTGGACACAGTACGCAAAAGAGAAAAACAATCTCTTGGAAAGGTATATTTTCTTAAAACTCTTCATGCACTGATATGTAACATTTGCTAAGGATTTATTTAGTGAAAGAAGCAAGGGAGAAGCCAGCATGTAGGGCTTGCTTCAAGCATTTATGATGACCTCTTCTGTGGATACCAGTCAGCCTCTTTCCCAGCCACTCCTGTCATCACCAATGGGCTCATTAACAGTGGCCATGGTGGCAAGGATGGAGTTTATACATGGGCTCCACAATATGAACTCCCACTCACAAAAGCTGATCTGGCTACAACCACCGCTGAGTGCCCAATCTGCCAGTAGCCGACTAACACTGAGTATGTGACAAGGCACCATTCCCCATCTAGTGGCAGGTTGAAAGCACTGAACTACTTCCATTGTGGAAGGGGTAGTACTTTGTTCTTACTGAAATAGACACTCTGGCTATGGATTTGGCTTCCTTACTTGCTATGCTTCTGCCAAAACTACCATCCTGGGACTTATAGAAGGTGTTACCCACTATCATGGTATTCTAACAATATTGCTTCTGATCAAGGAACTCACTTCTCAGCAAAAGAAGTGTAGCAATAAGCCCATGATCATGGAATCCACTGGTCTTACCATGTTGCCACCATCCAAAACATCTGGCTTAACAGAACAGTGGAAGGACTTTTTGGAGATTCAGTTACAGGGTGCAATACCTTGCAGAGCTAGCGCAAGGCTCTCCAGGAGCCTATATATGCTCTTATTCAGCATCCGATATATGATTATATTTCTCCCAGAGCTGGGATTCACGGGTCCAGGAATTGAGGAATGGAATTAGGTGTGGTACCACTCACTATCAGCCCTAATCAACCACTAGCAAAATTTCTGCTTCTCATCCCCATGACCTCCCATCCTCAGTAGACCTCTGTCTGCTAGTCTAAAGTCTAAGGTTCAAAGGTAGAAATGCTTTCTCCAGTAGACACAAAAATTATTTAATTAAACTGGAAGTTAAGACTGATATGCCACAACTCACTCCTTATGGTTCTAAATCCACAGCCAACGGAAGAGTTACTGTACTGGCTGGGGAGACTGATCCTAATTATCAAAGGAAAACTGAATTGCTACTACACAATAAGGAACAGTATGTCTGGAATACAGGTCTCTTAGGGTCTCTCTTAGTACTACAATTCCCTTTGACTAATTTCCATTAATCAATGGAAAACTACAACAACCCAATTAAGGCAGGAATGCTTAATGGCCCAGACCCCTCAGAAATGAAAATGCAAGTCACTTCACCAGGCAAAGAGCTACAACAAACTGAGGTTCTTGCTGAGGGCAAAGAGAATATGGAATGAGTAGTGGAATAAGGTAGCTATAAATGCCAGCTACAACCACATGACCAGTTATAAAAATGAAAACTCAGGACTTTCCTGGTGGCACAGTGGTTAAGAATCCATCTGCTAATGCAGGGGACACGGGTTCGATCCCTGGTCCAGAAAGATCCCACATGCCGTGGGGCAACTAAGCCCGCGAGCCACAACTACTGAGCCTGCGTGCCACAAATACTGAATCCCACATGCCTAGAGCCCATGCTCCGCAACAAAGAGAAGCCACCGCAATGAGAAGCCCGTGCACCAGAAAAAAGAGTAGCCCCCGCTCACTGCAACTAGAGAAAGCCCACACACAGCAATGAAGACTCAATGCAGCCAAAAAATAAATTAAATAAATAAATTTATTTTAAAAATAAAAAAAATAAAAATGAGAACTATAATAGTTATGAGTACTCCTTTATGTTGTTATGAATATGTCTGTATGTATTTTAAGGAAATATATTTGCCTTCTACCCTCTCTTATCCCTTTATCATCTAAGATGTATTACAATAGTTAACTTTATGTCACAATAGTTAAGTGACAAAATATCAAGGATAAGAGTAAATATCACCCAAGGACTTTGCATCCTCTTCTGGCAAGGGGTTAGTGTGTTTTCATGACATGCAGGGTAGTTGTGTCATGTTAGATGGAAGTATGACTTTGTTATTGTCTTTATTTGGAGATTAAATATGGCTTAAGGAGATGTGTATGGTTGCCAGGATGACAAGATGTAGACTGTCGTGGTCAGTTCTATGTGTCAACTTGGCTAGGATGTGGCTCCAGTTATTCAAACACTAATCTAGGTGTTACTGTGAAAGTATTTTGTAGATATGATTAGCATCTATTATCAGTGGACTCTTAAGTAGGGGAGATTACCCTAAATAATCTGGGTGGGCCTGATTCTATCAGCTGAATGGTTTTAAGTGCAGAACCAAGGTTTCCCTGAAGAAGAAATTCTGCCTATGCCTGAAGCTTCAGCTCATGCCGGAGAGTTCCAGCTAGACCTTACTGATAGCCTGCCCTACAGATATATGTAGATATATAGTATACATATAGATATTATATAGATATATAGATATATCTTGCTTGCACATGACTATCTTGGCAAAATTCACAAGAAACTGGTATTGCTATTTGCCTTCTAAGAGGGAACTTGGTGGCTGGAAGATAGGAGAGAGACATTTTTCACTGTACACTTTTAGTAACTTTGAATTTTGAACTACTTGAATGTATTAGCTATTCAAAAAAGTTTTTTTATTTTAAAGTTATATAAAGCTATATAATTCCTTGAGAGAGCATGGTTCTAATTCTCACTAATTTCCTCTTCCCTTTTCCTTATATTCAGGTCTTATCTATGTCCATCTAGGTATACTGGCCCAAAACACTTTCTAAACACACAACTTTCAAACTGTGACTCCTTAAAAACTATCCATACCTTGAAAGGGTCAACGGACAACATAATCTTAAAAGACTCTGAAATTGTTCAAGAGTCCATATTCGCCAAACTTTGGTGCTACAAGAAGTATGAGGTACTTTATGAAAATAAACCTCTATAGGGAGAATTTGCTAGTTGCTTCAGTGGTGTGTATAAAAATATTGTGAAGATTCACTTTGAAATAGCAAAACATCAAAGAAACAGGTGAGCACTCAATTGCAGCCCAACAGGGAGCCCCATTACACTATGTTACAGGGTAATCACTCATCTTTAGTGTTTCCTGGGATTTTGGAATGTCATTTGAAGCCATATAACTTTATGGTGATGCATTGATCATGATGAATTTCTGCAGTGTTAAATGGCAGATGTTGTTATAAAAAAAAATACACCATTTCCGTATCAGACATAATCTCCAATTCGGATCCTTACTATTAAAGGTGAAAATATGGGGAACTAACCCTCCATCAATAAAATGGCAGGGAATAGAAAGCCAACACACAAATGATACAGAGGGAAACTAAAAAACAGCCCCATCACTAGCATGACACTAGAGGTCAGACTGTGAGTTTATCCACTGATGTGTCACTTTGTCACTGATTTTACTGTAAGAAAAATGCTATATTTGTGGATTACAAGGTAGGAAATAAGGAATTGAATAAATTAGCTACTTGTGCTTCCAGAAGAAAATGAATTAAAATAACAACTGGATTAATAAGCAGGTAAAAGTTGTTTAAAGACAAAGATTACTGGGAGCTCAGTTGTATTAAACCTCTTAAGAGAGTACACAGTCCATGGAAAATCATGACAACTGTAGCCAGCTATCAGGCACTGTACAGTTATCTGGGTTTGCTAGCACTATGGCAATCAAACATAAACTCCGAAAAAAAAACACAAAATCAGTATGTTTTCGACTCATAGCCTGACAGAAAATAGGTAAGACTTTCCTAAGCAAAACACAAAACCAACAAGCCATAGAGGAACATACTGACAGATTAAACTACATCAAAATATTGACAGATTCAAAAACATCCATAGAAGTTCACAAGCGAGTGAAAGATATAGATAAAATATTTATAATTCATATAATAGGCAAATTATATATCTAGTAAATAAAGTGCTCCTAAAAACCAAGAAAAAAAAAAGAGGGCAACAGATAATGAACAAAGGATAGGCATGGGCAATTCATAGAAATAGAAATAAGAATGGCCAATAAGTGTTTGGAAAAATGTTTAATCACATTAATAATCAAGAAAAAGTAAACTAAATCAACAATAATATATTGCTGTATGTTCAGCCTATAAAATCAGCTTCATCAGCCTGTAAAATATCAAAACTGTATGATTCCCAGTGTTATTACTGTGTAAAAATGAGAACTCTGTGTGAGTGCAAATTAGTATAGCCCTTATGGAGAACAATTTAGGAGTATTATCAAATTTTAAAATGTGAATTCCATTTGACTTAGCAATTCCACCTCTAAGGATATCTCTTAGAGCTATAATTATATTTAGATATATGATTGAGGAGTGTGCACTGCATTAATGCTGTTCACAGTAAAAAAAAAAAATGGAAAATAAAGGTCCATTAGAAAGGAAAGTGGTTAAATATGTACATGCATACCTTGAACATCTATTCAGTGGTTAAAAAAATTGAAATAGACCCATATGTACAAATGTGGAAAGATCTGTAAGACATAGTATATGAAAAGCAAGCCAAATTTATGATACATATGAAATGGATATATTCCATATATGTACATTATGTAAATCTATAAATGCATGGGGGAAATCTGAAATTATAAACACCAAACAGTTAACAGTGGTTTCTTCTGGGGAGGAGAGCTGGATACAGGACAAAAAGTGAAAGCAGGCTTTGACTTTTTATTCTTTATTCGTCTATGTTACCTAAATCTTAATTTTTATAACATGGTGTAGTGGGCTAAATGGTACCCTCAAAAATATGTGTCCTATGATACTTAGTCTTATGTGTTAACTTAGCTAGACTATAGTACTCAGTTATTTAATCAAACACAAATCTAGTTGTTTCTGTGAAGGTATTTTGTATATGTGGTTAACATCTTGATTGTTGGCTTTAACGGAGATTACCCTTGATGCAGTGGGTGAGCCTCATCCAATCAGTTAAGGCCTTAAGAGTAACCCGCTGTGGTTTCCCAGAGAAGAGATTCTGCCCCAAGACTGTAACATCAATTTCTGCCTGAGTTTTGAGCCAGCCCACCTGACCTACAGATTTCAGACTTGCAGACTCTCAAACGAGCCAGTTCCTTAAGAGAGAGAGAGAGAGAGAGAGAGAGAGAGAGAGAGAGACCTCCTCTTCATTGTTTTCTGGAGAACCCTGATTAATACATATTCTAACGTCTGGAACCTGTAAATATTACCTTGTTTGGAAAAGGTTTTTTGCAGATGTGACTAAGTTAAGGATCTTGAGATGAGAAGATCATCCTGAATAATCCAGGTGGGCCCTAAATGTCATCACAAGTATCCTTATAAGAGAGAGGCAGAGGGGGTTTGACACAGAGAAGCAGATGTGAGACAGAGGAAGAGATCAGAGTGGTGTGACAAATCATGGACTGCCAGCTGCCACTAGAAGCTGGAAGAGACAAAAAACAGATTCTCCCCTCCCTGAAGAGTCCAGTGGGTGTATGGCCTTGCCAACACTTTGATTTTGTCCCAGTGATACTGATTTTGAACTTCTGGGCTTCAGAACTGTGAGGTTCTGTTGTTTAAGCCATCAAGTTTTTGGTAATTTGTTATAGTGGCCAAGGACACTAATATGCATGGACATATTCATATAGTACTTGTATAAAAAATATAAAAATAAAAGACTTCTTTTAGGACTAGAGAAGTAACCATGGTGTCACAGAAAGAATGGGATCTTTGGATTCAGACAGACTTGAACTCTTAATTCATGCTCATCACTAGCTACATGACTTCAAAAAAAAATCACTTAAATTCTGAGTTTCAGTTTCCTCATCCATGAAATGGGGTAATAATACCTACTGTGGTAGGCAAAGCAATGGCCCCCAAGACATGCATTTCTCAAACCTGAAACCTGTGAATATGCTATGATACATGGCAATGGGGATTTTGCAAATGTGATTAAGTTAAAGATTATGAAATGGAAAGATGATCCTAGATTTTCCTGGTGGGCCCAGTGTAATCACAGTGTTCCTTAAAAGAGGGAGGTAGAAGGGTAAGTGTCAGAGAATATACAACAATGGAAAAAGGTCAGAGAGAGGCTGAGATTTGAAGATGCTATGTTACTGGCTTTAAAAATAGAGGGACAGGCCCCCAGCCAAGGAAGACAGGCAGCCTCTAGAAGCTGGAAAAGGCAAGGAAGTAGATTCTACCCTAGAGTCTCCAGAAGAAATGTAGTCCTGCTGATACCTTGGTTTTTAGCCTGGTGAAACCCATTTCAGACTTCTGACCTCCAAAGCTGTAAGCTATTCCTGTTGTTTTAAGCTGCTAAATGTGTGGTAATTTGTTACAGGAAATATAGGAAACTAATACACCTACCTATCAGAGTCATGAGGATTAAAAGGATTCTTTTAATTATGGCAATATTTATTATTAGAAGAGGCTATTTTTTGAAAATGATTCTGGGAAGTAACTTATCTATACATAAACCATCTCTATAAGCCAAAAATACTTTTATTCAACTGTTCAGATTTTCAAAAAGTCAAAAGTACAGAGTTCATTTTTGTGTATTCAGCTCTCCATATGTAGAGTAGATTTGCTTTCCACGTATCTCCAGAGGGTTAGATATCATTAAAAAAATATTTAATTTCCTGGCTTCCTGACCTTGAAGTCCATATTCAAGAAAGGCCTTTGGCCAAGAAAATTGAATGACTTCTGTGCATTTTTTTAGTTTTTATCAAAAGGAGACAGACCCAAAGCTTATTTCTTTTTCTGAAGGTTTGCCAAGTTTTCTTTGAATGTAAAAATTATCTTCAGTTTGTTCAAGAAGCCAATCTCTCTCAAACTCCATGCAAGTGAGTGTAAATTCTAGAAAGATGCAGTAAAATATCCATCTGATCTCTACCCATACCTAACGTTCCATTCCCTAGTCTCTTTGGCCATCAGCACATTTCAAGCATCACATGGCTCGTTTTGCACCTCTACCTGACAGTCAGTTATCATCTGAGTTCTGACTTGCCCTCCAGGATCCCTCTTCTCTAGACCCTCTCCCATACTTTATTGCCAGTCCCAACTCTGGATAAATTCCCCCACCTTCCTTCTCTGTACCTTCTCTGTGCCCAGGAGCTTTGCCAGTGTTAGTCTCTGTATGGTCAGGCCATTCAAGATGGCTGTTCTCTCACTCTCTGTCCATCCCCTGCTTGACCAGTCCCTGCTTCACTCACATAACTATCCAATCCTCTTAATTATAGGGCTTAATTAGTCCCTGGTAGCTGAGGAGCCCACTTGACATCAATTCCCGCTATAAAGGTAGCCTCCTTCTCCCTCAAATAGCAAAGACTGCTGAAGCGTCTGGCGCACACAGTGGGGTGTCACTCCAGGACCCTGTGTAAGTCCCCCCTGTCCAATAAATGACTGATGTCTCTGTCACTGTCTTCAGCCTCTTTTTTTAGTCTCAAGACTGGGCAACTACAAGGCTTGCAGGCCTGAGTGGTACAGCGCAACAGTCTCCTAACTGGCCATTTAGATGCATGGTCCACCATAAAACCACCCTGTCATCAGCCTGGCCTGTGGGACTCAGCTATTTATCTTGTTATGTGCTCATCTTTCATTAGTCTTCCACAGCATGTGCCATGGCAACTATTCCAAATCTTTTTTCCTCTACTAAGCCATCAAATATTCACCATTCCATTCTCTTAGCAAATAGATTTACCTCTGAGTTTCACTCTGCAGATTACAGTAATCTAACAAACTCTTTAACTTCCTTCTACTCTGCCTGAAAAGGCATGCTTCACCAAGGCCCTCTTCCTTTCATCATTTTGTCTTCACTCACCTCTCACATCTCCACAAATCACCCTTTATTCCAGCACCAATATTTTCCTTTACAGTTACTATTTTACTTGGTTAATAAATATTCTCAAGTTTTTCCTGTTCTTCAATCACCTTTCCCTTCTCCTTTCTCAAAAATATCTAAACTTACTGTTTCTACTTTTTTTTTTTTTTTTTTTTTTTTTTTTTGCGGTACGTGGGCCTCTCACTGTTGTGGCCTCTCCTGTTGCGGAGCACAGGCTCCAGACGCACAGGCTCAGCGGCATGGCTCACGGGCCCAGCCGCTCCGCAGCATGTGGGATCTTCCTGGACCAGGGCATGAACCCGCGTCCCCTGCATCAGCAGGCGGACTCTCAACCACTGCGCCACCAGGGAAGCCCTGTTTCTACTTATTTTTAACAGCTAATATTTGTGAATGTTTCTTGAGGGCCCAGTACTATGCTAAGCATTAATAAACATTTTCATATTTATTCCTCCTGAGGTAGGTACTGCTTTCTAGTTCATCTATACAAACAAGGAAACTGTCTTGGAAAGTTTAAGTAACTCAACAGAAACACAGAGCTAGTAAATACAGAATGTGGATTTGAACCCGGACTAGCTAACTGCAAATGCTTGTGCTTAACCACCCAGAGGTAACATCTCTTCCTCTGACTGCCCTTTCTCTTTTCAACCTTCTGTGGCCTGACCCTACTCTGCCAAAAACCTCTCCTTGACGTTGTTAAAGAATTCTGGATCCCAAAACCCAGTGGCTTTTTCCTGGTTCTCATCAGAGTGGCCATTTTACTCTCTCTTAACTTCAGGGATGCTGCACTCCACGTTTTCCTCCTTCTCTGATTTCTCCTACTCTGCCTCAACTTATTCCTTTCCTGCTCAGATCTGTTCTTGATTCTCTTCTTTATTGTTCATACTCTTACTTTTTGCTGGCAGCCAGTCCCAAAGAATAAAATATCAGTGTTATTTATATCACTCCTTTCAGTAATTCAACAACAGTTTATTGAGGCTTTCCCCTTTTGGTTCTGAAAATGTTATTCTGACAAATGATGGGAGCTATTCCAGGACATGGCCACAATGTGCAAAACATTACCCGGTGAAGGTAATCTAGCTAAATGCATTGTGACAGGCTTAACGGTACTGAAAAGAGGGTGTATGAAACACAGGCTCTGGGAAGGCTACTCACTTTTACACTTCCAATCAAGGAAGGCCTTCTAAAACCTCTGTCTCTATTTGTAAAGTGGAAGTAAGATCATCCGCCCACTTCAGCAGCACTGGGGAAGTCTAGAGCATGACCTATACATAGCAAATATGTAAATCATAAAAGAAACAAGTAAAGGTTCAAACAGCCAACACCAAGTATAATGCACCTATTCAGACTAATTAGCCCTTATTACTGGTAAGTTTACTTGTACAGTGTAAATTTCTATCTGGCTCTTCGAGTTTGCATTTATGTTGAAAGTGGTGGGTATTTGCTGTGCTCTCTCAGCTTAAGCAAGCCTAGTTGAAACTGTTTTTCTGGCTAATGTCTCAGATAACATCCAATGGACTGACTCCAACAAATTATATTAAGCCAAACTATAATAAAATGATGTTTATTAAGTTGGTGAGCAGCTTTATCTGCTCATTTTTTATTAAGGGGCTTAAATTCTCCTGCTCTGGTTCAGGAGAAACAAAACATCCCCTCCTGAGCCACAGACATAAACAGAACCTTCAGCCCATTATCCAACAATATTCTCAAAAGTATGCAGGGCTTTTGTTCCCTGAAGCATCCCTTGGCTGTCATTGGGATTCTCACAGCTGTGGTGCTGGTGTTGGCCACCAAAAGGAACTGAGGTGAAGGTGACAGCTATGCACATTTAATTAAGCTCTATCTGTCCCATCCTTCCCAACCTTTGGCAGTGTCCCCTTTGACATCCAAATGGAATTATTAACTTTACCTTTGTGCATTTAATAACCTTAATTTGTGCAAAAAGAATTATAGAAACCAACATGGTCACAAATTCTGTTTTTTTTCCATATGGCTGTAGGTACCATGGGTGGAGGGGTTCATAATTAGGTAATTTTCCCACACATACCCTAAACTTGGAAGTCAAAAAATTAAGGCCACTTTCTGAAAGTTAATCTAATTAAATCAACACATAATGGGAGGAGACAGAAAATCTCTGTCCCTAAAGACCTGCTCTTCTAAAAACAGTTATCTAAAATTTTTGGTAGTAAGAATGCATCTAAACAGAGAGTGCACCAAGAGAAGTCAGTGGCCAGCAGAAGAATGCTATAGGTCCAGAAGGCAAACCTGGAAGCCTGTGTTCAGTACTAGCCAGGAGACTGAAAACTGCTCAGGCAGAACATTCTGGACCTTGGAGAAATATCTGCTATCTGCTTAGGATTTGAGAAAATTTGATTCCAATATGACCCAACTGAAATGAACTCTAAGACCATTGATCTGCCTGCTTCCCAAGCAAATTTTTCATTGCTAATTTTATTTCCCAGCTACCTCAAAATAAATAATGTAAGTGCCTTGCATTGAAACATAAGATCATTCCCATTCCTACAAAAGGATGACCCTTCATGGTGTATTAAGTTTCCGTTCTGTTTTATCCGTTAGGTCTTTGCTTGTGTGGTGTTTATCCATCTATGGGGGTATTGGTGAAAGTCCAGTTTCTATAACTGGAAGACTGGGAGTCACAACCTGTGAGGCCTCCAAGGCCAGTCAGCTGCCACCTTTCCTGGCTCCCAGGCTACCTGTTTTCCTCTTTAAAACACCTGCAATGGACTCACCTGGAAGAAACAGTAATCAAGTTTGGTAGGTGGCCATTACCTAATAAATGTAACAAAAGCCATGGCTCTTATTTATACCAACAATACCTAGTTATAGAATATAATAGGAAAAATCCCTTTCCCAGTGGCAAAAAAAGATAAACATATAGCCTGTATAAAGAAAATGATAAAATTTAACCAAAGGACATAAAAGATTTTATAAGAGAGACCACATTCTTGAATGAAAAGATTATTATGAAGTCTCAGTAAATTAATCTATAGATTTAATCCAATTCCCATCAGACTCAAAAGTATTTGGAGGAACTTGACAATATAATTCTGAACTTCTACTGAAAGAATAAACTAAAAAGGATTTTCAAGATAAATTTGAAAAGAAAAATAATACAGGAAGGCTGGCCTACCATATGGTAAAAATACAGCAATTAACCAGCATAGTACCAGTGTAGAAAGAAAAAGAAGCAAAGCAATACAAACTCCAGGAGAGACGAGGGTAAGATGGCAGAAGAGTAAGACGTAGAGATCACCTTCCTCCCCACAGATACACCGGAAATACATCTACACGTGGAACAACTCCTACAGAACACCTACTGAACGCTGGCAGAAGACCTCAGACCTCCCAAAAGGCAAGAAAGTCCCCACGTACCTGGGTAGGGCAAAAGAAAAAAGAATAAACACAGACAAAAGGATAGGGACGGGACCTGCACCAGTGGGAGGGAGCTGGGAAGGAGGAACGGTTTCAACACACTAGGAAGCCCCTTCGCGGGCGGAGACTGCGGGTGGCGGAGGGGGAAAGCTTTGGAGCCACGGAGGAGAGCACAGCAACAGGGGTGCGGAGGGAAAAGCAAGGAGATTCCCGCACAGAGGATCGGTGCCGACGGGCACTCACCAGCCCGAGAGGCTTGTCTGCTCACCCGCCGGGGCGAGCAGGGCTGGGAGCTGAGGCTCAGGCTTCGGTCGGAGCGCAGGGAGAGGACTGGGGTTGGCAGCGTGAACACAGCCTGCAGTGGGTTGGTGTGCCACGGCTGGCTGGGAGGGAGTCCGGGGAAAAGTCTGGACCTGCCGAAGAGGCAAGAGACTTTTTCTTCCCTCTTTTCTTCCTGGTGCGAGAAGAGAGGGGATTAAGAGCACTGCTTAAAGGAGCTCCAGAGACAGGCGCGAGCCGCGGCTAAAAGCGCGGACCCCAGAGACGGGCATGAGACGCTAAGGCTGCTGCTGCCGCCACCAAGAAGCCTGTGTGCGAGCACAGGTCACTATCCACACCTCCCTTCCGGGGAGCCTGCCCAGCCCGCCACTGCCAGGGTCCCGGGATCCAGGGACAACTTCCCCGGGGAGAACACACGGCGCGCCTCAGGCAGATGCAACTTCCCGCCGGCCTCTGCCGCCGCAGGCTCGCCCCGGCACTCCGTGCCCCTCCCTCCCCCGCGGCCTGAGTGAGCCAGAGCCCCCGAAGCAGCTGCTCCTTTAACCCCGTCCTGTCTGAGCGAAGAACAGACGCCCTCCTGCGACCTACACGCAGAGGCGGGGCCAAATCCAAAACTGAACCCAGGTAGCTGTGCGAACAAAGAATAGAAAGGGAAATCTCTCCCAGCAGCCACAATCTCTCCCAGATTGTGGATTAAATCTCCACAATCAACTTGATGTACCCTGCACCTGTGGAATACCTGAATAGACAACGAATCATCCCAAATTGAGGAGGTGGACTTTGAAAGCAAGATTTATGAGTTTTTCCCCTTTTCCTCTTTTTGTGAGTGTGTATGACTATGCTTCTGTGTGAGATTTTGTCTGTAGAGTTTTGCTTCCACCATTGTCCTAAGGTTCTATCCGTCCGTTTTTTTCTTAAAAATTATTTTTTATTTTAATTATTTTCTTTTATCTTACTTTATTTTATTTTATTTTAACTTCTTTCTTTCCTTCCTTCCCTCCCTCCCTCCCCCTTCCCTCCCTCTCTCCTTCCTTCCTTCCTTCCTTCCTTCCTTTCTTTCTTCTTTTTCTCTCTTTTATTCTGAGCCGTGTGGATGAAAGGCTCTTGGTGCTGCAGCCAGGAGTCAGTGCTGTGCCTCTGAGGTGGGAGAGCCAACTTCAGGACACTGGTCCACAAGAGACCTCCCAGCTCCACGTAATATCAAACAGCGAAAATCTCCCAGAGATCTCCATCTCAACACCAACACCCAGCTTCACTCAGCAAGCTACAGTGCTGGACACCCTATGCCAAACAACTAGCAAGACAGGAACACAACCCCACCCATTAGCAGAGAGGCTGCCTAAGATCATAATAAGTCCACAGACACCCCAAAACACACCAACAGACGTGGACCTGCCCACCAGAAAGACAAGATCCAGCCTCATCCACCAGAACACAGGCACTAGTCCCCTCCACCAGGAAACCTACACAACCCACTGAACCAACCTTAGCCACTGTGGACAGACACCAAAAACAACGGGAACGATGAACCTGCAGCCTGCAAAAAGGAGACCCCAAACACAGTAGGATAAGCAAAATGAGAAGACAGAAAAACACACAGCAGATGAAGGAGCAAGATAAAAACCCACCAGACCTAACAAATGAAGAGGAAATAGGCAGTCTACCTGAAAAAGAATTCAGGATAATGACAGTAAAGATGATCCAAAATCTTGGAAATAGAATAGACAAAATGCAAGAAACTTTTAACAAGGACCTAGAAGAACTAAAGATGAAACAAGAAACGATGAACAACACAAAAAATGAAATTAAAAATACTCTAGATGGGATCAATAGCAGAATAACTGAGGCAGAAGTATGGATAAGTGACCTGGAAGATAAAATAGGGGAAATAACTACTGCAAAGCACAATAAAGAAAAAAGAATGAAAAGAACTGAGGACAGTCTCAGAGACCTCTGGGACAACATTAAACGCACCAACATTCGAATTATAGGGCTCCCAGAAGAAGAAGAGAAAAAGAAAGGGACTGAGAAAATATCTGAAGAGATGATAGTTGAAAACTTCCATAATATGGGAAAGGAAATAGTTAATCAAGTCCAAGAAGCACAGAGAGTCCCATACAGGATAAATCAAAGGAGAAATACGCCAAAACACATATTAATCAAATCGTCAAAAATTAAATACAAAGAAAACATATTAAAAGCAGCAAGGGGAAAACAACAAATAACACACAAGGGAATCCCCATAAGGTTAACAGCTGATCTTTCAGCAGAAACTCTGCAAGCCAGAAGGGACTGGCAGGACATATTTAAAGTGATGAAGGAGAAAAACCTGCAACCAAGATTACTCTACCCAGCAAGGATCTCATTCAGATTTGATGGAGAAATTAAAACCTTTACAGACAAGCAAAAGCTGAGAGAGTTCAGCACAACAAAACCAGCTTTACAACAAATGCTAAAGGAACTTCTCTAGGCAAGAAACACAAGAGAATGAAAAGACCTACAATAAAGAACCCAAATCAATTAAGAAAATGGGAATAGGAACATACATATCGATAATTACCTTAAATGTAAATGGACTAAATGCTCCCACCAAAAGACACAGATTGGCTGAATGGATACAAAAACAAGACCCATATATATGCTGTCTACAGGAGACCCACTTCAGACCTAGAGACACATACAGACTGAAAGTAAGGGGACGGAAAAAGATATTCCATGCAAATGGAAACCAGAAGAAAGCTGGAGTAGCAATTCTCATATCAGACAAAATAGACTTTAAAATAAAGACTATTACAAGAGACAAAGAATGACACTACATAATGATCAAGGGATCAATCCAAGAAGAAGATATAACAATTGTAAATATTTATGCACCCAACATAGGAGCACCTGAATACATAAGGCAAATACTAACAGCCATAAAAAGGGAAATTGACAGTAACACATTCATAGTAGGGGACTTTAACACCTCACTATCACCAATGGCCAGATCATCCAAAATGAAAATAAATAAGGAAACACAAGTTTAAATGATACATTAAACAAGATGGACTTAATTGATATTTATAGGACATTCCATCCAAAAACAACAGAATACACATTTTTCTCAAGTGCTCATGGAACACTCTCCAGGATAGATCATATCTTGGGTCACAAATCAAGCCTTGGTAAATTTAAGAAAATTGAAATCTTATCAAGTATCTTTTCCGACCACAACACTATGAGACTAGATATCAATTACAGGAAAAGATCTGTAAAAAATACAACCACATGGAGGCTAAACAATACACTACTTAATAATGAAGTGATCACTGAAGAAATCAAAGAGGAAATCAAAAAATACCTAGAAACAAATGACAATGGAAACACGATGACCCAAAACCTATGGGATGCAGCAAAAGCAGTTCTAAGAGGGAAATTTACAGCAATACAATCCTACCTTAAGAAACAGGAAACATCTCAAATAAACAACCTAACCTTGCACCTAAAGCTATTAAAGAAAGAAGAACAAAAAAACCCCAAAGTTAGCAGAAGGAAAGAAATCATAAAAATCAGATCAGAAATAAATGAAAAAGAAATGAAGGAAATGATAGCAAAGATCAATAAAACTAAAAGCTGGTTCTTTGAGAAGATAAACAAAATTGATAAACCATTAGCCAGACTCATCAAGAAAAAGAGGGAGAGGACTCAAATCAATAGAATTAGAAATGAAAAAGGAGAAGTAACAACTGACACTGCAGAAATACAAAAGATCAGGAGAGATTACTACAAGCAACTCTATGCTAATAAAATGGACAACCTGGAAGAAATGGACAAATTCTTAGAAATGCACAACCTGCCAAGACTGAATCAGGAAGAAATAGAAAATATGAACAGACCAATCACAAGCACTGAAATTGAAACTGTGATTTAAAATCTTCCAACAAACAAAAGCCCAGGACCAGATGGCTTCACAGGCGAATACTATCAATCATTTAGAGAAGAGCTAACACCTATCCTTCTCAACTCTTCCAAAATACAGCAGAGGGAGGAACACTCCCAAACTCATTCTACGAGGCCACCATCACCCTGATACGAAAACCAGACAAGGATGTCACAAAGAAGGAAAACTACAGGCCAATATCACTGATGAACATAGATGCAAAAATCCTCAACAAAATACTAGTAAACAGAATCCAACAGCACATTAAACGGATCATACACCATGATCAAGTGGGGTTTATTCCAGGAATGCAAGGATTCTTCAATATACACAAATCAATCAACGTGATACACCATATTAACAAATTGAAGGAGAAAAACCATATGATCATCTCAATAGATGCAGAGAAAGCTTTCGACAAAATTCAATACCCATTTATGATACAAAACCCTGCAGAAAGTAAGCATAGTGGGAACTTACCTCAACATAATAAAGGCCATATATGACAAACCCACAGCCAACTTCATCCTCAATGGTGAAATACTGAAAGCATTTCCACTAAGATCACGAACAAGACAAGGTTGCCCACTCTCACCATTCTTATTCAACATAGTTTTGGAAGTTTTACCCACAGCAATCAGAGAAGAAAAGGAAATAAAAGGAATCCAACTCGGAAAAGAAGAAGTAAAGCTGTCACTGTTTGCAGATGACATGATACTATATATAGAGAATCCTAAAGATGCTACCAGAAAACTACTAGAGCTAATCAATGAATTTGGTAAAGCAGTAGGATACAAAATTAATGCACAGAAATCTCTGGCATTCCTATACACTAATGATGAAAAATCTGAAAGAGAAATTAAGGAAACACTCCCATTTACCACTGCAACAGGAAGAATAAAATATCTAGGAATAAACCTACCTAAGGAGACAAAAGACCTGTATGCAGAAAATTATAAGACATTGATGAAAGAAATTAAAGATGATACAAATAGATGGAGATGTTCTTGAATTGGAAGAATCAACACTGTGAAAATGACTCTACTACCCAAAGCAATCTACAGATTCAATGCAATCCCTATCAAACTACCACTGGCATTTTTCAAAGAACTAGAACAAAAAATTTCACAATTTGTATGGAAACACAAAAGACGCCAAATAGCCAAAGCAATCTTAAAAATGAAAAACGGAGCTGGAGGAATCGGAATCAGGCTCTCTGACTTCAGACTATACTTCAAAGCTACAGTAATCAAGGCAGTATGGTACTGGCACAAAAACAGAAAGACAGTTAAATGGAACAGGACAGAGAGCCCAGAGATAAACCCACAACATATGGTCACCTTATCTTTGATAAAGGAGGCAGGAATGTACAGTGGAGAAAGGACAGCCTCTTCAATAAGTGGTGCTGGGAAAACTAGACACATACATGTAAAAGTATGAGATTAGATCTCTCCCTAACACCATACACAAAAATAAGCTCAAAATGGATTAAAGACCTAAATGTAAGGCCAGAAACTATCAAATTCTTAGAGGAAAACATAGGCAGAACACTCTATGACATAAATCACAGCAAGATCCTTTTTGACCCACCTCCTAGAGAAATGGAAATAAAAACAAAAATAAACTAATGGGACCTAATGAAACTTCAAAGCTTTTGCACAGCAAAGGAAACCATAGACAAGACCAAAAGACAACCCTCAGAATGGGAGAAAATATTTGCAAATGAAGCAACTAACAAAGGATTAATCTCCAAACTTTATAAGCAGCTCATGCAGCTCAATAACAAAAAAAACAAACAAACAAATCCATATATGGGCAGAAGACCTAAATAGACATTTCTCCAAAGAAGATATACAGACTGCCAACAAACACATGAAAGAATGCTCAACATCATTAATCATTAGAGAAATGCAAATCAAAACTACAATGAGATATCATCTCACACCAGTCAGAATGGCCATCATCAAGAATTCTAGGGCTTCCCTGGTGGCGCAGTGGTTGGGAGTCTGCCTGCCGATGCAGGGGACACGGGTTCGTGCCCCCATCCAGAAGGGTCCCACATGCCGTGGAGCGGCTGGGCCTGTGGGCCATGGCCACTGGGCCTGTGCGTCCAGAGCCTGTGCTCCGCAACGGGAGGGGCCCCAACAGTGAGAGGCCCACGTACCACAAAAAAAAAAAAAAAAAGAAATCTAGAAAGAATAAATGCTGGAGAGGGTGTGGAGAAAAGGGAACATTCTTGCACTGCTGGTGGGAATGTGAATTGGTACAGCCACTATGGACGTTCCTTAAAAAACTAAAAATAGAACTACCATATGATCCAATAACCCCACTACTGGGCATATACCCTGAGAAAACCATAATTCAAAAATATTCATGTACCAAAATGTTCATTGCAGCTCTATTTACAATAGCCCGGAGATGGAAACAACCTAAGTGTCCATCATCAGATGAATGGATAAAGAAGATGTGGCACATATATACAATGGAATATTACTCAGCCATAAAAAGAAACAAAATTGAGCTATTTGTAATGAGGTGGATCGACCTAGAGTCTTCTATACAGAGTGAAGTAAGTCAGAAAGAGAAAGACAAATACCATATGCTAACACATATATATGGAATTTAAGAAAAAAATGTCATGAACAACCTAGGGGTAAGACAGGAATAAAGACACAGACCTACTAGAGAATGGACTTGAGGATATGGGGAGGGGGAAGGGTAAGCTGTGACAAAGAGAGAGAGTGGCATGGACATATATACACTAACAAATGTAAAATAGGTAGCTAGTGGGAAGCAGCTGCATAGCACAGGGAGATCAGCTTGGTGCTCTCTGACCACCTAGAGGGGTGGGATAGGGAGGGTGGGAGGGAGGGAGATGCAAGAGGGAAGAGATATGGGAACATATGTATATGTATAACTGATTCACTTTGTTATAAAGCAGAAACTAACACAGCATTGTAAAGCAATTATTCTCCAATAAAGGTGTAAAAAATATATATATACGAAGTCCAGGAACACATCAAAGATTTGACAAAGATGGCATTTCAAATTAATGAAAAAATAATGACTATAACAAATGGCATTGGGATAACTAGCTATCAATTTTAGGAATGGTAATACAATTAAATCACTATTTCAAAAGTTTAAGTTCTAAATGGATCAATCATTTAAATGAAACTATAAAAGTATCTGAAGAAAATTAAGTTTTATCTGTTTAATTTTATTGCAGTAAGAACACAACATGAAATCTACTCTCTTCACAAATTTTTAGGGGTATAATTCACTACTTCTTGATGACAGGTACAATGTTGTGCAGCAGGTCTCTGGAATTAATTCATCTTACTTAACTGAAACTTTATGCCCATTAACTAGTAACTCCCCATTTCTCCCCTCCTTATAGCCCCTGGCAACCACCATTCCACTCTTTGATTCTGAGTTTGACTATTTTAGGTGCCTCATATAAGTGGAATCATGCAGTGTTCGTCTCTCTGTGACTACTCATTTCACTTAGAAAAATGTCCTCACGGTCCATCCATATTGTCACATATTACAGAATTTCCTTTTTCAAGGCTAAAGAGTACTCTACTGTATATACATACCACATTTTCTTTATCCATTCAACTGTCAATGGACATTTAGGTTGTTTCCATATCTTGTCACCTATACTTACACTGCAATGAACATGGGAGTGCTATCTCTTCAAGATCCTGATTACAATTCTTTTTGGATAAACATCCAGATTTTGATTTGCATTTCCCTCAAGTGATTACTGACATTGAGCATTTTGTCATATAGCTGTTAGCCATTTGTACATCTTCTTTGGAGAAATGTCTATTTAAGTCTTTACCCCCATTTTCTAATTGGGTTATTAGGTTTTTTGCTATTGAATTGTATGAGTTCCTTATCTATCTTAGATATTAGCCCCTTATCACATATATGGTTTTCCCTCATCCCATAGGTTGTCTTTTCACTCTGTTGATTCTTTCCTTTGCTGTGCAGAAGATTTTTAGTTTGAGGTAGTCCCATTTATTTATTTTTAGTTTTTTGCCTATGCTTTTGATGTCATATTGTCATGCCACAAACAATGTCTTTAAGCTTTTCTCCTATGTTTTCTTCTAGGAGTTTTACAGTCTCAGGTTTTAATGTTAAGTCTTCAATTTTGGGTTAATTTTGTGTATGGTATAATGTAAGAATCCAATTTCATTTTCATATGGACACTCAGTGTTCCCAATACCACTTGCTGAATACACTATTCTTTCTCCATTGTGTATTCTTGGCACCCTTGTGGAAGATAAGCTGACCATATATGTGTAGATCTATTTCTAGGCTCCCTATTCTGTTCCATTGGTCTATATGTCTGTCTTTATGCCAGTACCACATTGTTTCAGTTAACATAATACATTGTAATATACATTGTAAAACATATTGTAATATACTTTGAAATCAAGAAGTGTGATGCCTTCAGCTTTGTTCTTATTTCTCAGTATTGGTTTAGCCATTACATGGTCTTTTGTAGTTCCATATGAATTACAGAATTATTTTTCTGTATATTTTTGTAAAAAAAAAAAACCACAGGGATTTAAATAGGGATTGCATTGAATTTGTAGATCATGTTAGATAGTGTTGACACTCTGACAATATTAAGTCTTCCAAGACATAAACACAGGATGTCTTTCCATTTGTTTTTGTCTTCTTTCATTTGTTTCATCAGTGTTCTTATAGTTTTCAGTATATAAGTCTTTCACCTCCTTAGTTTTAAGTTTATTCCTAAGTATTTTGTTTTTTTTTGGTGCTAATGTAAATGGGATTGTTTTCTATTCAGATAGTTCACTGTTAGTGTATAGAAACACAACTGATATTTGTATGTTGATTTTGCATCCTGAAACTACTGAATTTGTTTATTAGTTCTAACAGTTTTTTGGTGGAGTATTTAGGATTTTTCTATATATTTAAGTTCATGTTATCTGCAAACAGGGACAATTTTACTTCTTCCTTTCTGATTTGGAAACCCTTAACTTCTTTTTCTTGACTAATTGCTCTGGCTAGGATTTCCAGTATTAAGTTGAATAGAAGTAGTGAGAGTGGGCATCCTGCCTTGTTCCTTGAGTATAATGTTAGCTGTGGGCTTTTCATATATGGCCTTTATTTTGTCAAGGTACTTTCTTTCTACTCCTAGTTTGTTGAAAGTTTTTAATCATAAAAAGGTGTTTAATTTTGTCAAACAATTTTTCTGAATCTATTGAGATGATCATGTGATTTTTTATCCTTTATTCTGTTAATGTGGTACATCACATTAATTGATTTTTGTCTGTTGATCATCCTTGCAACCCAGGGATAAACCCCATTTGGTCATGGTGTATGATACATTTAATGTACTATTGGATTCAGCTTTCTAGTATTTTGTTGAGGATTTACGTCCGTATTCATAAAGAATACTGGCCTGTAGTTTTATTTTCTTTGTGGTGTCTTTGCCAAACTTTAGTGTTGGGGTAATTCTGGACTCATAAAATGAGTTTGGGAGTGTTCCCTTCTCCTAAAATTTTTGGAAGAATTTGAGAAGTATTGGTGTTAACACATTATTGACCAGGGGATTTTTGCAGAAACTAACACCTGTGGCTGTAATACATATCTGGTCAAAAATGTGTTAATTCTTTAAAGGTTTGGTAGAATTCATCTGGTTTGGGCTTTTCTTTTTGGGGAGGCTTTTGATTGCTGATTCAATCTTCATACCAGTTACAGGTCTGTTCAAACTTTCTCTTTTTTCATGATTTAGTCTTGGTAGATTGTATGTTTCTAGGAATTTATCCATTTCTTCTAGGTTATCAATTTTGTTGGCATAAATTGTTCATCTAGTCTCTAATAATTCTTTTTATTTATGTTGCAAAAGTTGTAATGTCTCTTCTTTTATTTCTGATTTTATGAGTCTTTTTTTCTTAGCCTAAGGATTTGTCAATTTCGTTTATTTTTTTCAAAAAAACCAACCCTTAGTTTTGTTGATTTTTTTTCTATTGTTTTTCTATTTTATTTATTTCTGCTCTAACCTTTATTATTTCCTTTCTTCTACTAACTCTGGCCTTAGTTTGTTCTTCTCTTTCTAGCTCTTTGAGGTGTAAAGTTAAGTTATTTGAGATCTTCTTTTTTTTTTTTACAGTTGTTTATTGCTATGAGCTTCCTTTTAGCCCTGTATTTTTTGCATCCCATAAGTTTTATTAATATAAATTTATTTATTGGCTGCATTGGGTTTTTGTTGCTGTGCATGGGCATTCTCTAGTTGTGGTTAGCAGGGGCTACTCTTCATTGCAGTGCATGGGCTTCTCATTAAGGTATTTCTCTTGTTGCAGAGCACGGGCTCTAGGTGCACAGGCTTCAGTAGTTGTGGCACGCAGGCTCAGTAATTGTGGCTTGTGGGCTGTAGAGTGCAGGCTCAGTAGTTGTGGTGCATGGGCTTAGTTGCTCCATGGTATGTGGGATCTTCCTGGACCAGCTTTCGAATCATGTCCCCTGCATTGGCAGGTGGATTCTTAACCACTGCACCACCAGGGAAGTCCCCATCCATAAGTTTTGTTATGTTGTGTTTTCATTTTCATTTGTTCCAAGGTATTTTTTAATTTCCTTTTTCAATTCTTCTTTGACCCAATGGTTGTTCAATAGTATGTTGTTTAATTTCTATGCATTTGTGAATTTTCCAGTTTTCCCTCTGCTATTGATCTCTAGTTTCATTCCACTATTGTCAGAAAAGATATTTAGTATGACTTCAATCTTAAATTTGTAAGACTTGTTTTTTGACCTAACGTGATTTATCCTACAGAAAGATCCATGTGGGTTTCAATAGAATGTGTACTGCACTGTTGTTTGATGAAATATTCAATATATGTCTGTTAGGTCACTTTAGTCTGTGGTGTTGTTCAAGTCCTCTGTTTTCTTATTGATCTTCTGGCTGTATATTTTATCCATTATTGAAAGTGGGGTATTGAAGTCTCCTACTATTATTGTATTACTATTTGTCTCTTTAGTTCTATCAATGTTTGCTTCATATATTAAGGTGTTCTGATGTTGCATGCATAAATATTTATAGTTATATCTTCCTGGTTATATCTTTCTGGTTGATTAACCCTTTTATCACTATATAATGATCTTCTTTGTCTCTAGTGACAGTTTTTGACTTAAAGTCTATTTTTTTCTGATTAAGTAGCCACCCCTGCTTTCTTTCAGTTACCATTTGCTTAGAATATCTTTTACTACTCTTCACTCTCAGCTTATGTGTGACATTAAATCTAAAGTGAGTTCTTATAGATAGTATATGGTTGGGTCTTATTTTTTTTTTAATCCATTCAGCTATTTCATATCTTTTGACTGGGAAGTTTAATCCATTTAATGTAATTATAGATAGATAAGAATTTCCTACTGCCATTTTGTTAACTGTTTCCTGTAGTCTTTTGGTACTTTCGTTTGTCTTTCCTTTGTGTTTTGTTGATTGTTTGTATTGATATGCTTTAACTTCTTTCTCTTTTTCTTTTGTGTAACTTCTACAGGTTTTTTAAAATGTGTATGTGTGGTTACCTTGGGGCTTACATAAATTATCTTATAGTTAAAGCAGCCTATTTTAAGCAGATAATGACTTAAGTTCAGTCACATACAAACACTCTATACCTTAACTTCTCCCCCACACTTTATATAACTGTTGTCATAATTTATATCTATTCATATTGTGTATTTTTTAACACGATTTTAGTTAGTTATTTTTAATATTTTGTCTTTTAACTTTTATACTAGAATTTTAAATGATATACCAAATGCCATTATAGAAATACAGTATTCTATATCTGTCTATATATTCATCTTTACCAGCAAGTATCTTACTTTCTTATGCTATAATGTTGCTGTTTAGCATCCTTTTATTTCAACTTAAAGAACCCTCTCTTGTAAGGCAGGTGTAGTGCTAATGAACTCCTCAGCTTTTGTTTCTCTGGGAAAATCTATCACTCCTTTCTTAGAAAGTAAATAAACATCCATAATGAGCAATTATTAATAATTTTGTTTAACCTTTTGCTAGAATGGATATACCATAAGCTCCTCAAGGAGCTTACTCCATCTCTTATCAGTCAAGTTCTTCACTATATTTAGCTCACGAATCTCCTCTTTTAATTTAAGCCCTTCTCCTTTCTGTCTTCTGGTGACATTAAATTCAATTGGCCAGCATCTTCATAAACACTCTTATTGAAGCCAAGCACCAAATCACCTCCTTGGACCCACTTGACAGTACCTCTCAAAAATAAAGCTTCAAGTTTAAATAAAAGGGGGACAATGGAAGGAGTTCTTCATTAACAATATGTAGAGATTAAATCAGTTTAATATTTACTGTGCAACTACATGAGCAGGACACTACGCTCCTGATTTTAGAGATCCACCCAGAGTTTATGAGATACATTCACAAACAAACTAAAGTGCATGACAAAAATAGGCACAAATTGATATCTATTAATTATTAACATAATATGATTTTTATTAATTCTCTTTCCCAAGAATAGCACCTTGAACAGTGCTTTATACATACTAAGAATTCATTAAATATTTGAAGATGAAAATTAGGGAAGGGAAGGAAATGAGGAAAAATGAAACAAAGGCTCTTTTTGCCTTAGACATAAGCTTCCCAGGAAACAAATATAACCAAACACCTCCCACTTTGAAACCTAGCTCTTTAGAAGAAAGGGAATATGACCATCAAATCTAAATTCCTTACACCACCTCTAAGAATATGTCTCACTGAAGGAGAGTCAAACTTTAGAAAAGTTGTACTCAGGAAAAATCATTAAATAGGATATCAGAAATAAAGTTTATGTAATTAAAAGGATTGTTTGTCTCACTTTATTAGGGAAAGGAAAAATTAAGTATGAAAATGATCATGCACACGAGTTGACCCCTCTCATGGTATCATTTGAGTGTATTTTTAACTAAGTTTATTCACAGTCTGAATTGCTAGGTATGGTTCAGGGAACTATAGAAAATGATACATTGAAGAAAATTCAAAAAGAGATTGGACAAAGGTAATCGCTTCAACAAAATTGTTTTAAACTTATTGAGCTCTGTCCCATTCATAAATGCTAGATTTATGTAAAATGGATCTCACTGAGAGCTCTTTCTTTTGCTTGCATTTTGTGTCCTGCCACCTAATTTGTTAACACATGGTGTGAGAGTTGGACAGTTCATGCCTAGGAACTCAAAAATACATTATGCATAAGAAAAACAGCATGGCTGTGATCTTGATGCAGAACATGTTGCCATCTATTGTTTGTCAGAGGAAAAGGGTTGCAAATTTCAGAACCTGAATAAGATGAATTAGTATCTGGGTGGCACTTGCCTCATAAACATTCAAGTAGAAATGGGGAAACAGGACAATTCATCAAGATTTTAACTAAAGAAAAAAAAAGAATTTTAGTTAAACAAAAATGATTTATAACTATAGAAGTTTCTAGATAGGTTTCATTTGAAATGAGAGATTTAAGTATAGAGACGTTTAAGGCTTCCTAAACTTTAGGTAATGGGCTGTATGGAATTCAGTCAGAAGGTGGAAATGGCTTTTTAGCAAGTGCTGAAAACCAGAGAAATTAAATTATCCTTTACAGTTTATGACAAACCCTCCAAAATGCTTCAAGAGAACCCCCCAAAAATACAGAGATTATTTTGAGAATATGAGCTCCATGAGGACAGAGGTTTATATACCTTTTTCATCCACTGCATCCCCAGTGCTTAGAACCATAACTAGAAGAGAGGAGGTATTCAATAAATTCTGTTTAATTTTTATAGGATTTAATATTATACAGCAGGGGGTAAAATTAAAGTCTCCTCTGTTCAAAATGAAAAAGGAAGGAATGAATGGAGAGAGGAAGAAAGGGAAGAAGGGAAAGAGGAAAAGAAGGAAGAAGAGAGGTGGAAGGAAGGACCATTTCTCTTATTGAATAAAAGAAATAACAAGTTAAATACTGTGCAGTCCATAAAAATACCATCACATCACCCTACTGACTCAGTCAACCCTTCAGGAATTAATTCCACCCCAGTCATCATGGCTACTACAGTGTCTGAAAGCTCTAAAACGTTTTGAATTATGGAGTAAATTGCAACACAGTAGGAAAACAAGACAGTGGCATATAAATCTTTTTCAATTGTAACACTTTCACATATGCTTTTCAAATTTAAAATATATCATGGAAAAATACAGTTAAAGTAATTTATCTGGTAGAATCAGTTACATTTAGTTCAATTCAAGGAGAAAATTTAAGATTTTTCTGTTAATATATAAAAAGCTTCTGTTTTAAGCACTATTTGTCTTACATCTGTAACCCCTGGGTGCCACATTTTTCTTGTTGTCAGTGCCGGTCATCAACAAAAAAGGTGACCCTCTCAAAAAACAAATTTTTTTCTTATACAAGCAGAATATAAACCTCAAAAGTAAAGACTTCCTTTAAATGCTGAAATCCTGAAGTCAGCTTCTTTATGCTAGAATCAGAAGTCCACATTCAATCTATCGTCCTTGTAGAGTTGCTCTCTGGTTATTGATAATTATAAGAATCAATTAAAAGCATAATTTAAAAAGTAAACTTGTCTCTCCAGTACAAGTTATTCGTTAAACACTGGTAGTCATTCATCCCCTTGTCCTGTTATCCCATGTCCCCAGTGTAGGTGGCTTGCTGACATGGAAACAGGATTGAAGAGTTGATGGATTTCTCCCAGGGGCAAAGGTGCATATTGGCCCAGCGAATGCAATCTGCTGGTGGGCTAAATCCACCTCTTGTTTTCAATTTGGCTACCAAAAAGAATGAACTGCCACACTGAGCCATTCCTCTGAACTTCCAGAAGTCACTTTTTCTTCACAGTGTGAGGTTTCTGTCCATGATAAAGAGCCTCAGGATATTGTAAGAGGAATTACATCAGAAACATGCCACCTGTGGAAGGAGAAATCTGGGAGGCCAAACAATGCTTCACCTTCTGTGCGTCCTCTCAGGCTCAAACAGATTTACAGGCAAAACAGAGGTCTGGCCCTGGGGATATTTTTAGGGAGCCCTCTGAAAAGGCTCTATCTCTCCCCCAGTGTACCCCACACCCTCAAAAATCTTATTCTGAGGAATTCCCAATAACTAAATTTCTTTGACAGAGAAAAAATATGAAAGAAAACTAATATTTAGTATGTGTTCTGGGGTAGGTATTATATACCCTCCCACATCAATTCTTATAACGATATGAAGTAGACATTAATTGTCCTCATTTTAAAGCACAGGAAACAGAGACTTCAAAGGGACAGAATACTTTCCCAGGCTCACATAGATGGTAGGGGTAGAGTCAAATTTCTTAACCCAGATTTATTGTGTTATTCCATCCTACACTATAGGGCAAGGTAATATGATACAGTCTTGCTAAGAAAGAAATGACTTAAAAATAAAAAAAAGAAATGACTAATACATCATTTTTCCCTAAGAGCAGGTCTTAATAGGAAAGAAGAAGAAATAGTACTTGGTAACTGTATTGTAGTTCAGTCTCAGGACATAAAAGAACTCTTGGAGCACTATGACAACCTTCACTGGTATCCCAAGTTTTCCATAAATACATCTGTAGTCTTGGATATAGATACAAACAGAATCGTGTTGTAAGAGTATATTCTGTTGCCAAGTGGCACTAGGGTATAAAGATCAACTATGAGTCATACCCAAGTAAGTATGACAGGTAGATTCTGGGGTCAAGGTTTTATTTGCTTCAGAAAAGACCAAAAATTTGGTCAGCTCAGTACACCTAGGATTGTCCAAATAAAAGGGCCCAAATCAAAGGCTTAGGGTGAGGTAGAGGAAGTGAACACAGACCAACCTGGCCTTTTCGGTCCTCAAAGAGCTGCCCAATAGAACTTTCTGCAATGATGGAAATGGACTGTATCTGTGCTATCCAATAAAGTAGCCACTAGCCTTATGTGGCTATTGAGCACTTGTAAAGTAACTAGCACGGGTGAGAAAATGAATTTTTAATTTTATTTAACTTTAAGTTATCTAAATTGAAATAGCCATATATGGATAGTGGGTACCACAGTGCGCAGATTAGCTCTCATGGCCACATGGACACCTGCCTCCTCATGGCATTCTTCCTGATGTATTGATCACCCAGCTTCAACCCAAGCCAGACTCAGACCCAAAAAGCTGACCTGGGCGGGACCAGGATTGGCAAGTATCACGAAAAAGGAGAGATGTGGAAAGGGAGGTAAAGCAGAGGAAGCATCAACAATATCTCTGCTTCATTTTCTTTCTTCAAGTCCCTAAAATCGTCAAATCAGTTTGACATTTTTTGAGCAAAATTTCGGTCAATGCAGGAATGAGCAAGACACAGTGTTGGCTCTCTAGATCACAGCCTAGCAGTGACTAAGGTGATACTTCAGTCAAGTAGGAGCTAGCCAGGCAAGGAAATGTGGAAAGGACCCACATGTGAAAAGTCAAGAAGTGAAAGCAAGCAAGGCCTATTTGGAGAGCTGAGAGTGAGTTAGCATGACCAGAGCACAAGTGTTGTTATGGACTGAATTGCATGTCCCCAAAATTCATAGATTGGCATTCTAACCCCCAGTACCTCAGAATGTGACTGTATTTGGAAATAGAGCCTTGAAAGAGGTAATTAAGTTGAAATGCAGTCATTAGGGTGGGCCCTAATCTGATATGACAGGTCTCTTTATAATAAAAGGAATTTGGACACAGACAGACACAGAGTGAAAACCATGTGAAGACATCTCCAACTACAAGCCAAGGAGAGAGGCCTCAGAAGAAACCAACCCAGCTGACACC
Source organism: Leucopleurus acutus (assembly GCF_964270905.1). NCBI lineage: Eukaryota > Metazoa > Chordata > Mammalia > Artiodactyla > Delphinidae > Leucopleurus > Leucopleurus acutus. The sequence continues at coordinate 88,177,810 of NC_139147.1, read as the reverse complement.
TCATTCTTGTACTTCTGGCCTCCAGAGCTGTGAGAAAGTAAATTTCTGTTGTGGAAGCCACCCGGCCTGTGGTAGTTTGTGATGGCAGCCCTAGCACACTACCGTGGGTATTTACACAAGGAACAAGCCTAAAAAAGTCAGTCTGGGACACTTCATGATGGGAATTGATGTCATGCTGAGGACTTGAAGATTTATCCTGAAACCACTGAAGGCTTTTAAGCAGACAAGTGATGTGATCTGGTTTGCGTTTTTTTAAGTTTATTGTGTGTGTTAGGTTTAAACCTGCCTTGACTCTAGTCATCTGCTGATATTTGGCTTGCTAGCTTCCAGCCTCGGTTCTGATTTGACTTCAAACATTCCATGACAGCAGGTACAGCTGTGATAAAACAGCCAGTTATTCTTTCTCTCTGATATGTGTCACGGGTCAGTAGACAGCCCTGTCTTAACATGTTTTAAAAGCCTCTACTCGCTGCACCTGGGTCAGACACGATTATTTCGAATTCACTGAATAAAATTCCCTAAGTGCCTAAGTGACTCTAAGGTAAATGGAGTTCAGCAAAAGGGGAGGCACATTAACTCTTTCAGGTCACTAGGCTACCATTTAATGCATTACTGCAAATGCACTTTCAAATAAATAACAGGTTGTAAGAGGCATTGAGACAATTAGCCTCCTTAAACTGACTTTAAAAAAAAAAAAACGGATGACAGGCAGCTTTGAGACATATGCTGGATGACTATGATGCAAGGAAGCTTTAAAATAAAAATAGACCAGAAAATTTACATGCAAATGAGTACTGTCATCTTGGGCGTCAGTTTGCTTATTCCAAAAACCCTTCCAGTTACTTAAAATACTTTAGAAACCCTCCTTCTGGACATGCCTTCAGAGCTGGGTGATGAGACCTCCAGTTCTCAGGTCTTATTTGAGATCCACCTACAGTCAACATAAGGGAGAATTTGCTCCATCTGTGGAGCAGAGGACTCATCTCTGGGCTTTCTGGAAGCAGAGTCTTCCTGAGCGAGGACAGCCATGCTTTTGAGGAGATGGAGGACCTTTACCTTTACCTGCACCTGCACCTGCACCTGCACCTGGAAACTGGGCAGAGATCCCTTGAAGAATAAGGAGCCCCAGTGTTTATTTGGCATCTTCCATGGCATGTTGCATTCTTAATTTCCACAATAACCATGCCTTAGGGAAGGCCAGGTGCTGAGGAAGAGATAGAAGGATATGAAGAGGTTTCCTGAACAACAGGATCGTGCATATACCATGGCACACCTGTGTCTGATGGGAGGGAAAATACTACTCCTTCTGACTCCCTAACTGCCAGCCAATGGGCAGAACCCACTATTCCCAACTTGTGCTTCTCCTGTTCCTTGACATTCTACCATACAGTTTCCTCCAAATACGATTGTCCTCCTTTCTATTCATCCTTAAACCCTGCTTCTTCTTTCAGGTCAGTTCCAATGCTACTTCCTTTATTAAGTAGTCTCTGAACTCCCAATCAAGAAATAATCCAGCCTTTTTCTAAATTCCCCTAGCTTCTCTTTTGTCCTTATAGCATGGTAATTTATAGTCTTCTACTAAAGGATGAGCTTCCTAAAGTCAGGGTCTATGTGCCATTAATTTTGGTATCCCCCCAACTCCTAAAGCAATGCCTAGAACAGAATACAAAATCTTCTGAAGCAATCAGCTAAGAAAGAAAAAGATTCATAGTAGTGTCTGGGTCTTAGTTCAGTCTATGATAAAAATGCCATAGATTGGGTGGCTTAAAACAATAAAAATTTACTTCTCATAGCTCTGGAGGCTGAAGAGCTTGAGATCAGGGTGCCAGTATGGTCAGATTCTGGTGACAGCCCTCTTCCCAGTTTGCAGGCAGCCATCTTTTGTTGAGTCCTCACAGGGCAGAAAGAGAGAGATTATCTCTTTTGTGCTCTTCTTATAAGGGCACTAATCTCATTCATAAGGGTTCCAACATACGATTTTTGGGGAAACACAAATACTCAGTAAATGTAATATTCTCCAATTATTAGCATGAAGGGTATGAACAGACTATAATAGCATAAGATCAAGACCCAGAAGGACAGAAGCAAAGGGGCAGATCAAGCAAAAATGCCATGAAGCCATGAGGAAATAGCATGACACAGATTCTGAATCAGAGAGGCAGGTATACACCAAGACATGCCCAAATCAGAATCAACAATAGAGTACAGAACACAGAAATAAAGGAAACTTTACAGACAAAGCAAATTTCTACTTCAGGATCCAAGCCCCTTTGTCATCTGGAAGACATGATAGGAACTAGTTGTGTCCCAAGTGTCATCTTCATGTGATGGTTATTTAGAATTTAGTATATATTTTCCCATAGAAATAATGCTAAAATGGAAATGAGTTACCTGGTCTGAAATTATATATAATTCATAACATACCTGAAAAACACAACAAATAGAACTAGTTCAACCACAGCTGGCCACCATTTATAGAATAAATAAATGCTTTGAAAAATAAGGGGAAGTTTCCAGTTTGGACTAACATGGAAAAAGCCCATTGTCTTGCCCATGAATTACAAGTAAAAACTCTGGAAAGGAATCATAAAGCAATTATATAAAGATTGAAAAAGTTAATAATAGCATGTTAAATGAGCAGGGAAATCAAAACTTGAGGAATGATCAATATGGTGGTGAGTTTCCTAGAGTTTTCCTTTCCTGTATCTCTGTATTTAGACACTAAGGCAGCCTGAATCATAGGACTTCATAGCAAGTTTAAATAGAAAAATCTCCAAGAGAAACCTTCTCTTTCTGGCTAGAGGACAGTGGATGGAGGTGGGAGCTTATGTGATAGAGAGCATAGGGAAAATCCCCATATTTTTTTCTCTTCACTCTCCTGGCCCTCCCATGAGGCAAATCCAAACACAGGCAGCACCCCTTTGGCTGGGGCAGTATTCAGGGACCTAAAACTCTGAGAGAAAACCTTCTCTTTGACTGGAGAAACTTGGAAATGAGGCTGATGTGCTCTGAATAGTATAGGGAGAATCCCTGTCATTTCTCTCTCTTTTTTCTTTTGCTCTTTCACCTCCAAGGCAGATTTGGTTGAGGGAAATGTGTGACAGTGCAGGGAAGAAAAAGCCCTAGCTTTGTAGCCAGAGGCCTATGAAAAGGGGTATCTTAGAACTGGAGGGTTTGGGAGCTGGAGAGAAGAGAGAGGACCACCCCCCACACACAAACCTATGCATGATGTCCTAGGCTCATGCATGAGCTGTGCATGAGTGCAACTGATCCAAAGCAGAATAGCAAAGGGTTTGAGAAGGCACCTACACTGCTTAGGTCCCAGACTGGCCCCTGGGTGAAATACAAACAGAACTTGCTCAGGGCTCCTTCTTGCTCATCTGCTGCAGGTCTCTGATTGGGAGGGGGCACTGGAAGGGCTTTGAAAACTAAATTGACATCAGATCCACAGCCCACAGAAGACGGATTGGAACATGTTGTCTAAATTGAATCAGGTTGACTACTGAGTTTCTCCAGAGAATTTTAATAGGACCCAAAGACCCAGAGTATCATAATACAATATTCAAAATGTCCAGGACACAATACAACATTAATCAAAATCTCAACAATTCTCAAGGCAAAAGACAGTCAACAGATGACAATCCCATGATGATGATACTGGAATTACCAAACAAAGACTTTAAAGCAGGTATTGTAACTATGTTCCATGAAGGAAGGGCAAACTCTCCCAAATGAATGGAAAGACGGAAGTGTTCACCAAAGAAATAGAAACTATAAAAAGAGAAATAAATGAAAATTTGTAATTAAAGAACACATTAACTAAAATAAAACATTAATGAGATGGACTCATTAGCAAAACAGAAATACTAAAGAGTGAGGGAACTCTATATAAATTATCCAATCTAAACAACAGAGGTTATTAAAAAGAGAGATTGTGGGAAAATGAACACAGCTTCAGGAATTTGTCAAACAGTCTCAAAATTCTAGTATTCAGGTTATTAGAGTCCCAAAAGGAGGGGGAAAAAAAGAATTAATGAAGAAAAATATTTCAAGAAATAATGGTTAACTTTTTCCAAACTTTGGTGAAAGATAGAAACTACATAATCAAGAAGTTCAGTGAACCCCTACAGGATAAACTCAAAGAATAAAAATCCTCCATACATCATAATCAAATTGTTGAAAACTAATTTTTTTCAAGAAAAATAATTTGAAAAAGACAATGTAAAACATGTTAAATATAGGGAAACAATGAATCAAATGACTAAAGATTTCTCATCAGAAACCATGGAGGACAAAATACAATGGAACATTTTTAAAGTAAAAGAACTATCAACCAGAGAAAATATCCCTCACGAATGAAGGGGAGGAAAAAGACATTCTCAGATGAAGGCAAACTAAGAGAATTCATCAGCAACACATCTGCTCTAAAAAACGTACTAAGAGAAGATTATCAGGCAACAGGAAAATCATAACAGAAAGAAACCTGGAATTTAAGGAATAAAGAAGAACTACATATATGGTAAATATCTAGGTAAAAAAATTAACTACACTTCTTTTATGTCCTTTAATATATCTAAGCCTGTTGAAAACAAAAATGATAACATTGCCTGGTGGGGTTTAGAATTATGTAGATGTCATGCATATGTCATCTATAACATAAAGAATTCAAATAATCCAAAAGAAGTCAGGAAAGGAAAAATAGAAAAATGAAAAATAGAGGGGACACACAGTAAACAAATTAAAACTTGGCAGACCTAAAACCAACCATATCAGTAATTACATTGAAAGCAAGTGGTCTAAATATACTAATTAAAATACAGAGATTGTCAGAGTAGATGAAATATAAGACCTATAGGGTAAAAGTAAAATGATGGAAAAAGATCTACCACAGAAACACTATTCAAGAGAAAGCCAAAGAGGCTATATTAATATCAGACAAAAACAAAATTTTAGAACATCGAAAGTTATCAGGGATAAAGAAGGTCATTACATAATGATAAAAGAGTCAATTCATACAAATAAGACATAACAATCCTAAACTTCTATGCACCTGAGTAAAGACCTTGAAAATAACCAAAACAAAAGCTGAAACAACTGAAAGGAGAAATAGACAAATCCACATTATATTTGGAATCTTCAACATTTCTCTCTCAACAATCAATAGAACTAAAAGAAAAATCAGGGAAAAGTATGGAAGAACTGAACACCATCACACAACTGGACAGATTTAATTGACATTTATCAAAACACTCCACTCAACAACAGCAGAATACATATTTCTTCAAATGCACATGAAACATTCACCAAGATAGACCATTTTCTATCTTGTAACATGAAACTTAAGAAATGTAAAAGAATTGAAATTATACAAAATATGTTCTCTTACGATAATGGAATTAAACTAGAAATCATAACATAGATGTTTGGGAAAAAAATCCCCAAATATTTGGAAATTAACCAGTATACTTCTAAATAATCCATGGGTCAAAAAAAATTAGAAGATATTCTGAATTAAATGAAAATACAGCTTATCAAAATTTGAGGGATACAGCTAAAACAGTGCTTAGAGGGGAAATTTATAGTATTAAATGGTAATACTAGAAAAGGACAAAAATCTCAAATCAATAAATTATATTCCACTTAAGAAATTAGCAAATAAAAGCAAACTAAACCCCAAGCAAGTAGAAGAAATGATTATAATACCAGAAACCAATGAAAGTGAAAAAAGAAAACAAAGAAAATTAATGAAACCAAAAGCTGGTTCTATAAAGAAATCAATACAATTGATAAATATCTAGCTAGATAAATCAATTTTTTAAAAAGAAAAGATACAAATTACTTATGTCATGAATAAAAGAGGATGTATCACCATAAACCTGAGAGACACTAAAAGGAAAATAAGGGAATACTAAAAATAACTCCATAGCTATAAATTCAATAACATGAATAAAATCAACCAATTCCCTGAAAGATTCAAATGACCCAAAACCTACTCAAAACAAATAAATAATCTGAATATCCTTATATCTACTAAAGAAACTGAATTTGTAACTAAAATCCTCCTGACAAAGAAAACTCCAAATCCAAATGCTCTTACCAGTATATTCTCCCAATTGATTTTTTTAAAAGATGCAAAGTAAAATTCAATGGAGAAAGAATAATCTTCACAACAAATGGTGCTGGAACAATAGACATATATATTCAAAAAAAAAAAGAAGAACCTATATCTCACACTTCATGCAAAAATTAACTCAAAACGTATCATAGATTTAAATGTCAATCAGAAAACTGTAACATTTTTGAAGAAAACACAGGAAAAAAATCCTTATGACCTTGGGTTACACAAAGAGTTTTTAGATACAACACCAAAAGCATGATCCACTTAAAAAAAAAAAGATAAATTAGTCTTCACCAAAACTAAAAACTTTTGCTTGGTGAAAGACACTATTAAGAGAATGAAAATACAAGGTACACACTGGGAGAAAATATTTGCATATCACATACCTAACAATGTTGTATTGAGACTATATAAAGAACACTTGGGGCTTCCCTGGTGGCGCAGTGGTTGAGAGTCCGCCTGCCGATGCAGGGGACATGGGTTCGTGCCCCGGTCTGGGAAGATCCCACATGCCACGGAGCGGCTAGGCCCGTGAGCCATGGCCACTGAGCCTGCGCATCCAGAGCCTGTGCTCCGCAACGGGAGAGGCCACAACAGTGAGAGGCCCAGGTACCGCAAAAAAAAAAGAAAAGAACACTTGAAACTCAACAAGAAAACAAGAAATGGGCATAATATATCAACAGACATTTCACAAAAGATGTACAAATGAAAACATGCTCAACATCATTAGACATCAGGGAAAAGCAAACAAAACAAAGGGAAATAAACTTCAAATGGAGCAGATCCTGTACTTCTCTGTTCCTCACTCACTTCAGCATTAACAATTCCCAGAAACAGGTTCGAATATCATTTTGGTGAGAGGGTCAGAATAGGGAGGGACTGAACCGGCCTTCCTGGACTCTACATCTCCATATTTTTATAACAAAAGATCTTTCCAGCTTATTTACTTTTTTTCCTAGTAGTCCTTAAATGGGACCAGTGGGCCACTGTCTCTAAAAGGGAATGAAGAAGAAAAGCTGACATTGTTTGCATGGGCAAATCCTTCCTAAATTGGTTATTCTTAAATCAAGTATATAATGATACATTATATTCCTTTCACTGCACCTGGAAAAGCCTGACACCATCTAAGTAAAAATTTTAAAATCTACTGCTACTTAATCAAACTCTCTCCTCTCATGTTGGTCCTAAATTGAATAGAAATGCTTCTGCTTATTTTTCAACCTGTTGTATTTTGTGTATTTCTGGAAGTTACCTAATTTTTTCTTTGAATGAGTAGGATAATTGTTTTTTAGCTTTAATTTCTTGCTCTTTGTGTTAAAAGCCATTTGTGTGCCTGCGTTTCCTATTATATATCTGACTACCTCAATTTTACTTGCTTATAACCATAATTTTCTATTAAATGGAAAAAGAAATTGTTTCTGCTGTCTTCTTATTATTTTAATTAGGTTTTGGTGTAGTAAAATCAGATTTCCTTGGTTTAAAATATTTTAATGTCCTGTGATCGCACTGAATATTCACTGGGCACAATTTTCTAGAATGGATTAAAAACACTGCTACAATAGTTGTTTTAGCTAGCCTGAATGCTCTAAAAATTGACATTCTTAACATCTCTCTAGTACAAAACTTCAATCTACAAATCAGACTAATCAATCAGAGGCAGTTTGAGTCAGATTATATTATCTTTGCCTTAGATCTTGCAAAAACCACAAAGGTGATATACTGTGAAACAGACCTGAAAAAAATACAATAGAAGTTATATCACATGACTTTAACTAAGCAGCAAAACCTAGAGGGAAAAATAAAATCTCTCTCCTCAACACAGACATGAAAGAGAATGTTTCAGGTTTATAAGACATGAAGACATTGGCTCAAAAATAAATTTTGATTTAGAATGTAGAAAGCCATTACTAGCACTGAAAAACAATGAGATAAACTGGAAAATATTTGGAGAAAAAAATATACAACTGAAACTGCCTCTAAATCTTTCCTTTTTTAATTAACATACTAAGCTTAGAGATGAATTGATTCTTTCCCTTAAGTCAAAGCTATAGGTTGAAAGGCTATTCTTTTTCAGAAGTATTTGAGAACTGACTGGCAGGTAGGTCAAAGGCAAGGCATGTGCTAACTTGCTCTCCCCTGATTCTGCCATCCTGATTCCACTTTGGACATGTCATCCTTCGTTGTGCCATCACCTCAACCTCAGGCTGTGCTCAGAAATCACTAACCCTGGCACTTCTTTTGTTGCTCTGTTACTCTGACAGGTCCTTCAATTACCTCACTGAGTATCCATATAAAGCATGATATTCGATTAACAAAAATAATAAATATAACACAACAACTACCACTCAGAGAGTGCTATTTATTCATTTATTAATTTAACAAAGAAGTTCTGAGCTGCTTTTATGTATGTTACCTCTGCCAAGGGTTAGAGATATGATGATGAACAAGACAGAGGTAATCTATGTTCTCATGGACTATAAAGTCTGGTATGTAAAAGACAAGTTAGAAAATAATTGCACAAATAATTATTCATTGTGATATACATTCTGAAAGAAAAGTGCAGGGTGAACTGAGAGCATGTAACAGAGGGACTCCTCTGTCTGGGAAAGCTAAGAATTCCCTAAAGAATTAACATTCAACAAATTGTTAACTATACTGTGACCTGAAGAGGGAGACAGGTGGAAGGAGGATCTGATGGTAGAACAGGAGAGGACGAAGCAGAGGGAACTAAGAATCAAGAAGTTGGCCTATGTTATCTTACTGAATACGCACAATGAGAACTTGATGTGTAGTCAGAGGAAATCGGTTTCCGACCCAGCTTTGCCACTTAGACGCCATGTGACCCTGGGTAATTCACTTAATCTTTCTTATCTTCAGTACATTCATCTATAAAGTGAGGATAACTGTCCAATAAATTTCATAATGTTGAAAATACCATACCAACTGGCACCAAAAAATACATTCCACAATTTTTTAATAGTTTCAGTCATAATTCCTGCCAAGTTTTATATAGGCAGGAGGGCATATGGCATAAAAAAGCCAAGCACAGAGCTTCTACTTTTTGCATTCCATTGGTTCCAGGCTTCCATATAAAGTATCCTCCAGGTGGGAGCTAGTTCATCCACAAACCTCTTTCTCCTTTCTTCTTAGGAGGTAGTAAATAGTTTTTAAACGAAAATAGGACCAAAGAAGTATCATGAAATAGAGGTATTTAGAGTAAGTAGACTTCTTCCTAAAGAAATTCATAGTATAAGGCTTCCATGGCCAGGAAGCCTTACATATCCAAGCTACTCTGAATCTTAAAATATTAGAGACTATCTGCAAAGAGAAGATGGTAGAAGGCACATACTCTATAATTCACATTTTCTCTAGAATTAGATTGATGATGCAAATCCAGTAATGCTAGGTAGGTACTACACAGACTCAGGCACCAGACTCAGATCTGGGATAGTGATAAACTTAAGAAACTTCAACTGTGGCTTTCATATGAGAAGATAAACTTAATGGACTGACGTTCTTCCATCCAAATATTGATTGAAAAAACTCACAGTAATAATGACAAGACTAAATAACACATTTACCTGTCCATGGCCAAGCTTCCAAAAGACCAGAGGACACAGCCAACAACTCGGAGTAACCTCCATTACAAGAATGAGACAATGAAAAAGCTACTAGTTTTGTGAGGCAACATATCCCCTTTATGTCACCTCAGTAACAGCATTAATCTTTTTGCTTTAGTAAAGGATTCAAAATTGATTTCTGAGTGACTGGCTATTTCACAAAAATTCCAGAGAGATAAAGCCTTTCACCTCTAGCTGCCCAGCCTGAATCAGTAGTGCCTGAAATTGACTACCATTTAAAAGCCAAACGTTGACCTATGTGAAATGAAAGGTTACAGAATATAATGCCACAAAGGCAGGTTTCAACAGCTCAGGGTGACATTTGAGTCAATGATGCAAATGGAACAGCTGGAAGGCATGGAAAGCGTTAAATTCCTCTGGCTGGATATTTATTTTTAAAACAAATACCACAAGGAAATTTGACAGGCCATAATTACAAACTCGATGAACAGAGAAGGATTATTTGATGTGTCAGAGACCGCATGAGTCACTGTCCGGGCACCAGCTGTGCCTAAGCTTTGTAAATGTTTAATGCATGAGACCCCCCTATGCACACACGTTGTCTCTCTCTCTCTCTCTCTCCCCCCCCACACACACACACACCGGAACAACCAGTTGTTCTTTTCTTCCTAGTGACTCTATGCTCTTTTTAAGATCCTCTCTCACTTGTAACGTTCTGACTTTGCTGAATTATAAGGGTGAACTTTCAGCTATTATATTACTAAGAAGAATGAATCAGGAAAAGAAGAAAACTAAAAACCCATCTTGATTCTTTCATTATCCTCTTAAAAGGGGGTTTCTACCTCTACATTGTTCCTCTGCATCAAAGGACCCTGATGCTTATCTCAATAGGCGGGAGCTGCTAGAGAGAAAGACTGGTAGAACCTTGTCATGGCAAAGACCATTAACAATTCCCAGGAAATAAAAATAGAATCTGGGGGATAAAGTCTAACCTTTTCCTTTTCTTTTGTGATTCGTCTAGTTCCACTTGCTCATAGGGCGTTGTGTGCAGAGGCCTCGCACCCGGCACTTCAAACCAGAGCTTCTTGTGGGAAACTGCTGCACCCGACAGCTCACCTGTGGGGCTGTGTGCGGAAGCGCTGAGCACGACACCACAATTCAAGATGGCGGCCGCGGGCCGTGTGAAGAGAGGCTGTGCCTGACAGGCTCGGTGGGGTAGCGGTGTGTCGTGTGCAGAGACGCTGTGTCCAGCACCGTGATCTGGAGCCCTGAGCAGCGCAGCTGCGCCAGCCCAACAAGAACTCCGCCCCACCCCCCCAAAGGAGAGCCTTATAAAGCAGCCCCGCCCACCGCCTGTGGAGAGAGAGTGTGCTCTAGAGCGGGAGCTCCTTCCTCTCCGTTCGCTGATCAAGAAAGCTTTTCTTTGCTTCAGAACCAAACTTGCGCTTGTTCTATTGGGGTGAGCGTCACCAGGCAGGAGGACGCATGTTGGCACCAGACTCAAAAAGGTCAGTCCGGCTTCCCTGGTGGAGCAGTGGTTGAGAGTCTGCCTGCCGATGCAGGGGACACAGGTTCGTGCCCCGGTCCGGGGGGATCTCACATGCTGAGGAGCGGCTGGGCCCGTGAGCCATGGCTGCTGAGCCTGCACGTCAGGAGCCTGTGCTCCACAATGGGGGAGGCCACAACAGTGAGAGGCCCGCGTACCGCAAAAAAAAAAAAAAAAAAAAAAAAGGTCAGTAACACCTTGGCCAATGGGAAAACACTGAACCAGCACTACATTCAGACTCACCCGTGTTTCACTGAGACTGCTTTTTGAATGAAAATACCCCCACTAGATGACGTCCCTGAGCCTGATCCTGTCACTGCTTATATTGTAATTTGACAGATGGTCACTGGCAGAGGACAGTGAGTTTTTTCTCCCAACCTCTTCCCCATGCCTATAATCTAAGACCTCTGGTGTCCAGCTCTAGGACACTGGCCTTGGGTACCCAGCCCTCCCCACTACAATTCAAGATTTCCACTTTCCATTCATTGCATCGCTCCCACACTCAAAAAAGTTCAATATTGATTTTTACTAGATCAAGCTTAATTTTACTGACTTTCAAGGTCTTTCATAAATGGTGTCATCCCACTTGGTCAGCCTGATTTATCACAATTTGGAGGGCTCTAGTCAGGCCCATCACTTCACAGGCCGAGACAGCTACCCTTGTTCCTAAGATTTTCCAAATCTGCATCCCAGAGCAATGCAGAAAATGTTTCTCCTGGACTGGTATATTCCAGTTGGAAAACTTTGCAGTGATGGTGGTGATAATTATAAATAAGTCATTTTAAAGTTATTGTTTGAATTGTGAATCAAGGAGAATAATTTGACTATTCAAATGTAATTCGTTTATTTAGTTATAAGAGGATGTTTCTTTTTAGATAATGTAATAACCACCAGAGTGAGTTTGTTATTTGAAATGTGTGCTGGTGGGAATTGATTAAATAACCACAAGTAATCATTAACACAACAGTTCTCAAACTATAGTCAACATCAGAATCCCTTGGAGGGCTTGTTAAAAACACAAGTTGCCAGACCCCCACCCCAGAGTTTCTGAATCAGTAAATCTGTTGTGGGAACATAGAATTTCCATATTTAACAAGTCCCTGGGTGACACTGATGCTTCTGGTCAAGTGACCACACTTTGAGACCCACTGACCTAGTGTTTACTATATCCCAGGCCATATTCTACATTGTTTACCTATATAATATTATTTCGTAGTTACAATGAAAACCTAAGAGGTTGGCGTTACTAACATATGCACTCTACAGATAAAGAGGGTAAGTAACTTGCCCAGAGACATGGCTAGTAAGCAATGGAGAAAGCATTCAAAACTAGGAAATCAATTCCAGTCCTGCATGTTTCATCACAAGTATTTCATATGTATTGATTGTGAAAGTGTCATTTGAAATAATTAAACAGATTGGTTCCTTCTTTGGGCACAATATCTGTCTCTGACGGATAAATCAGGGGCTACACTAAAGCCAGCATTAAAGGGGCCACATTGTTCAAAGAAAAATAGAACAGTTACCTAGAGCAGATACATGAGGATTAGTCACCAGTGTCTTTCTAAAGTAAAAGAGAAAAAAAAAAGCCCAGCTTCCCTCCACTCCTAAGCCCTTTGGAAGGCAACCCCACATTCTCCAGAGGCTAGTGATGATTTAGACATTTTCCTGCAGAGGAAACCCTCTACACACACACACACCCCCAGAAAAACTGACTTCTGCCTACTTCAGTAGTTTTTAAAGCTTCCCAGGTGATTCCAGTGCATAGCCAAGTTTGATACCAGCACTCCAAAGCACCTGCTGGATCTCTTCAGCCCAGCTGATGACTTCTCTGCAATAAAGCTTTGACCAGTTCATTCCATCAATCCTCTCTGGACCACTGCTTCTGCTGAACCCATTGAACCAGCCTCTGTCTAGGTGACACAGACATCAGTTCTCTTTCATAGTCCATATGCCCCTCTCCAACCTCTCTAACCATGTGTAGGATGTAGTAGGTCTCTGAATTTGAAGACCTATGTACAACTATATAATTATTTCTGTTTATCGTGGTGGTTGGGGAGACTGGCAAAGAGAGTCAGAGTATTTATTTTGGAAAAACTCTCCCAGTAGAGGAAAATTCTACTTAATATGAAAACACTAAAGCATATGGCACCCACCCTTGTTTTAAGTCATGTTTGATATCTTCATACTAGATGTCCCTTTATGATAGATCTTGATTCTCTGGTGTGAAATGCAAAGCTTAAGACATTCAAAAATACTCGTGAAATGCCAACAGTTTCATCTATTAATGGTGCCTTCTGGCCTTCATTTTTATATACAATGTATATGACATGTAGATTCTGCCCATTTCTAAAAATAATTCAAAGACATATATAAAGATGTATATGAAGCCAAATAGCTGAAATAGACATAAAATAATAATCATTAAAAAGATGAGAGAACAGTGAACTAGGAATTATGAATGAGTGACTTAATTTCTATAACTGAGTATTAAATTTAGTTCTGAGCTTTGTGGCAAACAATGAAAAAGTAGAGAAGTATTGGCTGATACCAATTTCATTATAGAGAAGAAGGGAAAGAGGAAGGGAAAGAAGAAGGGAAAAGCATATTTGAAAAGACAATATCCTGGAATTAAATTCCAGATAAATTAATAAATTAAATTTATTATCACTCTGATCCTCACCCAGGAGACACTTGGTCCCATAACAATCGACGTGTTTTTCAACTTTAACTCCAACCTCTTTGGACTGTCACTCATGGCCTGTGATGAATATGCAAACCATGCTTATCTAAAGGATAGAGAATGATTAATTAGTTAATCATCCTTCCACACTGCCAAACATCAGCAAATATTATGGTTTTCAATCATAATATTTATTTATATGACTATAAATTAATGCAACCAATTCAATAAAAATTAGTCTTATCTCAGTGTTCCCAACTAGGAACTAGACCTGTTTTCCTGACCACTTTCCCTCACAATTGTATACAAAAAAGACATTTCTGAAGTACATCAGGGCTCTATGAAATTCCTCAGTTGAAGGAACAAAATCCTTAGTTTTGAAATAGTCAGTGAATAGAAATCTTTGGTATACTGAATTGAAAATCAGTTCCAAAGAAATAATGAGTGAAAATTGTTCTCTGTATAACAATATGAAACATGGCCAACTTCAATATAGTGTCTGCCTGGCATATAACGGATGCTTAATATGTACTTGCTTTAAAAAAAATAAAAGGTGAATGTCTTTTTAAGTTATTCCAGGCTATGATATCCTGACATCATATGCAGAAGACTCCAGGCTGCATAGACATGTGGCTGGACAGCAGAGCAGTCCTCTAGTTAGCATTTCCAGACCCTGGCTCGCATGCCCCAAAAGGTCTAAACACATCTATCTCTAAGCTTATCCATAGCTATGAGTTAGTGGACAGCCATAAAGTGGGCAGATAGCCTTCTGGTAAAATCCACAGCAAAGTCAGACCATCCCCAAGAATAAGCTCATATACCTGCCCCAATGGTGATTTGTTTGTTTGTTTGTTTCCCAGTATTATTTCCAAGTTACTCTAAAACATGTCTAACTTGTGCTGCCCTTCTCCTTCACTGCTATGCATTTACAAGGATTCCTTGGTTCATCTGTGCAAGGCTTAACAGCCCAGAATCACAAAATTAGAAGAGATGTTTTGGATGTTCTAGTTCTTTATACTTCCCAAAGCTGAACTACATACAAGGGAGGCACCTAGTAACGGGGAATTCACTCCCTCTTGTGCCAACCCATTCCATTTCTGGAAATCTCTGGTTTTCGGGAAAATTTTGAAAAAAGAGCTGCAAACTATTTCCTTCTACCTGCTGGTCAGATTCCACCCATTGAGGCCATAAGTAATCATTCATACATCTGACGATCCCTCAAACATCAAAGACAGGCATTATGTCCCATCAAGATTTTCTTTTGTCAAATTTCAGCATCTCATGAAACTTAAGATTGTTTCCCTAAAGCACAATTTAAAGTCTCTTCACTATTTTGGTCTCTTTTCTCTGAATACACTAAGATTACTTCTATCCTTCTTAAATTGTAAGAGCTTTCAACAAATTGTGCTGGAACAACTGGACATCAAAATGCAAAATAAAAGTATTAGACAGATTTTACACGCTTCACAAAAATTAACGAAAAATCTATCATAGACCTAAATGTAAAACAGAGTACCATAAAACTCCTAGACAATAACATAGGAGAAAACCTAGATGACCTTGGTATGGCAATGACTTTTTAGACATGATACCAAAGACATGATCCATGAAAAAATAATCTATAAGCTGGACTTCATTCAAATTAAAAGCTTCTGATCTGCAAAAGACAGTATCAAGAGAATGAGAAGACAAGCCACAGGTGGGGGGAAAATATTTGCAAAAGATACATCTAGTAAAAAATAAAACTGTTATCCAAAATTTATAAAGAAATTTTAAAACTCAACAATAAGAAAACAAATGATTTGATTTAAAAATGGGCCAAAGACCTTAACAGACACCTCACAAAGAAGAAATACAGATTGCAAATAAGCATATGAAAAGATGCTCCACATCTTATGTCATCAGGGAAATGCAAGTTAAAACAATAATGAAATACCACTACATACCTATTAGAATAGCCAAAATCCAGAACACTGACAACACCAAATGCTAGTGTGGATGTGGAGCAACAGGAACTCTCATATGTTGCTGGTGGGAATGCAAAATAGAGCAGACACTTTGGAAGACAATTTAGAGGTTTCTTACAAAACTAAACATACTCTTACTATACAATCCAGCAATTATGCTCTTCCGTATTTTCCTAAAGGAGTTGCAAACGTTATGTCCACACATTTAAAAAACTGCACGTGGATGTTTATAGCAGCTTTATTCATAATTGTCTAAACCTGGAAGCAACCAAGATGTCCTTCAAATGGTGAATGGATAAGTAAACTGTGGTACATCCAGACAATGGAATATTATTCAGCACTAAAAAGAAATGAGCTATCAAGCCATGAAAAGGAAACTTAAATGCATATTATTATGTGAAAGGAGCCAATCTGAAAAGGTGGTCTACTGTATGATTCCAACTATATGACATTGTAGAAAAGACAAAACTATGGAGACAATAAAAAGATCAGTGGTTGCCAGGGGGTGAGGTGGATGAATAGGCAGAGCACAGAGGGTTTCTAGGGCAGTGAAAATATTCTGTGTGATACTATAATGATGGATATATGTCACTATACATTTATCCAAACCCATAGAATGTACAACACCAAGAGTGAACCCTAAGGTAAATAATGAACTTTGGGTGATAATGATGTCATTGTAGGTTCATCCTTGGTTAAAAAAAAAAAAAAGTACCACTCTGGTAGGGGATGTTGATAATGAAGGAGGCTAAGCATGTGTTGGAACAGGGGATATAAATATCTTTACATCCCTCTCAATTTTGTCATAAACCTAAAAATGTTCTCTAAAATTAAGTCTTCTTTTAAAGTAATAGCCAAGAGATATTCTGAACTGCTCGAAGTTGGGTTAAACATGATTGCCATCTCTCTGTCTCATATATCAGATTTCCACTTGCATCTAAGAGCATATTTTTTTCTGTTGGTAACCACAGGACCTTTGGTACTCACTGCTAATTAAAATAGTCCCCCCCACAGTTATTAAGGCAGAGTTAAGAAATACTTTGGGTTAGACTTACTCACAAGAGGAGATAAAATGTCTTTGCTGTAAAACACAAATTTTTCTTGTTCTTTCTCCCCTTCTAAATTATACATGGCTAGAAAGAACCTAGTTTTAAATATACCACGTTATTTGGTTCAAGTCGTATGGACGTTAGTAATACAAACTCTTCTAGTCTTTGAAATTCCAAACTAAAATGAGTCACTGCAATATCATCACCATAATAGCCAAATTCTAACAAAATAATATACATTTTTGAATCAATCTTTTATCACTTAGTAAATAGAGTAAGCCCCAAATACATAGCAGTGAAATCAGCACTATTATTAACTTCATTGTACAATTAATGTAATAGTAATATTGACAATGCCATGTACAACTTCAGAAGACACATCTGAAAGATAACGTTTTGGTAATGTTCTGGAAGGAGTATGCTGTTAAATGCTTAAAGGCAGCATGACTTCCCTGTGCTAGGACTCACAGCTAAGGCTTCTAAATTATAATAGTAAAATTTATTCTCATGTTAGGCAGCAGAGCCCTTTCTTGGTGCTTCAGTGACGAGCAGATGTCCTTTAACCTGCTCCATGGAAAACATTCCACCGTCAAGTAAGCATACACTATATGCTCCTCTTAGATATTTACAATACTCATTAGCTTTGATGTTTAACAGCATTAACACAGCATTTTCTTTTTTTTTGCGGTACGCGGGCCTCTCACTGTTGTGACCTCTCCCGTTGCGGAGCACAGGCTCCGGACGCGCAGGCTCAGCGGCCATGGCTCACAGGCCCAGCTGCTCCGCGGCATGTGGGATCTTCCTGGTCCGGGGCACGAAGCCGTGTCCCCTGCATCGGCAGGCGGACTCTTAACCACTGCGCCACCAGGGAAGCCTTAACACAGCATTTTCTAATTTCATTTACCTTGAAACCTTCCACACACCAACCCTAATACCCATCAGCATTCCACAGACCTGCAGAACATACACTGGGGAAAATGTTTGCCTCGATATTTTTTTTAACCTACTTATCCTGGCACTATCACTCAGAGCTGTACATCAAATATGTTAAATCCTCCTCCACTTGATGGACTTTCAAGTAACTGAGACTGCTCTCATACTTTTCTAGAACCCTCCAGAGGCTGGCCGCATGTAAGCTGAGAGTTCTTTTCTAAAGGAATATAGCAATGTAGGTGTAAAGGAAAGAAAAATTAAGTGGAACCCCTAGTGACTTTGGAGGCACTGATGATCTTTAAATCCTTAGATCTTTCTGGCACACCCAGAGAGACTCACAAAAGATGGCACAGCATAGAGAAGTCTTCAGTGTCAGCTGGAGGTCCCACAAAAAGCCCAGTGAAAAACCCAGCAATCCTCTGAGAAAAGGAAGGGTGAGGATACTTCTAACAGTGGTTTACCAGATTAATTTATTGCCTCTGGAAAAACCACTTTGGGAGTCAGCACCAGTTACCTTCTCTACTCGGAAGACCCACGCAAAAAGAGAAAGGGAAGAAGAACCTGATTACTATTCAGGTTGGATTGAACATCTCCCAAAGTTGTTTAAAGAAGAGGAATGTTTCAAAGAAGGTGAACCAGCCAACTCTCAACACATTTTATTCACTATTAATGAAAAGGAACGCTGAATTGAATGGCATGAGCTGAGTCTTTTTCTCAGCTAAACAGAAATATGTTTGGGGAAAAAATCTGCCAGGTTTTCTTCTATCTTTGTAGATTTTTACACTTAGCTGCTCTGAGAAAAGAAACTTCTAAAACCATGGGTAACTTTGCTACTTTTTCAAGAGGTACAAAGCAAGGGGGAATAAAATACATAAGTTTTATAAATGAAGGAAAGGTTTAGATAGGAAATATAGCTTAGAATTCCAATTGGACACACTCTCCAGACCTGTGCAGTGCTTTTACAAAGCTCCTGATGGATTAGTTCTACAGATAACATAATTCAAAACACATGAGGTAGGGCATATGATAGTAAAATTTCTTGAAATAACTTTGTGTCTGAAGGCAGGATCCTTTCGTTTGAGAATAACAAGAAGTGCAGGTGAACTGTAAAAATAAAAGACCGTTTGGAGTTCTTTTAGACTTTACTCTGCAGCAAACCAAATAAAATTAAATATTTAATGAAATCTCAGTCTAAGTCCAACCAATGCAAGCAGAAAAATGCCAAGATGGTTTTTAAACTTAATCCTTTACCCTAGGTCACTCACCCAGGCGTATTGCTAATGGTGTGACAAGTGAAACAAAGGAAAAACTAAATTCTGATGCCATCCAAGCTCTTGCATACTTAAAGCTGCAATGCCGTATCAAATACATTTTAACCCATAACAGACTACACTGGCCAGAAAAGGTTGACGGATGCAGTGGGTGAGTGGAGACAAAGCAGTGTATTGGATTTACACTGTGAATTATTAGTGTAAGAAGGTCTGACTTTTTTCACATTATGTTTTTGGGGCAAAACATTAAAATTAAAATAACAGAAAAACAAAACAAGTAAAAAACCTCATACCCATCCAAATCCCAATAGACAGAAGGGAAGGGGAGAGTAGTCATTATTAATGGCCCGTTATATAAAGCTCTCATATGATTTCTCCCCTTGGATTAATGAAAGAGCCTCATCCACGGGACTCCCTGACAACACTTCAGCCCACTGTAATCCACCTTTCACATCACAGTCAGTGTGATCTTACAAAACTGACCATAATCACTTCCTTGCCTAAAGATCCTTGTTGGCTTCCTGCTGCCTAGGAGTCAGGTACCAACTTACTGGACTGGCATTAAGGTCCTTCTCAGTTTCCCCTTTTCCCACTTCTCCAGCCTGGACTGTCTCCCTCTCCCACACCCCCACCATTCATCCAATGCTCCGTGCATATGAACTTCTTATTTTATGTCTCATACCTGAGCTTTTATATCATTCTTTCTCTCTTCTTACATTGCCCTCCCTCCAAGCCCTCCCCGGGAATTAACTCATTGATCCAAACTCTGTTCAAGTGTCATCATTTCTCTGGAGCTTTTCCTGGCTCTCCTGGGCCAAATTAATTGCTTCCTTCCTGTGCCCCAGGGCACCCTTGTCCTAAATAATAATAGATGAAAATTAAGTACTTACTATAGGCAAGGCACTGTTCTATGTAACTTTTACTCAACTTAACCCTTGTTTAATCTTCACAACCCTATGAGGCCAGTACTATTATTACTATCCACATTTTCCAAATGAAAACACTGAGGTACAAGAGGCTGAGTGTTTTGACTGAGGTCATTTGGCCACTGAGTGGCAGACACAGGATTCTGACACAGGCAGCCTTGCCCCAGGGCACTCACTCTTGACAACACCACCATACCACCACCAAGACTGAGGCTCCTGGGATCAAGCTGGGAGGGAGTCTAGGGCTCAGCCACACCAAAGGGGTTCCCTGAGGCAGGGGCAAATTAAGATTGCTTCTCCCCAAAACTGGGAAAATAAGCAGGGCCAAGAATTGAGGGGGCAGGCAAGCCAAGCAGACCAGAGGAGAGACTTTACAAGTTCTCCAAACCAAGGGAGAAGTGCAAAGGTCAGAAGCTTAGCTCTAAAATCAAACATCAGAGGACTGGGGACCGGGCTGGTTCCAGAAGCAGAGAAATGCCTTATTTACCCTTTGTCCCCACAGCTGAACCCTGTAAACTTTTGTTCGAAAAGGTGAAAATAAATCTAGCTCTCATTGTGCTTCAAACTTGCTGTGGGAGAACTAGGCTTCTCCTTAGAGGGCTGTTTCATCCCCCAATTCAGAATTTTGAAGGTCAAACCTTGAGGTGGTCCTAACTCAGAGGAACATGGTTCACCCAGCCTCTTAGCAGACCCCAAAAATAATGTAACCAGGATTGAAGTCTTTTGTTTATAAAGTACAGACTACTGAGACTTAACTAACACCAGCTTACTTGTCATTTGCTCACAATTCGTTTCCCATTTCAGGTCATAACTCACTGAAAGATCCTCAGCACTAATTTTTTTTCCCTCTATTGCCCCAGTCTCTGCAAGACTGCTTTTTTCCTCCAAGGATGTAAAGGAAATGGAGCAAATTTTTTCAGAACCCAACCCAAATACTTTCTCCACATTGAAGCTTTCCTTTGTCAACGTTCCTTGGAAGTGAGTTCTCTCTCTTATATCCTAGTACGCATTCTTTGTACAAATTCAAGCCCTGACTAGTTGTAATTATATTCATTTCCCAGGGCAGCTAACACTAATATTAGCAGCTATCGTTTCTTTTCTTGAACTTCCTATGTGCCTTTATGCATATTATCTCATTTAACATGGTATAAAAGAGGTAGTCTGATCCCCATTGTACAAATGAGGAAACTGAGGCACAGAAATGTTCACACACTAGTAAGAAACAGAACTGGGACTTCCCTGGTGGTGCAGTGGTTACGAATCTGCCTGCCAATGCAGGGGACATGGGTTCGATCCCTGGTCCGGGAAGATCCCACATGCCACGGAGCAGCTAAGCCCATGCTCCACAACTACTGAGCCTGAGTTCTAGGGACCGTGAGCCACAACTTCTGAGCCTGCATGCCATAACTACTGAAGCCTGCATGCCTAGAGCCTGTGGTCTGCAACAAGAGAAGCCACTGCAATGAGAAGCCCACGCACCGCAATGAAGAGTAGCCCCCACTCACCGCAAATAGAGAAAGCCCGCGTGCAGCAATGAAGACCCAAAGCAGCCAAAAATAAATAAATTAAAAAAAGAAACAGAACTATGTAATACTAGGGCTGGCTGCACCAAACAGTAGTGTTACCCTACATTTCCCAGCCTCTGTGCAGTTAGCCTGGGGCCATGGGCCCAATGAGCCATGAGCAGAAAAGATTATGAGAAGATGACAATGATGTGTGTCACTTCTGAACTGAGGCATTTAAGAGGCAACCCTGGAAGCCATGAGTTGAGGGGAGATGGCAGGATCTCAAAACAGAGAAACCCTGGATCCAGATGACACTACCTGGAAGAGAGTTGCTGTGAGGAGTTCTGAGATGCGCATCAAACTTTCTGAATGCAAAAAACAAAACTTTAGTTGTGTTAATCCCCCTACGATTCCAAAGATTTTGTGGTTTTGTTGTTGTTGTTACCATAACATTGATTAATACAGACTCCAAATCCTGTGTTCTCAACCCTAAAACTCCAACTTCTCCTACCTTGCCTTTTCAGAGCACTTATCAGTGTGAGGTAGAGGAAAGAGACAAGGAAATAAATACATCTAAAGGCGCCCTTTTCTTCAGCAGAGGCATGGGACTAAAATTCTTGTGAAGCAGCCAGAAGGAAACCATGAGGAACTCATGGACAGCTTCACAACACACCAACAAAACCAGTGTCATGAGGGATTCCACAGACTGACTTGGAGGAAGAGAAGAGACAGATGAACTGCGAAAGAGCTGTGACATTATTCTGCTCCAATAAAATCTTTCCCCTTCTTGCCACTCACACTAAATTTACCTCTTGGATGCAACTTTAGTAAATGTCCTGATACACTGAAGATTGCCATACATTGGAATACCAGGCTCCATAACAAAGATTTTAAAGAACAACAGAACAGCCTTTAGAAGAAACACGTGTTCTCTCATTTTTCTCAGGTAGTTTTGACTTATTCTTGGTAGACTAGAAGAGTGAATTTCCTTCTCTCAGTCCCTTTGAATTTAGTTGTCTTCCTCTCCCTGTCTTTCCAGTGCATTAGCCAAGATGATAAATAGGCTGTCCTTCCAGCAATGTTAAAGTTGGAAATAGTAAATGTGCTTACCTTCCTCCCAGCAATTTCACCCTAGTAATTTACACTACTCACACAAATTCAAATATATATACATATATGCTCATGGCAGCATTCTTTATAATAGTGAAAAGCTGGAAAAAACCTGAATGTCCATCAACAGCAGACTGGTTAAATTATGATATTTTCCTACAAAGGAATTTATAGTCTTTAAAATGATTTTGTAGCTCTAGATTTATTGGCAAGCAGACATCTATGTCAGGATTGTGAGTGAAATTTTAGATTATAAAAATATCTGTATTGTGATTCTGTTCATGCAGAACTGTCTGCCTTTGTGTGTATGTGTTTTTTGTTTGTGAATAGAGGAGGCTTAAAGGATGTACTCCAAAATATTAACAGCAGTTCTCTCTTAGTAGGTTTTGGGGTATTCTTCTACTCTTCCTTATGCTTTTTTGCACGCTTCAATTGTTAAATGTTCACATAGTATATTTATAATCATAAAAATAATAAAACTGCTTTTATTTGGGGGGAAAATGTTAAAATGGTATATGAACTATCACCTTCCAACCCACCTGAAGGGTAGCACTAAATAAGAGCAACAGTTTGCTTTCCAGAGATCAGGTCTGCCTACAGTTTCCATACCAAGAATGGTACCTGGTCATTACTCTGACACTGTTCAATGAAAATAATGAAGAGGATTTAAACGTACATTGGAAATTAATTTATTCTTTGATGAGCGTTCACATCAGACTCTCACATTCAAATGTGAAGGAGGATTTGACAGAGAGAAGACATATAAATCCATTTCAATAAAAACTTCAGGTTTTTAACTTCTTGTTGTGGAACTGAAATTCCCAAGGTGATCAAGGTTTTCAGTCTCTGCACAGATCTCCAGTACATGTGGGCAGGTGTCTTGGCATCATTAAGTCACTGGCTGTCAGATAACGAAAAAATAAAAGAAGCTCTAAACTGTATCTGTCAATACCCCCAAAACTATTTCAGGCAAGATATTGTGAGATAAGATTTCCTTATTTTAAGCCTCTCTCACCTGGTCACTAGAAGTTTTGTCAAAAAGGAATTTAATAAAAGGCAGTCAAAATGTACTGTCAACTCTCCTGTTTAAAAAACAGACACAGGACCAAAATTTAATAATTGAAATCCAAAGAACGGGAGGATGACAGTAAACAAGTGTATGACTTTGAAATTTTAATAAATTTCTAGATAATAAAAATCTGTTGGATTAGTGCTGTCATGGGAATATTCCACCAGGAGATACTATTAAGAAAGTTTGATTTTAGGGCTAGAGCATCCCTTGAGCATATTAGATGCTCAATGAAGCTTTGCTGAATGATTGAATAAATGTTCTATGTAGTTCAAAAAGAGATTAGTTATGCTGCTATAATAAATACACCCTAAAATCTCAGTGGTTAATAAAACAAAGATTCATTTCTCTCTCAAGTCATGGTTCAGTGTGGTTGAATGACAAGCTCTCATCCAAATAATGACTCAGGGATCTAGGATTCTTCCATACTGCAGCTCTTCATTTGGCCTATGTAGCCTCCAAGATTGCCACAGAAGGAGAAGAGAGGCTGGGAAATCAATGGCAGGGTTTTATGTATAGACTTAGAACTGGTATATACAATTTATACCGATATTTGTTTGGCTAGAACTCAGCAACATGTTTTCACCTTGCTGCAAGGAAAGCTGGGAAATGTAGTCTTTCTGTGTGCCCAGGAAGATAAAATGAATTTGCGAGCGTGCCATATGCTGACTTTTTTTTTTTTTTTTTTTTTGCGGTACGCGGGCCTCTCACTGTTGTGGCCTCTCCCGTTGCGGAGCACAGGCTCCGGACGCGCAGGCTCAGCGGCCATGGGTCACGGGCCCAGCCGCTCCGCGGCATGCGGGATCTTCCCGGTCCGGGGCACGAACCCGCGTACCCTGCATCGGCAGGCGGACTCTCAACCACTGTGCCACCAGGAAAGCCCATGCTGACATTTTCTACGTTAATTATTTTGATAGTAGCCTTTCTAGAACATATTATATACTACCTTACTATCTTAAAGACAATAAACATTACACTCTTTTTGTGCCAAGTTTATAACTGCAAGCATTACTCACTGTTGTGAGCTAACATACACACCTGGAAGTCCTTCTTTCCTTTCTCAGCGCTCCCACAGTTGGTCATTCACATTCACACTTGATAAAGCCTCATTCATTCAGTCTTTTCTTTGATCCCCTCCACCATCAGTCACCCAGTCTGGGTGCTCATCCACAGTCTCCTAGAAGATCTCTCCGAGTGCACCCTGACCTGACCAACAACCTAAACCATTCCATACACTGCCACCAAATGAATCGTCCTAGAACATGCTTCAACCACCACTGAAAAAACAAGCCTTCATTATCCTAAGGCATAACTCTATTTCCCTTTATCTTTCCAATTGCCCCCTCAGCGATAAAGTCAGGTGCAAACTCTTAACTTCTGCACAAGCAGAGGTGCTACCTAACGCTCTGATCACCTTCTTTAACATTACATTTCAGCCAATTGTGTTGCATTCCTGTCCCCATGACATTGCTCATTTCATCCTTCCAGTCTGAGATAACCTCAGCATCTTCTGTAATTATCTATATCCTACACATCCTTTAACATTCTGTTTTAGTCTCACATTCTATATTATTTAGGTAACATAAACAGCTGTGACATAAAGACACCAAAATCTCAATGGTTTAATGCAACAGAAGTTTATTTCTTGTTCTCATTAAGTCCAAATTGGGTGTTCCTGATTGTCAGGGGGCTCCCCTCCAAGCAGTGATTCAGACACTCAGGAACCCAGGCTCCTTGCATCTGATTGCTCTACCATCTTTAACACTTGGCTTCCAATGTTGCTGCTATAGAAAGAGAAAGCACATGGAGGATCCTATTTAGAGGTTTCTATGGACTAGGACTGACAATGGTACCCATAATGGCTGTTAATTTCCCATTGGCTAAAACTCATTTACACAACCACAACTAAAATTGCAAGGAAGTCTTTGAGCCCAGGAATAAGAGAAAATGGGTTTGATAAATAGCCATCAATGTCTGTTGTACTTGCTTATGACTTCTTTCCTGACAAACCAACTCTCCATAATCCCTCCCTCCTCTGAAATTTTCTGTTACTTTCTGGTACCATATAGACTGTGGTAAATTGGGTGGGGTTTTTTTCTCTTTTAAAATATTTCCTTTCCACAGCAACCAAACTTTAGGGCAGAATCTCTGCTAAGTATTTTTTAGCATCCCCAGCTATTAGAACAATGCCCAGCACACTATAATAAGAGTTCAACAGTGTCACATGATGAGAAGGACAATAGTGCCCTTAGGAGCTCCTAAGGTAAGCAAAGCCATGTCCCTGTACACGACATGGCCCAGGCTGCTATACTAGGGAGTTCCTGGGCCACACTTTTGGCTTTTCTTTCTTTTGCCCTATAGTCAATTTTTAGCCCCTGCTTTTCATTGCCTCCAAAGTGTTTGCCTCTTCTAGTCAGCACTCCTTACTCTACTTATAACCTACTGTCTCTAATCTGCTATCCAGTGCATTTGAAATCTTAGCAATGGTTCAGGTTGTGGCAGGTGGGGCACTTGCTCACTTAGCAGCTGCCTGGCCCCAAGGAGACACTCAGTAAACATAAGCTCCCCTTCCTCTCCTCTCCTTGTCTCAATGTGACTATTTGCTCACTGAAAGGCACTCGAATGGACAAACAGCTAAGATTTCTTATTAATGGTACAAAAACGATTAATTTTGTCAGGAATTCACCTTTACCCCATCCCAACAAAGAAAAGAAAGGTGAGGAAGAGGAATAGGAAAGGAATTTTGAAAGCTCTGTGAATAGTAAAATCCACAGTTGTCAGAGACTGACTAGACTTTTCAATAATATCCCTGTTTTCCCCATGGAAATTCTCCATCCCAAGTAGCTCACAAAGCCTCTTTTGCATTAAATGCCACATGAAGACAAAGGCATATAACAGCTTCGAAGTGTCATCTTAGAGAAATATGACTAGTCACAAATGTTCATTCAAACAGCTTTCAATATAAGTACAAACATCTCATTCTAAAAGGAATTTAGAATGGTTGAGTCATATATTTTTAAGCAAAAATGATACTATTTTACATGTTAAAAAGTATAGGAATCAATTCAATTATTTCTAAGAATATTAAGGTGTATAGGTTAGTGAAAATTTTCATGTGCCAAAATCAATATGACTATATATGTTAGTGTTTATAGTATTTGTAATTCTGAATTAATTTCTGTTCCCCTGGGCCATCACTTTATTGTCATCTTTGATTAAGTTGCCTCGAATTAAATGTTAACTGAATATAGTTTAAAACAAAGTTTCTTTAAGCCACACTGACCTCTAGAGACATAAAGGGATTTCAAAGATGCTCAAGAAAAACCAAAATCCACCTTCATAAAATCAGTGTGAATATAATAAAAGGATTTATTTTGCAGCGTAAGGATGGACTGTCCTCTGAGCTCTGGGCAACACTCCATTGACTAAGCATACTGCATTGCATGTTATTAAATTTCACTTCAAAGATAAAAAGAAAGAGACAAAGAGAAAGACTAGAGCTAAAAGGAACTTGAAAATAATTGAAATTGTTCAAATGTATGTAATGGAAAAGTCAGTGAACTATGTATCCAGAGATCTGAGTACTGGTTCTGTTTCTTCTGCATAATACCTGTGTGACCTTGGGCAAACCACTTTCCTTCCTGAAGCTTCATTTTCCCACCAGTTAAATGAGGGTTTGAAGCAAATTCTGTGATACTCTGTGCTAAATGCAAGCTAAGAAATGCTTATAATTTATTTTCTAATATTAAAAAATTATGAATCTACCTTTTTAAAAAACACTTTCTATTAATGACTCAATAATTAGACTGATCAGGGTAGTACATTACTGGTGAAGATGATTTTATTAGTTTCCGAGGGCTGCTGTAACAAAGTACCACAAACTGGGTGGCTTAAAAAACAACAGACGTTTTTTCTTTCACAGTTCTGGAGGCTAGAAGTCCAAAATCAAGGTCTCAACAGGGCTATGCTCCCTCTGAGACTCTGGGTAGAATCTTCCCTTCCCTCTTCCTAACTTCTGGTGGTGGCCTTCAATGTTGTCATTCCTTGACTTGTAGCTGCATCACGCTGATCTCTTCCTTTATAGTCATATGGCATTCTCCCTACATATCTCTCTTCACATCATCTTCCCTTATCTCACTGGGATGCTAGTTAAATTGGATTAAGGGTTAATCCACGGTACTCTAGTATGACCTCATTAAACTTAACCAATCACATCTGCAATGATTCTATTTCCAAATAAGATCACCTTCTAAGGTATTGGGGCTAGTCTTTCAACATATCTTTTTGAGGTACATAATTCTTTAATAGTGGTGATAGGGAAAATATATAGTCAGAGAAACTTGACAGTTTAAAAAGAGAAGCAATGTCACTTGCAGCTCAGGTCACTTAAAGGATGGAATATGTGTAATGAATTCCTTCCTTTTGAATGATGGTATCTTTATAGGAAAATCCCATGGCAATGAAATATTTATTCAGTACAGAAACAACAAAACGTAAGTCTAACAAAGTGGTTCGGACAAGATCCTGGCATGGTGTCAATGATTGTAGGAGTGACCCAAGGTAGCTATGCTTCTGTGTAACACAAACTCAAACTCAGGAACTCCGAAGATATGTCCTGCAAAAGTTAATACCATTAAGAACAACTGAAATCAAACCTTGGCATTCTGAGTCAAGAAAATTGTTCAGAAAAGTCTGTATTTTCCTCTTAAATTTTGATAAATGAGCAGGAAATATAGAAGATAAACCTGGAAAATCTTGTCATGCCAGATAGCAAGGTAACTATCAAACAGTTACTGAGGTCAGGTCGAGAGAACTCAGGAGCCAATGTGAAGGGACTTGCACTGGCCAAAAATGGAAATTTGTGCATCAGTAAGAAAATAGTTCAGTGGATTAAAACACATCAAATTCATTTAAATCCCGTAAGTCCCCAGTAATGCTTAAGGAAAAAAAGCCCTTATTGGTCCCCTTGGGGGATGATAGAAAACCAACTCATTATTTTGAAAACCTGTAAATAAAGAGAAAAAATCAATTATTGATTCTGCCTTTATTACTCACTGTTTTAACCAAACAGTTCACAAGAGGATCTTTCTCTTTAGAGAAGTATTCCAGCCAGTAAATGAAAAGGGGGGAAGTTTTAAGATGGCGGAGGTGTAAGACGTAGAGATCCCCTTCCTCCCCACAAATACATCAAAAATACATCTACATGTGGAACAACTCCTAAAGAACACCTATTGAATGCCGGCAGAAGACCTCAGACTTCCCAAAAGGCAAGAAACTCCCCATGTGTCTGGGTAGGGCAAAAGAAAAAACAGAGACAAAAGAATAGGGATGGGACCTGCACCAGTGGGAGGGAGCTGTGAAGGAGGAAAGGTTTCCACATACTAGGAAGGCCCTTCACAGTCAGAGACAGAGGATTGGCAAGGGGGAAGCTTAGGAGCCATAGAGGAGAGCGCAGCCACAGGGGTGCAGAGAGATTACCTCACAGAGGATCGGAGCCGACCTGCACTCACCAGCCTGAGAGGCTTGTCTGCTCACCATCAGGGCAGGTGGGGGCTGGGAGCTGAGGCTCGGGCTTCGGAGGTCAGATCCCAGGGAGAGGACTGGAGTTGGCTCCATGAACACAGCCTGAAGGGGGCTAGTGCGCCACAGCTAGCTGGGAGGGAGTCCAGGAAAACCCTAGATCTGCCTAAGAGGCAAGAGACCATTGTTCCGGGGTGTGCGAAGAAAGGGGATTCAGAGCACCCCCTAAACCAGCTCCACAGACAGACACGAGCCACGGCTATCAGCGTAGACACCAGAGATGGGCATGAGATGCTAAGGCTGCTGCTACAGCCACCAAGAAGCCTGTGTGCAAGCACAGGTCACTGTCCACACCTCACCTCCCGGGAGCCACCACCAGGGTCCCGTGATCCAGGGACAACTTCCTGGGAGAACACATGGTGCGCCTCAGGCTGTTGCAACATCACACTGGCCTCTGCCGCCGCAGGCTCGCCCCACATCCGTACCCCTCCCTCCCCCCGGCCTGAGTGAGCCAGAGCGCCCTAATCAGCTGCTACTTTAACCCGTCCAGTCTGAGTGGGAACAGACACCCTCAGGCAACCTACACACAGGGGCAGGGCCAAATCCAAAGCTGAACCCCAGGAGCTGTGCGAACAAAGAAGAGAAAGGGAAATCTCTCCCAGCAGCCTCAGGAGCAGCGGATTAAATCCCCACAATCAACTTGATATACCCTGCATCTGTGGAATACCTGAATAGACAATGAATCATCCCAAAATTGAGGTGGTGGACTTTGGGAGCAACTGTACACTTGGGGATAGCTTTCTGCATCTAATTTGTTTCTGGTTTTATGTTTATCTTAGTTTAGTATTTAGAGATTATTAACATTGGTAGATTTATTTATTGATTTGGTTGCTCTCTTCCTATTTTTTTTTACATATATAATTTTTTCTCTTTTTGGGACTGTGTATGTGTACGCTTTTTTGTGTGATTTTGTCTGTATAGCTTTGATTTTACTATTTGTCCTAGGATTCTGTCCGGTATATTTCTTTTTTTTTTTTTTAGTATAGTTTTTAGGACTTGTTATCATTGGGGGATTTGTTTTTTGGTTTGGTTGCTCTCTTCTTTCTTTCTTTTTAATTACTTATTTATTTATTTATTTATTTATTGCAGTACGCAGGCCTCTCACCACTGTGGCCTCTCCCATTGTGGAGCACAGGCTCCGGACACGCAGGCTCAGCGGCCATGGCTCACGGGCCCAGCTGCTCCATGGCACGTGGGATCCTCCTAGACTAGGGCACGAACCTGTGTCCCCCTCATCGGCAGGCGGACCCTCAACCACTGCACCACCAGGGAATCCCTATTCTTTTATTTTTAACAATTTTTTATTTTAATAACTTTTTATTTTATTTTATTTTACTTTTTCTTCCTTTCTTTCTTTTCTTTTCTCCTTTTCTTCTGAGCCGTGTGGTTGACAGGGTCTTCCTGCTCTGGCTGTGTGTCAGGCCTGAGCCTCTGAGGTGGGAGAGCCGAGTTCAGGATATTGGTCCATCAGAGACCTCCCATCTCCACATACCATCAAATGGTGAAAGCTGTCTCAGAGATCTCCATCTCAACGCTAAGACCCTGCTCCCAGCTCAACAACAAGCAAGTTACTGCTGGACATCCTATGCCAAACAACTAACAAGACAGGAACACAAACCCACCCATTAGCAGAGAGGCTGCCCAAAATCATAATAAGTTCACAGATACCCCAAAACACACCACCAGGGGCGGTTCTGCCCACCAGAAAGAAAAATCCAGCCTCATCCACCAGAACAGAGACACAAGTGCCCTCCATTACGAAGTCTACACAACCCACTGAACCAACCCTACCCACTGGGAGCAACCACCAAAAAGAAGGGAAACTACGAACCTGCAGCCTGCAGAAGGCAGACCAGAGACACAGTAAGTTAAGCAAAATGAGAAGATAGAGAAATACACAGCAGATGAAAGAACAAGGTAAAAACCCACCAAACCAAACACATGAAGAGGAAATAGGCAGTCTACCTGAAAAACAATTCAGAGTAATGATAGTAAAGATGATCCAAAATCATGGAAATAGAATGGAGAAAATAAAAGAAACGTTTAACAAGGACCTAGAAGAACTAAAGAGCAAACAAACAATGATGAAAAACACAATAAATGAAATGAAAAATTCTCTAGAAGGAATCAATAGCAGAATAACTGCGGCAGAAGAACAGATAAGTGACCTGGAAGATACAATAGTGGAAATAACTACTGTAGAGCAGAATAAAGAATGAAAAGAACTGAGGACAGTCTCAGAGACCTCTGAGACAACATTAAACACACCAACATTTGAATTATAGGGGTCCCAGAAGAAGAAGAGGAAAAAAAGGGACTGAGAAAATACTTGAAGAGATTGTAGTTGAAAACTTCCCTAATATGGGAAAAGAAATAGTCAGTCAAGTCCAGGAAGCACAGAGAGTCCAATACTGGATAAATCCAAGGAGAAACATGCCAAGACACATATTAATCAAACTACCAAAAATTAAATACAAAGAAAAGATATTAAAATCAGCAAGGGAAAAGCAACAAATAACATACAAGGGAATCCCCAAAAGGTAACATCTGATCTTTCAGCAGGAACTCTGCAAGCCAGAAGGGAGTGGCAGGACATATTTAAAGTGATGAAAGGGAAAAACCTACAACCAAGATTACTCTACCCAGCAAGGATCTCATTTAGATTTGACGGAGAAATTAAAAACTTTACAGACAAGCAAAAGCTAACAGAATTCAGCACCATAAAACCAGCTTTACAACAAATGCTAAAGGAACTTCTCTAGGCAGGAAACACAAGACAAGGAAAAGACCTACAATAACAAACCCAAACAATTAAGGAAATGGTAATAGGAACATAAATATTGATAACCACCATAAATGTAAATGGATTAAATGCTCCCACCAAAAGATATAGACTGGATGAATGGATACAAAAATAAGACCCATATATATGCTGTCTATAAGAAACCCACTTCAGATCTAAGGACACATACAGACTGAAGGTGAGGCAATGGAAAAAGATATTCCATGCAAATGGAAACCAAAAGAAAGCTGGAGTACCAATTCTCTTATCAGACAAAGTAGACTTTAAAATAAAGACTATTACAAGAGACAAAGTAGGACACTACATAATGATCAAGGGATCAATCCTAGAAGAAGATATAACATTGTAAATATTTATGCACCCAACATAGGAACACCTCAATAAATAACGCATGTGCTAACAGCCATAAAAGGGGAAATTGACAGTAACACAATCATAGTAGGGGACTTTTAACACCCCACTTTCACCAATGGACACATCATACAAAATGAAAATAAATAAGGAAACACAAGCTTTAAATGATACATAAAACAAGATGGACTTAATTGATATTTATAGGACATTCCATCCAAAAACAACAGAATACACTTTCTCTTCAACTGGTCATGGAACATTCTCCAGGATAGATCATATCTTGGGTCATAAGTCAAGACTTGGTATATCGAAGAAAATTGAAATCTTATCAAGTATCCTTTCCAACAACAACAGTATGAGACAAGATATCAATTACAGGAAAAAATCTGTAAAAGATATGAATACATGGAGGCTAAACAATATACTACTAAATAACCAAGAGATCACTGAAGAAATCAGAGGGGAAATAAAAAAATACCTAGAGACAAAGGACAATGAAAACATGACGAACTAAAACCTATGGGATGCAGCAAAAGCAGTTGTAAGAGGGAAGTTTATAACAATACAATCCTACTTCAAGAAACAAGAAATATCTCAAATAAACAACCTAACCTTACACCTAAAGCAATTAGAGAAAGAAGGACAAAAAAACCCCAAAGTTAGCAGAAGGAAAGAAATCATGAACATCAGATCAGAAATAAATGAAAAAGAAATGAAGGAAATGATAGCAAAGATCAATAAAACTAAAAGCTAGTTCTCTGAGAAGATAAACAAAATTGATAAACCATTAGCCAGACTCATCAAGAAAGAAAGGGAGAAGACTCAAATCACTAGAATTAGAAATGTAAAAGGAGAAGTAACAATTGACACTGCAGAAATAGAAAGGATCATGAGAGATTACTACAAGCAATTATATGCCAATAAAATGGACAACTTGGAAGAAATGGACAAATTCTTAGAAAAGTACAACCTTCCGAGACTGAACCAGGAATAGAATATATAAGCAGACCAATCACAAGCACTGAAATTGAAACTGTGATGAAAAATCTTCCAACAAACAAAAGCCCAGGACCACATGGCTTCACAGGCGAATTCTATCAAACATTTAGAGAAGAGGTAACACCTATCCTTCTCTAACTCTTCCAAAATACAGCAGAGGGAGGAACACTCCCAAACTCATTCTACGAGGCCACCATCACCCTGATACCAAAACCAGAGATGTCACAAAGAAAGAAAACTACAGGCCAATATCACTGATGAACATAGATGCAAAGATCCTCAACAAAATACTAGCAAACAGAATCTAACAGCACATTAAAAGGATCATACACCATGATCAAGCGTGATTTATCCCAGGAATGCAAGGATTCTTCGATATACGCAAATCAATCAATGTGATAAACCATATGAACGAATTGAAGGAGAAAAACCATATGATCATCTAAATAGATGCAGAGAAAGCTTTTGAAAAAATTCAAAACCCATTTATGATAAAATCTCTCCAGAAAGTAGGCACAGACGGAACTGCCTCAACATAATAAAGTCCATATGTGACAAAGCCACAGCCAACATCGTTCTCAATGGTGAAAAACTGAAACCATTTTCAGTAAGATCAGGAACAAGACAAGGTTGCCCACTCTCACCCCTATTATTCAACATAGTTTTGGAAGTTTTACCCACAGCAATCAGAGAAGAAAAACAAAGAAAAGGAATCCAAATCGGAAAAGAACAAGTAAAACTGTCACTCTTTGCAGTTGACATGATACTATATATAAAGAACCCTAAAGATGCTACCAGAGAGCTGCTAGAGCTAATCAGTGAATGTGGTAAAGTAGCAGGATACAAAATTAATGCACAGAAATCTCTTGCATTCTTATACACAAAAAATGAAAAATCTGAAAGAGAAAGTAAGGAAACACTCCCACTTACCATTGCAGCAAAAAGAATAAAATATCTAGGAATAAACCTACCTAAGGAGACAAAAAACCTGTATGCAGAAAACTATAAGACATTGATGAAAGAAATTAAAAATGATACAAACAGATGGAGAGATATACCATGTTCTTGGATTGGAAGAATCAACATTGTGAAAATGACTATACTACCCAAAGCAATCTACAGATTCAATGTAATCCCTATGAAATTACCAAGGGCATTTTTCACAGAACTAGAACAAAAAATTGCACAATTTGTATGGAAACACAAAAGACCCTGAGTAGCCAAAACAATCATGAGAAAGAAAAACGGAGCTGGAGGAATCATGCTCCTGGACTTCATACTTATACTTCAAAGCTACAGTAATCAAGACAATATGGTACTGGCAGAAAAACAGAAATATAGATCAATGGAACAGGGTAGAAAGCCCAGAGATAAACCCACACACATATGGTCACCTTATCTTTGATAAAGGAGGGAAGAATATACAACCTAGAAAAGACAGCCTCTTCAATAAGTGGTGCTGGGGAAACTGGACAGCTACATGTAAAAGAATAAAATTAGAACACTCCCTAACACCAAACACAAAAATAATCTCAAAATGGACTAAAGACCTAAATGTAAGGTCAGACACTATCAAACTCTTAGAAGAAAACATAGGCAGAACACTGTATGATATAAATGACAACAAGATCCTTTTTGACCCTTCTCCTAGAGGAATGGAAATAAAAACAAAAATAAACAAATGGGACCTAATGGAACTTAAAAGCTTTTGCACAGCAAAGGAACCCATAAACAAGATGAAAAGACAACTCTCAGAAAGGGAGAATATATTTGCAGACGAAGCAACTGACAAAGGATTAATCTCCAAAATACACAAGCAGCTCATGCAGCTCAATATCAAAAAAACAAACAACCCAATCCAAAAATGGGCAGAAGACCTAAATAGACATTTCTCCAAAGGAAGTATACAGATTGCCAGCAAACACATGAAAGGATGCTCAACATCCCTAATCATTTGAGAAATGCAAATCAAAACTACAATGCGGTATCACCTCACACCTCACTCAGAATACCCATCATCAAAAAATCTACAAGCAATAAATTCGGAGAAGGTGTGGAGAAAAGGGAACCCTCTTGCACTGTTGGTGGGAATGTAAATTGATACAGCCACTATGGAGAACAGTATGGAGGTTCCTTAAAAAACTAAAAATAGAAGTACCATACGATCCAGCAATCCCACTCCTGGGCATATACCCTGAGAAAACGATAATTCAAAAAGAGTCATGTACCACAATGTTCATTGCAGCTCTATTTACAATAGCCAGGACATGGAAGCAACCTAAGTGTCCATCGACAGATGAATGGATAAAGAAGATGTGGCACATATATACAATGGAATATTACTCAGCCATAAAAAGAAACGAAATTGAGTTATTTGTAGTGAGGTGGATGGACCTAGAGACTGCCATAAAGAGTGAAGTAAGTCAGAAAGAGAACGATACCGTATGCTAGCACATACATATGGGATCTAAAAAGAAAAAAAATGGTTCTGAAGGACCTATGGGCAGGGCAGGAATAAAGACTCAGATGTAGAGAATGGACTTGAGGACACAGGGAGGGGGAAGGATAAGCTGGGACGAAGTGAGAGAGTGGCATGGACATATATACACTACCAAACGTAAAATAGATAGCTAGTGGGAAGCAGCCACGTAGCACAGGGAGATCAGCTCAGTGCTTTGTGTTCACCTAGAGGGGTGGGATAGGGAGGGTGAGAGGGAGACCCAAGAGGGAGGAGATATGGGGATATATGTATATGTATAGCTGATTCACTTTGTTATAAAGCAGAAACTAACACACTATTGTAAAGCAATTATACTCCAAAAAAGTTGTTAAAAAAATGAAATCATATATGAGACCACCATTGTAGGCAGAAAATGTAGAGCAGTTTCTATTTGTGTTGATTGCAGTAGTGGAGGGGCTGAGCCTGGCTCACTTAGCTGCTTGAGTCTGCTCGCCCCATGCCTGGTTTCCCTATGTAGCATTTGCAAACACCTTTTTACAGTTTCAGAGAAAATTTACATGCTGCTTGGCATCATTTTAGTGTCAACGTATTTAAAAATCAAATTCTAATTTGGAAAATCATTCTATATTTCACATATTTGAGATTCTCTATTAACTAGAATAGAAAACCCACTTTCTGGCCTTGCTAGATAACAGTATATTATCTGAGCAGATTTCAAAAGTAGGTTGAGTAAGTGGCTTCACCTCTGATTACATTTGAAGAGGGTCAAATGGCCCCTGGGCAAAAATATCTCCCTTATAATTTACAGGTCACACCTGAAAGAGAATTTTATAAGGACCCTTGATTTAAGTGGTTAAGTAATTTATCTTATCTAGGCAAGTAATATATTAGCAGGGAATTCAATCCAATTCAATGTGAATGTGTTGGATGTCTATGATGTACAAGGCATTATATTGTGTTTTAGGAATACAAAGATGAATAAAACATCTTTCCCTCAGAAAGCTTATGGTTTGGTAGTGGATTCTGGCAAGTGTACATCTACTTACATGATACAGTTTTTTGTTTATGGTAGGAAGAAATATTTTGTTGGGTGATACTGGTGAACTTTGAGAAGAGGTGTGGATGCTGCTGGGAGAGGTTGAAGGCTACAGTCATATGGAATTCATGGGTAGATTGGTGACTTTGGTATCAGTCAATGAAATGTGTACCAAAAAGATAAGATGAGGAGTGTTATAAACACATTTTGTTTCCTCTAGAAGCTTGAATTTTACATCATAGCGCTGTTGGAGTGTGGCCAGGAGAGACCAGCTGACTGGCTGTCAAGAAACCTAACAAGGTAGAATATACCTTGGTTAATTTACCCCAGTCTAGGATTTAGTTCTTAGCTCTGTAGACTCAGAATCTCTGTGTGATCTCCCAGAACTAATTAAACCCATGGATATTGCCTTAGGTTCACAAAGCTTACAAGAGATGTGTGTTTAAAGCCACAATAGAATGCCAATGATTAATTTGTCATAAAAATATATGATTGTCAAGTCAATTTTCATAGTATACAGAATGAATTCTCTTTCTGTGGGAAAAGTTTCAGAATGTTGTTAGGTAATCATGAGATCAGAATAAGGACAATTATTTTTGTAGTTTAAATATTTAATAGCATCAGACTCTCATGCTTCCATCAGTTAACAAAAGTCCTGTAACTGGTGGCTTATAGGACATTTGGAACTTTGGGTCAAAATTCTGCCTTAGGTCTTGAGTCTCCTAATTACTAGGTTCCACACTATGTTCCCCCTAACGTTATAAATTTCTTGTGCATCTTTCCGGAGATATTCTATGGCTATACCAGCAAATATATATTTATACACATGTATTTCTCCCCTTTTCAGCTAAATGATAGCACGTTGCACACACTATTCTACAATTTGCTTTTTTTATGAAACAATACTATATGTATGTTTAAGACATATTTTCTATGAGTAGCTAAAGTACTGACTTATTCCATTTTTTTATAGCTGCGAAGAATTCTATTGTAGAGAGTGTCATGATTTATTTAACCAGTCCCATATTGATGGGCATTTCATTATTTCAATCTTTTGATATTACAAACAATGTAGCAATGGCATATCTTCAATGTCTTTGTCTCTGCTGGCTTAGCAGTCCCAGTTCGTTTTCTTCTTAAATTTTATGTTCCTCAAGATTTTATCCTCTTCTCACAGTACTCACTGACCCTGGCAAATCATATTCATTTTCATGGCTTTACTTATCGTCTATATGCTGATGCTTCTTACATCTGTATTTTTAATCCATATCTTCCTTTTCATGTCCAGAACTGTATATGAATTGCCTGCTGTACAGTTCATTGGGATGTCCAATGTGAATGTGAAGTTTGATATGTGCTCAAATAGATCTCTTCATATTCACTACCCCTATGCCCCCATCAAATATGTTCTTCCTTAGTATTCCTCCTACCTTGATGACTGACTCCACAATGTCCCTGTTGCCCAAGGTAGAAAGTTGAGAAGAATCATGACTCCTCTTCAACATCTTCATCCAGTCACCAAGTATTGTTTTTCATTTTTTTTGAATGTGTTACATTTAATTTTTTAGTAAGTGTTGAAGCAATGTTGAGAAAGAGTTGAAAGCATTTTCTTCCTACAGTCCTAATTAGAATAGTCAGAATGTTGCTTTTTTTTTCTGATAACAACCAAAACATTTACTCTTAATAGTATACATTGAGAACTGTTGATTTGATTTTATTTTTTAATAGTTTCAAAATTTTTTTTAATTAATTTTTATTGGAGTATGGTTGTCTTACAATGTTGTGTTAGCCTCCACTGCACAACAAAATGAATCAGGCGTATACATAGAGATATCCCCTCCCTTTTGGATTTCCTTTGCATTTAGGTTACCACAGTACATTAGTTAGAGTTCCCTGTGCTATACAGTATGTTCCCATCAGTTGTCTATTTTATACATAGTATCAATAATGTATATGTGTCAATCCCAGTCTCCCAATTCCTCCCACCCCACCCCTTTCCCTCTTGGTATCCATTCATTTATTCTCTACATCTGTGTCTCTATTTCTGCTTTGCAAATAAGATCATCTATACCATTTTTCTAGATTCCACATATATGCGTTATTATACAATATTTG
Source organism: Leucopleurus acutus (assembly GCF_964270905.1). Lineage (NCBI taxonomy): Eukaryota > Metazoa > Chordata > Mammalia > Artiodactyla > Delphinidae > Leucopleurus > Leucopleurus acutus. The sequence goes on along the minus strand of NC_139147.1, from coordinate 88,138,704 downwards.
CTTCTCCTTCTGACTTACTTCACTCTGTATGACACTCTCTAGGTCCATCCACGTCTCTACAAATGACCCAATTTCATTCCTTTTTATGGCTGAGTAATACTCCATTGTATATACATACCACACCTTTATCCATTCCTCTGTTGATGGACATTTAGGTTGCTTCCATGTCCTGGCTATTGTAAATGGTGGTGCTATGAACACTGGAGTGCATGTGTTTTTTTGAATTATGGTTTTCTCTGGGTATATGCCCAGTAGTGGGATTGTTGGATCAATCACCAAGTATTGTTGATTCCAGTTTTTTTTTTTTTTTTTTGGCTGCATTGGGTCTTGGTTGCTGCACGTGGGCTTTCTCTAGTTGTGGCAAGTGGGGGTTACTCTTCGCTGAAGTGCACAAACTTCTCATTGTGGTGGCTTCTCTTGTTGCAGAGCACGGGCTCTAGGTACATGGGTTTCAGTAGTTGCAGCACACAGGCCCTAAAGCATGCGGGGCTTCAGTAGTTGTGGCATGTGGGCTCAGTAGTTGGGGCACATGGGCCTTAACGCATGCAGACTTCAGTAGTTGTGGCACACGGGCTTCAGTAGTTATGGTGCCTGGGCTTAGTAGCTGTGGCACATGGGCTTAGTTGATCCACGGCATGTGGGATCTTCCCGGACCAGGGATCGAACCTGTGTCCCCTGCCTTGGCAGGCAGATTCTTAACCACTGCATCACCAGGGAAGTCCTTGATTCCACTTCTTATATACTCTCTGTGATGTTGTAAGAAATATATATATTTGGTCATTCAGATGACCAAAAGGTATTTCTCATATATATTTGGTCTTCATCCACAGTTCTTGGCTCACAGCGCCCCAAACCCTTGGAAGTTCCTAAGTGTTGAGAGTGATAAATGTATCTTTTGTTATGTGAATGTACTGACTTTTTGAAGCATCTAAGGAGTGGGGTTGGTTGCTGGAAGAACCAGCAGTGATTAGAGGGTTGGGACTTTCAGTCCTACCCCTTGATTTCCAGGGAGGGGAGAGGGGCTGGTGGTCGAACCAATCACCATTGGCCAATGATTTACTCAATCATGACTATGTAATGAAGTCACCATAAAAACTGAAAAGGACAGTTTTTGGTCCTTTTTTCAGAGAGCTTCCACATCACGGAAACAGAATGCTTCTGCATGCCACTCTGCCGGGCCCCAAGCTCCATGAGGACAGACGCTCCATTGTTTGAGACCTTTCCCTATCTATCTCTTCATCTGGCTGTTGATTCCTATCCTTCAATATTCTTATAATAAAACAGGCAATCTAGTTAGTAAACAAGTTTCCTGAGTTCTGTGAGTCATTCTAGCAAATTAATCGAACCCAAGGTCATGGGAACCTCTGATTGATAGTCAGTCAGAAGTACAGGTAACAGCATAGACTTGTGACTGGCATCTTAAGTGGAGGGTGGTCTTGTGGGACTGAGCCCTTTATCTGTGGAATGTGATTCTATCTTTGGGTAAAGAGTATCCAAATTGAGTTGAATTCTCAGACACTCTGCTGGCATCTGAGAATTTCTTGTTGGTGTGGGGAAGCCCACACACACGTTGGTATTTGGTCCGGGGATCCTATTTACTCTCAAATACTGTTTTTGTTCCTACATGTCAGTGGTTCTCAAAGTGTGGTCCCTGGACCAGCAGCTTTAGCATCACTGAGAACTTATTAGAAATGCAAATTCTTGAGATATGCCTCAGGCATACTGAATAAGGAACTCTGAGGCCCATGGGGCCCAGTGTTTTTTTGTTTGTTTGTTTGTTTTTGTTTTATATATATATATATATATATATATTTTAACATCTTTATTGGGGTATAATTTCTTTACAATGGTGTGTTAGTTTCTGCTTTATAACAAAGTGAATCAGTTATACATATACATATGTTCCCATATCTCTTCCCTCTTGCATCTCCCTCCCTCCCACCCTCCCTATCCCACCCCTCCAGGCGGTCACAAAGCACGGAGCCGATATCCCTGTGCCACGCGGCTGCTTCCCACTAGCTATCTACCTTACATTTGTTAGTGTGTATATGTCCATGACTCTCTCTCGCCCTGTCACAGCTCAACCTTCCCCCTCCCCATATCCTCAAGTCCGTTCTCCAGTAGGTCTGTGTCTTTATTCCTGTCTTACCCCTGGGTTCTTCATGACAATTTTTTTTTTCTTCTTAAATTCCATATATATATATATGTTAGCATATGGTATTTGTCTTTTTCTTTGTGACTTACTTCACTCTGTATGGCAGACTCTAGGTCTATCCACCTCATTACAAATAGCTCAATTTCGTTTCTTTTTATGGCTGAGTAATATTCCATCGTATATATGTGCCACATCTTCTTTATCCATTCATCCGATGATGGGCACTTAGGTTGTGTCCATTTCCGGGCTATTGTAAATAGAGCTGCAATGAACATTTTGGTATATGACTCTTTTTGGATTTTGGTTTTCTCAGGGTATATGCCCAGTAGTGGCATTGTTGGGTCATATGGTAGTTCTATTTGTAGTTTTTTAAGGAACCTCCATACTGTTCTCCATAGTGGCTGAACCAATTCACATTCCCACCAGCAGTGCAAGAGTGTTCCCTTTTCTCCACACCCTCTCCAGCATTTATTGTTTCTAGATTTTTTGATGATGGCCATTCTGACTGGTGTGAGATGATATCTCATTGTAGTTTTGGTTTGCATTTCTCTAATGATTAATGATGTTGAGCATTCTTTCATGTGTTTGTTGGCAGTCTGTATATCTTCTTTGGAGAAATGTCTATTTAGGTCTTCTGCCCATTTTTGGATTGGGTTGTTTGTTTTTTTGTTATTGAGCTGCATGAGCTGCTTGTAAATTCTGGAGATTAATCCTTTGTCAGTGCTTCATTTGTAAATATTTTCTCCCATTCTGAGGGTTGTCTTTTGGTCTTGTTTATGGTTTCCTTTGCTGTGCAAAAGCTTTGAAGTTTCATTAGGTCCCATTTGTTTATTTTTGTTTTTATTTCCATTTCTCTAGGAGGTGGGTCAGAAAGGATCTTGCTGTGATTTATGTCATAGAGTGTTCTGCCTATGTTTTCCTCTAAGAGTTTGATAGTTTCTGGCCTTACATTTAGGTATTTAATCCATTTTGAGCTTATTTTTGTGTATGGTGTTAGGGAGTGATCTAATCTCATACTTTTACATGTATGTGTCCAGTTTTCCCAGCACCACTTATTGAAGAGGCTGTCCTTTCTCCACTGTACATTCCTGCCACCTTTATCAAAGATAAGGTGACCATATGTGCGTGGGTTTATCTCTGGGCTTTCTATCCTGTTCCATTTAACTGTCTTTCTGTTTTTGTTCCAGTACCATACTGTCTTGATTACTTTAGCTTTGTAGTATAGTCTGAAGTCAGGGAGCCTGATTCCTCCAGCTCCGTTTTTCTTTCTCAAGATTGCTTTGGCTACTTGGGGTCTTTTGTGTTTCCATACAAATTGTGCAATTTTTTGTTCTAGTTCTGTGAAAAATGCCCTTGGTAATTTCATAGGGATTACATTGAATCTGTAGATTGCTTTGGGTAGTATAGTCATTTTCACAATGTTGATTCTTCCAATCCAAGAACATGGTATATCTCTCCATCTGTTTGTATCATCTTCAATTTCTTTCATCAGTGTCTTATAGTTTTCTGCATACAGGTTTTTTGTCTCCTTAGGTAAGTTTATTCCTAGGTATTTTATTCTTTTTGTTGCAGTGGTAAATGGGAGTGTTTCCTTAATTTCTCTTTCAGATTTTTCGTTTTTTGTGTATAGGAATGCAAGAGATTTCTGTGCATTAATTTTGTATCCTGCTACTTTACCACATTCACTGATTAGCTCTAGCAGCCTTCTGGTAGCATCTTTAGGGTTCTTTATGTATAGTATCATGTCATCTGCAAAGAGTGACAGTTTTACTTTTTCTTTTCCGATTTGGATTCCTTTTCTTTGTTTTTCTTCTCTGATTGCTGTGGGTAAAACTTCCAAAACTATGTTGAATAATAGTGGTGAGAGTGGGCAACCTTGTCTTGTTCCTGATCTTACTGGAAATGCTTTTAGTTTTTCACCATTGAGAATGATGTTGGCTGTGGGTTTGTCACATATGGACTTTATTATGTTGAGGTAGTTCCCTCTGTGCCTATTTTCTGGAGAGCTTTTATCATAAATGGGTTTTGAATTTTTTCAAAAGCTTTCTCTGCATCTATTTAGATGATCATATGGTTTTTCTCCTTCATTCGTTCATATGGTTTATCACATTGATTGATTTGCGTATATCGAAGAATCCTTGCATTCCTGGGATAAATCCCACTTGATCATGGTGTACGATCCTTTTAATGTGCTGTTAGATTCTGTTTGCTAGTATTTTGTTGAGGATTTTTGCATCTATGTTCCTGATTGATACTGGCCTGTAGTTTTCCTTCGTGACATCTTTGTCTGGTTTTGGTATCAGGGTGATGGTGACCTCGTAGAATGAGTTTGGGAGTGTTCCTTTCTGCTATATTTTGGAAGAGTTAGAGAAGTATAGGTGTTACCTCTTCTCTAAAGGTTTGATAGAATTCACTTGTCAAGTTAACAGGTCCTGGGCTTTTGTATGTTGGAAGATTTGTAATCAGAGTCTCAATTTCAGTGCTTGTGATTGGTCTCTTAATATTTTCTATTTCTTCCTGGTTCAGTCTCAGAAGGTTGTGCTTTTCTAAGAATTTGTCCATTTCTTCCAGGTTGTCCATTTTTTTGGCATAGAGTTGCTGGTAGTAGTCTCTTAGGATGCTTTGTATTTCTGTGGTGTCTGTTGTAACCTTTCCTTTTTCATTTCTAATTTTATTGATTTGAGTCCTCTCCCTCTTTTTCTTGATGAGTCTGGCTAATGGTTTATTAATTTTGTTTATCTTCTTTAAGAACCAGCTTTTAGTTTTATTGATCTTTGTTGTCATTTCCTTCATTTCTTTTTCATTTATTTCTGATTTGATTTTCATGATTTTTTTTCCTTCTGCTAACTTTGGGGGTTTTTTTGTTCTTCTGTCTCTAATTGCTTTAGGTTAGGTTGTTTATTTGGGATGTTTCCTGTTTCTTGAGGTGGGATTGTATTGCTATAAACTTCCCTCTTAGAACTGCTTTTCCTGCATCCCATAGGTTTTTGTTCGTCATGTTTTTATTGTCATTTGTTTCTAAGTATTTTTAATTTCCTCTTTGATTTCTTCAGTAATTCTTGGTTTTTAAGTACTGTAATGTTTAGCCTCCATGTGTTTGTATGTTGTACAGATTTTTTCCTGTAATTGATATCTAGTCTCATAGTGTTGTGGTGGGCAAAGATACTTGATAAAATTTCAATATTCTTAAATTTACCAAGGCTTGATTTATTACCCAAGATATGGTCTATCCTGGAGAATATTCCATGAGCACTAGAGAAGAAAGTGTATTCTGTTGTTTTTGTATGGAATGTCCTATAAATATCAATTAAGTCCATCTTGTTTGATGTATCATTTAAAACTTGTGTTTCCTTATTTATTTTCATTTTGGATGATCTGTCCATTGGTGGAAGTGGAGTGTTAAAGTCCCCTACTATGATTGTGTTACTGTCAATATCCCCTTTTATGGCTCTTAGCATTTGCCTTATGTATTGAGGTGCTCCTATTTTGGGTGCATAAATATTTACAATTGTTATATCTTCTTGTAGGATTGACCCCTTGATCATTATGTAGTGTCCTTCTTTGTCTCTTGTAATAGTCTTTATTTTAAAATCTATTTTGTCTGATATGAGAATTGCTACTCCAGCTTTCTTTTGATTTCCATTTGCATGGAATATCTTTTCCTATCCCCTCACTCTCCGTCTGTATGTGTCCCTAGGTCTGAAGTGGTTCTCTTGTAGACAGCATATATATGGGTCTTATTTTTGTATCCATTCATCCAGTCTATGTCTTTTGGTGGGAACATTTAATCCATTTACATTTATGGTAGTTATCCATATGTATGTTCCTATTACCATTTCCTTAATTGTTTTGGATTTGTTATTATAGGTCTTTTCCTTGTCTTGTGTTTCCTGCCTAGAGAAGTTCCTTTAGCATTTGTCGTAAAGCTGGTTTGGTGGTGCTGAATTCTCTTAACTTTTGCTTGTCTGTAAAGTTTTTAATTTCTCCATCAAATCTAAATGAGATCCTTGCTGGGTAGAGCAATCTTGGTTGTAGTTTTTCACTTTCATCACTTTTAATATGTCCTGCTACTCCCTTCTGGCTTGCAGAGTTTCTGCTGAAAGATCAGCTGTTAACCTTATGGGGATTCCCTTATATGTTATTTGTTGCCTTCCCCTTGCTGCTTTTAATATTTTTTCTTTGTATTGAATTTTTGATAGTTTGATTAATATGTGTCTTGGCGTGTTTCTCCTTGGATTTATCCTGTATGGGACTCTCTGCACTTCTTGGACTTGATTGACGATTTCCTTTCCCATATTAGGGAAATTTTCAAGTATAATCTCTTCAAATATTTTCTCAGTTTCTTTCTTTTTCTATTCTTCTAATGGGACCCCTATAATTCAAATGTTGCTGCATTTAATGTTGTCCCAGACAGTCTCTTAGACTGTCCTCAATTCTTTTCATTCTTTTTTCTTTATTCTGCTCTGCGGTAGTTATTTCCACTATTTTATCTTCCAGGTCACTTCTCCATTCTTCTGCATCAGGTATTCTGCTATTGATTCCTTCTAGTGAATTTTAAATTTCATTTATTGTGTTGTTCATCATTGTTTTTTTGCTCTTTAGTTCTTCTAGGTCCTTGTTAAAACGTTTCTTGTATTTTCTCCATTCTGTTTCCATGATTTTGGATCATCTTTACTATCATTGCTCTGAATTCTTTTTCAGGTAGACTGCCTATTTCCTCTTCATATGTTTGGTCTGGTGGGTTTTTACCTTGCTCCTTCATCTGCTGTGTATTTCTCTGTCTTCTCATTTTGCTTAACTTACTGTGTCTGGCGTCTGCTTTTTGCAGGCTGCAGGTGTGTCATTCCCGTTGTTTTGGTGTCTACTCCCTGTGGGTAGGGTTGGTTCAGTGGGTTGTGTAGGCTTCCTGATGGAGGGGACTGGTTCCTGTGTTCTGGTGAATGAGGCTGTATCTTGTCTTTCTTTTGTGTAGAGCCACGTCTGGCGGTGTGTTTTGGGGTGTCTGTGACCTTATTATGATTTTAGGCAGCCTCTCTGCTAGTGGGTGGGGTTGTATTCCTGTCTTGCTAGTTGTTTGGCATAGGTTGTCTGGCAGTGTAGCTTGTTGGTCATTGAGTGGAGCTGGGTCTTAGTGTTAAGTTAGAGATCTCTGAAAGAGCTTTCACCATTTGCTATTATGTGGAGCTGGGAGGTCTCTGATGGACCAATGTCCTGAATTTGGCTCTCCCACCTCAGAGGCTCAGGCCTGACACCCGGCCAGAGCACCTAGACCCTACAGCCACACAGCTCAAAAAAAAAGGGAGAAAAAAAAAGAGAAAGAATAAAATAAAATAAAGTTATTAAAATAAATTTTTTTAATTGTTAAAAATAAAAAAGTAATTAAAAAGAAAGAAAGAAGAGAGCAACCAAACCATGAAACAAATCCACCAATGATAACAAGTCCTAAAAACTATACTAAAAACAAAAACAAAAACATGAACAGACAGAACCCTAGGACAAATGGTAAAAGCAAAGCTATACAGACAAAATCACACAAAGAAGCATACACATACACAGTCACAAAAAGAGAAAAAGGAAAAATATATATATATGTAACAGAAAAAGGAAGAAAGCAACCAAATCAGTAAACAAATCTATCAATGATAATAAGCTCTAAATACTAAGCTAAGATAAACATAAAACCAGAAACAAATTAGGTGCAGAAAGCAAACCCCAACTCTACAGTTGCTCCCAAAGTCCACCGCCTCAATTTTGGGATGATTCGTTGTCTATTCAGGTATTCCACCGATGCACGGTACATCAAGTTGACTGTGAAGATTTAATCCGCTGCTCCTGAGGCTGCTAGGAGAAATTTCCCTTTCTCTTCTTTGTTCACACAGCTCCTGGGGTTCAGTTTGGATTTGGCCCTGCCTCTGCATGTAGGTCACCTGAGGGCATCTGTTCCTGCTCAGACAGGACAGGCTTAAAGGAGCAGCTGATTAGGGAGCTCTGGCTCACTCAGGCCAAGAGGAGGGAGGCGTACAGAGTGCGGGGAGAGCCTGCGGCGGCAGAGGCCAGCATGACATTGCACCAGCCTGAGGTGTGCCGTGCATTCTCCCGGGGGAGTTGTCCCTGGATCACGGGACCCTGGCAGTGGCTGGCTGCACAGCCTCCTGGGAGGGGAGGTGTGGATAGTGACCTGTGCTTGCACACAGGCTTCTTGGTGGCTGTAGCAGCAGCCTTAGCGTTTCATGCCCGTCTCTGGTGTCCACACGGATAGCCATAGCCCGTGCCCCTCTCTGGAGCTGGTTTAGGTGGTGTTCTGAATCCCCTCTCCTCACGCTCCAGGAAACAATTGTCTTTTGCCTCTTAGGCAGTTCCAGGCATTTTTTCTCATTTCATTTTTAAAAGGTTTCCACTAATTTTCTTGGTTTGAAAGCCCATTTGTTTGAAACAAGACAGTGATCTCACAGTTCCTCAGATCATTATTATTATCTTAAATTTTTCTGCAATGTATCTGCACAGAAGTATCAGGTAATGGAGCAATGGAGTAATTAGCATGTTAGATAACAGAATGTTTGTTGAAATTCATTGCGTACAATGTGATTCTTTTATAGCAGTTAAAAATCCCACTTCCTTTTACCTCCTTTCATAGTGGTAACTATATATCCCGGGTCATTTCTGTTAATCTCCTGTCTTCTAACTAACATCAGTGTATAAATAGTGTTCACAGTACTCTGTAGAACACAGACCCTAGAAACTTTCCAGCCACAGTCTAAATTCTATGAAAGGTAATCCCACAGCAAAAAGTCTCAGAGCAGAGTACCTTCTTCTGTTATGTATTCAAAGCCACTTCTCTTTTGCCAGGAAATAGCCCCCATATGGAAACTCCAGATCTATAACTATTGAAGAATATACATTTTTATCTTATTCAGGAAGATCTTCTAACTCCAGAGAACTAACTGCAAACCTTAAGATGTAAAAGACTGCTTTTTTATGTATGAAAAGAAGTCCAACCACTTCTCACTGGAGATGAAGAAAATGTCGGCACACTAACGCAGAAAATGAAACAGGAGCCATCACTTGGGAAGAGATGACAGTGAAGTGTGGAAGGAGGCAGAGGAGATTTAAGAAATCAGATTAGCTGTGTCTTAATTACCAAGATTCCAAAATTAATCTAGACACATATTTCTGAACTCATCCTCAGTGGGATTTTATCTCTGCTCCCCTTTATTTTAACTCAATTGGGGCATTATTGTCAGAACACAGCAGTCTCATGTGATGAACTACATTTTAACTAAGTCATTATATGCTGTGGGAGAAGATTTTCTATTCTGCTTTAGTCACATTCAAATAAGTGCCAGTATTATTTAATACACTGTAAATATTTCAAATCAAAACCTTACCCAAGGGCTTCCCTGGTGGCACAGTTATTAAGAATCCACCTGCCAATGCAGGGGACACGGATTCGACCTCTGGTCTGGGAAGATCCCACATGCCACGGAGCAGCTAAGCCCGTGCACCACAACTACTGAGCCTGTGCCCTAGAGCCCTCGAGCAGCAACTACTGAGCCCAAGTGCTGCAACTACTGAAGGCTGTGCGCCTAGAGCCATGCTCTGCAACAAGAGAAGTCACCACAATGAGAAGCCCGTGCACCACAATGAAGAGTAGCCCCAGCTCACTGAAACTAGAGAGAGCCCGTGCACAGCAACGAAGACCCAACGTAGCCAAAAAAAATTATTAATTAATTTTAAAACAACAACAAAATATAAAACTTACCCAAATAATCCTTACACAGCTGGGAAGGGAGCACCATCACTGAGCCATGCTGAGTATATATCAAATACCTTGATAGAGTAATAATGGCCTATTAATCAGAGCACAGGTTAAATGGGCCCACCATCTGCTCTACATCAATATTCTGATAAACTATTTAAAGAAAGAGCAATGTCACTACCATCCTATACCAACCCGCGCTTTCAGAATGAAAGACACTGGGTCAATTATCAAGTATTTCCACATAGTAGTAACAGTCATGGATTTGCACAACTTGAATCTAAACCTAAGTACTAAAATAAATCACGGGCTCCCGGCATTAAAATATTCAGTCCTGTTTTTTAAAAAATTAAATCTTTGAATATTTTTTCAGATTCCTCAGTACACATGTCATAGCAAAAATTCCACTGTGCTGGCATTGACTTATAGTCACATTTAATGATTGAGTGCCCACTACGTACAAGACTCTGGGTCTCAACAGTGATCAAGAGAAACACCATCTCAGCCATCATATTACTTATGGTGTAAGTTCTGGTTTCTAGTCTCAAATCTACAACTCAGCTTGAAGGTAGTGACATGATCTTGGACAAGTCACTTAATCTATCAGCCTCTTTTTTCTCATCTGTAAAATACAGAAGTTGGACCAGATCCTTACGAGCACTAAAATACTACGGGTATTCATACTGCTGCCGCTGCTGGGTCTGCATCACAGGAAGCAGACTGAAGTATTCATTTTCCAAACGTCAACTGGACAGTGTGAAGTTTACTGACTTGTGTCTTACCATGAACATACAGGTCAACTATGTCCAGTTTTAATCTTTAAAGCTTCACCTCAGATAAGACTTTTGGGTCCTTGAATGCTATTGGGAAAAGACATCATACTTAACACACACAGTATTAACATTTAAGAACTTTCTTTTATGAGTTGAGAAGCAATAACAGAGGAAACTAATAATTTATAATTGTGAAGGATTAATTCATGTCTTCAGCTGTGAACATGGACACACAGTGCCCCTTCATCCATATAAATGATTCCATCTGGATATCTGTGCTGCTACTAAATTCATCAAAAGGTCAAATGAGTTTAAACTTTCAAAAGAAGGATATAGATTTACTCCCTGTATACCTCCTTGATGTTTTAATTATTATTTATACTTATTCATCGTCGTGTATTTAGTGGGACTGAGAATTCAGAATTAGGAGCTATGATCTGAAATCTAAAGTTTCTGGGTCTGCTTAAAAGTCATAGAATCCCAAATCTGGAGGAAATTCAAGTCTAACTCCCTCACTTTAAAGGTTATATACATATATATACACACATACACATACATATATACCCCAGAGAATTACCTGATTTTCCCAATATCCTATAGCTAGCAAGTGACATTGAGGACATGAACCCAGACCTTTTAGCTCTTTCCATTAAGGGAAACTAATCCCTCAATATACACAAATGACAAGACCATATCCAAAATTCTTTCTAGTCTAAATTTCTAGGCTCCCTGGAGATGGTTAAAATCTAGATGGTTCGTATGCTACTGAACACAATTAGGCCTTCCATTTTCTGAGTGGAACTGAGAGCAGCACTCTGTCAATCTGAGCTCTTAGTTGCAAGTGACAAAAGACTTCAGCTGATTTAAGAAGGACAAAAAAAAAAAATTAAGGCTTTCTGGGTAGTTTCTAGAATCACCAGAATATATGGGAAAAAGGGGGTAGGAAAATAGAAACAAGGGGAGTTTGACAGCAGCCAAGACCAAAACAAAAATGAGGTCCTGGACCAGACTGGTGGCGACAACACCACAGCAGTCCCCACACTCTAGACCCTGCATGCTGCTGCCATCACCCTAGACTGGATTCTCTACTGGCCTTGGTTATTTGCTGCAAGATCCAAAGAACAGTCAAGGTGAAGCCCGGCACCTAAGCCCTAGCTACATGGCAGGTTGAAGAACACGCATCTGGCCTTTTCAGCTTCTAGCATGGAAGGCAAGCTTTGCCACAGGAATTCCCCAAATATAGGAAGGGGTCAGATCCAGAGAAGCTAACCAGCTAGCTAGACAAACAGACTGATGGACATAAATAAACCCTTGTTCACAACAAGTAATATAGTTGAGAAACTTAAAGAAATACATCCATGTCTACAAAAATTAAGCCCCTCTAAGGGTGACTGAAACTGATCACTATGCAATATTCCAACTAACCTCAAGAATTTCATAATAGTGTAGAAGCCAACTTTAGCATGGTACATATAATATATATAGGAAGATCCACATCATAACATTTATGCTATTATCTTTGGGTGGTGGGAAATGAGTCATTTTGACAAATTTACTCTCAGCTAGAGCTTCTAAATTTTTCTGCCACTTATATACACTTATATGTATTACATATGTAATAATTTCTTACCAAAATAATAATGAAGGGAAGAGCTTTCTAATTCTACTGGTAATTTTACATGATTCCAGAGATTTTAACAATATATGATGCTTTCTAAGAGAGCACATATAGCATTTTATGACATTCACCAAAAAAAAAAAACCCTTTTAAATGTTAATTTTATTTTTGCAGTTGTTTTAGAAACTTAAAGATTCACATTTTTCTGTAAATAATTTCCTTAAAGACTGGAATCTTTTAAATTACTTTTAAAAGGAGGGGGCACAGTTCTGGTTAAGAGGGAGTTTAGCCTGTCAAAACACCCTGTATTTTTTTCTCTTTACCAATTCATACATTTCCTTTCCTGACAAGCTTTATTACCCTCAGTTGCAGTTGCCTATAACTCTCTACTGCTCTTGCTCCTGGAGGGTTAATTTATAACATTTGGATTTCTTGGCACTCTTTCTTTCTTTTCCCCAAATACCCAAGCCCTCTACCCCTTAATTTTGCTAGTTAATTCTGTGCCCAGTCACTATTTATAGCTGGAAATAATCCCAGATTCGGACAGCTGGTCTTGTTTGGAGATCTATAATCTCATTTAGTTTTACCACATATGACTCTAGGCCACAAACACATTAGGGCATGTGTGTGAACTAAGAAGTTTAATAAACATGAAGCATATGTGCACAAACACAGATCCTATATCGTAAAGTTGCATACCATACTTTAAGGGAGAATGGACTGATAGCACAGCTAAGAGTATCTTTGGCACCGTTTTATGCAGGGGCAAAGTTTCCCCTCCAGGCCAGTAGGCTCCTAGCATCCTGTGAGCAGACCATGGTGTTTCCTATTGTTTCTTTCACCTGGAGCATCCTCCCTGAACCTCTCCACCAGCCTAAGGCCTACACATTGCTCAAAGATCAGTTCAAATTCTGCCTTTTTCCTGAGGGATATACAAATGTGTAGCTAAAAATGAAAAAGGGGAATACAAACCTTGAAGACAGACATAAATAATAATCATAGGTACCACTGCTACCAAGTACCAGATTTACTTTTCACATCACACCACCCTTATAAGCATGGAATGATTATAATTGTCATGTTACAGACAATGTAACCATTCTGTGACCTTAGAGAACTTTCAGTCTGATGGAATCAAATTTGTACAAATTCACACAAAGGGCTAAGGGAGAATTTGCCCAGAGAATAAGAGTTTATTATAGCCTGGATTTGGGGGGAAACTCCTGCAAGGAAGCCCATTTTACAGACAAGGAAACAGGTTCACAGAGGTTAAATGTTCATGATCACAACTAATAATTGGTGGAGCCAGAAAGCAGACACAGCAGGTCTGTCTGAGCCCAACATTCCCCCTCTTTCCACTATGGGAAGTTAACATATTCATTGTACATTCCCAACACTAAGTATATCAGTTACCTAGGGCTGCTGTATCAAATTACCACAAACTTGGTGGCTTATAACAATGGGAGTTTATTCTCTTATAGTTCTGGAGACCAGATACCTAAAATCAAGATGTCAGAAGGATTGGTTCCTTAGAGGGAGAATTTATTCCATGCTTCTCTCCTAGATTGTGGAAGGTACAGGCAATTCTTGGTGCTCCTTGACTTGTAGGTGCATCATTCCTCTCTCTGCTTCCATCTTAACATGGCCTTCTCCATGTTTCTATCTTAAATCCCCCCTCCCTTCTCTTAAAAGGAAACTAGTCATTGATTAAGGACCCATGTTACATCCAGGATTATCTCATCTCAAGAACCTTAACTTAAATACATCTGCAAAGACCCTATTTCCAAATATCACATTTTGTGACCTTTCCTAAGGTCACATTGACAGGTACCTGGGGTTAGAACTTGGACTTATCCTTTGCAGGAGACATTATTCAGCTCACTACACAAAGCACATTGTTTACAAGCCTGTTCTAGCTTTTACTTCTCAGCTGCAGGCCTCAAGTTCATCCAGGGGTTTGTGAAGAATTCTGGAGCATGTGCAAAGCCTTGGGCATGTAGGCCATCTTCCAGACCACCAAGAATAAGTGGGAGTTTACCAAGACCCACTGTGAACTGCCTCATTCCCTTTATCTCCCTAGTAATTTTCTCACTAGTCTGTTGGTTTCTTGTTTATTCCAACTAGGAGCACAACATCAGGCTAGCTGCATCATTAACCTTCCCTGTTTATTTGCCATTTCTGACAATAATTGAGGGCATGGGGTTTCCCACTCTCCTCTCCAAATCAAGTCAGGCCCCTCTAGTGGCTAACCTGCTCTTTTTCATGGTTTGCTCCACCCTGACCAAACTATCACATGCTAGAACTGTGGGAGGTGGAATGGAAGCAGCCCAGGTTAATACAGCACAGACTCATTGCTTGTACCCGAGGTTCAGCAGTTGTTGTAAAATAAATACTTATCAAATTGTTGTATGCCCTAAGTCAATTTACAGATCTCTGAAATGGTTGTTTTTGGTAGTGTTATCCAGTTTTATCATTGCTTTCTGAGAAGAGGATTTGCTATGCTCCTTACTCTACTGCTCTAATCTCTCAATATTAACTAAAAATAGAGCCATTGGGCTTCCCTCTTGGGGCACTGATTAAGAATCCAGCTGCCAGTGCAGGGGACACGGGTTTGAGCCCTGGTCCAGGAAGATCCCACATGCCTCAGAGCAACTAAGCCTGTGCACCACAGCTACTGAAGCCCGCGTACCTAGAGCCCATGCTCCGCAACAAGAGAAGCCACCGCAATGAGAAGCCCACGCACAACAGCGAAGAGTAGCCCCTGCTCGTCACAACTACAGAAAGCCCATGCGTAGCAATGAAGAACCAACGCAGCCATAAATAAATAAATAGATAGATAGATAAATAAATACATATTAATTAACTTAAAAAAAATAGAGCCATTGCCACATTGCAACTGTACTCTCAGTAGTGAAAGGAGAGAGGCAGAGAAGTCTCCAGAAATGCTCTCTTTGCACAGTTGGGATGGGACTAGACGGAGTGGGAACAGACAATAGTTTCTTTTTCCCTTCAAGCATATTTATTGTCTACATATCTCAATATCTCAATAGTAAAAGAAAAGAGTATTATTGCCTAAGCCTATATTTTATAGATGAAAGGAAGAGTTCAAGATCTAGATAAAATAATCCATCCATCAAGATGCAAATTGCTACAGCAATTGCAGGTTACTCTGTATACATAGTCAAAAAATTCTCACCTATTGTCATTGTCCAGGGACCATACTGATGCATTTTAAATATTTATGAAGGTTTGTTTTAGTTTTATAAATCTATAAACCTCTTTTTATGAAGTTTCCATAGCTCTTCTTTCTGACTAGGAAGCCAAATCATTGAAAACCACTCCTATTTATAATATAGTCCAGTTAAAAGGTGATAAATGCAATCGTTCATTATTGACTTTGGGGCTATTAAGGTACAAAGTAACTGGATCTATTTTTCCATCTATTCTTTCACCTGCACGTGCCCATAAACATAACTGCAAGATAGTCTTTATTTCAGAGGCTACAAACTAGTAAACTCTGGCTGAAACAGAGGTTTTATTTAGCTCTCATAATACATTTTAAAATATTGAGCTAATAATTAAAAATCCTCATATTTCACATAAAAAATGAGCACCTGCTTTTATTTTGAAAAAAGGGCAAGCAGTCTCCAATATGTTGCAACCTCCACCTGTCCCGGTAGTTTCCCTGACATCGAGAACCAAAGTCAGCTGCCATCAATCACTTCACTTGCGTTATTTTTCTTTTTATGGTAGAGAAATATTTTTTGTAAAAATGTCTTTATTAAAAATGGGAAGACACAGGGCTTCCCTGGTGGCGCAGTGGTTGAGAGTCCGCCTGCCGATGCAGGGGACACGAGTTCGTGCCATGGTCTGGGAAGATCCCATATGCCGCGGAGCGGCTGGGCCCGTGAGCCATGGCCGCTGAGCCTGCGCATCCGGAGCCTGTGCTCCGCAACGGGAGAGGCCACAACAGTGAGAGGCCCGCGTACCGGAAAAAAAAAAAAAAAAATGGGAAGACAAAATAGAAACTAAGAGGGCTATTTGATTATCCTTCACTCAGTTCTCTTCACTTAATGCCCTTTGTCTAACCCCTATAGGCATTTGAATTTGTGATCTTCCCTTTTTGTTCCTAGATTAAAACCAAATGATCTCTTGAAATAAAAATAATTCAAGATTGTGGGGTTCTTGCTTATCAGGTTGGCCTACGCCAGAAGGTAGTCCAGAAGCTGTCCAAAAATCAATTGATTGCATAGTATAGTGGTTACATGCCTAGATCCTAGAGCCAGATTATTTGAGTGCAAATCCTGACTTTGCCACTATAGATTTTGTGACCTTGGGCAAATTACTTAAAGTCTCTGAGTTCAGTTGTCCTGCCTGTAAAATGGGGAAAATAATAGCATCCACCTTGTAAGGTCATTTGAGGGTGAAATTAAGTGCTCAGAACTGTGCCTTGTAAGTGGTAAATGCTATATACATCTTTGCTATTATTCTTATAGAAAAGCAACCACCCCTATAAGCACTCCCACATTGTCGAGTGTCAGTGGAAACAATCATGCTTTGTAAAACTAATCTATCCCCAGGACACATATAAACATTTTAATGAAATTATGTCTACACAATTAAAATTGGTTAGAGAACAAAGCAATTATCTAATAAATTGAACTAATGTAGACAGTTAATTTGCCTGGATAATTAATTCAGGTCTTAATTTTTTTTAACCTTTCAAAGCAACTAGTAGAGCTTGGATCCTGAAATGTCTAAATATCTACATCAAATCTCCAAATTACTCACTTTGCTTACATATTCCTAGTTGGTTATTTTTTTAAGTAACTTGTTTAAAAATAATAACAATTATGTCTTCAACAAAAAGTTGAAGTTCTACAAATATTAATGTCTCATCTAAGTACAATTCCCTTGAGCTCCCTACTCTACCTCTGAATTTTTCCTTTCTGAAAGGAGGTGCTTACAACTCAACTTCCTTCCCATTGTCCTCAGAACCACTGCTTGGACGGTTAGAGATTTATGGTAATCTGAGGCAAGGAAAGGAAAGAAAGTAAAAATGTACCTAATTCAAAGGAATGCACAAAGCATCATATAATTTAACAAAAATAGATCAAAGGCAGCTGTTAGATTCCAATACATGCATTCCATTAATGCAGTAAGGGGAAAATATAAGGGCATGAATACCACTGAATAACACAGAGTGAGTCTTAATTATCTGTCCTGGAAACAACCTATTCGCTTAAACATTGCCCAGCAATACAGGGAGATCCCTGCACTTCAGCCCTAACTAGAGCCCTAACTATGAAATCTGTAGTCCCAGGAAGGACCCATCCTAGGCCATTCTGGTTTCCAAAGGCTCTACTTTCAACTTCAGAATAATTTATGATGTCCACTGGAGACTCCCAGGGCAAAACTAGACATTATGTTGGTGGATTTGATCAACCAAATCAAAATAGCTACATCAAAATGTAAAAGATTTTTTTAAATTACCAATTAATGTGTGCTACAAACATTCCTCATCTTTACCCCAATCCTGGAGCTCAGGGATAGAGTGTCAGCTTCAGGAATGATACGTCTCACATGACAAGGAATTTTTTTTTCTTGCAAGTTTAATGGTTCTCAGAAAATGACCAACTTGGGTGTTCTAGACGCTCTCATAGAAATAGAGAGGACACTACCAAGGGCCAGTTTCAAGTTTCAAATGGGGCCACTGATGAAGATGTTAATAAAGCAGTGAATACCAGGTTCTGACCATACAATAAGTATTTTAAAAGTCCAGGGGTCAAATCTGGAGCTAACTTTTCCTACTCCATCTGTCCAACAGCTCCTCCCTGCTTTCAAACTCACTTTGCCCTCACTAAATTAATTATTTCATAAAACTGAATTAAGCACTACCAGGTGAAACAATTTGGACTCCTGGAAAAGAGACAAAATATATTTTTCTGCAAAGTGTTCACCTAGAGAATCAAACTACCCACGACACTATAAAACACAGACAAACAATATATATGCATGAGCAGAGCAATTTAAGGGTCCCATGTATTTTTGGATCAATGCAAGCTTTGGACCAAGCAAGACTGAGGGAAAAGAACAGTGAACTAAAAGGTAAAAGAATGGGCTGTAATCCTGAATGCTTACACAACACGCACTGCCTGTGTAACCCTGCATAGAACATTGTTCCTCTCTGACACCAGTGAGTGAAGTGACAAGATTAGATAGAAAAGTTCCCTTTTAAGGAAATTAATTTTACAATTTTCTATGAAAGTAACTTCTCATGTGTTTTCTAATTATTTTCTTTTCTGAGATGTTTTTATATTCTCACTTTTTGCCTTGTTTTACATTACATTTCATTATTTTGTTGTTCTGTTAGCTTGATAATTTATACTTTCCAAAAGTAGCCTTTTAGTGAATGCCTTAGATTCTACACATACCTCTGACTTTTTAAAAAAAATTATAGATGATCTGAAGTTTTCTTTCATATTGAAGTACCCCAGCAAGTGTGCTGCTAAAAATAATTTTCAATTTTTCCAAAAGACATTACTATTTTCAAATAATATTTATAAATGATATATAGAAGTGTTTAAAGTTTGTTTCTTTAGATATCCAATTGTTGCAGTACCATCTTTGAAATCACTTTTATTTCTCTATTAAAGTACCTTGGCACATTTGTTGAAAATAAATTGAACATGTATGCATGAAAAAAAAAAAGAAAAAACAAGAAAAGTTCCCTTTCGGCTCTGACTAGAACTTAATACGAAGAATACCAAAGACCTTCAAAAGGCTTGTTGCTGTATTCCATAATGGTATGGTTTAAATTATTAGGAAAATCCTGAGCTTTTCAGTTCAGTGGTGTTTCTTATAACAGGCTTTGTCCAGGATATCATAAACTGAGCCTTTAAATACACACAGAACGTAGAGTAAAGAACCAATTAGTATAAAGTAGAATTAAACATGGAAACTTCCTAGGGGCATAATCTGTGAAAGAAAGTAGACAGTATGTTTAAAACTACAAATCTCCCCCAGAATAAAAATACACAGACACGCATTTTGCATACAATTTTAGAAGACTCACTGACCCTTAGAAAGTTTTGAGAAAAACTGGAATCTGAACATGAGAAATTAAGGGGACAGAGGAGGGTGACCTAATGAGGGCTACCTAGCCAGTGTGGGAGAAGGGTATTATGTGATACTTTGCTTAAAGTCTAAATGCATTGTATTTGACAGCTACTTTATAATATAAAAAGCTTATTATGACTAGTCTTCAGCTAGAAGGCAAATACGGCATTTTTAGTCACATTCCAGCTTTTGAAAACATTAACATAATATTTTCATTCATTCATCCCAAAAAGGAAACGCTGTTCATTTTCATTCGAAGACCAGTTTCCTTTTCATTCTTAAAAAAAAATAAATAAATCTGACAAAAGGCATGATGAGGTGCCCTCTTCTGTTTCTAAACAGTTAATGCAGGGTTATTGAATCCAAGCAATTTTTCGAGGATTTCATATTAAACTGTGAACACAGCAGGATTTTAAAATCCTACTCTATTGACCTCCAGCAATTGGAATATCTCCTTATGCAGCAGAAGTTCCCCTCTGCCAATTAAAGAGTCCTCATTCCTCTCTCTGTGTAATAGTATACCCTGTTCCTGGCTGAGAAGAAAATAAAATTAACCTTGGGCTGGAGGCCGTGTGCCTGATTTCCCTGGGCGAGTGAATGAGCTCACCAAATGTATAAATAATGTGCCCAAGTCCCCTTGTTGCTCAGTTTTTTTATATTCACTGCCCACAGCCTTGAGCACAATTCCAAACTGTTAATGTGTTAAATATTTTCATCAGGGCTTGATTCCAGTTGCTGAAAAACCAATAAGATAACAGTAAACCCAGAAGGGCAGCCCAAACTTCCTGTTCTTTGTTGGCAGAGTTTTGCTGTGCAACTTGCAAAGTTTGACAAATTATGCAAAGAACCAAATGTAAAAGGAGAGTTCCGAGATCCACATCGAGGTGCTGGAGCACAGTTTTAGTGGAACTGCTTCTGGGCCGCTGCCAGTAGCATCTGGGCAGGAAGGAAATGCAAATTAAAAGGAAAAATTAGGCCATTTTAGAGCAAAGCCATTTTTCAGCAAACGCTCAGTGCTAACACTAAAGAATAAAGAAGGCATTATGTAGTTTTAAATTGAATTGATGGATTCTTTTCCTGGGTTCTTCTAAACTGCTTCTTTCCCTCTTCCCTGGAGGCACTGAGGGGTTTTGATAAGAGCAGCGGGCTGTTCTCATCCTTGGTACTTGGTACTTCATACACCTCTTCTCATCTCATTCAACTACAGAAAGTGAGTTTGTCCTTATGTAAGATGTGTAACCTTTGCCAACATCAAAGCTATTCGCTTTTTTTTTTTTTTTTTTTTGTCTTTTAATCGTCTTCAAAACTAAGCAAATAACTCTAATCTAGAAAACTAGACTTTGGAATCAGAAGTGAATTTTAGACACCTCTCTACTACTTACCAGTCTTTTGAACTTGTAAGATTCAGAAATAGATGTTTCCTGTTACACTATCAAGTGGCTGTTAAGATCAAATGAGATTATATATGGAAGTTCACGTTAACACTATTCTTTGCCCTTTATATTTATTAACTCATTTAATCCTCGCAACAGATTTACAAAGTGAAGACTATTTTATTCCTATGTTACAGATAAGAAAACTGAGATAGAGAAATTAAGTATTTTGCCTAAGTCTTCCCAGCTACTAATGTCAGAATCTCTGACACTCAGACCCAGGTAGTCTGGCTCCAGAGCTCAGACTTTTTATAACTACGCACACCGCCTTCCAGTATGGATGTCAAGGGTTGTCATTCATTCATTTGTTCAGCAGATATTTATTGGCCATCTGCCATGTGCCACACACTCTTTGATTATAAATGAAAAACGATCAAATCAATAAGATTTTTATTACTTTTCATTTTCACTTTCTTCACCCTACAGAAAATGAACAAAACACAGAAGGAGAAGAAGAAAGAACCCATCACTGAGACCCTTTTCAAGATAGTCTCATAGAACCTTACGATGCTACCGTTCCGAGGAGAGGACCCCTCTGTGGCGCAAACTCAGTTACTGCTGATAAGAGGGCCTAGGGGTGGGGGAGACAATGGTGCACAGCAGACAGCCTCCCCCTCCACAGCAGGTGCGGAGGGGGGAAGGCCACAAAAGCACAGGCAAGCTAAATCGGGACCAGGATTTCCTGCTCACTGAACAGCAGAATCACTAAGCAGCAAACCCCAGAGCCCCACTAATCTTCAGCCTGCTTCGTTAGGTTCTAGAAGATCCAGGGAGACAACGTGAACTGTGAACACACTTGCTGGACGGAAAGCGCTTACGGTGTTAGATGTAATGACCAGGTGACCTGTAGTGAGTGACCCCCACCTCAGCAAGGACTCCAAAATTGGTAGCTCTATACAGGAGACATAGAGGTAGTATTTAATTTGTAAAATGAGGGAAAGGAGATTCAAGTCCCAGGATTTACTTATAATCATCTAGAAAAAAAAATCATTAGAAAAAGGATAATTAATAGTTTTAACGCTAATAAGGCTTTCTCTTCCAAAGTAATCAAGAACATCAAATAAGTTTAACTTCATTAGTCAATCACCTTCCCCTGTAGTAAGTTATCATGGCTATTATTTACCCTACTTTTAAGAAAGGGAAAATTTAAATGATCAAGAATAAATAGGATTGTGATATTGTGACATAATAAGAGATAGATATTTTGACTTCATCCCTGATTACTGGCACAGAGTTTCTAAAACCCTTCTAATTTCCTAAGTCATAGGGGTGAGAGGAGTGTCTTTTGCTGTTCATAATAAGCCCCTTTCAACCCCACCTGAGTTTATGCTAATGAGGTGACACTCAGCGGACTGCTAGATAGTTTCAGGATGGGGCTGGTAACCAGAGTAACCAATAGTGTGATTAGAAGGTTGGAACTTTCAGCCCCATCCCTGACCTCCAAGGCAAAGAGAGGGACTAGAAATTGAGTAATCACCAATGGCCAATGATTCAATCAGTCATACCTACACAATAGAACCTCCATAGAAACCCTAACCAACAGGGTTTAGAGAGCTTCTGGGTTGGTGAATGCATTCATGTGCCAAGAAGGGGGCATATCCCAAATTCCATGAGGACAGAAGCCCCTGCGCCCTTTCAATCTCACCCTGTATACTTCTTCATCTGGCCGTTCATTTGCATCCTGCAAAATATCCTTTATAATAAACCAGTAATAGTAAGTAAAATGTTCTCCTTAGTCCTCTGAGCTGTTATAGCAAATTATCGAGCCTGAGGAGGGGCTCAGGGGAACCTCCAATTTGTAGCCAAGTCAGACAGAAGTCTGGGTTACCTGGGGGCCCACTACGTGCAATTGGCTTCTGAAGTGAGGGGTAGTGTTATGGGACTGAGTCCTTAACCTCAGGGGTCTCTAACTCTGGGTAGTTATTGTCACATTGAATTAAATTGTAGGACAGCCCTATTGGAGTCCACAGAGAATTGGAGAATTGCTTGGTGTGGAAAACCTACACATTTGGTGTCAGAATTGTTGGTAGTAAAAACAGATAATAGCAGAGACATTCAGGCATTCCTACAGGAAGCTACAAAATGTCACCTGCCAGGAAAAAGATTCCCCTATCAGGGAACGTGCACACTTTCTTCACTTGAAAATGTCGATTCCTTTTTGAAAATTCTGGCTAAGTATTGGCTCTGTCCTCTCCCATAATCTGCCCTTCTGATGAATAGTAACAGTATTAACTTGGAAAGTGCAACATCCCTCTCTCACCATACTTTTTGCCCCATCTTCTAGGACACTTGGAAAGAGGAGGATCTTGGAGACCATTGTTGTCAATCAGTTCTCTATCACACTACACAGACACACACACACACACACACACAGAGTGTGTGAGTGCATATACACCATCCTGACCCTGAACAAGCTGGTAATCTTCAAAGACACAGGTGGAATGAGCAAGAGGTGCACTAAGTTCACAGAGGCCAGTCAAGCAGTCCAAGGGTAATCCTGGGCCTCAGAGTTCAGACATTTACTCAAAACAACACATCAAAATTATCTCAGAAAAGTGAAAGAGTAGACAGAAATAACTACAGATATTATTCAAAAGCAAACTGAGGGGTTAATGGTGTGGGGGATTATAAAATGGAGAAGAAGAGTGAGGCTTCATCGTCAGTGGTGCTTTTCTGCTGAGTAGGGCTGTCATGTAAGAAGCAGAAGGAAAACAGAAAGCATCCATGACGCTGTGATGCCTGGAAACTTTTCAAATTCAGCTTTAGATAGAGGTTTGGGGTCCGAAGGAGGCTCAACATATCAAGAGGGATTTAGGTCTCATCTTTAAAAAGCACCTGAAAAGAGAGAGCAGTTAACACACTGGTAACCAAGGGTTAACAAGAGAAGATGTGAATTCTGTAGATTTTTGGAACACACGGTCTTCCAAAGGCAGAAGAACCAATTAAATGACATAGGATCACAGATTCTTGGAAAATGTTTTAGAGATGTAGACCCTTGTTCCATTCCACAGGATTCTGTAGCCTTTGACTGAAAATTTTTCTTTGTTCTTTGGGATGAAATTTGCCTCCATATAACTCACATTTACTGGTCCTAGGAGTAGTGAGAATAAGTCTCTGTGACAATTCTTAAAAAATGAATCAGTTATCAATCCCTCTCCAAACCTGCTCTTCTCCAAACCAAATAGCTACAGTTCCCTTTGAAAGTCAGATGACATGGCTCCTAGGGTCTCTCAAAACCCTAGGAGCTCTGTTTTGGCGTCAAACTTCAGCGACCTAATAATCACCTGGAATGCTTGTAAAGATGAGAGGAAGCCTGCCAGCCACACCCCACCCCCATGTTCTGTTGTAGTCAAATATCTAGAATGGGACCTGAATCAGAATGTTTAGGGCTCCCTTCCTGATGCAGGTGGCCTAAGACCCACACTTGAGAAACTGCTAGTATATTCTTGCCACATTAAAGTGTGATGTCACAAACTGGATGTGGCACTTCAAACTCCCTCCTACTAATCCAAGGTCGAGTGAAACAATAACCCTCTCTGATCTGGACACACAAGCCTATTTTCAAAGCCTCACCTCTCTTGGATAAAATATTTTGTCAATTCTGTCCTTTGGGAATATAACTACAGAGCACACTAACTTTAATGTCTAAGTGAATATGTTTTATATGACCCAAATCATAACTGTGAAAGTTGTATTTGGAGTTTTATTATGATGGGAGCAGATATAATTCAAAAACAGTCTTTTAAGTCCTGACCCTGGTCCTGCCTGACAGGAAAGATCCTGACAGCCTAGGAATATTCTTACACACTGATCTCTTTTTAGTTGAAACGTTTTTACTATTATTATAGTCTTTGGAGAATTATTTACTATTCTAAAACTCAATCATTTTATGTGCCTATTCTTACTTTTGAGACCACCCTGTCAGTATTCTTCATAAGTCCCCAGTGTCATAGGATCTGTGGACAATTATAAGAGCTCCTTCTAGGAAAAACAAAAGACAGAACAGACTCCATTTTCATTTGGGGTTAAATGGGTGGAGACACAATGTCCTACCCAGCAGCATAGTGAAGTGGAAAGTAGCAACTCCAGGTTCAAGTATGAATCAGGAACAAGGCATGAAGCAATGTCCTGGCCGGAAATCTGATATGCCCAATAGGAGCGAGGCCTCCGCGTGACCAGAGACAAGTCCCCATATCAGATTTCAGGTGTGACAAGAGAATAGAGGCTTCCCTTGTCCCTGATCTAAACAGAGAAACTTTGAAAGAAACTAATTTAAGAGGCAGACTGGTTCAGACACGCCAAAAGAATAATGTTTATGAAAATAAAACAGAAGGTACCGATCATCAATGTTTACATAATAGCTCAGAGAGATGCCATCAGCCAGTTTCCTCTACTAGTAACAATGTATATAACTACAGTACAATATCAAAATCAAGAAATTAACATAGGTACAATCCACAGACCTTATTCAGATTTCACGTGCTTTATATGTGCTCCTTTGTATATGTTTCTATGTGGGTATATGGTTCTCTGCAATTTTATCACATATGGAGATTCATGTAATATTATAATATTATGATATATTATCATGATATTATGATACTATATCATACCATAATAATATTTTCAAGCTTTAAATCAGAACATGATTTATTTTTTAAGCTTCCATGTTGTTGGTGAAGTTATTGAACTAGTATTGTAATGAAGTTCAACCTCACTATTAATCAAAGAAATCCTGTGTAAAATTTTAAAATACTCTTTTTTCCTTTTAAATCAGCAAATTTTCCTAACTGATAATATTCAGCGTTAGAGTACAGTAAGTCTGGCGTGCTCACGGTCTGCTTCTAGGAGTCAAAATCAGTACAACTGTTCTGGAAACAAATATATATCAAGGGCCTTTTAATTTTTTTCCGCCTTCTGATCTAGCAACTCCCCTTCTAGAAATATATCCTAAGAAAATAATCAGAGAATTGGACAGTTATCAGGAAAATATGTTTACTTAATGTTATCTACACTAGTGAAAAACTGAAAACAGACTAAATGTCACAAAAAGGCCATTGAAGCAACGCTATGTTATACAACAATTAAAAGTGGTGTTTTTCAGGGACTTATAGTCTAAAGAGAATCCCTATAGTAAAATATTAAGTAGAAATAGTAGCTATAGCTCATACCTCACATTAGTTTTGTGGAGATGTATTTTTAAAGCCCTGGGCTTCTGCTTCTGGGAAGGTGGGGAGGATGTACTTTTCTCTAGTCCTCCTGCTAAGTAAAATGTTATATGTGAGACAATCATAGGAATAATCAAAAAGGTGGAGAAAGGAAGGCCCAATGGCTAGGGACCTCAAGATGCAAGGAATGATATGGTCGTGAGTACCCTGGATTTTCTGTTTGCTTCATATATCCCAGACTTGTACAATAGCTAAGGAAGCCAGCTACTCAATAAATAAGTGCAGATATTTAAAAAGCTCCGACAGGGGTGGGATAGGGAGGGTAGGAGGGAGGGAGACGCAAGAGGGAAGAGAGATGGGAACATATGTATGTGTATAACTGATTCACTTTGTTATAAAGCAGAAACTAACACACCGTTGTAAAGCAATTATACCCCCAATAAAGCTGTTAAAGAAAGAAAAAAAAAAAAAAGCTCTGACAAAAGCCTGCTGTCTCTAGCCAAAGGACTAGGAGAGGGGGAGCCAAGCAAGATAGTAAATGTTCAGACAGAAACAGCTATACTCTAGGCAAATACCACAGAAAAACCTGTGGTTCCCAGCCCCACCCATGCCAGCCAAGGCTGAGTGGGGAGCTAGACTTCCACCCTCACCAGGCACCCCAACACCCCTGCCAGGGTTGCATCTGAGAAGGCCAAGTAGAGAACCTGGACTTGCATTCCCATCAGCCAGTAATGAGCCCCCACTCTAGCAGTATCATTGGAGATCACATGGGAGCCTGGACTTCCATCTCCACTTAGTGCCCCCTGACATACCCAGGGGCATGGATCAGAGGAGGCCTACTGATGAGTCAGGATCCTCACCACTGCCCAGCAGTGAGGAGGCCACTGTGTGTCAGTTGAGGCTGCCTGGGGAGCAATAACAAGGCACTCCAACCCCTTCCAGCCAGGCAGGTGTCAGTGGAGGCCAAATGGGGAGCCAGAATTCCCACCCCTGAAAGGCAGTAATAAAGAGCCTCCTCTTCAATGTCAATAGAGGTCAAGTGGGAAACCTGAACTTCCAGCCTCACTTGGCTGTCTCAGTGTTCTGCTGCCATTTCCCTGCTGGAGCAGGGCTTCACGAATCCAGCTGATACAGTAGGTTTAATTAAGATCCAAGGTCTCATAACAAAATGCTACCCAAATGTCCAGATTTTGTTAGAAAGTCATCTGTCATACTAAGAAACAGGAAGATCTCAAATGGAATAAAAAAGACAATTAATAGATGCCAACATTGAGAGGACAGAATTATCTGACAAACATTTTAAATTATCTATCACAAAAATGTTCAATGAGCAATAATTAACACACTTGAAACAAATGAAAAAAATTGAAAGCCTCAACAAAGAAATAGAAGATATAAAGAAGAGTGAAATGGAAATTTTAGAAATGAAAAATACAATAACCAAAATAAAAAACTCAGTGAATGGGCTCAGGAGCAGAATGAAAGGGACAGAGGAAAGAATCAGTGAAATAGAAGATAGAATGATAGAAATCACCACCCAACCTGAACAACCAGAAAGAAATACATACTTTTAAGAAATGAACATAGCCTCAGGGGCTCGTGGGATGATAACAACAGATTGAACATTTGTGTCATCAGAATTCTAAAAAGGGAGGAGAAAGAGGAAGGGGCTGAGAAAGGACTCAAAGAAATAATGGTGAAAACTTCCCAAATTTGGCAGAAAACATAAACCTACAGATTCAGTTTGGGAGAAAAATCCCAAATAAGGAAATCCAAAGAAATCCATACCAAAACACATTATAGTCAAACCTCTGAAAATGAAAGACAAAGAAAAACTCTTAAAAGCAGTAAGAGAGAAATGACATGCCATCCATAGGAACGAACTATTTGAATGAAAGTGTATTGCTTATTCGAAACCACAGAGGCCAGAAGGAAGTGGCACAACATTTTTCAAGTGCTGGAATAAAGAACTGTCAACTCGGAATCCTATATCTAGCAAAAATAACCTTTAGGAAGGAAGAGAAAGACAGTACATTCCCAGATGAATGAAAACTATGAGAATCTGTCACCAGCATACCTACCCTAAAAGAATAGCTAAAGAAAGTTCTCTAAACAAAAAGGAAATGATAATAGTAGGAACCTTGGAAATACAAGGACCAAAAATATGGGTAAATACAATAGACTTTCCTTCTGCTCTTCAGTTTTCTAAATTATGTTTGAGAGTTGAAGCAAAAAATATTACACTGTCTGACATGGTTCTAAATGTATGTGGAGGAAATAGTTAAGACAATTATAAGGAAGCAAGGGTAAAGGTAAGTAACAGGGGTAAGGTTTCTACACTTCATTTGAAATAGTAAAAGGACAACACTAGCAAATGGTAACATTAGATATACATAATGTAATACCTAGAGCAACCATTTAAAATGTTATACAAACAGATATTACCAAAACACTATAGATAAATTAAAATGAAGTCTAAACAATGTTCAAGTAACCCCCAGGAGGGTAGGAAAAAGAAAACAGAAACAAAAAGCAGAGAGAACAGAAAACAAAAAATAAAATGGCAGTTTTAAGTCCTAACATATCAATAATTACATGGAAATGGTTTAAATACAATAATTAAAAGCCACAAGTTGGCAGAGTGGATTAAAAATCATGACATAACTATATGATGTCTATGAGAAACTCACTTCATTTTCTTTTTTTTACTTTTTCTTTTTTTTATTGGGCTATAGTTGTTTTATGTTGTGTTAAGAAACTCATTTTAAACATAGCAATATAAGCATGTTGAAAGTAAAAGGATGGAAAAAGGTATACCATGAAAACATTCATTTAAATAGCAGTAGTGGCTATATGAATATCAGATAAGTCTTCAGAGCAAAGAAAATTACTAGAGACATTATATAATAATAAAGGGGTCAATCCACCAAGCAGATATAGCAGTCCTAAATTTAGATACACCAAATAATAAAGTTCAAAATATGTGATGCAAAAATGATGAAACTGAAAGGAGAAATAGACAAATTCACAATAGTTAAAGACTTCAACACTCCTTTCTCAACAATTACCAGAACAACTAGATAGAAAATCAGCAAGGATATAGAACTCAAAAACTTATCAATCAACATGATCTACTCATTCATAGAATATTCCATGCAACAGCAGAATACATATTTTTTTCAAGTTCCCAAAGAATATATTCCAAAATAGACCATATTCTGGGCCATAAAACAAACCTCGACAAATTTTTAAAAATTGAAATCAGGCAGGGAATTCCCCAACAGTCCAGTGGTTAGCAGTCCACGCTTTCACTGCCAAGGGTGTGGGTTTGATCCCTGGTCAGGGAACTAAGATCCCACAAGCCATGCAGCACAGCCAAAAAAAAAAAATCAAGCATCATTCTTTGACCACAGGGTAATCAAACTAGAAATCAAAAATAGGAAAATCTCCAAACACTTGGAAGTTAAGCAATACGCTCCTCACTCTTAAATAATCCACGTCAAAGAGGAAGTCTCAAGGGAAATTTTTTAAAATATATTAAACTGAACAAAGTGAAAACACAACACATTAGCACTAAAGCTGTGCTGAAAGTGAAATTTACAGTGTTAAATGCATAATTAGATACAAAGAAAAATCTCGAATTGATAATACAAGCACTTGCCTCAACAGTCTAGAAAAGGAAGAGCAAAATCAACTCAAAGCAAGCCTAAGGAAGGAAATACTAAAGAGAAGAGAAGAAATCAGTGAAATTGAAAACAGAAAAACAATAGAGAAAAATCAATCGAATGCAGAAGTAATTCTCTGAAAAGATCAATAAAACCAACAAATCTCTAGCAAGACTGACGAAGATTAAAAAGAGAAAAGACACATATTACAAATAAAATGGAGCTAGCACTACAGATTCTGCAGCCAACAAAAGGATGATAAGGGAATACTATGCATTTGAAATAGTACATATAACAAACATTGACAGTTTAGGCAAACTCAACCAAGTATCGAGATTTTGCTAGGTTACTCATTTTAATAATAATTCCAGCAATAAGTTAATTGAAGCTTGAAAACAATACCTTCTTTTCATTTTCTTATCTTTTAAAACAAAAACATTCCCTCTAAACCACTGTGGGTACTGCCCCCCAATCAGGTTCACCGTAGGTACCTGCTCAAAATGCAGATTTCTGGGTTCAAGCCAGACCCCTGAAGGTGGGGCTAAAGAACCAGCACCCCAGGGATTCTAGTGCACACTGAAGCTTGAGAACTCCAGCCTCACCTCAAGAAGCCCTGAGGTGAAAACAGCCTGATTGTTTTCAGAATATTACCTTTTGTTCTTCATTCTTGTTCTATCTTTTGTTACCATCCCATGAGTGAAAAATAATTGCCGTAACTAAAGGGCTTTTAGTCTTGCTTCATAAAGCAAAGATGATGATGCAAACAAGATTTTCACAAAATTAAATATGGAAAAACCAGCCTCAATGGGCAAATGCAATTTCCCTTTCCCACATTTTTTTTCCCATTACTTTACCCATATATGCATCCACACTTTTGGTTGTTTGGTTTGTTTACTTCGATTTAGGCTCCTGACTAAAGTTGTTAAACGTAGTTGAGTGTTGCATCCCTGAATCAGGCATATCGTCCTCCCATCACTCCATGCAGCTATATTCCTGCCTGTGTTGTGGTGAATCAGTTGTGCATGTCTTCACAGGATGGTTATGAGACAATGGAAAGATTCCCACAGACATCAACAAGTAACGTTTATTTAATGGTAAGGATGTGAAAACTTTGAAGATGGTTGTGTAAAGCAGGCAATAACACAAATAGAAGCAAATACATTCCACGGGGAGATTCATGGCTTTGGATAAACCACCCTTCTGGGCATGAGAATTTGCTGGGCAGGAGACATCTTTTCCACTCTCATGGAGACTGGTGCCCCTCTGTTCTGGAAACCACCCAGACTATGCCAGACTACCAAACACCCCCAAATCCTTCCTAGGTGTTTACAGCAATGCTGGGGAAAGCAAAGGTACTTTTTCCAGAAGCATGTTCCCCCATGTTCTGGACAGTCTGTCCATTCCTGTACCATTTCCAAAATATGTCAGAGCCTCAAGCACTGTGGTTTCTAGAAATGCCACAAGGAAAACCAACAACAGAGGAATGATGCCATTTGGCAAAAGTAGAAGTTTAGTTGCCAAGAACTTGATAATGTTCTAAGAGGCAGGCACAGTGTTACTCATATTTTAGGAGCTCTTGAAAAACAAGACCAAGACCAATTTACTCTTCCTTCTTTTCACTTTCTAGTCAAATTCAAACAAGGTCACCACCTCCTACAAGCACACTGGCTGGCTTTGTCTCCTGCTCCATTGGGAAAATTTAGGTCAACTAACATCACCCATCTCAGCTTTCTTTTCCCTAAGTATGTATTTTCTACATTAGCTTCCCTTAAGAAACCATGAGACATAGTGGTCAAGAGCATGAACTTTGAAACCAGATTACCTGGCAATCTGACTATGTACCAGCTGTGTGATCTTGGGTACTTAACCTTTCTGTGCCTCAATTTTCTAATCTGTAAAATGGGGATAATAATAATAGCTACCTCACAGGATACAAGAGTCCTTGTGAGGAAGAAAGGCTTATACTTGTTAAATATTTTGAAAACACTCAGAACGTGCCAGGCACATAGTAGATAGTTTTTTGGCTATCATTACTCCTATCTCAGAGAATGAAGAATCCTTCACCTTTTAGAGGTAAGCACCTGCATCTGCACCCCTGATGCCCTTCCCATCATCTCCAACAAGAGCGGGCTCCATCAGTGTCTTCTCCCTCTCTCTGCAATCTCTCCCTCTCTCCTAGTTCTTTCTCCTCAGCCTTTAAAGATGCTCGAGTGTGGAGGAGTTAGGTAAGGGTCCACAGAAGAATCTAAACTGAAGCTGGCCTTGAAGGCTGAGTAGGAATTTGCTGATGGAAGGAGAGGAGCAGGGAATCGGTATAGGGCTGCAGGAGTGGGGTTTCAAGCAAAGCAAACAGCACTAGCAAAGGGCTTTGATGTTGCCTAGAGTGCCTGAGGACTTACTCTGGGTGGTCATGGTGTAGAATACCTGGAGTGAGTTGCTAAAGGAGAGTCTCTAGGACACGGTCACAACTGCAAAGACCTGCAGAACCAGGAAGGTAAACTGAACGAGTCAAGTGGGCTGGTTAAGAAAATTGGGAATGGAGGAGGTCTTAGCCTTGGTGCCCACCAAGCAGAGCCTGTGACAGGGGCTTAAGTACAAGCAGTTTATCTTAAGGAGGTCTTCCCAAAGAATGAGAGTGAGGGACTGGAAAGAGTGAAAACGAGGAGAGAAAACCAATCCAAGAGTGAAGGTGATCTGGTTACTGCGGTAGAAAACTGCAGCTCCGTTCCACTGGGGACTCTCCAGGAGCTATGGAGAATCACTACATGGAACACAGCTTGGAATTATTCCCCCAAGACATAAAAATAGGGAGTATTTATCAGCTGGCTCTTGATCCTCATTACCAAAGGGCTGCCACATAGGTTATTAACACCTTGACGCTTACAGGTTTGCACCTATAACAGAAAGGTTAGAGTTCCTTCCTGCTTTCCATCCTGCAGCAGCAGAGGAGCTGCGGGGCAGAGAGCAGGCTTGTAGTTCCAGAAGCCCCAGAGGAGTCCAATAAAGGGTGGAGGCCCGGCTGTTTTTGCAAAGTGGAGAGCTCATGCCCCATCCAAAAAGTGTAGCCACAGCTCACACATCATCATCTGACTTATACAGAAATGCTGCCCAATATGGCCAGAAATCCAAATTTTTATGGCAAATCCATTGGCTGTAGTCTCTTAGGAACTAATTCTCATTTTTCTAAAACACTGTGGGGCTAGAGAAAATATATCTGCAAGACAAATTCAGCCTTAGGCTGCTGGTTTGTGAGCTCTACTTTAAAAAGACTTTGATTTAATTATATGACAATAGGGAAGCAGTGAAGGTTTTAAAGGCAAAGAATGACACGGCCAGATTTGACTTAGGCTGCTTCCTCAGATGCTTGGCTTTTACTCTTCAGGGCATCAGTCTATGAATTCCAAAAGTGGCAACCACCTGTGATAGGGCAATTACAAGGTAGCACATAAATCTCTCTTGAAATCCAGCACAGGCCACAGTTTTTCTAACTGGTAGTGACTCTGTAGAGTCCTTGAACCCAAAGATGAATTCCTGTTTTCCTCGCCAGCTACCAAGTGATAAAATGGTGATCACACGCAAAGAAACATGAAGCTGCTCATTTTCTTTCCTGGTCCACTAAGAAGGACTTGGCAGGAGGGCATGTGGATGAAATATATGGCGGCATCAGGCCACAGCCATTCTGAGAGTGCCCATCTGCAGAACACAATGAGCATTTCCTAAGGCCTTTGCTTATGAACCCATTGGGTGGATACCGTGCTGCCAGCAATCAAAGAGAATTCCTAAGGAACAAATTTCATCATCCTCATACACAGGTGGAGGAAGGGAACAGAGGAAAAACAGCATCACACTCAGCAAACGAAAATCCCCCAGGCTGCTGACTGCGAGCCACTGGCACTAGAGGAAAGCGACAGTGGGTCCTCACGCAGAAATAGAGGCACAGTTCTTGTCCCAGGGAAAGGCTTTGCCTTATAATTTTATCCATCCAAAACAGGAAACATACAACTAAGGTGTCGCTGCTTGCCTTTTAAAATACAATTCTGCTACAGCAGTGAACTCTTCACTTGTTTTAATTCTCTAGCGTGTATTTTTAAGCTGTAACGGGGGTGAATAAATGCATATCTAGTGTCACACATGGAAGAATTTAGCAAATCTGGGCTAGAGATGAGAACATATGGTTAAATAAGAAGCACTATAACAGACACTAAAAGTAAAGGGCTTAGAAAACTTCTCCAGTAAAACATAAAAGCTACATACTTAGAGATACAGTGAAATAGGTTTGGAAGGATGCACATCATGCTGGTAGCACGAGTTACCTCTAGGAAGGGGAAAGTGGGGTTGGGGAAACGGGGATTTTAAGGAGCATTTTCCCTTTTCAAAAGTGTTGGAATATTTGACAGTGAAAATGTTTGTATGTCTACTTACGTGATTAAACATGAACTTAAGTAATGGGAAAAAACAAATTTTTGAGAAAGTTCCTTCAGGTCACATAAATACACTTCAAAATAGCTGATCCAGTTGTGATTTAATGCTCTGTTCTATAACTTATTTGCAAAAATGCAGCGTAACTGGATAGGTGAATAATTATTCCCAAGACTCCACTGAAGGTCAGAAATGTTTCCAATTTTAGTGTTGGGCAGAAAAGCCCACATCACTAAAGGGACAACATCCCAAGTTCCGTTTCTTTGGGAAGCGGCAGTTTTTATGCACTCAAATCCTATGCCCTGTCCAGTAAGTGGGTGGCAGCTTCCCCCAGGAAGAGCCCCAGACTGGATGCTGAAAACGGAGTGCTTCACAGCCCACTGAACACAAAGCACAGAACCTCAGCATCCTGCAGTGCGATCTTTCTTAGGACTAACGTATGCTGACTTTGTCAAACTGCACTTTTTCACTCAAAATTCCAAAGTTTTCTTAAGTGGAAAGGAAATTTTGCAACAAATTTTAAGAGAGATAACATTAACAAAGTGCTCTTTAGAAGATTATCTGATATATAGTTAGTGCCTTACAAGTGTGAGTTAAGCAAATTAAGCTCTAGGGACTAAGAACTAATTGTACTTAAAATAGGACAAAGCATTTGCTCAAGTGTTTTGAAAATTTCCTGCAATAGAAATTCCATCATAATATCTACCTGCCTGCTCTAGCCCCTTGTTGGTAAAACTGTCCTTTCGAAAGAGCCGTCCCAGTAAAAGCCAAGCGACACACACAACGCAGCCACGGCTGTTTTGGTCCAAGCAGTCATTCTAAATCTTGGCTACATATTATAATCACCTAAGAAGCTTTAGAAGTCTCTGGAGACTCAGGCACATCCTAGAGCAATTAAATCAAAATCTCTGGGGAATGACCCAGGCATAAGTTTGCTGTTATTGTTATTGCTGTTGGCTTTAAGTCCCCAGGGGATTCAACTGTGGGACTGTTTGAGGACAACTGATCAAACTTTAATATGCCTACAAATCCCCTGGAGATCTTGCATAAAGATATGTTCTAATTCAGTAGGTCTGGAGTGGAGTCTGGGATGCTGCATTTGTAACAGGTTCTGAGGTGATGAAGCAAGGATCCAGTTTCTAGAGTCTATTGAGATAAATTTGTAAAATCCACTGCAGTATTGTTTCTAAAAAGGAGATATTGAAAAACCACCTAGACGTTCATCAACAGCAGGATGAATTCAGACAGTGGGACACTATATAGTATTTAAAATGAATAAATTATAGCTAAATGTGTATATCAATAAATCTCAAAAACAATGATGAGAAAAAAGAAAAATACAGATATCTGCATATTGTGATGCCATTTATATTAATTTTGAAAGCATAAACAACAATATTATATATTGTTTATGATACATGTGATACTAATATAGTAATGTACGTGGAATAATAAATACCAAGTTCAAGATGTGGGTTTATCTGGGGAGAGATGAGATTAGAATTGGGAAAATGTACACAGTGGGCTTCAGCTGAATCTGTACTTCAAACTATCAGAATAAAATATGGCAAAATGTTAGGATTTGATAGTGCTGGCAAGCTTTGTGATGAGTATATGTATGTCTGTTTGGTTTTCCTCTGTATTGCATATATGAAATAATTCATAATTTTTAAAAGTTTAAAATTTTTGTACACCCATTTCATAGCAGCATTATTCACAATAGCCAAAAGGTAGAAGCAGTCCAAATGTCCATCAACAGATGAATGGATAAACAAAATGCAGTACATACATACAATGAAATATTATTTGGCCTATAAAGGAAAGGAATTCTGACACATGCTACAACTTGGATGAACCTTTGAGGACATCATGCTAAATGAAATAAGACAATCACAAGAAGACAAATACTGTATGATTCCACTTACATGCGGTACCTAGAATAGTCAAATTCATAAAGACAGAAAGTAGAATGGTGGTTGCCATGCTCGGGGTGGGGTGGGGGGGCGGGAAAGAGCATTTTTTAATGAGTTACATAGTTTCAGTTTAGGAAGAAGAAAACAGTTCTGGAGTTGGAGGGTGGTGATAGTTGTACAACAATGTGAATATACTTAATGCCACTGAACTGTAGACTTAAAAATGGTTAAAATGATACATTTTGTTATGTATATTTTACTACGATTTTTAAAGGTTTTTAAACTTAAACAAATCACAAGAATATATACATCCATCAGTAGAGGACCAACAAAAGAAATTTTGGAAATTATACAAGGGAACACCACACTGTCAAAAAGAATGAGATCCACATGTGTTGGTATAGAATGACTGCCAAGGCACATTGGTCACTGGAAAAGTGTATGAAATGCCACCATTCATATTGCATAGAATATCTCTGGGAAAATAGCTAATAAACAGGTAACTGTGATCGCCTCTGGGGAAGGAAACAGGGAAGCGTGAGATCAAGACTTATCTATTCAAAAAACTCAACTGAGTTTTAAATGATCAATTCTCTAAACTATCCATACTACTAAGAGGGATGAAAATAAATAACTAGAATTCACACCTAATACCTCAATTCTGAGTAACTGAATGTTAGAGAGGTTAAGTGACATGCCCAAGAGCACACAGGTAACAGAACTGGAACCAGTTATCTTAGTATGTACTTTTCTAAACATTTGAAATATTTAATAAAAGACTTAAAAATGTCTCTTTATGTACTGCTAGCTTACTGAGGCAGAAAACATTATGTTCTCCAAAATAAATTATGTTTGAGAAAACCTCAGTATTATCTAGTTTAGTTTGTATATTGTCAGCATGATTTACACGTCTGTTAACATTTGTCCCTGTATATAATTTTTAAATTTTCAACCATCTTCTTTGATGAAAGATTTTTCTAGTCCTTTCCTTCTAGTTTGGGACTTTTGTTGACCATCATTTTAATGTAGTTTCCATGCTTGTTGTTCACATACCCAAAAATGTATGGATAATGGATTCCTTAAAGCAAAAATAGACATTTTTAAAACATCACAAAAAAATCATAGACACATATGCCTATATATACAGACATATACATACATATGTATCCTGAATCCAGATCTGCCACTTTTCCCACTCTGCACACTTTAGCAGATAAAGCTGTAAAAGAATACACTCCTCAATATCTCCCAAAGACATATCTGCCTTTGCTTTATTTACGGATAAAAAGTCCTTTCCACCACTAGGTGTTTTTTAGCCAAAGATCCTGCTTCAAAGGTAGTGTACCAACCACATTCAAACTGCTAACTGCAATATTTAAAGAGCCCACAGGGTGGCACTATATACCTTTGGTCAAAGTCCATAACCTGGTAAACCATTTCCAGAAAACGAGGATAGAGAAGAGCCTCTATCATCAGCAAAGATTAAAAAATTGAGGCTAATATGAAAGACATCTTGTTCCTGTCTGGAGGGATGGCTGCCAGCCAAAACACATTTGAAGCTCCAATTACATACTTAAAAACTTATCCAAAATGCCAAGCAGAAGTTATAGACTGCCTGTGGTGGAGCATATTTCTTCCAGTGGCAAATTTCCGTCTGTTCCTTTGGACATACTTCACTACAAGTATTTGATCATCTTAAACATATTTCCATCTTTCCATCTACTCCCCCCAATACACATCTCTCTCTCTCTCTCTCTCTCTCTCTCTCTCACACACACACACACACACACACACACACACACACACACACACACACACACACTATGGAGTGTATTTTCAGGCGACTTTTGTTTTCTGATACAGGGTAAGAACTCATAATCACATCTCTATTAAATAATATTTATACTTCAAAATAGTTACCTGTCTTTATCTTTTTCTAAGTTCCCAATTTTCAACAGTTTATGAATGTCTCACTAATAGGAATAAAACTTGGTGGGTTAAGTTTCAACTCAGATGATAAAAATCTTAAAACTTATCACAAAAAGATCTATTTATGATCTTAACAATCTTGTATCAATTTATAACAGACTGGGAAAGTTCAGTGTTAGTCTTTGCCATACAGGTAATTTTAAAAGATAACACCCCATGCTTGACCTTGAATAGATTTTCAGCAAACACATAAGCCTCAGAAATGCCTGAAGAAAGAAAACCTGACAAGCTCAAGTGGTTTAAAACTCTGTTTTTATGCCCATTATCGTGGCTTTCTTTTAAGCTAAAAATCTCCTGTAGATGATTTAATAAAATGTGACGATGCCTTGAGTATTTTACAACACACAGACAGATTCAATGCAATCTGTTCACTTCATTCAGAAACATTTTTTCTGTGCAGACACAAGAATTTTTCCCACGACAGTAAGCGTATGTGTCTTGCATCCCAATTAAAAAAACCACAACAGCACCTTCCAGGCCTATAATCTTCTTTTTAAAATAAGCATTCAAGTTCAAAAGCACGTTGCATACAGTTAACCAGGGTGCTTAAAAGACCATACCCCAGTAATATATTGTTTATATAAGCTGATTATATTTGCAAGAGTATTTTATATGTGAAATACACGAAAGATTAGCGGGCATATACGCTTTTTTTTTCATATACGCCTTTTAATATGTGTTTATTTCCAGAAGCAGCAGTTATGGTCCCGCTAAGCAACTTTTCTCAGAATTTGAAGGAAAGATAAACTTTAAAATACATCAATAAAATTGAGAACTCGCTCCAGTCCCAGGTGAACTCCAGTGATGGGGGAAAGGGGTAGGTAGTGTGGGCAGCTGGGTCAATTCTACTGCAAGCCCAAGTAGCTGACAATACTCTGCATGAGTTCAAGAAGCAGGTGGTGGAGTACATGCAGACTGATGAATCCACAACCATCAACAATCTGCATCAAAAATAACACCTCAGCACCTCAGTGCTGACAATGTACCTTCTTTCCTTGATCTCCAACTCATAAGCAAATGATGTGCAGACAAGACTCAGAAACTCTTTTATTAAATTGAACGCAAAATGACTGTTATAATAATGTCAAGCCTTTATCAGAAATCAATACATAAGTGAGTATACACAGCCAAAATGAGCCATCAACATAAGCAGTGTAAATTTTAAATAACTTTCAGATTTCTCTATCCAATATGCTGAAGAAAATAAAACCAAAAGAGCAATTTCAGTTTCACAATTCACAGTTGAGTGGTTTTAATCCCATGACACTTCTGTCATTTATGTAGCCTCAGAACACAAACAGATTTCCAAAGTGGTGACTGGCACATAGCATATACAGCATATACAGATGTTAAACCCCTGTATGACATTTAGGGAAAATTGTAGGAAACAATCCCAATTTCATACAGTGTTGGCTGGCATTTTTTAGCTATATCCTTTACCAGAGACCTTGTCCTAGTGAAACAGTAAAAGCAGTTTTAAAAGTTTGCCATGCCATTAAATGAAGGGTTCTAAAGCCTCCTTGGTTTTCCACGATTTTATTCTCTAATTTAAAACAATGACTGCGCTAAAATGCAACATTAACAGTGAAAGCAAAATCAGTTTTGCTTCTGGATCTAGAGCATACATCCAAGAGAGGCAACTTATTGTCCTAGCAGATACATGAAATGCTTTAGAGCAGAGTCTGACATACTCTAGTAAGGCATTTCAAAGCAGACACACCATACCCAAAGTAAATTATTACGGCAGCTGAGGATACCACAAGGTGAACACCAATTAATACAGAATAACATGAAATTCTTACAAAACGACACACTAATTTACAAAACCACAGAAATATGCTCAAGTACCAAAAGAAGGCAAAACGATGACCAGCCACTCTAAAAGAGTTTTGTTCCCATAAATGCCAGATTTTTCAGAGTAGAAATAAACTGCTTTATATGTGCTTTGCCCTAGGGTAATATCGTTCGTCCAGACACATGGGGTTACTTTTCCTTAAAAAAATATATCATGTAGAGAATATACATATAATCAGCGATATAGAACATTTATTTTCACTAGTGAGGGGGTCACTTAAGCACTTACATAGAAAGAGTTATGAATGAATCAAGAAAGTTATATAATGCAAAAGGAAATCTGATAAAACCTGTATTGTTAGTGAGATTTTTAGCAGTTGCATTGACTTAATGAGGAACTCTGACCATGGAAAAATCTTGAAGTTCAAAGAACTGTGAAATGTCTAAAAGTGAAAGTCTAATTAGTAAAAATACATATTTTCATTTTAAGGGCCCCAAAGGAAGTGTTATTTTGAAAGCCATGAATTTTATCAAGCAAGCACAAGAACATGCATCAGGAATACTGACGTTTCAGTTCTGACTTACCCGCTGAATCTTCATGACCTGCAATAAGTCACTTAAATTCTTCCGATTTTGTCCACAAAAAAATTGGCATAAAAATAAAGGCATATGTCAAAACTTTTTCCTAAACAGTACTAGAGTAAAGCTGAAGATGGTTACTAAGGCTCACAATTTCAACAACTCATCGTACAGTACAATCAATTTTAATCCTGCTAATTATGGCTAAGAGAAAGCACGGGCAATTACAATTCTCAGGGAAGTCAAAGGCTTTAGATAAATTAATGGTTCCACTTTCTAAACTACTCAATCTGATCCTGTAGAGTTGATTAAAACAGCTAATAGTCTATGGGGTTGACTCTTTACTCCTCTCTACTTTCTGGTAGAACATGTGAAAGTAGTAAAAGAAGTGATACCATGGAGAAAAGCAGCAGTAGATTGAAATGAGGTATAGCTGATTTAATAAACCCCAATCAGTAATTTACAGTTTTCTAAAGAAGCTGCATAGTTCAGCAAAAAGACATCATAAGAGGAGGGGTAAAGAAAAAGTTCTTGTCATGAAGCTTTAAAATGTATGACAATTAGCATTTAAAACGACCAACACCAGAAAACTTCAGTTTGAAAAGGAGTTGTCTTCCCTCACTCTAAGCACATACAGAAACTGAAAGTGGTAGGCTAAAGTCCACAGGAGAAAAGGACATATGTTAATTGGCTCAGGTTTTCAACTTCATACACAGCTTTTTAAAAGATGTTAATATGCAGACAAATATTAAACTACAGTTAATGCCACCTATGCTAAAGTGTTTAAGGGAAATGTCTGAAATTTACATTAAAATGTGTATTTTTTTAAAAACTCCATTGTTTGATGGATAAGTAGAGGGATAGACAGATATGCAGTAATACAAGTACTGGAAAATGTTGATGGTAGAATCTAGTGGTAGTGTATTGTAAAATTCTTCAACTCTATGTTTAAAAATTTTCATAATAAAATGTCAAGAAAAATGTTAATATTTCTACAATAAAATTAATTTAGCAGTGTGTTTTAAAGACTCAAAGTACTCAGGCAATTTAAAATTTTAAATTAATTG
Organism: Leucopleurus acutus; assembly: GCF_964270905.1. NCBI lineage: Eukaryota > Metazoa > Chordata > Mammalia > Artiodactyla > Delphinidae > Leucopleurus > Leucopleurus acutus. Next base: position 88,097,256 of record NC_139147.1, on the reverse strand, counting down.
AAGGAAAATTTTGCTTTAAAACACCTTGAACCTGATTTGTGAAGATGCCTGTTTTTAATGTAGAGACGAACTAGCACAATTAATAAGTATTGTGAAGACAGTCTCTTCACACACTTCATTTGCAAATACATAATTCTATCCTCTCTACAGTATTAGATAAGTTTGAAAAAGACACTGGAATAAAGTTTTTCCAGACTTCAATATCAAGCTCTCCCAATCCACCACACTACTATTCACTAAATATAAACGTAACACAGATCAAGGCGAAAAACAAAAATCAATGACTGTTGCCAGCCTGGGACAACTGGATTCATTTTCAGGATGTATGGTTCCTGATCAATAATGATACAGTCTTAATATCAAATTGAGATTGCATAAAGAAAAAAAAAAGATGTAGAACACAGAATGTGTATAAAGCTTTGTTATTCCAAGCTCCTGTTTTATGAATCGTGATTAATGGCAATGGCAATTAATGGCAATAATTCTATCATCTCTTGATAATTCTATCATCTCTTCTCTCTGTGAAATGCTAAAACTTGCTAAAGGCACTCATATTCTGGGCTTATCAAAGACAGGGTCACATGGTACCATAAGCCAGTATTTTTTTGGTAGCTACCCAGAAAGGGAGTTGATAAATGATCCTCCCATTCATAACAAGAAGGCAAAGTCAAACAGCTATCAGTAGAAATATCATATGAGAAGCTATTTACACAGCTATTTGTCCATTCAGTTAGATTGATAGTAATAGCTCACAATGGCAGGGGTCCACCACCAAAAAACTAAAGCAAAACATTCTTTATTATGCCTGAAGCTCCTGAAGGGTGATTTTGCTGGTTAAAAAAAAAAAGTTGGTAAGGTGGAGTATTTTTAAAATATCTGCTCAAAAGCCTGCATTAAACTTTTGCTTATACTGACAAAACATTTCTCTATCTCTAAAGCAGCTCTGTTGTCTTTAGTACATGTCCCAACAAGTTTTTTTAGAAGGTACTTCCAGCCTATGTTCTGACACTGAGGAAACAAAACAGATTAGGTTCCAAATCCATCACTCCTAGGCCTCTGTGTAGAGGATATTATGCAGAACAGTTACCTGTCTCCCCTGACACAAGCAAGACTCGTTTCACATGGGTCACTGGATAGTCCTCAAACTGCCGTTGCTCATAATCCCAGCCAATTCAGGAGTGAAGGAATCATTAATCCCACCACTAATCTATCTACAGAGGAAGATTTAACCAGATATAGATATATACATATATCCTTTTATCCTTGTTCAAAGTGTAGATAGTGTAGCTACAAGCAAGCACACCAGTACTGGAGAACAGCTCTGTAAAATAAAGTGGAAGATCTCATGCTTTCCTTTTAGTTGTTTAAGTAAGAGGGACATGGGGATGATCTCTGATAGCCATGGTTCTTCATTCAATCTCAGGGTTTCAAAAACTCTAAATGGTTTTCTAAGTTTACCAACTAATGAAAGGGGCAATAGGGAGGAGGAGTTGGAGGCAGAACTTTTTCTAAATGAATCGTATAAAACAAGTATTCACCTTGCGGAATTCCGTGCAATAAGAGACAAGCAGACAAACGTCATAAACAACATGCACGTATTTACAAGTTGTAGTACGTGATACACAAAGACAAGACCAACACAGTGTTTTCAATGTGGGGTCCAAAGGATTACATGGCACACTCGGTTTTGTAGCTGAACATTTTTGAAAAAATACTTCGAAGGCATAAGCAATCCAATCTTTTAATTGGAACACCAAAATTTTTCCTTCACAACTTCTTGCCCTCGATATCTTAGAAGAGTTTCTAATTGTTATCTTTGAACACTGATTTTTGAATGACAACTTACACAAAGATATTCACAGAGAAAAGAGACGTTGATGCTCTGAGTTCTTCTTGCAGATGATTACTGGAATCTACTTACTTGACTAAAGGTTTTCCATTGGTTAGGCCTCTGTCCATCCTTATATACAGAATATAAAAAGATACTAACATGATTCCTGGGGAGCACAGAGTGCAAATTCTAAAGCACAATAAAGAGCAGGACTCGATTTCACTAAATGAAACCAAATGAGATCACGTATCACTGACTGCAGTAGTAACAACAGCCTTCTTTGACAGGGAAAAAAAAACCACTGTCTGTAAGGAATGCATGAGTATGAGAAATTGTACCATGAAGGGATGTATTTATTTAGGCATTTCCTTTCTGACACCTTTGTCACACTTTGTTTCACCTATGGAACACAGGAGAATATTGCAAGGTAACAAGCTCAAAACATAACCCACTGTCACAGAGATGTGTGATTTTTTTTGGACGTGTATGTAACCCTTATAAATGATCATAGAAGTTATTTATCAACTTCCTAGAGTTTGGAAATTAAGGAGCAAACCCAGCTATTGTAGGCAATATGGTATCTAAAGTGTCATATAAAACAAACACATCACTCTTTTTTAGTGCAAAGAAATATAACAAGTAAGAATTAACACTACAAATCTAACTTTTTTCTTTAAAAGAAAATGAGTTTATGGATTCATAACATCCATTAAGGGCACTGAGAGATGAGAAACCTGAATATGCAAGGCCAGGAAAAACATTAAGGCCTTAAGTCCTCTGCTGTTATATATATATAATGAAATTGTTACGTGGGGAGAGTGGAGGGAATCCTTCCTTTAATTTTATTTGCAAAGGAAAAACCGAAAGTGGATGAATGCCACTTTTATAAAATGTAAATTTTTATCCACAATCTTTTACTGTTATCTAAGGATTCAATGAAGTCTTCTCTATGGTATCACATAAAGCTATATGTACATAGTTTTATACATATATGTGTGTGTATATATATAAATACATATATATACACATACCTATACATGTGTATACATATATATAGTCACACATACAGAGAGGGGAAAAAATGAGATCTTTAAATAATCACAGAACCATGTGGTCAGAACTGTCATATTAAAATCTACCAAAAAATTATACTTAGCAGCAAAATGAGTAACCTACGGACCAATAAGATAAGCTCTAAATTGCCCTAAAATAATCCATTATACTTTATAGATTACTACAAAAAGGGTTATTATACTAAGAGTCACAGGTCTACATAGAACCTCAACAGAATATTATTTCATTCTTTTGTTTCTGGGAGAAAATAAAATTACTAAGCAATTTTACTTTTAAAAAACCACCACTTCAACAGAAGGGCAACTTGGTGGTGTACCAGAGGTTAATCACAAAACTTAATTTTAAATATGGGTCTAGTATTTAAAAATTGTTCAGAAGTACTAAAGGAGAGGAATGATGATTATAATTTTCCTTCTTCTCATCTCTTTGCCTACAGAATTTTCAAGGAAAAATAGGAGTTTTATTTTTAATTAATAATATAAGCAATCAAAAGTGAATTTACCATAGTACACAGATACTGCTCAATATAAACTACCTGGTGAACATGGCCTTTCAAAAGAAGTATGGATGAGCACCAATCTTATCCATGTAAATATAGTAAATATGTAAAATATGGTTAATGGAAGTTCGTAGAATCCTCCATTATTTAATCTAGATATAACACTAGAGCTTCTCATTTTAAAAACAAAGAACAAAAATAATAATGCTGTTGAAATTATCAGATATGAAAGTAATCTATAATATATTTTTATTATCTTCAAGGAAGCTAGATTATAAAGAATAATACCAAAGTTCAGGTATTTTTCTATTGGAAATGATGATACTAAAATTTGATTAACTTTTTAAAACAATTCTTCTCTATCTCAGAAATAGTAAAGGTGTGGTATTTTTCAGGACAGTCAACAAACTAGCAAGACAAAGAAGAATGTAAGTAAAACGTAAGGATCTGTTTACCTAAAAAGTCTACCAAAACAAACATCAAGGGATCTGAACTTACAGTTGAGACCATCATATAAGTACATGTTATTATCATCAAGTAACTCTAAATTGAAATATCAAACACATTTCATTTCCTAAAACCAACTGAAAAAAACGTATATATATTTTTTAAGTCACATCTATTCTAAACTCATTGGATATTCAAATGTGAGTCTTGGAAAACCCACAACATAGCTGGGGCATGAAAATGAGCTTATTGGATAAGCTAATTCAACTGGGGGAAGAAAAGAGGTGGGAAGAAGGTGAATTTAAATTTGTGAAATTCACAACTGGAAATGAAGTTTCACTGTTTGGACGTACACAAGCACATTAGAACTGTCTGAATCCAAGAAAACCTGCATTTCAATAATTGGAGGACATGATAAAGAGAAAAACTGTCCTGGGAAGGACTCTAAAGCAGTTTTACATAGTATATCCTACTGACAATGCATTGAGTTGAGATGGTGATTCCAAAGAAGCCTTGGGAAACTAAAATCTTTGCTTATCTGTTTTTACTATGATCTGAAGCAAGAACTCAATAAAATTATTTATTTAGCAGTACGTAACACTAAAATTGCAGAAAAAGATGAAGTTTTTAAATAGCTAAAGCTCTAAGTGGTCAGGCTACTAGTTGACCAGAACTTGGTCAAGATAAAAAGTTATTTCTCATGGGGTAGGTAGGTCACAGGCTTTAAGCAGCTCAACACAACTGACCTGAAAAAGCATCATGACTTAAGCATGTTCTCTTCCTTCCCCAGTTTTGACACCTTGTGGTACCACTGCAGGTTAGGTGTATTAACATTAAGCAGAGGAATGTACTCATATCAAAAGAACCACAAAGCAGAACATGTTGACAGAAGGCAAACAACAGGCAGGACAAGCTGCTCTATCTTAATATGACAATCACTATACATATCCCAGATTCTCCATCTCATTCCTGTACCGCTGTTCAGACACCTTGCTTTTATGTTGCTTGCTCTCTAAATGCTGCCGGAATTCCATTTCTTCGCCGGCCCCAACATTACACATGGAGCAGTAAAACTGGCCACTTGGAGTAACGCACATGGCCAGATCACGTGGAATTCTCTGCCGAGAGCGGGGATTGAAGTAAGGACCTGCTAAAGCAAGAGGCAAAAGTAATGTACTCACTTCAGCATACTAAGTGAATGGTGGTCTGACCAATTATCACCGTAATTTGTAATTCTAAGCTCAAAGTATAAAATTCACAGATTCCTAGCTTTAAAAGAATGTAAAGTTAATGGGTGTTTTAAATTACAATTTTATACAGGTTCAACCTAAAAAGCTAAAATGATTCCTCCAACTATCGTCAGAAATGTTACTGTAGAGCCAGACCCAAACTCTAAATGGCAATGTCTCTGAAAAGTAAATATAATTTAAAAAATACTTTCGTTTCCAAGCATTATATAAAAATCTGTATAATTATGCTAATTCTTTAATCCAAAAATTCTAAGAATTATACTAAGAAAATGTTGAGAATTTTTGCATAGAGATTTATGAGCAAGGACATTTATTTCATCAGAGTTTATAAAAGCTTTTTTGGGAGGGTGAGGGGAAAGGAAAGATCCAAAAATATAACTCGAAAAATCATGGTAATGAATGCAATGAAAAACTATACAGTCACTAAAAACAAGGTTATAGAAAACTCTTTAGTAACAATATTTGATTATAATATGCTATTAAGTAAAATAAAAATATCACAAAATATGATTACATTTCCATTTTACAGAAGTAACATACACAAAGAATTGGAATGATGTATACAAAAATGGTGGAATTATTGATAATTTTTTTCTTTACGTAACTGACTTCTTAAGTTGGACCATTAGCTCAATCATTTTCTGCTTTTCCTTTCTACTATAATAATAAACATTTAAGGCTTTTCTCAAAATGTTACTTAAACTGCATGCTACAAATATTGATGTATTTTTATTACTATCTGGGTCTAAGAATTCTCCATCACCAGTATGATTTCTTCTTTGGCCCATGAGTTATTTAGAATTGTTTAAAAACTTCCAAACACATAAAAATTTTGTTTGCTTTTTTATATTTTTATTATTGACAGCTCATTTAATTGTACTCTGATCAGAGAACATAAGTCTAAACCACCTTCTATCCTAAAGTTTTTTTAATCTAATATTAAGAGACCTACCTCAGCTTCCTTCATTTCAGCTGAATATTTTTTACCTAATCTTAAAATCTTTGTCTTTTAACTGGGACTTTAGTAAGTTTACATTTATTGCAATTACTGATATATGTGTAGATTTTCATTAATCTTATTACATTGTGCTTTCTATATGTCCCTTTTTTCTATGCTTCTCTTGCCTTTCCAATTAGCTTTTTGTTGTTGTTGTTTGTTTTACTGTTCACATGAGTGACCTCTGCTCATATATGTATGCATTGGAGGCTGGGGTAGGGAAAGGATGAGGGACTGCTCAGTCCTACTCTCCCTACTGAAGGTAATCAGAAAATTCAGGAAATATTCCTAAAAACTAGTAATTCTGAACTGAAGGTATATATCAGAATCACTGAGGAAGCATTTTCAAAACACACACATGTCTGAGTACCACTCTAAATTTACTGATTGAAAATCTCTAAGTCATGGTTCAGCCATGTGTATTTTATAAAAACTCCCCAGATAATCTGAGTCACTATCCTGGTTGAACACCACTGCTATAATTTTTATTTTCCCCAATAAATGGGGATTTAATATGGTGCAACTTTAAACCAAACAGCCCATTTTTATGACGCATTTAAATGTCTCAGCTGACAAATACCAGAAGAAACATAAAGGTACTATAAGAGACCTTAAAACATAGACTTGGTTTAAAATCAAAACAAATAATACTCTAAATAGGAAATAAATAAATAAGACCTGAAATAAACACCAGCTTGAAAAACCACTAGACCAATTCCACAAAACAACAGCTAACCCCAAATTCTCAGGGCTATCTATTACCATCAAAGGAAATAAAAATAGAGGAGACCATTTGCAGAATGTAGTGAAGGTATGTGGAAATCCACAGAATACCTGAATTATTCTGTACTGCATACATATTTCTCCTATTAGGCATCATCTTATATTCATTCCCTTCTTTCCGGGTCCGCCGTTGACCAACCTCTGAGGATTCTCTGGAGAAGAGAAATTTTAAGAGTGAGACTTCTAAACAAGGATCCCTTTCAACTCTTTTCTCTCTAGAGACAGTCTCACATAACACGCTGGCCTAAGAGAAAACAGCAATACCTACGAGAATGAGTTACTCTGAGCTTCCGCCAGCCGCAGCCTCTTGGCATGATTCTTCCCTTGATAGTGAGCCTGGGCCACAGCCGGAGAACTGAAGGAGGCATCACAGAGCTTACAGTAATCATTCTCTGTGGCCAGAATCACTCTGCCTCCTGGCTTAAAGGAGCTCATCTGACAGCAAAGACACGAGAAACAAGGTTTAAAAATGTGCACTTTATTCTCTTCTTCTCCTCAAAGTTCCTTCCTTCTAAGAGCTGAAAAATAACCGAATGTTATGGCATGACCACGAACACTCAGCTTTATAAGGACAGGAAATAATTCATTCCAGAAAGAAAAAAAGAAAAAATGGCTGGGAGACAATCGTGGTTTTGCATTACAATCACCTGTGTACCAAACTGATGAATGCCTCATTGCTATCTCCATTGAAGAAATTTTAGAAAAGAAGTTTAAAAACCCAATATGGAAGATTTAGGGCAGTACAGGTAAGGCTTAAAATCACATTACCAGAAAGAACAAAGTCCTCCCAGAATCCATCAACAAGTATTTACTGAATGCCTACTGTTTATAGGGCTTGCTACCTAATGCAAAAGTGATATACATACATGTATTTAAAAAATGAGCCCCTGTCCTCAGAGTCTATAAATTAGCTACAGATATAATATAATTAGGAGGGAAATAACCAGCAGATCCAGACAATTGTATTCAGGTTGGGAAACAATGAGTTAAGGGAAACCTAACACAGTGCCTGGAAAACAGTATGAACTCAGTAAGTATTGCTGGGTTAACAAAACATGACACATTAGATTTTGGCTAAAGAAGAATAAAATATACAATAAAGAATCTGGAAAGCATATCATATCAGGACCAGCTGAAGAAAATAGCACTGTTTCACCTGGAAGGGAAGATTTTTCTGGGGACAAGATAACTGTTTTCAAAAATCACAAAGGGCTATGCTATGAAAGAAGCCTAAGGCTGTTTGCCCAGGAGGGTGGAGCCAGTTGAAAACAGTCCCTAACAGGAAGCAGCTGTCCATATTTAGAGCAGCCTTCAGGTATTAGCACTGTTACAACTACTCAGCCTGAAGATCTCTCTGGGTATTTTCCTGTCCTCTGATTCTCTTTTTAACATATCTCATTTTCCCCACAAACTCATGAGGACATGAATAGCTGATATTGCTATCCACACTGTAAGTACTGAAAAACTGACACTCAGAAAAGTAAAATTATACCATGGTGTTTAGGAGTAGAGGTCTAAGGTCAAGAGAAATCATTTGCTCCACCACTTTATAAAATTTGTAACACGACGGACAAGTTACTTAGTTCACCTGGGCTTTTAATAAACTTCCGGGTGAAACCAATGCTGCTGGCTCATGGATCATACTTTGAGAAATAAGGTTAATACCTCTGACTTGTTGCAAGCATTAAAAGAAGTCAGGACCCAGGCCAAGAATGAGGCAAGAGAGGCACTTGCCATGGGCACACAATTTAAGGGAGCATCAAAAAACTCAGCAATCAGGATTAAAAATACTTAATGGGGGGTTTCCCTTGTGGCACAGCAGTTAAGAATCCGCCTGCCACTGCAGGGGACGTGGGTTTGAGCCCTAGTCCGGGAAGATTACACATGCCGTGGAGCAGCTAAGCCTGAGCACCACAACTACTGAGCCTGCACTCTAGAGCCCACGAGCCTCAACTACTGAGCCCACAAGCCACAGCTACTGAAGCCCGCGTGCCTAGAGCCGTGCTCTGCAATGAGAGGCCACCGCAATGAGAAGCCTGTACACCGCAACAAAGAGTAGACCCCGCTCGCCGCAACTAGAGAAAGCCCGCGTGCGGCAACGAAGACCCAACGCAGCCAAAAATAAATAAATAGAATAAAAGAAAAATACTTAATGGAATATTTTTATCAATCAAACTTATTGCAGAAAAATCAATGAGGAACAAAACAAAAATCAAAATTTTAAATAAAGACAGGATCAGCAACAGTGCCATGCCAAGCCACATTGCTGCCTAAGGCAAAAGGAAAATTAATAACACTTATCCTGTCTTTAAGTTTTTGACATTTTGTTCACCATTGACTTTTCAACGTTAATTTTGAATTTTTTAAATATCACATTATTTATCTTGATTACTGAGTATTTTGGCTCCCTCTTAAATTCTGTGCCTAAGTCAAGTGCATCCCTCATCTCACCCTAGGCCCAGCTCTGAATGAAGTAATGCATGAAAAGTGCTTAGCAGAGTCCCTAGCATAGTAAGTACTCAATTAAAGTGATTATTATTTATTATTATTTATGACCTATAGAAAAATAATACTTCAAAGACAGAGTAGCATCCATACTTCAGAGGCTACTAAAGTACAGGAATATCTTGCCTCAAAGCACCTGATCTATCTCCCAAAGAGTGAAAGGAACTTGGCTCTCAAGTGTGTGTCACGATACCAAAGTCCAGAAAGAGTTTATACAGGCTCTCTTCATGGAGGTAAGAAAAGGGCAGCCTCAAGAAACTGATCTTGCTGGAAGGCAAAATATAAAGTCAATGGGATTAACTGCGATAGAGATATAAATGTTTAAAAATCTCTCATTCAGGGCTTCGCCTAGACATTCAGGGCCATTTAACCCAGAATTTTGAGAACTGCATAGAGAAAGACTCATGAAATAATTTTGTTTCATCATTTCATGCACCGTAACCAAAGCCAATGAGAAATCTTGGGATTCATGGATTTTTGCATGCATTAAATCCAGCACCACGGAGTTCAAGGAGTTAAAAGCACTAAGTAGGACCTTTTAGGAATATTTGCTCAACTGTACCTTGATGGGCACATAGACAACAAATTTTACCCATGACCATCTGTGCATAGGACAGTGCCCACCTTGACACACGTGTCTCACCTGCGGAGGGACTGGAACAGCTGGAGTAGTCACAGGTTCCACTGCATTGCTCATTCTGGCAGGAGGAGGACAGCTGTTTGCTGCATAGTAATTTCGGAGTTTCTTACCATGATTTTTACCCTAGAAGTAACATGAAATGAGAAATCACTGTGAGGAAAATTTGTCAAATTGAGTTAATGTATTTATTAATAAATAAATTTTATTCTTTCAGAGATATGCAACAGTGAGATAAACAGACCACTAGCTAGATTTGATTATTACATCTTAAAGTAGAAGAGTCTACTACTCTTTGATTCTAACAGAATGATTAAGTTTATCTCGGAACGATAAGAGAACAAAGCCAAAAGACATTAATTTCCTATATATTTCTGGAAAAGTACCACATTTTCCAGATCTGTGTCCTCTCCCAACTTGTTGCCATTCATATGCCACTGCCTAAATATGAATTTTATGACACTCTGATCTAATCTACTTTGTAAGTCAGTAATGAAATGGATAATCCAATTACTTTTACAAAAATAGCACTTACAGAGCATCTTTTTACTTACAAAGAACTCTCATATGCATTAGCTCATTTGCCACTCACAAAAATCCTGTAAGAGGAATTTGTTAATGTTATCCACATATGACAGCTGAGAAACTGCAATCCAGAGAGTGTGGGGAACTTGCCCCCAACACCTTCAGGAGGCCTAGCAATGGGGCCTGCCTTGAGGCAGGCCTTCTGAATCCAAAGCAAGGCCCTTTTTCAGTACAGCATGATGGCTTCAGGATACACTGTGAACCTCTATTAAAGTGGCTTTCCTCTCTCATCATGTTTTGTTTAATTTATTATTCACAAGTTTATGGCTGAGCTGATACAAACTGGTGGGAAGGGTCAGTGGTCTGAAAGCATTCTAAATGAGGGTAAAACCGTATATTACTCTTTAAACTGCACTGTAAAATCCAAACCTATAGACAAATATTTATTCACCATCTACTACATGCTTAGCCCTAGAAATAAATAGGACTAGCACATGGTCTAGAGGAGGAGACAGATACATAAGCAGTTAAAGGAATGAGCTAAGTTCCACTTTTTGGCCACTGGAATGTTGTAAAGGTGCTTTTACCATGGTCACAGTGATCTCCAGGAGTCAAATACAACAGTCACGTCTGTGCTGTCATTATGCTCTAACTCTAAGAAGCACCATACTATTCATACTCCCTCCTTCTATTGTCTTCTATGACTACCTCTTACCTCCCTACCTCTCATTCCCTAAATGCTGCAGCGTCCAATGCACTACCCTCAGCCCTCTTTTATCTCCATCTATACACAAACTCTAGGTTATTTTACCCAGTTTCCCAGCTTTAAAATATAATCAATAAGTTGGTGACTCCCAAAATTACCTATATCATTCCCTGTTATGAGCTAATTGCTTGTGTCCCTCCAAAATTCCTATTTTGAAATCTAATCCCAATGGGATGGTATCTGGAGGTGGGACCTTTGGGAGGTAATTAGGTCATGAAGGTAGAGCCTAATTAGTGCCCTTTAAAGAAGAGGCCAGAGAGCTCCCCGGCCCTCTTTCCACCATGTAAGGATATAAGGAGATCTCCTTATATCCTTATATGTAAGGATATAAGGAGATCTCCTTATATCCTTACATATAAGGATATAAGCCTGTCTGCAATCTGGAAGAGGACTTCGCCAGAACCCACGCATGCTAGCTCTCTGATCTCAGACTTCCAGCCTTTAGAACTGTGAGAAATAAATGTTTGTCGTTTAAGCCACCCAGCCTATGTAATTTTATAGCAGCCCCAACAGACTAAGACAATCCCTGACCTTCAGAGCCATATACCCAACTGCCTTCGTGCGATCCACACATTGCATTCTTAAGAGGCATATCCAACTTAAAACATCTAAAACATAAATTTGGGTTCCCTCCCCACCACAGAACCTTCTCATCAGTGCCACCACCACTATTCATCCACATGTCAGTAAATGGCACTCCTCTTCACCCAGTTACTCAAGAAAAGCCGAGGGGTCCTTTTCTTGAGTCCATCCCTCCTTAAAGCCAACACATGCGATCCATCAGCAAGTCTTGTCAGCCTACCTCCAAAATATATTTCCTAAGTCATTCCATTTCTTTCCATGGACACTCAAATGCCACAGTAATCTAAGCTACCAACTTTTTGCACTTGTAGTAGGCAGCATCTCCTAATGGTCTCTGCTCTACCCTCTCATCCCCCTAGCATTCTCCTCATAGAAGCCATACTGACAATTCTAGACATAAGTCACATCTTGTCACCTCTCACTTAAAATATTCCGATGGCCTCCCAGTACACATAAACTAAAATCCACAACTCTTACCTGTAAGTCCTATTTGATCTGGTCCTGTCTATTCTCGGACTTGATTTCACACAGCACCCCTTCCTCCTCATCACGTTCCTGCCTCACGGCCCATCATGCTGTTCCTTAAACATGCCAAACACATGGACTCTAGGGCCTGTGTACTCGCTATTCCTTCTGCCTAGAATGTTCTTCTTTCCAATCTCTACATGGCTGGCTCCTTCTTATCTTTCAGGTCTCAATTCAAACAGCATCTCACTCAACCTGAGGTGTCACCCCCATCGCCCAAACCCACTCCCCACACACACTCTCCGTCACACCGCCACACTGTCTGCTCTCACTTTATCATAGTGCTACTTATCACTATCTGAAATAATGTTTGCTTATATTTTTCTCTTTCCTACCCTCTGGAATGTAGACTCCTTGAAAATAAGGGCCTTGTCTGTCTTGTATAGCTCCAATTTCTAGAACAGTTTCTAACATATAGCAGGCACTCAATAAATATTTGTTGGATAAATGAATCACTATTATAGTGGAGATAAGGAACAAACTGCTTAGGAGAACACAAAGAAGGAATGGCTTACTTCTGCCTGAGTGCGTCAGGGAAAGCTTCCCTGAAAAGGGGACGTGTGAGTTATCTTTTAAAATGAGCAAGTTTACTAGGCAGATAAGGAGTGAGGGGAAAGAAAATTGGGAAAGAGGAAATAGTGTGAGCAAAGGCCCAGTCTGCTGGAGAGATGGTCTTCAGGATCCTTTGGAAAAGAGGTAGGAATTGATATACACAGGGAGCTAATTATTCATGGTTTTGTCCATGATACAGAACTCAGACTTTAGAGGCAGTAGGGGGGGCCTCTGAATGACTTTAAGCAAAGCAGTTACATGACTGGATCACATTTGATAAATATCATGGGACGTGTGAAGACAGAGAAGAGAGCCAAAGACAAAGCCCTAGGATGATACAATATAGTGCAGTAGAGAATGAGGATCCAGAAAAATGAGATTGAGAATGCCTGGTTTTGAAGTAAAATGAAAACCAGAGAAGTGTGGCATTGTGGAAGTCTAGAACAAGGTGTTTCAAAAGAAGAATCTAGGTATATACATTATTAACCCAGGAACTTTTACTTCCAGGTATTACAAAACAGAAACACACATATAAGGAGGTATCTATAATGAATGTTCCCAGAAGGACGGTTTGTAACCACTGAAAAGTGGAAACAACTTGACAGTTTGTAACCACTGAAAAGTGGAAACAACTTAAGTGTCCAACTACAGGATAATGGATAAACTGTACATACAATGTAACACTATACTGTAGTGAAAGTACACATCTTAGGCCATGCGTGTCAACATAAATGATTCTCATAACAAAATGCTGAATAAAAAGAACATGTTGGAAAAGAAGATATGTAAGAGTAATCATTTTAATCTGGGGGTTAAAATATGAAAACCACTACATTTTTTTATAGGAAGATACATATGTAGCAAAAGTACAAAAAAGTGGGGGGCATGAACAATAAACAACTTAGTATAGTGGCTACATCTGGGAGCATAGGAGCATCTACTGTTGGGAAAGGACACAGCTTCAATTGAATTGATAATTTTCACTCTTGAAGCTAGATGGCAAATACACATGTTCATTTTATTATTTTAAATACTTTTTATGTCTGAGGGACTTGAAAATGATTTTAAAATACCAATAACAAAAAAAGGAGTGGTTCACCAGGTCAGGACAGAGAAGTAATACTTGGATTTGAAAAGACACAGGTCAAGAATAACTTTGGTAAGAACCACTTCAGTAGAGGAGCAGGGGATAAAAGGTCATATGAAGTGGCTTAGAGAGAGAATGGGAGATGTGAAAATGGAGACAACCCATATAGGCAGCTATATAGAAGAGTTCTACCATGACAGGGAGCAGAGAAATAGGGTACAGAGTTAGAAGGGGAAATGGGTTAACAGAAGATTTTTTTTTAAGACGGCTTAGGCTTCTTTGCATGACAACAGGAGGAAGTCAATAAAAACAAAAGAACAGATGATGCAGGAGCTAAAGCATAGCTATAGAAGCACAGTCCATAAAAAGGCAGAAGAAGATGAGGTACACAGGACTACAGGAGGGATCAACTTCAGATAGTGCCAAGCATTTTATTTCCAAAGCAGTATCCACAGTAGTATTCAAGCAGATATTGCATCCATACATAATGATAATAATGGCAATTAACAATTTTGAGCACTTATGTTACAGGCAGTATTATAAACACTTCATAAATATTATCTCATTTAACCTTCACAAAATCCCTATCAAGTAGGTATAATTATTATCCCTATTTTACATATGAGGAAACTAAGTTCAGAGAGTTAAAAATTTGCCCAAGAGCTTTCAGATAGCTAGGTAGAGGCTGCCCAGATTTGCATTTCTACATATATCCTCTATGAACAATATAGAACAATAAGAAAAACAAATAAAACTGCACAAAAACCATGTCCTCCATACAACTAGAAGCCACAGAATGTCCAGACTCCAAAATAACTGTAAGTGAAAAAGAAAAAACATCGAATCCCAGTGAGTAATCACTCATGCTCCTGCCACAAGCCTTCACAGTAAGTAAGAGCAGTCCAGCAAAAACTGAAGGACAGAGAAAAGACGAAGCTAGCAGCAGGCCTAAAATTGCTTTATAACCACTACCAGAAAAAGTAAATCCCTTTATTTTATAAATACTAAAACATGATCCAGTCACTGACTGCTGGAGAGGGACTTAAATGTACACATGATCTGAAGTGGGTATCTTCAAAGTGGCTTCTAGAGGAGAAAAAAGGCTAAAAGGAAGGGAGAGGCACCCTTTGGCAACTGGCAGGTGAAAGGGAAAAGAAGCAAAACAGGAAAAGTTAGCGTCCTTCAGGACAAAACAGAACAAAGCAAAAATCAGAGGACATGCAAACACTCTCCTGACCACCGTAAAAAAAAAAAAAAAAAAACGTCACAAATTATTAAAGAACTGGACTTTGATACATTGATAGAAGAGGTTGCCATTGAATAAAGAATCTCATAAACTACCCAAAATCCACATAATGAATAGACAAAAACAAATCAATTCTATACAAAGTTACTACCAAAAAAAGCAATACATCTCAGCAAATGAACCACCCCTCAAAAAAAAAAAACAGGGCTTCCCTGGTGGCGCAGTGGTTGAGAGTCTGCCTGCCGATGCAGGGGACATGGGTTTGTGTCCCAGTCTGGGAAGATCCCACATGCCACGGAGCAGCTAGGCCCGTGAGCCATGGCCGCTGAGCCTACGCATCCGGAGCCTGTGCTCCACAACGGGAGAGGCCACAACAGTGAGAGGCCCGCGTACCACAAAAAAAAAAAAAAAAAAAAAAACAGAAGAAAACAACACTCCAAACTGAATTAAATATAGTATTCAAACAAAACTTTGAGGATATAAAAAATCACCTGGAATCAGGAATTCAAAATGTACAAAGAAAAATGGGCAAAATGTAATGAGAAATGAGAAGAAGGAAAATTAAACCCAGGAAAGAAAAAGATAATTATGCCAAAAATGAGGAGTAAATACAAGTGTCAAAGAATAGACTCAAACGAAAATGTAATAAGAGGCATTGAAGAAAGACAGAAAAGCAGTCAAGAAAATAAAAATGATACAAAGAAAAAATTTTAATGGGTCAGAGAGGAAGCAATGGAAATGAAGACAAGTAAAGAAGGAATAACTTATGTAAAACTGGAGTCCCTGAAGAAGAAAAGTAAAACAATCAAACAAAACTAATATTTGAGGGACTTCCCTGGCAGTCCAGTGGTTAAGACTCCACACTTCCACTGCCGGGGGTGCAGGTTCAGTCCCTGGGTGGGGAACTAAGATCCCACATGCCACTCAGCATGGCCAAAAAAAAAAAAGAAAAACTAATATTTGAAATTATAATTGTCTAAAATTGTCCAAAAGTAAATGAAGATCTGAATCTACATACTGAAAAGGCATACCAGGTATCTGGGAAAATTGACCCGGAACAGTCAAATCTGGGGTAGATCTTTTAAAAGGTATGAGACTTCAAAGAAAAAGAAAAAAGTCCTCAAGCTCTCCAGGCAAAAAGATCAAATAACTTACAAAGGCAAAAGAATTAGAATGGCATCCACAATATGCAAAACAAGGCAATAATGGAGCAGCATTTTTTAAAAAATAAAGTGTGAAACAAGGATTTTATGTCCAGCCAACTCTTCCTATATCAAGTGTCAAGACTATAGAAAAACAGTTTTAAATATATAAGACCTTAGGAATTCAATACTTAAAAGTCACTCTTCAGAAACCTATTAGAGCTTCATTCAACAAAGAAATGACTGGGAAAACTTCAGCAAAAAGGCTGATGGTAAGTATTTTCATATGTCTAATTGTATCAAAGACTAAATAAAAGGTGAAGATGAGGGTGAAAGATCAATGTTCAAATATTATACATTATGATACAATGGAAATAATGCAACAAAAAATGGGAAGAAAAAGGAAAGAGGAAAGTAGAATAAGCTATTGATTCTGCAATAGGCAACTGTCAGGATACCATTAAAAACTGACAAACCAGACATTAAAACATTAAATAACCAAACAGGCTGGCAAAATCATTTTAAATAGTATAAACAATAAGAAAATGAAAATGGACTACAAAGGATGGTATGGTGTGACACTTTTCTAAATATACCTTTATGTATGATTCTGACTTTCAGAACTATGTTAACATTTTACAGACTTAGAAAAAGAATCAAAGCCAACAAGAATTGGGGAAAACCCGAAATGAAATACATACAAACAGAAATAAGCCTAACTATATGAAAAAATAAATACCATAACCGCACTGAAGGCAGAGGGAAGAAAAAAACTATTCACATATTCACATAGTCTCAAAGTATCTCCCCCATGATACTTATTAAGCACAAAAAGAAAACCAGTAACTTTACAAAGGACAAACCTAGCAGGTAGCACCTTTGTAAACTAAGTAACTTTGTAAAACAGTATTTTAACTACACACTGTAATGCTAAAGACAAAAAGAACAATGCACAAATATTTTCTTCTCATTAGTAGGCTTGTTTTTCAAAAGGACATAGATTATCAATCCCTGAACTACTTTATGTGTACTGTGAGTGAATGAGTGTGTGTTTGTGTTGTGAATAATGAAAGTCCAGGTTTCTCACTATCAAAGAAAGGAGTTAAACATTAAGATAAGGTGGAAAGCTGGAATGAACACTGTCATGCTGTATTGAAATTTTAAGCATCAGCCTGAACTCAGTTTTCAATATGTGTGCGTATAGATAAATACAAATGTATGTATACATACATATATATTACTAGCTCTGTCATGAGAAGATCTAGAAGCAATGACACTCCAGTACCAAAGGGCACACCTAACACTTAGATTTTGGTTTCTAAATACCATTCTCCAATAAAAGAAACCTGGCTCCTTGAAGAAATGGTTGGCATGGGGAAGGTACAACAAAATACTGGAATATTTTGTATTGTCAGAAAGTAAGGAACTATGCAAAAAATTATGGAGACATATCAAAAGAACATAAGCAGCAGCCTGAAGGGACACACACTGGTCAAATGTGAGACAGTTAAAACATCAAAATAAATTACAGTAAGTGTTTATATCCCTGGAATAAAATAAGAATCCATAATCCATAGTGATACTCATTAATTAATTAACTAATTAATTAACTAATTAAGAAGAAAAAAGTTCTTCTTTAAAGTAAAATTCTAACTATAAATGTAGAAAGAATGATTAAAACAGAAAAATCACCATTTGGCAAACACCACAGTAATAGTCGTTGCAGGGAAGAATCATCAATAGATGCTAAAATCACTGAGTAAAAATATAATGAGAAATATTCACGTAGTCTCAAAGTATCCCCTCATATGATACTGATTAAACATGAGAAGAAAAATAAAAACTTTACAAAGGAGAACCCTGGTAGGCACCACATTAACCAGTGATCAAAGTTAACAGCACCAGTGATGCAAAATATTCACATCATGTCCTTCCCAAAATGAGGAACTGGGAAGGACACAACCTTGGTTCTATGGTATTCCTGTCCAAAAAACCACATAACCTGAATTTAAGCATGAGAAAACAACAAACAAACCCAAATTGGGACATTCTACAAAACAACTCTTCAAAAATTGCAAGATGGTAAAAAGCATAGGAAAACTTAACCCATCCAGATTAAAGAATACATAACAACTACATGCAAAATTTTATCCTGGATTGGATCCTGGAATCAGAAAAAGTACATTAGTAGACAATTGGTGAAATGTAAACAGTCTGTGGATTAGATAATATTGTTGTTATCAGTGTTGATTTCCTGATTTTGCTAATTACACTGCAGTTACATAAAATATTAAATTTGGAGAATCTGATGAGGTGCATTCAGAAATTTTTTAGAAGTGTTTTGTAAGTTAAAAGTTACTCAAATTAAAAAGTTAATAAAATAAAATAAAACTTGCCCAAAGCCACAAGTAAATGCCAGAGCTGGGAACACGCTTGTTCCAGAGCCCATACCAACATGCTCCACTGCACCTTAGGACAACTAAACACAATTAAAGACTAACTCAGGTACCAGGAACTGTTCTAAATGCCTTAAACATACTAACTTGCAGGTATTATAAGTATCCTCATTATCATCATCATCTTCATGAGGCATAGAGAAATGAGGAAATATTTCCAATATCATACATCTAGTAAGTAGTAAGACTACAACTTGAACACTAGCTTAACCCCAAAGTCCATGATTTCATGTTCTTAACTAATATCCTATAAAACAGATGCTAGAAAAGAAAATAATAAGAAATCAAAAGATCCTTAAAAATTAAAGATATGATTGTCAAAATAAAAAAAATTCAACATAGCATTAGAATTTAAGAATATCTCTCAGAAATTAAAGAAATAAGAGAGAAGAGATAAGAAGTATGAAGAATCAATCCAGCTAATCCAAGATAGAGCTAACAGAATTACCGGGAAAAAAAAAAAAGAGACAGAAAATATAAAGAAGAATATTATCAAGGAAATAGTACCAAAGAAAATTCCCCAGAGTTCAAGAGAAACAGGAGTATGCAAACTGAAAGGATCCACTAGTGCTGACAAAGGAAAGCCTAAAAACTTCCAGAAAAAAAATGTCCAAATTAAAGTGGGTCACCCACAAGAGAATAAGAATCTGAATAAGATTTCTCTTCAGCAATGCTAGGAAGACAAAAAACAAAACAAATCAAAACAAAACACACACAAACACAAAAAAATGCAGTATAGCCTTTAACATGCTTAGGAAAATAATTTTCAGCCTGGAACTGAACTGTCAAATATGAAGATATAATACAGACATTTTTAGAAACACAAAGGCTCAGAAAAATGTATTTCCCATTCATCACTCCATCACTTTTTTATTTTATTTTTTTTGAAGATTTTTTTTTTTGATGTGGACCATTTTTAAAGTCTTTATTGAACTTGTTACAGTACTGTTTCTGTTTTATGTTTTGGTTTTTTGGCCACAAGGCATGTGGGATCTTAGCTCCCCAACCAGGGATCAAACCCACACCCCCTGCATTGGAAGGTGAAGTCTTAACCAGTGGACCTCCAGGGAAGTCCCTCCCTCACTTTAAAGAGAGAGATGTGTTGTAATATAAATTTATATTTATCCTTTCTTCCTTCAAGTAAGGTGAAGATGTACTCCAACAAAACAAGATTAAAAAAAAAAAGAAAACATGTATATTTAGAAATAGTAGCCTAAGCCATAGAGTAATGAAGAGAAGTTCAAAATTAACAGCTGTGCAGCAAAGCCAGAGGGCAACCAGTTGAGACTGGAGCAAGAAGATAGAGGGATCCAGAAGATGGGGCGGGGGGAAGGATCCCACACAATAGACAGAGTGTTCAAGAGTTGGAAGGGAAAATGAGGATATGATAAAAATACATTATGTAAGAAAAAGAAAGGAGAAAAGAAAAGCAATGAAAAACTATAGGGAATACGAAAATCTACACAATGAAGTCATGATCCAAATGTAAAATATCTAGTCCAAATTAGAACAGGAAATCAGTGGGTTTCATGAAGATAAGTGAAACGGACTGTAAACAATAAACAGAAAGATTAAGAAACTAGTAGATTTTTTTAAGGCATAAGATTCTTCTCTGTATATTTTTTAAAAGTGTGAGAAACTCAAAGAAAAACAAAAAGCTATTTCCAAGTTATAATCCACATATGAAGCAAACTAAAATGGACATGATTTTGAGTAACTGGTGACTTAAAAGAAAGGGCTACCCATCTGAACACCTCTTTTAAGTAGCATGGAATCATGACATTGGAAACAAAGAGAAAGAAACAGCTTTGCAGTGAATATTTCCCTACTGTTAATAATGCAAAAGCTGAATATCAATTTTCAAAGGTCGGAATCAACCTGCAAATATGAAGCATGGGAAACTTAATTTGATTATAGAATAAACAAAAATGTGATAAACCTTGATAGTGTCAAAATAAAACTACAGCCAACCCAAGATGGGAGGTAGAAAGAAGAATGGAGAAGAAAGAAAAGGTAGGGGATGGATAAGGAAGGGAGAACAGGTGATTACTGCTTTTCATTATAAGTACTTTGTTCTATAGGCATTATTTTGCGAAAAATATCTTTTAATGTTTTAAGGAGAAAGCTGTTACCAGTGCAAATGCTACAAAGAGGTCAAGTGAGAAAGCTAGATCTGGCCTGTAAAATCACGGATGACCTTGAAAAGACCATTTCATGAGAATATTGGAATGGAAACCAGAGTATGGTGGGCTGGGAAATGAAGACCTGAAGAGGACAAGTATACCCAGCAGAACTCTAAGGACAGGAGGGAAGAAAAGAAAGGTTGCTAACAAGAAGAATTAAAAAGAAAGGGAAGGTTGTTGTTGCTATTTTTTTTACATGGGGAAAAAACCTGAGCATGTTTTTAATTTGACTAAGGTAAAGAAGAGACGACAGGTGATGAAATCCAGAGTACAGGATGAGGAATCAGCCTTGTACAGAAGAAGGGATATCTATTCTTCTGAAATACAAAGAAAAGAGGTAGGGATGGATTCAGTTTGGGAGGCGGAAAGGCGGTGAGATCCAGCTAACAGGATCACAAAGAGCTTCTTAATCCACTGATGAAGTGTATTTTGACCATTCTCAGTACACTGCAAGCTCATATGAAAAACAATCAGACAGGAAATGTTTGAAAACATAAAAATTTGCTGAAATTAGAGATTATGCTATCCAAAGCTGGGTGATCAATGTGAAAATGTATGTGCCAAAATCAGTACTTTAAATTTGGGGATAACATCAGATGTATTCTCTGTATTATGAATTAAGATCACTACTTTCAGTATTACAATTCTAGAGCTACTTTTTCCTCCTGTGTTCTATCTCTCTTTCTTTCTTTCTTTCTTTCTTTTTTTTTATATTTTGGCTGCATTGGGTCTTCGTTGCTGTGCGCGGGCTTTCTCTAGTTGTGGCGAGTGGGGCCTACTCTTCATTGAGGTGCGCGGGCTTCTCATTGCAGTGGCTTGTCTTTGTTGCAGAACACAGGCTCTAGGCACGCGGGCTTCAGCAGTTGTGGCACGCGGGCTCAGCAGTTGTGGCTTGCAGGTTCTGGAGCACAGGCTCAGTTGCTCCACAGCAATGTGGGATCTTCCAGGACCAGGGCTCGAACCTGTGTCCCCTGCATTGGCAGGCAGATTCTTAACTACTGCGCCACCAGGGAAGTCCCTATTTCTCTTTCAAATTAACCTGATTACTATGATAGGTTATTATTTAGCTACTAAATATTACAAATAGAAATCTATGTTTATGACAGATTTTTAAAATTTACCTTGAGTAACTAGTTCTTTTTCAAAAGAGTACAGGAATTTACCAAAAAAAATCGTTGACTTTGTTTTAAAATGTAGATGCTTTAGCAAAATTTATTCATGCTTTTTGCTTTTTAAATTTCTGTTAATGACCTTCCATCCTAAAGTAGTTCTTCCTCTAGGCATTTATGCTGCTGAAACAGTGTTATGTTACTCCATGACAGGCTTACCCTAAGTAACCTGAAGCCTGCAGACGAATTTTAATAAAATGAAGACATGTTTTTCCTCCAAAGGTTTTACTTTAAATTATAACTAAAACCATAATTTTGAGACCACAAAAATATGCACCCTCATTAAAAATTAAACAACAGCTAAGGGTATTTTGAAGCAAGCTGACTGGGTTAAAAAGTCCTGGGAATAAAACTAAATCTGTGATGATCACTGATACGCATGGGTCATTGCTAAGGCAGCCCCAACTTAAGAACACAAGGATGGCAGGGAAGGATCGCAGTGAGCTTAAAGGGAAGTATTTATTGAGCAGTTTCCATTGTGTGTCCTGGATTACTGGAACATGATACAGTCAGACTCTAGTGTAACACCACTCAAACCAGACTAAGGGTTGTTTACAATACCCTGGGCAATTTGAAACTTTGAGATTTCAACAATGGCATCAACTAACTAAAACATTTTGAGTAGTGTAATCAACTGTGATTTATTACCTCACATGAATGTGTTTCTAGCTTATAAATAAGCTACCACTGACCCCTTTTATCTCACACATAATTGAAATAATGAATTTGCAGTCTTGGTATCACTCTGTATTAAAAATTACAAAGCAGGCGTTTAGAGTTGAAATAAAACTTTACTCCCACCATCTCACCAGCCATTAGCTTTATTAGTCTACAATCATTGCCATTCTGCCTATTTCTGGTTCGCAATAAGACTTACTCATTAGTCTTACTCCTGTCTTTAGCAGCCTTTTAAAATCACAGCCTATTCATGTACCCTTGGTGTAGTCTCTGATGCATCTTTCAGGCTAACATTTCTATGCTTTCCTTCTATGTTGGTTCATCCACCTCTAGGTTGTGTTCATGTTCTGATTGTTTATTATTCTGATTTACTCTTTGATCCACACTCTCTCATCCTGACATTTCTATCTCGTTGGAATCCAGATTTCACGTCTAAATTAGCTTTTGTCTATGCTACCCTAATGAAATTGCTCTGTACTTGTATACATGAACTGCTTTGCTTTGTTCCTCTGAAGAAAACTTCTTCTTCTTTAAGAATTACCAGTGTCATTGGTTTCATTCAAATCTTTGCTTCTAAGCTCTTAGGAATAGGCTTTTATTACACCCAAACTTTTCATTTTCCATTAGGTTCCACTCTCTTGATACCTGCTTGCTTCTTCTCTACTCTAACCTTCCTTAGTTTTTGGCTGCTTAAATTGTTTCTATGACAGGCTGTCCTTTCCTCCAACTTTTCCACTTAAAAATTCTGATTATTGAGAAATTTATCTAAAATTTACTTCCATTTTCTTATATTTTCTAATTTATATATTCAATGTATCACTGAGGGAGCTGAAATTAAGTATATATTACTCATCAGCTAAAAAGTTCAGAGCGCACACACACACAAATGTAGAAGAAAAGAAAAAATCTAAATAAATGTTGATTCTCTTTCTTATTTAGTTTAAGCTTTAGAATCCAACGACCCTGCTCAAACTGAATTCTCTCTATGTATAACCAAAAGCATCCATCACTGTCTATAAAGTCACAAAGTGATATTAGGAGAAAAAAAGGCAGGAGGTGTATGCACAATCCATGCACACATATTAAAATTACACATTGCCCGAGAGTCTTCCCTCATAAAAGTGAACAACTCTTCTATAAAGAGTAATTATATGTTTGCATGACACACAAGTGGGCTTGCTCCCAAGTTAATGGTTTACTAGGGGCTTTACACAGCTAAAAATCAAAACTTTAGAACCCAGGCTTGATTTTTCATAGTGAGTCGTAGGCCATAATACCGAATATTCCACAGGAACAAATGAAGACAAAAATTAGCACTGTGTCTTGGATTTGAGATAGATCATCCATCCTAACAGACTCCAACCGAATGGCAAAACAGGCAAAGGAAGACCCTGTATCAAACCATCGTCGTGGAGAGTGGTACACAGAGAGAATGAGAGTAGGGGTTGGGGAAAAGGAAAAAAATGTAAACTAAAACCAGAAGAGGCCTTTATGAACCAATAATGACACGTGTCAAGATCTGGGTGATAATCAACTCAACTTTTTGCACCAGAGGGCAAAACAAACCCAAATAACAGGAACTCCAGAGAAGTAACATATCATGTTTTCCCCTAAATCCCAGAGAAAACAATTCACCACCAAAATGTTTCTGATGTACAGTCACAAAGTGACACAATTATCACTCTTCAAGATCAAAACAAAACAAAAAAGACTTGCACCCAGAGTAAATAAAAGCTTAAAGTTGGAGAAAGTTGTAGAGGCACAATAGAAGAAACATCTTTGTAACAGCCATCTTTCTACCATACCGTCTTATTATTTTAGATATTCATGCAGAGAATAGTCAAATCAATGATACCCAGAAGATACACTTTCATTCAATGGCATTTGGCCTCAATTGCTTCTTTGAGCTCTTTTCTCAAAAAAGTATATAATTTTATATACAGAAAACAATCTAGAATAAAAAGAAATACTGTACTCTCTTTCTAGCCAAAATTTAATTTTCCATTTGTTCTTCGGTAATAACATCCTTTAAAATTGTCCTTTCCACTAGTTATTCTACATGGAGGTGGAAGCTTTACATCTTAGAAATAAGTAACAGCTCATACTAAAGGCTAAAAGGAGTCTGAGTATGATTATTAAAAATGAAGAACAGGGTTCAATACTGCAATGTCATTTTATTCTCGCTACAGAAAGATACCTGTGTTTTCCTTAGCAGTGACAGAGGTCACCAGGAAAAGCATAAGATTCATAGAGAATACCCTGAACTGATACAAACTGTATTAGCTAGAAGAGAATATTTATAAAACTAATTCTTCTAAACAATTTTGACACTGGATTGAGTTTGGTACACCATGTTTCAAACAGCTGTTCTCCTTAGGATCACAGGTTCAAACGCGCATAGACGATTTACATTTAACAACTGGTAAGCTATCAAATGCCACACAGCTAAGTGTAGGAGGTTGAGAGAGACGCCATCCTATGAAAAGTGATGCTTTTTTTTAAAGTAGGAACATTGTGTTTTTAGCCAAACAAACTAATACTTAGCCATCTTATTATTCCAGGCACAACTGGTCATTTCAGAGACAACTCTGAATTGGGCAGAGCCCTGAAATGTTCTCCCACTAAATGCCTGATTTTTCTCTTCTTCCCTTACCTGATAATGAGCCTGGGCTTGCTGTGCTGAGTTCAAGGTGACATTGCAGAGCTTGCAGTACAGGGGCTTACATAGCTCCTCCAGGGCAGTGTCTTGCTCCCCTCCCTTAGGTAACTCTTCTTCCCCGGCCAGAGGCAAGGAAGCCTCCTGCCCAAAAGGTTTCTGCGGCGGAAGCGGCAAGGTTCCTGTAGACCTGGCGGCCACTGACATAGGAGGAGAGGATGAGGGCCGCTTAGGCGGAGGAAGCCCAGCGTGTTGCAAGAGGATCATTGGGTAGGAAAGACTTGGGCATAATCCAGTGGGTGACGAGAAGTCAGGTCTTCAAATCTGAATCAACAGCAAAAAAATACTTAAAAATGTGTCCTCTGCAATATGACGTGTAAATTGACCACACCATCTGCCCCTTCCTCTACTTCTCCAAACCATCTTTAGGACTCCTTTCCTTTTACCTCATCCAGCAGACTGCCCTGTGTGTTAATCCACACTGACACAGTGCTCTTCCACTGAGAACAGCTTTATAGATCTGGCTTGATTTTGCTTGGCACAGCTCCAAATGCAGTCCCTCTGGCCCAGGAACATTATTAACAGTATTGCATCCGTGGCTAATTAAATCTAAAAATCACATGGCTGAAATGGACATCAAAGGTCACCCAGTCCAGACCCCTTCCCTCAGGCACACTTAAACACTCCTGACGATAATCATGCATAGACAAAAAAAACAACAACACCAGCAAAGAACCTTAGCAAATATCTCCTTTCCATGCAAACTAGTCTTTCTATCCAAATGATATCAAAAAGAATGAAATAAAGAGTGTCACTGCTCAGATTACTGCCAGCACTTCTAGAACTAGCTAAAATATCATGGAACTCTAGGAAAAAATCTGAGTTACCATGTGACAAAAATAAATAAAAGTGTACCTTCTGATCAACTAGTAATATTTAAATAATTGAGCCAATGACTCCTCAGAGCAGAGGCTGCAAGCAGACAACCTATACGCCACATGCAGCCACAGATGTGCTCTGCTTGGAATATACAGTGTTTTGTTTTGCTTTCATTTTTAAATTGAATTAAAGTCAACATTTAAAAATCAAAAGATTTGTGGCTCCTAAAAGGGTGATCTGGCAACACTTGGCCCATGGTCCTACATGGGCAACAATTAGCTAGTTAGTGCTGACAGGCACTGTCCCGGGGTAGCCAAGCTTGCCTTCTCTAGGCCACCTCAGTCTGCACTCAGCCTGCTGCCTATATTCATATTAGTTGCCTGCTCCCCGTAAGCTTGAGTTTAAGACCCCACCTCATATAGCCTTAGATGGTATTCATGAGTCCACTATAAAATCAGAGTATTTTCTCTCCCTCTAGAGGTAAATTACCTACATGAAATAGTGTATCAAGTAAATGTCCAATGGCATACTGAATCACACTACCACAAGCCCCAATATAATTCTAGTTCCTCAGTCTTTCGACTACTTGCTTTCCCCTTCTTATTAAATAACTGATAGTCTCTATTCTGTTTCCCTCAGAAAAGACCCAGTATGTTCCAATCCCACTTCAATTTTATCTATGATTTCTCCGGTCTCCCACCCAGATGGCAACTTCTAACCCTGAGTATCTCAAAATGAACCACAGTATGCACTTTGAGTTCCCACAATTCTAATTAACCCAAATTAAAATCCTTATTTCAAACTCCTCTATTCTTTTCACTCTCAATACTATTAAAACCTCTTTTCTTGGTCAATAGAATATGGCTATTTTAAGCTGCTGAAATTTTCCATCTGCAATAGAAATGTGTACATTTTATGACAATAATAGATTTACTAAAATTAACCAAGAACATTTTGAAAAGTTAAAAGTCTCTTTTACCACATTTAATAAGTGTATACACATGGAAATTGCAACCAAGTAACAGCTTTTATACTAAATTCAGGGTCTTGGGGCAAAGGACATCAGTGCAATGGGAAAATAATATAGTAAAGGACAAAGTACATAAATTATTAGTCATAGTACTTAACAATACTTCTCATTAAACATAATATTTAGAAATACAACAATATTATTTTATTCTCAAGCAGAAGTATGCTGTCCATTTCTCTGAGAATATTTTTTTAAAAAGCAATACAGATTTAGAACATTTAAAAAGTCAGGGTCTCTATAACCATATTATTTCTCAATTAAGTCAAAGACATTCAGAAAGCAGATACAGATATTTTGAAAAGGGAAACTAAGGAGACAAAGACCACTTTTTTTAAGTTCAACTACCTAATTATAATAATTCATAATATTAAAAAACTACACATACCACCTGTACAGAGACATACTGATACCAAAGTGCCAACGACAAGCTGTCAGCTCAGAAGAGAAATGGTGGAGGAGGGTGTCAAAACATCTGGATAAAGGAAATCAGCAATATAAACAGAAAATCAAATGCTACCAAATGCCTAGACATGTCTGGACTTGTTTTATGAAAGTTTACTCCCACTTGAGGAAATACCAGCATGTGTCTCCCCCAGTGTTGTCTACAGGCTTCCATCAAAATAAAGGCCTGATAAAATCCCCTGAATTGAAGAAAAAATTCTCACCAAGTACAGACTTACCCATTATTGCATCTTACCTTTATAATGTTTAAAGAATAGCTAGATAGTCCAAAATTCTTTCTTGTAATATTTAACAATCGAAACGATGTCAACTCCCCCCAAAAGCATCTGTGCATGACAATTACATCAGGTATTTCTATACTTGCAAAAAAAAAAAAAACTAGCGGAAAATAAATAACTAAAAGAAATACTAAAACGAAGCCTTCAGTGAAAGCAGGAATGGTGGAATATAAAGAGACTCAAAGCACTTGCGACTCAGACCTGCTCAACTACTGCATTAGATTAAAAGAAACTAACTTGATAGCTGATGTAAATAAAGTATTCCTTGGATCATAAAAGCCATTCAATTTGATGCTTGAAGTGGCATAAATGAAGGATTTATGGTGGTTAATATCCCGGTTTGGAAGGGGTTGAGGGGCAATAAAGAAAATCAAAGCTTCAGTGTACCCTATTTAAAGAAAACGAATGATCATATAGCATAGTTTTCATGATCGGACTGGGGCCTACTCTTCACTTACTGTATTAAAGACAACCACTTTCTCATTTGGAGAAATCTTCTTAGGAAAGGGAACACAATAAAGGAACAGGTTACTGGCACCTCAACAAACTAGGGAAGTCTGTAATTGGGAATTCTGGAAACGAGGGAAAGACGGTGAGCGTTATTCAAAGGTCATCAGAACGCAGCGAGAAGGAATGAGAAAGAGGAAAATAGAAAAATAATCAGTTGAGGTAAGGTATATCACATAAGGAAGACCCAAAAGAACGGAAGAATCTGGGGGAGAAGAGGCCTTGGTGGATTGGCGAATGTTCTCTAGGCTCAGCTATGACGGTTCCTAATCCCAGGGAACCTTTCACGTTATTTGAATCAAAGCTACATATACTTCAGCATCGCCCACATATACCTTACATTCTTAAAATGTGCATGCATACACACGAGCGCGCACACACATACATACACATACACACGCACCTCAATCCCATAAGGATGCCATCACGAAACATGGAATCCCCGGTCTCCCACGGGGCGGGGGCAAGCGCAAGGGCCAAGGCAGCTGCACGCCTAAAATGATCCAAACAGTACACGTGAAATGCTTATAAACAAACAGATAAATAAAAGCAGCGCAAGTCTGTCACGTGGAGGGCAGGTGGAAAGACCGCACCGGAAAGGAACTCCTAGTCCCGTCGCTCCTGTGCTTGTCCTAAATGCCCCGAGGCTCGCGATCGCCCGCACTTACCGGAACCCCCAGAACGCTCCGGGAGTCTGGGCGCCGCGTCTGCCCGGGACGCCCGCCGCCCTCGGTCCTACGCACCCCGCTCGGCCCGGTTCAACTCCGCCTCCCTCCCCGCAACTTTCTCGCTGGTCCCGCCGAGCCCCCTCCGCAGCTAAAGGCTGACTGTCAAAAGTCAGTCCAACCGGACGCACAGGGAAACAGCTGCAGGAAGTGACTGCGGAACCCGGAGGCTGCGGAGGAGGAGACTGAAGGCGCCGGCCCGGCGTCGCCAGTGCGCATGTGCCTGGTGTAGCAGGCCCCGTGGCGGCGGCAACTACAGCGGCGACGGAGGCTCCAGCCCCGGGCTGGTGGGGCGCGCGCCCGGCAGGTGCGGGTACTGTGAGCGCAGGGGCGCTGAGCAGGAGCGGCGAACCAAGGCACGAGTCAGAGGGAGGATGCACCACCGCGAGTCCTAAGACCTGTTCATCATATAACCTGGAAAGTTGATCCAGAGCAGAAACCTGGGCAGAGTTTTTGCAACTTTCATCTCCTGTCATTGAGATCCAAATCTTTTTCATTCCAGCCCCACCCTCAGTCCGCTGATTGCCGGCTAAGGCGGCAGAGTGGAGTGGCCAAAATATCCAGGATCTTTTAACCTGCTGCGACAGAACCTTTAAATTGCACCTTTCCCCAGGAAGGAGGAAGACTAGTCCGGCTGCCTACTCAGTGGTCTCCAATCACACAAGAAAACACGGAGGGAGAGGGAGAGACAGAGACAGACAGACAGACTTGCCCTCTCTCCAGCATCAGAGTGGGCAAGGGATAGAGAGGACCTTCCCTTGAGCGCGCGCGCGCGCACACACACACACACACACACCAGCCGCGCCTGCAAAACAGGAAAGACTAGGAAGAGACTGGCTAAGGCCAAAATGTCACATCCTCTCATAGTCAACCTCAACACTTTCAGGGTTGACATTGAAAGATGAGCTGAGAAAATTGCAGCTCTAAAATTCTGTTAACTTGTAAATTAACCCATAGGAATATTTCCGGGGGGGGGGGGCACGTAAAATATGCATAACATAAATTTACCATTTTCACCATGTTAAGTGTTCAGTGCCATTAAGTACATTCACAATGTTGTGTACTTATTTTGTAATCATTAATTAAAATGTCAAGGAGACCTACTTATAGAAAGATGTGCCTTAGTAGTAGGCAAACTACTGCAGGAAATTAAAGCTGTTTCTTTGGTTGAAACACACCATCCAATGCTACCACCAACACACCAAATTGACTGTTTTCTAGAAATGACTTAATAAATACATTGACTGTTTAGCAATCACACCCACAGCTAGTGTACACAGGCCATTTGGGGAGAGTAATCCATCATACTTAGGTAGAAAACAAATTGTTTTTCTGAACTAATTTTCTGTTTATATATACATACTTTATATGTCAAGTTTTTAAATGGCCACATTGTTTTTAAGTAGTCTGGTTTGATTCTTCCATATGAAACTGTCCAGTTTCCCCATCGCCATTTATTGAAGAGGCTGTCTTTTCCCCATTGTATATTCTTGCCTCTTTTGTCATAGATTAATTGACTAAGTATGAGTTTATTTCTGGGCTCTCTATCCTGTTCCATTGATCTGTCTGTTTTTATGCCAGTACCATGCTGCTTTGATTACTGTAGTTTTGTAGTATGGTCTGAAGACAGGGCGCATGATACCTCCAGCTCTGTTCTTTCTCAAGATTGTTTTGGCTGTTCAGGGTCTTTGTGTTTCCATACAAATTTTAGAATTATTTGTTCTAGTTTGTGAAAATGCCATTGGTATTTTGATAGGGCTTGCATTAAATCTATAGATTGCCCGGGGTATTATTGTCATTTTAACAGTACTAGTTCCTCCAATCCATGAACACAGTATATCTTTCCATCTGTCTGTGTCATCTTCAATTTCTTTCATCAGTGTCATAGTTTTCTGAGTACAGGTCTTTTACCTCATTAGGTAGGTTTATTCCTAGGCATTTTATCCTTTTTGATATCATGGTAAATGGAATCGTTTCCTCAACTTCTCTTTCTGATAGTTTGTTGTTAGTGTATAAAATTGCAACAGATTCCTGTATAATAATTTTGTATCCTGCAACTTTACCAAATTCATTGATTAGTCCTAGTAGTTTTCTGGTGGCATCTTTAGGATTTTCTATGTATAGTATTGTGTCATCTGCAAACAGTGACAGTTTTACTTCTTCTTTTCCAATTTGGATTCCTTTTATTTCCTTTTCTTCTCTGATGGCTGTGGCTAGGGTTTCCAATACTATGTTGAATAAAAGTGGCAAGAGTGGACATTCTTGTCTTGTTCCTGATCTTAGAGGAAATGCTTTCAGCTTTTCACCATTGAATATGATGTTGGCTATAGGTTTGTCATATATGGCCCTTATTATATTGAGGTATATGCCCTCTGTACCCACTTTGCTGAGAGATCTTTATCATAAATGGATATTGAATTTTGTCAAATGCTTTTTCTTCATCTGTGGGGTGATCATGTGATTTTTATCCTCCCTTTTGTTAATGTGGTGTATCATGTTGATTGATTTACAAATACTGAGCCATCCTTGCATCCCTAGGATAAATCCCACTATATCAAGGTACATGGTACTTTTAACATATTGCTGAATTTGGTTTGCTAATATTTTGTTGAGGATTTTTGCATCTACATTCTGTGATATTGGCCTATAATTTTGTTTTTTTGCAGTGTCCTTGACTGATTTTAGTATCAGGGTGAAGCTGGCTTTGTAGAGTAAGTTCAGAAGCATTCCTTCCTCTTCAATTTTTTGGTATAGTCTGAGAAGGACAGAATTTCTTTAAATGTTTGGCAGAATTCATCTGTGAAGCTGTCTGGTCCTGGACTTTTTTGTTTGGAGATTTTTATATTACTAATTTAATTTCATTACTGGTAATTGGTCTATTCATATTTTCTATTTCTTCCTGATTCAGTCTTGGGAAATTGTGCATTTCTAGGAATTTATCCATTCTTTCTACATTGTCCATTTTATTGGCATGTATTTGTTTGTAGTGATCTTTTATGTAATTCTGTGGTGTTAGTTGTAACCTCTTCCATTTATGATTTTATTTATTTAATTTTTAATTGCTTTCTTGATGACTCTGGCAAAAGCATTATCAATTTTGTTTATCTTTTCGGGACTTCCCTGGTGGCACAGTGGTTAAGAATCTGCCTGCCAATGCATGGGACACGGGTTTGATCCCTGGTCCAAGAAGATCGCACATGCCACGGAGCAACTAAGCCCGTGTGCCACAACTACTGAGCATGCGCTCTAGAGCCTGCGAGCCACAACTACTGAGCCCACGTGCCACAACTACTGAAGCCCACACGCCTAGAGCCCATGCTTCACAACAAGAGAAGCCACTGCAACAAGAAGTCCGGGCACTGCAACAAAGAGTAGCCCCCACTCGCCGCAACTAGAGAAAGCCCGCACGCAGCAACGAAGACCCAATGCAGCCAAAAATAAATAAATTTTTTTTAAGTTTTATCTTTTCAAAACTCAGCTCTTAGTTAAATTAATCTTTTCTATTTTTTAAGTCTCTATTTCATTTACTTCTGTTCTGATCTATATTGTTTCTTTCCTTCTACTAACTTTTGGTTTAATTAGTTCTTCTTTTTCTAGTTCCATTAGGTGTAAGGTTTTGTTATCCACTTCATGTGAATGCAAATGTTCATGATCCTCTTTCCTCACTGAGATGGAAAAGAATTTATTTACCAAAATCAGTGACCACAAATAATGTACCTGAAGCCACATTCATCTGTTCTAACAAAAATACTACACCCAGCATGACTACTGCAGCGAGACTATTACAGCAAGGTAGTCTACAGTTATTCTGCAGGATCTATATGGCTTCTGCAGAGGCCAGTCTGGTGGATTAAATTGAGATTATCATCTTTGCATCTTTTAGATATTTAAGGGACGCACTCCACTGTCTTCTCTGGGATGCAACATTGTTTTTGATTCACTGTTTTGGCTGGGGGTAAGGGTGAGAAGTTTCAAAGGCTTCCCCTTAGTTTTCCCTGGTATGATATTTCTTACCTCACAAACCAAGACCCATTATGGGGCTATGACATGCTTGACATAACCAAGAATGTCGTTCCCAATTTAGCAACATGAAAATGAACACCAGGTGGGTCTGCAGTCTAATGGGTCAGTGGGAAGTCACACTTTGATCAAGACTCCATTCATTACCTGCCCCCCATGTGCTTCCAAACTAATAGGGCGTATTATGGACTGAATGTTGGTGTCCCTTAAAAATTCATATATTGAAGACCTAGCCTCCAGTGTAGCTCTATTTGGAAATGAGTTCTGTAAGGACATAAGTAATTAAGTAATTAAGATTAAGTGAGATCATAAGGGTGGGGACTTGATCCAATAGGATTGGTGCCCTTATAAGAAGAGACAACAGAGAGTTCATTCTTTCTCTCTTCACATGTGCACACAGAAGAGGTCATGTGAGCATACAGGGAGATGGTGACCACCTACAAGTGAAGAGAAGAGGCCTCAGAATAAAACCTACCTTGGGGGCTTCCCTGGTGGCGCTGTGGTTGAGAGTCTGCCTGCCGATGCAGGGTACACGGGTTCGAGTCTTGGTCTGGGAGGATCCCACATGCTGTGGAGCAGCTGGGCCTGTGTGCCACAACTACTGAGCCTGCGCGTCTGGAGCCTGTGCTCCGCAACAAGAGAGGCCGCGATAGTGAGAGGCCCGCACACCGCGATGAAGAGTGGCCCCAGCTTGCCACAACTAGGGGAAGCCCTCGCACAGAAACGAGGACCCAACACAGCCATAAATAAATAAATTAAAAAAAAAAACAAAACCCTACCTTGACATCACCTTGATCTTGGACTTCCCAACCTCCAGAACTGTGAGAAATATATTTCTGTTGTTTAATCCATCCAGTCTGTAGTATTTTGTTATGGCAACCCAAGCAGACTAATATAGGGGCATTATGACACTTTGGGTTTCTGTTTATCAATGTCAACTTATTTCCTGCAGCGTTAATAGTCTTCAACATGTCTGGACAGTTCCCTTTCCTCAGTGAACAGAACTGTCACCTGAATAAATGGCCATAGGTCCATTTGGGCGAAGACTGAGGCTACCATCAGGGCATGTACTTCCTGTGGTATTTCAGAGAACTTCCTCCTGGGAATCTAGCTACCTCTTCATGTAGCAGGTTCTGGACCTGAACACTGACTCAGGTCTGGGCAAGGGATCATCTCTTTTCAAATTAAGGTAAGATTTACATAGCACAAAATTCATCATTTTAACCACTTTAGAGTGTACAATTTAGTGATTTTTAGCACATTCACAATGTTGTACAATTATCACCCCTATCTAATTCCAAAACATTTTATTACCTCTAAAAAGAAAATCTGTACCTATTAAGTAGTTGTCACTATTTTCTATGCCACCAACCCCCCACCAGCCCCTGACAACTACTAATCTACTTTCTATCTCTATGGATTTGCCTATTCTAGACATTTCATATAAATGGATTCATATAATATGTCACCTTTCATCTTTACTTTTTAATGGAAGATAACCCTCAGTTTCCTGCTTATCCATTGCCACTTTCTTTTGATTATATGTACTAAACACCATCTTCATTTCCTGCTCATCTCTTTTGTCTCTAGGGAGGCCATGCTCTGTTAACGATCTTCACAATGTTATGTGGTTCAAGCCTGCCTCTATGAACTGAATGTTTGTGTCCCCACAAAAGCCATACATTTAAAGCCTTAATCCCCAATGTGATGATACTTGGAGGTGGAGCCTTTGGGGAGTAATTAAATTCAGATGAGATCATGATGGTAGTACCTCCATGATGAGATTAGCATCCTTGTAAGAAGAGGTGGGGACCAGAGCTGCTTCTCTCTACCATGTGAGGATACAGCAAGAAGGCTGCTGTTTATAAACCAGGACGAGGGCCCTCACCAGAAACCACCACACATGCTGGCACCTTGATCTCTGACTTTCAGCCTCCAGAACGGTGAGAAATAAATTCCTGCTGTGTAAGCCACTGAATGTATGGTATTTGTTATAAAAGCCCAAGCTGAGTAAGACAGCTGCCATTCCAGCCCCTCTGGACATTACAATAATTGCAACCCCCTGGCTTCTGGCAGATAAGCATCACCCTCTGGCCTCTATAACTTTGGGTTCCCATTGTTCCCATTGCTATCATGAGCCAAGCTCTGTGACAACTTCTCCTTCCATCAGTTATAACCTACAAAGGAGAGCCACCACTGACCTTGTTAGTTATTCTCCTCTCACTTATGCACTCATGATGGTCTTGGTAATGATGTGTCCTCTGGGTCTTGGGCTATAATTCCTTGGTGGGTTTTCTGGTGGTGCATAATATAAACATTTTGGCATGCCCAATCCCTAAGCCTTTTAATCCCTTCCTCCACCATCAGCCATGGTAGTTCAGGCATTTAAATTTCATTCAGCCTGGGCCATTGCTTTCTCCAAGCTTCTAAGAGTCATCTTAGCTCTGAGTTTGCACCATCCTCTGGCATCCTTGTCAGGATGTTAAATCTGATATCCTAAGAAAGTGGCCCCGAGTCAATAACCTCTTCCTTATCCAGTCTTAAATTTTAGTCACTTTGATCAAGAACCTTCCCTGGCTCCTGTCAGTACATGCTGACTCATTTTTGTAGCTCCTTTGGTTGGTCTCTTTCTTTCCATGTCAAGTCCAGCATGTCCTTGGATGGGTTATGTTGTGACTTAATCTTAGTTATTGGCCTGGAAGCCAGAAGAGGAAGCAAGGACAGATCTTGAGGGAGCCTCCACTGCTTTGCAGAAGAGAGTCCTCTGTAGTGTCTTCCCACAGAAGATAGGAGTACTAGCTCTTAATACGGAGGGGCGGGATATCTCTGCAGGCTCTGATGGTTCAGAGGAATCTGGGGATTCAAAATCTTTGAGGTTATCCACACAAATATCCTCATCCTATACATCAGGGACCCAAGTTTTCCAACCAAAGCCCTCACCTTGACATAGCAGTCCTGCCTTAGCTAAGAAGTCAATTGTCTTTGAAGACCAGTGACTCAAACTAAGTACTGAGTATGGTTTTCAGCAATTTTTGTTCTCTCATTGCAGGAGATAAAGACCTTTTGTAATTACCAAAGAGGTCTTATGACATTCACACTCAGTTTTCAAGTGTCTGTTAAATGCCCTCAACATTTCTTTAGCCCCCTGTAAAGCATCAATGCAACTTACTATCAGTCAGCAAATTTCATGTCATTGTTTTCATTGTTCACCCACTACCACCCTGGCACTTTTCCAAAGCTTGAATTATTGTACCAGTCAAGGCATTCTCCACCAGAACATTTTCCCAAATCACCAATGGTGAAAGTGTAAACAACTTGGCTGCCATCTTGTGCTAGAAACTATCTTTGCCACACATACCACTTGGGATGCCAGCCAAACGATCCAGTTCATAATCTTCACTGCTGGTGCCTTACTGCATCACTTCAGGTCCTTGAGTAAGCAGACACTAAGGTAGTATTAGGAGTGCAAGAGTTTTATTGGAGGATGAGATCTGTCAAAGTTAGAGGGAATAAAGCAGGACTAGGCAGGGAAACCAATCAAAAACCAATGTAGATCTGACAGTCTTGGCATACCCAGTGGGGCTCTCCAGAATAAAAAAATGCCTATTAGAACTCTTGTATCTTACTTTATGATATGTTTGTTTGAATATAGAAACAATGTTTTGAATTAGTCATTGCTAGGGAAAAT
This sequence comes from Leucopleurus acutus, assembly GCF_964270905.1. Taxonomy (NCBI): domain Eukaryota; kingdom Metazoa; phylum Chordata; class Mammalia; order Artiodactyla; family Delphinidae; genus Leucopleurus; species Leucopleurus acutus. The sequence goes on along the minus strand of NC_139147.1, from coordinate 88,060,077 downwards.
TTTAGTAAAAGCATGTCTTGTGGTAAATTGACAGAATTCTGTAACAGTAAACACCAATTTGAAAAATTGGATTCAAGCAAGCTCCTACCAAACATATTTTCAATTTCTTCTCAATTTTCTCTATTCTCTTGAGGTAAGAATATTTTGGAGACCCAGAACCCCATAAATGTGTAGGTAGGGATAACAAGAGGTTTGTTTGTATGTGTTTGCTTTTACTACATTTCAAGCTATGAAGGGAAATCATCAAGAGGAGGCACTCAGAATGCAGCTACAAAGATAAGTGGGTGCAAGCAGAAACATCAGGCTAATGTTAGACATTCTGTAAGAACAAGTCACTAGTGACATAAGAAAGACTGATAGGCTCGTTAATCCAGGGTCAGTATATTTTACAATTTGGGGATTACTTGTCAAAAGACATTTTCAATGAAGAAAGTGAGATTTTACCATTAAGCTATAATTTTCAATCACATATATATTTAACAGTCTCAGATGGTTCATGACCCTCATGATCAACCTTCTTCTTCAATCCTCAAGATTTACCCTCAAAGTTCATTTTTCATTGAAGCAACACTATTGTTTTCAGTAAAAACATTCACAATTTATCATTTTTACCATCCTGTGAAATGTTCTCAATAAATTCTACAGTATTAGCTAATAAATTCAGGAGATAAGCACCTCCCAACTTTATATGTGATAGATTTCACCACATTTATTAATTTTTTCAGTTTCTATTCTGTTCACTAAAAATTCATCATCTTGTTGAAAATATTTTTGTTTGTACTTTGCAAATAAATATGAATTCACAAATATTCTCACTGTAAACAATAGTAAACAAAAATCAATGAGAAGCTAGATCAATAATGTTTGTCATCAACATGTTTGCATACATGTTTTGAGCATATAAAAATGTGTCCTTCAACAGTATAGTTCAGAAAGGTCAATTGTTTCAGCTTGGATACCAATTTTTGAGGCAAAACATATTTTAGCTAAATCTGCAGTACCAAACCTTCTCCAAACTTTCTCCCATTCAGTAGCATCGTTGTCCACAAGAATTCTGAAAGTAATTTCAAAAGCAGCTTTAATTATTTCATTTTTGTTTAAAACTTTTAGTGATTTTCTTCATAATTTGTGGGGTTGGTTTTTAAAAACCACTGAAAGATGGGTCATTTTATGCAGTTACTCTGACTTTATCCCCGTAAGTCACACTAAGGTTCAAGCTATTTTGCACCTCCATGATAATAAGACTCATGCTTGAAGAAGCACCAATGGTAGAGTCCTGTACTCCTCACCAAATATACATGTGCTACTCCACATTTCCTTAGACACTTGCAGTTAGATAAGCCTGTGTGACTAGCTTTGGGTTGGGAAAGAAAATAATGTATGTCATTTCTAACTCAAAGCTTTTAAGAGCCAGTATGTGATCTTCCAATCTGGAAGCCAGGTTTTGAGATAACAGTCACAATACGGAAGCAAACTAGATTCTTGAGTCCCTGTTTGGAACAGAGCTGCCCTGCAGAGCAACTGGACCCACAGTTGACTGGTCAAGTGAAAAATAGTCACTGTACTCTTAAGCCACTAAGATTTTGAGGTTAATTTGTTAACCTAGCATAGCTTAGCATCTGGGTACATTCTACAATTTTTTTTTAAGGGAATAGTTTTTTTTGGTTAGTTGTTTTTAATTTTACTAATTTATTTATTTATTTTTGGCTGTGTTGGCTCTTCGTTTCTGTGCGAGGGCTTTCTCTAGTTGTGGCAAGTGGAGGCCACTCTTCATCGCGGTGTGCGGGCCTCTCACTGTTGCGGGCTCTCTTGTTGTGGAGCACAGGCTCCAGACGCGCAGGCTCAGTAATTGTGGCTCACAGGACTAGTTGCTCCGCGGCATGTGGGATCTTCCCAAACCAGGGCTTGAACCCGTGTACCCTGCCTTGGCAGGCAGATTCTCAACCACTGCGCCACCAGGGAAGCCCCATTCTACAATTTTTGATTACTGCTGACTCTCCCTACTGTGATTGGAGTAATGCTAATTCTTTTATTTTCTGCCAGTAAGGTAGTCTTCAGGGAAAATGCCACTCGCTCACAACCTTTGATCATTTCAGTTATTTTCTTTATTCGAGTATGAATAATTTACATATTCATAGGTTTTAAGCTTATACTGTACATCAAAATTTTCATTTGCCACTACCCATGGGTGGCCCTAGTTGAAAACACAATTTTAAATGTATAATATTACATTTTTAAGAAGAAAAAGAGAGGCATTACAGTAATTTTTAAAGCAGAATTTCAGGTATATTTGTATTACAAGGGAACTCGCCGCCAAGGAAAGTAAAACTAAGTTTCATATTTATAAACAAAAGATTTAATTATGGGAAATTATGTTAGGAAGTTGAGCTGGTTTGTGAGAAAATTATTTTCTACAATCTAAATCACATATAAACAAATACACAAACAAATGTATGCAGGGGTTTGAAAAGAGGCTACCTTTTCAAAATGCTAAATGTGTGAGCCTCGGCAGGGTGACTGAAAAAGCACATGGTCTAGATCTAGGGGGCAGAGGATGAATAATAGAGTGGAAGTGGGTTCACAGCAAAAATGTACCCAATTGGGCGGGGGCAAAGGGGCAAATAAACAAGGTTTCCTTAATGATACAAAAGTCCAAATTTCCCAGTAATTCCCGGTATATAAAAATATTAAAACATATAAAACTTGAACAAATGTAAAACATAAAACTGGTAAAAGACATAAAAACACAAGATAACTACTGATTTTTCTTGTGGACTTATGTGACAAAATGTTTTAATAAAAAATATTCACGGGCTTCCCTGGTGGCGCAGTGGTTGCGAGTCCGCCTGCCGATGCAGGGGACACGGGTTCGTGCCCCGGTCTGGGAGGATCCCACATGCCACGGAGCGGCTGGGCCCGTGAGCCATGGCCGCTGAGCCTGCGTGTCCGGAGCCTGTGCTCCGCAACGGGAGAGGCCGCAACAGTGAGAGGCCCACGTACCGCAAAAAAAAAAAATTCACAACTTTCCCCCGAAATCTTCACATAAATTTAATGCTTCAGAAAGATGGGACATGTTAATTCTTTGGTTTTAAGTATCCCCAGTACGCTGATATATATAATCCCAGGGACAGAAGTACCTCAATTTGAGAAACGTCACTCCAATTTCCCTAAAGATTATTCTGTATTACACTAGTACATCTGAACACTTTCAATTTTGAGTGTGTAGATTTTTCATATCAGTACTTTCACTTAGTGATATTTTGTTTCTATGCCACCAGTTTACATTAAGGGGTACCAGACAGTTCAGGTTGCTACAATAGAATATCATAGCCTGGGTAGATTAAACAACAGAAATTTATTTCTCGCAGTTCTGGAGGCTGGGAAATCCAAGATCAAAGTGCTGGCATATTCAGTGTGTGGTGAAAGCACTCTCTTCCTGATTGGCATATGGCCATCTTCTTGCTGTACCATCACGTGGCAGAAAGAGAGAGAGAGGGAGAGAGAGAAAAGGAGAGAAAGCGAACGCTCTTAGGTCTCTTCTTATGAGGACACAATTCCCACGGTGAGGACCCCGCCCCCCCATGACCTCATGACCTCATCTAAATTTAATTACATCCCCAAAGCCTCACTTCCCAATATCATATAACATATATATGATAAATTTTGGAACATAAAAAAACATTCATATGTAACTCATACCTGAGCTCTTTTAGATATATTGTTGAGAGCTTGTCTATGATTTCATATAATGTTCTCTTTATGCAGTTCCATGAAATAAATTAAATTTCTTTCATATCTCAATCTGGGGGGGGGATGGGAAACAATTTTCTTTTTCCCACAAAACTGCTTTGTTTTTTAAATTAATAATGCTGAATCTTTTAATTGGATTGTGGTGAAGCCATTTGCCAAGACGGCCCCCAGTGATCCCCAATGATCATATTCTTGTGTAGTTTCATCTCACAATGTAATAGGGTTGGTCTGTGTGACCAACAGAATACGACAGAAGGAATGGTATGTCATTTTCAAAACTAGATCACAGAAGGCAATATGGCTTCCTCTCTTGCCTTCTCGCTTAAATCAGTCACTCTGGGAAATCCAGCTGTCATATCATAAGGACACCCAGGCAGCCCTGTGGAGAGGTATGGTGAAAAATCAATGCCTTCTGCCAACAGCCAGCCAAGAACCACGACCATCAGCCCCAGCCAACAGCCATGTGATGAACTATCTTGGCAATGGATCCTGCGGCCGCAGCTGACATCTTAACTTCAGCCTTAGGAGAGACCTGGAGCCAAAACCAGCAAGCTACACCCCTCCTAGATTCCTGACCCTCAGAGATAATAAATGTTTGCTATTTTAAGCAGCTAGGTTTTGAGGTAATTTTTTATACAGTAATAGATCACTTATCAATCTGCTTCCCTCTTTCTTTTGACTGTTAGGAATTCTAGATTCATATATGAAGCTCACCTCTAAAATTTATACAGGACTCTCAGCATGTATTTTTGTGTTCTAACATTATTTCCTTATTTTTATTTTTCTCTTACCTCAGTTTCCTCTTCTATTTATATACTCTTATTACGATATATGCTAAAGCCACCTCAAATAGTTTTTATGGGAATAAGGCAAAGTATGTTTTACGACAAAATGAAGAAAAATAACCAGAGGAGGATAACAAGATGTAAGTTAAGAAGTTACTATTCCATGCTATACCTAAGTTTAAAGCTTTCTTCAACATGGAAGAAACAAAGCTATTATCTGAGGCTTTCTTAAAGATTTGAATGTAAGTTCTAGATAGGAAAAAATAAAAATATTCAACAGAAGTATAAGCTATTTGAAATGAATGTTATGCTTTTATCCTCTGAGTAGTGATTCGGAACCACTAGTCCACAAAGATAATTTCACCAGTCTGCTAGAAAATAAGAAAAATAAGGGCAATGCAGTCAATTTTCCATTAAATTAAATTTATTTAACTTAAATTTGGCTGTTTATATTGAGATTATGTTCTTTCTAATCTTGATGTATCTTCTTTTAGAATATGGTAATGATAGTGTATTGTGGGGTTTTTTAAATGTTTTTAATCACACAATTTCCCCATTTCTCCCAATATTTATGTGATTTTGTTTGGTTGTATCTTATTAAATGTTCCCTGTGCATGAAACCACTAAATGCAGAAACCACTGCTCCTAGAGAAGTATTGAAGGATGGTGGTGGAAGTGGCAGGGCAGTGCACAGATCTCAAGGCAAGGCCATGTTTGAGGGACAAAAACATACATACTTTCACTATACACTTTGTTTTCATAACACGAACTCCAGACAAGAGAGCTCAACCAACGTGCACCTCAGGCCCTCCCCCTGGAGATAATACAAGAGATTATACAACACTTTTGCTCACTTAACATTACCTACATTCTGAAGAATGTCTACAGATAATATATGTACAGTAAGTCCCCTACATATGAATGAGTTCCATTCCAAGAGCACGTTTGTAAGCCCAATTTGATGTAAGTCCAACAAAGTTAGCCTAGGTACCCAACTAACACAATCGGCTATATAGTACTGTACTGTAATAGGCTTACAATGCTTTTCACACAAATAACACATAAAAAACAAACACACAAAAATAAAGAAATCATTTTTAATCTTACAGTACAGTACTTTGAAAAGTACAGTAGTACAGCACAACAACTGGCATACAGGGGCTGGCATCGAGTGAGCAGGCAAGAAGAGTTACTGACTGGAGGAGGGAGAGGAGGTGGGAGATGGTAGAGCTGAAGGATCGTCAGCAATAGGAGACGGAGGGCGAGCTGCACTTTCAGTCACGCCTGACGTTGATGGCACAGGTTCTGGTTCCTTGCTGGATTCAATTCTATCTACCCTCTTGAAAAAACGATCCCGTGACGTCTGGGTAGTAGCTCCTTTTCTCGTTGTAGATGACATGGTAGCACTGGATTGTATTCTGAATGACTGCTACAAACTTTGTGTACTGTTCTATGCTTCGGTCCTGTGCCTCAAAAACTAACAGTGCCTCCTCAGATAAAGAAAATCCCCTTGCCATTTCCTGCATCGTGAATCTCTTTGGTTCTTCAGTTACTTCTTCCTCTTGTCTCTCTTTGTCCTTTCTCTGGGCCTCCAATTCCATCAGGTCTTCATTAGTAAGCTGCACAACCTAAGTACACAAAAGCACAACCACTTGCAGAGGATGCATGCACGTGACAATGTACGCCAGACATGTGAACTAACTTATGTGACTGGACGTGAAAAGGCACGTTCGCATCTTTCAAAGTTTGCAACTTGTAGGGGACTTGTTGTACTATGTTTCAAATGCATAGAACTGCTAGGCATAACTAATCAAATTCTATTAAAAGTGGTCTAAATTTATGGCAGGTTTTTATATATGTGTCATCTTCTAATTACTAGATACAAAAATATAATTTCAATAAGATGGGCATAATAAATTTTTTTATGTTTTTAACAAAGGGCCCTTGCAAAGTGGGAAACTGGTGCTAAACAAATGTTTTTGAATAGGTTAGAGGGGCTTGAAAGCAGAATATAGAAAAGAAAGAAGTGCTTGAATCTTCTTTCCCATAATACAAGCTCCTGGGAAAAGTTTTTAACAGTGATAAACTCTCAATCTGACACATAACTTTTTTTTTCTTCATAAGGTTAAGTGGTTCCTTGCTGCTATCGCCAAATGAAGTAAAATTGCCTCACTTTTAAAAAAAGGTGAAATTCTTTCTTTTTTCAGATTATCTGAAGAATGTGTTCAAGTCTAATATCCTATTTATGAGATAATAATAAGACCAATTCCATAAACTACCTTAGAAAATCAGTAATTTCTTCATAAAAAAGAGCTCCAGTTTCCACAAGTAATATAAGTAGATGGCTACAGCCTGCAACTTGTCATAGAAGAGTCAAGATATTCTGCATCTCCTATGTGCTTTGAATATTTAAACATGCTTCCAGTACTTACTGTACCTTCCATTCCGTTTTCTCTGCCCCCAGCTTTAGGTTTCTTTGTGATAAACTGCATATTATAAACATACATCTTTCCCAATACTGGATATTGAATCCTTTTAATTATAGAAACATGTTCAGACTTAATCTTCTGGATTTTTTTTTAATTGTGAGGATGAGGATATGTCTGAAACTATTTTGCTACCCTTTAGCAGATGGACTTAAAAGAAGAACGGCAACCAGTTAACTTTCCTTATTGCTCCAAAAATTCTTTCACTATAATCCCCCACCCTTCAGGAACTGTTTTCTAAGCAAGGTTTGCATTCCCCTCAAAACTGGAGAATAAACAAAGCTCAGCAAAGTAAATAGCAAGAAAAATCACTGTATCTTAGAGACTGAAAGATAAAAACAAAACAAAAATCTAAACTCAAGCCTCGAATTTATAAAAGAGGACAGTAAGGGCCATGTGTCCTGATTCATGTCACACCACCACTTCCAACAGGAGCTAGAATTAGAATTCAGGTCTCCTGGCATCGGCTTAGAGTTTCTTCTATTTAGGAATTCATGGTGTTGATGGTACAACTGGATAGAGAATTGGGGAAAAGGAGAAAGATAAAATATTCTAATAAATCATTCCAATTCTAATTTGGTACTTCTCAGAGGAAACTTCAAGGGCCCCTAAGCCTGGAAGGGCAGGAAGTTCTCCTTCTGGAGTCTCTTCCATCACAGCAAGTACTGGCTTCAAAAACAACTTAATTTTACACTTGCCTTGAAAGTCTAGTGATGATGTCATGGCTGACCTACCCAGCCAACTCTCCTTCAGGACCACAAGTTTCCTAAAAATGAAATAAAAACCAAAGCAGTATTTTCCTCTGCACAGAATAAAAAAGAAAGGGGATGGGGTGGAGGGAGAAAGAGAGAATGACACTGTAATAGGCATATGACAAATTAAAGCCAGAGAATAAATTAAATGGCATTTTCTGACCTTAATTTACTTAGGGTTTTTTTTTAATTATCAAGAAATGATAAGATACACATCATTTTAAACATTAAAAATCATCTAGAGGAAAACATTAATGAACTTTCAGCAGGTGGAGTACATGAACGCAGGAGAGAGCAACCTTGGACAGAGGGTATTCCAAATTGCACCACATTCCACTGCACTACCTCATAGTGTTAATTTTAAAATTATATGAGTTACCTTTTGTACCCACAATTCCTTGAATTTTATATCAGGTTCTTTCACTGACTTAGCTTTCATCCCACTGTTGGTGGTATTGCAAATTGAGACAGCCACTATGCAAAACAGTATGGAGGACCTTCAAAAAATTAAAAATAGAACTACCATATGATCCAGCAATTCCACTCCTGGGAATACATCCAAAGAAAACAAAAGACACTAATTCAAAAAGATACCTGCCCCCCCCACATTCATAGCAGCATTATTTACAACAGCCAAGATGTGGAAACAGCCTAAGTGTCCACTGATGGATGAATGGATAAAGAAGTTGTGAGATATGTAACGAGGAAATCCTACAATTTGTGACAACATGCATGAACCATGAAGGCATTATACTAAGTGAAAAATGTCAGAGAGAGAAAGACAAATACTGTACAATCTCACTTATATGTGGTATCTTCAAAAAACAAACAAACGAAAAACCCAAACTCCTAGAAAAAGAGATCAGACTTTGATAACCATAGGCGGAGGGTATGGGGAAGGGGAATTGGAGGAAGGTGGTCAACATGTACAAACTTCCAGTTGTAAGACAAATAAGTTCTAGGGATGTAATATACAACAGGATGACTATAGCTAACACTGCTGTTCAATAAATAAGACTGTTGTTTAGACAATAAATCCTAAGAGTTCTCATCACAGCAGATTTTTTTCTTCTTTCTTTCCTTTTTATTGTATTTATATGGGAAGATGGATGTTAGCTGAACTTATTGTGGTAATTATTTCACAATATTTTAGATTAAACCATCATGCTATATGCCTTAAACTTAAACACTGATGTATGTCCATTAGTTTTCAATAAAACTGGGGGAAAAATTACAACATCAACTTTATTACACTAGATGGCAGCAAATAATTAGAAGGGCCAAATAAAACATTTGAGTATCACATAAATATTGAAGCGCTGGAGTGAGTAGAGACATAATGGTAATATTTGAGAAAGAAAAACAAAACCTGGCTGACTCATAAACATTCTTTAAGATTTATCATTTATTTATTCCTTCATTCAACAAACATTAACAAATTATTAAACAAAAATTTAGACTACTACAAAGTACTATGGGAGTACTTCCTCTATGCAGATTCTATAATTCTTAGATACCACACGAGGACTTACTTTGTTGCTCTTGTACAAAGAGCTATGTTTTGGTGTATGAAGACTCCCCATTTACTGTATAACTTTGATACATAGTAGGTTCTCAGATTTTACATTCAGTTACTTACTAGTTTCCAGTCACAAAATGCACTCTCATACCTCTGTAGTTTTTCATATGTTGTTCTCTATATCTGGAATTATGCCCAACTCCCCACCACACACACACACACACACACACACACCACCCCTTTCAAGTGCTTTCTCTTTGCCTGACCTTCAGTGACTATCATAAGCATATCAGAGCTCACTCTTCCAAGTTCCCACAGCATCCTAAGAATGCCTACAATAGTGGGGAGTTCTGTGTTATATTTGACTGTCTTCCCCACTAGACTATGAGCAGTGTGTCACATTTTTATATAGTCACCACCCAGCACAGCTTCTCTTACAGAGGAGGCCTTCTGTAAAATTTTGTTGAGTGATTTAGCTGTGTTACAGAAAATCAAGCTTCTGTGTTAGAGATCTGCTTATGACTAACAAATGTAAGTGCCAATATCTTATAATTTATTGTGGTACCATATGGATAAGACTTGTAAAAGTGGTCAATAGACCAGAATTCCCTCCAAAACAGATTTAAGGTTCATGATGACACATTGTTACATAATACCAATACAGGCACATGTCCGAGATATTGCACGTTTGGTTCTACACCATCTCAATAAAGCGAGTCACATGAACTTCTTGGTTTCCCAGTACATATAAAAGTTTAGTTTACATGTAATGCTATATTACGAGTGCAATAGCATTATGTCTAAAAAAGCATATATATCTTAATTTAAAAATACTTTATTGCTAAAAATTGGTAAGCATCATCTGAGCCTTCAGTGAGTAGTAATCTTTTTGCTGGTGGAGGGTCTTGCCTTGATGTTTTGATGGCTGCTGACTGATCAGGGTGGTGATCGCTGAAGTTTGGGGTGGCTGGGGCATTTCTTAAAATAAGACAACAGTGAAGTGTGCCAGGTCTATTGACTCTTCCTTTCACAAATGATTTCTCTGTAGCATGAAGTGCTGTTTGATAGCATTTTACCCACAGTAGAGCTTCTTTCAAATTTGGACAATCCTTTCAAAGCCTGCCACTGCTTTATCAACTAAATTTATGTAATATTCTAAATTCTTTGTTGTCATTTCAACAATCTTCTCGGCATTTTCACCCGGAGTAGATTCCATCTCAAGAAACCACTTTCTTTGCTTATCCATAAAAGGCAGCTCCTCAAGCTTAAAGTTTTATCATGACGTTGCAGCAATGCAGTCACATTATTAGGCTCCACTTCTAATTCTAGTTTTCTCACTATTTTCACCACATTTGCAATTAAATCCTCCTCTAAAGTATTGAACTCCTCAAAGTTGTCCATACGGATCAGAATCAACTTCTTCCGAACTCCTGCTACTGTTGATATGTTGACCTCTTCCATTGAATCTCAAATGTTCTTAATGGTATCTAGAATGATAAATCCTTTCCAGAAGATTTCCTATTTACTTTGCTCAGATCCATCAAAGGAATCACTATCTATGGCAGCTATAGTCTTTAAAAAATATATTTCTTTTTTTTAAAGATTTATTTATTTATTTTTGGCTGCGTTGGGTCTTCGTTTGTGCACGCAGGCTTTCTCTAGTTGTGGTAAGTGGGGGGCTACTCTTCATTGGCGGTGCGTGGGCTTCTCATTGTGGTGGCTTCTCTTGTTGCGGAGCATGGGCTCTAGACGCAGGTTTCAGTAGTTGCAGCACACAGGCTCAGTAGTTGAGGCATGTGGGCCCTTGAGCCCATGGGCTTCAGTAATTGCGGTGGGTGGGCTCAGTAGTTGTGGCTCGCAGGCTCTAGAGCACAGGCTCAGTAGTTGTGGTGCATGGGCTTAGTTGCTCCAAGACATGTGGGACCTTCCTGGACCAGGGATCAAACCCATGTCCCCTGCATTGGCAAGCAGATTCTTAACCACTGTGCCACCAGGGAAGTCCCTGAAAAATATATTTCTTAAATAATAAGACTTGGGCGCTTCCCTGGTGGCACAGTGGTTAAGAATCTGCCTGCCAATGCAGGGAACACGGGTTCAAGCCCTGGTCTGGGAAGATACTACATGCTGCAGAGCAACTAAGCCCATGCACCACAACTACTGAGCCTGAGCTCTAGAGCCTGCGAGCCACAACTACTGAAGCCTGACCACCACAACTACTAAAGCCCGCGCACCTAGAGCCCATGCTCCACAACAAGAGAAGCCACCGCAGTGAGAAGCCCACGCACCGTCAACGAAGAGTGGCCCCCACTTGCCACAACTAAAGAAAGCCCGCACACAGCAACGGAGACCCAACACAGCCAAAATTATGTACATAAATTTATTTCAAAAAATAATAATAAGCTGAAATTACTCCTTAATCCATGGGCTGCAGAATGGATGCTGTGTTAGCAGACATGGAAACATTACTCTGTTGCATATCTACATTGGAGCTCTTGGGTGATCAGGTGCATTGTCAATGAGCAGTATTATTTTGAAAGAAATCTTTTTTTCTGAAGAGCAGTTTACAACAGTGGTCTTAAAATATTCAGTAAACCATGTTGTAAACAGATGTGCTGTCATCCAGGCTTTGTTGTTCTACATATAGAGCACAGGCAGAGTATATTTATCATAATTCTTAAGGGCCCTAGGATTTAGGGAATGGTAAATAAGCATTGGCTTCAACTTAAAGTTACCAGCTGCATAGCCTCTAACAAGAGAATCACTGTGTTCTTTGAAGCTTTGAAGCCAGGCATTGACTTCTCCTCTCAAGCTATGAAAGTCCTAAATGGCATAGTCTTCCAATATAAAGCTGTTTTATCTACATTGAAAATCTGTTTAGAATAGCCACCTTCATGGATCTTCTGGATAACTTGCTACAGCTTCTGCATCAGCACTTGAGGCTTCACCTTGCACTTTTATGTTATGGAGGTGGATCCTTAAACCTCTTCTACATTCAAACTTTTCTTTTGCAGCTTCCTTACCTCTCTCAGCCTTCATAGAATTGAAGAGAGTTAGGGCCTTTCTCTGGATTAAGCTTTGGCTTAAGGGAATGTTGTGGCTGGTTTGATCTTCTATCCAGACTGCTAAAACTTTCCGCATATCAGCAATAAGACTGCTTTACTTTCTTATCATGCATGTTGTCACCGGAGTAGCACTTTTAACTTCCTTCAAGAACTTTTTCACGACTTGGCTAACTGGCACAAGAGGCCTAGCTTTTGGCCTATCCTGACTATAAACATGCCTCTCTCGCTAAGCTTAATCATTTCTAGCTTTTGATATAGAGTGAGAAACATACAACTCTTCCTTTCACTTGAACACTTAGAGGTCATTGTAGGGTTATTAATTGGCCTAATTTCAATATTATTGTGTCTTAGGGAATAGAGAGGCCTGAGGAGAGGGAGAGAGACTAGGGAATTGCCAGTCCATGGAACAGTCAGCGTACATACAACATTTATCCCTTAAGTTTGCTGTCTTATATGTTCGTGGTGCCCCAAAACAATTACAGTAGTAACATCAAAGATCACTGATCACAGATCACCACAACAAATATAATAATAATAATAAATTCTGAAATATTGTAAAAATTACCAAAATATGACACAGAGACATGGAGTGAGCCAATGTTATTGGAAAAATAGCGCCAATAGACTTGCTCGACACAGAGTTGCCACAAATCTTCAATTTGTAAAAAATGCAATGTCTGCAAAGTGCAATAAAATGATATGTGCCTGTAATAAGGAGAAATATGAGGTGGAGAAAGAGAAGCAGAAAAGGAAGAAAAGAATGAGAAAAGAAGAAAGGAGAGAAGAAGGGGAAGCAGATGGAGAATAAGAGGAAAAAAGGGAACAGGGTGCCAAGTGCTCTTCTAAGCAACTTATCTCATTAAATCTTTATAATACCCCAGGGTAGTGTCTATTATTATTCCCATTTGACAAAAGAGGCTCTTAACATTTGAAAAACATACTCAAGGTGACAGACAGTAGGTGATGGAGTCTACAATGATTCCATTGACCTTTAGTTTTGTCTGAAACCTACCATCAGACTAACTCAACACTCAATCCACTAGTTATACAAACAATATGCAGGTTTTCTTAACACAGCCTTATAACACCTTGGTTTACCTATCATATAGCTTTAGGAATAGAAGAATTCAATTCAAGTAAAACAGTAAAGAGGCACCACTGAGTACTTCTCACCTACACTATATTAGAAATCTTTGCCAAAGATGCTGTGGATTAAGGAATCTGAGTACTGATGATAGTTAATGATATTGTGAGCAAAACAAACAAAGAGCAAAACAAACAAACACCTCTAAAATATATTTATACATTCTTTCTCTTACTGGCTATTTAAGTTTTTCCTTTTACTTTGTTTTTCTTGATTCCTGTAGCAGATGTTAGCTGTCTGTTTGCCTCCTCTCCCATGACCTCATGTCCAGAATCTGTACCCCCTTCCATCTCTTTGGGTATTTTGTCAACTATCCTGAGTCCAAAAAAAAAAAAAAAAAAATTCAAAGGAATTAGAGGAAATGTAGTGAGGAAAAGAAAACTTAAAATAAGCAAATAAAGATTACTAATGTCCTCTGAAATGACAGAAGATAGGGCATCAGAAACAAGAACAGGATGCTATAAAAAGAAACATTCAGAGGCAAGATACGTTAGTTATCTATTGCTGCATGACAAATTATCCCCCAACTAAGCAACTTACAACAAACATTTACTATCTTACACAGTTTCTGTGGGTCATGAATCTGGGAGGAAATTAGCAGCATGGTCTGGCTCAGCGTCTCTCATGAGATTGCAGTCAAGCTGTCAGCTGGGGCTGCAGTTTTCTGAAGACTTGACAGGGGCTGGAAGATCTTCCTTCACATGACTTATTACATAGCTGTTGGCAGGAGACCTTAGTTTCTTACTACATGGAACTGTCTGTAACACTATTGTGTGTTCTCACAACATGGCAACTGGCTTCCCCCAGAGCAAGTAATCCAAAGAAAGAGCAATAAGAAAGCCACATTGCCCTTTATGACCTGGTATGCAAAAATCACACACTCTCAGTTGTACTTTCTTTTATAATCATTAGAAGCAAGTCACTAAGTCTAGCCCATACTCAAAGGGAGGATTATTAGGCTTTACTTTTAGATGGGTGCATTAAAGAATTTGTGGAAATACTTTAACCCACCACACAAGAAGAAAAATAGCTCTAGGAAATTATAAATATGGTCAAAGCATGACCATCAAAATAAAAATTTAGTAGGCACATTAAAAGGTAAAGTTAAAAAGTCAGAGATGGTTACTCTCAGAAAAATGGTAAGAAAAACACAGTTTTAATCCAGATGCTCAAATTCCCAAATAATTGGAATTTCAAGAAGAGAAAACAAAGAAAATAAAAGGGAGGATAATTAAATTAAAAATTTTCCCCGAATTGAAGGACACATCTCTAACTTCTTAAAAGAACTTCCCCACTGCCTAGCACAAAGAGTGAAAAATGACCCAAACCAAAACATGATAACACTAGAAATAAAAAGGAGATCCTAAAAGCTTCCAGAGTGGATTTTTTTTTTTTAATTACAAGTTTCCAAGCACTACCCTTCTGGTAATCAAATTCAATACATTTGCATGGGACCAAAAATCTTTATATCTATTTAGTTCCCCAAGTGTTTTTAAAACTTAGTGAAGGGACTTCCCTGGTGGCGTAGTGGTTGAGAATCTGCCTGCCAATTCAGGGGACACAGGTTCGAGCCCTGATCCAGGAAGATCCTACATGCTGTGGGGCAACTAAACCCGTGCTCCACAACTACTGAGCCTGTGCTCTAGAGCCCACGAGCCACAACTACTGAAGCCCGTGAGCCACAACTACTGAAGCTGCGTGCCACAACTACTGAAGGCTGTATGACACAACTACTGAAGCCGCGTGCCTAGATCCCGTGCTCTGCAACAAGAGAAGCCACCACTATGAGAAGCCCACACACCGCAACGAACAGTAGCCCCCACTCGCCGCAACTAGAGAAAGCCCACGTGCAGCAATGAAGACCCAAAGCAGCCAAAAATAAATAAATAAAATAAATAAATTTATAAAAAATAAAAATTAGTCAAGTTTGGAAACCATTGGTTTAAAGAGTTCTGAGGAGAGCGAGGTAAACATTTTCATATTGAAGTATCACTTTTCTAAAATTGTTGGACATATTTTTCCAATATTCTGCTATAAATAAATTCACTTTTTTGGGGTGCAGTGGTTAAGGATTCACCTGCCAATGCAGGGGACACGGGTTTGAGCCCTGGTCTGGAAAGGTCCCACATGCCGCAGAGCAACTAAGCCCGTGCATCACAACTACTGAGCCTGCAGTCTAGAGCCCATGAGCCACAACTACTGAGCCCGCAAGCCTAGAGCCTGTGCTCCACAACAAGAGAAACCACTGCAATGAGAAGCCCACACACCACAACGAAGAGTAGCCCCCGCTCACCGCAACTAGAGAAAACCCGCGCGCAGCAACGAAGACCCAACGCAGCCAAAAATAAATACGTAAATAAACAAAATAAATAAATCCACTTTTTTTTTGTGGGTGGCAGAATTATCCTCATTTTATAGAATCATAGTGGAAAGAGGAAAAAAGAATTTCTAAAGCACACCTCAAACTAAATTTTAGTTCCATGTAACCTTCTCAGATTTATACACAAGGAATGGAAACCTATTTTCTAACAGCATTAAAGAAAGAATAAAAGGAAATGACTTAAACTACAGCAAAATAGCCTTAGGGTAAGGAAGTTTCCTGACATTGAGATTTGTCAAACACTAACATGGGTTTCTAGGGATGTTATGAAATATTCACCTTGGAGAGTTTTTAGAAAATGTTTCCCATCTGTCTGAGTTTAGAGAATAAGCCTGAAGAAAAGAAGATGGTTGGGAAGATTAAATATATTTGTTTACTCAGTAAGTTCTTGTTGAACTACTACTAAGTGTCTGGCACTGTGCTAAGTGTTGGCGGGTATTTTAAGACAGCATTTTTCAAATTTATTTGATCATGGAATACTTCTCAAATGAAAGTTTGTGAATAGGTCTCCATCAAGGGAACTTCTAACATATAATGCTTATTTGCATAAAAAGAAAACAGAAAAAAAGTCTCACAGATTAACTGCTACAAGAAAATAAAAAGTAATAATTATTAACAAAATTTACCAAGCTTAATAAAACAGCTTTCATTTCATATTGTTATAAAATGATACACATTTATTAATTACATTTATACACACTTACATAAAAATATCAACTATACTTTTTCAGAACTTGCAGTTCATCCAAGTGATCAGTACAAGATACAAATCTGTTCTATAATCAATTAGAAATGTGATGGGGGTAGCTGGAGTAGGGAGTTATTCCATAGAGCAATCAAAAACTGAAATATCTATCAGTACAATTAGAGGAAACAGGACACATACAAGCTTTATAAGAAGAACCTGAGAGTAATTTACTGAAACATATCAAAGAACCCTTGAATAAATGGAGAATGGAAGATTCAGTATTGTAGAAATAGCAGTTCCTCTCAAATTAACCTATGGATTCAATGTAATTTTATATAAATTTCCATGTGTGGATGGGTAGGTGAGTTAGTATAACATGGAAACTGATTATAAGTTCATCAGGAAGAATAAATACATTAAAATGGACAGAAATGGATTGCACATTGATCGTAGATGTTTAGTTCCTCTTCTTCCAGTCCCACCTAAAAATGACATTAAATGGATTCTTGAAAGAGATAAATAAACTCCCAGGGAAAAGGAGGACAATGGCAAATTATATCAGCAAATTTTGGGAAGATGGAAAACAAATAGAAATGATAACAGAAAACAAGAGGATGCAATAAGGTAAGATGCCTATCAAAGAGAAGCATGTTGATTTACCTCACTGAATCCCTGACAAGCTCAAAGTATGGGTGAGTCAAACCCTAGTTGTGAGGATGAGAGGCAGCGATGAAAACAGAGAAATTTGTATGCAAAATGACTGGAATAACAGGTTCTCTCCTCAATTCAGCACAGCCAAATCACTATCCTCTTTGAAGAAACTGAAATCAGAAAGGCTCTATGCTTAGACAAAACAGGCACAGCAAAGAGTAGGAGAGAAGTACGTTGTAAAAACCTGAATTCTGAGTAGTGAGGAGCCAGGATCCTTCCTTCATCCTAGGAATCCCAATGATCAGACACATATCTCACAAGCAGAAGACTAGATGATCCTTTTTTAAAAAGAAACTGAGCGGCTCTGGGACAATTACATACTAGCATCTAATACTAATGTCTAGGGATTCTAACAGCTGAATCACCCTAACGTGAAGCCTTTTTAGTATCTCATTTTAAAATATAAATGGATAGTCTGGGTCACCAAACATTTGAGGAAAGTCTCTAACATTTAATACTGAAACAAACAAAACAGGGGTGGAGAGTGAGTGAGGGGGAAGGAACCCCAATCCAGAAGGAAGAAAATATACAAATGAAAACATCCAGACATTTTGTTATGCTCATTGGCTGGGTACAGGGACAACATTTTTTTTTAAGGACAGGATTTTATTTTAAGTAACAATCAGAGGATAAGAAATAGCTCTGGAAATTTTGGAACATAATCATAAAAACTAAAAATTCAATAGAGGGATCAGATTGATATGTTCCAGATGGTACAGCAAAGGAAAGGTTAAAGAGACAGACTATAGTGCAGATAATATTAACAAAAACCAAAAGAAGAATGATACAGGAGGTATAAATATATGACTAAAAAGAATTCCAAAAGAAGAAAATGGAAGAAAGAAAACAATCAAAGTAAGTTTTTCCAAAGGACAAGAATTCTCGGATTAAAAGAATCTACTGAGTACCCAGGAATATGGATAAAGAAAAACTACACCAGTATCATTAAACCCTAGTACCAAAAATCATAAAATTATGGTACACTTAGAATAGAGAGTTTAGAACTCTCAGAGAGAAAAACAGATCACTTAAAAGTAAATGTGGACTTCCTGGTGGTGCAGTGGTTAAGAATCCACCTGCCAATGCAGGTGACATGGGTTCGAGCCCTGGTCCGGGAAGATCCCACATGCCTCAGAGCAACTAAGCCCGTGTGCCACAACTACTGAAGCCCACGCGCCTAGAGCCTGCGAGCCACAACAAGAGAAGCCACTGCAATGAGAAGCCCGCGTACCGCAACAGAGTAGCCCCCACTCGCCGCAATTAGAGAAAGCCCGCGCGCGGCAACAAGTCCCAACTCAGCCAAAAGTTAATTAATTAATTTTTTAAAAGTAAATGCAACAATTAATTTAGATCATTTTAAAATGGTGACAATTGAGTCAGGCAAGAATCGACAAAAATTCTAAAACTGGTAGGTGAAGTAATTTGAGAACAGAATAATTATATAGTCAAGAATTTCCACATACTTTATTTATTAACTATAAAAGGAAAAATAGTAAGTTATAGTGGAGCAGTTTGACAGATACCATTTTAACCAAGTGATCGAAGTTAGTATTACATGGTGGTTGCCAAGGGGAGGTGGGGGTTGGGGGAGGGATGGAGTGGGAGGCTGGGGTTAGCAGATGTGAGCTTTTATATAGAGAATGGATAAACAACAAGGTCCTACTGTATAGCACAGAGAACTATACTCAATATCCTAAGATAAACCATAATGGAAAAGAATATAAAAAAAGAATGTGTATATATATGTATGTATGTATAACTGAATCACTGCTGTTCAGCAGTAATTAACACATTGTAGATCAACTATACTTCAATAAAAAAGTTAATATCACAAATAATAGGGCAAATTGACATCATGTACCTCCTGATAAAATGTATTGAAAAGAACACAAAAACATTTATGCAGTATTCCTGCCAAAAATGTATAACCTGAATCTAAGCATGACAAAACATCAGACAATCCCAAATTGAGGGACATTCTACAAAATAACTGGCCTGTTTTTTTCAAAAATGTCAATATCATACAAGACAAAGAAAGTCTGAGGAACTGTTCAATATTACAGAGACATAAAAACTTGGAAACTGAATGCAGTGCGTGACCCTGGATTGGATCCTGGTCATTTTTTAAATGGACATTATTAGGATAAATGGTGAACTTTTAATAAAATCTGTGGATAAAAGTATTATAACAAAGTTAAATTTCCAGATTTTTATAATTTCACTGTTGTTATTTAAGTGAATGTCTTTGTTCTTATGAAATACACACTTGAATATTTAATGGTAAAGGGATGTGTTCTGTGAAATTTACTCACAAATGGCTCCAGAAAGAAGGGGATTAGAATGGTATCTAATTTCATGATAGCAACATAGTTACAAGCCAATGGAGCAATGCTCCTAAAGTTCATAGGGAACATGATTTCCCTCCCAGAATACTATACTCAGCTGTATTATCAGTTTTCTATTGCTATAGAGCAAATTACCATAATCTCAGTCACCCATTTATTATCTCATAGTTTCTGTGGGTTAGAAGTCTGAGCACAGAGTAGTTGGGATTTTTGTTCAGGGTCTTACAAAGCTGCAGTGTCAGCTAAAGCTGTGCTGTCATCTGGAACTTAAAGTCCTCTTCCAATCTCATCTGAGTTGTTGGCAGAAGTCAGTTCCTTGAAGCTATATGACAGAAGACCTTGTTTTCTTGCTGTCAGCCTGGGACTGATCTCAGCTCCTAATGGCTTCCCCTCATGTCATTGCCATATGGCTCCCTCTTCTCCCAACATAGCAATTTGCTTCGTCTTCAAGGCCAACAGGAGAACATCTCTCTGAGGTTTCACCTTCTCTTGAAGGATTCACCTAATAACGTTAAGAGCCAGTCAGGATAATCCCTCTTTTTATTAACTCAGAGTCAACTTATTAGTAAGTTATTCATGGAATGATACCCCATCATATGTACTAGTACCATCCACACTTAACAGAAGTGTATTATGCATCAGGGAAAGGAAATCTTGAGGACCATGTTAGAATTTGGCCTGCCACATCCAGCTAAACCTTTGAGTTTGAGAAAATCTGGTTTTCAACCCCAGTACCACATTAGAATCTCCTGGAGAACTATTAAATCCTGGTATCAGAATTCTCATTTAGTCGGTTTGAGGCAGGGTCTGAGAAGATTTTGCTTTTGTTTTTGCTTTTAAGTCTCTCCCATGTAATTCCAATATGCAACCAGGGTTGAAAACCATTTGAATACAATGAAAACCTTTTCAGATATACAAGATCTCAAAGAATTTACTTCCCATTCACCCTTTCTCAGGAAGCTACTGGAGGAGTACTCCTCTGAAATGAGGAGGTAATCAAGGAAGAGGAAAGCACAGGATCCAGAAAACGACTCTAAAATAGGGAATAGCGGAGGGATGTCCCAGACGACAGACTGCAGGAGCCTAGGAAGTAACCATTCTGGACTGGAACAGGAGGATGAAGGGCTCCAGGATGAGGGTCTCTGAGAAAAAACAAGTGGAATTAATAGACTAGCTGATATTTCTGAGCATTGGATGAAGAGAAGTAGTATTAGGCACATGACAGAATTGATATATAATTGGAAAAAATAGTAAGAATAGGTACATAGAAAAATACACATTTGATACATGATGCAATTATTTTCTTAAGGAAAATTAAAAGCTTTTCAAGACAGAAAAGCACACACTACTTGGCTATGAAGTTAACAATATTAATGTAGTCATAATGTAAATACTGATCCTTAACTGAAAATTATAATTACACTGAGACTATAAAAGGAGGGGAAGCAAGGGTGTATATGTGTCTATGTAAAAGAGCTAAATCAAGAAATTGCAAAATAGAGCTTTAATACAAATTATAGGATAGAAGGAATGGGGAACTACTGCTTTCTATATAATCTTTTCAGTATTATATTTTTTAACTATGTGCATGTATTAACTGTGTTAAAATTTTTAAAAAAAGAGCAAAAGGAAGCACATGAGTAATACTGTTAAAATAAATTGATAATGGAATGTCAGGTTTTGTTTTTACCAGATATTCATATTCATTTATTTATTTATTTATTTATTTATTTATGACTGTGTTGGGTCTTCGTTTCTGTGCGAGGGCTTTCTCCAGTTGTGGCAAGCGGGGGCCACTCTTCATTGCCGTGCGTGGGCCTCTCACTATCGTGGCCTCTCTTGTTGCAGAGTACAGGCTCCAGACGCGCAGGCTCAGTAGTTGTGGCTCACGGGCCTAGTTGCTCCGCGGCATGTGGGATCTTCCCAGACCAGGGCTCGAACCCGTGTCCCTTGCATTGGCAGGCAAATTCTCAACCACTGCGTCACCAGGGAAGCCCGGAATGTCAGTTTTTACTCAACAGACTAGAAAAGTTAAAAATTCTTACGTGATAAATTGTTACAAAAGATAAGGGGAAAGTCACAACTGGTAGGATGGTAAATTGGAATAGCAACTGGGGAAAGCAATTTAGCAGTTCAACAAAATTGAAAACATGGGCACGCTACTACCTAGAAATTCACATTCATGCATGAGCCATACAAGGATATCCGATGCAGTATTGCTTGTAGTCTGGAAAAATTGAAAATAACCTGACCATTGATTGGCATATCACTAAAATGCATTGGTTCATTCAATAAATATTTATTGAGTGGCTGCTATGTGCCAAGCACTGTTCTGACAACTGAAAACATAGCAGTTACTAATACACACAAAAATCCTTGCCTTCATGTAGTTTACATTCTTGTAGAAGGAGATATAGAATAAACAAACAAAGAAGTTCATAGTATGTTTGATGGTAATAGGAACTATGGAGAAAAACAAAGCTGGGAAGGGCTAACAGGAGCCCTGGGAGAGAGTGTGTGTGTGTGATTTTTAAAAGGATGGTCAGGGAAATCCATACTGACATTTGAATAAAGACTTGAAAGAAGTAAGCAAGCAAGTCAAGTGAATACAGGAGTTGGGAGTGGAGAGAACAGTGTGCCAGGCCTTTAAAATAAATAACCTAGATCAACATATACCAACATAGATAGATCTCAAAAAGATAAAGCTGAGTAAAAAAATGTACCAAAACACTACTTTTTAAAATAATTTTAAAATAATAATACTACTTCTTGTTCCTAGATATAGGTAGGTAAAGTATGAAAATGCAGAACTTTAGAATAAAACTAAGAAGGAAAAATACCAAATCAAAAATAGTGGTTGGTTCTGGGGAAGAAAGAATTAGAATGCAGCTTGGGTATGGGGTCAGATAATACTTAGCTTTACTGCAAAAGTTTATTTATTTGATGTGAAACAATAAATTTCACTCAGACATAACAGACTGCTAGATAATTGTTAATTCTGGGTATAAGGAAAATGGGTGTTATATAATTTTTTGTACTTTTCTGAATTTAAAATTTCTCAAAAAGATTAGCTGATACATTTTTTAAAATTATTTATTTATTTATTTGGTTGTACCAGGTCTTAGTTGCGGCAGGTGGGCTCCTTAGTTGCGGCATGCATGTGGGATCTAGTTCCCTGACCAGGGATCGAACCCCAGCCCCCTGCATTGGGAGCATGGAGTCTTAACCACTGTGACACCAGGGAAGTCCCTAGCCAATACATTTCTGAAGAGAATAATGAGAGCAAAATTGATCTATCAGATATCAAAATGAATAATAAAGCTACCATGATTCAAATACTGCCATGCTAGCATAGTCAGAGAGATTAATGGAACCGAGTAAAGTTCAGAAATAGATTCAGAGGTATATAGGAATCTATTACATGATAAATATGGCATTTCAAGTAAGTGAAGAGACTAGAAAAATGGCAAAGACATAGAATAAGTCATTTACTAAAGAAAATGAATCTCAATCTTCATCCAAGTTGTGTGTATCAGCAGTTTGTTCTTTTTTCCTGCTGAGTAGTATTATATGTCATGGGTGTACCAGTTTCTTTAACTATTCATTTATTGAAGGACATCTAAGGTAGTTGTAATTTTTGACTATTTTGTAAAATAATTTTTGTGTGTATATATATCAGGGAAAAAAGACTAGAAGATATACACCAAAGTAAAAATAACCATCATTTACCTTTGGGGAGACTTTTTTTCCTTTAAACATTTCTTTAATGTCATTTTTGTTTGTTTGTTTATTTGGTTTTTGGCCATGCCACACGGCAGGCATGTGGGATCTTAGTGCCCAGACCAGGGATCAAACCCGTGCCCCCTGCAGTCGAAGTGCAGAGTCTTAACCACTGGACCGCCAGGGAAGTCCTATTGTCATGTATTATTTTTAAAGAGTAAAAATAACATTTGAGTGAAGCAGCTGTTATAAAATTACATTTGCCCACATTTAAATGAGAACAGTAGTTTTTGCCTTATTATCATATAACACCCACTAACTATTGGGATGATGTCACTGAAATGGATACTCTTACTACAAAATCAAATCTCCTTCTACAATTTGTTTTTATTGCAGCACAATGTAAAATTTTTGTTTCACATGAGAATTGTACACCAAAGTGAAGAAGAAAATGAACTACATCTTTTTCAACATTCAGGTATCCCTGAGTTAGGGTGCACTGAAAATCACTTAGCTATATTAAAAGATTTGTTTTACCCAACATTGAAATGTCCCTTCTATTAGAACCTCATGATCCTACACTTTTAACACCCTGATATTTAATATAAGGGGTTCCAAACACAAATATTCCTGTTGTTTCTTAGGCAGAAATATTTTAACAAAATGGTATGTAAATCCTTAGACTATACAACGGCACTGAAAATATATTTGGCAACCATAGAATTAGTTTTACCCATAGCTACTGAGTATAAGAAAATTGTTCTTTCTTGTGGTCTACATGCAAATTTTTTTTAACAATGTTGAATTTTTTAAAATGCAGTAAAACTGATTATTTTTCCCTTAAGAGCTGTTTCTCCCAATTGAACTTCATAAAAATACCTGCAAGGTATATTAGTAGCTAATGCTCCCTGAGGTAAAGATAAAAATTTGAAATGAATGGGAAAATACAGGTTCTTAGCAGAGAAATAGAAACCATAAAAAAGAGCCAATTAGAAAATTAAAAATTGAAAAATACAATATCTGAAATTTTAAAATTCCCTTGGTGGGCTCAAAAGCAGAAATGGATATAAAAGATAAAAGTAAGTGAAATGGAAGACAGATCAATAGAAATTATCCAATACAAACAAGAGAGAGAAAAAAGATTGAAACAATGAACAGAGCCTTAGAGAGATGGAGGACAATATCAAAATGTCTTAACATTCTCGTCATTGGATTCCCAGAAAAGGAGAAGGAAATTGGGTAGGAAAATACATGAAGAAACAACTGCTGAAAACTTCCCAAATTTAGTGAATTACATAAGTTTTCAAATTCAGGCCCTCAGCAAACCCAAACAGAATAAATTCAAAGAAAAACAAAACAAACAAACAAACAAAAAACCCTCAACACATAATCAAACCATTGGAACAAAAAATGTCAAAACTTGAAATAATCTAGAGAATTTTCAAGACAAATTACATACAGGGAAAAAACTATTTGAATGGTCATAGATAGGGAAGAGAGTAGAACATCTTTAAAGCCATAGGGGAAAAACCCTGTTAACTCAGAATTCTATGACCAGTGAATATATCCCTTAGGAATAAAAACAAAATAAAAATATTCTCAAATGAAGGAAAACTAAGAGAATGTGTCAACAGCAGACTTGCTCTAAAAGAAATACTAATTGAAAGTCTATAGGCTAAAAGGAAATGATACCAGAAGGAAACATGGGTTTTCAGGTATGAAAGAAGAGAAATGGAAATGGAAAATGGATGAGTAAATTTTAAATATTAGATTTTTCCACTTAGGTTCTCTAAAATATGTACAGGAATACCTTAGAGATATTGCAGATTCAGTTACAGACCACCTCAATAAAGCAAATACCACAATAAAGCAAGTCAAATAATTTTTTTGGTTTCCCAGTGCATATAAAAGTTATGTTTACACTATATTGTAGTACATTAAATGTGCAATAGCATTATGTCAAAAATGTAAATAACTTAATTTTAAAATACTTTATTGCTAAAAGATGCTAACCATTATTTGAGCCTTCAACAAGTCATAGTAGCAACAAGAAAGATCACTTATCACAGATCACCAGAGCAAATATAATAATACTGAAAAAGTTTGAAATATCATGAGAATTACCAAAATGTGATGCAGAGACATGAAGTAAGCAAAAGCTGTTGTAAAAATGGCACCAATATACGTGTTTGACTCAGGGTTGTCACAAACCTTCAATCTGCAAAAAGAATGAAATGTCTGCAAAGTGCAATAAAGTGAAACATGATAAAATAAGGTATGCCTGTATAACTGTTGAAAGCAAAAATTATAAAATTGTCTAATGGGGTTTCCATATATATCAATATAATACATATACCAACTATACCATAAAGGTCAGTGAGTTTCGGGGAGAGGGACCTATATGTCTGCAAGGTGTCTTTCCACATTTTACTTGAAGTGATGTAATACACTCAGTAGACTGTGAAAGTTTATGTATATATATTGTAAGCCATAGAGCAACTATAAAAAAATACAAAGATATAACCAAAAAGATAATACATAAATTAATTAAAATGTAATATTAAACTACTCAAATAATCTGCAAGAAGGCAGGAAAGTAGGAACAAAAAAAAATTTTTTTTAAACATAGGGAACAAACAGAAAATAACTAATAAAATAGTAGGCCTAAAGGCAATCATATCAATAATTACATTAAACGTAAATAATCTAAACACAGTGATTAAAAAAAGAGAACATCAGATTGGATTAGAAAACAGAGACCTCGGACTTCCCCGGTGGTCCAGTGGTTAAGAATTCGCCTTCCAATGCAGGGGAAGTGGGTTCAATCCCTGGTCGGGGAACTAAGATCCCACATGCAGCAGGGCAACCAAGACCGCACGCTGCAACTACTGAGTCTGCACACCACAACTATAGAGAAGCTCGCATGCCGCAATGAAGAGCCTATGCGCCACAACTAAGACCCGATGCCGCCAAAAATAAGTAAATAAATAAGTAAATAAAAATTTAAAAATAAAAAAGAGAGACCTAAGTATTGTCTACAAGTAACCCATTTTAAATATAACAATATAGATAGATAAAAAGATAGGAAAATATATATCATACAAATACTAATTAAAGAAAGGTGGAGTAACTACATTAATATTAGAAAAAATAGATTCCAGAACAGGGATATTACAAGGGACAAAGACAGTACATAATGATAAAAAGAGGCAATTCATCAAAAACACATAACTCTAAATGTGTTTACAGCTAACAAGAGAGCTTCAAGATACGTAAAGCAAAATTACACAGGAATGAAAGGAAATATAGACAAGTCCACAATTATAGTTGGAGATACCAATGCTCCTCTCCCAGAAACTGACAGAACTACTGGAGAAAACCAGTAAGGATACAGAAGATCTAACATTATCAAGCAACTTCATATGATTAACATAGAACATTCCACCCAATAACACACATGAAATGTTGTATTATAGGGGCACATAGGACATTTACCAAGATATTCTGGGGCAAAATAAACCTTAACAAATGGAAAAGAACTGAAATCTTTAAAGTATGTTTCCTGGGACTTACCTGGTGGCACACTGGTTAAGAATCTGCCTGCCACGAATTCTATCAAACATTTAGAGAAGAGCTAACACCTATCCTTCTCAAACTCTTCCAAAATATAGCAGAGGGAGGAATTCTCCCAAACTCATTCTACAAGGCCAGCATCACCGATACCAAAACTAGACAAAGAGGTCACAAAAAAAGAAAACTACAGACCAACATCACTGAAGAACATAGATGCAAGAATCCTCAACAAAATACTAGCAAACAGAATCCACCAGCACATTAAAAGGATCATAAAACATGATCAAGTGGGGTTTATCCCAGGAATGCAAGGATTCTTCAATATATGCAAATCAATCAATGTGATAAACTATATTAACAAATTGAAAGAGAAAAACCATATGATCATCTCAAAAAATGCAGAAAAAGCTTTTTTTTTAAAAAAACATCTTTATTGGAGTATAACTGTTTTACAATGGTGTGTTAGTTTCTGCATTATAACAAAGTGAATCAACTATACATATATATATATATATTCCCATATCGCCTCCCTCTTGCATTTCCCTCCCACCAGAAAGATATTTTGACAAAATTCAACACCCATTTATGATAAAAACTATCCAGAAAGTAGGCATAGAGGGAACTTACCTCAACATAATAAAGGCCATATATGACAAACCCACAGACAACATCATTGCCAATGGTGAAAAACTGAAAACATTTCCTCTAAAATCAGGAACAAGAAAAGGATGTCCACTCTCACCCCTATTACTCAACATAGTTTTGGAAGTTTTAGCCATAGCAATCAGAGAAGAAAAAGAAATGAAAGGAATCCAAATTGGAAAAGAAGTAAAGCTGTCACTGTTTGCAGATGACATGATACTACACATAGAGTATCCAAAAGATGCTACCAGAAAACTACTAGAGCTAATCAATGAATTTGGTAAAGTAACAGGATACAAAATTAATGCACAGAAATCTCTGGCATTCCTATACACTAACGATGAAAAATCTGTAAGAGAAATTAAGGAAACACTCCCATTTACCATTGTAACAAATAGAATAAAATACCTAGGAATAAACCTACCTAAGGAGACAAAAGACCTGTATGCAGAAAACTATAAGACATTGATGAAAGAAATTAAAGATGATACAAACAGATGGAGAGATATACCATGTTCTTGGATTGGAAGAAAGAACACTGAGAAAATGACTATACTACCCAAAGCAATCTTCAGATTCAATGCAATCCCTATCAAACTACCAATGGCATTTTTCACAGAACTAGAACAAAAAGTTTCACAGTTTGTATGGAAACACAAAAGACCCCGAATAGCCAAAGCGATCTTGAGAAACAAAAACGGAGCTGGAGGTCTGGCTCCCTGACTATACTACAAAGCTACAGTAGTCAAGAGAATATGGTACTGGCATAAAAACAGAAATATAGATCAATGGAACAGGATAGAAAGCCCAGAAATAAACCCACACACATATGGTCATCTTATCTTTGATAAAGGAGGCAAGAATATACAATGGAGAAAAGACAACCTCTTCAAAAAGTGGTGCTGGGAAAAGTGGACAGCTACATGTAAAACAATGAAATTAGAAC
The DNA here is from genome assembly GCF_964270905.1 of Leucopleurus acutus. NCBI lineage: Eukaryota > Metazoa > Chordata > Mammalia > Artiodactyla > Delphinidae > Leucopleurus > Leucopleurus acutus. The sequence continues at coordinate 88,031,574 of NC_139147.1, read as the reverse complement.
ACTTCAAACACCAAACACAAAAATAAACTCAAAATGGATTAAAGACCTAAATGTAAGGCCAGACACCATCAAACTCTTAGAGGAAAACATAGGCAGAACACTCTATAACATAAATCACAGCAAGATCCTTTGTGACCCACCTCCTAGAGAAATGGAAATAAAACCAAAAATAAACAAATGGGACCTAATGAAACTTCAAAGCTTTTGCACAGCAAAGGAAACCATAAACAAGACAAAAAGACAACCCTCAGAATGGGGGAAGTATTTGCAAATGAAGCAACTGACAAAGGATTGATCTCCAAAATACACAAGCAGCTCATGCAGCTCAATATCAAAAAAAAAAAAAAAAAAAAACCCAATCCAAAAAAGGGCAGAAGATCTAAACAGACATTTCTCCAAAGAAGATATACAGATTGCCAACAAACACATGAAAGGATGCTCAACATCACTAATCATTAGAGAAATGCAAATCAAAACTACAATGAGGTATCACCTCGCAGCAGTCAGAATGGCCATCATCAAAAAACCTACAAACAATAAATGCTGGAGAGGGTGTGGAGAAAAGGGAACCCTCTTGCAATGTTGGTGGCAGTGTAAATTGATACAGCCACTATGGAGAACAGTATGGAGGTTCCTTTAAAAACTACAAATAGAACTACCATATGACCCAGCAATCCCACTACTGGGCATATACGCTGAGAAAACCATAATTCAAAAGGAGTCATGTACCAAAATGTTCATTGCAGCTCTATTTACAATAGCTAGGTCATGGAAGCAACCTAGGTGACAATCGACAGAGGAATGGATAAAGAAGATGTGGCACATATATACAATGGAATATTACTCAGCCATAAAAAGAAACGAAATTGAGTTATTTGTAGCAAGGTGGATGGACCCAGAGACTGTCATATAGAGTGAAGTAAGTCAGAAAGAGAAAAACAAATACTGTATGCTAACCCATATATATGGAATCTTAAAAAAAAAAAAAGGCAGGACAGGAATAAAGATGCAGACATAGAGAATGTACTTGAGGACACAGGGAGGGGGAAGGGTAAGCTGGGACGAAGTGAGAGAGTGGTATGGACTTATATACACTACCAAATGTAAAATAGATAGCTAATGGGAAGCAGCCACATAGCACAGGAAGATCAGCTCGGTGCTTTGTGACCACCTTGGGGGGGATAGGGAGGGTGGAAGGGAGACACAAGAAGGAGGGGATATTGGGGTATATGTATATGTATAGCTGATTCACTTTGTTATAAAGCAGAAACTAACACACCATTGTAAAGCAATTATACTCCAATAAAGATGTTAAAAGAAAAAAATGTATGTTTGAGACAACTTCAAATTTCCATACTTTCTGGCTTAAAGTCAGGGCAGAATAGCCTGAGACTGCCTGAAAAGCCTGCTTCCATTTCCAACATTCTATATTTGTGAAACAGGGTTTTCTGCAGTGACAGCAACCAAAACAAGATTATGGAGTTGACTGGACATAAGCAACACACTTCGGGTGTCACTGTCTCCCATCACCCCCAGATGGGACCATCTAGTTGCAAGAAAACAAGCTCAGAGCCTCCCACTGATTCTGCATTATGGTGAGTTGTATAATTATTTCATTATATATTGCAATGTAATAATAATAGAAATAAAGTGCACAGTAAATGTTATGCACTTGCATCACCCTGAAACCATCCCCCCTGCCCCAGTCCATGGAAAGATTGTCTTCCATGAAACCCATCCCTGGTGCCAAAAAGGTTGGGGACTGCTGATACAGATGCCTAACATATTCTAAACACTGAATTACAGGGCAAACACCTTCGGAAGCAAGATAAAACACATGACAGATCAATGGTCACCAAATAAACCAAATACATCAATCGTGAATTGGGCAGTAAATGCTAATCCTGCACCTCTGAGTAATCATACATTCAAGTACCAGTTATGGCATTTTCTGCTGTGACACATGGTTTCTTAAAGGCAGATTATCACATAACAAAAATCATTTAATTAGCATTTTTCTATTAAAAATTAATTTTAGAAAAATTATATACCTAGCATAATTTTTCCTCACTAAGGACTATCTATTAATATCGCACTAAACTCTGGGCCTGGAAACACAATATGGGAAATGCTGCCTTACGCTTGCTTTTTTTTTTTTTTTTTAATTCCCTGCTCTTGAGTAACACAGTGTTCTGAAAGTGCTGAAAAACGCTGGTTCAAGAAAAATATTTATAAACTTAGACCCCTGAAATGTGAGATGAAAACAAGAGCTTAAGAAAAGAAAGCACAGTAAATACAGAAATACAGTCAAATGAAACTATGACCACATATAGGAATGGATCTTATTTAAGATTGGGTATGGATGTGTGCTCCAGCAAAAACTGGTTATTGGTTAGCTTTTTGCTCTGGATGACAAGTTGGACTGTAACATCTCTAGAGTGGGTCACTTCCAAGTCTTCTGCTCCTTAAAATTCAAGGGAGAGCCCTAGTTTGAGGACTTGTATCACAGATTTCTACTATCACCGTTCCTACGCCTTTTCAATACAATGAAAGGCCACTAGGGGGAGAAACACGCAGAAAAGCGCATCCTTATCAGTTGTGATCTCAAAAGGCAACAGATCCTATTACTCTCAAGCAAAGAGAGGTTTCTATGGTACGCAGTACCAAAACACCTTGCATCTAATCTGCAACCGAAATGGCTTTTCTGCAGTCTCCGTGGGCGCTACGCGAAAAAAGCACGTATTCTGAATAGTCAGAAATGAATCCTACAAGCTGACTCAAATCTGGGGGAAAAAAGGACATTGCAAAAGGTCTCCCTTGCAAAAGGTCTCCCCGAGTGAGTCAAAGAATTGCGGTGGGATGTGGCAGTGCATTCCTCTTTCCGGATGGGCTATAACTTAACCTTACGTTGGCAGAAGGACGCGTAGCAACGTTTTGTAAAAGGCCTTGTTTCTAGTATTGATATCCAATTCTGGTTAGCCACTGACAGAGGCGGTTAGCCACCACATCCCCTTCCCTCGCCCCTAAACTAGAGGAAATCTCATTTCCTCTACGGGCGTAAAAGTGAATGGACCCGCTTCCTCCCAATACTCCTCTCTGTATCTCTCGCTCGTAGAAACAGATGTACGACACATATGCCGCCAAAGGATGACGAAACAGCCTCACTACTGCAAAAGACAACAGCATTAAATACCAGCGCGCCAGAAAAGCACCCATAACGCCACCCCACCTTCAGGAACAACACCAAAGCGCAAGCGCACTGGCACACTGTTACCCGATTTACCCACTTCCCACTCCTGGTCTCCGCAGTTTCACTTCCCTTCATTTGCTCATCTGCTTCCGGGGCATAGTAGGCTCGGCCCCTCCTCAGCTCTTACCCTCCTCTGCCCGAGGAGGGGGGAGTCGAGGGGGTGGGGAAGAGTTCGTTGTTTGTTTACACGATGTGAGCGGAAAAAGAGACCAATAAAGTTTATTCTGGAAACAAAAGGAAAAAAACAGGGGTGACAGAGAAAGGAGACGGGGGCGGGGGCGTGTGGCTGGGGCTAGCGAGGAGAGGCAACGAGAAGGAGAAAGCGGCAGTTCCGGTGCCGCCGCTGCGGCCGCTGAGGTCTTGGGCTGCTGCCGCCGGGCCGCTGGGGCTGGGGCTGCCGGCGAGGCAGGGCTCGGGCCCGGCCGGGCAGCTCCGGAGCGGCGGGGGAGAGGGGCCGGGAGGCGGGGGCTGTGCCGCCCGCTTACCTCTCCCTCGGCGCCGGCGCCGCCGCCGCCGCCGCCGCCGCCCGCGGGGCTGGGACCCAATGCGGTTAGAGCCGCGGAGCCTCGAGGAGCCCCAAGCGTGAGTAGAACGCGGACTGGCCGGGAGCGGGCGCGGTCGGAATGGGGCCGGGTGGGTGCTCGTCTTGGGCGGGGGCTGCCTGCCGGTCGTTTCTCTCAGCGTCGGCCCGCATCGGAGTTCGCCTGCGATCGCCGCTCCCTCTCCCCCGCCTGCTGCTGGCCTCACCCAGATGCAGAGGCGAGGGTTCGCCGCTCCCTCTTTTCTCCCTCTGGCCGCAGCCTCGCTCCTCGTTTCCTTCCTCTCCCATTTTTGGGGATGGGGCGGCTAGGACTGAGGAAGTGCGCCCAGGGCCGCCGCCCCGGCCGCGGTGGCTCGGTCCCCCTCGCCCTTGCACATCCACCCGGCCCGCGAGCACCGCGGCGTGAGGGATTCCGGCGCCGAGCCGCGAGCTGTTCCTGAGGGGCTGTCACGCCCGAGGACTCCGGCCCTGCCAGCCCGGCGACCCTGCGTTTGCCTCATACTGGGTTTAAATCGCCCGGCTGGGGCTTGGAAGGAAAACCTCCCCCCACCCTGCTGTTCCCCTCCCACCCTTCCTCTCGAAGTTGTTGTTTTCGTCTTAACCGAGACAGTCAAACGTATTGGATCTTTCATTCATAGATCTGAGACGTTGTCTCGTGATTTGTGCCTTTACTAATTCTATTATGTGGTGCCTGCTTCATAGCTCCTAAGTGGCTCGGAAAGGTAGGGTAGCGCCCAGGATTGGGCTGTGTCAACACCAAACGTTCGGCCAGTGTGTTTTGATCGCGGTTTGAGGGGTTTATTTTAGGATGCAAAAGGAATAGTGGTGATGGTGGCTAGTTACTAGACTTAGGAATCGAAAGCTCTTTTCTTGGATGTCAGTAATTGGGGAGCTGTTTACGTAGTTATATAAAGGGTAAGGGGAGCGCAACAAGAGGGGGCTCTGTAAAAACAGCCTACATATTCTTTAGTGAAGTAGAGTTGCGATTTTGTTTGGTGAAGCTTCCTCATTCCAGCACTGCGCCTTTGTGCACATGCAGGACATGGGTTTGCGAGATGATGTTTTGAATCGTAGTTTGTGAGGCCTGGGAGAACCCCTAGAAAACTTGGGTAGGTGAACTCCTGGTAACTCAAGTCGTCGGTAGTTAACTGCGGCCACATTTGAACTACTGTGGGCAGTACTGATCGCATGTTTTCCTGCTCAGAAGATGGGTTCTCTGGGTATTTGCTTACATTGCACCGTACAAAATTTGTTTATTTGCTGGATTGCGTGTTGTTAAGGAAAGACCTGCAAAATACTTAAGATACCATGTTGCTAATTTAATTTGTATAAATCAGAACACGTCTTTATTAATGGACTCCAGAAGCAATTGCAGTGTAAGAATTTGTTAATATGTCTGTGTATTCAAGTTTTAATATTTTTTAACTGAAGCATTGAATTCTGGTTGACAGCATAGATCTCTATCTAAACATCACATGTCCTGGAAAATTTTAATTATCAGATTAACTGTTCTGCAGTGTCATCAGCCAAAATTATCTGAAGAGGGCCCTGTGTGTGTGTGTGTGTGTGTGTGTGTGTGTGTTGGTGTTTTGTTTTGTTTTCTAAGTTTTCTCATTTCACGTTTTTGGATAAAATTAAATTTCATCCATAACTTTTTTCAAAAGTTTCTTGTGGGTTTTTCATCATTGTAAAATAGAGTGCTTTCCTATTAAAATCACAAAATAGGTCATTGAAAGAAGTGATAGCAGATCGTAATAGTAATAGCATCATGAAATGAAGGTGAATGAATATTAATAGTTTATCATTGACTATGAATATAAAGTTTGAAAGGCATTCCTATCAGTTTCAGTTGAAGAGTTAAAAATGAACCACATATAAATGCAGAACAGTGTTTTTATATGTCTAAAGTTTTTTTTTTCAATTTTAAGTAAATTGGGTAGAGCATTAAAGAGATAACACTAAATACAAATGCTGTACTTAAACCCCAAAATTACCACGTGAAAGTGTATATTCTCATGGGCAAGATATATGTGAAAGTGAGACTATAAAAGAGCAGTGGCTTTGCCTGGCTCTGGATGGAACAGCCCTTCTTGAGGCAGAGCTTCCTTCCTGTCAGGGGAAGATCCTCTCCATCCCAAATAAGTATTCCCTTAAAAAAAAAAGTAAATTTATAAATTAAATACATATATGATAAGGTAGATCATACATTTCCTAAAACAGTTTACTTTGTGTATAACTTTCCTTATTAGTGCCCTTTACTGAATAAAGAATTTTTAACATTAGCTATTACCATTTAAAGGGCATTTTGCTCTGTTGATCTCTTTATTTGCAAAGGGCTAACTTAATCCCGTTTGATCTCTTTAGAAACTAAAATAGTATTAAAAGGATCAGTTCTCTATTATTTAAATATCTTGAACTTCAAGGTAGGGGTGATTCTTTAAATGAAATGTGTTTCTTAAGCATCATAAAGGATTTTATCTCTGGTGAAAATATTTATAATCTTTAAAATTGTGCAACTTTAGAAGCATAAATCTTGGAAAACTATGGTATATATTTTATTAGCATAGTTATTGAACTATTTTATTAAATATATTTATCTTGAGCTACACAACAGCCCTGTAGAGAAGGCAGTATTACTGTCTCTGAGAAATGACATTTTAATCTAAGGTCAGACAGGTGTCAGGTGACAACTCATTGACAAAACTAATGCTTTGTGACTTCTTTCATTTTATCATGCTACCTCTAACCTGCTCCAGCCTGCTTTTTAATAGGTTAAGAAACTAGGGCCCAGAGATACTAAGATCACCTTTTCCCTTATTTGCAGTAATAAATGTATATGTTTAATTCCCCATATAGCTTAAACAGTGGTTTTTGATCCTGGCCACATATTAGAATCATCTAGTTAGCTTTTTAAAAATATCAGTGCTGGGGTCTCATTCCTAGAGTTTCTGATTTAATTGGTCTGAAAGGGACCCCAGACATCTGTTTATTTGTTTTTAGGTTCCCCAGGTAATTCTAATAGACACGATTGTAAAGCCCTTGCTTTCGAAGACCTATATGATTTGTTTCTTGCTTCTCTCTCTAGGTTCATCTCTTCCTCCTCCTCCTACAGCTCACTTGGCCTTTTCCTGCTTCATGTGCAAATGCTGTTTGCTTTTCCTGAAACATCTGCATATTTCATACCCTTTCCTTAACTGGCTGACTCCTACTCTTCTTTCATATCAACTCCTTTGAAAAGTCTAGTCTGGGTTAGGTGCCCTTGCTTCCTGTTCCCATAATATCTTGTACTCCTCTGTCATAGCATTGACTCACTGCATTGGTAATTGCCAATTTATTTGTTGGTATCCTCCACCAAGATGTAAATCATGAGAAGGATAGGGTCTCTATCTTATATACAGTTGTATTCTCATTGCCAAGCACAGTAGCCAGTACATAATAGGCAGTTATTCACTGAATAAATAAATATATTGACAACAGACTTCTTTACAACATGTAATAATTTATAAATGCCAATTAAGCTTTTATTCTTGCTAAACACATTTATTATTTTTGGTCACTAAATATGTACATCCCTGCACCTGCCACACATATGAATTTTATTTGGAGACAGTTGAGATGTTCTAAATTACATATAAATTATATCAAGAGTGATACTCAACCTCAAACACACTCACACACACACACACACACACACACACACAAATAATTATACACAGAACTGTGCTGGAAATCAGGAGATATGAATTCAAATCCCAGCCTCACCACAAGTGTGTGACTTTGGGCAAGTCTCAATCTTTTGGGGCCTCAGTTTCCTCATCTGTAACATAGAGGAATTGTACTGAATGTTCTACATGGTACTCAGTGATCTTGCCTTAAAATCCTATGAGTACTAAAAATATTGACTTTGGAAAATCTGAACCTGCTTGGATCAAAACCTGGCTTCTATACTTACTGGCAGGATTACTTTGGACAGATTTCCTAATGTGTATAATGGGAGTAATTACTACTCAACAGACTTGTTGTTGTTGTTGTTGAATTAAATGAGATAATATAGATCCAAGAAAGTTTTTGTCCTGGATCTGATGTTTAAAACATGTTCATTTCCTTTCCCCTTAAAAGGTGTTAGATCTCATGATTGGACTTATCTGAGATAAGAAAAAAGTTTATGTAATAAATCCTGTTTTCCACTTTGCTGACTGCTAGCTCTACAGATATGACTAGGGACCAAAAACCACGTGGCTTTTAGTTTCATTTTCTTAGAACCTTATTCCACTGTCAAAACATCCAGGTGTTAGTCAACCTGCTTGGGAAAGAATTATACCTAGAAGTTTGAACCATGACAGGATAGCAAGTGTCAAGCTATCTATACATCCATAATACATAATATGGAGGAAGGAAGAATCTAAACTGATGACCTTATGCCATCTCCAAAGATAAGTAAAATCAGATTTGACCATTCCAAAAGAATGGACAGATTAAAACTAAGGATGATTTACAAAAGAAGACCCAGAGATTTTGGTGAAACCTCTGTTTGCCAGACCTTAAAATTCAGGAACATTTATTTAGTAATTTCTAGGAGATACAGGGAGTATACCTCTGGTCAGGACCAATTTCAGAATATTGTTCTCAATATCAGAAGTGGTTACAGATATCAGCAGACTGAAGTTATTGATATCTTTCTCTATTTGGGAGCCATGTATCTTAATTTTATATGGTTATTTTAACCTTCATTTATTTGGTAATAGAGTTACCTTACATACAATGTAATAGTATCTCTGCTGAAGTTTCTGGATACAAGTCTTATTTTTGTATAAAGCAAATTGACTTGTCTGAGTTCTCCCTTAAGTTTATGTTTAAAGTGAACTTTATTATCTTTTTAGAGAAAGTACTGTAATAAAAATTAAAAATAGCGGGTAGGAGAAACTGAAGTCTTAAGGGTGTAAAAAAAGAAGCATGAGGGAACACACAGTGGAGTCTGAGGATTCGATTTAAAGGCTGGAGATTTCCATCATTCAGAAAGGTTATTCAACCTTAGATATACTGATAACGTTTTATAGACATTTATATTATTCACATTTAATCCTTTATTAACATGAATCAGTTGATGCTGGTTAAGGAATTTTTAGATGTTCTCTCTCCCTCTCCTCAACTATACAGTTTGGGGAGTTTAAAGTTAAAATGCTTCAACAAAACGTTTATAAAGTTATAGTAAAAGTGGTGGTTTAGAGTTTTTTCTTCAAGTTTAGTATTTCTTACAGTGAAACTGTTTTTAGTATGGATTATGGTGCTGTGGTCTGGATGGCTGAAAAACTAAATTCCAATCCTAAACTGCTACTTTGTATTTGTGTAAGGGGGAGAGGAGGCAGACTGTATCACATCTTTGCCTCTCTTTCTGCAATGATACAATAGGAATTATAATACGTTGCTTGCTAATAATTCATATAATTAATGACATAATTTAAATGATCCAAATTGCATAAAATTATTCATGGGAAAATGTGTACATATTAATCATTATTTTAAATTTATACCTAGTACAAGAATAACATACTTCATATTTGGTCTGACAATTAAACACTCATTTCTTCTGTATCATTTTGCTAGTTAGCTTGACAGTTTATCTAAATTGCACTCATTTATAAGAGGTTAAGTTTTAGTAACTTTTAGTATATAATTGGAATTGTTACAAAGGAGTCTCTGTATCAGGGCCAGCATTGCCATTTGAAATAAGTGTGGGATTTAAAAAGAAAAAAAAAAGTAAGAATTTTTACAGGCCATACTTATCTGCTACACTTCAGATTTTAAATATTTGTGTAGTGGAAGCCAAATAAGTCAGTGTTGTGATGTGAAAAAAGCTACATTAGGATAGAATCATTCTGTTCTGATCATACTCTCTTGCCATACTCACCAAGAGTTAGTAAGATTCAGTGGAGAGATACATCTTATAAAGTACTGTAAAGATTTAAAGCAATATTATGAAGATAATTTTAAGCATAAATTTTTTAACAGGAGGAGACCATGTTTGTGTTCATTCTTATATCCTCAGCACGTAGCATAGTACCCAAAAGTAGGTGATCAGTAAGTGATATTTTTGCAGTATAATCATAATTGGGAATCAAAACACTTTTCATATCTTTCTATCAATTAGTAGCTATATATTTTAAACTATCTGAAAAGTATATAAATTGCTGTGTCAGTCTTAGTTGATCATTTACTGAATATAGATTTGAAGTAGATAGGAAACACATTTCTATAAGTTGTTAACTAGTGCATATTTCTACTGATGTTTGTAGACATTTTTAACAAAGATTGATAGATTAGGAGAAGCCGTGTCCTAAAAGAACATTGGGTCAAGAGTCTGAAAATCTAGGTTCTATATTGAACTATTAACTAGCTCTTTGGCGTTAGATCTTTACCTTTTAGCACTTTTCTTTACCTGCAAAATTTCTAAGGTTCTTTACAGTTCCAAAATGCTATGAGATTCCTAGCATTTTAAAGTCTCTTTCTTTTTTTTATTTTAATTTTTTAATTTATTTTTTTGGCTGTGTTGGGTCTTTGTTGCTGCACATGGGCTTTCTCTAGTTGCGGCGAGCAGGGGCTACTCTTCGTTGTGGTGCATGGGCTTCTCATTGCAGTGGCTTCTTTTGTTGTGGAGCACAGGCCCTAGGCGCATGGGCTTCAGTAGTTGCGATCGCGGGCTCTAGAGCACAGGCTCAGTAGATGTGGTGCACGGGCTTAGTTGCTCCGTGGCATGTGGGATCTTCCCGGACCAGGGATTGAACCCGTGTCCCCTGCATTGGCAGGCAGATTCTTAACCACTGCACCACCAGGGAAGTCCTAAAGCCTATTTCTGATTTCAGGGAAGAGTAAGTTAAGCCACTCCCTAGAGGGAAGATGGTCCTATCTCAGTTTGTTGTATCTTCGGAAGCAAAAATCTTTTTTTCTGCCTTTTTATAAATGTGCACATATTTGAAGGCCCTTTGTGAAATTCTGTGACAGAGAAAAGCTGCCATCAGAAAAGAATGGACTGGAAAGATTTTCTTTCTTTCTTTCTGAAACCTTCAGTGACTTTGAAGGATCAAAGTTGTACAGGCATGGCCATTTTGGTTACTGGCAAAGGCATTGCCAGTAAGCAACTGACAGGCATTGAGAGTAGATCATCCATTGCACACCAGTTGCCAGGGTTATGAAGGCCAGAAAACCTGTCACAGCACCCTTAATAGCCATTGGCAACCATCTTTACTTTAGTTAAAGACTTCTAGGAAAATATGTTCCATACTTTCCTTTGGTAACCCATCCCACTAGATGGTTTTCAGAAAATATGTTCTAATCTTAGAAACATAATTCCAGAGGCATAGTAACCCTCTTTTTTCTAGATGTATCCTCTATTGTGCAGATATATACAGATATATGAAAAGATGACAAAAATAATTGTCCTTGTCAGAAAGCAATAGTGTGTATGCTACTGATTTGTTGTTTCTATGAATGTTCAAATTACCTTCAACTTTTGAATAGTTTTTAACCAGCAAACTGTTCAGGTAATGAGATATTATTTAGAGTTATTTTGAGTATGTACTCATTTTTCAACAAGCTAAGCAGATTTCTGTGGCTTTTCTTTGACAGATCATGCTTTTCCAAGTACTTTTCTGTTGGACTTACTGCAGGTCTAGACCTGAAAGTACTATTGCATTTTGAAACAATTGACTGCCTTTAGCCTAAAAGCAAGTGAATTGTGTGTGTGTTTTTGGTTTTTCCTTAGGAGGTTAACTTCTTGACAAGTACAAAAACCTTGGAGTTTTCTGCTAAATAAGCTGCTTTTCTGGAATATAAATTTATGGGGCATGTGATCAAAAGTAAAGCAGCATTAATGGGAAAAATTGTCAGGAAAAAGATTGAAATTAGGCACAACTATAAAGTCGATCTGAAATCAAATCATCTATGACCGCAAAGAAAGGAAAAATTGTATTTTCACACTGTCATTTTTATACTTATTGAAGTATTAGCAGTAACATCATTTTAAAGTTATTTTTCCTATGAAGATTTCCTTAAAATCTAATGGCTATTATTTGCAGTTGAGACCTTGATAGGCAGCATCTTAAAGTATTTATGAAAGTGATATTCGTACTCTTTTTCTCTAAGTATATACCAGTTGTAAAAGTTGAACATGACTTTATTAAAGCAGTTTCTGTACTAGTCTTGATAATTACAATGGTAGTAAAATCCAAAGCAATTTATAATATTAGTGATTTTATGGTTCGGAGACTGGTAGTTTGTTTTCACTAGAAGTGACCAACTTTCAAATTTCTTAGTGATATTGTAGGACTTAAGATTTCCTCAAAATCACTGTGAATAATTTTGACTATTTCTATGCAGTGAAATGGCTCTTTTTACAGCCATGTGTTGTTCACAGACACTACTAATATACAGCTGAATGATGTAGTAATGAACAACGACTGAAGCACAGCTAAATGTATCATGTGATGGTGTTTTGTTGAGTCTAAATATCAGATATATAAATTTGTTATGTACATTCCTCCTGCAAATAATTTTTTTCCCCAGCCAAAATGGGAGCAAGTAATCTGACAACAGTACAGAATATTTGAAGTCAGAACAGTCTTAGAAAATACACAAAATATGGTCAGTGTATGTAGGCTTCTTTAATTTTCTTTTCCTAAATATATGTCACAATGACTAAGAGCATGTGCTCTGAAGCAAGACTGTCAAAATTTCTAGTTTTGTAATTGAGGGCAAATTATTTAACCTGTCTGGGTTAAATATTCTCTGGGTTAATACGTATTTCCTCATTTGTAGAAAAGGGATAATAGCAATACCTACATCATAATATTATAATGAAGGTTAAATGCCGAATACATGAAAGCATTTAGAACAGTGCCTAGTACATAGTAAGCACTTAATAAATATCTGTATGCTACTTGAGAGCACTAACCATGTCATATTCATCGATTTATTTGGGGGCTTTAACATTTTGTAGTGAATTGAACCCTGTACATTTTGAGGATTTACTAATGAATCCTTTCTCTGGAGAGTGAACGGTAAGGTTCCTTTCTAACAAGGTTCTTGACATTACTGCTTGCTTTTTGTTCTATTACAACTTTTTAAAGTTTCATTCTCACTCTGGGAATTTGAATTCTATTTCATACCTAGTCCTAAGAGAAGTTAGCATATAGGGATTTAGCATGATCGGAATGAAGGTTTAGTGGACAGAAGGGAATTAAGTAAATGGACGTACATTTTTCACACCTAGTCTGAGCTTCCTATGGATTGTTTTTCCCTGTCCACTCCTGGAATCTCAGAATCCTCAGATGTCCTTTTTCTTTTTTGTTGAAGTATGGTTGATTTATGATATTAAATTAGTTTCAGGTATACAACATAGTGATTCAGTATTTTTCTAGACTATACCCCATTTAAAGTTATAATAAAATATTGGTGGAGGTCACCGGGGAAGATGGCGGAAGAGTAAGACGCGGAGATCACCTTCCTCCCCACAGATACACCAGAAATACATCTACAGTGGAACAACTCCTACAGAACACCTACTGAACGCTGGCAGAAGACCTCAGACCTCCCAAAAGGCAAGAAGTCCCCACGTACCTGGGTAGGGCAAAAGAAAAAAGAATAAACAGAGACAAAAGGATAGGGACGGGACTTACACCAGTGGGAGGGAGCTGTGAAGGAGAAAAGGTTTCCACACACTAGGAAGTCCTTTCGTGGGCGGAGACTGCGGGTGGCAGAGGGGAAAAGCTTCGGAGCCACAGAGGAGAGCACAGCAACAGGGGTGCGGAGGGCAAAGCTGAGAGATTCCCGCACCGAGGATCGGTGCCGACCGGCATTCACCAGCCCGAGAGGCTTGTCTGCTCAACCGCTGGGGCGGGCGGGGCTGGGAGCTGAGGCTCGGGCTTCAGTCGGAGCGCAGGGAGACGACTGGGGTTGGCGGCTTGAACGCAGCCTGCAGGGGGTTAGTGCACCACGGCTAGCCGGGAGGGAGTCCGGGAAAAAGTCTGGACCTGCCGAAGAGGCAAGAGACTTTTTCTTCCCTCTTTGTTTCCTGGTGCGCGAGGAGAGGGGATTAAGAGCACCGCTTAAAGGAGCTCCAGAGACAGGCGTGAGCTGCGGCTAAAAGCGCGGACCCCAGAGACGGGCATGAGACGCTAAGGCTGCTGCTGCCGTCACCAAGAAGCCTGTGTGCGAGCACAGGTCACTATCCACACCCCCTTCCGGGGAGCCTGTGCAGCGCGCCACTGCCAGGGTCCCGTGATACAGGGACAACTTCCCTGGGAGAACGCACGGTGCGCCTCAGGCTGGTGCAACGTCCTGCTGGCCTCTGCCGCCGCAGGCTCGCCCCGGCACTCCGTGCCCCTCCCTCCCCCCCGGCCTGAGTGAGCCAGAGCCCCCGAAACAGCTGCTCCTTTAACCCCGCCCTGTCTGAGCGAAGAAAAGACGCCCTCCGGCGACCTACACGCAGAGGCGGGGCCAAATCCAAAGCTGACCCCAAGGAGCTGTGTGAACAAAGAAGAGAAAGGGAAATCTCTCCCAGCAGCCTCAGAAGCAGCAGATTAAAGCTCCACAATAAACTTGATGTACCCTGAATCTGTGGAATATATGAATAGACAACAAATCATCCCAATTTGAGGAGGTGGATTTTGAGAGCAAGATTTATTATTTTTTCCCTTTTTCCTCTTTTTATGAATGTGTATGTGTATGCTTCTGTGTGAGATTTTTTCTGTATAGCTTTGCTTCCACCATTTGTCCTAGGGTTCTATCCATCCGTTTTTTATTTTATTTTTTTCCTTAAAAATTTTTTTTCGTAATAATTACTTTTTATTTTAATATCTCTATTTTATTTTGTCTTACTTTATTTTATCTTTTCTTTTTCTTTCTTTCCTTCCTTCCTTCCTTCCTCCCTCCCTCACTACCTCCCTCTTTCCCTTCTTCCTTCTTCTTTCTTTCTTTCTTTCTTTCTTTCTTTCTTTCTTTCTTTCTTTTTCTTTCTTTCTTTCTACTTTTTCTCCCTTTTATTCTGAGCCGTGTGGATGAAAGGCTCTTGGTGCTGCAACCAGCAGTTAGCGCTTTGCCTCTGAGGTGGGAGAGCCAACTTCAGGACACTGGTCCACAAGAGACCTGCCAGCTCCACATAATATCAAATGGCGAAAATCTCCCAGAGATCTCCATCTCAACACCAGCACCCAGCTTCACTCAACGACCAGCAAGCTATAGTGCTGGACACCCTATGCCAAACAACGAGCAAGACACGAACACAACCCCACCCATTAGCAGAGAGGCTGCCTAAAAAATCATAATAAGTCCACAGACACCCCAAAACACACCACCAGATGTGGACCTGCCCCCCAGAAAGACAAGATCCAGCCTCATCCACCAGAACACAGGCACTAGTCCCCTCCACCAGGAAGCCTACACAACCCACTGAACCAACTTTAGCCACTGGGGACAGACACCAAAAACAACGGGAACTACAAACCTGGAGCCTACAAAAAGGAGACCCCCAAACACAGTAAGATAAGAAAAATGAGAAGACAGAAAAACACACAGCAGATGAAGGAGCAAGATAAAAACCCACCAGACCTAACAAATGAAGAGGAAATAGGCAGTTTACCTGAAAAAGCATTCAGAATAATAATAGTAAAGATGATCCAAAATCTTGGAAATAGAAGAGAGAAAATGCAAGAAACATTTAACAAGGACCTAGAAGAACTAAAGATGAAACAAGCAATGATGAACAACAAAATAAATGAAATTGAAAATACTCTAGATGGGATCAATAGCAGAATCACTGAGGCAGAAGAACGGATAAGTGACCTGGAAGATAAAATAGTGGAAATAACTACTGTAGAGCAGAAAAAAGAATGAAAAGAACTGAGGACAGTCTCAGAGACCTCTGGGACAACATTAAACGCACCAACATTCGAATTATAGGGGTTCCAGAAGAAGAAGAGAAAAAGAAAGGGACTGAGAAAATATTTGAAGAGATTATAGTTGAAAACTTCCCTAATATGGGAAAGGAAATAGTTAATCAAGTCGAGGAAGCACAGAGACTCCCATACAGGATAGAGCCAAGGAGAAATACGCCAAGACACATATTAATCAAACTGTCAAAAATTAAATACAAAGAAAACATATTAAAAGCAGCAAGGGAAAAACAACAAATAACACACAAGGGAATCCCCATAAGGTTAACAGCTGATCTTTCAGCAGAAGCTCTGCAAGCCAGAAGGGACTGGCAGGACATATTTAAAGTGATGAACGACAAAAACCTGCAACCAAGATTACACTACCCAGCAAGGATCTCATTCAGATTTGATGGAGAAATTAAAACCTTTACAGACAAGCAAAAGCTGAGAGAGTTCAGCACCACCAAACCAGCTTTAAAACAAATGTGAAAGGAACTTCTCTAGGCAAGAAACACAAGAGAAGGAAAGCACCTACAATGACGAACCCAAAACAATTAAGAAAATGGGAAGAGGAATATACATATCGATAATTACCTTAAATGTAAATGGACTAAATGCTCCCATCAAAAGACACAGATTGGCTGAATGGATACAAAAACAAGACCCATTTATATGCTGTCTACAGGAGACCCACTTCAGACCTAGAGACACATACAGACTGAAAGTAAGGGGACGGAAAAAGATATTCCATGCAAATGGAAACCAGAAGAAAGCTGGAGTAGCAATTCTTATATCAGACAAAATAGACTTTAAAATAAAGACTATTACAAGAGACAAAGAAGGACACTACATAATGATCAAGGGATCAATCCAAGAAGAAGATACAACAATTGTAAATATTTATGCACCCAACATAGGAGCACCTGAATACATAAGGCAAATACTAACAGCCATAAAAGGAGAAATCGACAGTAACACATTCATAGTAGGGGACTTTAACACCCCACTATCACCAATGGCCAGATCATCCAAAATGAAAATAAATAAGGAAACACAAGCTTTAAATGATACATTAAACAAGATGGACTTAATTGATATTTATAGGACATTCCATCCAAAAACAACAGAATACATATTTTTCTCAAGTGCTCTTGGAACATTCTCCAGGATAGATCATATTTTGGATCACAAATCAAGCCTTGCTAAATTTAATAAAATTGAAATTGTATCAAGTATCTTTTCCAACCACAATGCTATGAGACTAGATATCAATTACAGGAAAAGATCTGTAAAAAATACAAACACCTGGAGGCTGAACAATACACTACTTAATAATGAAGTGATCACTGAAGAAATCAAAGAGGAAATCAAAAAATGCCTAGAAACAAATGACAATGGAGACACGACAACCCGAAACCTATGGGGTGCAGCAAAACCAGTTCTAAGAGGGAATTCCATAGCAATACAATCCTACCTTAAGAAAGAGGAAACATCTCGAATAAACAACCTAACCTTGCACCTAAAGCAATTTAAGAAAGAAGAAAAAACCCCCAAAGTTAGCAGAATGAAAGAAATCATAAAAATCAGATCAGAAATAAATGAAAAAGAAATGAAGGAAATGATAGCAAAGATCAATAAAACTAAAAACTGGTTCTTTGAGAAGATAAACAAAGTTGATAAACCATTAGCCAGACTTATCAAGAAAAAAAGGGAGAAGACTCAAATCAATAGAATTAGAAATGAAAAAGGAGAAGTAACAATGACACTGCAGAAATACAAAAGATCGTGAGAGATTACTACAAGCAACTCTATGCCAATAAAATGGACAGTCTGGAAGAAATGGACAAATTATTAGAAATGTACAACCTGCCAAGACTGAATCTGGAAGAAATAGAAAATATGAACAGACCAGTCACAAGCACTGAAATTGAAACTGTCATTAAAAATCTTCCAACAAACAAAAGCCCAGGACCAGATGGCTTCACAGGCAAATTCTATCCAACATTTAGAGAAGACTAACACCTATCCTTCTCAAACTCTTCCAAAATATAGCAGAGGGAGGAACACTCCGAAACTCATTCTACGAGGCCACAATCACCGTGATACCAAAACCAGACAAGGATGTCACAAAGAAAGAAATCTACAGGCCAATATCACTGATGAACATAGATGCAAAAATCCTCAGTAAAACACTAGCAAACAGAATTCAACAGCACATTACAAGGATCATACATCATGATCAAGTGGGATTTATCCCAGGAATGCAAGGATACTTCAATATACTCAAATTAATCAGTGTGAAAAACCATATTAACAAATTGAAGGAGAAAAACCATATGATCATCTCAATTGTTGCAGAAAATGCTGTTGACAAAATTCAACACCCATTTATGATAAAAACCCTCGAGAAAGTAGGCATAGAGAGAACTTACCTCAACATAATAAAGGCCATATATGACAAACCCACATCATCGTTCTCAATGGTGAAAAACTGAAACCATTTCTTCTAAGATCAGGAACAAGACAAAGGTGCCCACACTCACCACTATTATTCAACATAGTTTTGGAAGTTTTAGCCACATCAATCAGAGAAGATAAAGAAATAAAAGGAATCCAAATTGGAAAAGAAGAAGTAAAATTGTCACTGTTTGCAGATGACATGATGCATAGAGAATCCTAAAGATGCTACCAGAAAACTGCTAGAGCTAATCATTGAATTTGGTAAAGCAGCAGGAAACAAAGTAAATGCACAGAAATCTCTCACATTCCTATACACTGATGATGAAAAATCTGAAGGAGAAATTAAGGAAACACTCCCATTTACCACTGCAACAAAAAGAATAAAATACCTAGGAATAAACCTACCTAAGGAGACAAAAGACCTGTATGCAGAAAATTATAAGACACTGATGAAAGAAATTAAAGGTGATACAAATAGATGGAGAGATATACCATGTTTTTGGATTGGAAGAATCAACATTGTGAAAATGATTCTACTACCCAAAGGAATCTACAGATTCAATATAATCCCTATCAAACTACCACTGGCATTTTTCACAGAACTAGAACAAGAAATTTCACAATTTGTATGGAAACACAAAAGACCCTGAATAGTCAAAGCAATCATGAGAATGAAAAACGGAGATGGAGTAATCCGGCTCCCTGACTTCAGACTATACTACAAAGCTAAAGTAATCAAGACAGTATGGTAGTGTCACGAAAACAGAAATACAGATCAATGGAACAGGTTAGGAGGCCCAGAGATAAACCCACACACATATGGTCACGTTATCTTTGATAAAGAAGGCAGGAATGTACAGTGGAGAAAGGACAGCCTCTTCAATAAGTGGTGCTGGGAAAACTGGACAGTTACATGTAAAAGAATGAGATTAGATCACTCCCTAACACCATACACAAAAATAAGCTCAAAATGGATTAAAGACCTAAATGTAAGGCCAGAAACTATCAAACCCTTAGAGGAAAACATAGGCAGAACACTCTATGACATAAGTCACAGCAAGATCCTTTTTGACCCACCTCCTAGAGAAATGGAAATAAAAACAAAAATAAACAAATGGGACCTAATGAAACTCCAAAGCTTTTGCACAGCAAAGGAAACCATAGACAAGACCAAAAGACAACCCTTAGAATGGGAGAAAATATTTGCAAATGAAGCAACTGACAAAGGATTAATCTCCAAATTTTATAAGCAGCTCATGTAGCTCTATAACAAAAAAAAACAAACAACCCAATCCATATATGGGCAGAAGACATAAATAGACATTTCTCCAAAGAAGATATACGGACTGCCAACAAACACATGAAAGAATGCTCAACATCATTAATCATTAGAGAAATGCAAATCAAAACTACAATGAGATATCATCTCACACCAGTCAGAATGGCCATCATCAAAAGATCTAGAAACAATAAATACTGGAGAGAATGTGGAGAAAAGGGAACACTCTTGCACTGCTGGTGGGAATGTGAATTGGTTCAGCCACTATGGAGAACAGTATGGAGGTTCCTTAAAAATCTACAAATAGAACTACCATATGACCCAGCAATCCCACTACTGGGCATATACCCTGAGAAAACCATAATTCAAAAAGAGTCATGTACCAAAATGTTCATTGCAGCTCTATTTACAATAGCCTGGAGATGGAAACAACCTAAGTGTCCACCATCAGATGAATGGATAAAGAAGGTGTGGCATATGTATACAATGGAATATTACTCAGCCATAAAAAGAAATGAAATTGAGCTATTTGTAATGAGGTGGATGGGCCTAGAGTCTGTCATACAGAGTGAAGTAAATCAGAAACATAAAGACAAATACCGTATGCTAACACATATATATATGGAATTTAAGAAAAAAAATGTCATGAAGAACCTAGAGGTAAGACAGGAATAAAGACACAGACCTACTAGAGAATGGAGTTGAAGATTTGGGGAGGGGGAAGGGTAAGCTGTGACAAAGTGAGAGAGTGGCATGGACATATAGACACTACCAAACGTAAAATAGATAGCTAGTGGGAAGCAGCCACATAGCACAGGGAGATCAGCTTGGTGCTTTGTGACCACCTAGAGGGGTGGGATAGGGAGGGTGGGAGGGAGGGAGACACAAGAGGGAAGAGATATGCGAACATATGTATATGTATAACTGATTCACTTTGTTATAAAGCAGAAACTAACACACCATTGTAAAGCAATTATACTCCATTAAAGATGTAAAAATATATATATATATTGGTTTTCTCCCGTATGCTGTGCAACATATCCTTGTAGCCTATTTATTTTATACTTATTAATTTGTACCTCTTAATCTCCCACCTCTATATTTTCCCTCCACTTCCCTCTCCCCGATGGTAACCACTGGTTTGTTCTCAATATTTGTGAGTGTGGGTTTTTTTCTGTTATATTCACTCATTTAATTTTTAGATTCCACATGTAAGTGATTACATACAGTATTTGTCTTTCTCTGTCTGATTTATTTTACTAAGCATAATACTCTTGAGGTTCATCAGTTTTGCTGCAGATGGCAAAATTTCGTTCTTTTTAATAGCTGAGTAATATTCCATTGTATACATATATACCACATCTTCTTTATCTGTTTATCTGTTGGTGGACACTTAGGTTGCTTCCATATCTTGGCAATTGTAAATAATGCTGCTATGAACGTTAGGGTGCTTGTATCTTTTTGAACTAGTGTTTTTGTTTTCTTTGGCTGTATATCTAGGAGTGGAATTGTTGGATCATATGGTAG
This sequence comes from Leucopleurus acutus, assembly GCF_964270905.1. NCBI lineage: Eukaryota > Metazoa > Chordata > Mammalia > Artiodactyla > Delphinidae > Leucopleurus > Leucopleurus acutus. Next base: position 88,010,590 of record NC_139147.1, on the reverse strand, counting down.
TTCTATTTTTAGTTTTTTGAGGAACCTCCATACTGTTTTCTACAGTGGCAGCACCAGTTAACATTCCCACCAACAGTGTACAAGGGTTCCCTTTACTCCACATCCTCACCAACTTTTGTTATTTATGGTCTTTTTGATGATAGCCATTCTGCCAGTAGTGAGGTGGCATCTCATTGTGGTTTTAATTCACATTTCTCTGGTGATTAGCAAGCTTGAGTATCTTTTTGTGTGCCTGTTGGCTGTCTGTATGTCTTCTTTGGGAAAGTGTCTATTTAGTCTAATGCACACTTTTTAATTGGGTTGTTTGTTTTTTTGGTGTTTAGTTGTGTGATCTCTTTATATATTTTGGATATTACTCCATATCAGTCATATCATTTGCTGATATTTTCTCCCATTCTTTAGGTTGTCTTTTCGTTTTCTTGATGGTTTCCTTTGTTGTGTAAAAGCTTTTAAGTTTAATTAGGTCTCATTTGTTTATTTTTGCTTCTGTTTCCTTTGCCTTAGGAGACAGAGCCAAAAAAACATTGCTAAGATTTATGTCAGAAAGTGTTCTGCTTATTTTTTCTTCTAGGAGTTTCTTAGGTCTTTAATTTATTTTGAGTTTATTTTTGTATATGGTATGAGAAGATGTTCTAATTCCAGTCTTTTACATGCAACTGTCCAGTTTTCCCAGCACCGCTTATTGAAGAGACTGTCTTTTCTCCATTGTATATTCTTGTCTTCTTTGTTGTAGATTAATAATTGACCATAGGCACAAGAGTTTATTTCTGGGCTCTCTATTCTGTCTAAAGATCTGTTTTTGTGCCAGTGCCATAGTGTTTTGATATCTGTAGCTTTGTAGTGTAGTCTGAAGTCAGGGAATGTGATACCTCCAGCTTTATTCTTTTTTCTCAAGATTGTTTGGCTATTTGAGGTCTTTTGTGTTTCCATATAAATTTTAGGATTGTTTGTTCTAGTTCTGTGGAAGATGTCATGGGTATTTTGGTAGGGATTGCCTTAAATCTGTAGATTGCTTTGGATAGTATGGACATTTTAACAATATTAATTCTTCTAGTCCATGAATACAAGATATCTTTCCATTCCTTTGTGTCATCTTAAATGTTCTTCATCAGTGTTTTAGAGTTTTCAGAGTATAGGTCTTTCACATCCTTGGTTAAGTGTATTCCTAGGTATTTTATTCTTTTTGATGTGATTTTAAATGGGATTGTTTTCTTACTTTCTGTTTCTAGTAGTTCATTATTAGTGTATAAAAAAAGCAGCAGATTCCTGTAAACTAATCTTGTATCCTGCAGCTTTCCTGAATTCATTTATTAGTTCTAATAGTTTGGGTGTGGAGACTAGGGTTTTCTATATACAGTATCACATCACCTGCGAATAGTGACAGTTTTACTTCTTCCCTTCTAATTTGGATGCCTTTTATTTCTTTCTCTTGTCTGATTTCTGTGGCTAGGATTTCCAGTACTGTGTTAAATAGAAGTGGCAAGAGTGGGCATCCTTGTCTTGTTCCTGGTTTTAGAGGAAAAACTTTCAGCATTTCACCATTGAGTATGATATTAGCTGTGGGTTTGTCATAAATGGGCTTTATTATGTTGAGATATGTTCCCTCTATACCAACTTTACTGAGGGTTTTTATCATGAATGGATGTCAAATTTTGTCAAATGCTTTTTCTGCATCTATTGAGATGATCATGTAGTTTTTATCCTTCCTTTTGTTAATGTGGTGTTTCACATTGATTTGCAGATACTGAATCATCTTTGCATCCCTGGAATAAATCCCACTTGATCATGGTATATGATCCTTTTTATATATTGATGAATTGTTTGCTAATATTTTGTCAAGGATTTTTGCATCTATATTCATTCAGAGATATTGGCCTGTAATTTTCTTTTTTTGTAGTGTCTTTGTCTGATTTTAGTATCAGGGTAATGGTGGCCTTATAGAATTAATTTGAGGGTTTTCTGTCCTTTTCAATTTTTTGGAATAGTCTGAGAAGGATGGGTGTTAGCTCTCCTTTATATGTTTGGTAGAATTCCTCTGTGAAGCCCTCTGGTCTTGGACTTCTGTTTGCCTCCAGCAGCTGTCTTAATAGCACTCTGCCATTGAAGCAGTACTTGTTTCGTGCTACTGGGTATTTCCTTTCCCTGTCTTTCTTTATGCACTAAGTGGTAATTGTGTCATATTGTCACATAGTTGCTATGTTACATGGCTTTTGTAGAATTCTCATGTCATGTTTTAAAGCTGCTTTTATTTCACTTCTCTATTATACCTGCTATGAAGTCTTAATGAATACAGATTTAACTCTTTTGTGTATCATTCTATTTGTTATCTAGTTTACACTGACTGGGCATTGTGTAAACCTTACAAGTTACGTGAAAATAAGGAAATCAGCCATGTATGCTGAATATTTTCATCAGTTCAGTCTCTTAAGTCTTTGCCTTAATCACTAATGATGCTACGTGGCATCATTGATGCAAGTTTCTATGGCATCATCTACAGTAAGTCCCCTACACAAGAACCTTCAAGTTGCAAACTTTCAGATGTGAGAACGTGTATTCGCATGTCCAATCACATAAGTTAGTTCACGTGACTGGCATACATTGTCACGTGCATGTGGTTGTGCTTTTGTGTACTTTACTGTACAGTACTGTATAGAGTACAGCAGTACGGTATCTTTATTTCAAGCCCAGGATGTCTGGAAGCAAGTGTAAAAGCAGCGGTGATGTAGCTGGTACTATACTTTTCAAGGTACTGTACTGTAAGATTAAAAATGTTTTCTTCATTTTTTGTTTGTTTTTTACATATTATTTGTGTGAAAAGTATTATAAACCTAATACAGTACAATACTATATAGCTGATTGTGTTAGTTGGGTACCTAGGCTGACTTTGTTGGACTTACTCTCGGAACAGAACTTGTTTGTATATAGGGGACTTACTGTACCTGGTTTCAGTACTGTGGTTGGCATCTTATATAAATGAGACTATTAGTTCATATTTAAGTTTTTGCTAACTATATGTGAATTTATGTTTTCTTACCTCTTACTTTTTAACAGTTTTCACCAGACTGCCCTTGATGGTCATACAACGTAACTTATTTTTCTCAAGTTGATGATCCCATAGTCTATTTCTCTCATGTACCAGGTTAATAATAACAATAAAACCCACACACTTTTTTTCTGTTTTTTTTAACATCTTTATTGGAGTATAATTGCTTCACAATGGTGTGTTAGTTTCTGCTTTAAAACAAATTGAATCAGTTATACATATACATATGTCCCCATATCTCTTCCCTCTTGCATCTCCCTCCCTCCCACCCTCCCTATCCCACCCTCCCTATCCCACCCCTCCAGGTGGTCACAAAGCACCGACCTGATCTCCCTGTGCTATGCGGCTGCTTCCCATTAGCTATCTATTTTACGTTTGGTAATGTGTATATGTCCATGCCACTCACTCAGTTAGTCCCAGCTTACACTTCCCCCTCCCTGTATCCTCAAGTCCATTCCCTTGTTGGTCTGCATCTTTATTTCCGTCTTGCCCCTAGGTTCTTCTGACATTTTCGTTTCTTTTCTTTTTTTTAGATTCCATATATATGTGTTAACGTATGGTATTTGTTTTTCTGTTTCTGATTTACTTCACTCTGTATGACAGTCTCTAGGTCCATCCACTTCACTACAAATAACTCAGTTTCGTTCCTTTTTATGGCTGAGAAATATTCCATTGTATACATGTGCCACATCTTCTTTATTCATTCATCTGTTGATGGACACTTAGGTTGCTTCCATGTCCTGGCTATTGTAAATAGAGCTGCAATGAACACTGTGGTACATAACTCTTTTTGAATTATGGTTTTCTCAGGGTATATGCCCAGTAGTGGGATTGCTGGGTCGTATGGTACTTCTATTTTTAGTTTTTTAAGAAACCTTTATACTGTTCTCCATAGTGGCTGTATCAATTTACGTTCCCACCAACAGTGCAAGAGGGTTCCCTTTTCTCCACACCCTCTCCAGCATTTATTGTTTGTAGATTTTTTGATGATGGCCATTCTGACCGGTGTGGGAAGATATCTCATTGTAGTTTTCATTTGCATTTCTATAATGATTAATGATGTTGAGCATTCTTTCATGCGTTTGTTGGCAATCTGTATATGTTCTTTGGAGAAATGTCCATTTCGGTCTTCTGCCCATTTTTGGATTGGGTTGTTTGTTTTTTTGATATTGAGCTGCATGAGTTGCTTGTATGTTTTGGAGATTAATCCTTTGTCAGTTGCTTCATTTGCAAATATTTTCTCCCATGCTGAGGTTTGTCTATTGGTCTTGTTTATGGTTTCCTTAGCTGTGCAAAAGCTTTGAAGTTTCATTAAGTCCCATTTGGTTTTTTTTGGTTTTATTTCCATTTCTCTAGGAGGTGGGTCAAAAAGGATCTTGCTGTGATTTATGGCATAGAGTGTTCTGCCTATGTTTTCCTCTAAGAGTTTGATGGTGTCTAGCCTTACATTTAGGTCTTTTAATAAACCATTCGGAATTTATTTTTGCGTATGGTGTTAGGGAGTGTTCTAATTTCATTCTTTTACATGTAACTGTCCAGTTTTCCCAGCACCACTTATTTAAGAGGCTGTCTTTTCTCCACTGTATACTCTTGCCTCTTTTATAAAAGATAAGGTGACCATATGTGCATGGGTTTATCTCTGGGCTTTCTATCCTGTTCCATTGTTCTATGTTTCTGTTTTTGTGCCAGTACCATACTGTCTTGATTACTTTAGCTTTGTAGTATAGTTTGAAGTCAGGGAGCCTGATTCCTCCAGCTCCGTTTTTCTTTCTCAAGATTGCTTTGACTATTCGGGGTGTTTTGTGTTTCCATTCAAATTGTGAAATTTTGTATTCTACTTCTGTGAAAAATGCCATTTGTAATTTGATAGGGACTGCATTGAGTCTGTAGATTGCTTTGGGTAGTAGAATCATTTTCACAATGTTGATTCTTCCAATCCAAGAACATGGTATATCTCTCTATTTGTGTCATGTTTAAATTCTTTCATCAGTGTCTTATAATTTTCTGCATAAATGTCTTTTGTCTCCTTAGGTAGGTTTCTTCCTAGATATTTTATTTTTTGTTGCAATGGTAAATGGGAGTGTTTTCTTGATTTCACTTTCAGATTTTTCATCATTAGTGTATAGGAATGCAAGAGATTTCTGTGCATTAATTTTGTATCCTGCTACTTTACCAAATTCATTGATTAGCTCTAGTAGTTTTCTGGTAGCATCTTTAGGATTCTCTATGTATAGTATCATGTCATCTGCAAACAGTGACAGCTTTACTTCTTTTCCGATTTGGATTCCTTTTATTTCCTTTTCTTCTCTGACTGCTGTGGCTAAAACTTCCAAAACTATGTTGAATAAGAGTGATGAGAGTGGGCAACCTTGTCTTGTTCCTGATCTCAGTGGAAATGCTTTCAGTTTTTCACCATTGAGGACGATGTTGGCTGTGGGTGTGTCATATATGGCCTTTATTATGTTGAGGAAAGTTCCCTCTATGCCTACTTTCTCGAGGGTTTTTATCATAAATGGGTGTTGAATTTGTCAAAAGCTTTCTCTGCATCCATTGAGATGATCATATGGTTTTTCTCCTTCAGTTTGTTAATATGGTGTATCACGTTGATTGATTTGCGTATATTGAAGAATCCTTGCATTCCTGGGATAAACCCCACTTGATCATAGTGTATGATCCTTTTAATGTGTTGTTGGAGTCTGTTTGCTAGTATTTTGTTGAGGATCTTTGCATCTATGTTCATCAGTGGTATTGGCCTGTAGTTTTCTTTCTTTGTGACATCCTTGTCTGGTTTTGGTATCACGGTGATTGTGGCCTCGTAGAATGAGTTTCGGAGTGTTACTCCCTCTGCTATATTTTGGAAGAGTTTGAGAAGGATAGGTGTTAGCTCTTCTCTAAATGTTTGATAGAATTTGCCTGTGAAGCCATCTGGTCCTGGGCTTTTGTTTGTTGGAAGATTTTTAATCACAGTTTCAATTTCAGTGCTTGTGATGGGTTGGTTCATATTTTCTATTTCTTCCTGGTTCAGTCTCAGAAGGTTGTGCTTTTTTAAGAATTTTCCATTTCTTCCAGGTTGTCCCTTTTATTGGCATATACTTGCTTGTAATAATCTCTCATAAGCCTTTGTATTTCTGCAGTGTCAGTTGTTACTTTTCCCTTTTTCATTTCTAATTCTATTGATTGAGTCTTCGCCCTTCTTTCCTTGATAAGTCTGGCTAATGGTTTATCAATTTTGTTTATCTTCTCAAAGGACCAGCTTTTAGTTTTATTGACCTTTGCTTTCATTTCCTTCATTTCTTTTTCATTTATTTCTGATCTGATCTTTATGTTTTCTTCCCTTCTGCTAACTTTCGGGGTTTTTTCTTCTTCTTTCTCTAATTGCTTTAGGTGTAAGGTTAGCTTGTTTATTTGAGATGTTTCCTGTTTCTTAAGGTAGGATTGTATTGCTATATAACTTCCGTCTTAGAACTGCTTTTTTTGCATCCCATAGGTTGGGTCGTTGTGTTTTCATTGTCATTTGTTTCTAGGTATTTTTTTATTTCCTCTTTGATTTCTTCAGTGATCTCTTGGTTATTAAGTAGTGTGTTGTTTAGTCTTCATGTGTTTGTATTTCTTACAGATTTTTTCCTGTAATTGATATCTAGTCTCATAGTGCTGTAGTCAGAAAAGATACTTGATACAATTTCAATTTTCTTAAATTTACCAAGGCTTAATTTGTGACCTAAGATATGATCTATCCTGGAGAATGTTCCATAAGCACTTGAGAAGAATGTGTATTATGTTGTTTTTGGATGGAATGTCCTATAAATATTAAGTCCATCTTGTTTAATGTGTCATTTAAATTAAAGCTTGTGTTTCCTTATTTTCATTTTTTATGATCTGTCCATTGGTAAAAGTGGGGGGTTAAAGTCCCCTACTATGATTGTGTTACTGTCGATTTCCCCTTTATGGCTGTTAGTATTTGCCTTATGTATTCAGGTGCTCCTATGTTGGGTGCATAAATATTTACAATTGTTATATCTTCTTCTTGAATTGATCCCTTGCTCATTATGTAGTGTCCTTCTTTGTCTCTTGTAGTAGTCTTTATTTTAAAGTCTATTTTGTCTGATATGAGAATTGCTACTCCAGCTTTCTTTTGATTTCCATTTGCATGGAGTATCTTTTTCCATTCCCTCACTTTCAGTCTGTATGTGTCCCTAGGTCTGAAGTGGGTCTCTTGTAGACAGCATATATATGGGTCTTGTTTTTGTATCCATTCAGCCAGTCTGTGTGTTTTGGATGGAGCATTTATCCATTTACATTTAAGGTAATTATCAATATGTATGTTCCTATTACCATTTTCTTAATTGTTTTGGGTTTATTATTGTAGGTCTTTTCCTTCTCATGTTTGCTGCCTAGAGGAGTTCCTTTAGCATGTGTTGTAAAGCTGGTTTGGTGGTGCTGAATTCTCTTAGCTTTTGCTTGGCTGTAAAGATGTTAATTTCTCTATCAAATCTGAATGAGATCATTACTGGGTAGAGTAATCTTGGTTGTCGGTTTTTCTCCTTTGTCACTTTAAATATGTCCTGCCAGTCCCTTCTGGCTTGCAGAGTTTCTGCTTAAAGAACAGCTGTTAACCTTATGGGGATTCCCTCGTGTGTTATTTGTTGTTTTTCCCTTGCTAGTTTTAACATGTTTTCTTTGTATTTAATTTTTGACAGTTTGATTAATATGTATCTTGGCATGTTTCTCCTTGGATTTATCCTGTATGGGACTCTCTGTGCTTCCTGGACTTGATTAACGATTTCCTTTCCCATATTAGGGAAGTTTTCAACTATAATTTCTTCAAATATTTTCTGAGTCCCTTTCTTTTTCTCTTCTTCTTCTGGAACCCCTATAATTCAAATGTTGGTGCGTTTAATGTTGTCCCAGAGGTCTCTGAGACTCCTCAATTCTTTTCATTCTTTTTCTTAATTCTGCTCTGCAGCAGTTATTTCCACTATTTTATCTTCCAGGTCACTTAGCCGTTTTTCTGCCTCAGTTATTCTGCTATTGATCCCTTCTAGAGAATTTTTAATTTCATTTATTGTGTTGTTCATCACTGTTTTTTTGCTCTTTAGTTCCTCTAGGTCCTTGTTAAGCATTTCTTGTACTTTCTCCATTCTATTTCCAAGGTTTTGGATCATTTTTACTCTCATTTTGAATTCTTTTTCAGGTAGACTGCCTATTTCCTCTTTATTTGTTAGGTCTGGTGGGTTTTTGCCTTGCTCCTTCATCTGCTGTGTTTTTCTCTGTCTTCTCATTTTGCTTAACTTGCTGTGTTTGGGGTCTCCTCTTCGCAGGCTGCAGGTTTGTAGTTTCTGTTGTTTTTGGTGTCTGTCCCCAGTGGCTAAGATTGGTTCAGTGGGTTGTGTAGTCTTCCTGGTGGAGGGGCCTAGTGCCTGTGTTCTGGTGGATGAGGCTGGATCTTGTCTTTCTGGTGGGGCAGTCCACGTCTGGTAGTGTGTTTTGGGGTGTCTCTGGCCTTATTATGATCTTAGGCAGCCTCTGTGCCAATGGATGGAGTTGTGTTCCTGTTTTGCTAGTTGTTTGGCATAGGATGTCCAGCACTGTAGCTTGCTGGTCATTGAGTGGAGCTGGGTCTTGGCGTTGAGATGGAGATCTCTGGGAGATTTTTGCCATTTGATATTATGTGGACCTGGGAGGTCTCTTTTGGACCAGTGTCCTGAATTTGGCTCTCCCACCTCAGTGGCACAGCCCTGGCGCCTGGCTGGAGCACCAAGAGGCTGTCCTCCACACAGCCAGGTACGTGGGGAGTTTCTTGCCTTTTGGGAGGTCTGAGGACTTCTGCCAGTGTTCAGTAGGTGTTCTGTAGGAATTGTTCCACATGTAGATGTATTTCTGATGTATTTGTGGGGAGGAAGGTGATCTCCCTGTCTTACTTTTCTGCCATCTTGAAGCTCCTCTCCCCCACACTCTTTTAAATACATATATTATTGTAATTAATTTATATGGAGATTGCTTTAGAAAATATCGAATTTTTGGCATAATTGTTCAACATTTTTCATTTTTACTTTCTTTTCAATAATTGTTATCATACTCCCCAACATTTTTTTAAATAGATCTTCATTGGAGTATAATTGCATCACAAAAATGTGTTAGCTTCTGTTGTACAACAAAGTGAATCAACCATATGCATACATATATCCGCATATCCCTTCCCTTTTGAGCCTCCCTCCCACCCTCCCTATCTCACGTCTCTAGGTCATCGCAAAGCACCCAGATGATCTCCCTGTGCTATGCTGCTGCTGTGTGTTAGCATATGGTATTTGTTTTTCTCTTTCTGACTTACTTCACTCTGTATGACAGACTCTAGGTCCATCCACCTCACTACAAATAACTCAATTTCGTTTCTTTTTATGGCTGAGTAATATTCCATTGATTATATGTGCCACATCTTCTTTATTCATTCATCTGTCATTGGACATTTAGGTTGGTTTCATGTCCTGTCTATTGTAAATAGTACTGCAGTGAACATTGTGGTACATGTCTCTTTTTGAACTATGGCGAAACATTTTTTTTAACTAATTAATTAATTATTTTAATTTTTGGCTGCATTGAGTCTTCATTGCTACCCACAGGCTTTCTCTAGTTGCGGAGAGCGGGGGCTACTCTTCGTTGAGGTGCGCGGGCTTCTCATTGCAGTGGCTTCTCTTGTTGCGGAGCACAGGCTCTAGGGCACGTGGGCTTCAGTAGATGTGGCGCACGGGCTCTGTGGTTGTGGCTTGCAGACTCTAGAGTGCAGGCTCAGTAGTTATGGCACACGGACTTAATTGCTGCACAGCATGTGGGATCTTCCCAGACCAGGGATTGAACCCGTGTCCCCTGCATTGGCAGGTGGATTCTCAACCACTGCGCCACCAGGGAAGCCCCCAAACATTTCTTATGCATGTAAAACTGTATAGAATTTTGTATCTTTTGGGTGGGGGGATGATATTCATAATGAAAACAAAACAACACAACAGTGGACTGCCCTTGAACTGACGAAGAATTTATTGACAGAACGTGGGAGAAAATTTGCTTGATTTTCTAAGTGTACCTGTTAGTGTGTGTGTGCGTGTGTGTGTGTATATGTATGTGTATATATATATATATATTTTTTTTTTGAGTTACCTCAAAACCAAACTTTAAGTCTCACGAATCTGGGAAAGGGGAAGGTTATGGACTTTGTATATGTTATATCCCTTAATCTTCACAGTAACACTTCAATACGCATCACCTCTCCATCTCAGATTAGGAAATTGAAGTTCCACATGTATTCAGTACAGTGGAGTCCCGTCACATTTAATTTACAAGAATTCAGTTACATATACTCAGCCAAAAGTAAAAACATGGCAAAAGTAATCATAAATATTGCAATCACATCCTACTACTGAGCGTTTGCTTTAAAGTAGATGTGAGATTAAAGATGTGAATTTGCTGTCACCTCAACAGGTCTCAGTGTGTAGGTCTGAACTCACTGTGTTGAGTATGATTCTGTTATTCAGACATATGTAATGTTCATACAACATGGCCTCCAGTACCAATTCTCTAGTGCTGAACTAAAGAAACAGCAATTTGTTCCAGTGTTGGAAGAAAAACTGCTGTTTTATATTGGTTGAGCAATTGTGGTGATTTCCAAGGTGGCCTTGCAGTTGTGCCCACAAGAATTTATGCATGTGCGTTCTCTCTGGTACATGCCTGCACCTGCATAAATCCACACCATTTTAAATACAACATATATTTTATATATTCCATATATAAATTTATTGTGTTCTAGATTGCTGTATATATATTATATCTTTACACAAAATATATTTCTATACAAGGTGGTAAAAAAATGTACATTGTAATTTATGGGGGATTTAAGAGATTCTTTTCAAGGAAAATGTTGACTCTGTAAATCTGCAGACTGTGTATGTATTGTTTGCCACTATATACCCAGAGTCTAGCATGTAACCAAGTACAAGGTTTATTGAATAAATGGGCAAATAAGTTTAATCATTCAGCTACCTATTTTTTAAAAAATACAAATATATATATGGTGATCACATTTTCTAAGCCCAGATTTTGAAGGCACTTTTGAAACATCTGCTTTATTCCCCAGATGGATTAATCTTAAGTCATATTAGAACAATCCAGAAAATAGAATATTAGAAATAACAACTATCTCACATTTGGTCCTAATGTGACCACTAGACTTACTGTTATTTATGTTTCTTTCCTTTCTCCTTTCTGTTCTTTTATATGTATATGGATTTGCTAAAGGAAATACAATTATACTAGGCAAAATTTATTTTATGAAAACTCTGAATGGGTTTTTGCTCTTTCACCTAAAGAACTGGAAAGACTGAAGGATAAAAAATGTAAATAAGGTGACAAATCTACATGTTATTCTAACCTCCTTATGTAATATTGATTCCCTTTGTACAAATACTTTTTGAATTCCTATCTGATTTGTGTAGGGAAAGAGAACTTCCCCTAGGTCCCTGGAAAGAGCTGAGCTGCCATGTGGTGGGGGAGGAAAGGTTTGATGCAGTGAAACAGGTCATTTGCTTATAATTCTAGATCAGAACCAGAATATCTAACCTGCCTGCTAACTACGTGACACTGAATGAGCCACTTACGTTTTATAAGCCTGAAAAGTTGATACTGGATGGCTAGTGACTGAAAGAGATGTTTCCAGGGTACTGTGTTCCAGAAATGAGCTTATGCAAACAAACTTTAAGAATGTAGAACTCAAATAAGAATGTAGAATTCAAATAAAATAGCAACTCTAAATAAAATAGGAGCAAGAGTAATTCAACAGCATATTAAGTCTATTTTATGATTACCAAGTAGGAACTATTCTAAGAATGCAAAGATGGCTTAATATGAAATTTTATAATGCATAGATCAATAAATCCAATAAGGGAAATAAAGATCATATCAGTAAATATGGAAAAGAAATTAATAATTGCCTTTTGTCTCAAAATCAGGAACAAAGAGAATTTTCTTAAAAAGTATATCAAACTGAAAGCTAAAATAATGGTTAATGGTGAAAAAGTAACCGTTTTTAAAAAATTGGAAACCATTATCACTATATTACTACATAGCATTGTTCTGGAAGTTCTGACCAATAAAATAAGACATGAATTAGAAAGAAGAGGAATAAATACTGAAAAAGAAGCTGCACAGTCCCATTTTCAGTGTTACATAATTGCATTCATAGGAAAACCAACTGAGAAATTACTAGAATTAATAAGAATATAGAGTAACTAGATTTAAGACAAATAGTTTAAAATCAGTGGTTCTCCTTCATGTTAGCAATAATTGTTTAGCAAATATAATAGAAAAGAAATCATTTTTAACAGTGTACAGAAAAAGGTTAAATTATGTTCATAAGAAATGTGTGAACCCATGTGAAGAAACCTAAAAACTATTAGGATATGGACAGGGTACAGGTGTAATGAGGACAATGTCATGTTCCTATGAGAGAAGTCCAACTATTACAAATACCAGTTTTTCTCAAGTTAACTTACATATTTAACATAGTCCTAACTTTTAAAAAATGTGTTTGAGAAATTAACAAGATAATTCTTGATTTTGTCCAAGAGACTAAACAGATAAAATGGGATAACTTTTAAGTGAAAAATCAAGAACAGTGTTAGAGAGCTAACCCTGTAGCCCTATCAGATATCAGAACATACTATAAAATTATAGTAAATCAAGGAGTTGGATACTGGTAAAAGCATTCATAGGAAAGTCGGTAAAAGGAAATAGAGATCCCAGAAACAGACATTCTAAATATAAAAAAGGAGTTCAAAAATCATTAGAGAAAGGAAGACAGTCAATAAATGTTTTTGAGAGCATTAAATAGTTACAAAAACAAAATCAATTTGATATTTAGCTCATCTTATGTACCAAAATAAATTCTGGATAAATTGAAGAGTGAAGTGGAATAGAGTAAATATTCTTATGCTAATCTCATTTAAGAAATATATTTATCTGGATGGGGAAATAACTTTCAAACATAAAAGAATTGCCAGGGGAAAGTTTATTACATTTGACTCTCAAATAAAACATTGACATTTATTCTGTCTATTTCTCCCACCTCCCCTCCTACTCCACTTCCCAATACAAGTGAACAAACTGAAAGATGTGCAAACCAGGATTATAAATTTGCAAAAATGTAATATAGAGATGTTTAAGTTTTAAGGTGTTCATACAAATACTTCTAAAAACACCGTGATCTATGTAAATGAATGAGCAAAGAACTTGAAAAAACTAAAGAAAAAATAAAAACATATGGGAAAATGTTTTTCCCAGAAAGGTAAAGAAGTGAAACTAAAAGATACAGTGATATATTTTTACTTTCTGAATTAGCAAGAAATTTTTTCTCACGTTGTTCCTGGTTGAGGTGCTGTGAAATGTCCTTGCTTCTGTATTTTTATTGGCAGTCGAAATTGATTCAACCCTTCTGGAAAGCAAGTCAGCGATTTTTTTTTCTTGCCATTAAAATTAACATCCCTTTTGATCTCTTAATTAAATTTGTGTCATTAAAATAATAATATAAATTTTATTTTTATTTTTTTAAAAAAACTTTATTGGAGTATAATTGCTTTACAATGGTGCATGAGTTTCTGCTTTATAACAGAGTGAGTTACCTTTACATATATCCCCATATCTCCTCCCTCTTGTGTCTCCCTCCCACCCTCCCTATCCCACCCCTCTAGGTGGTCACAAAGCACCCAGCTGATCTCCCTGTGCTATGCGGCTGCTTCCCACTAGCTATCTATTTTACGTTTGGTAGTGTATATATGTCCATGCCACTCTCTCACTTTGTCACAGCTTACCCTTCCCCCTCCCCATATCCTCAAGTCCATTCTCTAGTAGGTCTGTGTCTTTATTCCCATCTTACCCCTAGGTTCTTCATGACCCTTTTTTTTTTCTTAGATTCCATATATATGTGTTAGCATACGGTATTTGTTATTCTCTTTCTGACTTACTTCACTCTGTATGACAGACTCTAGGTCCATCCACCTCACTACAAATATCTCAGTTTCGTTTTTTTTATGGCTGAGTAATATTCCATTGTATATATATGCCACATCTTCTTTATCCATTCATACGATGATGGACACTTAGGTTGCTTCCATGTCCTTGCTATTGTAAATAGAGCTGCAATGAACATTTTGGTACATGTCTCTTTCTGAATTATAGTTTTCTCAGGGTATATGCCCAGGAGTGGGATTGCTGTGTTGTACGGTAGTTCTAATTTTAGTGTTTTAAGGAACCTCCATACTGTTCTCCATAGTGGCTGTATCAATTTACATTCCCACCAACAGTGCAAGAGTGTTTCCTTTTCTCCATACCCTCTCCAGCATTGTTTCTAGATTTTTTGATGATGGCTTTTCTGACTGGTGTGAGATGATATCTCATTGTAGTTTTGATTTGCATTTCTCTAATGATTAATGATGTTAAGCATTCTTTCATGTGTTTGTTGGCAATCTGTATATCTTCTTTGGAGAAATGTCTGTTTAGGTCTTCTGCCCATTTTTGGATTGGGTTGTTTGGTTTTTTGTTATTGAGCTGCATGAGCTGCTTGTAAATCTTGGAGATTAATCCTTTGTCAGTTGCTTCAATTGCAAATATTTTCTTCCATTCTGAGGGTTGTCTATTGGTCTTGTTTATGGTTTCCTTTACTGTGCAAAGGCTTTTAAGTTTCATTAGGTCCCATTTGTTTATTTTTGTTTTTATTTCCATTTCTCTAGGAGGTGGGTCACAAAGGATCTTGCTGTGATTTATGTCATAGAGTGTTCTGCCTATGTTTTCCTCTAAGAGTTTGATGGTGTCTGGCCTTACATTTAGGCCTTTAATCCATTTTCAGTTTATTTTTGTGTATGGTGTTAGGGAGTGTTCTAATTTCACTCTTTTACATGTAGCTGTCCAGTTTTGCCAGCACCACTTATTGAAGAGGCTGTCTGTTCTCCATTGTATATTCTTGGCTCCTTTATCAAAAATAAGATGACCATATGTGCATGGGTTTATCTCTGGGCTTTCTATCCTGTTCCATTGATCTATATTTCTGTTCTTGTGCCAGTACCATACTGTGTTGATTACTGTAGCTTTGTTGTATAGTCTGAAGTCCAGGAGACTGATTCCTCCAGCTCTGCTTTTCTTTCTCAAGATTGCTTTGGCTATTCGGGGTCTTTTGTGTTTCCATACAAACTGTGAAATTTTTTGTTCTAGTTCTGTGAAAAATGCCATTGGTAGTTTGATAGAGATTGCATTGAATCTGAAGATTACCTTGGGTAGTATAGTCATTTTCACAGTGTTGATTCTTCCCGTCCAAAAACATGGTATATCTCTTCATCTATTTGTATCATCTTTAACTTATTTCATCAGTGTTTTATAGTTTTCTGCTTACAGGTCTTTTGTCTCCTTAGTAGGTTTATTCCTAGGTTTTTTCTTGCAAGGGTAAATGGGAGTGTTTCCTTAATTTCTCTTTCAGATTTTTCGTTGTTTCTGTATAGGAATGCAAGAAATTTCTGTGCATTAGTTTTGTATCTTGCTACTTTATCGAATTCATTGATTAGCTCTAGTAGTTTTCTGGTAGCATCTTTAGGATTCTCTATGTATAGTATCATATCATCTGCAGTGACAGCTTTACTTCTTCTTTTCCGATTTGGATTCCTTTTATTTCTTTTTCTTCTCTGATTCCTGTGGCTAGAACTTCCAGAAGTATGTTGAATAATAGTGGTGAGAGTGGACCACCTTGTCTTGTTCTTGATCTTCGAGGAAATGGTTTCAGTCTTCCACCATTGCGAATGATACTGTCTGTTGGTTTGTCATATATGGCCTTTATTCTGTGAGGTAAGTTCCCTCTGTGCCTACTTTCTGGAGGGTTTTTGTCATCAATGGGTGTTGAATTTTGTCAAAAGCTTTTTCTGCATCTATTGAGATGATCATATAGGATTTTTCTCCTTCAGTTTGTTAATATGTTTTATCACATTGATTGATTTGCATATATTGAAGAATCCTTGCATTCCTGGGATGAATTCCACTTGATCATGGTGTATGATCCTCTTAGTATGCTTTTAGATTCTGTTTGCTAGTATTTTGTTGAGGATTTTTGCATCTGTGTTCATCAGTTATGTTGGCCTGTAGTTTTATTTCTTTGAGACATTTTCTTCTTATTTTGGTATCAGGGTGATGGTGGCCTCGTATAATGAGTTTGGGAGTGTTCCTCCCTCTGCTGTATTTTGGAAGAGTCTGAGATGGATAGGTGTTAGTTCTTCTCTAAATGTTTGGTAGAATTCCCCCTGAAGCCATCTGGTTCTGGGCTTTTGTTTGTTGGAAGATTTTTAATCATGGTCTCAATTTCAGTGCATGTGATTGGTCTGTTTATATTTTCTATTGCTTTCTGGTTCAGTCTCAGAAGTTTGTGCTTTTTTAAGAATTTGTCCCTTTCCTCCAGGTTGTCCATTTTATTGGCATAGAGTTGCTTGTAATAATCTCTCATGATCCTTTGTATTTCTGTAGTGTCAGTTATTTCTCTTTCATTTCTAATTCTGTTGATTTGAGTCTTCTCCCTTTTTTTCTTGATGAGTCTGGCTAATGGTTTATCAATTTTGATAGTCTTCTCAAAGAACCAGCTTTTAGTTTTATTGATTTTTGCTATCATTTCCTTCGTTTCTTTTTCATTTATTTCTGATCTGATTGTTTTCTTTCTGCTAACTTTGGGGTTTTTTTTTTTTTCTTCTTTAATTGCTTTAGGTGTAAGGTTAGCTTGTTTATTTGAGATGTTTCTTGTTTCTTGAGGTAGGATTGTATTGCTATAAACTTCCCTCTTAGAACTGCTTTTGCTGCATCCCATAGGTTTTGGTCATCATGTTTTCATTGTCATTTGTCTGTAGGTATTTTTTGATTTTCTCTTCTTTTTGTTCAGTGATCTCTTGGTTATTTAGTAGTATATTGTTTAGTCTCCATGTGTTTGTATTTTTTACTGATTTTTTCCTGTAATTGATATCTAGTCTCATAGCGTTGTGTTCGGAAAACATACTTGATACAATTTCAATTTTCTTAAATTTACCAAGGCTTGATTTATGACCCAAGATATGATCTATCCTGGAGAATATTCCATGAGCACTTACGAAAGTGTATTCTGTGGTTTTTGGATGGAATGTCCTATAAATATCAATTAAGTCCATCTTGTTTAATGTATCATTTAAAGCTTGTGTTTCCTTATTTATTTTCATTTTGGATGATCTGGCCATTGGTGAAGGTGGGGTGTTAGCGTCCCCTACTATGATTGTGTTACTGTCGATCTACCTTTTTAATGGTCATTAGTATTTGCCTTATGTATTCAGGTGCTCCTATGTTGGGTGCATAAATATTTACAATTGTTATTTCTTTTTCTTGGGTTGATCCCTTGCTCATTATGTAGTGTCCTTCTTTGCCTCTCGTCGTAGTCTCTATTTTAAAGTGTATTTTGTTTGATAGAATTGCTACTCCAGCTTTCTTTTGATTTCCATTTGTATGGAATATGTTTTTCCATCCCCTCAATTTCAGTCTGTATGTGTCTCTAGGTCTGAAATGGGTCTCTTGTAGACAGCATATATAAGGGTCTTGTTTTTGTATCCATTCAGCCAATCGGTGTCTTTTGGTTGGAGCATGTAATCCATTTACATTTAAGGTAGTTATCGACATGTATGATCGTATTACCATTTTCTTAATTGTTTGGGGATTGTTATTGTAGGTCTTTTCCTTCTCTTATGTTTCCTGTCTATAGAAGTTCCTTTAGCATTTGTTGTAAAGCTGGTTTGGTGGTGCTGAGTTCTCTTAGCTTTTGCTTGTCTCTAAAGGTTTTTATTTCTCTGTTGAATCTGAATGAGATCCTTGCTGGGTAGAGTAATCTTGGTTGTAGGTTTTTCACTTTCATCACTTTAAATATGTCCTGCCACTCCCTTCTGGCTTGCAGAGTTTCTGCTGAAAGATCTGCTGTTAATCTTAATGGGGATTACCATGTATGTTATTTGTTGCTTTTCCCTTGTGGCTTTTAATATTTTTTCTTTGTATTTAATTTTTGATAGTTTGATTAATATGTGTCTTGGCGTGTTTCTCCTTGGATTTATCCTGTATGGAACTCTCTGAACTTCCTCGACTTGATTTACTATTTCCTTTCCCATATTAGGAAAGTTTTCAACGATAATCTCTTCAAATATTTTCTCAGTCCGTTTCTTTTTCTCTTCTTCTTCTGGGACCCCTATAATACGAATGTTGGTGCGTTTTATGTTGTCCCAGAGGTCTCTGAGACTGTCCTCAATTCTTTTCATTCTTTTTTCTATATTCTGCTTTGCTGTAGTTATTTTCCACTATTTTATCTTCCCGGTTACTCTTCCGTTCTTCTGCCTCAGGTATTCTGCTATTGATTCCTTCTAGAGAATTTTTTTTTCTTTCTTTTTTTTTTTTTTTTTTTGCGGTACATGGGCCTCTCACTGTTGTGGCCTCTCCCATTGCGGAGCACAGGCTCCAGATGTGCAGGCTCAGCAGCCATGGCTCATGGGCCCAGCCACTCAGCAGCATGCGGGATCTTCCCGGACTGGGGCACGAACCCGTGTCCCCTGCATCAGCAGGCGGACTCTCAACCATTGCGCCACCAGGGAAGCCCTAGAGAATTTTTAATTTCATATTTTGTGTTGTTCATCATTGTTTGTTTGCTGTTTAGTTCCTCTAGGTTCTTGTTAAACGTTTCTTCTATTTTCTCCAGTCTGTTTTCACGGTTTTGGATCATCTTTACTATCATTACTCTGAATTCTTTTTCACGTAGACTGTCTATTTCCTCTTCATTTGTTTGGTCTTGTGGTTTTTTACCTTGCTCCTTCATCTGCTCTGTGTTTCTCTGTCTTCTCATTTTGCTTAACTTACTGTGTTTGGGGTCTCCTTTTTGCAGCCTTCAGGTTCGTAATTCCCATTGTTTTTTGTGTCTGCCCCAGTGGCTAAGGTTGTGTGTTTCAGTGGCTTGTGTAGGCTTTCTGGTGGAGGGGACTGTTTCCTGTGTTCCGGTGGATGAGGCTGGATCTTGTCTTTCTGGTGGGCAGGACCACGTCCGTTGGTGTGTTTTGGGGTGTCTGTGACCTTGTTATGATTTTAGGCAGCCTCTCTGGTAATGGGTGGGATTGTGTTCCTTTCTTGGTAGTTGCTTGGCATAGGGTGTCCAGCACTGTAGCTTGCTGGTCGTTAAGTGGAGCTGGCTCTTAGCGTTGAGATGGAGATCTCTGGGAGAGCTTTTGCCATTTTATATTATGTGGAGCCCAGAAGTCTCTGTTGGTCCAATGTCCTGTACTCGGCCCTCCCACCTCATAAGCAGAGGCCTGACACCTGGCCGCAGCACCAAGAGTGTGTCAGCCACATGGCTCAGAAGAAAAGGAAGAAAGAAAGAAGGAAAGAAGGAAAAAACGGAAGGAAGGAAGGAAGAAAAGAAAGAAAAAATAATAAAGTTATTAAGATAAGAAGTTAAAAAATTATTTAAAATAAAAAAATTAGAAAGTAATAAAAGAAAAAAGAAAGAAGAGAGCAACCAAACCAAAAAACAAATCCACCAATGATAACGAGTGCTAAAAACTATACTAAGAAAACAGACAGACATAACCATAGGACAAATGGTAAAAGCAAAGCTATGCAGACAAAATCACACAATGTCCCCTGCCTCAATTTTGGGATGATTCGTTGTCTATTCAGGTATTCCACAGATGCAGGGTACATCAAGTTGATTGTCTAGATTTAATCTGCTGTTCCTGAGGCTGCTGGGAGAGATTTCCCTTTCTCTTCTTTGTTTGCACAGCTCCTGGGGTTCAGCTTTGGATTTGGCCCCGCCTCTGCATGTAGGTCACCTGAGGGTGTCTGTTCCCACTCAGACAGGATGGGGTTAACGTAGCAGCTGATTAGGGGGCTATGGCTCACTCAGGCTTGGGGGAGCGAGGGGTACGGAATGCGGGGTGTGCCTGCGGCGGCAGAGGCCAGCATGATGTTGCACCAGCCTGAATCGCACCGTGCGTTCTCCCGGGGAAGTTGTCCCTGTATCACGGGACCCTGGCAGTGGCGGGCCGCACAGGCTCCCGGGAGGGGAGGTGTGGATATTGACCTGTGCTTGCACACAGGCTTCTTGGTGGCAGCAGCAGCAGCCTTAGTATTTCATGCCCGTCTCTGGGGTCCACACTGATAGCCGTGGCTCGTGCCCATCTGTGGAGCTCGTTTAGGTAGTGCTCTGAATCCCCTCTCCTTGTGCACCCCTAAACAATGGTCTCTTGCCTCTTAGGCAGGTCCATACTTTTTCCCGGACTCCCTCCTGGCTAGCTGTGGCGCACTAGCCCCCTTCAGGCTATGTTCATACAGCCAACCCCTGTCCTCTCCTTGAGATCTGACCTCCAAAGCCAGAGCCTCAGCTTCCAGCCCCCACCCGCCCTGGCGGGTGAGCAGACAAGCCTCTTGGGCTGGTGAGTGCTGGTCGGCACTGATCCTCTGTGAGGGAATCTCTCCGCTTTGCCCTCTGCACCCGTTGCCGTCCTCTCCTTCATGACTCCAGAGCTTCCCCCCATGCCACCTGCTGTCTCCACCAGTGAAGGGGCTTCCTAGTGGGCTTCCTAGTGTGTGGATACTTTTCCTCCTTCATGGCTCCCTCCCAGAAATGCAGGTCCCATGCATATTCTTTCGTCTCTGTTTTTCCTTTTTTCTTTTGCCCTACCCAGGTACGTGGGGAGTTTCTTGCCTTTTGAGAAGTCTGAGGTCTTCTGCCTGCGTTCAGTAGGTGTTCTGTAGGAGTTGTTCCATGTGTAGATGTATTTCTGGTGTATTTGTGGGGAGGAAGGTGATATCCAGGTCTTACTCCTCCGCCATCTTGAAGGTCTCTTAGTAATGTAAATTTAAAAACAGCTGACGTATACAAGTAAGCTGTGCTATATCTTTCATGGAAATGAGCAGTCAGAAGGTTATCGTTTATGAAGAATTTACAAAAATTTGAGGAAATTTTTTGAAGTGAAAAAAGATACAAAATCATATGAGCACAACTATATAAACCAATGAAGTAAACTAAAAATATGCATATTAAAAATCTGTAAGAGACTACATCGAAAAATGGTAATAATAGTTGTCTTAGGTACATTTTTCACTGTTTTTTCCTCATTCATTCATGTACCACTGTAGTTCGAGTATGTAGTTCGAGCACAGTCTCAGGTTCTTAATAGACACTTCAGTCAGTATTTAAGTGAATGAACTTCTATAATAAGCATGAGTTACTTTTACTTTGAAAGAAATATGAATACAACCCACATCTAAGTTAAGGAGAGTGTGGGAAGTGTTCTAAAAAGGAACCTGGTTCTATTTTATGTGATCCTTTTCTGTTAATAACATCACTACTTGCCTAAGCTAGAAATTTCTGTTAACCTTGGACTCTGACCTATCAAATCCAACTGATCACCAAATCTTGGATATTTTTCTTCGAAATGCCTCTTGATTTCATCTTTATCTGTTCTCATAGTCACTGCCTTAGTTTAGTCCTTTCCTGTGTCACTGAAGTATCCCAACAAGTCTCTTCACTTTTCTACTCCTCTCTGTTTTACTTTCCACACTGCTGCCAGAATTATCAGACATGTAAATAATCAGCAGAATTTCGTATATGTGCTATAATAAATAGGTTTTATGGAAGTAAGCAGGGGAGAGATTGACACTGCCAAAATATCACCCTAAAATACAAAATTGATCTGCTTAAAGCGTAGTAATTCCTTGTGACCTACATTGCTGCTTTTTGACCTTTAGGTATATTAGAATCACCAGGGGGAACTTGTTAAAATATGAATTACCCAAAGCTTAGAAATTCTGATTAGGTGGAGCTCTGGGCCTGGGAACATGCATTTTAACAAGGATTTCTGCTCTTGAGCCTCCTGCATGTGATCGCAAGACAAGATTTTAAGGAACGCTGACCTCAAAATAAAGTGCAGTCTCATTCATTTACTGTAATTCTCACAATTTGGCACCACCCCACTTTTCATACACATTTTCTACACTGTCCCTGGTGAACATCTTGCAATCTAGCCATTTTGAACTGCCTCAGAGTCACCTAGGCCTTTCTGGACTCCTGTGCTTGTTCTCATGCTGTTCCTCCTACTCAGAGCTCCTTTTGCTATGGTTCCTTCTACCCAATAACTTGTTGACCTGGCACACTCTCTTCAGCTTCTGTGTAAAGTATTCCTGGGCTCAACACTCCTAGGCAGAGTAGACCTCTCCCTCCTTTGTACTTCCATAGCCTCTACTCATTGCAACACACACATATTAAGTTATGCTTATTTATTTACATATCTGTCTTCCTCAATAGACTATGAGCCTCTTGAGGTCAGAGATGTCATTTTATTTATTTATTTATTGGATGCATTGGGTCTTCATTGCTGTGCGTGGGCTTTCTCTAGTTGCGGCGAGCAGGGGCTACTCTTCATCGTGGTGCGCAGGCTTCTCATTGCAGTGGCTTTTCTTGCTGCAGAGCACGGGCTCTAGGCACGCAGGCTTCAGTAGTTGCGGTACGTGGGCTCAGTAGTTGTAGCGCACAGGCTCTAGGGCACGTGGGCTTCAGTAGTTGTGGTGCATGGCCTCAGTAGCTGTGGCTTGTGGGCTGTAGAGCTCAGGCTCAGTAGTTGTTGCACACGGGCTAAGTTGCTCCACGGCCTGTGGGATCTTCCTGGACCAGGGATCGAACCCGTATCCCGTGCATTGGCAGGTGGGTTCTTAACCACTGCGCCACCAGGGATGTCCCAAAGGGATGTCATTTTATTTATCTTGTATCTCTAGCATAAGCCTGGCACATAATTGCTTAATAAATGTTTGTCATGTGAATAACAGTCCAGTAAAGAAGGCAGGGGAGGAATGATTAGTCCCACTTTTCAGTGAGAAAAATGAGGTCTTAAGAAGTTAAATATTTGCTTCTAGTTACCCAGCTTGTTAGTACTATAGACTTGAGATTTGCCCCCAAGATATTTGGCTGCTTTTCTGGTTTTAGTATTTACAGGAAAGTTAGACAGACTGTCACTGTAAAATTACACACACACACACATACACACACACAACCTTTTAAGCATTTTTTCCTGCTTATGTATTAGTTGATCTTTTATCATGTTTGGGGGAGAAGGTGTTTTAATAAACTTTTTCATCATATGTCACAATTTATAAATAATATCTATTCCTCTAGGGCAAGAACTGATTACTGGATATTAAGCTATTGTCTCTCAGTGTTACGTCCAATCTCCTATCCTCTGCTTTGTGATGCTTTGTATCCCTTTCAGAAACCATATTATAGTACCTAATGGGGTGTCCACAAATATTGTTTAATTAAATGCAGCTGACATTTATGTAGTTAGCATTTTATTCTGCAGTAATTAAGACAAAAAACTATATAAATAAATACACACATATATAGTACATAGATAAGTATTCAAGTGGGTTTGCGTTTTATTTTTTAAAGTTCAATTTCCAAAGTTTAGTTGTGTTTAGCCTTGCTATAGATTTCAGTCTTGATGTGTTGATGGAAATCAACGACCAGCTGCAAAGTTCAGATCCAGTATGGCATAGAATACATCTAGCTATGGCTTAAACCAAATGTTAGCAATGAAATATTTAGTAGCAACTGTTCTTTTAAAAGAAACATTTTAGATAATTAGAGTCATCTTGTAATATCCTTACACCCAGCTGTCATCTTTTTACTTTTTCTGCCAATATTTCTGGAACTGAAATCAAGAAAATGGAAATTAGGGTACCACACTTTGAAATACACTAAACACTTGAAAAACAGTTATATCTTATAAAGATTTCCGAGTTCCTCAGTCAGTGTCTCAAAACATTTTATAGAAAGGAAGAATGTATAATAACCTCCAAAATTAAACTGAAATACAATACATTAGTAAATAATAGCATTTGAGAAATTGAAGAATTGCCTTTCTTAATAGTCACTGGACATGAAGATTACTAAAGTAAATTTGAGCATTTTAATTTCATTTAAAAAATTTCCTGCTACTGTTAATTTTGTTACCTGTTTAATCAGCATCTCACTATCCTTCCATTCTCTCTTTCTTTAGTTTTTGTCGTTACTTTCTGCTTTTAATATACTCAAATGTCCATTTTCTATCACATCAACTTTTAATATTCCTGATATCCCACCATTAGACAGTGGTATTAGTACCCTATTTTCCTTTTAAGTTTTGTCCCACTCTTCCACAGCACGTTATATATACAGTTACTTATATTGTCAAGTAATGATAACTTTTACATTCTATTCTATCAGTATGACCATACTTAAATCCTCTTCTGTTTTGACTATAGGAGGATTTTAATAGCTTATGCTAGTAGTATTTACATTAATACGATTATTTAAAAATGTTTCACTCCATGACCATGTAGAGTGCTAGGATTAGATTTCTTTATATGTTCAACATCATGAACCACACAGAGAATATTCTTAGCATTTAGATCACATGGTTACTCTTTTTATACACTCCACAAGTTGCTGAAAATTGTGCTGTTTTGCTTCATATTTTGAGCATGATTTTATTATACATTTTTGTTGTTTTTTTCCCCTAAAGTTTCAAATTGCCTGTTTTTTTTTTCCTGTTGTGAAAATAAGCATGTACATTATTCAGCATGCCATTAATACTTCGTGACTCCTCAGTTCCTTTATCTGCTGCTTAGAAGCTGTTGTATTCTTTTTTCTGAATACTTTTTACTTTGGCCACACAGATTTCATTCTGGTTTGGGCTTATTACTTTCTATGATTGATGTAAAACTTTCCCTAGGATTGGTTTTTCTTATAATAAATAAGATTTATTTATTTATGTGATTTGGCCTCTGAGTCAATTCTGCCATCTCTAGCATATATCTTCCTCTTTCTTGACCTCCATTTTTGGTTGGCTTGAGTAATAACTCACATGCCTTGGAATTGGTTCATGGGAGGTAAAACCCATGGAAATACTTTATATTTTCTTTACCTATGATAATTTGCTGGGTATAAAATTCCTGATCAAAACACTTTCCAACAGATTCTAATTACTGCCTAATTTTTCACTCCTATTGTTGTTGATGAGAAGAGTTGTCAGTCAGATAATCGTTCCTTTCCATATTACCTATTTTTCCCCCTCTGAAAGCCTTTAGGCTCTTATCTTTATCTTTTATTGTCTAGTATAGTTTTTTTTTTTTTTACACCTATTCTGCTCAGTGGTCCCTTTTAATCTGAATATGTAAGTCTCTCCAGCCCAGAAATATTTTTCTTTTATTTCTTTAATTTCCTTTCTTCCATTTTCTCTTATTCTAAAATAAGAAGTATTTGGTTATTGGACATCTCATGTCTTCCCCCTCCCCCCACCCCTTGTTTTCAATGTATGTCTTTTCACTGTATGTTCTAGCAGTTTTTTTTTAATTTTGAAATTCCAGTGTTTTATCATTTAGTTTACATTTTATTATGAATAAAGATGAGTAATTTTCATAAGTTTATTAACTGTTTGTGTTTGTTTTTCTATGAACTCTCAGTTCATATCTTTTGTCCATTTTATATTGTTTTATTTATACAGTAGGGATTTCTCCCTTTGTCAGTTATATGAATAGCAGATAGTTTTTACTACTTTTTCTTTTGTCTTTGCCTCTGGTGTTTTTTTCCTACATACAGGAATTTTTTGTTTCTTATATAGTTGCATTTATCAGTCTTTTCTTTTTATGGCATCTCTATTTTACTGAGAAGAAACTTACACATATTAAAAATGATCATCTCATATTTTCTTGTACTTTTATGGTTTTATTTTTACATTATGTTTGTTATTCTAAGTAGAATTTATTTAATGTAAGTTGTAAATTGGGAACCCACTCTTACTTTTTTTCAAGTTTCCAGATACTTGTACCAAATTCTTTTCCCTATTAATTTGAAGTGACAACTTTATTGTATAATACATTCTTTGTCTATTTTTAAATTTTCTCTTCTTTGTTTTTTAATTTTATTTATTTTTGGCTGGGTTGGGTCTTCATTGCTGCACGCGGGCTTTCTCTAGTTGTGGCAAGCAGGGGCTAATCTTTGTTGCGGTGCACAGGCTTCTCCTTGCAGTGGTTTCTCTTGTTGCAGAGCGTGGGCTCTAGGCATGCAGGCTTCAGTAGTTGTGGCGTGCTGGCTCAGTAGTTGTGGCGCACAGGCTTAGTTGCTTCGTGGCATGTGGGATCTTCCTGGACCAGGGATTGAACCTGGGTCCCCTGCATTGGCAGGTGTATTCTTATCCAGTGCACCACCAGGGAAGTCCCTTCTGTTCTATTCTATTAATCTGACTCTTCATAAGCTGTATCTTACCATTTTAATTATTGTAGTTTTATTATATGTTTTAATGTCTGGTAGGGCTAGACCCTTCTCTCCCCCTGATTTTTCCCATCCCCTAATTTTTCCCGGGTTTCCTGCTATTTTAATTTTTTTTACATTATAGTCAGCATGATTAATTCTATACATATGAATCATATTGATACTTTATTGGTATCATGTTCAGTGTACAGATTATTTAAGCGACAGTTGACATCTTTATGAATTTGAGTCTTCTTTACTAAGTATGTAGTATTTTTTTCCATTTCTTCAAGTCCTTTATGTTTCTCAGGAACATTTTAAAGTTTTCTTTATATATCTTAAAGTAAGGCAGTAAAAATTCAACTTTTTTTTTCCCTCCAAGTGTCTGGTCACTTCTACCAGGACCATTTATTAAGTAATTTATCCTAGTACCCTAATTAGAGATTTTGGGTTCTTTCCTGTACAAAATTGCAGCAATAACTTGGGTTCATTTCTGAACTCATTTCTGTTCCTTGGGTCTACATAGGCCCATACTATATATACTATTTTTGTTACTGAGGCTTTGATGTCTATTAAGGCTAGTCTCTTCTCATTATTCTTCTTTCAAATATTCAGTATGTTAAAAGCTATTGTAAAATTTGTTAAACTGTTCTGGAGCCACACACACACACACACACACACACACAAAGAAAATTACAGACCATTCTCATTTCAAGTATTTATTCTAAATAAAGTATTAGCTAACAGATTCAAAGTTTGTTAAAACATACACATACATGTACACATGCACTCACACCCCACAATCAAATGCATTTATTCTAGAAATACAGGCGTCGTTTTAATGTTAGGAAATCTGTAACACTTATAAACACACATATTCTTTCCTTTTCTCTCCCTCCCTCCCTCTCTTTCTCTCTCTCTCTCTCTTTCTCTCTCTGTCACACACACACACACACACACACACACACACACACACACACACTTTAGTAAAATAGTAATAGAAAGCTGTTCCTTGATGTATTAAATAATAGCTGTCCCAAGCCAGAAGCTTTGCTCAAGCTCAATAATGAAAGAGTCACATTCCATTCATGTTATGAATAACATAAAGAACAATCAGCTATTTTCTCACCATTTTTTGTGTTGGTGTACAATACTGGTACAGTTAAATGAGGGAAAGAAAACAAGTATAATGAAAGGAGAAGACAAATTATTATTTGCAAATTTTACTTTCTGTCCTCACTGCCCACTCATATCCTGCTCCTCAAAGTGTAGCCAATGTTAATAACGTGGTTAATTTTAGGGGGCGACATGGGAGGGGATATAGGAATATATATTTATGTAAAATACTTTTTAATCCAGGTTTTTAGTTTTATTAGTATACAATTATAATCAACATTCTTTTTTCAAATATCTTCTGAGTCTGTCATTGTATTCCCCTCTTATTTATTTATTTATTTATTTTTATTTATTTTATTTTTGGCTGTGTTGGGTTTTCATTGTTGTGCGCTGGCTTTCTCTAGTTGCAGTGAGTGAGGGCTACTCTTCGTTTTGGTGTGTGGGCTTCTCATTGCAGTGGCTTCTCTTGTTGCGGAGCATGGGCTCTAGGTGCTCAGGCTTCAGTAGTTGTGGCTCGCAGGCTCTAGAGCACAGGCTCAGTAGTTGTGGCGCATGGACTTAGTTGCTCCACGCATGTGGGATCTTCCTGGACCAGGGCTTGAACCCGTGTCCCCTGCCTTGGCAGGCGGATTCTTTTATTCAACCACTGCCCCACCAGGGAAGCCCTGTATTCCCCTTTTAAGTTTTTAATTTTCATCATCAAAATAAATGTATCTTCCAGTAATGACAGTGTGAAGAGGTTAGGTGATTCCCCTTCGTAGAAAATAAGTATAAGAATGCTGGAGTAACTGTATTAATATCAGCCAATATATTTTAAAACAAAGACTAATACTAGAGATAAATTATAAAATGAACACAGCAGCATAATATGAAATTCTAAATATATGTGCACTTGACAACAGAGACACAAAATCCATGAAGTAAAAAACTGCCAGAATCAAAAATAGAAATAGGCAGTTAAACATTTAGAGTTGCAGGCTTCAGTGCTCTTCTCTCAACAATTGGTAGATTAAGTAGGCAGAAAAACAGGATACATAGAAGACTTGAATAAGGCAATCAACCAATTTTACCTAACTGACATCTACAGAATACCACACCCAACAACACATTCAAAGTGCATTTGAAACATTCATCAGGATGAGCCATATAATGGCCCACAAACATAAAATTTGTTGGTAAATATGAAAGGATTGAAATTACAGTGTGTTGAAATTATGCAGTATGAATTAAATTAAAGGAATTAAACTAAAAGTCAATACAGAAAGAAATAAGGAAAATTCCCAAATATGGGGAAATTGAATCATGTGTTTCTAAGTAAGCTATGGGTGAAAGAAGAATTCACAGAAGTTAGAAAATATTTTTAACTGAATGAAGAAAATATTTTAAACTGAATGAAAATAAAAATACAGCATATCAAAGTATTTGGTATGTAGCTAAAGCAGTGCTAAGAAATTAACTTATAGCTTTAAATACTTATATACTAGAAAAGAAGAAAGGTGTAAAATCAGTTATCTAAGCTCTTGCCTTAAAAAGCTAGAAAAGAGGGCTTCCCTGGTGGCGCAGTGGTTGGGGGTCCACCTGCCGATGCGGGGGACACGGGTTCGTGCCCCGGTCTGGGAGGATCCCGCGTGCCGCGGAGCGGCTGCGCCCGTGGGCCATGGCTGCTGGGCTTGCGTGTCTGGAGCCTGTTGCTCCGCGGCGGGAGGGGCCACAGCAGTGAGAGGCCCGAGTATCGCAAAAAAAAAAAAAAAAAAAAAAAGCTAGAAAAGAAATAGTAAGTTAAGCCCAAAGTAAATAGAAGAAAGGAAATAATAAAGATCAGAGCAGAACTCAGGTAAGTGGAAAACAGAGAAAGCCAATGAGATGAAAATCTCATTCTTAGAAAATTCAGTAAAATTGATAAACCTTTAACTAGAACAATTAAGAAAAAAGATGTAAATTAACAATATTAGGAATAAAAGAAAAGATGTTATTACAGATACATAGATACTTAACAAGATAATAAAAGAATATTATGAACAACTTTACACCAACCAGTTTGACAACTTAGGTGAAATGGACAAATTCCCTGAAAAATATAAATGACCAAAAACTGACTCAAGAAGAACTAGAAAATCTAAATAGACCTATATAGAATAAGGAAATTCAGTTAGTAATTAAAAACCTTCCAACAACAAAAAAATTCAGGCCAGTGGCGTAATTGGTAATTCTGTCAAACACTGAAAAAAGAAAAAATATAATTCCTACCCAAATTTTCGGAAAATATAGGCGTAAGGAGAACATCACAACTCATTTTATGAGGCCAGTATTACCTGGATACCAAAGCCAAAGAAAGACATCACAAGAAAAGAAAACTAGCAGTGAATATTCCTCATGGACATAGACACAGAAATCCTTAACAAAATATTAGCATATTAAATCTAGCAATATATGAAAAGGATAATACATCATGGCCATGTGGGATTTATCCCAACAATGAAAGACTGGTTTAACTTCCAAAAATCAATTCAGTGTAATACATAATGCTAATAAGATAAAGTTGAAAAATTGTATGATCATCTCAGTGGATGCAGAAAAAGTATTTGACAAAATTCAACATAAACACAAACACAAACTGGGATGAAGGCAACTTTTTCAACTTGATAAAGAATATCTATGAAAACACAACTAAAATCATACCTCATGGTGAATGATTTTGTTTTTCCAATTAAGATCAAGAACAAGGCAAGGATGTTGCTCTCACCACTTTTATTCAACATTATGCTAGAGGTCCTAGCTGATGCGATAAGAAAAAGAAACGAAAGGACAATACAGAATAGAAAGGAAGAAGTAAAACTGTTTTATTCACAGCTGGCATGTGTGTAGAAAGTTCTAAGGGATCTGCATTAAAAAAATTATAGAACTAATGCATCAATTTAGCAAGGCTGTAGGATACAAGATAATTAACAAGGATTAATTATATTCGTATATACCAGTAACGAACAATCCAAAAGTGAAATTAAAAAACAAAACCACATTAGCATTATGTAATTACTTAGAAATAAATTTAACAAGATATGCAAAGCCTGTGCACTACAAATTTTTGCTGACAGAAATTAAAGAAGATCTAAATTAATTGAGAGTTACATCATGTTCTTGAATTGGAAGACTGAATATTGTTAGGATGGATATGAAATTGATCTATAGAGTCAATGCAGTTTGAATCAAAATCTTGTCAGTCTTTCATAGAAATTGAAAACTGGTTCCAAAATTTATATGGAAGTGCAAGGACATAAAGCAGCCAAAAAATATTTTTTTTAAGTATGAAATCTGAGGACTTAACAGTACCTGACTTTTTGGACTTGCTGTAAAGCTACAGTAGTCAATATAGTACAGTATCGGCATAAGGATTGACATATAGATGGATGGGGGGAAAATGAGAGTCTAGAAATAGAACCATGCTTAATGTAATTGATTTTTTACAAAGACACCAAGGTAATTCAAGGAGGAAGGAATAATCTTTTCAAAAAATGGTGCTAGGATGACTAGATATCCATATGGAGGAATTTTTTAAATTCTTAACACTAAACCCCAAAATTTATTTGAAATGGATCCTAGACCTAAACATAAATGATAAAAAAATAATCATGCTAAGTGAAAGAAGCTAGACACAAAAGATTCCATACTGTATGATTCCATTTATATAAATCTCTAGAATAAGCAAAGCTATTGTGACAGAAACCAGGTTAGTAGTTACCGAGGACCTGGGGTAGGAGTGGAGATGGACTGTAAAGTAAGAAAACTTTTCGTGATGAGTAATTGAAGTGTTTTTAACTTGATTGTGGTGGTAGTTTTCGCAACTGTGTACATTTGCCAAGACTCCTCGAATTGAATTTTAAGTTATACCTCAAATAAAGCTGAAATAAAAATAATACAATCATGTATTTTTAAAATACTATGAAAAGTTAATAAAAACAGCAGTTTACCACCCCTCGTTTCTCCTGTCCTGTCCCCCTAACCTGTCTTGTCCCATGTCATTCTTCAGAAAAACCATTTTCAACTATTTTATCTACTTTTTCTATTTACCACCTTATAATAATGGGGTATATATACTCCTGTCTCTTGGCCCACCAATATTTAACATACACTGATTTCCTCTTATAACATGATTTTAACTCTCAATGCCTTCCTTCACCTTATCTTGTCATCCTGATGTATTTAACTATTACTTAGTGCTTTCATTAACCATACTTAGTGCTTTCATTATTATGACCATAAAAGTATTGTTCAACAGTGAAGCAAACAGCGCATATGATTATGTCTTTTCTTGTACAACTTTTGTTGTTGCTGCTGTTTCAATTAAATAATTACGTCAGTTTAAAATTTTGCTTAGTTAAGGTTGCATCTGAGTCTGTCTTCCCAGAGGCTTCAAACCATCTTTGTAATAATAACTTTCACCTGTAGGATAATTAGTTTGGTTATTTTCCTAAGATACCTTCCTAGAGCCTTCAATTTTTCTGATTTAATCTTCACTGCCCTTTAGGTCTGTTTCACAGCTGTTGTCTTATGACTTCTCTTTGCTCTTATCCTGGAAATTCCCTACCCCTGCTTCCTGTGTTGGAGGCTTGATTTCCCATGTCCCATACCTTCATGGTGTACCCTCTCATTTACAAGACCATACTCTCTAGTGGCTTCCTGAAAAGGGATAACTGAGGGGTAAATTGTTTGAGATTTTACATACCTGAATGTCATAGTCTACTCCTGTAGTTATGTGGATACTTTTGGTGAGTGTAGAATTCTAGATTGAAAATCATTTTTACTCAGAATGTTTAAAGTATTGCTGCTGTAATATCTTCTGGCTTCCCGTTTTGCTATTGCATGATCTAGTGCCATTCTGGCTCCTGATCTTTTATTTGGCTTGTGTGGGGGGTTGGGGGCTGGGTGGGTGTCTTTAGAAGTTATTATTATCTTCCCTTCAGGCCTGGTGTTCTGAAATTTTATGGCACTGTATCTTGGTATGGGTCTCTTCCTTTATTGTGCTATGCACTCAGTAGGTCCTTGCTTTCTGCAGACTTACATCTTTCAGTTCTTGGACATTTTCTTCCCTTTCTTTTTTGATATTTTCTCTCTTCTGTTTTCATTGTTGTTTCTGGAATTCCTACAAGTCAGATATTAGACTTCCTGAATTGCTCTTTCTAGTTTTTTACCTTTCCCCCCTGTTACTCATCTCTTTCTTTTTATTCTGCCTTCTGGAAAATTGCCTTGACTTTAAACTTTTATTGAATTTTTTTTTCAGCTCTTATTCTCTGATTCTTTTTTTCTTACTGGTTCCTCTTCTGGTTAATGATGCAATATCTTCTCTTATCTGAGAATATTTTAATTAGTTTCTTTGACATTTTCTTCTGTCCCATCATTCTCTTTGTTTCTCAGCACTCCTGTTTTGTTTTGGTCTCTGTCTTTAATATTGGAGGCTTCCTCAAAAGCATAAAGATCCTTGGCTGTCATTCATATTTAAAAAGTATTAAAAGCTGATAAAAAGCTCTGACTTTGAGGGCAAAGCTCTTGTCTGTTAGTGGACTGTGCTGTAGGAAATCCTTAAATGTCATGATCTTACTCTATGTTAGTCAGTTTTGGCTTCTTTTCTGGAGAAAAATCTACCATCTCTTATGTGGGGCTACTTATATGTTCTAGAGATTTACTGAAGAAAGGGGCTTTGAATCTCATTAGACTTTCAAATAATCCTCTGGTTTTAGTCACAACTTTACCCTTAGCTATTTCTGTGTCTATTTAAGTCCAAAGACTTTGGGGTTTAGTTTTTCCAGAAACTATGCCTTCTGATTTCCGAAGGATTGGGAAGCCATTGACTACACTAAGAGGAGTTGGAGATCTGAAGTTCTAATAGTTCCAGGTATTTCCTTGTCCTGAACCTTTCTTTCTTTCTTTTTTTAATAGATCTTTATTGGAGTATAATTGCCTCACAGTACTGTGTTAGTTTCTGTTGTACAACAAAGTGAATCAGCCATATGCATACATATATGCACATATCCCCTCCCTCTTGAGCCTCCCTCCCACCCTCCTTATCCCATCCTTCTAGGTCATCACAAAGCACCAAGCTGATCTCTCTGTGCTATGCTGCTGCTTCGCACTAGCTAACTGTTTTACATTCAGTAGTGTATATATGTCAATGCTACTCTCATTTCACTCCAGCTTCCCCCTCCCACCCCGTGTCCTCAAGTCCATTATCTATGTCTACATCTTTATTCCTGCCCTGCCACTAGGTTCATCAGTACCTTTTTCTTTTTTTAATTCCATATATATGTGTTAGCATACATTACTTGTTTTCCTCTTTCTGACTTACTTCACTCTGTGTCACAGTCTCTGGGTCCATCCACCTCACTACAAATAACTCAGTTTTGTTTCTTTTTATGGCTGAGTAATATTCCATTGTATATATGTGCCACATCTTCTTTATCCATTCCTCTGTCGATGGACACTTAGGTTGCTTCCATGTCCTGGCTATTGTAAATAGAGCTGCAGTGAACATTGTGGTACATGACTCCTTTTGAATTATGGTTTTCTCGGGATATATGCCCAGGAGTGGGATTGCTGGGTCGTATGGTAGTTCTATTTTTAGTTTTTTAAGGAACCTCCACACTGTTCTCCTTAGTGGCTATATCAATTTACATTCCCACCAGCAGTGCAAGAGGGTTCCCTTTTCCCCACATGCTTTCCAGCATTTATTGTTTGTAGATATTTTGATAATGGCCATTCTGACCAGTGTGAGGTGATAACTTATTGTAGTTTTGATTTGCAGTTCTCTAATAATTAGTGATGTTGAGCATCTTTTCATGTGCCTCTTGGCCATCTGTATGGCTTCCTCGGTGAAATGTCTATTTAGGTCTTCTGCCCATTTCTTAATTGAATTGTTTGTTTTTTTTATATTGAGCTCCATGAGCTGTTTGTATATTTTGGAGATTAATCCTTTGTCCATTGTTTCATTTGCAAATATTTTCTCCCATTCTGAGGGTTGTCTTTTCGTCTTGTTTATGGTTTCCTTTGCTGTGCCAAAGCTTTGAAGTTTAATTAGGTCCCATTTGTTTCTTTTTGTTTTATTTCCAGTACTCTAGGAGGTGGGTCAAAAAAGATCTTGCTGTGGTTTATGTCAAAGAGTGTTTTTCCTCTAAGAGTTTTACAGTATCTGGTCTTACATTTAGGTCTTTAATCCATTTTGAGTTGATTTTTGTTTATGGTGTTAGAGAGTCTTCTAATTTCATTCTTTTACATGTAGCTGTCCAGTTTTCCCAGCACCACTTATTGAAGAGGCTGTCTGTTCTCCATTGTATGTCCTTGCCTCCTTTGTCATAAATTACATCACCATATGTGTGTGGGTTTATCTCTGGGTTTTCTATCCTGTACCATTGATCTGTATTTCTGTTTTTGTGCCAGTACCATACTGTCTTGATTACTGTAGCTTTGTAGTATAGTTTGAAGTTGGGGAGCCTGATTCCTCCAGCTCCGTTTTTCTTTCTCAAGATTGCTTTGGCTATTCGGGGTCTTTTGTGTTTCCATACGAATTGTGAAATATTTTGTTCTAATTCTGTGAAGAATGTCATTGGTAGCTTGATAGGGATTGTATTGAATCTGTAGATTGCTTTGGGTAGTATAGTCATTTTCACAGTATTGATTCTTCCAATCCAGTAACATGGTATATTTCTCCACCTGTTTATATCATCTTTGCTTACTTTCATCAGTGTTTTATAGTTTTCTGAGTACAAGTCTTTCACCTCCTTAGGTAGGTTTATTCCTAGGTATTTTATTCTTTTTGTTGTGATGGTAAATGGGATTGTTTCCTTAATTTCTGTTTCTGATCTTTTGTTGTTAGGGTATAGGAATGCCAGAGATTCCTGGGATTAATTTTGAATCTTGCAACCTTACCAAATTCATTGATTAGATCTAGTAGTTTTCTGGTGGGATCTTTAGGAATTTCTATGTATAGTATCATGTCATCTGCAAACAGGACAGTTTTACTTCTTCTTTTCCAATTTGTATTCCTTTTATTTTTTTTTTCTCTGATTGCCATGGCTAAGACTTCCCAGAAATATGTTGAATAAGAGTGGCGAGAGTGGACATCCTTGTCTTGTTCCTGATTTTAGTGGAAATGCTTTCAGTTTTTCACCATTGAGTATGATGTTTGCGGTGGGTTTGTCATATATGGCCTTTATTATGTTGAGGTAGGTTCCCTCTATGCACAATTTCTGGAGAGTTTTTATCATAAATGGGTGTTGAATTTTGTCAAAAACTTTTCCTGTGTCTATTGAGATAATCATATATGGTTTCTATTCCTTAATTTGTTGATGTGGTGTATCACATTGATTGATTTGCGTATCATGAAGAATCCTTGCACCCCTGGGAGAAATCCCACTTGATCATGCTATATGATCCTTTTAATATGCTGTTGGATTCTGTTTGCTGGTATTTTGTTTAGGAATTTTGCATCTATGTTCATCAGTGATATTGGTCTATAATTTTCTTTTTTGTGATATTTTTTCTGGTTTTGGTATCAGGGTGATGGTGGCTTCATAGAATGAATTTGGGGGTGTTCCTTCCTCTGCAATTTTTTGGAAGAGTTTGAGAAGGGTGGGTGTTAGCTCTTCTCAGAATGGTTGGTAGAATTTGCCTGTGAAGCCATCTGGTCCTGGACTTCTGTTTGTTGGGAAGATTTTAAATTACAGTTTCAATTTCATTACTTGTGATAGGTCTGTTTATATTTTCTACTTCCTCCTGGTTCAGTCTTGGAAAATTGTAACTTTCCGAGATTTGTTCTTTTCTTCGTGGTTGTCCATTTTATTGGCATATAGTTGTTTTTGGTAGTTTTTTATAATCCTTTGTATTTCTGCGGTGTCAGTTGTGATTCCTCCTTTTTTATTTCTAATTTTCTTGATTTGCGTCCTCTCCCTTTTTTTCTTGATGAGTCTGGATAAGGGTTTACCAGTTTTGTTTATCTTCTCAAAAAACCAGCTTTTAGTTTTATTGACCTTTGCTATTGTTTCTTCATTACTATTGCATTTATTTCTGCTCTGATCTTTATGATATTTTTCCTTCTACTGACTTTGGGTTTTCTTCTTCTTTCTCTAGTTGCTTTAGGTGTAGGGTTAAATTGTTTATTTGAGATTTTTCTTGTTTCTTGACGTGAGATTGATTGCTGTAAACTTCCCTCTTAGAACTGCTTTTGCTGTATCACATGTTTTAGGTCGTTGTGTTTTCCTTGTCATTTGTTTCTATGTATTTTTTAATTTCTTTGATTTCTTCAGTGATCTCTTGGTTATTTAGTAGCACACTGTTTAACCTCCATGTATTTGTCTTTTTTACAGTTTTTTTTTCCTGTAATTGATTTCCAGTCTCATAACGTTGTGGTCAGAAAAGATGCTTGATACAATTCCAATTTTCTTAAATTTTCCGAGGCTTGATTTGTGACCCAAGATGTGATCTATCCTGGAGAATGTTCCATGTGCACTTGAGAAGAAAGTGTATTCTGCCACTTTCAGGTGGAATGTTCTATAAATATCAATTAAATCTATCTGGTCTATTGTGTCATTTAAAGCTTGTGTTTCCTTATTTATTTTCTGTTTGGATGATCTGTCCTTTGGTGTAAGTGGGGTGTTAAAGTCCCCTACTATGATTGTGTTACTGTCAATTTCCCCTTTCATGTTTGTTAGCATTTGCCTTATGTATTGAGGTGCTCCAATGTTGGGTGCATAAACATTTGTAATTGTTATATCTTCTTCTTGTATTGATGCCTTGATCATTATGTAGTGTCCTTCCTTATCTTTTGTAACAGTCTTTATTTGAAAGTCTATTTTATCTGATATGACTATTGCTACTCTAGCTCTCTTTTGATTTCCATTTGCATGGAATATCTTTTTCCATCCCTTCATTTCAGTCTGTATGCGTCCCTAGGTCTGACATGGGTCTCTTGTAGACAGCATATATATGGGTCTTGTTTTTGTATCCATTCCCGCAGTCTGTGTCTTTTGGTTGTGGCATTTAATCCATTTACATTCAAGGTTATTATCGACATGTATGTTCCTATTACCATTTTCTTAATTGTTTTTGTTTTATTTTTGTGGGTCTTTTTCTTCTCTTGTGTTTCTCATCTAGAGAAGTTTCTTTAGCATTTGTTGTAAAGCTGATTTGGTGGTGCTGAATTCTTATCACTTTTGTTTGTCTGAAAAGCTTTTGATTTCTCCTTCAAATCTGAATGAGCTCCTTGCTAGGTAGAGTAATCTTGGTTGTAGGTTTTTCTCTTTCATCACTTTAAGTATATCCTGCCACTCCCTTCTGGCCTGCAGAGTTTCTGCTGAAAAATCAGTTGATAACCTTATGGGGCTTCCTTTGTATGTTATTTTTTGCTTTTCCCTTGCTGCTTTT
This sequence comes from Leucopleurus acutus, assembly GCF_964270905.1. Lineage (NCBI taxonomy): Eukaryota > Metazoa > Chordata > Mammalia > Artiodactyla > Delphinidae > Leucopleurus > Leucopleurus acutus. The sequence goes on along the minus strand of NC_139147.1, from coordinate 87,972,680 downwards.
AATATTTTTTCTTGGAATTTAATTTTTGTTAGTTTGGTTAATATGTGTCTTTGTGTGTTTCTCCTAGGGTTTATCCTGTATGGGACTCTCTATGCTTCCTGGACTTGGATGACTCTTTCCTTTCCTGTGTTAGAAAAGTTTTCCACTATAATCTCTTCAAATATTTTCTTAGACCCCTTCTTTTTCTCTTCTGCTTCCGGGACCCCTGTAATTCGAATGTTGGTGCGTTTAGTGTTGTCCCATAGGTCTCTGAGATTGTCTTCAATTCTTTTCATTCTTTTTTCTTTATTCAGCTCTTTTACAGTTATTTCCACCATTTTGTCTTCCAGCTCACTTATTCATTCTTCTGCCTCATTAATTATGTCACTGATTCCTTCTAGAGTAGTTTTCATTTCAGTTATTGTACTGTTCATCTCTGTCTCTTTGTTCTTTAGTTCTTCTAGATCTTTGTTAAACATTTTTTGTATTTTCTCAATCCATGCCTCCATTCTATTTCTGAGATTCTGGATCATCTTTACTCTCATTACTCTAAATTATTTTTCAGGTAGATTGCCTATTTCCTCTTCATTTATTTGGTCTTGTAGGTTTTTACCCTGCTCCTTCATCTGTGACATATTTTTTTGCCATCTCATTTTTTTTTTCCCCTTTTTTAATGAGTGCGATTGTGTTCCTGTCTTACTGGTTGTTTGGCCTGAGGCTTCCAACACTGCAGTTTGTAGGCTGTTGGGTAGAGCTGGGTCTTGGTGCTGAGATGATGACTATTCCCTGGGGTCTGAGGTTCTCTGTTAGTCCAGTGGTTCAGACTCAGAGCTCCCACTGCAGGAGCTTCGGCCTGACCACTGGCTTGTGAACCAAGATCCCACAAGCCGCATGGGTGGTTTGCTTGGGGGTTCTTCCTATCTCCTTGGGCGTCGGGGTCACCCACCAGCATCCAGCAGGTGCCCTAGTTGTCGGGAGATGTGAACTCTGTGTCTTTCCACACTGCCATCTTGACTCCTCCCCTCCCTGGTCCTGAACCTTTCTGAGGTTCTGTGAGAATTGGCTTGCTTATTATCTATAGACAGTTAAATTTAATATTCCTTACTTGACTTACCATTTTTTATTCCCCTGTCTGAGCTATTTGTAAATTACAAAAAAAAAAAAAAATTAGCCCTTTGTCATATATGTTGCAAATATATCTTCCCAGTTTGCCAATGGTCTTACAATTTGGTTTATGGTACTTTTGCCAAAAAATCTTTGACTTTTTAGTCATATTTCTCTATCTTTTTCTGTATGACTTTTCAGTATTGTAGCATTAATATATAAATAAACCATAGTTTTCCTTTATATGAACAATAACCAATTATATAATGGAAAAGAAGAACCCATTCACAAAATTAACAAGATCACTTATCTGCAAACAGTTATCTGTTATCTGTAACCGTTACCTGTTAATAAGCCATAACAGAACTTACATAAAGAAATCTTTTAAAATTCTACTGAGAAGGCAAAAATTTCTTGAACAGAATACGAAAAGCACTAATCATAAAAGAAAATTAGATAAATAGGACTATCAAAGTTAACATTTTTTGCTCATCAAAAGACAACAGGAGGATGAGTAGACATGCCACAGAATTGAAAAAAATATTCTTAGTACTTACAAGTGACAAAAAAAACTTATTTCCAGAATATATAAAGAACCTGAAATCAACATTTAAAAAAATCAACTATATGGGGCTTCCCTGGTGGCTCAGTGGTTGAGAGTCCACCTGCCGATGCAGGGGACACAGGTTCGTGCCCGGTCTGGGAAGATCCCACATGCCGCGGAGCGGCTAGGCCTGTGAGCCATGGCCACTGAGCCTATGTGTCCAGAGCCTGTGCTCTGCAACAGGAGAGGCCACAACAGTGAGAGGCCCGCATACCACAAAAAAAAAAAAAAAAAAATCAACTACTAAATAAAAATGGGTAAAAGACACAAATAGACATTTCACAGAAGATATACAAATGGCTAATAACACATGAAAAGATTTTCAACATCATTAGTCATTAGTAAATGCAAATTAAAACAATAGTGTTTTAATTTGTAGAGCTATCACTACCTACCCAGTAGAATAGTTAAAATTAAAAAGTGATACCACTAAATAGTTATGAGGATGTAGGCCAGCTGGAACTCTGTTTTATTGCTGGTGGGAATACAAAATGATCAACCACTTTGGAGAACTGGTAGACAGTTTCTTATAAAGTTAAACATAACATTTACCTTATGTGTCAGTTTACTAAAACCAGGTTTGATGGTTTGCTAGGAGGACTCACAGGACTCAGCATGTAGTCATACTCATTGCTGTGATTTATTACAGCAAAGGATACAAAGCTCAATCAGCAAACGGAAAAGGTTCATTGGGAGAAACCCAGGGGAGACCAGGTGCAAGCTTCCAAGGGTCCTCTCACAGTATAGTCACGCAAGGTACATTTAATTTCCCCAGCAAGGAGTTGTGACAACATGTGAAATGTAGCCAATCAGGAAAGCTTGTTAGAGATTCAGTGCTGCACAAGTATAGCTTTAGAGGCTGATCCCTCTGCCCAGCACATACCCAAATTTCAGAAGGAAAGCAGGCATTAGAAGTAAACCATATTGTTTCCAATGAACAGTTCAGGTACAGTGAGCCACTCTTATCAGTTAGGGAGTGGAAATCCTCCCAGTATCCAACATCCAAATTCCCAGACACTAACCAAGGGATAGCTTTGCAAGCAGAACTTTTTAAGGATAAGCAGTCAGTCTATACTCTGTAGAACCCAGCATTTCACTCCTAAGTATTCACCAAGAGAAATAAAAGTATATGTCCACTAAAACAAAAACAATAAAAACTGATATAAGAACGTCCATAGCCAAAACTGGGAATAGCTCCAACAACTGGAGAATAGATAAACAAGTTGTAGTATATTTTGGAATGCTACTTGGTGATTTAAAGGAACTGATTAGTGATACATTAACAACATGGATAAATCTCAAAAATAATGAAGGAAAAGAAGCCAAGTACAAAAGAGTATATACTGTGTGATTTGATTTACATGAAGTCAAGAACCAGAAATACTAATCTATAATTACAGAAATCAAAATGTGATTGGGGCATAGAGAGAAGTTAACTGGAAAAGAGCATGAGGGGACATTCTGGGGTAATAGAAATGTTCTGTGTCTTGTGTGGTGGTTACACAGGTGTAAAAAGCTATTAAAAATCATCAAACAACATTTACGATATCAGCAGTTCATCGTATGTTAATTATAATTCAATTTTAAAATAACTACTGAGGAACATTGAAAAATAGATGTGGAAATACATACTTGAATAGGAAGATTATTTTGTAAACATGTCAGTTCTATCTCAGCATAAATCAGGTGTTCTTAATCAAAATATGACCAGGTTTTGCTTTGAGCTGTTTTTGAACTTAACAAAATGATTCTAAAGTTCATCTGGAATTGAAAGTCAAGTTTAATGAGACTGTGAGGGACTAGAGGGAAGGCATTTGGGTTGAATTTAAAGAATGATTGAAATGGCAATGAATAGGAATGGAGATTGAAGAAAGATCATGGACCCTATTTACAAATGCAAAGAAGACTGAAGAGAAAAGATTGATCCAATAGGATTAGAGTTTGGAGTGTGGGTCAGGAGGGGGAGAGTAAAGGCAGACCATTGTTGTAATGGTTCATGAGGCTTTGAGTTTGAGCTGTTTTGTAGATACTAGAGATTCATCATATTATTTTAATTGAGTAATGGTATAATTAGATGTGTGTTTTAGGTAGCCACTTCTAGTGACACTGTGGATAATGAATTGGGAAGGGGAAAAATTAAATAGTGTATGTTTTCAGGGCTTTTTGCCTTAGTTTATACTGCCCACTTAACCTGCTGTGCCCTCTGTACCTGTCAGAAATCCTTTTCATTTCATCTTATAGAAAGCAATTGCTTAATGAATGCTCATTGAATTATAAACAAGTCATTGTTCCATGTGAGAACTCTTTAAGGCCTAATAGTGATAGAGAAGATGGCCAAAAAAAAAAAGATGAATTTGAGGGCAGTTTAGTGGATGGAAGTGACGTCATGCAAGAGGAGTTGAGAATTTCAAAGGTTCTAACCTTGGAGATTGAGAGAGTGGTGATGTCATGAAAAATCCCCACATTTGAGTAATAAGCAGAGTAAGAGGTACCAACAAAAGAAACAATTAAAGGAGTCCAGAAAAATACCACAGAAAGATTATTTTGACTTTTTATTGAGGAAACTTTGGGGAAAAACTTTAAATCATTTATAATATTAATAGTTCCTTACCTTTGTAATTTTAAGTTTTTAATTTTGAAGGTATTTTAACATGAGATATAACATATGAACCTGAGAACTTTTTGACATTTACCATTGTAGAAATATACACTTTTAGAATGTTCTCTATGTATACTGTATTGTAGTGACTTTGTAATAGATGCTTGAATAGCGAGAGAGAAGTAGAGAATGTGTGAGTGAACACATGTGTGTATGTGTCTGTATTTTGTCCTGGGAAAATGACATCCTGACAGGACAGAAGAACAAAAGAACAGTATTGAAAATAGCTAGAGTAAAGGTTGTTTTTCTGTCACCACACAGCAGATATGGAGAGTAGTAAAAGCAGACAGATGGACAGCTGTGCTAGTTTTGGAGTGTTCTAATAGAGAAAAGAAACATTCTGTTCCTTTTATTCAGAAAATGAATTTCTAGGCTAAATTACTAGTTTCAGTAATAAGTTTCATATTCTGACCAAAGAAACATTTTTTTTTACCCTGGGGATAATGACTCATGCTCTTCTCAGAGTTTTGCTTTTGTGGAAACTAAAGTGCAGTCATAAATACAACACTGTTATTTGGATCTTAGTGTTAATGATACTATTGTGAGTAGACTAGTGATGGGTAAGAACACTAGTATTGTAAGGCCACTTGTAACAAAGGAACCAAGCACAGGCTTTAATTAGCTGATTCCTAGAGATGTAAAAGTCGATTAAAAATAAAAACTAATAAGCTAGTTATCATGATTTTGTTGATTATGCTATAAAAATAGAACATACTTTTATCTTTTTTAAAAAAAATACTTCATTGTTTTAAAGACTTTGTGACAGAAGGTAAATTTCTGACTTCCAGTAGAGACAGTGGAGATACTTTATTTTCTTCTGTGCATTCTTTTCTTATATCACTGAAAATTGGTATGAGAGTATCAAATTATAATCACATAGACCATAAAGCAACTATCAAATAATAGAGATTATTAGTATTGACTAGATAAGTTAAAAGTTTATGTTCCAGTTTTAGTTTAATCTTAATCTTGCAATTTAAGAAATAGAGGTTTAAACGTGCTCTTTATGTGCCGTAATAAAAGCTCTCATGCTGAATTTTCACCACATCAGGATTCTCCAATGTGTCCATTCCTGTAATAACCATTATTGAGCACATACGCAAAAGTCTCTGTTAATGTCCCCCACAGTGTCTCTCTTCAACCTAGGAACTGTCCCGTATCTCTTCACTTTAATCTTTGCAATCGTTCTCTTTCTTGAGATACTACTCCCTAGTGAAGGTTTAGAATTTTAGCTCTTTAAGTTCCCTTTTTCAAACTTTCTTATGGCTCCCTCTGTGCATTTATTTTAATTTCAGCAAAATTAACTAATGAATCATAATGTGTGAAGCAGTTGTTGGGATAATAATTTAATGACTTACATTCAGTAACCAGTTTTAAAGTTTCTGTCAGTTGATACGTATTAAAGAAGCACTTTAACTTATTGAATTATAAGGTAATTTATTGTTTAACTTTATGCCTTAGGTGATCAACTGATGACATATTAAGCAGCAGTGGATAAAATGGAAATATTCTACTTACTGATCACTTATTTTGCTGTTTATACACAGTTACACCCATTTCAGTTTGTCATTCTCATTGCTCTCATGTTAAGGTATAGTAACCATGATTTCCCAGATACTTGGTACATTGTACTATATCAAGTATACATGAATAGTGTTTGAAAAGGCAAAGTGAAACCCATCTACTAATATTTCTCTTCCATCATTAAATGGATTCTAAAGTATCTTACCCATATTGTGTTGGCTAAAAAATTGAGTTTTTAAAAAAATACCTATGCTTACATGACTACACGTTGTTGTTATCATTCGTAGGACTGCTTCTCTTCACATCTTGACTAGGTGATGTTTGTGCTGCGGTTAAGCTACCCTCTCTCTGATTGCGCTTCTGGGAGATCTGCATTCCTTTGCTTGCCAGACAGCTATCCTGTATTACTCCAAATTTTGCTTTAGTGAAGTAGCCCTTTTTACCAGATATCAAATACTGAAGTATGATAAATCACTATTAAATATGGTCAATAATTGCTTGCAGGGGAGTTTTTCACTATTACTAGTATAATACTAAAGTATTCTGTTATTGCCAGAAAATGGAGCAGATGGCAAGGAGTTACATCAGAATATAATATTACTGTTTGGTCTTTATCGTTGAAAAAGCAAAATTTTTAAATCAAGTTTCTACTGTATTTCATGTCTTTCATCCAGTGTTGTAGCATCCCTCTTGAACTGTATTGTTACCTGTAGATAGACTTGGGTGGCACTCATTGAACAACTAATACAATATCTTACATTTATTAGAGTATAGTTTGAAGAAAATGGAACATATTTTCAAGTAGCTCTCTATAGGTTTATTTGATTAAGTTCAGTAAAACTAGGGACTGCTTGTTTTGGCCAATAAATTTGGCATGTGAAATAAGCATATTAAAAATAGACATTATATGATCATCTTAAGTGAAATTTAATGAAGTAAAATGTGAGTGCCCTATGCATTCTATGCTTTGTATCCGTAGAATGCCAGTAATATATCAATAGATATGACATAAAAGAAAGAATACTTGAAGAGATGACTATAATGGCCTCTAAGAAAGGTAACCAGTTCAAGGAAAAGGGTGAGATTGTGATATTGGGACTAAAGGTTAATAGCAAGGGCAGATAAATAACTAGACAAAAATGTCAGGGACCTATGTATTGATATGATAACCAAGGTTATGCAGTACATCTTCGGCCAGATTTCCCCAGTCTAATCTAAATTAAAAACTAAAATATATTTTCATGACACTGTATTATACTGATGCTTAATTTTGTAATACAGCCATTGGGGACTATGCCTTAGGATGAATGAAGCTATAGGTAAGGCCCTTCTGGTATTTTTAGTAAAAGTTCATTGGATAGTACCTGTTTCCACAGAAAATATACTAAAATTAGAATGACAGCAGAAGACTAGCATGGTCCCTGTGTAAGGCTGATACACACATTCAAGAAGTACTCCATATTTTTAAGTTAATGTTTTTATTTGACTCACCAGCAGGCTGTTTTCCTGCCATAAAGGAAATTGGTGGAGTCCAGTTGTACTTTCTTCTTAGCCTGTGAGTATTCCCAGAATCACCACCATGATCATTGCAGCACATTCCAGACCTTGTCATTCAATTTTGAAAATATTGTCCTTGCAGCAGCCAGTTACAGCAATGATATATAAATATATGCTTTGTTCATTATTTGTGTGTGGTAGTATGTAATAATAATTACAGACACTGTAGCTTAAGTTTAATGACACTGCATAAAACTCAGGAAGTAGAGAAATCCATTGGAAACTGTAGACCATAATGAAGCTTTATGATTGGCCCCTCATTCTCTCTCCTAGATAAGTTTGGCCTTGTGACAGATAGTAGAATCTATAAAATTTGGAATGTTAAGTTGGTAAAAAAATGAAAATAATACTACCAAAGTAAAGAGACTTTCTATGAAATGTATCTGGATGCAATTAGGTGAATATATTATGTCTGCTAGTACCCCTAGTCAGAGTTGCTAGCTCCAACTTTATTGGAACAAACTAGACTGAAAATTTACTGTGTTGGTATTTAGGGTGTTTTTTTCCTTTCTCTATGGATACTAACTACTTGTTCTGTACAAGGAGGATAGAGCAACTCATTTTACTGAGAAATCTGTAGCTGACACAAATTTCACTTTGTTTATAATGATAGCTTAAGACTTGTTATGCAGGACTCATCTTTTCATCATTGTCAGGAAAGACCATAAGGTTAATCAGTGGGGTGCAGACAAGTTTCAATACATCTAGACACTAGAGAGGTGCCACCAGAAGGAATAGTAATTGACTAGAAGTCCCAATAGTGACCAAATTATGTCTTCATCCTCTGACATAAGGAAATAAGGTAGCTGTTCATTCTTGATAAAGAGAAGAAAAGACAAAGAACAGTGTGAAGCAAATGTTTTCCAAAAGTTCATCTGCCCTCACCCATAGTAGCAGGAGAACTTGAAAGATGACTGTTGAGATATTCAAAGCCATGGAAAGGCTTATGAGGGCATTATGCTAAACCAGAAAGAAACAAAAATAAAAGAGGAAAAGCCATTTGTAAACTTCAGGAAGAGAAGTTCTCATTCCTGATACGGAAACATCTTGCCTTCAGCTTATTACAGGTCTTTAAAAGAATCAAGTCAAGTGAGCTAGAAGACACATTGCTAGTGTTACCTTTTTCTAGATGTTTTAATTTAATTAAGATGTTTACTGAAGATATTCTTAAACTCTTTAATGAATTTATCTAGATGGGCCCTGGATGATGTACTCTTTTGTCTATTCAAAGGAGTACATCCAAGTCCCGGATAGGTGTTAGCTTCATTAGTGTAAAAAAGAGTGAAGTTATGTTTTGTGAAGCCCCAGACTTTGGAAAGAAAAAGAGGGGAGAATTAATTTTGATACTGACTTTAAGTTGGAAAGTAGATCCCTTTTATACTTTTTTAAATGAACCCATCAATCAAGAAAGGAACAGTGTGTAGTTAGCATCATCTATATAACTCCAAGTAATAAATAGTAATAAATAGACTTTCTTTCTGAAATATATGGGACATGAGTCTCATTTGTAAAGGGGAATTAGAAAGGACTGTGAGGCCTATTTTTTGGTTATCATCAGTAATAAGTTTGGTTATAAACTTTGACTTCTAAGAGATTAAGCTTTCAGGACCTTTTCTTTTCATCTTCCATGGGAGCTAAAATTTTTGCTTACCAGGAAATTGGAGTAACATTTCAAGAACTGCTCCATATTTTGCATTTCTTTGTAGTAGGCCATGCTTCCTTACTGGGCTGTTCTCTTCATTGATCTCACATTGGTTAAATTTTCATGGAGGCAATCAGGTGCATAATTAGGCTTCTGTTTTCACTGTTGTGTTGAAGTATACTCTTGATTCTTAAATGTAAATACAGCTGCTAAACTTAAATATAGAGTTGTTTCTCTCTGTATATAAAAGATACTACTTTGTAACCATTTTTCAAGGAAAGTATCTTTTTTCTCATTAAAAAATTACCCTTTACATTATACCAAATTTCCTTTAAGTATTGCTTCTGTGAACTAAATAGTATCTTACTAAATGTACATGAGCTATGTTGTTGGTTTTTAGCCCCAAAAGATCATCGGTCATCACTGCTTATTTCCAGTCAATCCAGATATAATTAAAAGGCATTTATTTTAACATGAAGAGAAAGTCGGTAGTATGGTCTATTTTATTCCCCTTTACTTCTTGCTTTCCCTCACTGGTCATTATTTTTTTTCAGTCCAAAGAACCAAAAATACTTGTTACCATGACTTTGAATTTTTATTTCTATTATTCATTGCAATTTTCCTCCTTTTTCTTTAAATGAGAAAAACCAGTAGAATCTCATGTGTAAACTTAAAGAAGTAGACTTTACAAATTATGTATAGCATAATTCTAAAATAAGAATTTCTGTATTTCCAGCTGCTTTTGTCTTATGTCTCTTGTGTTTTATCATTATTGAAATATGTTAGATGACCATTTGATGCTTATGCTCTGCTGAGAATGTACGGACTGAGTTAAACAGGCCTCATCCTTTAGGAATTTCATGTTTCAGTAAGAATACAGAGACAAATACAAAGATGGGGACAGAGACATCTGTACAGATATCAAATATATCAATAAAATATTCTGCATCAAAAATATTTTTTAAATCATTTAAAAAAATATCTTTCATCTCCTTACAATAGGCCTGAAACAATAAAGTTGTGTCCCTTTCTGGACACGTGGATCTAGATAGCATTGATCCAATAGATAAGAAGAGGGAACCTTTATTGAATTTTTAAGCTCCAAGCACTATACTAAGGATTTTTTTACATGTATTATCTCATTTAATTCTTATAACATCACTATGAGGTAGTAACTTTTTTTTTCACTTTGTGCAAATAAAGAAACTGACTGAAATTTCCTCTCCTGGGGAAGTCTTAATAATTGCAGAGTTCTTCATAGGGTCAGCAGAGCTGAGGGTGATGGAGCGAGCAGTGATCTGAACCAAAGCAAAACCCTCAGGTTAGACCATTTCTGCTCTGCCATTAAAATAAGACTGTTTTCATATATGCTACTAAATACTGAATAATACCATAATTGAAAAAACGTAGAGGTTTCTAAAACATTTTCAGGTTCCTTGGTTATTCATTTGTTACAGGTGTTAAGATGTTAAAGCTTAAGTCACCTGGTTAGATTCTCTTTATGGAATGGTTAGCTTTGTTCGTTTCTTTAGGCAGAAGGAGGCACCCTTAACCGTGTCCACCTGTGTTACCAATGCTTGCTATTAGTCACAAGGTGGCCTGATTAATAAAGAGGAATCAAAGAATTGGAATTTACTACTCTTTTCTACAAATAGAAAAACAAGGCAAACTATTGTATTTTTTATTTGAAGTATTATTCATTAAGTGAATGGGAATTCTAGAGTTACCTGATTTACAGTTTACTTCTGACTGCCTGCTGCCTGTTTTACATGAAGCTGTGATAATCTGTCTTGACTCCCTCACAAAGATGAGAAAAATATTTTCTGGAAAACTTTGTCAGTGTGGAATCATTTGTCCTATTAAATTGTGTGCTACTATGAAATATCTCTACTGTATTTTCCACATTGTTTAACTATATTTACTTCATAATCCTGTCCTTCCAATTTTCACCTCTATTAATATTTAGGCTCCTTTGAGCTTAAATTTTAAGAAATTTTAATTTATCCTATCACACAGTAAAATTTGAATTTTTATAAGCTCAAATTGGGAAAATTAGTGACTATATTTTGAGATTTGGTATGTTTTCTTTATGTATCTATATAAAATATGAAAATTATAATTTAATCTAAGATCAAATATTTATTAATCTGTATTTCACCTTATTAATGACTTTGTTTCCCACATTTTTTTTAGTTAAGCGTTTTTTTATTAATTTATTTACTTGGCTGCGGCGGGTCTTAGTTGCGGCACGTGGGCTCTTCGTTGCAGCGCTCAGGCTTCTCTTCTAGTTGTGGCGCGCAGGCTCTAGCGTGCACGGGCTCAGTAGTTGCAGTAGTTGCCCCATGGCATGTGGGATCTTAGTTCCCCGACCAGGAATTGAACCCATGTCCCCTGCATTGGAAGGTGGATTCTTAACTGTTGGACCACTAAGGAAGTCCCTGTTTACCACATTTGATTCTGCTACACATTTGTTCACATTTATTGATAATCAAAAATCTGTCAGTAGAGGGACTTCCCTGGTGGTGCAGTGGTTAAGAATCCACCTGCCAATGCAGGGGACACGGGTTTGAGCCCTGGTCCGGGAAGATCCCACATGCCGCGGAGCACCTAAGTCCGTGCACCACAACTACTGAGTCTGAACTCTAAAGCCTGCGAGCCACAACTGCTGAGCCCAAGAGCCACAATTACTGAGGCTGCGTCCCACAACTACTGAAGCCCGCATGCCTAAAGCCCATGCTCTGCAACAGGAGAAGCCACTGCAATGAGAAGCCCATGCACCGCAACAAAGAGTACCCCCGCTCTCTGCAACTAGAGAAAGCCCGCGTGCAGCAACGAAAACCCAACACAGCCAAAAATAAATTTATTTTTTTAAAAAAACCATCAGTATAAACATTGCTGACCTAGACCTTAATTGTCATTATTTTAAAAATCCATTAGCAAGACCCTTCCTAAGCCCATCTATGGACCTCATGTTAGGGAACGCTTATGTTATATAATGCATTAAATCTCTGAAATGTATTTTCATAACACCTTTTTTATAGCACTACAAATTTAATAGTGAAAATGAATTGCATCACCTTCTAAAGGAATTTAAATTTTCTATATCCTGGTCATGAGAACTTGATTTTCCAACCCGAAGTTGTTAAGGTCTGTCTGAATCACTAAAATAATGAGTTAAATCTGTTTTCTCATGATCTGCTTGTAAAGGTTAGTGAAGGACAGCACTTTGAAAGAAATGGATAATACGCATCCTTCCAGAGCTCGTGTATATTACAGCTGTCTGTTTGGACTCACTCCAACAACAGCTCAGTGACTCTTAGAGGAAGAGAATTTTAGAGGCCCTAACTGGGGCTCAGAATAATTGTACTGAAAGACACTTGCTTCCCATGCATAACCACTGCAGTGAAATTTGTTTAAAATGGTTTCTTATCCCTTAAATCCAATTGATCTCTCAGTGCTTTTGATTTTCCTTTACAAGGTTTCTTCGTCTATCTCTTTTCTTGCTTATTACTGTTGCTACCACTCTTTTGTTCAGGGCCTTGTTACATTTTCCCTGGGATAATTTCAACAAATTAGTTTTCCTACTTACTCATTTATGCTGTAGGATTATAGTGACCCAAATAAAGACCCTATCCTGGAAAAGTTCACAGTCTATCAGGAAGTCAAACATGGATGTAGATAATATAATAATAATGTATTAAGGTACAGTTATAGAAATACATAAGAGGCTGGGTAACATTAAGAAAGGAAGTAATTAACTCTGGAAACAAATATTAAAGAGATTAATCAAACCATGGAATTATTGAGATTTAAATCATGTTATTTCTGTAGTAAGTGTAGAGGCAAGTTTTTGTTCTCTTGTTCTAAATAAACTAAAGGTTCATTTGTAAGTTTTTAAAAAAACAGAAAAGTTTTAATGAGCAAATAGATGCAGCTGGGATGCAGCGGTGGCAACTGAGTTAGCCACAAAACTACTTTAATGTTTTCCTGTTGACCTATCTGAGAATGAGGGTAGAAAATATCTTGTCAACATATGTCTAAACAGATACACATTTGTAAATGTGTCAGTGAAATCAGATAACATTTGCTAAATGTATCAGTTAAATAAAAAAATGGTGTTTGTAAAACCTTTGGTCATTCAACATTTATGCAGCTTCTATATTTGTGGGACATATATATCTAGAAAATACAAGGTGCTTATTTTAGCAAATTGTGGCTGTTTGGGGTGATTAAGCTGCAATCGAGTCCATATAGATATCCCCTAAGTTTGCAAGTGTACGCTTAAAAATAGCTTTCTTATTTTTAATGACTTTCTGATGCAGATGTAATATTGATATTTTAGAAACAACTATTTTAAACATAATATACTTCTGAAATTAAAATCTGAATTAAAGATATATAAGATATGCTTTATGTATATTTTAAAGTAATCAAGTTAGAAAAGGTCTCTGCTGTCTTAGCCAGTGTTTATAGAGACTCATAATCCACAGTCAACTAATAGTTTTCTGTACTCTGCCTTGGTGATATTGACTCTAGAGTATTGTACTAGATTTTGGTTGCTGCATTTTGAGATGAATATTATTAGCAAAAGAACACATCCAGTGATGGCAAAGAAGATGACAACAAACTGTCTCACCTGAATTATGGTTAAAGGGATTGGGATTAAAAGACCTAGGGAAAATTCTAATCTCTGTCAATATGTTCAGAGATAGAGAAAGCAGAACTGTTGGAATAAAGAAGTTTAGGAATAACAACCTTTAGGAATAACTTTAGAAGTGCTTCACAAAAACTTCTACATCAGTTAGTGAGCTCCTAACACTGAAAATATTTAAGTGACTTATGAGATACTTCAGCATTTCAAGATTTTAACTTCACTGGCTTAAAATTAATGTCTTTGTTTTTGTTTTCAAAGTACTTAGATTGAAAGTATAGGGTTGTGGTTGTAAAGGTAGGGTTGGGATGACTTATTAGCCATTGTGCATTTAGAAAATTCTCCAGTTGCTATCAAGTAATTCTGATACCTTTTCAGAGGTAGCAAACTTTTTCTGTAAAAAGCCAGATAGTAAATATCTTAGGTTTTGCAGGCCACATGGTCTCTGTAGCACCTGCTCAACTCTACTGTTGTAGTGCAAAAGCATCGTTGACAATACGTAAACATGGTTTATTGGCTGTGTTCCAATTAAACTTTATTTACAAAAGCAGGTGGTGAGTTGGATTTGGCCTGTGGGCCATAGTTTGACAACCCTTGCCTTAAATGATGAAATCTGGAAATAACATTTTAATATAAATGGAGAAAGGCTTTCAATTTAGGAGTTAAAAACAAATTGTCAAAATGTCATTGTCTTTTTGGGCTGAAAGTGCACACTAAGTGTTCAAAATACTGAATTGCCCATTGAAGTAAGAAGCCTTTCACTATAAAAGTCAAGTGACAGTGGAGAGTCTGAGACTATTTTCTACTGTTCATTTCTGCTGCATATTTTGTCCTTAAAGGTGTGTTTACTCCTGCTGAGCAATATCATCCCTCCCGCATGGACTGCTAATGCAGACAGACCCAACCCCTACCAAGACATAAATGCAGGTTCAGTCCTTCTAAGAACAAAAAAGACTTTCAGTGCCTCCTGCCCAAGCACAGTAATTTTTAACAGTAATTTTAATACCAGAACAAGGAAGTAAACAGAAGTCCCTGATCAGCAAGGTATCTGTTACATGTTTTGTTCTAACCTCATAAAGCAGAGGTTCTCATATCATCATTTGGTCTGTTGGCCTTTAGCTAATAGACTGTTAGAAAACGATGGTCAAATGTGGATGCTGAGTAGAAATGAATAACAGAAGAACAGGAGGCTACTCTCATAAGGCAGTCTGGCCACAGCTGAGAAGTGACCATTGACTGCCAGAAAACCAGGGGATGAGAGCGTTTTTAAATCAGTCTCCACCCTGGGATCATTGGTTTTAGGGTCAGAAATACCCTCAGACTCCTCAGTAATACTGAAAAGCTTTGCTATCTTGTATTTTCGTATAGCACAGTAGTTCATTTTATAATGAGGACTGTAATTCATCAAGAAAAGGGTAAGTTGTGAAATATATTTATATATACTCTTTTAGGAAAACAGAACTGCCCCAGTTGAAATAACTCATTATTAGATATATTTAAAAATTAGGATAGGGCCTCTCTGGTGGCGCAGTGGTTGAGAATCTGCCTGCCAATGCAGGGGACACGGGTTCGAGCCCTGGTCTGGGAGGATTCCACGTGCCGCGGAGCAACTAGGCCCCTGAGCCACAACTGCTGAGCCTGCGCGTCTGGAGCTTGTGCTCTGCAACAAGAGAGGCCGCGACAGTGAGAGGCCTGTGCACCGCGATGAAGGGTGGCCCCCGCTTGCCGCAACTACAGAAAATCCACGCACAGAAACGAAGACCCAACACAGCCAAAAATAAATAAATAAATAACATTTAAAAAATAATTAGGATAAGCAAAACCAATTTATTTCCTAACAGTTCTGAATAATTGTGATTTGTCAATATGTGACTATTTAGTCCTGGCATTCTGAACTCCAAAGCCCAATAGAGTAGTTCCTTGACTCTTAAAGTGTTTTCTTTTTAACAAATACATTTTTGTCACCTCAGACCTCCAAATTGCATAGATTCATATTTTAAATATTAATCTTAGAGTGATTTATCCCCCTCTACTGCTTTTCAAATAAGTTTTTCTTTGTAAATAGGTTATGCCCTTAAGTTTGGATAATTCCACCTTCTTTATCAACATTTAATTTTTTCTGTAGTGTAAAGGCCATTTATTTAAAACGTTACGTACTCTGATTTCTTAACTTTAGGGATTTTCCTCCAAATTTGGGAAATTGAGAAGATAAAGTTTTTACACCTTGGTTTAATGTTTATTTGGTTATATCCTATATTTAAAAACAATTTTTTTAAGAAATCTGAATTTAAAAATCATGAAAAAAAATGTCATGTCATTCTTGTGTTCAAAATACTTCAGAGACTCCGTTTTACTTAGAGTGTACTACATAAAATTCAAACTCCTTAAAATGGAGTCTGCTCACCTTTCTGGCCCCTGCCTACCTCTCACCCCTCCTTCTTTATCGCATATCCTACCTATTCTCATGCACTTCATACTCAAGTAATAAAAACAGCTTGTATTGCTGGTAAAAGGTGCATTCTTTCATGGTCTGTGACTTTGCACACATACTCTTGTGGCAATCTAAAACACCCTCCTCGTCTAGCTCTCCCAGGTCCAAGCCACCTCTTCTCTGCAAAATCCCTACTAATCTGTAATACTCAGACTTTACCTCTGTGATGCCTTCCCTAGCCTCCTCAGGCAGTTGGAGATTTCCTGTGACTTTTCCAAAGTTCATATTCTGTCTTATAACAATTTTCCATTGTTAAAGTTGTTCCTGTGTCTTGTCTTTCCCCAGTAAACTAAACAGCCAAAGAGAAAGCATCTATTTACCATTGTTTTCATACTATTTAACCTAGAACCTGGCACAAGCAAGTATTTCTCCAAAAAGGAGGATTCCTCACACCTAAGCCATAAATAGCTGTACCAATTAAATGGGGATACTAGGGGTTTGGGGAACTAGAAGCAGCTGCAAAAGTACCAGCATCTGAGCCACATTCTAAACTCATCTGTGAGCCTTGCAATACCAGTGCTACCTTCAAGTTTCAGCACTTGACACTGGCGCTGCTTTATGAAGCTGAAGCTCCTTATTTACTTGCTTCCCTCTGTAAAAGAACCCAAGCTCCTTTTTCCCATCCCTAACTGATGCTCGTCCTGAATAATTCATAATAGCTTGAAAAGATAATATGGGTATACTTAACAGGTTTATTAATAATATTTAACATTTTTGAGTGCTTACAGTGTGCCAGTCTCTTTGCTTACATGTTTTTCATATATTACCTCATCTAATACCACAGTCTGATGAAGTATATGCCATTATCCCAACATAACAAATTGGGGCAGTGGGTGGCAGGGGTGGGGAGTGATATAAGGTGCCATGAGATGAATTAAACTGCTCAAGGCCATACAACTATTAACTAAGGCAGACAGAATGTGAATCCAGTGTAACTTCAGAGCCCATTCTCTTATTTACCACCAGTGAATATTCCTGCCATAACTGAAGCCCAAATAGCAGCATGGTTATAATGTACACTTTGAAATCATCTAGACCTGGATTCAAAATCCGTATCTAACATTTACTGGTGGTGAATAACTTTACTTCTCTGATCTTCGGTTTTCTCATATGTAAAATGGTTATTACCTACACCAAAAGGGTTATTGCCTGCATAAGTGCAAGATGCATACTAAATACTAAGTGTTAGCTCCATTTGCCTCTTCTACACTTCTGCTCTTGTGAGCTCTGAGGTAGTGGTTTGAACAGAATAAGGCCTGGCAGAAGAAGACAAAGTTAGCTTCCTCTCTCTTCTGTATAGTACTACCAGAGTGTCGACCAGTGCCTGCCTTCCAGGATCGCCAAGTGTTTTATAGCTGTGATTGCATTTATTCTCTTAATGAGAACGGCATGTCTTGAGTATTTACTAGTTGTTAATTGCCCATAAATATACTATAGTAGAATAAGGATTAGAATCAGTGATCTCCTGTTGTACTAGACTTCTCTTTTGCTAATTCTTAGGAAACATATGGGACTCTGGGGGTTGTTATTTATTATATATAAAATAGTTGCCCGCATGATTCCGTAACATAGATCAGTTAGTGCCATTCAACAAAGAAAACTATAAACACAGCTGCTGTTTTAGTGTGGTTTGTGGTTTGGTTTTGTTTTTGTTTGAACTTTTTTGTGCAGGCAGATCATCATTTAAAAGTAGTCATTTGGCATTTTCCCTTGCATTCTTCAGATTTTTTTGTATGTTTTTAAAAAGCTTAGCTTAAGTCAGTTTATAATTATGCACTCAGATTGATCCATCTGGTCTTTTTGCTAGCCAATGAATTTTCTTTTAAAAGTATAGAAAATAGGATAATTATATTTTAAATCCTATAACTTCAGTGAGTCCCTTTTATAAATTTGAAGAAAATATTTTCAGGTATTAAAAAATAATTTTTTATTTCTTATTGTCTTTCAATTGATTTCTGTATTTCCAGAGGTAGGGAGAGGGCTTGAAATTTCTCCTATTTCCACTCCTCACCTCCTTCATATGTTATAACTCTGAAGCATAAACACTTGTTTGCAACTGAGAATGGGTACAGCAGAAATGTCTGATCAAAATAGGTTCTGTTGTTGTCTCTAGGTTGCACTGGCTGTGAGGAGAAAGATGGATTGTAGGGGGCAAATGTAGATGTAGTAAGACTTACATTTAGGCCTTTGCAGTGGTCCAGACAAGAAATAGTAGTGGCCCGACCCAAGGTACTAAGAGATTCAGGATATAGAATTAACAGAATTGGTTGATGGATTAGCTGTTGGCGAGCATGACATAAAGGAGTCAGAGATAGGTTTCTGGATTAGATATATCGTGCTCCTCACCTCTTTCTCACTGTGTTTGTTCAGCTCCAGCTTATCCCTAAAGAATTTAGTTTATATGTTAGCTCCTATGGAAAACTTTCCCACTCCAACTTCCATTAAGTTAGGTGACCACGCTATGTGCTTTTATAGCACCTGGCACTTCATGAGAACATTTTTTTTCTGTTTTGTACCTGTGAATTTATTACCCCACACCCATATACACATAACCTTCACACTCTTGACTTTGTCTTGTGAGGGCAAGGGCCATGCCTGTCTTACTTATCATCATATTCCCAGCACCTAACATGGTCCTGGGGACAACATCAATACATTTTTGGTGAATAAACAAAGTGTCATTTATAGCTATTGTCTACAGTGCCTGATAGAGTAATTGAATACGTAAGTTATCTGGGCTCTTTTTTGATTCATTCCTCTTGCTTAACTTTTATTTCTTCTTTATTTTCTTAATATTTCAGACCTTATTTTTTCTTATATCTTTACAGTTTAGCTTACTGAATAAAAGAAAATATAAACAGCAAGAAATAAAATTTTGTTTTGTGGGTTTTGACAGTATCTTCCAAAGGAACCCCTAAGGTTGTTGACATCTAAAATAAATGAGGGCTTCAGATTGTAATAATACTTAATATTTTTCCAAATAATATAAGTGCTTAACACAGTGTGTTGGAACATTATACTGACAAAAAGAGTCATTGGATATGTAGATCAGTTCATTTCAATCAGAAGTATTAGGACTGGGTTATTTGATAAAAGGGATGGATCATTGCAAATTCATCATTATATCTCAAGGAAAATGCATTGATGACACTTTACCTTATAGTGAATATATAACTAAATTATACTTAAAAGCTTATTATACTTAAGCTTTATACTTAAGTAAATTTAATTATACTTAAAATACTTAGGGCTTCCCTGGTGGCGCAGTGGTTGGGAGTCCGCCTGCCGATGCAGGGGACACCAGTTCGTGCCCCGGTCCAGAAGGATCCCACATGCCGCGGAGCGGCTGGGCCCGTGAGCCATGGCCGCTGAACCTGCGCGTCCAGAACCTATGCTCTGCAACGGTAGAGGCCACAACAGTGAGAGGCCCGCGTACCGAAAAAAACCAAAACAAAAAAAAAAACTTAGATATGGTCTAAGATATCACTTAGACAATAATCAATACAAAAAAGGAAATTACAATGATTTTTCTTTCTTAAGAAAGAAAAAAAGACTAAGCTATGTAAATTCTAGTTACCATAGGGTGGAAGTAGGGGTGTAAAAGCAAAAGGATTTGACTTCTCTAGCCTTTACTTTACTCATCTGTAAAATAAAAACAATGGACCCATGATCTAAAAGAGCCTTTCCAGCCCAAATTCTGTTGCTCCATAAAATAGAAAAGAATGATATATTACGGGAATTTTGGTTTCAGTTGCAACTTACTATTTATTCTCTCCATAGCCCCAGCTCTGTCTTGTTAAGAACTGACTTTAAAAGTCCATTCAAATAAAACTTTTTCTTATTGAATGAATTTATTAAATACAAGTGATTTTTTTTTCTAATTTCTGCTTTGGAATCAGTTCTTCTAGCCTAATTAGGAGCAGCAATCTAAGATGAATTGTAATTACTTACCCTAATCATTTCAAACTACAGAAAATGAATTTTTGCATTTAGTAATACCATAAATGTATTCTTTGATGGTTGTTTCTCTTTTAACATATGTTTTCTTTCTTTGGTTTAGATTTCTGCTTTGGGACAGCCACCCATCTAATTCCTTAAAGTACTTTTATATGTAAAACTTGTAAAGGATCAGAACAATGCCTCCAAGACCATCATCAGGTGAACTGTGGGGCATCCACTTGATGCCCCCAAGAATCCTAGTAGAATGTTTACTACCAAATGGGATGATAGTGACTTTAGAATGCCTCCGTGAGGCTACATTAATAACTATAAAGCATGAACTATTTAAAGAAGCGAGAAAATACCCTCTCCATCAACTTCTTCAAGATGAATCTTCTTACATTTTCGTAAGTGTTACCCAAGAAGCAGAAAGGGAAGAATTTTTTGATGAAACAAGACGACTTTGTGACCTTCGGCTTTTTCAACCCTTTTTAAAAGTAATTGAACCAGTAGGCAACCGTGAAGAAAAGATCCTCAATCGAGAAATTGGTATGATAAAATTTTGAAATGGCCTTGTCATTCTATTCTAAATGCAAATAACTATGAAGCTTAACTATTTTCTCATTAGTAAAATATTTTGTCTGAACTGGTTAATTACCTTTGTAATCTTAAATAAATAGATTTCAAAATAAAAATCATTACAAATCTAAAGTTTTTTTGACTGTTAGGCTGAGGAACTGTTTTTAACACCTTGGTATTATTCTGTAAAGTTTTCTTTAAGAAGTATCATTTGTAGGGATGATTTATATTTGTTATATCCCAGTTTTGTTTTGTCTTTTAAAAAATAATTGATATGAATAATGTTTGCAACCTTTGCTCCAAATTGCCAAACAGATCATATTTTATATATTAAAAGTATTTGCGATCTTGTCAATTCTTACTATATGTATTCATCAAAAATTTTATTAACAAAGAGAAACTTCTTTATTGTGATCTTCCATACCTACCAAGTTCCCTATTTACAATAAACATGGTCTTACTGTGTGTTTAACAGAATGTTATATTCTCTATATAATTTTTTTAAGGTTTTGCTATTGGCATGCCAGTGTGTGAATTCGATATGGTTAAAGATCCAGAAGTACAGGACTTCCGAAGAAATATTCTCAATGTTTGTAAAGAAGCTGTGGATCTTAGGGATCTCAATTCACCGCATAGTAGAGCAATGTATGTCTATCCTCCAAATGTAGAATCTTCACCAGAACTGCCAAAGCACATATATAATAAATTGGATAAAGGTAAGAAAATTGTAAATCTACCATAATTGGTCACTGTAGTGAAAACTTTTATCTGTGCGTATATCTTTGTACAGTCTTTTTTTGGGGGGGGCCCAGCTGCTCCGCAGCATGTGGGATCCTCCCGGACCAGGGCACGAACCCATGTCCCATGCTTGGGCAGGCGGACTCTCAACCACTGCGCCACCAGGGAATCCCTGTACAGTCTTTTTATCCTAGCTAGATGATAAGCTTCTTGAAGGCAGGGAATGCTTTACTGACAACATATAGCTGAGTGCTAAGTACACAACTTTTTTTTTTTAAATCTTGAATTATTTTATTTGTGTGTGTCCTTATGAAATGTGTAATACTTTGTGTGCTGTATTTTCTTTATAATTGAATTTATTTACTTATTTTTTATTGGGGTATAGTTGTTTTACAATGTTGTGTTAGTTTCTGCTGTACAGCGAAGTGGAGTTCCCTGTGCTATACAGCAGGTTCTTATTAGTTATCTATTTTATACATATTAGTGGATATATGTCAATCCCAATCTCCCAGTTCATCCCACCCTCATCCCCCACTTTCCCCCCTTGGCATCCATACATTTGTTCTCTACATCTGTGTCTCTATTTCTGCCTTGCAAACTGGTTCTTCGGTACCATTTTTCTAGATTCTGCATATATGCATTAATATACAATATTTGTTTTTCTCTTTCTGACTTACTTCACCCTGTATGACAGTCTCTAGGTCCATCCAGGTCTCTACAAATGACCCAGTTTCATTCCTTTTTATGGCTGAGTAATATTCCATTGTATATATATACCACATCTTCTTTATCCATTCGTCTGTCGATGGACATTTAGGTTGCTTCCATGACCTGGCTATTGTAAATAGTGCTGCTATGAACATTGGGGCACGTGTGTCTTTTTGAATTATTGTTTTCTCTGGGTATATGTCCAGTAGTGGGATTGCTGGGTCATATGGTAATTCTTTCTTTAGTTTTTTGAGGAACCTTCCTACTGTTCTCCATAGTAGCTGTATCAACAGTGCAAGAGGATTCCCTTTTCTCTGCACCCTCTCCAGCATTTATTGTTTGTTGATTTTCTGATGATGCCCATTCTAACCAGTGTGAGGTGATAGCTCATTGTAGTTTTGATTTGCATTTCTCTAATAATTAGTGATGTTGAGCATCTTTTCATGTGCCTCTTGGCCATCTGTATGTCTTCTTTGGTGAAATGTCTATTTAGGTCTTCCACCCATTTTTAGATTGGGTTGTTTGCTTTTTTGATATTGAGCTACATGAGCTGTTTGTATATTTTGGAGATTAATCCTTTGTCCGTTGATTCATTTGCAAATATTTTCTCCCATTCTGAGGGTTGTCTTTTTTTTCAGGTACACAACTTGTGTGCAGTAAGTAGTGATTGATTGAATGAATGTGTGCATATGGTGCTGATCCCTTGGTGAATTGTTTATCTCAGAATAAAACTGAAAAAAAAAAAAGCATTGAGTTTGAAATTCACTGTTACAGAATTATAGCTGATTATCTTTTTACAAATAAAAATAAGTATAAATAGAAATATTTTATGAAATTTTGGGGAAACGTCACACATTCTTACTATATGCAAAGAAAAAGTAAATTTCCTAATCTTAATGTTAGATGCAGTATTTAACTCTGATCATAGTGAATGATAATATATAAGTTGACTTTTGACAATATATCAATTTCTAGAATTAAGTGTACATGAGAATATATAAACTAATTGTTTTAGAAATAAAAATATCATTGTGTCAGATAAATATTTGTATTTTTCAGAATAACAAAGTGAAGTTTTTAATTGAAAGTTATAGAATAGGTTAACTTAATACACTATTAAATATAATATTCTCTCAGAATAAATTAAGACATCTTATCACTATTTTAGACATATTTTTCAAAGTAGTTTAATGCTTGTATAACATAAGGTCTTCATTAAAAGTTCATTTCTGGGCTTCCTTGGTGGTGCCGTGGTTGAGAATCCGCCTGCCAATGCAGGGGACACGGGTTCAAGCCCTGGTCCGGGAAGATCCCACATGCTGCAGAGTGGCTGGGCCCACGTGCCACAACTGCTGAGTCTGTGCTCTGGAGCCCACAGGCCACAACTGCTGAGCCCCACAGGCTGCAAGTGCTGAAGCCTGTGTGCCTGGAGTCTGTGCTCCATGAGAGGGGCCACTGCAGTGAGAGGCCCGCGCACCACAACGAAGAGTGGCCCCCACTCGCCGCAACTAGAGAAAGCCTGTGCACAGAGCAAAGACCCAACACAGCCAAAAATAAATAAAGAAAATAAAGAAATTTTTTAAAAATTCATTTCTACTTTAGCATACTTTTTAAAATGGAATGCTCTTTTTATTTTTCCCCACTATTTATGAAATATTTCCCAACATATAGAAAGTTTGAAAGAATTTTACTCTGGATACCTACACGACTCTAACATAGTTTTAATCTTTTCATTTTCATTTTTTTTTTTGGTCCCCCAGCTTAAAGCTTAATTATTCTTCTTAAAAGGAAAAAAAATAGAAAATTTATTTTTTTCCCCTTCCTCCCCCATCTTTTCTCTCATTCTGATTCAGCATCTTTCTTTAAGTCTCCATGATTCTTTCCCACAGTTCCCAGAAACTCTTCTACTTAAGGTACTATTGAACCTTTGATGCCATCATGAGTCACTCTTCACAGGGGTTGTATCTGTGAAGTATGTCATGTAGTTTAGAATGGAAATTACCTTGGTCTCAGGTAATTGAGACACACAGTAGTCACAGTTTTGTGTGCTTGCCTTAAAACATGAGGTTTGGGCATGGTTTGGCAGCCCTATCAGATTTGAAGATTTGGTCATTCTACCTGATATTTACCTGTATTTAATTAAGGTTGATTATAAGTCATTATGGTTAGTGCATACTTTTGGAAATTTGTCTCTTGAAAAATGAAATATATGTGGTGACTGCATCTAATATTATTTTCCTATTATAGGGCAAATAATAGTGGTGATTTGGGTAATAGTTTCTCCAAATAATGACAAGCAGAAGTATACTCTGAAAATCAACCATGACTGTGTGCCAGAACAAGTAATTGCTGAAGCAATCAGGAAAAAAACTCGAAGTATGTTGCTATCATCTGAACAACTAAAACTCTGTGTTTTAGAATATCAGGGCAAGTATATTTTAAAAGTGTGTGGATGTGACGAATACTTCCTAGAAAAATATCCTCTGAGTCAGTATAAGGTGAGTAACAAGTTTCAAAGATCTTACTTTTAAATTTAAAAGGTAATCACATTGGGAACTGGTATCTGTATTTAGGACATAGTTTTTGAAAATTAAAAACAAATTTTTTTTGGCTGTGCTGCACAGCTTACGGGATCTTAGTTCCCCCATCAGGGACTGAACCCGCACTCCAGCAGTGAAAGTGCCAAGTCCTAACCGCTGGACTGCCAGGGAATTCCCAAAATTAAATAATTAATATTAGTAAATAGATTAATAAGTTTATTTTTTACACTATATTTAATTTGAGAGACTGATGAATTTGAGACGACAGATGCTATTCTTTTAGATTTTATATAATTAATATTTGGGGACCTGACTACATATATGGGTAAGCTGATTAATGTTTTACAATTGTAACAATAGATATATCATTATTCAGATACAAACATTTGATTTGGTGACTGTTTAATTGTGCCATGAGGTAAGATATAATAATGCTTCAGGTATTCTACATGCAAAAAATGCATCGTGTGCTTTTCTGGATAGGTCCAGTTCTATAGTGGAAATACTTTTATAGCCAATAGGAATTTTAAATAACATGGAACTTGCCCGAAAGGCTTTTCATGTGCCTTACTTTTTTTAAAAAGGGTTTGTTGTGTTCATTTGAATAGGCAGTGTAAGCAATAAGGTAAATGTGTTCTTTGTCAAAAAAAAAAAAAGTTGGCAGTTATAGTAATCCCCAAATATGGGGTATTTAATGATTTTTATCCCCTCCCAAGCAGTGGCACTAGAAGGAATTAAAATAAACATTTCAAAAAATCCATGATCTATAGTTAATTAAGGTGTACTATAAATACTTCCCTACTCTCTATTTCTATTCATTAAATAAATACCTATAAGAAGCAACTGTATTTGTACCAAGCATATGTCAAGTGCTGGTTTACAATACCAAGCAAGACATGGTTCTGGCTTTTAGGTTGCTTACAGTATAGTAGGGCTTATGGGTAAGAAAATAGGTTTTTGTAATATGTGTACAGTTGCTTGAAAATCTATCCTAACTACCATTTCAGAGTTCAAACCAATGCATTTTAATATTTTTTAAAACATATTCCATAATTTTATTAGTCTCCTCTCTTTGTGGTTTTTGGGTTTTTTTGTTCTGTTTTTTTTTTTTAACAAAACAAATATTTCTCAAGAAATGTTGGGACAGAAGAACAAGTGGGCAGCAGCTCTTGGATTTGACATCAGTATGACTTAATAGATTGAATGGCAGAGGCTTCCTAAATGATGTTGCTTTTCCTTTAACAAGCACCTGCAGTATGTTTTCAGTTGGCTAGAAAACATCTACCTCAGCTTATAGTCCTTTTCTGTAATTCTAATATCTAGTGTTTTCATAATGAGTATCTTCTTATCCTTATTTTTAATTCCTTTTTTCTTTTCTTTCTTTTTCCTTCCAGTTAAAGGTAGAACTACAGTCTAAAAAGCTGACCTTTGTTTTTCTTTTCTTTTATACAATTTATATTCCAAGATGTGTTTGGTTTATCTGTGCTAAAACCTAACTCCCAAATGTTAGTTTTTAAAATGTTATAAATATAGCAACTGCTAAGAAATGTGTCTATAATGTTTGATTTTTTTAATTACCTTTGCAGATTAGTATGTAAATTCTCATAGTACTCTTATATGTTGCCTTTAAAATGAAAAACCTTACAAGAAATGCCTTCTCTCCTCCCACCTTAATCTCTTACAGTATATAAGAAGCTGTATAATGCTTGGGAGGATGCCCAATTTGATGCTGATGGCTAAAGAAAGCCTCTACTCTCAACTGCCAATGGACTGTTTTACAATGCCATCTTATTCCAGACGCATCTCCACAGCTACACCATATATGAATGGAGAAACATCTACAAAATCCCTTTGGGTTATAAATAGTGCACTTAGGATAAAAATTCTTTGTGCAACCTATGTGAATGTAAATATTCGAGACATTGACAAGGTAAGGTCAAGTGTTGATGTTTATTATTGTATATAAATTATTTTATATAAATCTTTTTTATTGAAGTATATAATAATCTGTTGACCTGCAGTATGTTTTCAGCTGGCTAGAAAACATCTACCTCAGCTTATAATCATTTTCTGTAATTCTAATATCCCTAATTCTAATAATTCTAATACCCATAATTCTAAGCTCTTAAAACCAAACTTTTACAGAATTCATTTGGCAAGAAAACCTGACCTAACCTGAAGCGAGGTTTTTTACAGTCTTTATTTATCCCACTTAGTGTAAATATCCAAATGTTTTATTGCAGAAATATTAATTTCCTTATGGAGTGCTGCTTTAACTGCTAAGAGTACTAAGTAATATTTAGTATATGTACCAATTTATCTTTCTAAAATATGAAAAACTCTGAATTACATACCTAGCCTAAAGGGATTGTGGGCCTATCTTGATTTTTAATAGTGTAAGTCCACCTGAAGGCAGCAGTACATTTTGGTGAAGAATCTGCATCAGTATTAATTTACTATACATGTGAAGAAAAAGAGAAAAGAAAAGCTACATCTGAACAGAAACTTTAGTTGATTCTCTCATTCATATCAGTTACATTGTTTTGATAATGTTTAATATTGGTCTGGTCTAGTATGTATGTGTGCGTGTGTATATATACATATATATATATATATATATATATATGTATGTGTATACACATAACTTTTTATTTTCCTTAGATCTATGTTCGAACAGGTATCTACCATGGAGGAGAACCCTTATGTGATAATGTGAACACTCAAAGAGTACCTTGTTCCAATCCCAGGTAAGGAAGTATATATGAGTTTATATTTCCAAAAGTCATATTAGTGTTTAGCAGTATAATAAATAAAAGTAGTATAGTTTACATCATTAGTTTTATACAAGTCATATATAATTACCAGACATTTACATATAGAACATGAGGACATTCCGTCTAATGAGTATCAATCACAGGATCACTTTATTGATTCTCCCTAAAACGTTATCGGAAGGGTTTTTCTGATCCTCTCTTCTCATTGTGTCAAGGAGAGAACAGAATGTGGTTATAGTTTTGTGCTGATTATTCCTTACATTAGATCCATAAACCTAGCATTTTATTCCTTTTTTATCTCCATTTGCATTTCCATTAAGAAGTGAGAGTTGGCAAACAACTTTAGAGCTGGACTACTCTGAGGCAGTTTTCTTTACAGTACTCCCAAGAATACATATTTATGACATTCAAATAAAGAATCTTGGAGCACAAACCAGTTTCTTAGTGGGAGGGGATGTTATTGGGAACATTTTTAAATGATTACTGCCTAGATAAAATGAAGAAATAAAAGGTAGTATAATTCAACAGCTTGACATCCTGCCATTTCTTTGCTTCTCTGTATAGAATCATTTGGGGATAAAAGTTTATTCTTGAAATTAATAGTAATATTTTAAGAGAACTCAAATTGGAATTAAATGTTAAAGATGGATTTTTTAGACTAGCAATAGAGCTAACTAGTGGATCTTCCAGAAGTAAATTTCATAATCAATTCAGATTGAGTTCTAGGAGAGTCAAGAAAAAGTTATGGTGTTGTAATTAAATTGATAGAGGTGAGAGAGCCTACGTAAAGTTCAAAGAGATGGTAGCCTTCTCTACCAGGAGGAAGGGAAATAGTTCCCTGCCCTGCCTGAACCATTATAGGTCAGAAAGTATCAATACATCATTCGGGTTAGAAGTTATGCTGTGGCAACAGACCATACCAGAATCTTCTGAATTTTTTGTTAGAACAACAAATGTTTATTTCCCACTCACACAGCATATCTGTCACAGGTTAGGTGGGTGGTTGTGCAAGGAGCAGAAAAACAATATTTGAGGAAATTATAGCCAAAATTTTCCAAATTTGGTGAAAACTATAAAACCAACAATCTAAGGAATTCAACAAGCCCCAAGCAAAGACCACAAAATACAGTTGGGTAGATTTATCCTAGTTCTTTCAAGTACCAAGAATAAACAGGCTTTAGAAAAGTAAAAGGTAAATTTATTTAATAATATAAGATTAAACTGTTAAAATTTTAATATCTTAAAATAGCTATTCATAAAGGACTTATATTTTATTGTCTTTCCTTTAAGAATATCTGTAAGGTAAAATCCCTGTGGTAGTAGTATAAAGATTTAAGTAAATTTTACCAGTCAGAATGGCCATCATCAAAAAATCTAGAAACAATAAATACTGGAGAGAATGTGGAGAAAAGGGAACACTCTTGCACTGCTGGTGGGAATGTGAGTTGGTACAGCCGCTATATAGAACAGTATGGAGGTTCCTTAAAAAACTACAAATAGAACTACCATATGACCCAGCAATCCCATTACTGGGCATATACCCTGAGAAAACCATAATTCCAAAAGAGTCATGTACCAAAATGTTCATTGCAGCTCTATTTACAATAGCCTGGAGATGGAAACAACCTAAGTGTCCATCATCGGATGAATGGATAAAGAAGATGTGGCACATATATACAATGGAATATTACTCAGTCATAAAAAGAAACGAAATTGAGCTATTTGTAATGAGGTGGATAGACCTAGAGTCTGTCATACAGAGTGAAGTAAGTCAGAAAGAGAGAGACAAATACCGTATGCTAACACATATATATGGAATTTAAGAAAAAAAAATGTCATGAAGAACCTAGGGGTGAACCAGGAATAAAGACAGACTTACTAGAGAATGGACTTGAGGATATGGGGATGGGGAAGGGTAAACTGTGACAAAGCGAGAGAGAGGCATGGACATATATACACTACCAAACGTAAGGTAGATAGCTAGTCGGAAGCAGCCGCATAGCACAGGGAGATCAGCTCGGTGCTTTGTGACTGCCTGGAGGGGTGGGATAGGGAGGGTGGGAGGGAGGGAGACGCAAGCGGGAAGAGATATGGGAACATATGTATATATATAACTGATTCATTTTGTTGTGAAGCTGAAACTAACATACCATTGTAAAGCAATTATACTCCAATAAAGATGTTAAAATGAAAAAAAAATCAAAAAATCAAAAATCAAAAAAAAAATTTTAAAACTTTTCTGCATTCACAGAAAAGATCAGAGGTAAAAGTGTATTAAGTTATTAGAATCTTTAAAATTCTTACTGAGATTAAGTGATTGTTCTAAATCTGTTCTTTCTATATACTAAATAAATTTCTTATAAATGTTACCAGTTATCTCCCAATGTCAAAATCAATTTGAAATATATATATAAAACCATTGCCAAAATAAAGAACCTAATTGGGTATGGGTGGGGTGTGTGTGTGAAAGGAGCATGCTTTATTCGGTTAACATAATACTGAACTACATTAATAAGACACAGTTCTCTTAGAAAGTGTGTAGAAAATTTCTCACTAATTATGAGCAATTCTAAAAATTTCAGAGTAGTAAAAAGTACTAGGTACATTTGAGATACATCTTCTAATTTTTCTTGAATTACTGTGGACTTATCAAATCTCACAGTATTTCTTTTCCCTGCATTTGTTGTCTCCTTTCCCTTTCGATTTCCTTCTAGCTAAGTTCCCGCATTTTAAATGTCTTCTCTGTATAAAAGGACAACATATTTCTTTTTATCTTTGACCACACTCAAGCAAAGATACTAGAATAAATAGAACTTATTTTACTGATGGTTTTATAACTTAGTCTGACTAATTAAAAGTAGAATTCTTATACTGTTTTGTTAATTAAGTCTTGTTTTATTTATAATCAGAAAACAGAACAGAATTATAAAGAAGCCATTTGAAAAGTTTTCAAAGTTAATATCTAGCACTTGAGCTTTTAACATGGACCAGTTACTGTTCTAAGTGCTTTACTTATGTTATCTCATTTAATCTTCAAAACAACTCTTTGAGAGTAAGTAATATTATTAGTCCCATTTCACACATGAAAAAACAGACAAAGCGAGGGTTACACAAAGTGAGGGTTACACATATAGTAAAATAGTAGAAACAAGACTTTACTCCAGGTAGTCTAACTTCTGAGTCCAAGCTTTTAGCCATTACTATAATGATTTTAATTAAAAAAAAAACAAACTACTACTTATTATACTTCGCTCTTTACCAGTATGTTTACCAAATATAGACATAATTTCGCATGTAACATCCAATAAATTGAAGGGAATTTATCATAAAAATTTGAATAATTTTTATCATCACTTGTTGTAGTAGCTTCTTATGCTTTCCTTATTATGAATGTCAAGTTTTATTACCTCTTGTGAAGTAGTTAGTTACTCTAAAATTTACATACTTTCTCCTTACGTATCCTTTATTTTATTTACATACTGACTTATTTAAATTAATGGGCTTTTCTGGATGAAACTACATCATATATAAAAGTAATTAAATATAATTTTAATCATAATAGGAAATCTAATTTTATCTTACTTAGTTTCCCTTTTCTCTTTGCCTCTTCTATAAGCTAATTTGTTTTTTATTTTTACTGAAATATAGCACAAATGCATAAATCATAATTGCACAGTTCAGTGAATTATCACAAGGTGAGAATACCTATATAGCCACTGTGCTGGTCAAGAATTAGAACATTTACCAGCATTCCAAAAACCCCTCCTCACACTACTTCCCAATCCATTAATCTTCTCTCCTCCCCAAAGATAACTACTATCTTGATTTCTAACACTATTGGTTAGTTTTGGTTGTTCCTGAATTTTATATAAATGGACTGAAGGAGTAGATATTCTTTTGTGTCTAGCTTCTTTCACTCAATATTATGTTTGTAAGATTTCATCCATATTGTAAATAACTGGTGTTCATTTCTGTTGAAATATAGTGTGCCATTATATATGGCATATATATTATATGAATATACTACCATTTATTCTACTGTTGGTCATTTGAATTTTTTTGAAGTTTGGGGATACTGTAATTAATTCTATTAACATTCTGTGCAAAAATGCATACATTTCTGTGGTTTTATACCTAGAGGTGGAGCTGAGTCATGGTTCAGTTTTAATAGATTATGCTTTCCAAATTGGTTGTACAAATTACACCTCCCCTAGCATGTATGAGATTTCCTGTTACTGCACCTCCTTACCACCCCTTAGTATCATCAGTCTTTATAGTTTTAGCCATTCTTTTTTATAGTGATATCTTTTATTTTGCATTTTTTGAATGACATATTGACTACTTTCTTTTTTTAAAACATTTATTTATTTACTTACTTATTTTTGGCTGCAGGTCTTAGTTGTAGCGCACAGGCTTCTCTCTAGTTGTGTTGTGAGGGTTTTCTCTTCTCTAGTTGTGGCGCGCAGGCTTCAGGGCACGTGAGTTCAGTAGTTGTGGCTGCGGGCTTAGTTGCCCTGCGGCATGTGGGATCTTAGTTCCCTGACCAGGGTTCAAACCCACGTCCCCTGCATTGTAAGGCAGATTCTTTACCACTGGATCACCAGGGAAGTCCTGATACTGGCTACTTTTTCATGTGTATTAGCCATTTAAATATGACCTTGTGAAGTCTTTGTTCCAGTCAATCTCTGGCTTGGTTTTCATTTGATTTATCTTTTTCTTGATGATTTGTAGGGGTCATTTATATACTCTAGATAAAGTCTTTTTTGGTAAATTATTTTTTTCTTAATTTTTCATAGGTGGAATGAATGGCTGAATTACGATATATACATTCCTGATCTTCCTCGTGCTGCTCGACTTTGCCTTTCTATTTGTTCTGTTAAAGGCCGAAAGGGTGCTAAAGAGGTAAAGTATTTCAAAAGGAACAATCATTCACCTCTAAAAACTCCTAATTATACTGCTGATTGAACTTTTTCAAGAAATGGATATTATTTTTTCTTTGTTTAAAAAATTAATAAGCATTTTAAAATAATATATTTATTTAAAGAAGAATAGCTTGATAGAGCTTCCAGAATTTATTTTATGATGAATATGTCCTGAGTTCATACTGATAAAATTTTTAAACTTGCTGAGTGACTACATACAAATATCTGTCTTGCTTGCTTTGGTTCATATTTCCTATTTATAATTAAAAAATACATGTAATTTCAAATGGGAAAAAGGAAAGAAACTATTTATACTTTGAAAAAATTAATGTGACTTGTTATAGATACCAGGAAAAAGACAGTTGTTGATTTCTCCTTTCTGGGAAAGAAGAGTACCAATATTTTGAAATGCATTTTATAATTTAATCTACAGAGTAGTGAACATTTTTCTGTTTTGTTAAGGAACATTGTCCATTGGCCTGGGGAAATATAAACTTGTTTGATTACACAGATACTCTAGTATCTGGAAAAATGGCTTTGAATCTTTGGCCAGTACCTCATGGACTAGAAGATTTGCTGAACCCTATTGGTGTTACTGGATCAAATCCAAATAAAGTAAGCTTTTTATTATCATAAATAAGATTTGTTTTCTTTTTTGTGTGTGTGACAGTCAAATGTAATATGTATAATAACTTTTATTCCATCTCTTAGGAAACTCCATGTTTAGAGTTGGAGTTTGACTGGTTCAGCAGTGTGGTAAAGTTTCCAGATATGTCAGTGATTGAAGAGCATGCCAATTGGTCTGTATCCCGAGAAGCAGGATTTAGTTATTCCCATGCAGGACTGGTAAGGCAAATCACTGAGTCTTCCTTAAGTATCAGTCATAATCAGTGCTTTTGGCTACATACTGTTACTCTTTGTATAGAGAAGGTTTCATGTGTTTTAGTCACACTCGAATAGATACTTCAGGCTCTAGAACAGTATTGCAATAAAATAAAATACTGTATGCTAATATTTTTACTGCAGCTCTGCCATTTCTTAGTTTAGCCTGCCTCATTTGACAAATATTTATTGAATACTGACTATATGTATATATTTATTATACGATAGGTACCAGGTAATAAAGTTGTGACCTAAAGAGACCTCCACTGATTATACAGTCTAATGGTGAAAATAGGCCTGAAACTGGTAAAAGCAGAAATATAAGATCATAAATCATGGTGAGTGCCATGAAGGAAACAATAGTGTGTCAAGAATGACTAACATAGGGCTTTGGGGAGAAAGGCTAATGTATTTTGGGTTCAGGAAAGACCTCTCTGGGATAATAACCTTGAACTTGAAATCAAGGTATAAGTATGTTGTTAGTTGAGCAAGGGAGCAGAGGAAATAGCATACCAGTATAGTCCAGACATGCTAGAAAAGAATATATATAAAATGGAGTTTAAATATTGATCTATTTGTCTGATCTTGGCTGTAACTTTTGAACCGCAGTATAACTGCGTTCAAAGATCATAAACTCTCCTCGGTGCTTTGTGTCCACCTAGAGGGCTGGGATAGGGACGGTGGGAGGGAGACACAAGAGGGAGGAGATATGGGGATATATGTTTATGTATAGCTGATTCACTTTGTTATATAGCAGAAACTAACACACCATTGTAAAGCAATGCTACTCCAATAAAGATGTTAAAAAAATAAATAAGATCATAAACTCTCCCTTATTTCTCAAGGGCAAAAGTGTCAGTACTGAGAGAAGAGGTATTTTTGTTCTTTGCTGTCTCTTTCCCCAGTTTTCTAATTTATCACCATTTTCTTTGGCCTAATTAAAGGTTATAGATAGACCATTCAATGAATGTGGGTCTTGAGATAGGCCTACCCCCAGTAACAGTAATAGTAGCACCCTGGGGTAGCCTGGAATCCTATGCTTAGGAACTTTATTAGTTTAACTTTATTAGTTGTATTCTCAGTAAGGAGTTTACCAATCCCTTTTGTAAACAGAATAATAATAATAGTAATAATAATCTTCCTGCTTGTGTACTTTCAGAACTATGTAGAAGATATTTTGTTAAGTAGAAATTAATTTAAAATCATTACTGAATTCTGTCATTTACGGAAGGAACAATTAGCTTTTTTGACGTTAAAAAGGGATTCTCTTTCTTGAAAAACCCTACTCTGTAAGTTTAATTCTTTGAATATACCTAACATTTATTAAGTGCTTACCATATACCAAATGCCATACCAATTACTTTTCACGTATTACCTCATTTAATCTTAAAAGCAGTCTCTATGAGGGTAGGTGCTATTATAATTCGTATTTTACCAGTAAGGAAAAGGCTTAAGGAGTTTAAATAAGTTATCCAGTGTCACTGTTTAATTAGTATTAAGTCTTTTACTCTTAACCATTCTAACTAGACAGGAATTCCTTACTTTTGAAATTGGGGGTAAAATACTGATGAGCATTTCCATAAAATGTCCATAACCCTATCCAATTAGTTATACCTTTAAACTAACTGAATTACAAGAGTCAAGTCACATACTTGGAAACTCATTTATTTCCTATTTTATTCATACATTCAGCCATTGAACTCAGTTTGCCATCAGGGCTTGTTGGAGCCAATTTTAGCTTTTGAGTTTCCTTTTTGAGCAGTTCTAACTCTGTAAGGATTGATACTTTATGACTTTTTCTTCCTTAGAAGAATTTTTTTTATTTCAAAAAGAAAAATGAAAAACTTTTTTTTTTTTTAATAACAAGTGTTGGTGAGGATGTGGAGAAATTGGAACCCTTATCCATTGTTTTTGTTTTTTTTAATTTTATTTATATTTAGGCTGCGTTGGGTCTTTGTTGCTGCGTGCTGGCTTTCTCTAGTTGCGGTGAGCGGGGGCTACTCTTCATTGCGGTGCGTGGGCTTCTCATTGCAGTGGCTTCTCTTGTGGAGCACGGGCTCTAGGCACGTGGGTTTCAGTAGATGTGGCATGCGGGCTCAGTAGTTGTGGCACACAGGCTTAGTTGCTCCACGGCATGTGGGATCCTCCCGGACCAGGGCTCGAACCCGTGTCCCCTGCATTGGCAGGCAGATTCATAACCACTGCACCACCAGGGAAGTCCCTGTTTATTTTTATAATAGAATAAAACTGACTCTATCTTTCAGTTACCTTTGGATCTATTGAAAACTTTTATAACTCTTAGAAACAATAATAGGATCTTAGTTTTCCAATATCTTAAAACATTTTACTATTTCATCATTATTCATTAATTCCAACTATGCTAAAAAAAAGACTAAAATAATATAAAAATATAAAAGGATAAAATAGTCTAGAAGGATGATACAGTAGTGAGATAAATCATCACTAGTACATCATCCTTCAGTCTTCTTATTGCATAGCCCAGTGTTTTGCATCATCTTTCCAGATGTATAAAGAAGTCTACAAACACCATCTTTGTAGTGTTTTGTTGCTGTTATTTTTTAGGTAAATAATTGAATACTGTTAATAATTCAGAATTTTTCCCTTTCCACTGATAATGCCAAAGAGAAGAAAATTGACAGAGGAAAATATTTCATAATTCTTAGCAAATCAGAGTATGAATACAAAGAGACAGATAATAGCACTTTAAAGCAAAGTTTCTCAGCCTTGACATTGCTGACATTTGGGGCCAAAAACTCCTTTGTTGTAGGGCCTGTTGTGTGCATTACAGGATGTTTAGCAGCGTCCCTGGCCTCCACCCTCTAGATGCCAGCACCACCACCGCCACAAGCTGTGATGATCAAAAATGTGTCCAAACAGTATCAAAGGTTCCTCTTAGAGGAGACAGAATCACCCCAGTTGAGAACCACACTATTCCAGGCTTGAATGATGATGTTAAAATTGATCATGTAAGTGAAATATCAGATGACAATATCCTAGATGAATTTTTCTCAAACTCAGGAAACGATGAGTGAACAGTATATCTCCAAGGACAAAAAATGACTAACATCAGTTAGTCATTCTGCAGGAATGACTTTATCACACAGTATTTCTTAGCAAGAACCCAGCCCACACCTCATCTTTTGCAGTATTCTTTCCATCTTTTATGATGTGCATCAGAATTTACTTAGTAAGTAGATAAATGCTGCAGGCAGTTATGTATAAAAATGACTGGAAGGAAAAAGGTGATGTAGAAATTTTTTAAATCCTTGGATTGATTATTCTGATATCTGTAAGTACAAAAAATAGAAATGTTTTGCAGTTATGAAGCAAAGAAGATGGTTGTCCTTTCTTCAATAAAATTATGAGTCATCAAAGTTTTCAAAAGTATTTTGACAATGCAAATGTGAGAAGAAATACCAGAAGTAATGATAAACTAGAAGTTATTAGATATGTATTTGAAATCTGGAATCAGTATTCACAAGATGGATATATTCAGGCTCACACATGACAGTTGATGAGCAAGTTTGTTGCATTCAACGTATGTTGCCCATTTTGGATTATAAATTTGGTTTTACTGTGTTTATATTCTTATTAGGATGTCTAATAAAATTGTTTTTCACCATCACTTTATTCTTCTTTAAATTATTTTGTATTAAAAATATAAACAAAAATCAGTAAGTAAAAGAACTAAGAGTCCATTGGAACCCAGATGATAAGTTTTAATGACTACTTTTTCTGATGAGTTGAGGGTTAAGTATTCTCTTAGCTGGACTATTGCATTAGCCTCCTAACTGGTCTCCTGCTTTCCCCAAAGCAATCAGAATAATATTTATAAAAGGTAAATCAAGTAATAGTATTCATCCTTGAAATAGCTTTGCTAAAAGTAAAATCCAGACCTTTTACCCTGACCTGCAAATTTTACATTCTCTGAACATGACCTCCTGTCACTCCTCTCCCACATCTACTGGACTTCAGATGCCCTGGTCTTCTTCCTGTTCCTCCTTCACACCAAACTCATTCTTTCCTTGGGGCACTTTCACTGTTTCCTTCATCTGCAGTAGTCTTTCCCTGGTCTTAGTGTGGATGGTTCTTTCTTGTCATTTGGATCGCAAATTAATATTACCTTCTCAAAGGCCATTCCTGAACACCCAGTCTAAAGTAGCCACTCAGTCCTTCTCTGTCACAACACCCAGAGTATCTTATCTATATCTACTCCAGTATTTTTATTTGTTCATTTAATTTCCCACTATAATAGAGGCTCTGTTAATACAGGGTGTTTTACTATTTTCTGAGCCCAACAGTAAGAACAGGACAAGGTTCACAGTACATGTATTAATAAAGATTTGTTGAGTGAATATGTGCCAGTAATATTTCTTTATGCTGTTGGATAAATTAACAATATTTAAATGTATAAAAACCAAGTAGCATGGATGTCTGCTTTCATTTTTCGCCAATCGGAATATGTGTAACTCATCCTAAGGGGTGTGTGTTTTGCATGATACATTAATATGCATTCATAATTATTCACTATGCAGTTAATAAATTTATATTTAAAGGGAATAAATACATTACCTGGAATATTGGAATTACACCAAAAGTTATGGTATTTTCTTTTTCGTTTCCAAACATTCAATGTGCAGTGTTTTAATGTGAATGTTTTTTTTTTCTCCTTTTTTCCCTTATTTTTACTTTTAAAATTAGAAAGCCTTGCAAGTGATTATAAGGATATTTTCAGGGAAGGATTATGAAAGAATTTATATTTTTATTTTATTATTTTACTTTTTAATTTTCTCTCTT
Source organism: Leucopleurus acutus (assembly GCF_964270905.1). Taxonomy (NCBI): domain Eukaryota; kingdom Metazoa; phylum Chordata; class Mammalia; order Artiodactyla; family Delphinidae; genus Leucopleurus; species Leucopleurus acutus. The sequence continues at coordinate 87,934,569 of NC_139147.1, read as the reverse complement.
ATTCCAGAAACATTAGCAGATTAGTTAATAGGATACTAGGAAGGGTCCTCATCAGGAAGAGAAGTAAATTGTTCACTACCACCCCCTAGTATCCAAATCTAGCCTTATCCCTGATTGATTTTGGCATTTAACTGTTCTTTGATTGGTGGTAATGTTAACCAAGTAAATTATTGGATTTGTTCCACAAATAACTGTCTTAAGTTTGTTCTCCCCATCCCTGAAAATAAAGTCTTGCAATGAGAATAAACTGTTTTTTAACAGTTAATAAGCAATGTAAAGTTTATTGAAAATTAGTTTTCTTTTTTTGCAGATCACTCATGAATCGAGGGGGGGTATGGCAAAGAAAATTATATAAGATATTACTTTATTTTACAGAGTAACAGACTAGCTAGAGACAATGAATTAAGAGAAAATGATAAAGAACAGCTCCGAGCAATTTGTACACGAGATCCTCTATCTGAAATCACTGAGCAAGAGAAAGATTTTCTGTGGAGCCACAGGTAAGTGTTAAGATAGAGTCTCTGTTCCTTCTATTTCAGAAGAAAGAACTTCTGCCATTACCTATTAGAGTAAATAAAGCATAATTTACATGATTTTTAATTACAAACATTATCCTTTTTTGAACTGTGGGTATCGATCAGTATTTCTAGAAAATCATGCTGCATTGGTAATAACCTTGCAGATTGAAGGCTTTTTTAAAATTCTGAATCCTTAGTTTTAGATCAATTTAGTTGTGATTTAATTGGTCTAGATATTTTCATTTTTAGGAGTTCCTTCCATTTTTCTTACACTTCCTTAAAGTAATACTTATTTTCACTTCTGAAGAAATTATCCTGCAACTTGGTAAGTGTACCCTGGTTTATTTAAATAAGGCAGTTGCAGTGCATTTCTGTAGAAAGTTCATTTAAACATAAATTTTGTCCAGTGACCACAGTAGAAGTGGTAACTCTTCTCATGGTTCATGCCGAATAAGTAGATGAATAATAGGGGCTATATAGTGTTATAACATAAATTCATAATTTTCCCTAAATACCTGTCCTCCATTTGGGTTTTCCTTTAGTCTTCCATGCCATTATAACTGTATCTATGTACATATATGTGCAGCTATAGTGTTAAACACAGGTTTGTTTTGATTTTAAAGAAGGCTAGTAATGGTAAGAAGTTTTAAAAGTGTTTGGAACTTCTTAAAGATTGCATAGTCACAAATTTAGACATCTAGGCCTTTTGAATAACATGTAAGAATGTTTGTTTTGTTTTGTTTTGTCTTTTCCACACAGACACTATTGTGTAACTATCCCTGAAATTCTACCCAAATTGCTTCTGTCTGTTAAATGGAATTCTAGAGATGAAGTAGCTCAGGTAAATGCATGTTTGAGATTACTGAATAACTGTTGCACAAATTTGGTATGTCATTCAAATTGTTTTTTCTCAGAAAGTCTGCATAAGTATAAGAAATTAAATAGACTATGTTTTAAATTAATTAATAATGATAATACAGATGGTCCTCGACTTACCATGGTTCACCTTAAGATATTATTACTTTACAATGGTGAGAAAGTGAGATGCATTCAGTAGAAACTATACTTCAAATTTCGAATTTTGATCTTTTCTCAGGCTAGCAATATGTGGTAAAATAGTCTCTCCTGATACTGGGCAGCAGTAGCGAGCCAGAGCTCCCAGTCAGCCGGATGATCATGAGGGTAAACAACCAGTATCCTTACAACTATTCTGTACCCATACAGCCATTCTCCTTTTCACTTTCAGTACAGTGTTCAACAAATTGCATGGGATATTCAACACTTTATTATAAAATAGGGTTTGTGTTAAATGATTTTGCCCAGCTGTGGACTAAAGTAAGTGTTCTGAGCATGTTTAAAGTAGTCTAGGCTAAGCTATGATGTTCAGTAGATTATGTGTATTAAGTGCATTTTTGACTTGAAATATTTTCAACTTATGATAGGCTTATCAAGACATAAGCCCATTGTAAGTCGAGGAAGATCTGTATAGTAGAGAAAAATACTGTTTACATAACTTCCACTGATAAAATCAATTAGAACTAAACATTTTAAGCACTGAATTCATAAGGGGGGCTTTTATCTAATTTTAAAATAAGAAATTAAGACAATGTCTTAAGAGGGTTCATTCACAACTATCTTTGGTTTTTAAATATGATCTATTGTCTCACTCATACACAGATGTACTGCTTGGTAAAAGATTGGCCTCCAATCAAACCTGAACAGGCTATGGAGCTTCTGGACTGCAATTACCCAGATCCTATGGTTCGAGGTTTTGCTGTTCGATGCTTAGAAAAATATTTAACAGATGACAAACTTTCTCAGTACCTAATTCAGCTAGTACAGGTAAAATAGAAAAATAATGTTTTATTCTAAATCCATGCACCTTCCAACACCTACTGTATTAGCTGGGTTTATGCATTTTTAAAAGTCAGTTTTATTACCAGTAGTATCTGTTTTCTTCCTAAAAAATTTTTCTTTAAATCCAACCATGCAGAAACTGACCTTGATTGATGTAGAGTTGTTTTTATTTTTGTTTGTTTGTTTGTTTTTAATCACATAGGTCCTAAAATATGAACAGTATTTGGATAACCTACTTGTGAGGTTTTTACTCAAAAAAGCATTGACTAATCAAAGGATTGGGCACTTTTTCTTTTGGCATTTAAAGTAAGTCAAATTATTTTCCCATTTAATTCTTTATATATATATATATATATATATATAACTTGTATTCTCAGTTGATGTATAAATATGTATTACTTATATACTGTTGTTTTTGTTTGTCTAGAAGAGTTTTCCATACTGAAAGTATATTGTACCAGTGATGAACTTCCCTCAGCCTTTTCTCTTTAACATTAAGTAAGCAGTAAAATTAAAACTAAATTTTATACAAGAATGAGAGCTGAAATATTTTTAAAGATTTTGATTCTACTTTAAGCAAAGTAAAATTTGCTAGGTCCAGATTAATGTTGCAATTGATTTCACCATATGTGTGGATTAAGATATCCCCCCACCCCCAAAAAATCTTGCCTTGGAATTCAGAACAATAATGACAAATATCCCAAGTTTCTTACTAGAAAATAAGCTAATTAAGAATAAAAAATATTTTGCAGAATATGCTATATCTAATACACAAAGTGAGAGGTCATAAACCATGCACTTTTTTATAAATTTAGAAACAGATTTGTAATTAACATGATTTTTTAAATGTTAAAATAAATTTAAAATGGAATCTAGAAACTAGGTTTAAAATAACTTAAATTCAGGGACTTCCCTGGTGGCACAGTGATTAAGAATCCACCTGCCAATGCAGGGGACACCAGTTCGATCCCTGCTCCGGGAAGATCCCACATGCCATGCAGCAACTAAGCCCGTGTGCCACAACTACTGAGCCTGCGCTCTAGAGCCCGAGAGCCCTCGTGCCACAACTGCTGAGTCCTCGTGCCACAACTACTGAGCTCTCGTGCCACAACTACTGAAACCCATGCGTCTAGAGCCCGTGCTCTGCAACAAGAGAAGCCACCTCAACGAGAAGCATGCCTACTGCAATGAAGAGTAGCCCCCGCTCTCCACAACTAGAGAAAGCCTGTGCACAGCAACAAAGACCCAATGCAGCCAAAAATAAATAAATAATATAAATTTAAGAATAACTTAAATTCAGACACAGTACAGAAAAGGGACATGTACGCCAGAAGAGTCAAATAGTGTTCACTGAGCTCTTCACTCCCTCTCTATTCATTGTATTATTTTTGTGCCTAATTTCCTTTTTTCATGTTTATGTATTTTGTGCTAAGATTAGTAAATGAAAAGTAGTTGAAATAAACCTAAAATCTAGTTTTTTTAAAATTTATATTTCCAGGAACTACCTGAAACTCTTAATTGTTTTGCTTCTAAATGATAGGTTTTAAATGATTTAAAACCTGTCATTCGTTAGTATGATTGTATTAGTTAGTATTAGTTACATGATTATAACATTTTTTGAATTTAGAAAATGGGTTTCTTAAAAAAGGTTATGTGTATACTCATTAAAATCTCTCTCTCTCTCTCTCTCTCTCTCTCTCTCTCTCCCCCTCCCACTGACCTTTTAGATCTGAGATGCACAATAAAACAGTTAGTCAGAGGTTTGGCCTGCTTTTGGAGTCCTATTGCCGTGCATGTGGGATGTATTTGAAGCACCTGAATAGGCAGGTTGAGGCTATGGAAAAGCTCATTAACTTAACTGACATTCTCAAACAAGAGAAGAAGGATGAAACACAAAAGGTATGTGACTCTTCAGTTTGTTTTTCAGACTCCTTCATTGCAGTGGGGCAGGGTTATTTGAGAGCCCAGTATATATGAGCCCAGTATATGAGAGCCCAGTATATATGCCCAGTATATATGCAGGGCCTTAGAATTAGGCAGATTAAGATTTGGATCCAAGCAATGTAATGTTAGACACATTATTTAGTCTCTTGAGATTCATTTTCCTCATCTGTAAAATGGGAATAATACTTTCCTCATAGGGTTGATGTGAGAATTAAATCATACAAGATATGCAAAGCACCTCTCATAGTCCCTAGAACATGGGAGGTGCCCAGTAAATGTTAGTTCCCTCCTCTTTCCCTTCATTTCTCTTTTATATAGCCCTAAGTCTTTTTTTTTTATTTTTTTTATTGAAGTATAGTTGATTTACAATATTGTGCTAATCTCTGCTGTATAGCAAAGTGACTCAGTTATATACATATATATATTCTTTTTTTATATTCTTTTCCATTATGGTTTATCACAGGATATTGAATATAGTTCCCGTGCTATACATTAGGACCTTGTTGTTTAGCCCTAAGTCTTTTTTTTGGCTGTGTTGGGTCTTCGTTGCTGCGCACGGGCTTTCTCTAGTTGTGGCGAGCAGGGGCTACTCTTCGTTGTGGTGTGTGGGCTTCTCATTGCTGTGGCTTCTCTTGTTGTGAAGCATGGGTTCTAGGCACGCAGGCTCAGTAGTCGTGGCACGTGGGCTTAGTTTTACCGTGGCATGTGGGATCTTTCTGGACCAGGGCTCGAACCTGTGACCCTTGCATTGGCAGGCAGATTCTTAACCACTGCGCTACCAGGGAAGTCCCAGCCCTAAGTCTTAAAAATGATTTTTTCTTACTCTGTGTCATTTCTTTTCTTTTACTAATGACCCTGAAAATGAGTGGAAAGAAATTAGTTTCTATATTTCTAAGTTTAAAATGGACTCTTAGTCACACAGTAAATATATCACACACTTGAGTCACCTGCAGTCTTGCTTAGTGTACCTGAGGAACATGAAATGTAAAGGTTTTCATGACCTTTTCCTACTCCTTATCCTTTATTCAGTCCAACACACCCTACAGTAAAAAGTGAGATCATTCCTCACCTCTAGTGAAATGAAAAAAGAAAATCCCAGTTTATTAGTGAGTCCCCAAAGGACAGACAATGTAAATTAGTAGTACTGAATACATTTTTTCAACATTTTCATTAATGTTGCTTGAAGAAAAAAACAACTTTAAAAGAAAGTTACTGTATTAATCTAAATGTCATACAGTATGTGACTGAGTTGATTTTATTGAAATTGTGGTATGTAAGTTCAAATACAGGTTATTAGAAAATAATTGTATTGTTTCTGCTGCTGGAATTGTGAGCAAGAAGAAATTAGACTGCTTTGAAATAATAAAATTTATTATATTGTAACTAAGGTAAGAAAAAAGAAATTAGATATTAGTTAAATTTGTAAATATAAGCATTTCTTCTAAAGTGAAGTTTTCATATCACAGATTGGCTGTGATACAGTGGATTAAAAAAGTGATTAAAAAAGGATGTTTCTTTCCACTTATGCACTAGAACCTTGAGTATAGAATGAGACTTTTCCCAACAATTTCTTTTAGACTCACTAGACCTTTTTTATTGAACAGAGAATGTGGTGTTTTCTGCAAAGCTTAAAAGTAAGGTTATTAAGCTAATGTGATATCTCCACAGTTTTTCCTCTAGAACAAAGGTCAGCAAACTTTTTCTTAAAAAGCTAGATAGTAAATATTTTAGACTTGGTAGACCATGCAGTTTGTTGTAACTACTCAGCTCTGCTATTCTAGTGTGAAAGCACCAATATTTAAGTGAATGGGCATGACTATATTCTAAGGCAATTTGACTTACAAAAACTGGCAACTGACTTACAAGCCATAGTTGACCAAGCCCTGCTCTAGAGCCAGAACACTGCCTCGGTCAGCATGCAGAGCTTTTGTCACAGGAAAGTGCACAGTACTGTCACTCTCACCTCTCTGAGTTGTGCAGCTCTGTGTTATAGAAACCCTTCTAATTAGAATGCAGCCAATCCAGGATATGGATTCAAAGACTACACAATAATGAGGTTCCAGTGTATAAAAGAGATTAGCAATTAGTTTTACCTTTATCAAATCAACTTCTAACCATGATTATGCTCATTTATCAGGTACAGATGAAATTTTTAGTTGAGCAAATGCGGCGACCAGATTTCATGGATGCTCTACAGGGCTTTCTGTCGCCTCTAAACCCTGCTCATCAGCTGGGAAATCTCAGGTAAGGTACTTTATTGGAAGTTTTATTGATACATTTAAACAAGTACTTTCTCTGGAGAACGTCTTGAAAAAGTCAGAATGTCATTGTGTTCAATAATATATGCTTGTCTCTCTCCTTTTCCTACCCTGCAAAATAAGGGTAGTAAAATTTTCTTAAGTTCAGACCTGCATTTATTCAGAATGAGTTTTTACTACTTTAATAATAGAATTTAAAACTTTTTATGGCCAGAATTTCTGGTATCATTGGATAAGAAATGGAATGTAATAGCTGTAAAACAAATGAGATGTCCCTATATTTGTGGAAAATTCATATTCCATTTATAAGAAATTTTTAAGCTTAATATGTATTTTTTCTTTATACTACCTCAGAAATTAATTCATAAATAAAACTGAGGAGAAAGTTTAAAATTGTTATAACACTTCAAAAAGCTGTATAGTATATATATTTTAAAATAAATTGAGGCTACAAAGAATAACAAAGCTAAGGTGCCTAGTAAATTTTTCAACTATTTTAAAGGCTTGAAGAGTGTCGAATTATGTCCTCTGCAAAAAGGCCACTGTGGTTGAATTGGGAGAACCCAGACATCATGTCAGAATTACTCTTTCAGAACAATGAGATCATCTTTAAAAATGGGGATGGTAAGGAAGAATATTAATGGACTTATGATGCATGAATTTAGTTATATTTTTATATACAGGATATTTATGAACCCTGAAGATTATTGAAAGCCATTTAAGGAATATGCATGTGGTAAAATATATAATATTAAGCAAATGTCTTAACCTTTAGAATATGTATTTATAATTATTGAAAAGGAAAGAAGTACTAGGTTTAGAATCAGAAGGCCTGAAAATCATTTTGTTCAGCTGTGTATCCATTCACTCCATAAATATTTGACATGCTAGGCCCTGAAGTTGTAAGAATACACAAAACAGAATCCCTGCCCTCTTATAGAGTTTACAGTCTAGCAGGGAAAAGAGACATTAAACAAATAACTACAAAAACAAAATTACAACCCTGGTACAAAGGAAAAGTGTAGTCTGCTGAGGAATCATAAAAGAAGGTCCTAATTTATTTGGAGAACAGGCTGTGGGGGAATACATTTTTATATACTAAACAAATGTATCATTGATGGGTTTTCATTAGGAAATGACCTTTCAGCGCTGAATTCTGTTAATCCAAATATTTTAATATAAACATGTTCAAGTTTAAGGATTCAGAAAAATAAGTAATTTAAATATTTTAATTTAATTTTTTTATGAAATACATGCCACGTTATCCTACATTGTTATACAGATGTGTTTATGCAGATACTTTAGAAATGGGTTAAAGACTAAGATTATTGCTTCCTTACAGATTATTTTGAAGAGCAAACATAGTTCTGTATATTTTCTGTTTGAAAACATTGTGATGAAGTGATACTCAAATTTGTGCTTGTGGCATTAAGTGTTGGTATACATATTCTTTGAATTTCAGATTTACGGCAAGATATGCTAACACTTCAGATTATTCGCATTATGGAAAATATATGGCAAAATCAAGGTCTTGATCTTCGGTAGGTAACCAATAAGACAACATGTATGCTGAAAGTTATCCTGAAAAAGTAAACCATTAGTAAATTTTAATTGTAAAATATATTAATTATAAACAATATAGAGGCATATATCTATAAATAAATGTATGGAGTGATAATTAACACTAGTTGATTACACTGTGGTACTTTCTATTTGTCCTCTTCTTCCTTGGCTTAGAATAGCTAATGAGATTCAGCTAGGTAAGAAGAGCTATTTCCAATAAGCTGATAAAGACTCTGCAACTGGTCACTAACAATCTTTCCTTGGTATCTGCAGGAGATTGGTTCCAGGACCACCGCCAATGCCAGAGTCCACGGATGCTCAAGTCCCTTATATAAAATGGCGTAGTATTTGCATATAAGCTGTGCACATCCTCCTGTATACTTTGTCATCTCTAGGTTACTTATAATGCCTAGTGCAATGTAAAGGCTATGGAAATAGTTGCCAGGGCACAGCAAATTCAAGTTTTTCTTTTTGGAACTTTCTGGATTTTTTTCCCCAAATGTTTTCCATCTGCAGTTGGTTGAATCCAAGTATCCAGAATCCTCAGTTATAGAGGGCCAACTGTATTTAGGAACAGGACATAGGAGACAAGAGACACAAAAGGCCCCATTTTTTATTCAGAAGATAAAGAGTTTAAAAGAAGGTTTCTTTCATTATATAAGTTTTCTAATTCTAAAACTTTATAAATTCTCTAATCTTGAGTCAGTTTTTCAGCAAAATTTATGAAAGCAACTAATCTTAAAGTTTCTGCCATTTTGTTGGTTTCTGCCCAACCTTCCCAGTTATCAGCATCATCTCCAAGTTTTCTATCCTGCCACATCTTCTCCTAGTCATTTTTGTGTCTAATATTTTATCCTTCTTTTACTTGTCCCTTTGCAAATTCAGGCAAAGTCCACCCTCTTCAAAAGTACTTTTGTCTGTAACTCTGGTAATTACAATATTTAATTGTAAATTAGTAGCTATACAAAAAAGTATCTAAAGTTAAATGAGCTATACAAAAAAGTATCTAAAGTTAAATGAGCTAGATCGTTGGAAAGTAAGTTGTATCTTTGGAAAGTTGTTACGTTTTTTAACTTAAGTAAATTTAAATTTATATTTAATATAAATATTAAATATAAATTTAATATAAATTTAAATATAAATTTAAAAATTAAATTTTAACTTAAGTAAATTTAAATTTAAACTTAAGTAAATTTAACTTAAGTAAATTTAAAATTTTTATAAAGTTTAATATCTTTAATAATAAGCTTGTAGGACTATGTAACGCTTTAAACTATGAGCATGTTCAACAGTAATAAAATTAAGAGAAAATGCTCAGGAGTACCACCTTAAGAAATTCCTTTATTTACCAGAGCAGATAGAAGAAAAGATTCCACAAGGAAAATGGTCAAAAGGGTAGGAAGACCAGAGTAAGTGATTCACAGAACCCAGAAAAGGGGAGAGATTCACAAACAGTTTACAGTATCAGGTGCTTCAGGAGTTATAAGAACTATGAAAAAGGCCTTAGATTTGATGATTCATGGTTAGCTTTAAGAAGAGTTGAGTCAGTAGAGTGATAGAAATTAAGCTACAAGGAATTAAGTGAGAAAAGAAAAATAAGTTTAGACTGTTACTCTTTTAGGAATTTAGGAAGTACAGGAAAGGTGGAAAGAATGGACAGTAGCATATGAGAACAGGAGAGCAAGAAAAACCATACTTCAGTACTTATGTGCCAATGGGCATATTAGGTGCTTTTTTTCCATTGTCTCTTTAAATCCTCACATCTCTACCCTTGATTACATGTCCTTTTTAATATTACATGTGATGAATGGGAAATACCCATAAAGCACTTCAACTGCACACCAAAGTATGGTTGTATCAAGGAAAAATCATTGGTGGGTTATTTGAGTTGTGGGCTAAACTAACTGCTTTTATCATGGAACATCATTTTTACTTAAAGAATAACTAACAGACAAGCTATGATTATTCAGACATGGATATTTGGTAAACATTTTCTTGAAAATGAACAATATGAGACTCTTCAGGGAGAACAACTGACAGTATTTGTTGTCAAAAATCAAATTTAAGCTTTCAAGTAAAAATTAGAATTTTGAAAACCTTGTATCTATTGCTATGAGCTTCCCCAAAATTAAAGACTTTTCTGATGAGATCAGTGATAATGTTAACAATTGTGATTTTTTTTAGTTGGTATAATGAAAAGGAGATCAACATTTGGAAGATCTCCATAACTCAGTGAACTAATATCTTCCAAATGACCAATATAGGATATTATAAAGTCATATATGGGTAGAAATTCCATTCAGAGGCAAGATAAACAAATGGGTCTTCATGTAACAGAGTATGAAAAGTTTACTGTTATGGTTTCACATTCCACATTGCAACTTAAGAAACTATCTCTTGTCAAGTTTTGGAACAGTAGGAAAGAAAAATATGTACAATTATCTGAAAAAGGCTATTACTCCCTTTTCCAAATACATATCTGTGCGAGGCCAGATTTTCTTCATATGCTTCAGTCAAAACATTGCATTAGATTGGATACAAAAGCATTCATGAGAAGCCAGCTGCATACTATTAAGCCAGACATTAAAGAAATTTGAAAACATGGGAAACAATGTCACTCTTCTAAGTTTTTTTTGTTTGTTTTTAGGGTTTTTGTTTTGTAAAAGATAGTATTTTTTATATAACTAAGTATAAATATTACTTTAAATGAATTAATGAATATTTTAATTTTAAAATTTTCTCCATTTTAATGTCTAATGTCAATAGATATAACCCAAATAAATAAAAGCTTTTTGGTATCCTTGATAATTTTTAAGAGTTTAAAGGAGTCCTGAAACCAAAAACTTGAGAACTGCTACCCTAAGGTATTGTTTAGATGTCAGTTAAACATCTTTAAATTCACCCATTATTTTTAAAGTCATAAATGTTTATAAACTTTGAATAGCCACAATAATTTTCTTCATGCTTTTCTCATATACAATTAAATGCTTTCACAGTTGGAGGTTATAATAAATGATGGCAGATAATTTGATTTTTCTAGGAATATCTGTCATGTTGTAATAAAAGAAAAGTAAAACTAGGTTAAAGGAGTAAAGGTCATGCATGAAAAATTTGCAAATAGAATATTCCTGTATTAGCCTTGCTATTTTAGGGAACGCCCTTCGAGTTGCTAGATGGAATGATGCTCGATTCATCAATCTCCTAATAAAACCAATTAGATCTTCACATTAAAAAAAAGATAAAATATTTGCTGTTTTAAAATCCCATCATTTAACTGCAGTCTTGTTCCTTTTTCAGAATGTTACCTTATGGTTGTCTGTCCATTGGTGACTGTGTGGGACTTATTGAGGTGGTGAGAAATTCTCACACTATTATGCAAATTCAGTGTAAAGGAGGCCTGAAAGGTGCCCTGCAGTTCAACAGCCACACACTACATCAGTGGCTCAAAGACAAGAACAAGGGAGAAATGTGAGTTTATTCTTTTCTTTCTATGCTAGTAGAAGTTTGTATCTGATAGACAAGATTTTTAATGGTTGTGTATATTTCTTTGAGTTAGACCAGAAAAGAAAAAAAAAAACTGTATTTACATTGGAAAAAGATATGTTCAACCTTTGAAATATTTGAGGTTATTGAGTTTAAATGATCAGAATTGCTTATAATTTGGTGAAATCCTGTACATTCACCTTAAGAATCTAAAATGTGTTTTTCTTAGTGCTTATTCTTTTTTTAAAAGCTAAGGTTAAATTAATTAAAATTAAAAATTTTACTCCTAATTCATTGTTAAAATGATTAGAAAAAATTTATTTTAATGACATAAGTATTTTTTCACTATAATAAGAATTATGCTTTGGTCAGAGAATATCTAGAAATTTTCTTAGAAACCTTTGAACACTTGAGAATCCCAGAGTTCCTCAGATCTTCAAACATAATTACTTCCTCCCCCTAATGTCAGTGATTGTTTTCATTGTTTTAATACAGACTTTACTAAAAACTTTGACCATCTTTTCCCAGTTTGGACTGGATCATTCTGTATTTCCATACTAACTCAAAGGTGTTTATTTCTTCTTTGTAGATATGATGCAGCCATCGATCTATTTACACGTTCATGTGCTGGATATTGTGTTGCTACCTTCATTTTGGGAATTGGAGATCGTCACAATAGTAACATCATGGTTAAAGATGATGGACAAGTAATAGCTTCCTCTTTTAAATGTGTCAACATTCTTTTTTTTTAATATTTATTTTTTTACTTATTTATTTGGCTGCACTGGGTCTTAGTTGTGGCATGCGGGATCTTCGTTGCGGCATGTGGGATCTTTTAGTTGTGGCATGCAGGATCTTTAGTTGCAGCATGAGGGATCTTTTAGTTGTGGCATGTGGGATCTAGTTCCTTGACCAGGGATCAAACCCGAGTCCCCTGCATTAGGAGCACGGAGTCTTAGCCACTGGACCACCAGGGAAGTCCCTCGACATTCTTAAATTTACTAATTCAGGACATTGTATTTCTGCATTTGTCAAACTATAACATAATTTCTTATTTTTGAAAGCTGTTTCATATAGATTTTGGACACTTTTTGGATCACAAGAAGAAAAAATTTGGTTATAAACGAGAGCGTGTGCCATTTGTTTTGACACAAGATTTCTTAATAGTGATTAGTAAAGGAGCCCAAGAATGCACAAAGACAAGAGAATTTGAGAGGTAAGTTCAAGACATCAAAAGCACAAAATAAAGAATTCTTGCTGCTCTACCAAAACAATCGATATTTTTCAAGCAATTTAAAAATAAATGTTTTATTAACATTGTAGCATAAACTGGATATTTTATTGTGTTTATTTTTATTTATTTATTGTGTAATGCTGTGAAGGAAATGGAAAGAAAAACCAGTTTAATTTATTGATTTAGTTAAGGCCTAAAAAGAAAGTGATCCTTAAACTTCATAGTACATTAAAAGTTTTTGTTCACTGCCGTTTAAAAATTGGATTCCACCTTCTCTTTATTAACAAATCATGTATAGTGCTTCAAACAACACTTTTTAGTCATACAATCTGAGGAATTCAGTCAACCATCAATACCATGTTTATTCATAATTTTTCTTAACCACCATATGGGGTATCATTAGTCTATCTTAAACCTTAAAGTACTTTTAAAAACCTTTTATAAAATTCTCTTTTATCTATAACTCAGTCCTGGCCCTAACCTAATCCCTAGAGGCTTTAGTATGGACCAGTTCATACATTTAATAAATCCTTATTAAATTGCTAATGTGCCAGGCATTCTTTTAGGGGCTGATGATAGAGCAGTAAACAAAGTGCTTATGGACTCAGAGTTCACATTCTGGTGTCAGGTAAAGGGAACAGAAAGTGTTGGTAAGAGGAGTAGGGAGAAGAATGCTGTATTTTATAGTTTTGTCCAAGAAGGCCTCTCTAACTTTGTGACATTTGAGCAGAGACCCGAAGGTATTAACACGTTTTACTCCATACTAACCAAACTGTTCTTATTACTTGTAGGTTTCAGGAGATGTGTTACAAGGCTTATCTAGCTATTCGGCAGCATGCCAATCTCTTCATAAATCTTTTCTCAATGATGCTTGGCTCTGGAATGCCAGAACTACAGTCTTTTGATGATATTGCATACATTCGAAAGACCCTAGCTTTAGATAAAACTGAGCAGGAGGCTTTGGAATATTTCATGAAACAAATGAATGATGCACATCATGGTGGCTGGACAACAAAAATGGATTGGATCTTCCACACAATTAAGCAGCATGCTTTGAACTGAAATGATTAAGAAACTGAAAGCTCAGTATCTGGATTCTATACTGCACTGTTAATAACTGTCAACAGGCAAAGACTGATTGCATAGGAATTGCACAATCCATGAACAGCATTAGAATTTACAACAGGAACAGAAATAAAATACTATATAATTTAAATAATGTAAACGCAAACAGGGTTCGATAGCACTAAAATAGTTTATTTCAAAATTAAGCTTTAGAATAATGCGCAATTTCATGTTATGCCTTAAGTCCAAAAAAGGTAAACTTTAAAGATTGTTTGTATCTTTTTTTAAAAAACAAAACAAAACAAAAAAAAACCCAAAATATATAGAAATGATGGAGAAGGAAAAAGAATGATGTTCTTTTTTTGTCTTGCAAATGTTTTATGTTTTGAAATGTGGACACAACAAAATCTATTATTGCATTAGGTCCAAGTAAACTGGAGTTTGATGTTAAATTACACTAAGATTGGAAAATAATGAAAATTTTTATTTTTCCATTGCTGTTCAATTTATAGTTTGAAGTGGGTTTTTGACTCCTTGTTTGATGAAGAAAAATGCTTGGGGTGTAAGGGACTCTTGAGATTTCATCAGAGACTTTTCCTTTTTAATAAATCAAACCTTTTGATGATTTGGGGTCTTATCTGCAAAGTTTGGGAAGCAGTCACAAATGAGACCTGTTATAAGGTGGTGTTTTGGGGTTTTTTTTCTGGACAGTATTTACAAGAATCTGATTCTTATTTCCCAGGGAAATTCTGGGCTCCCACAAAGTAAATAATCATCATAGAGAAAGAATGAGCAGGAATAATTCTTGCTCCAGAATTGTACAGTATTCACCTTAGATTTTTTTTTCTCCTTTTGCAATGAATTGAATACATTTTTCATGCATGTTTTCCAGAAAATAGAAGTGAGTATTAATGTTATTAAAAAGATTATTTTTTTTATTAAAGGCTATTTATATTATAGAAACTATCATTAATATATATTCTTTATTTACATGATCTGTCCCATAGTCATGCATTGTTTTGCACCCCAAATTTTTTATTGTTTGTAGCAGCATGGTCAGCGTTTCTCTTGATCTGTGGGTGAGGCTCAGGCACTATCCCATTTATACCAATGACTAGTGTATAACTACTTAAGGAAAACAGATGAAAGTTCCTCCTCTTTCCTTTTATTTTCTTCTGTTTTCACTTGAATCCCCCATCTTCCATCCTCTTTTATAGTTGAGAATGCCTCAACCATATGAAATTAGTTACCAAAATTAACACAATTTAGACTATCTTCCTGATTGCTTAACCCCTCTACCAAGGTATGTTCATGAATAATACTTTATAATAGGGGGAATAGAAACCATGAACTTTTTACCTTTTTAGCCTATTTATTCAGTATCTCCATAAGAAAATTAGGGCCTTAAACCATTTTAAGATCATGTCCCATTTCCGAGTTGTCAGGACTCACTCTCCAACTTTATTAAATTGCATTTGAGCACAGGATACATTCTTAAACATTTTGAAAAACATTAACCCAAGATGTAGGGGCTAAGGCTAGTTATCACTCTACAATCTGATATTTTACTCAGTATTTCAAATGAATGATTAATGCCCTAGGACATAGCTTTAGCAAATGTCCAGGTGCCACACCAGAAAAAGTGCAATAATTTACTGACAGTTTTCTAGACTAGGCATATTATTGGAGTACAACTTTATGAAGACTGCACATTTTATACAGCATCACTTAAAAAATATTCATTTATGAAATTAGTTACCTATAGTAGAAGTCTTGAATAGTGAACGGGACTCTAATACAAATACTCTTAATATTTGACTATTTTAGAACCCTAAAGGGCATAATTACTGGAGATTTAGGTACCTCACTAAAGCATGTACATAATATTGCCAGCAAGAAAAATAAATTTGGGAACTTATTTAGGGAACTTACTTCCCTAAACTGTCTTAGAATAGTTAAGAAGAATTTAAACTTTGTTTTAAGCAGGAGACCAGATAGATTCTTTTGCAGATACAGATTTCATAACATTAAAATTTCATGATTAACAATTAGTGTCTTTTAGAGTTATTCAGTTAATACATACTAACATCCCAGTATTTTCTATATCAGGGATTAATTACAGGAAAACTCAGTGAAATGGTACAAATCTGAAGCTTTGATGGTGGAATCTGAAGTTTTTAACAGAGAACTGTGTTTTACTGAGTGCCAAAAAAGCTTTGAGCTTCCTTGCACAAAGTTTATACAATTTTTGCATTTTTCACATCAGTCCAGATAGTTCCCCTTCCCCTAGGACCTCTCCACCATTAAAACACAAGCCACATAACTTTTATCATTTACGTTTATTTTTAAGTTATTACAACCAAATTAATTCCGTTTGAAGAAATGTAGACAAATTCTATAAAGAATATACATTAAATGAACTAGCTAAATGCAAAGTACATTTCAAACAAATCCAAGCAGAGTTTATGTAAACAACCTTAAAAATAAGGGAAAATGGATAGGTAGTACCCAGAAGGCAAGGAACCAGAAATTGAATTAAATGCTACATGGGGTGACTAGGATATGTTTCAAGTCAGTGATAATATAGCTACTTCCAGGTACTTGAGTATCAGAGATCAATTCCAGTTGGTCAGTTTCTATGGCTGACCATCCTTGTCATTGAATGTGGTATAACTGAGTATTGGCTCAACAATTTCATTTGGTCACTTGAGCAATATTTCCTTCAATGACTATTTTGGAGAAAAGAAGAAAATCAGGTTTAAAGAAAATAAAACTAATTTAAACACATTCTAGCAAGAAATAATCAACTATTTGAAAATCATGCTTTAACTTTTTATCATTCTCAGCTATATAAAATCATTTATTTTGAAGATTTTTAGAATGCTGTTAATTTAAAATCTGTTACTCATGTTGTGGAATTTGGTTTTTTAAAAAGATGTTTCTAATTGGGTTTTTTAAAGAAGAATGGAATTTGGTCACTATTTTACGATAGAACCTAAGCTTTTTGTGGTTCTTAGTGTCCTCTGTAAAACTTAGTGTCAAAGTAATCAACTTTGAGGTTTTTCCCTTCTAATCTGCTTTATATTACAAGCCCTTTAGGAAATGGGAACCTGGTGAATATACAATGAATTGTAAAATATTTTAATGTGTAACTTTTTCAACTGTGAAACTATGACTATTGGTTTTTTGAAGAAAACAGCTGCTGATAAAGTATTTTGTGTAAAGTGTAGTTCTTATTAATCAGGAAAATAATCAATTACTTGATTAGAATGTATATACCCTCTTGGATTTTATTTTAAATGGATTGGTGATTTTCAAATAGGTAAAACACAGTCCATCTGTATTTTTTTTCCATCAAAAATCTAGTGATTTGGCATTTATTAAAAAAATTATGAGCAGCCTATTTTAAAGGCACCATGGAAATTTCACAGTACATAAACTTGGGTTTCTTAATGATTTGTAAATCCATTTAATTCATATCATGACCAGTAGCTCATGCTTGCCAACTTTTGAAGAAATTTAATTTCCAGCATTATTTTAAAATCAGCAAGTTAACTTTTTCTGAATGTTATAAGTTCCTTTTGTTTCTGTATCTGCACAAACTGCAGACCTGGGCTGGACCCACACATTCAAAATCCACCTTAAAAATTGATTTTGATGTCCAAGACATCACTAAAATACTTCAGTTTAAAGACCATATGTGGTGTTATGGATTGTGGTGCTTCTACCATTCAAAAACAACTTTCATACTTCAGATGTTTTTGAGAAGAGGGGAATGTGGAGGGAGGAGTTGCTTGAATGAATTACATCCTTCATATCCATCCTGCTCAGATCGGGCACTAAGAGATGGCTGCAAGTTGTGAGAGTATATTGTGCGTACATGAGGGAATTAACTCTTCATCAAGGATGGGATTGTGAAGGCTGAACTATATAATTTAGCACTGATAGAATCCTCAGACAATATCAATAATTCTTGGTGACAGAGAATAATACAGCTGGGCTGTTTTTTAAAATATAAAGACAAACCATTTTTATTTTTTAATTATTACATTAAAAATTGTAAATGTATCTTATGTGCCATGGCCTGGGAAGCCTTTTTTCTTTTCTCTTCAAAGTTATTTTCACTTTCTGAAAAGAATATAGTGTTTAGCTTACGATAACTATGGTCCTGATAAAATTGGATGGGTAACTCTACCTCAGAAGGTTAATAAGGAAAAAAAATAGATGAGTCAATAATTCAGTACTTCCGGCTCTGATACGACAGAAATTTGCAGGGCACTGTATTTTAGATTTATAAAGTCAGAGTTGGCATGCCTTGTTTTTAATGGCATTGGAGACATTAAGAAAAAATTTGTGTTAAAATTTAATCTTTGCTCCAACCATTAGGAAAAGGCAGTAGTGCCAGGAGGTTCATGGTACTGGCTTCTTGAATTCGGCATTTGAAATTAGTTTTGTTTTCTTTATTATTAGTGAAATTGGTGTGTGTATATTTGCAGACATTTCTATTTGTATACACAGTGCTTGCTAGCCCTAGTCAAGAGGCATCCTTTATAAAAGGTGTAAACATCAAGGTTCTAAAACTCAGAAGAGTTTAAAATTGATTAGGAGTTTCCCAAGTTGGGATGTTAGTTTTTAAACAAGCTTATTTCCTTCAAGTACTCCACTTGAGTAAGGTTTTGCACTTTTTATCAATGCAGCGCCATTCCTTTTGCTTGGTTTTAGATATGTTCATATTTCAGCCATGCTAGGTAGCATAAAGTGATAGTTACGAGCCATAAGAAAATCTTAACGACTTAATTTTTACACAACTACATTTAAGAGTTTTAGCAGGGAAGAAAAAAGTAAAATCAGTCCACTGTACATATTAGTGTAGTTTGGTAGCTGATTTTCACTACCAACAGTAGACTCCAGTCCTCATGTTGGTAAGTATGGGGAGGGTAATGCATTTTGTAAGCATTAAATTAAGTTTATGAATCTATCTAAAACATTATTTAATCTCTCACTACAATAATTTTGTGGTTATGCTAAGAGCCATGTATACTTTTAGGTGATTCATTCTTTTGTTAATCCTAGAATAGCAAGGAGGCAGAAAACCTTCACTGTTTTATTATTTTCTCAGAATATCTTTAATAAGGCTAAACTCCTTAATTCTAGTATAAATTTCCAAATGTGGTCACTATCCACTGATTTCATAAGAAAAATCCTCTTATCAGATTTATGTTCCTAAGAGTACTGGACAGCTTGGCCTTCATCTGATTTGTAGAAATGTTTTTGGCTATGGAACCAAAGTTTCTAATGCAGTTAATGGTTTCAATGTGACTCAGTCCTCAGACTTTATTGGATTGAATAAAATCTAAAGGAATGTATGCTTTTAGAACGTAACATCTTGGGAATGTGGCACTACCCAAATTAGAGTACTGATACATCAACTGTTGACTTTGGAAGCTTCAGAAAGGAGTTCCCATCACCCTCTTTGGCCCGATTTATTGTAGCAAATCTATTTCACTACATTTTGTCATTCAGTGAGTTGGAGTCCTGTGGTATACTGCATTAGTTACGAGGAAAATGTTTTTAAATGTTCTTTTAATGATGGCCCAAAAAGTATTTGACACAGCAAGTGCATGTGTTATTGTACTGAGAATATAGAATAATACAGTGTCACTAAATTTAAGACCTCTCCCCAGTCTTGCTGTTCCTGGCAAGAAGTTTGGCCTGTGACTGCACTTACTGTTTATGCTCATCAGAAACTGTCAATGTCTGCTTTACTTTAACTTTGCAGTCTGTAACGTCACGCTGTTTATTAAAAAAAATATTACTTTGACTTGTGTCCAAACAGTCCTTAGTGTACTATATGTTAAACAAAAAACTGTGATAATTATATTTTGCCATTTCTTTTTAATACTTAACAGCACACCAGTGTTGCTAATAATCAAAATTTAGCTGAATTTGAGTTCTTGTCAATAATGACTAAGTATAGTTGACTAAAAACCTGAAACTATTATGCCTTAAAAGCCAATTTTTCTGTCCCAGTAAAGTGATGAATATTAGAGAAATACCTGTTTAAATATTAACTTCCTTTAAGCATGAAGAATTATGTGCTTGTATTTTAAGCAGAAATATATGTGTACACATACATGTATGAATGTGTTTGTATGTGTGGACAGACTTTTTCCCAAGTCAGTTGATGACTAGAACCTAAAAGTGAAGTTCAGCTAGAAGCAAACTGGTTTTGCATTCAGCTATCATAAACCTTGCAAAAGGTAAGTCTGGGCTTTTCTTGGACCAGTAATTCACATGGGCATTGATATTTAGTACTTCTAAGCAATTCACAGCAAATAATTGCTAAAATTTTGTTTATTTTCCAAATGGTTAGAGTGACTTTGAGTTAACATTGTTGTAAACTGACTTTGTTCTTCAAGCATAATGTCTCTCTTTCCTGAGATGGACCAAGTAGCCACTAAATAAATGGAAAATTGTAGTATTTGAAACACTTTAGGTTTCACACTTTCATGCACTTCAGGTTTCAGACTGTTTTGAATTTGTTAGAAGAAAAATCCAAAGAACTGCATATTGTTAGATGGTTGTCAAACTTACTAAGAAATGGAATAGATATGTGCCCTTAATTTAAGAAATCTAGAGAATCTCAATTTGCAGAATGATTTAAAGTGTGTATGCATACCTATATTTTATTATGGGGAAGTCTTTGGCATACAAAATAATTTATTACGACCTTTTTAAACATCATGTTCTGGACCTTAAATGCCTATGATATTTATCCAAGAGAAGGTGGGGAGGAATCCTTTCCTGCAGCTCCCTACCCCAGCCCCTATACCCAGCTGTCCAACAAAAGGTACCAAGACCGCTTGAATTTATTTTTAATAAGAATTGTGTATACTTAAGCTTTACAATATGATGATTTGATATACATAGTGAAATGATTGCTACAGTCAAGCCAATTAACGTATCATCTCCTCACATAGTTACCTTTTGTGTGTGTGCGTGATGAGAGCACCTAAACTCTATTCTCTTAGCAAATTTCCAGTATTCAATACAGTATTATTAACTATAGTCATCATGCTGTACATTAGATCTCGAGATGTATTCATCTTATAACAAAGTTCGTACCCTTTAACCAACATCTCCCAATTTCCCCCACCTCCCCACCCCTGGTAACCAGCATTCTGCTCTCTGCTTTCTATGTATTTGACTTTTTTAGATTCTACATATAAGTGAAATGCAGTTTTTTCTTTTCTGTGTCTGAATTATTTTACTTAGCACAATGCCCTCCAGGTTCATCCATGTTGTTGCAAATGGCAGGATCTCCTTTTTTTTAAGGCTGAAAAATATTCCATTGCATGTATTTATACACACACACACACACACATATATATATATATATATATATACACACACACACATATATACATATATATATATATATCACAATTTATTCATCTGTTGATGGACACTTAGGTTGTTTCCATATCTTGGCTCTTGTGAATAGAGCTGCAGTGAACATGGGAATGCAGATATTTCTTGGAGATCCTGATTTCATTTCCTTTGGGTATATACCCAGAAGAGGGATAAGGCTGACTGAAAACTGAAACTTAGCAAAAGTTTTGTTTTCTACTAACAAACATTTTTGAGCACCTCTGCTACGTACCAGAAACTAAGCTAGGTGTTTTACATACTCTTCCTTGTTTCTTCTCTAAAGATAACCTCATGAAAGAAGAGATCATCCCCATTTTATAGATAAGAGTGGCTCAAACAGTTCAGCTGAATTGCCCAAGGATACATATCTGAAAAGTTGTAATTATGGCCTACAAATTCAAAAAAATTGTACTCTGAGATACATGTTCTCGCCACTATTCCACACTAGAAAGAGGAGAAAACACCAAAATTGTTCATTGCTGGTGAAGTCAATAGTGCTCTATTATTCATTTTATTTAATAATGTGTGACTTGCACTTATTTGCTAAAAAGAATTAAATTGGCTTAGAGTCAAAGTTTCTGTTTTGATTACATCTACGTATAAAAGTTGTTTCAAAAGTCATTCTTTCTATTGTCCATGATGTACAACATTTTTAGTAAAATTGTAAAGATACTTTGAGGAACACTGGTTTCAAAACGAACTCTGTTTTCAACTCATATTCACCTTAACCTGGAAAGCACTTGTTCGGAGAGTCTTGTGACAGTATTTAATAACCATGGTTGATTCATTAATTAAAGTACGGACAACTGTTGACTATCCATGTGGGACTTTTCTATGATGCGGATTACCTGAGATGAATGTTAAATTCCATCCAGTACAGCTTCTCCCTACTTCATAACACATTTCTAGCTATCTCTCACTCCCTCCAGAATGTACACAAAGAACAAAATGCGCTTACGGAAAGCATAATTAGAAAAACTTGTCGCTCAAAGAAAAGTCACATGGTACACGGCAAGGTTAAGTACAAATAAGGCTAAGCTTAGTGAACTTCCTAGGCAGTGGCTTTCCTCCTTTCTCATGGATGGTGAGGTAAAACAGTAGGTCCACATTTTCTGAAATTATCAGATTATTATCTTCTATAGTGAATGAACTGCTCTTCACTAAGACTTGAGAAATGTTTTAATGTGAACTATGTTGCATAGAACTAGACTGGCTGTTCAGTGCTCAATAGCTTAGAAACCCTCCTCATTTATTTACACAACGACAAGTTCTAGCTAGAGCTGATATTAGATGAAGCACAATGACTGTGAGCTCATTTTGCCCTGTGGAAACAAAAAATGCTTCCCGGCTGATGTGGAGAGATTTGGAGTAAAAAAAAGATGGTGAATTTATATGTATTTATAGAATAAATACATACCTAATGAGACTTTTTAATGAGATTTTTCTTTCCCACATGAAATGTCATACCTTGCTTCTACGCAGTTAGTTTGCAAGCAGGCATAATTAGGTCCTCAAGTGCAGAAATTGCAGGTATCTGAAGGCCCGGACTTTGGCCATCTTAAGATTTCTCTGCTCCTTCCTTTGCTCCTCCCAACACTCCACAGTTTAAATTGATGCTGTGCCATGTAAGGAACTTTGCACTTACCTCGTCTCTGAGTGCAGTGCTATATTTTTCACATAAGAGGGACAGGTATTGTGTTAATCTCACCATGCCAACTATCAGGGCGCCATTTATCAGTCATGAAGGCCAAAATAAACAGTGGAAGATAACCATTTGGTCATATTATTTATGAGAATGACATCTTCGGATCGGCTGTCTGGAGTGTGGAAGCATGAAAAGGGGGTCCCATTTTGTGATCAAAGAATTCCTTTATGTTCAGAGCACTGTCGAGCAAATCATTTCTATCCCAGTAGCACTTAGGTGTATAGAAGCACTAGGAATATGGAGGAGGAAGAAAGGTGAGGGCACTGTCTCTGAAAACAAGCACTTAAACAAAAGCTTTAATTCTGAAATTGCTTCAGACTGAAGCTATGAGGAGTTTTAATCTCAGAAGGTGATGAAACCTATTACATAGCTCATGGGGAAGGGTTGCCAGGAGGGCAAATAGTGAAATGGCCATTTCTGAGCACTAAACAGGATGTGGGAATAAAGACATTGAGGTTTATCGCCATATCCACCAAGCACTCACGACACTGTGCCAAGGGCCCACAAAACTGTTTTGAGACCTTAAAGATTACTGCATCCAAAACAGAAAACCAAACTCATCAGATTGAAATTAGTGCTTAAGTAAACACAACAAAGTGTAAAATGTCAACTAATCTAATACAGCTCAACTTTTATAGTTATGTGAAAATGTACCCTTTAAATCATATGAACCTGTTCAGTATCCTTTAAAGGATAATCTTTAAATTTCTTTGATAAGAAAAATTACTTGTTTGATTTAAGGTGGACTGTAAGTACATTTTAACGTTTTCGATATGATGAGAAATGGGGCCTCCAAAAATAAGAATGATGAATAATTCTGTTCATTGGCCCAATCTTTAAATTCCAGACACCAATATGACCTCTCTTTTCTATATACCCCATTTTTTCTCCAAGAATGCTTTTAGCTTCATTTATCCTGATTGGGTCATTGTCACAATGTTCACTGGAAGAAAACAGGTTTATCTAGAGATGGCTACTGCGCCTTGCTAGGGACAGTCTGCCATGGAAAAGTTGCTGTAATTAGAACTGTTTCATTACATGAACTTTACACTACCTTGGAATTTATCTGGACAGCCTCTTCATTATAATGTAGGAGCACTTTCTGACCTGAATGGGTGAGCTTCACAAACACCTGCAGACACGGGTACTTGCCCTGACATTGGCAGTCCACACCACAGGTGAAAGACAGTCCATCCAGTCGTCCAAGATGTGCGTGTGGATGATAGTGCAGTTAGATTCTTCTCTCTTGAGTGCTTCAATTTGGAAAAAAAAAAATGATTTTCACCCCTAGAAAATTTAGTCCTATATTTCTAATGTGGTAACCCAAGGCATCTATTTCAGAGCAATGTAGGATGATTACAGAAGGCATCTAATGATTTGGGAGCATGGAGAAGCTTGCAATGGGACAAACAGCAGCAAAGTGCCAAGTTCCATCTCAATTAAGACCCTCCTTGCATATTTCACACTATAGATCAATGGTTTTCAAACTTCAGAATCACCTGAGTGGGTTTCTTAGAATGAAGAATTTGTTAAAACGTGGGTTCTATGATTTCACTCCCAGGGATTCGGGTTCAGTTATCCAAGTTGAGGCCCATGAATCTGTATATTTAATAATATTTAAGTTGCAGGTATTTGGAGAACCACACTTTGTGCAATATTATCCTAAATACCGTAACCACAAAGATTCACACTCAGAAATCTTCTCTCTCCTGCCTCATCATCTCAAGATGCACCCACTGGCTTGTCCTGGTGAAAATGTGCCTTTGGAAGAAGTCCAACCACAGGGCTCTTAGACAACATAGCGTCCGAAAGTTGTGGTAACAAGGTACAATTCCACTGTACTTCCAAAGAGGCAAATGCAAGTCATATGAGGAATCTCTCATTAGAAAACTTGCCATGTTTTTACTATTAGTAATTTCCTTAAGGTCAAGAACTATATCCTATTCATCTTTACGTTCCTCAAAGCATAAAGCACAATGCCTCTCACACAGTAGAAGCTCAATACGTGTCGTACTGAATTAAATTTTAAACATTCCTTGAGAATTTACACATGCACTGCATATACAGAATGTTACAGGTGCAATGAGACGGGGCAGACAAAATTCCTGCCCATGAAGACTTTGCAGTGGTGTTGAAGAGACAGGACACTTGTGTATAAAATAATTAGAGAACAGGTCCAAGATAAAGTAAACGAGAGTGAGAGGAAAGGCTCCGATTGAATGCACAGGTCCACCTCCTCATGTATCCTCACACTCACATCTAGGTGAGTCTTTGTGTTTACTTCCCTGCGCCTTAAACACAAGAAGTTAGATTAGCAAATTCTAAAGCCAGAATGTTTGAAAAGCCTTGTTTAGCTAGGTTCAGACTGCACTCTCATTAAGATCTTGGACTGTATGTAATCATTTTTCTTTATTAACATAACAAACTGAGACACACTGCATTTTAATATGATCTCAAGGCCCAGGGCATAAAAAAAAATCACTAGATATGGCCTTAGAGGAATAAAATACTGGGCAAGTGAAAATGCAAAAATGGAAAATAAGGTTCCTTCACAGGTTTAGCACTGGCCTGATTTTCACAAAATTAATTTCTCTACTTATTTAGACCAGGCATCTTAAAGTATTTAGAGTTGTCTGCCTTTCTGTGTTAGAACTTAAAACTCTCTAAATCCTAACCAAGTGCCAAACAGAGTTTGATTTGAACCTTCCTTGAGGATTTCAGGAAGCTCCAATATAGAGAGTGGGATATTCTTTCCTATGTACAAGGGCCAGGCCAGAGGCTTTCAGGTAGAACCAGGAATATATTTAAGGCTGAAACATTCAGCATGTTCTTTCAATAGTATTGTGTGTCTATTTGTCTACAAATAGACAAATTCCATCGTTTGATTGAGAAATGAGGGTATAAGGGAGTGGGGATAGGTATGAGCTACCCAAGCCTCTCAACTGTTAAGAAGCAAAACCTTCATCTTTTATGAAGCAAAACTATTCTCTGGTGGCACAAGATCACAAGGCGAGAGAGATGAGAACTCACCACTCTTAAACATTCCCTTAACTACTTCCAGCAAACTATTTCCAGAAATGCTTAGAAAAGTAAGTTTTAAATATGAGTAACAGTTTGGTACTAGCTTACAGAAGGTAACTTCAAACCATCTCCCAAATATATCACATTTAAAAAAAATCATCTGACCTGCACACATATGCACACACTCACACATTTATTGAACTTATGTAGATGTATGTAATGCAGATATAGATATATAGATGGAAAATGGAGGAACAGGAAAAGGAAGGTAGAAAGCTAGAATGAAGGCAAGAGTAATGTACAAACATGTAGCCTCCAGACCATAAGATCCCCTATAGTTATAAAAGCTGGGCCACAAATTTGGCTCTGAGCTTCCTAGCAGCCAAAGCAATGAAGGAAACACAACTAGATAAAAGATTCCTGGTGTCCACTGAATAAAAGCAAACTGGTTGATCAGGAGCAGAACAGATTCTCCTGCTGCTAATATCAGAGAGACAATTCCCCTGGAATCCTTCCAATGGTGGCACTGTGTGCTATAGTGGAGGATAACCTCCATATTATTGCCCTAACAATGGTAACTCAGGAGTGGTGGGAGATGAATCTGATATCAGAATAACAAAAGCAGGCCATACAGTTCCTTTCCTATGACCTTTTTCTTCACTGAACTCCTAGGCCTCCCTCTTCCCCTACCCCCTGGGCCTTCTGTTGCTCTTCGGCTAGCCAAAGGGGAGGTGTACCTTGCTTACCCCCTACCCAGTGCCACCCTCCTCCAAAGTACCCCATGTTGTGTGAGCCTGTCTCCAAAATTAAACAGCTCCTCTACAACCCTAATCAACACTCCCATCCTCCTCACTGCAGCAAACTTCAGTTAAGTATCAGGAGGCAAAGAGTCTTATATCAGAATGAATAGGCAGATTCTTTACTGGGTATATGACCTTGGGTATTCTACTTGGCCTTTCTGAGCCTCAGCTTTCTCATTCATAAAATGGAAGTTAAGTAATAAAATAATACTTCCATCATGGACTTGCTATAGGTTTAAATAGGATAAAATATAATATATATTTGACATATATATTTAATAAATGGTAACTTATTACATGTATTTACTAAGGAAACTACTTAAAAGGAAGAAAACTAATATTTATTGAGCAACTACTATGTGCCAGGTAGCTATTAGCAAACTCAAAAAACTCAGACTCAAAAAACTTTTGTTATGCTCATGCAAAAGCTCATGCTCATCCCCTTCCCTGGGATATCTACATGTTAAAGAAAGACTTTACTACCTACAGAAATATCTATTATGTGGACCATTGTTGAAAGAATTTTGAGATTGGAGGAGGGGAGCAGCAAAGGAGTATCTTCCACTTTCTTACCACCTCTTCCTCCACACCCAGTTGCCTCCCAGCACTGAGAGAGGAACAGGGATTCTGGAGAAACCAAAGCCAGCCTCCCCTCCCCTCCTCTACCACTGTGCTTGCACCTGATTTGAACTGGAAATTCTAGGTCTCCTCTCTCTGTTTCTTACCTGAGCATGAAGGGCTTTAGGATGGTTATTCCAAGCAAGAAGAACATCAAGAAGAACATTAGGACAGAGAAGCCTATCATTGCAAACCCTAGCAGCATGGCTCAGTCCTCTGCAGCACTGGATGGCAGCTTCCTGTGCACATCTGGCGGTTCTCCGTCATTGTAGTCTATGTTTCTCTTCCTCCCCAAGGTAGAAAAGGCTGTCCTTTGTGGGAAGAGGGAAGGAGATATTTCAGTAAGCTCATAAAGAACTGGGAACAGTGGTGATTATTCTGTGGAATATAGAAATATTGAATCACTATGTTGTACACCTGGAACTAGCATAGTGTTGTAGGTCAATTATACTTCAATTTTAAAAATTAAACAAATAAACTATTTGTTTTTAAAAGCCTAAGTTTAAATTCTAACATTTCTAGAAGAAAACATAAAACAAATCCTTTATGATCTTGGTGTAGGCAAATATTTCTTAGATACAACACACAAGCACAATCTGAAAGAAAACAAACTGGTAAATTGGACTTCATCAAAATTTTAAATTTCTGCTCTTCAAAAGACACTGTTAAAAGAATGAAAATCAAGCCCAGACTGGAAGAAAATACTGGGAAATCATTTATCTGATAAAGGACTTGAATCCAGAACACATAAAGAACTCTCAAACTCAGTAATGCCACACAATCCAGTTAACGATTTCAACAGCCACTTCAAAGAAGTTATATAAAGAGCAAATAAGCACATAAAAAGATGCTCATTAGTAACTTGTACATTAAAACCACACGGAGATACCATCTCACCCCCACTAGAATGGGTTTAACCAAAAAGACAGACAATACCAAGTGTTAGAGATGATGTGAAGGAACTGGAACTCTCCTACACTACTGATGGGCATATGAAACAGTATAACCACCTTGGAAAACAGTTGGTATTTCCTAAAAAAGTTAAACATATATGGGACCATATGACCCAGGTGTTCCATTCCTACGTATTTATTTACCAAGCAAACTGAAAGCGTATGATCATACAAAGACTTGTACACCGACGTTCATGGCACCCCATTTGTAAGGAGCCCAAAACTGAAAACAACCCAAATTTTTATCAACAAGTATAAACTCTTACATTCACACAATGGAATAATACTCAGCAAGAGAACTGATAAACACAGTACTCATGATGAACCTCAAAATAATTACGCTGAGTGAAAAAAGCCAAACAAAAGAGGACACGCTGTATGATTCCATTCCTACAAAATTCTAGAAAATGCAAACTTATCTTTAGTGACAGAAAGCAGATGAGCGGTTACCTGGGGGTTGGAGGAAGATGCAAAAGGACACAAGGAAACTTCCATGGTAGTAGGTGATGGATATGTTTTTTATCTTGATTGTGTGATGGTTTCACTGGTACACACACATGTCAAAACTTACCAAATGGCACACTTTAAATATGTGCCATTTGTCATATTTCAGTCATAAAGCGTTTTTTGACAAATGTTAAAAAAAAAAGTGGGAACATTTACCAACCCATGGGGGATGGAGGGATTATACCATTTGCCGCCCACCTGAGGGTTGTAATCAGGCTTGATGCAACACAATGAGATCTTATATTCAGAGCATGGTTAAAAGTCCATCTAAACAAGCTAAAATGATGTGTTATAAAATTTTTTTTTCATGTAACAAAACTAAGGAATGTTGCCTGGGTTAAGTCTTTAGAGATCTGTTTAATCAATGACTAGGAAAGAATTACCTATAAGTAGCTTTCATTCATTTTATGTAAATAGTGTTATAAACTTACTTATCTTCCAGGGAAATTGCATATTTCCCCTGAAAATGTTTTTTACATTCTTTTATGAATTCCATATGGAAAGAATGACTCCGCAAGCTCACATTTGGAATTAATAGCATCCTGAAGTAGGATCTGACTTGTTCTTTCATATCCAGCTGTTGAGAAGGCAGCACATCCACCACATGGCTTTCTGGCCCAGGGCCCAGTCCGTTCAGAACAGTGAGGGCCTCGCTGCAGGCGTCTCCCTCGCCCACCTCTCCTCTGTCCTCATACAGCTCCACACAAGTGGCCCTACGCCTCTTCTCTCCCTCTCTCTGTTCTGCTCTAGCAAAGGAGGTGATAAATTCTTTCACAAGGGGGCATCCAGGGATCAAAGTCCAAAACAAAGGTTGCCAACTGGTGACCCATGGACAGTATCCAGCCCACAGATGTGTTCTGTTTGGCCTTTTCTGTGTGTGTGGTTTTTTTTTTTTTTAATGTGGGATTCGTTGCTAACACTTTAAAAATCATGAAATTTCTCACAAAGATGCTGATTTCTACTTTTTTTTAAATAAATTTATTTATTTATTTTTGGCTGCATTGGGTCTTCATTGCTGCACGCAGTCTAGTTGCAGCGAGCAGGGGCTACTGTTCGTTGCGGTGAGCGGGCTTCTCATTGCAGTGGCTTCTCTTGATGCAGAGCACGGGTTCTAAGCACGTGGGCTCAGTAGTTGTGGCTCACGGGCTCTAGAGCGCAGGCTCCGTAGTTGTGGTACACGGGCTTAGTTGCTCTGCAGCCTGTGGGATCTTCCCGGACCAGGGCTTGAACCCGTGTCCCCTGCATTGGCAGGTGGATTCTTAACCACTGCGCCACCAGGGAAGCCCTGATTTCTACTTTTGAAAAAACATCACAAGGTCCACATTCCTGCCTATGAACAGCTGGCCAAGTCGAGTAGAGGCTGCCCCTGTGGACAAGGGTGTCTTCTCCAATCTGCAACAGTCCCACAACTTCCTGTGGTCACTGTCACTGATTTGCTATTCCCTGTTCAGCAGGCATTTGTGTCCTGGAGGTACTTCTATTTTAAGAAGCTTTACGAAATCTTAAGCCAAACAAATGCAGGGTAAAAATTCAGGGTCCATCAAGCTGTGTAAAAAGCTTACCAAATTCTGAAGGTGAGCAAAAACCCTGTCAAGGGAATCGTTTTCCTCCAAAAGCATATTTTATAGTTTATCTTCCATCCTTCCCCCTTTCTCTCCCTAATTCCCTTTCTCCCTAGCAGTATCTTCGAGTCCAAAGAGAGCGAAGGGAATGTCGGGCGATCCAGGGTATTCCAGGAGCCTGGTCTGGGAAGCACTGCTCTCAGGAGATTCTAACAGTGTCGTTATACTACTCTGGGAATCCAGGACCTGGTTTGGGGATTTTTAGTCTCCTTTGATATTTTACCTTCTATCATCCCACCCTCAGAGAATGGGAAGGCAAAAAAAAAAAAAATGTAACGAAAGTTAAGCCAGTATATTTTATAGTTTCTCAACAAATATGATAGCTTGATTAAGAGTTTTAGCCCTAAAGGAAGGTTTGGATATTTTGTAGGTTCCCAATACCCAACACCCAGCATTTCCCTCGTGTTCTGAAACTGGGCTTTTAGTTGCTTTGCACTGTAAAGTATCCGGAGGTTTATCATCAGATATCCATCAAATCCATGCACCAAGAGGGTGATTATGAGGCCTCTTTGCCATTTCTGACATATTGATTTAACATACCCAGTTATAACTGTATGATTTAACATACCCAGTTATAACTGACATAACTTAATTCTGATCTCATTTAGGAATAAGACAGACCTGGTAGTATAATAGACTATGTTTTATCTTTCTAATATTTCTGTCCAGTTTGTTTCAAGGCTTCATGAAAAGTTGACAACCTCAGAGACCTCTTGTGAAGAAGTTATTTCATGTTTGGAGGGAAAGATAATACAAAAGAATTGCTAAAAATGAATACACAGCTATATATTTTTAAATTTTATTTTTATTTTATTTTTGGCTGTGTTGGGTCTTCGTTGCTGCATGTGGGCTTTCTCTAATTGCAGGGAGGGGGGCTACTCTTCGTTGCGGTGTGCAGGCTTCTCATTGCTGCAGAGCACAGGCTCTAGGCGCACAGACTTCAGTAGTTGTAGTGCGCAGGCTCAGTAGTTGTGGCTGGCGGGCTCTAGAGCGCAGGCTCAGTAGTCGTGGCGCACGGGCTTAGCTGCTCCGCAGCATGTGGGATCTTCCCAGACCAGGGATCGAACGCATGTCCCCTGCATTGGCAGGCGGATTCTTAACCACTGCACCACCAGGGAAGCCCACACAGCTATATTTTTATTATTGTAATAATAATAGTCTTCTATTTCTCCAGCAAAATGGACTAGATACCCACTTTAACTGTAAACATAAAAATTCTGGTCAAAACTTAAAAAAAGAGTTTGAAATACTCAAAGGACAAAAACTATGTGAAATAGGAACCCAGAAGGGAAAGCAGACTGGAGTAAATTTTAACCTTGAGGACATTTGAAGAACTTGGTGACCTTGAGCTTCAGTCTCACAGTTTGGGGGTGGGGGGAGACACAGGGACAGGAGACAATGCCCAGGGCCTATCCAAGGTGTGGGAGGTAATGCTCTCCACAAGAGCTGCGACCCATAAGACCTTGTACTCAGTGTAAGGCTGAATTGGAAGTAGCCACCTCCCACACACAACTCCCTAGGAGACTGCAAGGAAAATACCTTACTCTAACCTGACACTGAGTACAGGAGGAAAACTATAATCTTCCCTGAGATTTCATAACCTTAAGGTGTTCCTTAAGAGAGTTTATAGCCAGAATTCACA
The DNA here is from genome assembly GCF_964270905.1 of Leucopleurus acutus. NCBI lineage: Eukaryota > Metazoa > Chordata > Mammalia > Artiodactyla > Delphinidae > Leucopleurus > Leucopleurus acutus. The sequence continues at coordinate 87,902,348 of NC_139147.1, read as the reverse complement.
CTACCTGGGAAACCTAAAACCCTCAAGCTAAGAATTTCACTTAATCTTATCTCAAGTAGTTAGTGCCTTCTGGCAGCTGGCAGAAGCAAAGATATAAATTCTCTGGAGGAGATCACCTTCAACCTAGGTCTCGAAGGAATCCTATAAAGTTTCAAGGAGTATGTACTCTCATTCTAAAGTCATAAAGCACACAATAAGGACCTTGGAGTGAGAAAAAGCAACAGAATCAGATCCAAAAAAATACTTCAGATATTGGACAACATATAAAAATATATCTACAATATGCTTGAAGAAATAAAGGAGGGATTGGATATCAGAAAGAGCAAAAGACTCTAAAACATGACCAAGCCAATATTAAAAAGAACCAAATAGAATTTCTAGATATGAAAAATGAAATAATTGACATAAAAAGCTCAGTGGACGACAAGGACCTACTGTAGAGCACAGGGAACTATATTCAGTATCTTGTAATAACTTATAATGGAAAATAATTTGAAAAAGAATATATACATATAATATATATTATATATATATGTGAATCACTTTGCTGTATACCTAAAACATTGTAAATCAATTATACTTCAATAAAAAAATCAATGGATGGATTTAACAGTTGGATTAGATACATCTGAAAAGATAATTAGTAAATAGATGGATCTGCAAAATAAATAAAGTATATTGCTAAATATACTTTAGCTAAAGTATAATACAGAGATTTCTTTAATGGAAAATATTGAAGAAAGGTTAAGAAGCGTGGAAGATAGATAGAAAGGTTCTAACATAAAGTCTGTTCAGAATTCCAGAAAAAGAAGAGAAGAAAGCCAAGCAATATTTTTAAAAAAACAATAAAATTACAGAATTGCTGAAGACCCAGTCCACAGATTCCAGAAGCCAAGTGGGATAAAATAAAATGAAACCCACACCTATATCACAGAGATATTGCACAGACACCAAGACAAGAGAAATTCTTAAAAGCAGCCAGAGAAAAAGACAGATTAACTTCAAAGGAATGACAATTAGGCTGAAACCTTACTTCTCTATAACAAGAAAAGAAGCCAGAAGACAGGAATATTGTCAATATGCTGAGAGAAAACAGAACTCTATACTCAGCAAAAGTCTCTCAAGAATAAGTATGAAATAAAGGCATTTCAGACACACACAAGGCTGAGTTTGCCATCAACAGACCTTCACTAAAGAAAAAGGTCAAATATTTACTGCAGGCAGAGGGAAAGCAATCCAGGTAGAAGAGCTGAGATTTAGTCAAAAATGAAGAGCAATTACAGGAGTAAATAGGTAAGTAAAGATACAAACCTTACAAAATAACAATAATAATAAAACTTCAATAGTTAAATATTTAAATTTTTTTAATTAAAATGGTGATGGTGATGATGTCATCTTGTGGGGTTAAAAGAAAAGACAAATACATTATAAGAGCATGTACCTTATAGGAGGTGACAGTGTTACTGTGTTCTAAATTACTAATATTTTTTGAGGAGATGATAAAGATATTGATTTCACTTTGATAACTTCAAGTCTGCATGCTAAAATTGTTGGAGTATCCACTAAAAGAGTACAAATAGGTGATATAACTTCCAAACCAGTAGAGAGAGAAAGAATGAAAGGGGGAAAAATCAATCCAAAAGAAAGCAAGGGAGAAGGGGAAAAAGAAAAACTCATGGAAAAGACAGGACAGATAGAAAGCACAAAAACATGATAAAATAAATCTAAGTACACCTGTAATTACAATAAATCTAAATGGATCAAATGATCCAGTTAAAAGATAAAGACTGTCTGACTGGATTTAAATATATGTTTTTACATCTAAAACACACAGATGGGGAGGATCTTCAAGATGGTGGAGGAGTAAGACATGGAGATCACCTTCCTCTCCATAAATACATCAAAAATACATCTACATGTGGAACAACGCCTACAGAACACCTACTGAATGCTGGCAGAAGACTTCAGACTTCCCAAAAGGCAAGAAACTCCCCACGTACCTGGACGTGTGGCTGACAGGTTTTGCCAGGTGTCAGGCCTGAGCCTCTGAGGTGCGAGAGCCGAGTTCAGGACACTGGACCACCAGAGACCTCCTGGCCCCACGTAATATCAAACAGTGAAAGCTTTCCCAGAGATCTCTGTCTCAATGCTAAGACCCAGCTCCACTCAATGACCAGCAAGCTCCAGTGCTGGACACCGCATGCCAAACAACTAGCAAGACAGGAACACAACTCCACCCATTAGCAGAAAGCCTGCCTAAAATCATAATAAACACACCACCAGACACGGTCCTGCCCACCAGAAAGACAATATCCAGCCTTATCCACCAGAACACATGCACCAGTCCCCTCCACCAGAAAGCCTACACAACCCACTAAACCAACCGTAGCCACTGCAGGCAGACACCAAAAACAAAGGGAACTACTAACCTGCAGCCTGCAAAAAGGAGACCCCAAACACAGTAAGTTAAAAAAAATTAGAAGACAGAAAAATATAGCAGATGAAGGAGCAAGGTAAAAACCCACCAGACCAAACAAATGAAGAGGAAATAGGCAGAAGAATTCAGAGTAATGATAGTAAAGATGATCCAAAAACTTGGAAATACAATGGAGAAAATACAAGAAATGTTTAACAAGGGCCTAGAAGAACTAAAGAGCAAACAAACAATGATGAACAACACAATAAATGACATTAAAAATTCTCTAGAAGGAATCAATAGCAGAATTACTGATGCAGAAGAATGGAGAAGTGACCTGGAGAATAAAATAGTGGAAATAACTACTGCAGAAGAACAAAAAAAACCCCCAAAGTTAGCAGAAGGAAAGAAATCATAAAGATCAGATCAGAAATAAATGAAAAAGAAATAAAGGAAACAATAGCAAAGATCAATAAAACTAAAAGCTAGGTCTTTGAGAAGATAAACAAAATTGATACACCATTAGCCAGACTCATTAAAAGGGGGGAAGAATCAAATCAACAGAATTAGAAATGAAAAAGGAGAAGTAACAACTGACACTGCAGAAATACAAAGAATCATAAGAGATTACTACAAGCAATTATATGCCAATAAAATGGACAACTTGGAAGAAATGGACAGATTCTTAGAAAAGCACAATCTTCTGAGACTGAACCAGGAAGAAATAGAAAATAAAAACAGACCAATCACAAGCACTGAAATTGAAACTGTAATGAAAAATCTTCCAACAAACAAAAGCCCAGGACCAGATGGCTTCACAGGCGAATACTATCAAACATTTAGAGAAGAGTTAACGCCTATCCTTCTCAAACTCTTCCAAAATATAGCAGAGGGAGGAACACTCCCAAACTCATTCTACGAGGCCACAAACACCCTGATACCAAAACCAGACAAAGATGTCACAAAGAAAGAAAACTACAGGCCCATATCACTGATGAACACAGATGCAAAAATCCTCAACAAATCACTAGCAAACAGAATCCAACAACACATTAAAAGGATCATACACCATGATCAAGTGGGGTTTATCCCAGGAATGCAAGGATTCTTCAATATATGCAAATCAATTAATGTGATAAACTATATTAACAATCTGAAGGAGAAAAGCCATATGATCATCTCAATAGTTGCAGAAAAAGCTTCCAATAAAATTTAACAACCATTTGTGATAAAAATCATCCAGAAAGTAGCCATAGAGGGAACTTACCTCAACATAATAAAGGCCGTATATGCCAAACCCACAGCCAACATCGTTCTCAATGGTGAAAAACTGAAACCATTTCTACTAAGATCAGGAACAAGACAAGGTTGCTCACTCTCATCATTCTTATTCAACACAGTTTTGGAAGTTCTAGCCACAGCAATCAGAGAAGAAAAAGAAATAAAAGGAATCCAAATTGGAAAAGAAGAAGTAAAACTGTCACTGTTTGCAGATGACATGATACTATACATAGAGAATCCTAAAGATGCCACCAGAAAACTACTAGGACTAATCAATGAATTTAGTAAAGTAGCAGGATAAAAAATTAATGTACAGAAATCTCTTGCATTCCTATACAATAATGATGAAAAACCTGAAAGAGAAATTAAGGAAACACTCTCATTTACCACTGCAACAAAAAGAATAAAACACCTAGGAATAAACCTACCTAAGGAGACAAAAGATCTATATGCAGAAAATTGTAAGACACTGTTGAAAGAAATGAAAGATGACACAAACAGATGAAGAGATATACCATACTCTTGGATTGGCAGAATGAACTTTGTGATAATGACTATACTACCCAAAGCAATCTACAGATTCAATGCAATCCCTATCAACTACCAATGGCATTTTTCACAGAACTAGAACAGAAAATTTCACAATTTGTATGTGAGACACAAAAGACCCCCAAATAGCCAAAGAAATCTTGAGAAAGAGAAACGGAGCTGGAAGAATCAGGCTCCCGGACTTCAGACTATAATACAAAGCTACAGTAATCAAGACAGTATGGTACTGGCATAAAAACAGAAATAAAGATCAATGGAACAGGATAGAAATCTCAGAGATAAACCCTCGCACATATGGTCACCTTGTCTTTGATAAAGGAGGCAAAAATATACAATGGAGAAAAGACAGCCTCTTCAATAAGTGGTGCTGGGATAACTGGACAGCTACATGTAAAAGAATGAAATCAGAAAACTCCTTAACACCATACACAAAAATAAACTCAAAATGGATTAAAGACCTAAATGTAATGCCAGACACTATCAAACTCTTAGTGGAAAACATAGGCAGAACACTCTATGACATAAATCACAACAAGATCCTTTTTGACCCACCTCCTAGAGAAAGGAAAACAAAAATAAACAAATGGGACCTAATGAAATTTAAAAGCTTTTGCACAGCTAAGGAAATCATACACAAGATGAAAAAACAATCCTCAGAATGGGAGAAAATATCTGCAAATGAAGCAACTGACAAAGGATTGATCTCCAAAATATACAAGCAGCTCATACAGCTCAATATCAAAAAAAAAAACAACAACCCAATCCAAAAATGGGCAGAAGATCTAAACAGACATTTCTCCAAAGAAGATATACAGATTGCCAACAAACACATGAAAGGATGCTCAACATCACTAATTATTAGAGAAATGCAAATCAAAACTACAATGAGGTATCACCTCACACTGGTCAGAATGGCCATCATCAAAAAGTCTACAAAAAATAAACCCTGGAGAGGGTGTGGAGAAAAGGGAAGCCTCCTACACTGTTGGTGGGAATGTGAATTGGTGCAGCCACTATGGAGAACAGTATGGAGGTTCCTTAAAAAAATAAGAATAGAACTACCATATGACCCAGCAATCCCACTACTGGGCATATACCCTAAGAAAACCATAATTCCAAAAGAGTCATGTACCACAATGTTCATTGCAGCACTATTTCCAATAGCCAGGACATGGAAGCAACCTAAGTGTCCATCGACAGATGAATGGATAAAGAAGATGTGGCACATATATACAGTGGAATATTACTCAGCCATAAAAAGAAGCGAAACTGAGTTATTTGTAGTGAGGTGGATGGACCTAGAGTTTGTCATACAGAGTGAAGTCAGAAAGAGAAAAACAAATACCATATGCTAACATATATATATATGGAATCTGGAAAAAAAATGGTTCTGAAGAACCTAAGGGCAGGACAGGAATAAAGACGCAGACATAGAGAATGGACTTGAGGACACGGGGAGGGGGAGATGAAGTGAGAGAGTAGCACTGACATATATACACTACCAAATGTAAGATAGATACCTAGTGGGAAGCAGCCGCATAGCACAGGGAGATCAGCTCAGTGCTTTGTGACCACCTAGAGGGGTGGGATACGGAGAGTGAGAGGGAGATTCAAGAGGGAGGAGATATGGGGATATATGTATATGTATAGCTGATTCTGTTTGTTATACAGCAACAACTAACACAACAATGTAAAGCAATTATACTCCAATAAAGATGTTAAAAAAATAAATAAAACACACAGATATACAGAAAGGTTGAAATTTGTTAGGCAAAGTCTATGAAAAGGTGATATGAACGTTAAGGTTAAAAAGCATTATTAGAAGTAAAGAAGGTAATGACATTGATTTAAGGTTCAATTCACCTGGAAGATATAATGATACTAATTTATATGTACCTGATAGCATTGCCTCACTGACAGAACGATAGGAAGAAATAGACAAAATCCACTATCAGACTGACATATTTTTACATACTCCCCCAGTAATTGATAGCTCAACCAGACAAATCAGTAAGGAAATAGAATTGAGCAAAGCAATTAACAAGGTTTTTCTAAATGATAAAGGTAGAATATTGTCCCCTACAGAATATATATTCTTCTCAAACATACATGAAATATTTGAGACCTAACCACAAACTAAGCCATAAAGAAAGCATCAATAAATGTCAAAGGATTTGTAACAGTAATGAACTTATTTTGTATACTCATTTTATGAAACTTTGAAAATATGGGTAAGTCTAGAGAAGAGAATAAAAATCACCTACAGTTCTACCTCTCAGAGAGAATTATTATTCACTTACTGGGTTATTCCCCTTGTCTATATTGTTTTAAATAGAATGAGATCACACTGGATATATATATTTTTTTAAGCTTGTATTTTTCAGTTAACATAATAACCACTTTCCCATGTTGGTAGCAATTCTTTGTAACCCTTCTGTTGGCTACATAATATTCTATGAATTGGATATACCATAATTTCCTTAACCATTTCCTTACAGTTGAATATTAGGTTGTTTCCAGTTTTCTGAGTTCATAAACAGTCCTGTAATTAAGTTTGTGGTATTTACAAGCACCTTTCATCAAAGGACCTGAAAGTGCTTAAGAGTGATCTAATTTTATTCTGCAGCCAGTGAGATGAGTGAATAGCATTTTCATTCCTCTTTGCCAGCAATAATCTTCACTTCTAACCAATGTGTTACCTGGAGGCATTTTATTATAGTCAAGGCATTACCCACCCCTTCCTGTTGCTCCCCTGCAGACAGAACTGACTTTTCCACCAGCCCTGACTACCACAGTTGCTACAGGTGCCTTCTGGCTTAGTGTGAGGCAAACTCAATTTCAAAGAGCTTGAACATGTTCATCTGTGATCCCTGTGGAAGCCCGCAGCCTCTTCCTCCAACACTGTAACTTGGGCAGAGTGTTCCTTAGAAGGACTTTGCGGTTGATGAAAGCTTGATAATTCAGCTGACATTCATTTCACATGTGTATGTAATTTCTAAGCGCTGGGTATGTTAAATAAATATTTCCCTGTAATTTGTTTGTGTTGCAGAGATTTGGGTAATTATTTTTACCCTTCTATTTTTTAATTACAAAATTATTTAACAAGTTCTTTTGAAACAGCAAAGGAGGTTGAGAAAAGTCAACATGGTTCATGTAGTTCAGCAAGAGGCAAGATGGGTGATCCAACTGTGCATTTCAGAAGTGAAAATGGGATGCTGTATTGCTTTGGGGAGAACACAACTGCTCTGCTAGCTAGTTAATTATGTTGTGAATGGGGCATTAAAAATTGTTCCCTTGCATGTTTGTCATTTGATCTTCTGCCATACAATGACTTACTTTGATTGTCTTCTCACAAAAGCATTAGTTCACTTGTAGGAGAGAAATGTTTTTGCCTCTATCTCTTTCTGCGGTTTGTTCCTTCCTCCTCCAGCCCCAACCTCCGTCCAAACCCCTACTTCTCACTCTCCTGCATTCTTTCTCCCAAATACATAAAGACTCATGAGTGTAGTTAAAGAACAATGGGAGTGGGCAATGTGATGACCATTATGATCTTTACTGTTTCCACTTTCTCAGCTCCCAGCTCCACTTGAGCCACTAACAAACCATCCAGGTTTCCAGATAGAGTGAACTTAGCTGTGAAATGTACCCTCCCAGGAGTAAGCTGGCAAGTTTTAATATCTCATTGCTCAAACACCCTCAGGCATTGCTCTTCTCTCCATGTTGGTGCCCACTTCTCAGTGCCCCACTGCCCCACGCCTGGGGGCAGGCAGAAGTACAGCCCCTCTGCTTTGCATTCCCCTGCTCCTCAAGATAACCTGTCTCACTTCCCCCTTAAATAGTAGAGGCTGGTGGTTAATAACCACAGCTAAAATGTGAAATGGAATAGTATAGAAAGTAGTACATAGAGAGTATGCTAAGCCATGCAGAGACCATTACTATCTCCATCAGCAGACAAGAGGATGGGGCAGAGAGAGGCTAAGTGACTTGCCCACAGTCATACAGCTATTTAAGTGATGGAGCTGGATTTGAACCTAGGCTGTGACTCCAAGACCCAAGCCGATTTCACCAATGCGACAAATGCTGGCAGTAATTTCATTTAACCAACAGACATTTGTTGAGCACCAACTATGTGCTGGGCCATGTTCTACTGCTGGGGAGCCAGAGAGGAGTTTAAAAAGATCCCTAGCCTCCAAAAACTTGCAGCCTAGATGAGGAAGCCAACAAGAAAGGATGCAACCCCTGGATAGCAGTGCTGCGGGGGAAGCCTCCAAGGTCCCCTGGGAGGCATGACAAGTGGACACCCTCAGAGGATGAAGACCAAACTCAACCTCCAAACTCCTTATGGCCGCTCTTCTTCTAGCCACTTGTTCAGCGAGACGCCCATGAAAGCTGAGAGATTCTGGTGGTGACTTGCCTCCCCGGGCGTCTCCAGCCACCCTGGAGTTTAATTTGCATGGGGATGCTGAACAGCTGCATGAGACCAGGGGGCTGGGCAAAATGGACTCCTTCCACCTGAGCCATAGCCTCTGAGGGCACCAGAAGGGTAAAGTTTAAACATCAACAGAAGTGGGGTCCCAGGCAGCCACCAGTCCCCGGCGCAGGCAGCCATCGGAAGCACCTGTGCCTCCAGAGCTGCCAGCTGGTGGTGTGCGGTGCCCGCTCTCCTGGGGAGGTGGGGGGTTAGGGCTGGCCTGTCTGGGGGTTCTGCAGATTCCCGGCAAGGCAGGGCGGTCCGTCCAAAAGGCTCAAGGCCCTAAGTGGTTTTCTGCAGCCAGACCTTCTCCCCGTGGTCGCCTGATGCCTGCCGCTGCCTTATCACCTGGGTTCTGCTTCAGCAGCCAGTGCATCGCCATAGAGACCTAAACGCTTGTGAAAAGTTCTGAGGCCCAAGGGACCCTGTATAATTTGCAAAGGACATACGCAGTTCAAGGTTTATAAAAAGAGGAAATGTTTTGCCCTGGCCACGTTTCCTTTTTCATAAATTTTCTGTTAGAGTGCAAGCTCAGAGGATGGATTTTTTCTGGTTAATTGTGTGTTCTGATTAAGAGAATTCATTTCTATACCATATGTGATTTCCCACATTTTCAAGACTCAAAGGGTCATAAAATAACTCACCATTAAAACTATAACAAAGTTTAAAAGAACTGTATCAAATGATACTTTATCTTTCTTTGATAACTAAAAGACATTTGGGGGAATTTTCGATACCACGAAATCATGAACATAAATTACTATTATATTGTAGCTTACCGAAATGATGATAGAATGTTAGGTAGACTACTTTTGCTGCATGTTTTTTAGTAAAGGTAGTATTATCTTAACATTTTCCAAAACATTGGTGTTAGCAAGAAGGTAAGCATAATCTCATCTATAAACATCATATATATAGAGCCATATTTATTAACTGTTACTTTCAGCTGTATTAATATCACTTAATGAAAAAAACATATTTATATACTTATGATTTGTATTAATTTTCTATTAGAGTTATAGACTAGTTCCTTTGTAAATTATTTGTTTTTAATGAACTGATGCAATTTGGAATAAAAACTGATACCAACTAGAATTTTTTCCTTCTGCTTCCTGCTTGAAACAGCCTTTAAATATATAATAAATCTTCTTTTTCAGATTTAGATGTGCTAATAAATTCCCCTGCAATTTGGTATGTAACTCTCTTTGAAGAAATGATTGGTTTTCTGCTATTTTTATGTATTTGATTCAACCTCAGAAATAGGGTACTTTCTGAGCCCCTAAGACCCCCTACTTGAATTTGCACTCACCTTTACTGGGATTTCCCATTTTATAATTCTAGTTCCACCTAAGTGAAAATACTCATGCAGAATCTTTAAAAATTCATTTTAAGAGGGTGTGAACAAAAAAAGTGCATTATTTTAAATTACCTTTAGTCCCAATTCAAAAGTTCTGATAGATCCAGACAGATTTATTTTGGGTCCTGGACAAGTATGGGTCTGGTATGTCTTAGAAGTAGCTGGCATAGTTGGCCATCTGAGATTGACCTCAGACCCAGCCTATGCTTGGTTTTTTCTTCCTTTTTACATAGGGTCATGATGGTAAATGGGAAGGAGCAACTTAACCTGTTACCCTTTGATTTTCTTCCTGGTGCCCCTTCACGTGGTAACTGACTGGCCTCTCTGTCCACCAATAGCAGACCACTCCCTTCTCACCCTTACGACAAGTGCCCGACACACACACACTCCACTCAAGGCTCACAGCCTACCTCTCAAGAAGAACCTAGAGTGATTGCTATGAATTGCAATCCCAATGTATCCATTCAGGTACACACAAGCTAAGCCAGAAGGAGTGTGGTGGTAAGAGACGCCAGGTGCACAGACCTTCACTGTACATCAGGATATCTGATCCCCACCCTTGGTCCCTCAGACCGTCCCTGAGTCCCCAGCTTACTCTTTCCTCTCAGAGTTGCTGGAGATCACTTCCTACTCCACAAAAGCCATGAGTCAACCATCAAGCCCACCATTTGGGCCCCCTCCCTCTCTGGGCCAGAGGATTTGGGTACTGCGTTCAAATCCCAGTTTTGTAACTTCAGGTAACACTTTATACATTCTCTGCCCTGGTTTTCCTTAGTAAAAAGAAAGTAAATAAAAATTGAGTGTGAGTTGTGTGAGTGTGATGTAACTTAACCAGTGCCCATAAACTGCTGTGAGATCTGAAGATGAAAGGGGATGTTACTGCCAAGTGCTGGCGTCATGGAGTCTTGGCTCCACTTTTTCTTTTGCACTGAACAGGTGCTTTACTCAAGGGAAAAAAGAACCATCTCCCTTTCACCAGGCTAGAGAAACCACTTCCTCACTCATTTTCATATTCTCTCAATTACATACTACTTATTCTTTGGTAATATGAATTCTACGAATTCTTTGGTAGCTGAAATTCTCCACGTTCATGAGAACTGTATGAGAACTTCAAATATGGAGATGTACAAATCATATACAACAACCTAAAAAGTATACAACAGCTTATGTTCTTTGTCTGTCTCTGCTATTTGTAGGAGAATAAATAAACCTCTAACTGAACAATCATCCTGGTATGAATAGTTTTTGCTGGTGCAAGCAGCAATTTAAACTGTCAAAAGTAGAATAATATGTGATCTTACATTCTCTTTGCAGGAAAAACAAACAATAAGGGAGTATAATTTGTGCTACACATTTACAGAGTCTTAGATGGTAGCTTCCTTTTCCTTTATCATAATGACTAACTCCAGACATCTGTGCTAATCAAATGGCCACTGACCCTATATGACCTAGGCTCATGTCAGAGAAACCAGTGTCACCTCTCTGCAGATGGTCTCCCTGCTCTGATGAGTGATAATACTAATGACTAACGTTTACTGAGTACTTACTATGAGCCAGGCATGGTTCTAAGGCTTTACATGCATTAATTCACTTCTTGGGCATTTTTAAGAGCAGAGAGCTACACTGAGTTACAAAACCTCACAAGAGCCACAGAACTGGTCCAACCTGGCATAGAAAAAGCTCATTGGATAATTGAAGCAGAAACAAATAGAAACAATAGCTGAAATTGTTAGGTAGTTCAAGAGCCCTTGATTTATGGTCCCGTTTGAAATCCACTGTGACCAAGTCTTCACCAGGTGGCACTGGGCACAGACATATTTTATAATAATGTAAGTCAAGGTAACTGATCACTGCTTGAATGGTACTTGATTCCAAGTGTGACCTATTCAATACAGATTCCCAGGCCCCATCTTTAGAGATTCTGATCAAATAGTTGGGGTGCAGCATGCAGGAACATGCATTTTGAAAAGCTCCTCATGTGATCCTAATACAGGTGGTCCTACATTCATACATTGGAAAACCCTGGGTCATGTTATGGGTTTAATAGGTCTTGGAGGCCTGGTCCTCGGGATCCTAAACCCTGTTTCTAGTCCCAGATCACTAGACCTCTCTGGAACTCAGCTTATTCCTCTATGCAATGAGGGGATTGGAACAGATGTTTAATGTACTTTCCATCTTTAAGATCCAATAAAGTATGTGAAACCATAAGTTAGTTTGCAAGGAAAAGTTCTCTCCTGGAGTGACAACAATGCAAGAACAGGCCACCTCAGCTGCTGAGTGACAGTGCTCACCTAGAAAAGAGGGAACCCAACCAACCGCCCTCAACCTACTTCTCCTAGAAAAGTAATAACAATTTAGGCACCCTGAGCAACGCTGCGCCGGGTGTCACGCTCAGTGCCTTGAGAACGTTAGTTCCCTTAGTCACATAACCCAAGGAGGTAAGTATTCACTCATTTTGCAGATGAGGACACAGAGACCCAAACCACAAAGCCACAGCAAGAAGGGGCAGGTCCAGGACTCCAGAAGAGATCAGATTCAAAGCCCAGCTTTTACTAACAGTCTGCCTTCTCACTCAGTGGCTTGGGACATGTGCCTTATTCTCAAGGTTTGCCCAGGAATGTTGGTGACCAGGTCTTCATAGAGACAGGATGTTCATAAGTTTTGATAGGTCCGGGTGTCTTAGTTACTTTTAGATAAATTCTTGTTTCTGATTTGACCAAGCCCTCATTTCTTGTCAAGTGATATGTGGTCATTAATTCTAATGCATCCTGTAAAATGATAGAATAACTCTGTTAACAAAAACTCAATCAGAATTCTCAATTAACTAAAAGTTGTTTGTTTTGTTTTGTTTCCTGTTTCTCTTTCCGAGGAGAAGACAACAAAGTATATGAAAATGAACTTATATGAGACACTTAATTTTTTAAAATTCCAGGAGAGTTCCTAGGTTTGTAGAAATACAGATCACTCTCCTTGTTCAGGTAATTTTTGGCTAGTGGACTTCTGATCCCACTGCAGACACCTTTAATGTCCATTCCCTGTGAGCTGAAAAATTTAGCTCCATGAGGGTCTGAGTCTGTCTGTTTTATTCATTACTGTACCACCAGCTCCTAGAACAGTGCCTAGCACAGATGCCCGAGAAATAGTTCCTGAATGACTGAACAAGCTGGACACTACCTCAGAAATTATTCTGTGGATGGCATTAAAGGCAACCACTTCCAACCAGTTGGGATAGGCTTGCAAGATTGAAGCATTTGGCTATTCCTGTCTACATCTTCCATTTATATCTACAGCCTCTCCATGGTGGGACTTAAAGTTCAAAATGATGGTTGTGAGGATCTGCAAGATTCTTAGTCATTCTATCCAACAAGCATTTAGTGAGCTTCTCTTAGTGTAGAGTTCAATTATAGTCACATATTAAACAGCAGTGATTCTCAAAGGGGACGGAGTCACCCCCTGGTGGACATTTTGGAAACCTGTCGGGTGTTTCTTGGCTGTCACCATGATTGGAGTGGACAGCCAGATGTGGCAGATGTCCTGTAGTTTGCAGGCAAGTCCCACACAACAAACAATTGCCCTGAGTGCCATGGAACTTTGCACGTTCCCGCTGGACATTCATGTAGATGAAAAGTCTGTTAATAATGATCTGAGCTAAAATCAAACACTGTTTTACATACGAACACAAAAGATCTTGTGTTTGACTAGCTTTTGCATTTTTCAATATTTGTTGAATTTTCCAAAATGCACCTACTGTGAAAATTGAGAGAAATGTGTATTTGCTTTGTTCAGAACTTTATCAAAAGTTCTTCACCATTTTGGAAACGTATATCACCATCAGCAAAGCTGCACGTGGTATCTGAGTTACCAATACAATAAAACCCAAATCAGCCTATGTTTTCAGCTGTCACATCCAATGTGACTATCCATATAAATGTCAGCATGTGTACTTCACTGTACCGCTGATGTGGCCACGCCTAAGAATTCGCATGGAGAATTACATACTTAATGGGAATTTACTCAACTTTAATTTCTTCTATATAATATAGTTCGGGCATTATATTTTTTAAACATATGTAGGTAGGTTATATCATCTATAGATCTCATTTCAGAATAGTAAAGTATTGATATTTGCTATGAAGGGGACATTGGGTCTGAAAGGATTGAACACTACTGTCCTCCTTGTTAAGAAAGTGGAGGGACTTCTCTGGTGGCGCAGTGGTTAAGAATCCGCCTGCCAATGCAGGGGACACGGGTTCAAGCTCTGGTCCGGGAAGATCCCAGATGCCATGGAGCAACTAAGCCTGTGCGCCACAACTACTGGGCCTGCACTCTAGAGCCCACGATCCACAACTACTGAGCCCACGCACCTAGAGCCCGTGCTCTGCAACAAGAAAAGCCACCGCGAGAAGTCTGCGCACCGCAACGAAGAGTAGCCCCCGCTCGATGCAACTGGAGAAAGTCTGCGCACAGCAACTAAGACCCAATGCAGCCAAAATATAAATAAATTAATTTTAAAAAAAAGCCCAATGTCTGGCTGATAGCATGGGCTAAAAGAATGTTAATTCTTGTTCTTATTAACCTCTTAGCTTATATCCTATAACACAAACTCCCTTCTGGGATGTTCCTACTTGTATAGACTTAAGAAATCATTTGTAGCCATTTGCTTAATTCCTGTCTTCCTCGTTGGCCTACAAGCCCCACGAGCAGGGGACCGTATGTATTGTTTCCCTCTGTCCCCCTCGCCTGTCACAGGATGGTGCACAGCACTCGAGAAAAACAGGAACCAACTGAACAGTATTAATACTGTCCTTTAAATCAGTGTTCCCCAAACTTGGTTAACCAGGAAACCCTTTTACCATGCAAGAGCAATTATCATCACACAGAACAAGTATTCCTTCAAATATGTTTTGAAAAACACTGGTCTACAGGTTAAAATTCAAGTTGCCTTACGGGGTCCAGACGGTTCTGGTTTGGTCTCATGCCACTCCCAGTCCATGCTTTTCTGTTTTTTGTTCTTGTTATTCCCTCCCTGCCCTCTATCCTTTATCTGACCTGCTTGTATTCATCCCCCAAGACTTTACCCTACCGTGGCCCTCACCAAATGAGACCGAAAGCATCTGCCCTCTTGTCTTGCATCGCCCTTCAGAATGTCTGCTCCTCAAAGACAAGGATGCATCATACTCATCCTTGTTCGCAAACCCTAGCACAATGCCTGCGATACAATACACAACTTAAAAATGGTTGGTGAATAAACAACGAATTTTCTTTCACAATGAAAATTTCATCTCAGGGGTGACATTACATAAAATTACCAAATGAATTATGTTTTTAGGTCTTAAATCTGTGATAACACAGTGAGTCAAGTACAGAATAAGCCCATCAATGAATCAAAAGTGAAAAGAACGAGCCTGAGCTAACCCTCATGTTCTGCGTCATTAATCTACACGTGGGCAGGATGAGGTAGGTGCCTCCCCTGCACAGACGCTCTTATGATTAATGAGGTTGAGACTCTCAAGAGCTAGTGACTATAACTCAGGGTAGATGAAAATAGAGTTGCTCAAGAGCTGAGAATGTCACAACCATGACTCTGGAGTTACCTCCAGTGGGTCAGGACACAATTCTGAATTTCTATTCTAGGCTTATGAATAGGAGCATGTGATTGGAGAATGGCTCAGATGGACTTAATTTGACACAATAATGATGACTTGAGCTCTTCTGCACACGACTGGCCAAAGTTTCAAAGGTTTTTCAGTGACATTGTTTTTGGATAAATGGCTGTTAATTACGTGATTTCATTATTGCATCACTAACCCTGACTTATCTCTTGAATATCAGATTCATACATCCAGTTTATTAACACACTCACCAACTTATATATTTCCACACAAATAACTGTGGAATTGAATTGTAACTCTATATGAGACACCAGGTCCAAAGACAAACCCCACAGAATTCCTGCTGGCAAAAAGGTCACAGTCTAACTGGGGAGGAATACAGGTAAGCAAACAAGTATACAATGCTGTGTGACAGGTGGATAATTAAAGGTTGGAAACAGGTGCTCCCAGAGCAAGGAAGAAGAGGTACCTTAGTACTGCTTTGGGAGTCAGGGCAAGGGAAGGTTTCTGAGAGGGCAATTCCAAGCTGAATCTAGGAGTCTGCCTGATAGACCAGGGGGACAGTTCCCGGCAGAGAGCGTTAGACAGCTCCAAGTGGAGTCCTCCAATTTGGCCTACACAAAATCCATCACACCTTCTCCCACTGGTATAGACATGATATGAGCTCAGCAATCAAGAATCATTCAGTAACATTCCATAAGTAGTTCCTTGAGCACCTCCTGTATCACAGGGCCTGTTCCAGGTCTTCCAGTATAACAGTGAGCATAAGAGGGGAGATCCCTGCCTTTCAGGAGCTTTGATTCTAATGAGGAAACAGATAAGAAGCAAAGAGCCAAATAAAAGAAGTGTGATGAGGAACAAGAAATGGGGTGAGGATCTAGAAAGAGATGGGAAGAGGACAGGCAACATTGAATAGGAACATGATGTTTAAGCTCAATCTGAACGGCAAGGAAAAGCCAACCAGGCTAGGGAGCAGAGCACTGCCAACAGTGGGGCAGCCAGGGCAAAAGCTCCAAGGTGGGAAGAGTCTGATCAGCAAAGGGAACAGGAATAGACTAATACCTCTGGCAAGGACACCAACATGGGGAAGCAGCATCTAAGACTCTTGGAAGAGGTAAGCCCAGTGGCCCCCGGCCAGGTAGACAGTCCAGCAGAGCAATGCTCTGGGACATCCAGACTGCGGCCAATATTCAGGAGTCAGGATGATAGATCATCCCTGAGGGATGTTTGTCCATGTGAGGTATGGCTGTAACCAACATGCCAGAAAATCAGACAGAAGGGGATTGCAAGAGTTGAGTAGGACATCAAGGCTCAGCCACTGGACAGGTCCTCAAGCAGCGCTGCAGTGCTAAGACTAAGGAGGGGAAACTGAGGTAGCGTATTGTGTGCTGAAACTCAGGCCACCCAATCACCAGGATTCACTCTCAGCGTCCCTTTGGCAGCAAAGGAGCCTGAGTCCTGGAGAACTCTGAGAGAAGACATACAGGCCAGACCACTAGACCACCGTAAAAGCCAAATCTAGCCAGACCACTGGATCCCAGGCCTAGAAGAAGGAGCCCCACAAGATAGGGGAGGGCACAGGGAAAAGGGAGGTGGTCATCTCTTGGGTGTCATCAGGAATGGCTCAAGAAATGAAGTGGGGAGGGGGGATGTACCTGAGAAGCTGGGAATCATCTCAGCCTGTGAGCTCTATCTAAATTAATGGCAGCAGCATCACCCCAGCCGTCACCCAAGCTGAAGGCTGAGTCACCTCCTCTCCTTCACCTCCACCTCTGCCTCCACCTACCATCAGTGAGTCACCAGAGTCTATTGCTAACAGCTCCTCTGAACTGTCTGTTGAATCTGTGCCCTGCTCCTATTCACACTGGAAGGGCTTTCTATGAGCCGTCTTTCTCTCTCACAGGGCAGGGTGGAAAATGCAAGGGCTGTAGGGTCAGCCTGGGTTTGAGCACTGGCTCCTCTGGTTGCTAGTTGTGTAGTGTGGGGTTAGTTAACTTCTCTGTACCTTAGTTTCCTCACCTGTAGAATGGGAATAGTTACAAACTCCATGGGGTTGTTATTAGGGTTGGGGGAAGAACTCTGTAAAGTCAAAAACACTCTCTAAATATAGGGATTTGTAACCAGGGTAAACTTATGTTTCCTTAGGTTTCAATATAGTGTCACAGAAAAAACAAATCCAACCTCCAAAGGTTTAGACAGTAAGTGCAAGCTGTTATTGAAGTAGTCTCTTCATAGTTTTTGTTTCAGCTAGCCAACTTCTGCTCTCCCTCTGCCAGTGCCCCAATTTCCTTGGGGCACCCCCGCCCCTCTTCACTCTCAGTTCTTGTCCTATGTCTCCGTCTCCAGAGCTGACACAGGTGACTCAGGCCTGGCCAATCAGAGCACCACATCCCCTTGGTCAGGTGTGTGATTCAGGGTTGGCCATGTAACTGAATTACAGCCAATTAGACATAAAGGAACTTTTTCTGGGGTTAGGACCTGCCATTTCCACCACAGGGATGAGCGCTTGGACAGACTCTCCATTTCACGTGTACCTACCCCCAGTCACAAGGACGAGTTCAAAGATGAACTCATGGCCCAAGTACAGCAAATGAGCACTTTCTCTGAGGGCAATGTCAGGACGATGGAAGAGAAACGTTCTATTTTCACTCGGGGTTGCTAAGTGGGAGAGTATGGGCCTAGGGCTACTGTCACCCATCTTGCCTACCACATGAACGGAACCTGCCTATAGAACAGACAAGGACAGACAAAAAGGTAGAGAGAGGGAAATGGCCTGGATGATAATGTTTGAACCCCTAGATCTAGCTGTGCCTGAAGCTAATCCACTGCTGGCTGCATTTTCCTGTTATACGAGTCAATAAATTCACTCTTTTGCTCAAGGTAGATGGAGTTGAGTTTCTGTCATCTGTCTCTGAAAAAAAGAGTCAATTTTTTTTTTTTTTTTTTTTTGCGGTACACGGGCCTCCCACCGTTGTGGCCTCTCCCGTTGCGGAGCACAGGCTACGGACGCGCAGGCTCAGCGGCCACGGCTCACGGGCCCAGCCGCTCCACGGCATGTGGGATCTTCCTGGACCAGGGCACAAACCCGCGTCCCCTGCATCGGCAGGCGGACTCTCAACCACTGCGCCACCAGGGAAGCCCAAAAGAGTCAATTTTTAAGCCATTCAGTAAAAGGAAAAAGTTTCACCAGAATATTAAAGTAAGTATTCCTATTCTCTGCTCTCCTTGATAGAAAACCTGACCCAGTCACGTGGAAACGTGGAAAGATGATGAAGAGAACAGTACACATCAACTCACCCACTTTAAATGCCTAAGGATCTATGAAGGAGCAAATAGGCTAGAAAATCAAATTTTCTCTTTGTGCCAATTATTAGTCATAAATTAAAGCCAATAACTATCTACCAATATTGGCAAAGTTAAATTACCAGACATCCGTCATTTTGGCAGCAAGGAAACCAGCCTCCCTTTTAAAAGGACGTGTTACACCATGATTATTTCCAGAGCACACAATTAGGTGCCTGGCTTTGCAGCCACATGGAGCAAAAATGATAAGCAACTCCATGGATCACCCCGTCTGGTTCATCCAAGCTGAAATATCTAGGCCACATTTCCCTGCCAAGTTAAAAAGAAGAAAGAAGAAAGCTGAAAAGGAAACCCCATGTCACTATCCTGGACTGGATCCTAAGCACCAAATGCAAAGATTTGTTTCCCCTTTTCCAAATTGTGTTTTATAGCATGGCCTGTCAGTTCTTACAAACCCTTATATTAATTAGCTTGATTTATTTCCATTTGCTCCTCACAAAGAGAATTACAGAAGCTTGATTTCACAAACCTGGTATGTGCCCTGCTATGCTTCCATTGTCGGGGAAGTAAGTGAAATGGGTAGAGTGAGGGGTCACACGTAAGACAACAGCACAAACTGCCTGGGAAATTTGAGAGAAAACCATATCCTCATGTCCTAACACTTGGTACTGGGTTTCTTTCCTTTTTCCCCATGAAGTGTTTTCTGTCCTCTGGGAAGCTGAGGATTTGTGAAGCTTCTTGTCTCAACATGAATTCTGTTATCACAGGAAGCATTTTTAAAATATATTAATGGATTTTCCTGTTTTGCATCTCCATGTGTGTGATCTTCTCTCTACTCAGGCAGAGACATACAACTCTCTGGGGTACCTGGGCAGAGAGAAGGGGATAGGATTTTCCCAGCAGGAATGTCAAGAGAAGACTCCATATTCAGTTCCTGACACCCAAATATGTGACTTTGGGGTCTGCAGCAGCACAAGAGATTTTGAAAAGCAGGCTTGGCCAGGAAAAAAGGGTTTCCTACATGTCTTTATGTTCCTTTTTAACAATAAAGAAGCAGATCAGGGACTTCGCTGGTGGTGCAGTGGTTAAGAATCTGCCGGCCAATGCAGGGGACACGGGTTTGAGCCCTGGTCCGGGAAGATTCCACACGCCGCAGAGCAACTAAGCCCGTGTACCAAAACTACTGAGCCTGTTCTCTAGAGCCCGTGAGCCACAACTACTGAACCCACATGCCACAACTACTGAAGCCCGTGTGCCTAGAGCCTGTGCTCTGCAACAAGAGAAGCCACCACAATGAGAAGCCTGTGCACTGCAACGAAGAGTAGCCCCTGCTCGCCACAACTAGAAAAAGCCCGTGGGCAGCAACGAAGACCCAATGCAGCCAAAAAGAAATAAATAAATGTATTTAAAAAAAAGGAAGCAGCAAATCAGGTGAACTCAGGTCTGGGCAGCTCAGTTTCTTCAAAACCATAAAAAGGATATGTTTTCTTCTCCCCTAGGACATAAGGCTGGCAGTGCGCAATCAAAGGACCTGGGGGGAAGTAACTGTCCCGGCCACCCCAGGCTTGACACACAGTGAGTGCCCCGTGACTGTCTATCCACCTGAACTGGAGAGGCTTTTCCATCCTGGTACCATTAGCATTCTGGGCTAAATTTCTCCTTGCTGAAGTATGAATTCAAGCAATAAGAAGAATCCAAGACAGATAATCCCCCCACAATCTCCCCCCAGCCAACCAGCTCCACACTCCAAATTAGGAAAACGGATCAAATTCATCCCCACTTTGTTTACATATTGTTTATCTGTTTCTGGTTGATTTTGCTGCAGCTGTGTCCCAAACTCAATGCTATTATATGCTGAAAATATAAACTCAGTTTCTTTTCCAGAGCCATATCTATGACATTGAAAATGAGGCCAGAAGGTCACTGAGTTGTTTCTCAGCATTGAAAGTGGGTGGAGCATGGACCACATGAGTCCTGCAGGCCCAGTCACCCCAGCAGTCAAGACCCCAGCGGCACCAAGCAGCCTGAACACACCCAGCTCCTCCACAGTGAGCTCACCTCTCTAGAAGTTCTGCTGGACGCACAAGAAACATCAATAACATCAATCCTTTAAAACTGAAGCACTTTCCTAGATGGAGGGGGCAGGAATCTCATAATAATAAGATAATTGTCTAGATGAAAAGATCCACATATTAGGAAAATGGGTCAAATCAACTTAAAATAAATTGTAAGACCAGTGTCATTCATTCAAAAAATATTTGTTGAGTACCTACCATGTACCAGATGCCAGGAAAAAATGTACAGGGCCAATTTGCTAACTACCCACTCCACCCGATCCCCAGGCAGAGCCCCTGCACTACGGAGGGGCTGCTCAGGCTAGATGTGGCACACCTCTAGGTGGTGCCATTCATACCAGCTACTGTGTGAATGGGGTCCCTGGGAGTTTACCACTCTGCCAGAGGCATTCATACTCCAATCAGTGACAGAGCTGTAAAGGAATAACTATGTGTGACAGGTGCAGGAATAAAGGTAGGGGCGAGGGGCCATGGGAACCCAGTCAAGTAATGAGGTGGCTCTATCCACCTAACTTTGGTAGGACTACATTTCACTTAAATGGTTGAAAATGTAGCATCCTTATTGAGATATGTTGCAAATGTAAACTATATCCTATTTCAAAGACAATATGAAAAGAGTGTAAAATATCTCATGAATAGTTTTCTGAATTGGTTACATGCTGAAATGATAATATTTTGAATATATTAGGTTAAATAAAATACTTACTTTAAAAATTTCACCTATCTCTTTTTTACTTTTTATAATGTGACTACTAGAAAAATTTGAATTACATATAGAGCTCACTTTTGGATAGTGCTTGGCTAGATGATCTCAATTACATCTTCCGACAATAAAGCCTATTGTTCTAGGTAGCTATTGTGAAAGTTCAGCTCTGAGGGGCTTTGAGCATGAATTTTAAAGTAGAGAGTGTGAATTATAAGGCCACTTGATAGCTGTGTGATTTTGGACAAGTTATTTAACCTCATTGGGCCTCAGTTTCCTCATCTGAGGAACAGAGATAAACACATCTACCTCACAGAGTTGATGAAAGGGTTAAATGAAATAGTCTGTGCAAGGTGCCAGGCAAAGTGCCTGTGACCATGTTGAAATAAATTCTCTCTGATCTTCTTGTCTCTTTGATTGTAACTTTTAATACCCATGAGGACCAAAAGAGGAAACTGGGGCATGAGAATTTTAGCACAAGCACCAGTCTTATTAAGAGCCAAAGTAAGCAGAGGTCTAGGCGGTCATGGGAAACATGTAGCTTTGTTACCATGAATCAACCATGTTCAGGTCTGATCCTTGATGTGATCCACTGGCCCACTTTCTAGCCAGACATGCTCATGTCTCATTTTTCCCTTCCCCTTCTGCCCTCACAGTCTTTCTAATTCGTTATATTCCAGGCTTTTGAAGCTTCCTGCTCTCAGGAAGTAGATATGTTGGAAGACATAATTCAGACTGTTTGGGAAAGAAGACATGTCCCCCTCCCTTCCTGGCTATCGCTGTGGACCATGGACGCTTCTAGGATGCAGGTGAGAAAAAACACTTTGTAGCAGGTGTCAGTATTGTCTTACTTGGTATGGGCTCCTCATAGCCACCCCATCACCCTAACTCCCAAGAAAGGTCCCCAGACAGGATGATGAAACATAAAAAGGGCAAGGTCTATAGAAAACTTGCTTGAGGAAATGGGGCAATCCCAAGTGTCAAGGATAACAGATGTATGGCATACAATAGTTTTATTTGACCAATATTTATTCATCACAAGTTTTAGTTTGATTATTGATTATTCATACTGATGAGGAGAATAAGCTCTGGGGTCGGAAAAAACCTGGATTTGAATGTTAGTCCTGATACCATTGTGTATTACTGGAAATTTTTCTAACTTCTCTGAGTCAATTTCCTGGTTTCCTCTTTTGGTCCTCATGGGTATTAAAAATTACAATCAAAGAGACAAGAAGATTCTTCAACAGGAAGAATATGGTAAATTTCCCTTGTTAACATTATTTTATGGGTAGAAAAATGAGATACTAAGAAGTTGGGCAATTTACCTAAGATTATATAAGGATTCTGAAGCAGACTTCAGGTTGGGACACTTTCTATTCCTGTTCTGGGTCTATCTCTCTAAGTCATAACACTTCTCTTAAACTACTTGCATTTTCCAAACAAGGGATGAGGTCTGAATTTAAAAGAGAAAAGATTGATGTGTAATAGCCCAATAACTGAGATTTTATCATCCAAACAAAAATCGAGGTAAAACTAATATATTTAATCCAAGATACCATAGATGTTAACAATAAGGTAATACACAAATAATACAAAGGGCAACAGACACAGCACTGTGTATAGAGACTAATTTTTCATGCTGATTTGTGAGGAGTCCTTAGCAATATGACACTCATCAGGAGCAATGCTGTGGAGGTTTAGGTAGGCCCAAAATTGATTTATGTTTTACCTCAGGTCTTATATCTCATTTTTATGGGCAAAGGTAGAACCATATATTGCTCTTAACTGACTGTAGCTATGGAATCCTAAGCCTTGAATTATGCATGTAATGGCCCAGAGAGAATCATCATTCCCCAGAAAGTAGATATGCTGATAGAAAGCTGGAGTTTTCTGATCCTGCTGAATTGGGGAACTCATACAGTGAACCTTGGAGAAAATAAGGGAATAAAAAATAGGGGGGAAGGAGGTATACCATAAAGATGCCCTGGAAAAAAATAAAACCAGAAAAGGAATGCAACTTTTTTCTCTTCCATGTTTTGGTTTTAAGAGGGTGTTGTTCCTCTGCTGACATGTGACAAATAAAAATCTGCCTATTGGAAGCACCCACATAGTGTATTCATTTGGCTCTCCTTCTGCTACAGGTTAGGCCTTCCAATATCCAAAGACAGCAATTTTGCCAGCTCCCCAAAGACTTCTCCTTCTCCAAGTTAGTCATCCTTAATGCCCTCAACTCTTCTTCACAGGATTTATTCATGCAACATGACCAAGTCCTATCCCAGGTGACATGCACTGAGAACACCAAGACAAATATGCTGCTGCCCAACCCACACACATCCTGATTCAGAGCTTATTTCCAACAAGCAAAAATGCTGCAAAGAATGTGTTGATTTTCAATGAATTAAATTCTAATTCCAGGGCTTCCCTGGTGGCGCAGTGGTTGAGAGTCCGCCTGCCGATGCAGGGGTCACGGGTTCGTGCCCCGGTCCAGGAAGATCGCACATGCCGTGGAGCGGCTGGGCTCGTAAGCCATGGCCGCTGAGCCTGCGCATCCGGAGCCTGCACGTCCGGAGCCTGAGCTCCGCGACAGGAGAGGCCACAGCAGTGAGAGGCCCGCGTACCGCAAAAAAAAAAAAAAAAAAAAAAAAATCTAATTCCAGGTAAACTGTGTTGAAACAACATTTACCCTTTGCATACTTATTTGAGAACCTTCTGTGTACAGAGCCTATATTAGGCATTTCTAAGTCAGAAGATCCTTAAGAAATAAAAGAGGAGAAAAAGTTTTTGCCCTCAAAAACTAAGACCTTACCTTTAAGTTTATTGGTTGTGTTTTATGACTATTCTCATGCTCGTTAGTTATTTATATTCATTATCTTCCTAAGGGCAGAAATTTTGCATCTTTTTCCCTGTAAAGTCATAAATATAGTCAAACAAAAGTAGTGAGTGTGTATGCCTGCATGTGTTCACATAATAATAAGCATCATCTTTGTTTCCTTCTGTTACTAGGCTATCAGCTTTCAACATCCATCACCTATTCATCCATTTATTCAATGAATATTTGAGGGCCTGCCATGTAACAGGCACTGCTCTAGCCTCCAGAAAAAACAATGGTGAATACAAGAGACCCAAAACTCTGCCCCTGTAGAGCTTAGCAAAAGTTATAATTACATTTTTTATTTAAGAAATGATGCCTTGCAAAATTACAACCAGCTCAAGTATTATTTAAAAAAAATTCTCAATAAGTTAATCCTTTGGGTAGAAAAAATGTTCAAATGTAGAAACTATCAGTCATTATATTGCAGGGACAGTTCATCAGCTCTCTTAAAATTACGTTTAGAGGGCAGACAGCAGAAGCAAGAAAAACTACAATCATGCAGCCTGTGGAACAAAAACCATATTCACAGATAGACAAGATGAAAAGGCAGAGGGCTATGTACCAGATGAAGGAACAAGATAAAACCCCAGAAAAACAACTAAATGAAGTGGAGATAGGAAACCTTCCAGAAAAAGAATTCAGAATAATGATAGTGAAGATGATCCAGGACCTCGGAAAAAGAATGGAGGCAAAGATTGAGAAGATGCAAGAAATGTCTAACAAGAATCTAGAAAAATTAAAGAACAAACAAACAGAGATGAACAACACAATAACTGAAATGAAAAATACACTAGAAGTAATCAATAGCAGAATAACTGAGGCAGAAGAACGGATAAGTGACCTGGAAGACAGAAAGGTGTAATTCACTGCTGCGGAACAGAATAAACAAAAAAAGAATGAAAAGAAAAGAGGACAGCCTAAGAGACCTCCGGGACAACATTAAACACAACAACATTTGCATTATAGGGGTCCCAGAAGGAGAAGAGAGGGAGAAAGAACCCGAGAAAATATTTGAAGAGATTATAGTCGAAAACTTCCCTAACATGGGAAAGGAAATAGCCACCCAAGTCCAGGAAGTGCAGAGAGTTCCATACAGGATAAACGCAGGGGAAACATGCTGAGACACATAGTAATCAAATTGGCAAAACTTAAAGACAAAGAAAAATTATTGAAAGGAGCAAGGGAAAAACGACAAATAACATACAAGGGAACTCCCATAAGGTTAACAGCTGATTTCTCAGCAGAAACTCTACAAGCCAGAAGGGAGTGGCATGATATATTTAGTGATGAAAGGGAAGACTCTACAGCCAAGATTACTCTACCCGGGAAGGATCTCATTCAGATTCGATGGAGAAATCAAAAGCTTTACAGACAAGCAAAAGTTAAGAGAATTCAGCACCATCAAACTAGTTCTACAACAAATGCTAAAGGAACTTCTCTAAGTGGGAAACACAAGAGAAGAAAAGGACCTACAAAAACAAACCCAAAACAATTAAGAAAATGGTCATAGGAACATGCATATTGATAATTACCTTAAACATGAATGGATTAAATGATCCAACCAAAAGACACAGGCTCACTGAATGGACACAAAAACAAGACACATATATATGCTGTCTACAAGAGACCCACTTCAGACCTAGGGACACATTCAGACTGAAAGTGAGGGGATGGAAAAACATATTCCATGCAAATGAAAATCTAAAGAAAGCTGGAGTAGCAATACCCATATCAGATAAAATAGACTTTAAAATAAAGAATGTTACAAGAGACAAGAAAGGACACTACATAATGATCAAGGAATCATTCCAAGAAGAAGATATAACAATTATAAATATATATGCACCCAACACAGGAGCACCTCAATACATAAGGCAACTGCTAACAGCTATAAAAGAGGAAACCGACAGTAACACATTAATAGTGGAGGACTTTAACACTTCACTTACACCAATGGACAGATCATCCAAACAGAAAATTAATACAGAAACACACGCTTTAAATGACACAATAGACCAGATAGATTTAATTGATATTTATAGGGCATTCCATCCCTAAACAGCAGATTACACTTTCTTCTCAAGTGTACATGGAACATTCTCCAGGATAGATCACATCTTGGGTCACAAATCAAGCTTCAGTAAATTTAAGAAAACTGAAATCATAACAAGCATCTTTTCGGACCACAATGCTATAAGATTAGAAATCAATTACAGGGAAAAAACCATAAAATAACACAAACACATGGAGGCTAAACAAGACGTTACTAAATAACCAAGAGATCACTGAAGAAATAAAAGAGGAAATCAAAAAATACCTAGAGACAAATGATAATAAAAACATGACGATCCAAACCTATGGGATGCAGCAAAAGCAGTTCTAAGAGGGAAGTTTACAGCTATACAAGCCTACCTCAAGAAACAAGAAAAATGTCAAATAAACAATCTAACCTTACACTTAAAGGAACTAGAGAAAGAAGAATAAACAAATCCCAAAGTTAGCAGAAGGAAAGAAATCATAAAGATCAGAGCAGAAAGAAATGAAATAGAAACAAAGAAAACAATAACAAAGATCAATAAAACTAAAAGCTGGTTCTTTGAGAAGATAAACAAAATTGATAAACCTTTAGCCAGACTCATCAAGAAAAAGAGGGAGAGGACTCAAATCAATAAAATTAGAAATGAAAGAGGAGATGTTACAACAGACATTGCAGAAATACAAAGCATCGTAAGAGACTACTACAAGCAACTCTATGCCAATAAAATTGACAACCTGGAAGAAATGGACAAATTCGTAGAAAGGTATAACCTTCCAAGACTGAACCAGGAAGAAATAGAAAATATGAACAGACGAATCTGTTGATTGATATTGAACCTGTGATTAAAACTCTTCCAACAAACAAAAGCCCAGGACCAGATGGCTTCACAGATGAATTCTATCAAACACTTAGAGAAGAACTAACACCCATCCTTCTCAAACTCTTCCAAAAAATCACAGAGGAAGGAACACTCCCAAACACATTCTATGAGGCCACCATAACCCTGATACCAAAACCAGACAAAGATACTACAAAAAAAGAAAATTAAAGACCAATATCACTGATGAATATAGATGCAAAAATCCTCAACAAAATACTAGCAATCAGAATCCAACAAAACATTAAAAGGATCATACACCATGATCAAGTGGGATTTATTCCAGGGATGAAGGCTTCTTCAATATATGCAAATCAAACAATGTGATACACCATATTAACAAATTGAAGAATAAAAACCATATGATCATCTCAATAGATACAGAAAAAGCTTTTGACACAATTGAACACCGATTTATGATAAAAACTCTCCAGAAAGTGGGCATAGAGGGAACCTACCTCAACCTAATAAAGGCCATATATGACAAACCCACAGCAAACATCATTCTCAATGGTGAAAAACTGAAAGCATTTCCTCTAAGATCAGGAACAAGACAAGCATGTCCACTCTCACCACTATTACTCAACATAGTTTTGGAAGTCCTAGCCACGGCAATCAGAGAAGAAAAAGAAATAAAAGGAATACAAATTGGAAAAGAAGAAGTTAAAACTGTCACTGTTTGCAGATGACATGATACTATAAACAGAGAATCCTAAAGATGCCACCAGAAAACTACTACAGCTAATCAATAAATTTGGTAAAGTAGCAAGATACAAAATTAATGCACAGAAATCTCTTGCATTCCTATACACTAATGATGAAAAATCTGAAAGAGAAATTAAAGAAACACTCTCATTTACCATTGCAACAAAAAGAATGAAATACCTAGGAATAAACCTACCTAGGGAGACAAAAGACCTGTATGCAGAAAACTATAAGACACTGTTGAAAGAAATTAAAGATGATACCAACAGATGGAGAGATATACCATGTTCTTAGATTGGAAGAATCAATATTGTGAAAATGACTCTACTACCCAAAGCAATCTACAGATTCAATGCAATCCCTATCAAATTACCTATGGCATTTTTTACAGAACTAGAACAAAATAATCTTAAAATTTGTGTGGAGACACAAAAGACCCCGAATAGCCAAAGCAGTCTTGAGGGAAAAAACGGAGCTGGAGGAATCAGACTCCCTGACTTCAGACTATACTACAAAGCTACAGTAATCAAGACAAAATGGTACTGGCACAAAAACAGAAATATAGATCAATAAAACAGGATAGAAAGCCAGAGATAAACCCACGCACCTATGGTCAACTAATCCGTGACAAAGGAGGCAAGGATATACAATGGAGAAAAGACAGTCTCTTCAATAAGTGGTGCTGGGGAAACTGGACAGCTACATGTAAAAGAATGAAACTAGAACACTCCCTAACACCCTACACAAAAATAAACTCAAAATGGATTAGAGACCTAAAGGTAAGACCAGACATCATAAAACTCTTAGAGGAAAACACAGGAAGAACACTCTTTGACATAAATCACAGCAAGATCTTTTTTGATCCATCCTAAAGTAATGGAAATAAAAACAAAAATAAACAAATGGGACCTAATGAAACTTAAAAGCTTTTGCAAAGCAAAGGAAACTACAAAGAAGACGAAAAGACAACCTTCAGAAAAAGCAAAGGAAACTACAAAGAAGACAAAAAGACAACCTTCAGAATGGGAAAAAATATTTGCAAATGAATCAATGGGCAAAGGATTAATCTCCAAAATATATAAACAGCTCATGCGGCTCAATATTAAAAAAACAAACAACCCAATCAAAAAATGGACAGAAGACCTAAACAGACATTTCTCCAAAGAGGACATACAGATGGCCAAGAAGCACATGAAAACCTGTTCAACATCACTAATTATTAGAGAACTGCAAATCAAAACTACAATGAGCTATCACCTCACACCAGTTAGAATGGGCATCATCAGAAAATCTACAAACAACAAATGCTGGAGAGGGTGTGGAGAAAAGGGAATCCTCTTGCACTGTTGGTGGGAATGTAAATTGATACAGCCACTATGGAGAAAAGTATGGAGGTTCCTTAAAAAACTAAAAATAGAATTACTATATGACCCAGCAATTCCACTACTGGGCATATACCCAGAGAAAACAATAATTCAAAAAGACACATGTACCCCAATGTTCATTGCAGTAGTATTTTCAATAGCCAGGTCATGGAAGCAACCTAAATGCCCATTGACAGACGAACGGATAAAGAAGATGTGGTACATATATACAATGGAATATTACTCAGCCATAACAAGTAACAAAACTGGGTCATTTGTAGAGACGTGGATGAATCTAGAGACCATCATACAGAATGAAGTAAGTCAGAAAGAGAAAAACAAATATCACATATTAACGCATATATGTGGAACCTAGAAAAATGGTACAGTTTTTGCAAACGGTTTGCAGGGCAGAATTAAGACACAGATGTAGAGAACAAATGTATGGACACCAAGGGGGGAAAGCAGCGGCAGGTGGTGGTGGTGGTGTGATGAATTGGGAGATTGGGATTGACATGTATATACTGATGTGTATAAAATGTATGACTAATAAGAACCGGCTGTATAAAAAAATTAAATTAAATTTTAAAAAAATTATGTTTAA
Organism: Leucopleurus acutus; assembly: GCF_964270905.1. Classification (NCBI taxonomy): domain Eukaryota; kingdom Metazoa; phylum Chordata; class Mammalia; order Artiodactyla; family Delphinidae; genus Leucopleurus; species Leucopleurus acutus. The sequence continues at coordinate 87,872,121 of NC_139147.1, read as the reverse complement.
AGACATGCAGAAATGCTCCAGCAGCTTATTTATCAGAAGTTGCAAGTAACTTTCTCCTACTTTCTTCACTTTATCTTTATTTAAGGGTAGTGAAGACACATTCCGCTAGAGGATTGTTTCAGAGAATCCCCTTCTTATTTGTCTCATTTCCAAGTAAACATTAGTTTCCAGATGAACTAATGGGTCTAACAGGAATTTAAAGGTCTTCAAAGCACTGATTAAAGGGGACTGACCCATTCAGGGGATTGACCAGACCATGTTCTGCTCTCCACTTCTAGGTAATGATTAACTGGAGACCTTCCCCAAGCAATGGACATCCTTTGATGTCCTCTATTAAGTGATCTCCTGATTGCGGTGGGGGGTCGGGCGTATTCCTTTGCTTTCCCTTGATGGCGCTTACTCAACTCTTACCAAGCATCTCTTGCCCAGACTCCAGGGCAGAAAACTCACGAACTGCCTGGAGGTAACAACTGAAAAGAAGAACTGACTCAATAATCCTCCTGCATATGCACGCACACGTGCGCGCGCACACACACACACACACACACACACTAACTTAAACTCCATTTGGCAGTTTTCTAAAAGGTGGGATATGACCACATAACTCCACTCTCTATCAACCTCCACCTATATTACTCATGAAAGGAAAGACAAACCAAATCTATTGAGAAAAAGGCACACAATTCAATTAAAAAAGAAAAAAAGACTTAAGTAGCTGCTTCACAAAACAGGAAATCCTAATTGCCAATGAAAAAGTATTAAATCTCTTTAGTCATCATGAAAGTGCAAATTTCAACCACAAGGTTATATACTATACTGGTACTGAAACAGAAAGCAAAGAAGGAAAGGAGGGAGGGAGGGAGGGAGGATGAAGGAAAGGAAAGGAAAAGAAAAGAAAAAAAGGAGAAAGAAAATACCAAATGTTGATAGAGATGTAGAACAACTGGAATGCTCATACACTGTTCGTGAGGTTGTAAATCAGTATAACCACTTTGGAAAACAACTTGATAGTATCTAGTAAAGTTGAAGATATACATACCCAGTGATGTAGCAATTATATTCCTGGGCATATATCCTAGAGAAATGTGTATACATACAAACCAGAATATATATATGAAAATGTCCATAGGAAGCAATCTATTTTCAATAGAATGGATAAAAATATAGAGTATATTCATACAGGAATATCACTCAACAACAAAATTAATGAATTTCAACTACATGCAATAATATGAGTGACTTACAACGTAATGGTGAGTAAAAAAGAAAAAAGCAAGATACAAAAGAATATATACAGTCTGATTTATATAAAGTTCTAAAACAGGCAAACACAACACAACATTGTTTAAAGATACTGCACACATATATGGTATAGCTATAACGAAAAGCAAGAAAACAAAAAGAAAAGTAAAAGAAAGGTAACAGTTACCTTTTGGGTGAGGAGAGAAGTTGGGATCAGAAATTGATACATGGATTGGGATGAAGTGCTCATGACATTTAATTTCTTAACCTTAGTACCAGTTACATGGGTGTTTGCTTTATAGTAAATATTTGTTAAACTGTGCCAATAAGTTGATGCATATTTCTGGAAAAATGTGCAATCTTTTACAATAATACTGTTTTAGGGACTTTCCTGGTGGTGCAGTGGTTAAGAATCCACCTGCCAATGCAGGGGACACGGGTCCAAGCCCTGGTCCGGGAAGATCCCACATACCGTGGAGCAACTAAGTCCGTGTGCCACAACTACTGAGCCTGCGCTCTAGAGCCCGCAAGCCACAACTACTGAAGACTGTGCCCCTAGAGCCCATGCTCTGCAACAAGAGAAGCCACCGAAATGAGAAGCCTGCGCACCTCAACGAAGGGTAACGCCTGCTCGCCGTAACTAGAGAAAGCCTGCGCACAGCGACGAAGACCCAATGGAGCCCAAAATAAATAAATTTATAAAAAACATAAAAATAAAAAAAATTAAAATAAAACTGTTTTAAAAGGTTGGGAGGAGTGGCAAGCTAAATAACACCACTGATCGTCTCCCTCAACCTCCTACCCAGATTGTTTATTTATTTTGATGTTTATTACTTAGAATACCATTTCTTATCTGGGGAGTGCTGTCTTTGACAAGAAATAAGAACTTTAGAGGTGATTTTTATCTAATAGATTTCCTATACATTTAGAGGAAAGCAGAAAGAAAGAGAGCTTAGCAGAATTAAAAAAAAGAATTAATTCTATTATTGTGCAGCCTAAACAGTCTAATGCTCATTTCACCGCAAAGTCTACGACGTAATACATAACTTATGTTCTCTGAGTCTCCATCACTGGCCGTAAGGGAAGATAAGTAACTGCCTTACCTCACCTAGGTGGGGAGCGAACACATGCAAGTAAGGCATCCAGAGCATGTACAGCTTCATTCAAATCTTGTCTGAAAATAAAATGACTTCACAAAAAAAGGAAACTATGTAGAAAAAAAAGACACAAAATGTCTTTGTCACTGTCAAAAAATGTATTACTCATTTATATCAGGGACTCAAATAAACCATCACTCACTCATTCATTCGTTCGTTCATTCACTTAATAACATTTATTGGGCCTCTGCTACTGTTAGGCATTGTGGGAACTGAGTTAGACAAGGTTTCTGTTCTGAAAGGGCTTATAATTGAGTACAGAGGAGAACATCTGCACACACTTCTCTACTTAGCTCTCAACTGTTGAAACTTAACCAAGTGCCAAACACTAAATGCCAAATCATTATTATCTCATTTAATCCTCATATCAGTCCTTTCATGAGTATTGAAGATGTGGAAACAGACACAGAGAAATTAATAAATTTACCCCAGGGAAAACACCCTGTAGGCTAGAATCTGGGCTTGTCTATCCGACCCCAAAGCTCATGCACTACACAGGGTATACTGCTTCTCCATACAGAACACAAGAGAGAAGAAGCTAAATGCTGTAACATACAAACCAGATATTGAAGGATATTTGCTTCCTCAGTGCTGAAATTTGTTACTACAGCATGTATTACTTAAGTAATTTTTAATGAAAAAAAATTGTAATGCTTTGGGACATTGGTCCAACTTCAGTTTTGATTACTTTAACATGAAACATAATTTTCCAAAATCTTAATTTAGGAACATTTAGAGTGGGGAGATAAATTCAACTAAAACAATTCTTGAATCATCAAGTTTTTGTAAAAGGTAAAATTTGGGATGCTACGATTGCACACTCTCACCAAGAGATTATCACACTAAGTGAAGTAAGTCAAACAGAGAAAGACTAATACCATATGATATCACTTATACATGGAATCTAGAAAAATGATACAAGTGAACTTATTTACAAAACAGAAGCAGACTCACAGAGGTAAAAAACAAATAAATGGTTACCAAAGAGGCAAACAGGGGCAGAAAGGGGGATAAATGAGGAGTTTGGGATTAGCAGATACAAACTACTATATATAACATAGATAAACGACAAGATCCTACTGTATATAGCACAGGCAACTATACTCGATATCTTGTAATAACCTACAATGAAAAAGAATGCATGTATATTTATGTATAACTGAATCACTTTGCTGTACACCAGAAACTAATACAACATTGTAAATTAACTATACTTCAATTTTTTAAAAATTGCACACTTGACATACTTCAAATTTTCTTTCTGATTCCTGAGTAGGGTTTTGTATTCCTGCCTCCCCTTTTGGAGTTCTAATTTTAAAACTAACACTTGTGATTAAGGACAAATAATTAGGTCCCTCTTTTGCTTTATTACCACCACCTGCAAAGTGCCCTTGAAGCCTGCGTGAAGGAAAAGGAGGAGATTCTAGGCCGCGCAATGCAAGGGGCAGTCCTACTGCTCCTCTCTCTGGTCCGGGAGGGACCGGCAGCCTCCTCCCACCAGGCGCAAGTGGCACAGCCTGAGGCTGGCAGCTGACAGTGTGGGAGGACTCACGGCCCAGGAACGGTCTCTGTGGGCCTGCTGTCCCACTCACTACAAAAACGGGGAGCTTGTACAGCTGACATCTAGAATCTTGTCCATTCACCCCCAGCTTTCTCTCGCCGTGTCTCATTGGTCCAGCCTGACCTTGATGGTCAGATTCTAGAAGCACACTATCCAACATACGAACATTCCCACAAACAGCTTAAGCAAAACAAAAACCACAAGTGTTCATGGGGCTTCCCTGGTGGCGCAGTGGTTGAGAGTCCGCCTGCTGATGAAGGGGACGCGGGTTCGTGCCCCGGTCTGGGAAGATACCACATGCCGCAGAGCAGCTGGGCCCGTGAGCCATGGCCGCTGAACCTGCGCGTCCGGAGCGCAGGGGGAGAGGCCACAACAGTGAGAGGCCCGTGTACCGCAAAAAAAAAAAAAAAAAAATACAAGTGTTCTCTCAACTCTTTCCCCCACCAAAAAAAAGTCATTTTGACTATATTTCTCACATATTTTTCAGTAATTCAGAAGAGAGGGTGAAAACAATTAAAAGGAGGCAACCTGAAAAATAAGAAGGTGGGGGGAGAGGCAAGGTTTTCCTCATATTCTATCATAATTGAGCACTTAGAAGATTAAGCAAAAATATTACGGGAATTGAGGAGGTAGAGATAGAGGAAGAGGTGTTTCACTTGGACTTTTGAAGACTGGGCATGGCAGGCAGAAGGGGGCATAGGGGCATTACAACAAGAAAGGAAAGTACAAGGCCTGTTTGAGAAACCTTGAAAAGTCCAGTTTGACTGTGACCTAGTACAGGGGGGACAATAAAAGGAAATAAAACTAAAGTCTGAACAGAGGAGGAGCCCTAATGGTAGATACTGAAAATCAGCCTAAGGCACTCAAAAGAACTCAGAAAGTCATTTTTTAGAAGTGCACAATCTAGTGGCTCTTAGTACATTTACAAAGTTGGGCATCCATCACAACAATTAATTTTAGAACATTTTCATTACCCTAAAAAGAAACCCACATCCCTAACCGTTACCTCCTCAATACCCCTTCCCCCTCCAGCCTTAGATGACCACTAATCTACTGTCTGACTACAGATTTGCCTATTTTGAACATTTCATATAAATGGAATCATACAATATATGGTCATTTGGAACTGTCTTCTTTCACTTAGCACAATGTTTTCAAAGTTCATCCATGTTGTAGCATGTATCAGTATGTCATTTCTTTTTATTGATGAATAACACATCATTGTGTGCATATACCAAATTCTATTTATCCATTCATCAGTTGATGGACATTTGGATTGTTTCCACATTTTGGCTATTGTGAATAATTCTGCTCTGAACACTGGGATACCAATTTTTGTGTGGGTGCAGGTTTTCAATTCTCTTGGGTATGTATACCCAGGAGTAGAATTGCTGGGTCATATAGCTCCATGTTTCTTTCTGAGAAACTGCTGGAACATTTTCCAAAGCTATTTCACTATTTTACGTTCCCACCAACAATGTATGAGGGTTCCAGTTTCTCCATATCCTCACCAACACTTATCTTTTTATTATTATTATAACCATCCTAGTAGGTATAAAGTGATATTTCACTGTGGTTTTGATTTGCATTTCCCTGACGATTAATGATGTTGAGCATCTTTTCATGTGCTTATTGAGTATGGTGTATCTCCTTTGGAGAAATGCCTCTTCTTTGCCTGTTTTAAACTGGGCTATTTGTCTTTTTATTATTAAGTTGTAATAGCTCTTTTTATATTCTAGATACTAGTCTCTTATCAGTTGTATATTTGAAAAAGTCTTCTTCCAATCTGTGATAAATGGGATGTCTTCGAGGCACAAAAGTTTTTAACTATAATGATGCCCAATTTATCTAGTTTTTCTTTTATTTCTTGTACTTTTATCTAAGAACCCATTGTCTAATCCAAAGTCACAAAGTTTACACCTGTTTTCCTCTAAGAACTTTATAGTTTTAGCTCTTACATGTAAGTCTTTGATCTTTCTTTTTTTTTTGGCTGCGCTGCACGACTTCCGGGATCTTAATTCCCCAACCAGGGATTGAACCCGCCCTCTCAGTAGTGAAAGCACAGAGTCCTAACCACTGGACCGCCAGGGAATTCCCATCTTTGATCCATTCTGAGTTAATTTTTGCTCATGGTATGAAGAGGCAGATCATTTTTTATCTTTAATCTTTTAAATTCATCAAGATGGGTTTTAGACAGAGCAACCTGTCAGGAATATGTAGAATAGATTAGTTTGGTAGGAGACTAAAGGTGGGGAGGCTACTGGAGAAATCCAAATACATGGTAATAAAAGCAGCATAAATTAAAGACCTGAAGTAGGGGCTTAAGCATCAATTTTTTTTTTTAAAGCTCACAGATGATTCTAATGTGCAGTCAGCCCTTAAAGGAAGAGGTAGAAAAATATATTGGAGAACAATGAATGATAGACAAATGCAAGAGGGTCCTTCTAAGTGGCTGTGTCTAAGCAAGGTTAGTCCTGGGGTCACTCTGGTCTGGACTGACTACACTCCTGGGAAAAGAAGAGATGCAGCAGGACCTCTTAGAGAAGGGCTGGAAAGGCCCATCAGTGAGTGAGCATACGCTGCTGAAATTTTAGAAAAAGCACCTCAGAATTTAATAAGTTTGAGTCCCTGCTTTAAATTACCTGTAAAGCACAATTTTCTCTTTTGTAATAGGTGAGAAGCGCTCATGCGTTAGACATCATCCTTATTTCATAAACAAGCAGCTGACTATCTCCACACATTTCCATCAGATGCATCTCTCACTACACTAACTGGTTTTCAACTTGGAGGAACTAGTCATGGAAATTCACCTGATGAGATGATGAAGTTTGATTAGGAAGTTCAGTCACAAAGGAAAGAACTGTCTTTTGGGAAATGCTTTCTCCATTCAGAAACAGGAGACTAATTGTAAGAAAACACCTTAGCAAATTAAACTGAGGCATTAACATATTGGGTAAATTAGCATTTCCACCCTGAGGAAGCTCAAAGTAGTTTCGGCTGACCTTTGCGAACTTGGTTAACCAACTCTGCATAGACTTTAATCCTACAAAGTCTAATTTAAAGGTTGCTTAGAATACACTGTAGACTAATTGAGTGACCCTGAACCCTGGTCTCTCATTTAGAACTATTTGTTGAGTTGTACGTATTTATTTTATTATTTTTTTAATTAACTTTATTGGAGTATAGTTGCTTTACAATGTTGTGTTAGTTTCTGCTGTACAGCAAAGTGAATCAGTTATATGTATACATATATCCACTCTTTATTTTTATTTTATTTTTTTTGCGGTACGCGGGCCTCTCACTGTTGTGGCCTCTCCCTCTCCCGTTGAGGAGCACAGGCTCCGGATGTGCAGGCTCAGCGGCCATGGCTCACGGGCCCAGCCGCTCCGCGGCATGTGGGATCTTCCCGGACCGGGGCACGAACCCGTGTCCCCTGCATTAGCAGGCGGACTCTCAACCACTGCGCCACCAGGGAAACCCCTATCCACTCTTTTTTAAATTTCCTTCCCATTTAGGTCACCACAGATCACTGAGTAGGACTCCCCGTGCTAAACAGTAGGTTCTCATTAGTTATCTGTTTTATACATAGTAGTGTACATATGTCAATCCCAATCTCCCAATTCGTCCCGCCCCCCTCCTTCCCCCCTTGGTAACCATAAGTTTGTCCTCTACATCTGTGTCTCTATTTCTGCTTTGCCATTAAGTTCATCTGTACCATTTTTCCAAATTCCACATATAAGCAATATTATACGATATTTGTTTTTCTCTTTCTGACTTACTTCACTCTGTATGACAATCTCTAGGTCCACCCACGTCTCTGTAAATGGCACTATTTCGTTCCTTTCTACGGCTGAGTAATATTTCATTGTATATATGTATCACATCTTCTTTATCCATTCCATGTCAATGGTTTATTTTATTTTAAATGCTCATTCCCTAGCCCTTATCTGAGAGTTCTCTGATGAAATATATTTGAGGTGGGGCACATGTTTGTATTTTTAGAAAGCATGATAAGTGATTCCTATGCCAACTAGGATTTAGAATCAGAGACTTGAGTTGGAATGAAGAAACTGCTTCTAACCAGATCTGCCATAACTTGCTACTTTAATCTTGAGCAATTTCCTGAAATCTACCTGAGCCTCTGTTCCTCGGTAATTTCGGTGGATAGTAATGACCATAACTACCTCCCAATGTCTCATGTAGAGAAAAAAAACTGACATTTCAGATTTTATAAAAGTGCTCCAGGGACTTCCCTGGTGGTCCAGGGGCTAAGACTCTGAGCTCCCAACGCAGGCGGCCCAGTTTTGATCCCGGTCAGGAACTAGATCCCACATGCCACAACTAAAAGTTCGCATGCTGCAACTAAAGATCCTGCATGCCACAACTAAAGGTCCCGCACAATGCCAAGAAGATTCCACGTGCCACAACTAAGACCCAGCACAGCCAAATAAATACTTTTTTTAAAAAAGTGCTCCAAAACTGTGTCATATAAACAATGAGTTATTGTTACTATCAAATCCAATGGTCACCTTATTTTACTCAACAGTTTACCAGCGTTAGACTCATTAGGCCTCTCTTTGAAACACTGTCTTCTCATGGCTTCTCTGACATGACACTCCCCTGGTTCTCTCACCTCAGGGACTGCTCCTCTTCCATGTTGTTTTCTGGTTTCCCCCGCACTGTTGGGGCTTTAAATGTTGGACCATCCAGGGTTCGGTCAGGGTTCCCCTTGTTTTCTCTATATACAGTCTCTCCCTTGGCAATCCCATCCAATTTCATGAGATCTATGATTTAACATAAGCATCTCTGTAGTCATGACTCCCAAAATTTACATCTCTAGCCCTTGTGTCTATTAGCTGTCTAAGTGCCTACTTGACCTCTCCATTTGGAGGTCTAAACTATCTCAAACTGAACACGTCCGAAAGAGAATTCCTGATTTCCCCTCCCCAAATTGTTGCTCCCTAATCCGCTCCATTTCAGTATGTACGTGTGTATGTGATTTATTACAAGAAATTAGCTTATTTGACTATGAAGGCTGTCTAAGCAAGTCCAAAATCCATGGGACAGGCAGTCAGGAAGGGAAGAACTGGCAGGCTCACACTTCGAACTTCATAGACACAAGTGAAGGCATTACGTTCTCTCTCTTTTTATTTTATTTATTTTTTTAACTTCTTGGCTGCACCATGTGGCATGCAGGATCTTATTTCCCTGACCAGGGATCGAACCTGCACCCCCTGCAGTGGAAGCACAGAGTCTTAACGGCTGGACGGCCAAGGAAGTCCCCTCTCTCTTTCTCAAGCCATCTGACAATGGGCCAATAATCAAGTCAGTCCATGGACATTCCATGCTCCCTACCATCCGATATTGTCAAGCACGGGAACAACCTCCTCAGAAAATCTACTCAAAGATTTCTGAGTCTATCTCCCTCACTTTCTTCTGGGCCACAGACTTTAGTAAGGTAGCTTGGTCAGTGAATATGGCTGTCCCCAGACAGAGATTTTCTTTCTCACATATGATTTGAGTTGCATGGATAGAGAGGGCCACAATAGACCAAAAATTTTCCTGTTGCAGTTAATTTGCCTCTCTGAATTATTCACATGGTTCCCTTGGCTCCCAATTGCATAAGATACTGTTTTAAAGACAAAACTCTTTTTTCTTTACAATCCATGAGTTGTGGGATTTTTTCCCTGTAAGATTCTTATCCTAAAATGCTTTCTTGAGTTAAAAAAAAAGAAAAACTTCAAATACAATTTCTCTCTTGAGACACAATTTAAGATACGAAATGCTTAACAATATCTCTAAGGAAAAGATTTTTTACTGAGATAAAATTGACATATAATAATTCTATATTAGTTTCAGGTGTACACATAGTGATTCAAAATATGTAAATATTGAAAAGTGATTACCACAATAAGTCTAGTTAAAATCCATCACGGGACTTCCCTGGTGGTCCAGCAGTTAAGACTCTGTGCTTCCACTGCAGGCGGCACAGGTTTGATCCCTGGTCAGGGAACTAAGATCCCACATACTGCATGGTGCACCACAAAAAACAAAAAAATCCATCACAAGACATAGCGACCAATTTTTTCTTATGATAGAAACTTTTAAGATCTACCCTCTTCATGGGACTTCCCTGGCAGCTCAGTGGTTAAGAATCTGCCTGCCAATGCAGGGGACATGGGTTTGATTCCTGGTCCAGGAAGATCCCACATGCCGTGGAGCAACTAAGCCCGTGTGCCACAACTACTGAGCCTGCACTCTAGAGCCCGCGAGCCACAACTACTGAGCTCACGTGCTGCAACTACTGAAGCCCGAGCACCTGGAGCCTGTGCTCCACAACAAGAGAAGCCACCACAATGAAAAGCCCGCGCACCGCAACGAAGAGTAGCCCCTGCTCGCTGCAAGTAGAGAAAGCCCACACCCAGCAATGAACACCCAATGCAGCCAAAAAAAAAAAGATCTGCTCTCTTAGCAACTTTCAAATATACAGTGCAGTATTATTAGCTATAGTCATTTAAGTCCCCAGGACTTATTTCTTTTATAACATGAAATTTATACCTTTTTACCACCTTTACTATTCCACCCACCCTTCAATCTTCTCATATGTAAAGAGAGAATAATAATATATATCTCACAGGGTTATTAAGAGGCTTAGAAGAGTACAATGTCTAGCATTTGGTAGGTGCATAATAATGATAACTGTTACTAATAAATGATTTTTGCAGAATTTGAAATTTTATTTTTTTTATTTACTTATTTATTTTTAGGCTGCACCGTGCAGCATGTGGGATCTTAGTTCCCTGACCAGGGATTGAACCCTTGCCTCCTGCACTGGGAGCATGGAGTCTTAACCACTCGACCACCAGGGAAGCCCCAGAATTTGCAATTTTAGAAATCCTTGATGTACATGAGAATTATCTGGGAAACTTTTAAAAGTTGTTGATGCCTGAGCTTCACCCTGGAGATTGATTTACTTAGTCTGGAGCCTGGGCCTTTTTAAAAATTTTTATACAATTTATGCACATCATTATTCACAGTAGATTCCTTTCTGTTGGCCAAAACTGGAAACAAGCAACTAGCAATGCATGAGTGGTTACACAAACAGTGGTATCTCCATAACATGGAATACCACTCAGCAATAAAAAGGAACAATCTACTGTTAACATGCAGCAACTTGAATGGACCTCAAGGGCATTACGCTGAGTGAAACAAAGCCAATCTCAAAAGGTTACTATACTACTCAAAATAACTATACAGTACTACCCAAGGTAATCTACAGATATAGTGCAATCCATATCAAAATACCCATGGCATTTTTCAGAGAACTAGAACAAATAATCCTAAAATTTATATGGAACCACAAAAGACCCAGAATTGCCAAAGCAATCCTGAGAAAAAAGAACAAAGCTGGAGGTATAACCCTTCCAAACTTCAGACTATACTACAAAGTTACAGTAATCAAAACACTGTGGTATTGGCATACAGACATATAAATCAATGGAACAGAATAAAGAGTCCAAAAATAAACCCACACACCTACAGTCAATCTACGACAAAGGAGACAAGAATATACAATGGAGAAAAGACAATCTCTTCAACAAGTGGCATTGAGAAGCCTGGAAAGCTACATGTAAAGGAATGAAAGTAGAACATTTTCTCACATCACATACAAAAATAAGCTCAGAATGGATTAAAGACCAAAGTGTAAGACATGACACCATAAAACTCCTAGAATAAAATACAGGCAAAACATTCTTTGACATAAATCTTAGCAATATCTTCTTAGATCAGTCTCCCAAGGCAAAAGAAGTAAAAATAAACAAATGAAACCTAATCAAACTTAAAAGCTTTCGCACTATGGAATGGGAGACAATATTTGCAAATGATGTGACTGACAAGGGGTTAATATCCAAAATATACAAAAAACTCATACAGCTCAATAACAGAAAAACAACCACCCAATCAAAAAATGGGTAGAAGACCTAAATAGACATTTCTCCAAAGATGACACACAGATGACCAACAAGCACATGAAAAGATACTCAACATCACTAATTCTTAGAGAAATGCAAATCAAAACCACAAGGAGGTATCACCTCACACCAGTCAGAACGGCTATCATCAAAAAGTTTACAAACAATATATGCTGGAGAAGGTGTGGAAAAAAGGGAACTCTTGTACACTGTTGGTGGGAATGTAAATTGGTGCGGTTACTGTGGAAAACAGTGTAGAGGTTCCTCAAAAACTAAAATAGAACTACCACATGATCCAGCAATTCTACTCCTGGGTATATATCCAAAGAAAACAAAACCACTAATTTGAAAAGATACGCACACCCCAATGTCACAGCAGCATTGTTTACATTTGCCAAGATATGGACCTAAGTGTCTACCAACAGATGAATGGATAATGAAAATGTGATATATATACATATATATATATATATATATATATGTATATAATGGAATATTACTCAGCCATAAAAAAGAATGAAATTTTGCCATTTGCAAGAACATGGATGGACCTGGAGGGTATTATGCTTAATGAAATAAGTCAGACAGAGAAAGACAAATACCGTATGATATCAGTTATATGTGGAATCTAAACAAAATAAAACGAATGAATATAACAAAACAAATAGACTCAAAACAAACTAGTGGTTATCAGTGGAAAGAGGGAAGGGGGAAGAGGCATTACTGGGGCAGGGGATTAAGAGATACAAACTATTATGTACAAGCTACAAGGATATATTGTACAACGCAGGGAATATAGCCAATAAATTCAAATGGACTATAACCTTAAAAAATAAAATAAAATTTCAAGAGGGAAAAATATTGCATACAACTACACACAGGCACAAGCATGCACAAAGAAGTGTAAATAAAACTGGTAAAATCTGAATAAGGTCTGTGGATAGCACCTTTTGATATTATACTATAATTATCTAAGATGGTACCATGGGGAAAACAGGGTGAAAGGTACACAGGGTTTCTCTGTACTTCTTTTGCAATATCCTGTGAATTTATAATTATTTCAAAATAAGAAGTAAAAAAAAAAAACAAAAACTCTTTTGCATGCAACAACTTGGATAGATCTTAAGGGCATTATGCAGAATGAGGAAAACAATCTCAAAAGACCACATATTGTATGATTCCATGTATATAAAATTCTCAAGGGACTTCCGTGCTGGCACAGTGGTTAAGACTCTGTGCTCCCAATGTAGGGGGCCCACGTTCAATCCCTGGTCAGGGAACTAGATCACACATGCATGCTGCAAGTAAGAGCTCACATGCCACAACTAAGGAGCCTGCATGCCACAACTAAGGAGCCTGCATGCCACAACTAAGGAGCCTGCATGCCACAACTAAGGAGCCCTAGAGCTGAAACTAAGACCCAGCACAACCAAATAAATAAATAAATTTTTAATTCTCAAAATGACAAAAATATAGAGATGCAACACAGACTAGTGGTTTTCAGAGGCTAAATGTTAAGTGGGGGGGAAAGGGGTACATGTGATTTTAGGAAGGTAGCATATGGGGGATCTTTATGGTTATGGAATAGTTCTGTATTTTGATTGCAGTTATGATGGTAGGAATGTCCATAGGTGATAAAATGTCATAGGGCTATACAAACACATTGTATCAATTTCCTGATTTGGATATTGTACTAAATTTAACCAAAAATGTAACCACTGGGAGCACTGAGTAAAGGGTACACAGGACCTCTCTATACTATGTTTGCAACTTTCCTGTGAATCTGTATTTCAAAATAGTTTTAAAAGAATAAGACCTCCAGGTGATTTATATGCATACACATTTTTGGAAATACTAACCCTTTTTGCTAACTCAGAAATATTAAATGAAGGGGAATAGAATTATGATTTGCTCAAATTGTTAGTTAACAATCTAGTCACCTGGGGAGATATATATATATATATATATATATATATATATATATATATATTTTAAAGCCCAGGCTCCAAACTAACTAAATTAGATTCTGACACAATGATTCTCAGATTCTGGGGCCTGAGATTCTGCATTTATAACAAGATGTCGGTGAGTAGCAAAGTACAACTACTGTCAAGAAGGGAGCACCGGGGCTTCTCTGGTGGCGCAGTGGTTGAGAGTCCGCCTGCCGATGCAGGGGACACAGGTTCGTGCCCCGGTCCGGGAAGATCCCACATGCCGCGTAGTGGCTGGGCCCGTGAGCCATGGCCGCTGAGCCTGCGCGTCTGGAGCCTGTGCTCCGCAACGGGAGAGGCCACAACAGTGAGAGGCCCACGTACCGCAAAAAAACAAACAAAAAAAAAAAAAAGAAGGGAGCACCACTACACTGAAATGATGTAGTACCACGTAAGTAGATGCTTTTGTTAATATGTATAAGAAAACTCGTCATTAATCTACTTGTTTTCTTTTATCTCCTCACCAAAGTAGTAATAGCAACTACCATTGGAAAGCATTATGAGGTTCCAAGTTGTTCTGAAAAAATGAAATGCATTTGCAAATACAAGCAAATGAAATCTTTTACAAGTATTTCCATAATCACCAAGTATATCTGCACTGGGAGGAAGGGTCCTAACGGCACTAAACTAGCCTTCAGAGACACAGAAGAGAGCCATGGAGAGAAAAGTGTAAGTCATCCTTATACTAACTGGAGGTGGGAGGAAGAATCCTTCGCTCTAAATCAGCCAAGCTATGAGAATAATGAGAACTGCTAGGAACCGTCTCTAGCTAACGTGTGTCTGCTAGTAGCCACACCCCTCCCTAATCGCTCCATTCCCCTGCCCCTCACTCTACACCCATAACTCTGATCCACAGTGAGGGAAATGAGTCAGATGCACAGAGAGAAACAGGAGGGAGAGAAATTGAGCAATTGTTTAATTGTTCTAGTCATTTCCACCGATCCATCTTCCTTTCTCAGTTATCATGATTTTTAAAATAATGTTTTACTTAGATGAAAGTAATATATGTACTTTTTTTTAAGTTACATCGTTTTATTAGGCTTCTAATACACAACAGCAGTTTTCTTGCTTTAGCCCTCCCCATACCCAGTTTCTGGCCCCCAAGGCAATCCAACTCTTTTGGTCCTGATGCTTTCCTAGTTACTTTTTTATAGCTTCTTTTTTTTTTTCTATGTATTTCTAAACAGCATGATTATAGGGAAACTTCATTTTTCAAATTCAGTTATCTTTTATTGGCATTCTACTCTTGATCAAAAGTGTTTAGATATCTTGTACCGCCATCTATTTCCAGGGAACAACTTCCCTCCACCACACACACACACACACACACACACACACACACACACACACACACACACACACACACGCTCCCTCCCTACACAGTTTTTGTTGTTTTGGGTTTTTTTGGTTAAACAAGTATTTAGTATTTATATAACAACTTTGTAAATAACTATTACTCTCACCTGAGCCATTTCGTTTCTCAATGCACTTTTAATTTTCCCTGGAGTTAATAAGTACTTTCTTTGGCTTAATTTTCTAATTCCTTTCAAGTTCTATACCGTAACTGCTTTTAAAAAAATAGCAGGTACTCTACTGGATTAACTATTTACTTACTTAATTTTTTTAATTAATTAATTTATTTATTTTAAATGGATTTTTGGCTGTGCTGGGTCTTCGTTGCTGCGCACAGGCTTTCTCTAGTTGCGGCGAGCGGGGGCTACTCTTTGCTGTGGTGCGTGGGCTTCTCATTGCGGTGGCTTTTCTTGTTGAGGAGCATGGGCTCTAGGCATGCGGGCTTCAGGAGTTGTGGCGCGTGGGCTCAGTAGTTGTGGCTTGTGGGCTTAGTTACTCCATGGCATGTAGGATCTTCCCAGATCAGGGATTGAACCCATGTCCCCTGCATTGGCAGGCGGATGCTTAACCACTGAGCCACCAGGGAAGTCCCTACTTACTTAATTTTTAAATGTAGACATGTCTGGGATCCTCCACTTTCCTGCTCTAATCTGGGTTATTTTTATTCTAGGCCTACTACAATACTGTGTTCTGGGAATTATTTTTCCCATCATCCTGGGAATTCACGCCTTTCTCTTATATTGTGTTCCCTATTTACTGAGGCCCCTAAATTCCTTCCTTGATTCACTCCCTTATTTTAGTGGAGTACATTCTCCAGAGCTTTCTGAAGAAGAGCACATTGGCATAAGGATTCTGAAGTCTTTCTTGTCTTCTACCCTGACATTTGATTGGTAGTACAGTAGCTATAGAATTCTAGATTGGATTTCAGTTTTCCTTGGAATTCTGAAGGCGTTGCTTTCAAAATTTCCAGCTTTCCTCTCCTTTGAATGTGATCTGTTACCCCTCCCCAACCCTAGAGTTTTAGAATCTTCTCTTTAACGATAATATTCTAAAACTTCACAATGCTTTTTGTTTGTTCGTTTCATTCATTTCACTAGGCACTCAATGAACCCTTTCAATCTGGAGACTCATGAACTTCTCTTCTGAGAAATCTTTATTTTTTTTCCCTTGATTATTTCCTCCCTTTTCTGTTCTTTTTGGACCTCCTTTATTTGAATATTGGACCTGCTCAAATGATTCTATGCTTTCTCTTCTTATTCAGTTCTTTTTTTCTACTCTGACGATGTCTTCAACTTTACTTTATCTCCCAAAGCTTCTATTAATTTATTTTTTTGTACAGCACAGGGAAATATAGTCATTATTTTATAATAACTTTAAATGGAGCATAATCTATAAAAATATTGGGGACTTCCCTGGCAGTCCAGTGGTTAAGACTCCAATGCAGGGGGCACAGGTTCGATCCCTGGTTGGGGAACTAAGATCCTACATGCTGCACGGCGCAGCCAAAAAAAGAAAAAAACAAGTCTTATAAAAATATTGAATCACTATGTTGTACTCCTAAAAATAATATTGTAAATCAACTATACTTCAATAAAAAATTTAATTTTTAGTTTAACTAATACCTGTTTAATTTCCAAAAACTCTTCCTTGACTGCTGAATATTTATTTTTAGAGCATTTTTTTCTCATTTCATAGATTCAATATCATCTTTTGCTCCTTGGATTATCTCTTTTCTTGTAAATTTTTTTAATGTTTGTTTTATTTTCTCTTTCATGTTAAATGCTTTTCCCAAATCTCTCATGGTCCTTGGGTACTGTCCATATTTAAGCGTAAGGCATGAAAAAGATAGTTGGAAGCGAAGCGTGGGCTTGTGATTAGGCTGGGACACAGGTGTTTCCCTGGGTGCCCACCTTCCCTACTGCCAATATCTGTAAGTTTTTTCCTTGGATTAACTGGTTTCCCAAGAGAAGAACCATCCCATTTCTAAGCCTGAAAATCAGTCTTCTGACAGCTGTGTGAGGGGAAGAGGCTAGAGTCTAACCATTAACTCTGCAAACTTTCCCTCAGCTCCCACTCTCAGTTCAGTTGGACCTCCCTTCCCTTTGCTGTTTCTCATATTTCCAAATCCAGTCTCTGAGTCAACCTCTCTAAAGAGTAAACTTTCAATCCTAGAGGCTTGCCTTGTTCCACTCAGGCTGCTATAACAAAGATACCCTAAACTGAACTTTAAACAACAAACATTTATTTCTCACATTTCTTTTTTTTTTAAATTAATTAATTTATTTATTTTTGGCTGCATTGGGTCTTCGTTGATGCACACAGGCTTTCTCTAGTTGTGGCAAGTGGGGGCTACTCCTTGTTGCGGTGCACAGGCTTCTCATTGGAGTGGCTTGTCTTTGTTGAGGAGCATGGGCTCTAGGCGTGTGGGCTTCAGTAGTTGTGGCACGTGGGCTCAGTAGTTGTGGCTCGTGGGCTCTAGAGCTCAGGCTCAGTAGTTGTGGCACACGGGCTTAGTTGCTCCACAGCATGTGGGATCTATCCCAGACCAGGGCTTGATCCCATGTCCCTTGCATTGGCAGGCGTATTCTTAACCACTGCGCCACCAGGAAAGTCCCTATTTCTCACATTTCTGGAGGCAGGGAAGTCTAAGATCAAGACGCCAGCAGACCCTTGCAAGTACACACCTCAGGATGGAGGCACTATGGATCCACTGGCAAAGAAGATCTTTAAAGGAGGTTTAGAAGCTGAACTTGTGGACATTTTTGGAGCATATATTTTGTTTAAAAAGATAAACACAAGCCAAGATTTCAGGCAAACAATGAGGAAGAAATTCCCCTTCATCTTGGAAGTTTATTACAAATCCATTGAACACTCTGGAATGTATGGAATCAGAAAGCAAGATCAAGAAAAGTGGCTGAACAGCAAAAATTAGGAATTTGACCATGATCAAGGTTTGCCCTACTTCACAGCATCAGGCAAAATTAAAATAGCAAAGTTGACATGGATGCATTTTAGAATATTTAAGGTTAAATGTAAATTCTAACTAAGTCAGAGGTTTTGTTCTTTGGACTGTTAAAAAACTGATGGAAGGTTTGTTTATTATGTTATAAATGAAGTTTTGTTTACTACTCAAAATAAAGTGGTTCTCCTTAAAAAAAAAAAAAAAAAGATGCCAGCAGATTTGGTGTCTGGTGAGAGCCTACTTCCTGGTTCATAGATTATATCTTCTCACACTGTGTCCTCACATGTTGGAAGAGACAAGGGAGCTCCCTTTGGGCACTAACCCCAAACATGAAGCCTCCACCCTCATGACCGAATCACTTCCCCAAGCCCCCACCTCCTCATAATATCATATTGGGGGTTTGGATTTTAACATATGAATTTTGGGGGGACACAAATGTTCAGTTCATAACAAGACCTTAACTGCTTTCTTATGTAGACTTTCATGTTCATATAGACTTTCTCATATTTTCAGTCCCACTCATACCCATACCTGTTGTGTATATTTTGAGCCTTTCCAGGATACTGCTGTGAAAATTGGCTTGCTCCTTGGAATTACCCTGTTATAGGCAGTTAGATTTGAGAAAATGAAAAACAGCCCTGCTGGCAATCAGACAGTGATATTCCTCCAGAACATAAACTATGTTTCCAAGGGACATGAAGAAGGTCACATAAACAGCATTTCTATACAATGCGATACCACAGCTGCAAAAATGACTAAGAATCTTTTCTTCTAAGTGATTGCTGCATTGTTACCAATGACATCCCTGGTCTGGCTTTTTTTCTTTCAGTTACCTGAAAAAAGAATTCTGAGATATCCAATTGCTGAAAGGCCCCCATTTCTTAACCATATCCCATCCAAAGATGGCACCTCTCTTCCCTAATCCCTCTTTAGAATCATGCAGCAAAAACCCTACCCTATAAGAATTCCTTCCCAATTCTCCCTTCCTGAGATGCCTCCAAGATTCCTCTGGGGTGTGTTCTCCCTTGCTGCAGAAAACTAAACAAACATAACTTTAACTCCAGGTGTGTTCCTGATGATCTCTGGTGGGTGAACATTGACAGAATCCAGCTTTCTGTGGTCTGCTAAATTAGTTAAGTCTTGTGTATCTAATTTCCGGGTTCTAAATATTGCTGAGCTCTCTCTCTGAGGCGGCCATAAGTTGGATCCCCCTTTTCCGCTAGCTGTGAGCCAACATTCTAGTGCCTAAAATTGTTTAAATTAGATTTCTATCAGTTGCAGCAAGTTCCTGAGAGTGTTAATGGCAGAAAATCCTCAAAGGAATAAATCTGAGATAGCATCTCCCACCCTACGCATATAAGCCATGACACTGAGTCCTGAGCATATAAGTGTATCTCCAGACCAAGTCCTTCTACAAAGCATTAGATCTGCCTACCAAACTCCATCTGCATTGTCAAATTCAGCAATATCAAAACCTAATTCATCCTCCTTGCCACCACACTTGCTCCCCCCTCCTGCATTCCCTATGCCAGTTAATCTACCATTGAATCAGACACTAGAAACTCATTCTATATTATATTATAATATTTCCTCTTCTTCACCTCCAAACATCCTATTATCACCAGGTTCTGACAAATTTACCTCCTGAATACTTCTTGAATTTGTCCAGTTCCTCTGTCCTTAACACTACTGTCCTGTTTCAAAGTCTTTATCATCTGCCACCTAGAATAATACAGCTTCTAACTCTTTTCATTGCCTCCTGGGAAGCAACCCTTATTCCATACAGTTGTTGCTAGAAGTCACCATTAAAATGCAAATCTGATGTTTATGCTACCACTTATCAATGGCTTCCTACTGGCTGCAGGATAAAGTCTAAGCTCCTTATCAAGACAAACAAAACCCTCCCAGATCTGGTCCCTGTCCATTTTTCTAGTCTAAAAACACATTCAACTTCAAATTTAACGCTTTATTCCAGAAATATTGTGGTAATCATTTTGTGATATATGTGTATGTCAAATCACCACATTGTACACCTCAAGCTTACACAATGTTATATGTCAATTATATCTCAATAAAGCTGAAATAAATAAATAAATAAAAGCTTTTTAAAGTGGATCAAGAGCTTTGGCAGAAAATAAAAATAATTTTGAAATTACACTCTCCATAGAAATTTGGTAAGAAATGTTGCTCACTATAAAAAATGTTAGTAAAAGCTTACAAAGAAATCAAATAGATATCAATTTTGGCTATTTTACTTTTTCTTTCATTTTCAACCTACCTATGCCATTGAATTTGAAGTTTCTTGTAAGCAGCTATCATTGGGTCAAATATTTTTTAATCAACACTGCCAATCTCCATCTTTTAATGATGTATTTAGACCACTTACATTTAAAGTAAGTATTGATAAGTTAGGGCTTAAGTAAGTCATTTTGTTATTTGTTTCCTCTGTTTGTTTCCTCTGTTTATCATTCCTATGCTTCTCTTTTCTTACCTTCCTTGGATTTTTGGACACTTAGGATTCCATTTTTATTTATTTGAAGTGTTTTTTAGTACATTGCATTGTATAGTTTTCCTAGTATTTGCTCTACTTATTAGAATACACATATGTAATTTACCATAGCCTACTGGTATGAATGTTTTACCACTTCAAGGGAAATGTAGAAGCCTAACTTTACTTAGGTCCCTTTACCCCCTCCACTTTTTAAGCACAATAATCTCATGCATTTCCTCTATATACAATGAGCACATTATATAATGTTATAATTTTTGCTTCAACAATCAAATATGATTTAAGAAACTCATATTGGGCTTCCCTGGTGGCGCAGTGGTTGAGAGTCTGCCTGCCGATGCAAGGGACACGGGTTCGTGCCCCGGTCCAGGAAGATCCCACATGCCGCGGAGCGGCTGGGCCCGTGAGCCATGGCCGCTGAGCCTGTGCGTCCGGAGCCTGTGCTCCACAACGGGGAGAGGCCACAACAGTGAGAGGCCCGCGTACAGCAAAAAAAAAAAAAAAAAAGAAACTCATATTTAAGAAACCAGGGAAGGAGGGCTTCCCTGGTGGCGCAGTGGTTGGGAATCCACCTGCCAATGCAGGGGACACGGGTTCAAGCCCTGGTCTGGGAGGATCCCATATGCCGTGCAGCAACTAAGCCCGTGTGCCACAACTACTGAAGCCTGCGTGCCTAGAGCCCATGCTCTGCAACAAGGGAAGCCACCGCAATGAGAGACCCGCGCACCGCAACGAAGAGTAGCCCCCGCTGGCCGCAACTAGAGAAAACCCGTGTGCAGCAACGAAGAACCAATGAAGCCAAAAATAAATAAAATAAATAAATTTATATTAAAAAAAACTCAGGAAAAGGCTAAAACATACACACAAAGCTTGTGCATATGTGACTTCATATTTGCGCTGGTGTATTTTAAGCATAAATTTCTAGAAGTGGGATTTATCAATTGAATGGTAAATTTACCTGTAATTTTGCTAATATTGTCAAAATCTTCCTCAGAGGTTATACCATTTTGCATTCATGAAATCGCTGGTTTCCCTGCAACTTCTCCAAGAGTTTGTTGCCAAATTTTGGGATTTATGCCAATCAGATAGTTAGAAATGATAGCTCAGGGCTGCGTGGTGTGTGGAAGCTTAGTTCCCTGATCAAGGATTGAACATGCACCCCTTGCAGTGGAAGCATGGAGTCTTAACCACTGGAGCGCCAGGGAAGTCCCAGGGTAGTTTTAATTTGTATTTATATTAATAAGAATTAATTTGAGTATTTTTTTCATATGTTTAAGGGCCACTTCTATTTCTTTCTCTGTGAAATGTTTTGTCTCCATTTTTAAAAAGAAGCTTTCCTCATATTCCCTCACAACTACCTCTGCCTACATCTCATTGGCTAGACCTGTGTCTTAATACCACCTCTATCTTCAAGGGAGGCTGGAAAACACAGTTTTTAAGTTGGACATTTCAGTCTCAAGTAAGGATTTTGTTCATAAGGAAGAATGTAAGATATATAGAGATAGAGAAATGGAAGTCTCAGTCTCAATGATTTTGATTTTAACCTTTAATTTTCAGAGGTCCTTACAGAAATAAAAATGAAACAGCCAAAGAAGCAAGAAGTGTTATAAGCTTGGAAAATGTGAATGAATTATTTAGTTGTACTCAATAATGTTTTGTTTCTCCTCAGAAAATGAGACCTCTGAATCTGTTTAATATTAACAGAGCCAAATAAATTATCAAAAACAGAGTAATTTCTCTCCCCCACCCCAGAAGCCTGGCTATTTTGTTTTGTACTTCTGCCTTCTTTTTGTAAGCTAGCAAAGACTAAGAGAAGCAAAATTCCTTAAAGTGCAAATTTTTAGAGTTCTGTTTGTAATAAAATTTAAAACATTGAAAGTAAAAAAATGTAAATTCATCTTCCACAATCAATGACATGAAAAAAGTGGAAAGGGGGTTTTTCCAGCTTAATTGCAACTAAAGAAATATAACAAGTAGGTTTGACTATAGACCTTGCTTGGATCTTGTTTTTAAACAAACCAACTGAAAAAAGGACATGTGTAAGACAGAGAAATTTGTGTCTTTGATGATATTAAGGAATTAATGTTCTTTTTGTTAGGTGTGAAAATTATGTGTGTTTATGTAAGAAAATATCCATATTTTATACAGAATTGTGTAAGAGTGAAATGACCTGGGGTTTTCTCAAAATGCTTGAAAAAGAGAAAAAAGACGAAAAGGATGGAGGGAGGGAAGGCGGGAGAGCAAAAGGAAAAAAACAAAAGTCAAGTATGGTTTGGTAATTATTGAAAATGGGATGATGGGTATATGAGGGTACATTTATTATTCTCTCTATTCTTATATACATTTGGAAAGTTTATAAAAGTCATGAAAATATCCAAAATGCATGCAGATTAAAAATGAAAACAATAAATATAGTGAGATTATTGTCCAAGTAAACTATCCTTTGAATATGCCGAACCTCATCATTTTTATGAGTAAATCAATGATAAATAATCCATTTAAAAATTCTTAAAGGGATTTTACACCTGTGAAGGGCAATAAAATCATGACCTACATTCTTTTTGATGTTCCTCCTCAAATCTTTTTTCTTTGCTTAATGGCTTCAAAGTACCTGAAAATCTTGTAGCTTTTTAAGGGTAACTAAGCTAAGCTTGTTATTTTGTTGTTTTGTTTTGATATTTATTTATTCATTTATTTGGCTGCATTGGGCCTTCGTTGCAGCATACGGGATCTTCGGTTGAAGCATGCGGGATCTTTTAGTTGCGGCATGTGGGATCTAGTTCCCTAACCACGGATCGAACCCATGCCCCCTGCACTGGGAGCTCAGAGTCTTAACCCACCGGACAACCAGGGAAGTCCCAAGCGAAGCCTGTTCTGATGTTACCCTTCCCCTTAAGACTCCATATCAATTTTCCTATTTCAAAACAGATTTAATATTTCAAAACATATTTGGGGGGAAAACTGAATATGAGAGGAATGCCTACTAAGTAAATATTTGCCATTAAACATACTTTGAACACACAAAACGGACTAAACGTTGTACAAATATTTACACTGTGGTAAGGATTTCATGCGTCCTTTCATTTTGTGCTTCATTCATACAATAAATATTAGGTGGTCACTCTGTCAGCACTGTGCTAGGTAAGCTTTGGGGATTAGCAGTCAGCAAGACAGACTGATTTCTTACCTTCTCAAAGCAGACGGTCTACTTGGGAGACCCCAAGAGTTCCCATCCACTGCCTCCAGGAGGTGGTGTTTCACTGTGATTAGTGATCATCATAAATAATTATGTCTTTCCGGTTTTTGACTGCCAACAGGAAAAGCAATGCTACTCAGTTTAGACTAGTCAAAGTTCAGAACAGGTGAACTCTAGATTTTCCTGATCATCAAAAGCAGCTCCCATTGTTACCATTTACTAAGGGGCACTACTTGGTGTAAGACATGAGAACTGCTACATGAAAATACTCCAAGAAAATTACAGTTCTAAGAGATTTACATAGATTTTCAGTGTGGCCTGATAAGGCTGCTATACAAGTAACTAAAAACATATTTTTGTATTGTCCCCTCCATAGTGGCTACCACAGTTATCTTGCAACTAGTAAGCTTTAATAAATGCTCGTTAAATGAATAAATAATTGAATTTAAAATCCAAAGACACACTAATAGAATATAGATTTTAATAGACTCTGTTCTTTAACCTCACACCCTGGATGAAGGAATGTATAAATTTAGCCTTTGTCTCAGTCAGTGATGGAAAGTGATTTTTTTTTAATCATAGTGGGTTTTTTTTTAATGTTTCATTCATTTATTTATTTATTTCATTTTGGCTGCGCCGAGTGGCATGTGAGATGGTTCCCCCAACCTGGTCCTCCGCAGGTGAAAGCACCGAATCCTAACCACTAGGCCACCAGGGAACTCCCAGAAAGTGATTCTTCAATAACAAACAATCCCCAAAGCTTATCAATTTAACACAACAAAAGTGTTTCTTGCTCATGCCATGTCTGCTTTGTGTCCTGATAGCTCTCCAGACAGAGGAAGGGAGGGCTAGAGAAGCAAGCACCGGAATGAATTGCCTCCACCTAAGAGTAACACATAGCACTTCTACTGACATTTCAATGACCAAAGCCAGTCATGTGGCTCTACCCAACTTTAAACAGGACAGGGAGTAAAATCACCTGTATGGCTGAGAGTAGAGAGCACCAAAAATTTGATACTGTTGAACAGTAGTAATGCCTACCACAGACCTAACCAGTTAATGAGTTTTCTTCCTAGGGATATCAAAGATATGTATTTACTTCCTAGGGATATCAAAGATATGTATTTACTTCCTAGGGATATCAAATATACCTATTTACTTCCTAGGGATATCAAATATACCTATTTACTTCCTAGGGATATCAAATATACCTATTTACTTCCTAGGGATATCAAATATACCTATTTACTTCCTAGGGATATCAAATATACCTATTTACTTCCTAGGGATATCAAATATACCTATTTACTTCTTTTCATCAGTTTCCCTTGACATGGTTTAGCCTTCAGATCCTCATAGGTATGAGTGTCTGAGTTCAAATTTATCAAATGGATACAACACTTGACCTTCCTTCCCAGATGCTATAAATAAAGTCAATACTCTAGAAAATGAAAAGTACCACACAAACACTGTAGAAGGTATAATTAATATTCTAATAAAGAAGTCTAGTCTGATTTTATGTATCCATTAATTGATTCATTCAGTTTAAGAAACAATAAAGACTAATAGCAATTGAAAATTGAGCACTGAGTAAAAAATTTTTATAGCCAAGAAGAGAACTTGACCTAGTACAGAGTCTAGGTAGACTCCCAGATATGAGGTTCAGAGAAGAAGAAATGGAGTAAGACTTTTAAAGCCAAAAGACTATCTCTGTCCTATTTTAAGGAAGCAAAGTGAGTGGACTGACTGGCTGGCTAGATCTGGGCGTACTGGTTTTGAAAGCACTGGGCTGGTTGCTTGGAAGACCTCTGCCATGTAGGTGGCTCAGAATTACGGAGTCCAGTTTTCTCTGTTGGGAATGTGAGGTCCCTGATGCAAGACTATGGCATGCCATTGCCTCATGAGTCAGGACTATGGCGCCCAGTTAGGTCTACACTAGTGTCATCAGGCTAGGTAACCTGGACAGAGTTTATCAATTCATTCAACAAGCTGAATCCCTAGACTCTTTACCTGCCCCATCCTCCTTAGACCAAGCTAGGCACCTGTCATGAGCTCCCACACACTCTTTACTTACCTTATATATGTTTAGTCATTACATTCCAATGCTGTTTCATTGCCTATCTTCTCTACTATTAGGACCAGCATGGCAAGGAACATGTCCATCTTGCTCATACTGTATCCCTAGTACCTAATACAGTGCTGGACATAAGATAGATATGCAATGACTATTTTATTGAGGCTCTATGCCTGTGCTAAGCAGGGAGATGGAACAGACTGAAATATAATAAAACTAGAATTCAAAGTCTGTGGACAGACAATATGATAAACAGGGGTGGAGCCAAATTTTGTGAGAACAGAAGCTTATGCCAACTGAGGGCACCAATTTAAGAAAAATAACAAAATTATAAATGCAAAATTAAGTACCTCATCCTAGAAGATGTTCATGCACTTGCGGGGACTTGAAGCTTAAAGCTTCGTTATCTCCACAGTAAATGCATCTTTGATGATAAGTGGACTGAAGCACCAAATGCTATAAAATCTCTGAAGAGTGATCAGAGATCTCTGCTAGGGAAAATCAAAGACTTCACAGAAGAGATGAACTGTGACCTTGATCTTACGGACAGAAGCAAAGGAAAGGAATTGCAGGTGGAAGAAACACACCAAAACACACAGATGAGAAAGAACTGGAGCCTATCTGTGGAATAGTGAGAAGCACTGTAGTATTTACCTAATGTCAGGTTGGGTGGGGAAAGCCTTAGGCTAGTGGTTCTCAAAGTGTGATCCTGGGAGCAGCATCAGCATCACCTGATGCTTAACAAGCCAATAAAGAAATACTCCAAACCAAAGATAGATTAATTACACTACCGTTCCAGGCTGACGGGAGGTGTAAGAAATAAAGCCCAAATTTAGTTGAGGTGTACCTTTTCTATAAGTTGGTTCTCAGTAGAGTTGTCTTAGTCAACAGAGAGCTGATGTCCAGCTGCCAGCGCAAATCAAAAGTTCCTCGCTGCCAGGGCACAACGCTAGTGGAATGAAGGCGCCGGCGCTGGCGGGCAAAATGATCTCCTTCCCAGGACCGCTGCATGGTTTCACCACTGCTGGCAAAGAGAAGCCTTCAAAATGGTTCCATAACACCCCCTAGTGGCTTCCACCGTATCAGATCAAGAAACAGCCCAAATACCCAAGAGGAGGGAATGAGAAACATACTGTCCTTTACAAATTCCACAAACCTGTGTCAATTCCCTATTCCGTGCCATATACTAGGATTAAAAGGTGCCTCTAAATCTCTTCATACTTTATTCAGGCCATGCCAGCATTCGTAAATATTCGTTTATTTGGGCTTAACACACACATAAAACTTATGAAATCGTAAAAATCGAGACACACACTAGTGTCTCTTTCAAATATGACTTTTATCTCCTGGGAGATAGTTGAAGGAGTCAGAGTAAAGTCTATGATAACTATCTGGTGGTTGGTTGGTTAGTATGTGGTAAGCAAGAAAAGCACAGTAGACGTATGGATAAAAAGACACAGATTGCAGTCCTGACTATTAGAGTGACCTTTGGCACATGACACTCCATATGGGCTTCATCATCCATTTAACAATTATTTGAACCGGGTGCTGAGGCTACAAATGAATAAAACCTAGTCTCTAGACCCTCACAAGCTCACTTTACTAGTTTGTAAATTGGGACTAACAACCTTAACTCTTTGTCAAAAAGATAAAACATGTGACCACACCCTGTTCACAAGTTTATTTACGCTTACTTAATTTAATCCTCTCTACCTCTGCTCCTAGAAACTCAAGGTCGGAAAAGGAGTTAAATCATCTAATCCAATCCGCTATAATTTCACACTCATTCCACCAAGATTTTTTGAGTCAGGGAATCCGGCTAAAGCCTAACAATGATTCACGACCTTTTAAGAGCTTAACCCTCCTGCCCTGTGGACAGCTGCCCTTTTCGTCCCCAAAAGGCTGCGGCCCCTCTTTGGGGTTTGAAACGCCACACGCCTTACCCACCCCGAGCAAGACCATTCTCGCACATCCCAGGGGGAGCTTAGTGGGAAAAGGGCGCCTGGCGCGCGTCGCTTCTCCCACTTCTTCCGTGCGGGAGGGAGGGCCGGGGTCGGGCGGGGGAAAGTTCCTTCGGCAGCCTCGCCGGGAGCAATTCTAGAGGGTGGAATCGCCCGCTTGTTTCGGGCGGGGCAGTCCCCCGCCCGGAAGGGGCCCGACGCGGCGCGGAGGTGCCTGCCAGGGGGCGGGCGGGCCGCCGGGCCACCCCCGGCACTCGAGGCCGGTGGTCCCGCCCAGGCCGGGTGTGCTGCGAGGCCAAACCACCCGTTCCCCAGCCCCCACTCTCACCTAGTCACCTCCCCGCCCTCACGGCGGGCCCCTGAGGCGTGCGGCGCAGGCGCGGAGCGAGGCGGTGAGTGCGGCCGCCAAGCCTGGGTTGGGGGCCTGGCAGGCAGGGCATAGGGCTCGCGGGGAGGGAGTGGGGCTGGTCCGGCGGAGCGCCCGGGAGCGTGAGGGCTAGAGCGGCGCCGCCCGCCGCCGTGCGCCTGAGGGCAGGGCTGCGCGGCCCCTCCGACCGTGCTCTGGCGCCTTGTCCGCCGCCTCGGAGCTGCGCCTGGGCTGGCCGGGCGGGGCCCGAGGGCTGGTGAGTGTGAGGGCGGAGCGGGTCGGGCTCTGCACTGCTGCAGGGGCCGCGGGCGTGCGGCCGCAGCTTCCTGCGGGAGAGGGCAGGGAAGACCGGATGGCGTCTTTTAAACTGAAACCCTGCCTTCGTTTTCAGGCGGGATGGCGCTCCCCTCCCCCATCCCGAAGGCAGTTCCATCCCC
Organism: Leucopleurus acutus; assembly: GCF_964270905.1. Lineage (NCBI taxonomy): Eukaryota > Metazoa > Chordata > Mammalia > Artiodactyla > Delphinidae > Leucopleurus > Leucopleurus acutus. The sequence goes on along the minus strand of NC_139147.1, from coordinate 87,843,338 downwards.
TGTGGAGGATGCCTCCACCCTGGCTCGCCTCGGCCCCCCGCTGTTTTTTTCCGAAAGGTGCCTCCGGGGTCGGGACTTTGGAGTTTCCGCTAGTCGTCGGGGCCGGTGCGTGGCGCTGGGGTGAAGGCGGCTGTGTCTCGGTGGCTCCTGAGAGGCCCCGCCGGGCGTCTGGGCCCGGGACGCCCGTCGGTGCCACGCTGGCCCTCAGGCCCTGCCGGGTGGCATCTTGACCGATCTTGTAGCCTCACTCTTCAGGCCTCGGTCCCGGCTATAAGTCTCCAGCCAGTATAGTGTAAGCCACTTGTTAGGGTGCTTATAATTCCTTTTGGTCTTGTTTTTCAGTAGAACCAAGGGACACGAGTGATTTGAGGCAGTTTATCTCTTAGCAAAGAGATAAAGCAAAGACTGACACTAAATTGGACATATAGTGTCGGTTCTAGTTCAAGTTTTCCTGTGGCATTTTTGTGTTTCATTTCTTTTAAAATCTGGAAAATATATACTTGTTTCAAAATGAAGGTGGAAAAGAACATGCTTTTAAAACTCTTTAGAAGAAAACTGTAGCTTTTTATTGTAAGTGCTTGTCTTATGTTTATACCAATTAGAAAGAGAATATTTACATTGCATGAAAGGCCTTAGAAAGGTTGAACTCTTTGATGTGAGTGCTGACTGCCTATTATCTGTAGTGTGTTTTGTACTTACACGTTTTTATTGTTGAAAAAAATGACAGGTGGAAAGATGCTGATGAGTGTCTTGTAAGTTGCTTTTTAAAAAAAAAAATGTTTTGGATGGCATGATTTTCTTTCTGTAAACGTAAAATATTTGTGAATACCTTAGCATGAGAAAAATGTCTAGATGTGTATGCACCAAAATGTTAACATTGGTTTTTCTGGATGAATAGATTCTAAGTGATTCAATTCATTTTAATTTTTTTCTAATTTTACTGCAGTGACATATATTACATCTGTAGTTTGTTTTTAAGTGAGGAAGGGGAGTTGAGTTAAAAGGTGCATGTGCATGTTCAGAATCTTCCCAGTGAAAGGAGGGCTAGTGAGCAAATGTGTATGTGACATACCTAAGTAAAAAAGCCAAACTTCTTCATCAGGGCAGTTATACATACAAAAGGCACTTAAAAACATTTGGTGAAATGAAGGATGGTTAGCATTTTTGGTCTTGAGTGGGCATTTTACCATCTTGGCTTAAAGGAGGTCTGGTGAGCATTTGGATATTGTTTAGCCCTAAGTAGGAGTCAAACAATTCCTGATCAAGGTGATCCTATTCCTTCCACCTGACATCTGAATCCAGGCCAGCTTAACATTAATTCTAATGCCGTAGTTGGTTTCCTTTTCTTGTTTTTTTGAAAGAATTTGAAGTGTTTAACATGCTCGGCTGACAGTTTTCAGTGTTCTATCTGATACTTGTAGAACATTTAGAACATGAAGTATAAAGGTTTTAGCTGTGTAAATTCTGGAAGTGTACAAAAGGTATTAGGAATAAGTCTTGAGATTTTAGTTTATTACATAAATATGAAAACAGCTTTTCTTTGTTTTATTTTTTAATGCACTTGATGGGGGTGGGCTCAAGGAATGCTATTTGTGTTGTTAGGTGAGGCATTATATATATTGATACCATTTCTGTGAATCATGGTTGTCAATTTCTTTGGGTGATTCCCTTCCCCTCCTCCCAATTGGTGGCTGAGTAAGAACTGGAAGCAAGACGTAACTTTCTGGTATCAGTGATTAGAAATGAAGATTTACTCACACAGTTAGTTGCTCAAAACCCAGAAGTCAGAAGACATGCTTTTTCATCTCTGGTTCTACTACTTTGTTGACTTGACTTTCCCTGAGTTTGTTTCCTCATCAGTAATATTGGAGTGGATTTGATAGTAGCCCTTCTATGTACTTCACAGGATTGTTGTGAAGATCAAATAAAATAAGGAAAATTTGCAATAAACTCAGCAGCACTATAAGTGTAGTATAACAGCACATGTAGTGCTGATATACCCAGAACTTAGTGAAACAGCAAAAATAGTATGTTCACCTCAAGTTCCTTACCACTAGAAATGAGATGGTCTTAGTAATGATGCCAAGTTCTACCTGCTGTATAGTATATCACCGTGGTGATAAGAAAAGCAGTTTATAAGCTGGTAGAGAAGACTTCACGATGCATTTTTTTTCCTGACATTCCTTACTTTCCCAATGCTACAGTGGAAAGAACACTAATCTGAAATGGAGTAGGCAGTTCTGATTCTGACACTAAGCTATTACTTGAATTGGGGTGATCACTTTGTCTCCCTATTTGTTTCCACAACTAAAATAAAGGGATTGAAAGCATGGTCTTCAAAATCAATTAGATCTTTGTTCAAATCCCAGCCCTGTCACTTATTAAGTATTCCCCTGACTTAAATCTATGCCTCAGTTTCCTCATCAGTAACAAAGGGTAAAGAATAGCGATTTTGAGAGTGTTGTGGATTTTGCAAATCATAGGATTAAATAAAATAATGTACACCACAGCATGGTACATAATTGGTGCTCAAATGATCATTATTATACTTTATTAAATAATCTATAAGGATTTAAACAGTTTAAAGTCTAATTTGGGGTTGGCTTGCATTATATTGGCTTTCACTGTGGCTAAATAAATTAATGAGATTTATATTCCTATTTCGGTGTTAAGATACAACTGTAGCTTTAGAAGATAAATTCATTTCAATGAAACGTGACACATTTACATATAGTCACATATTTATAGATTTACACAAGTTTTAGTACTTAATACAGTATGTTCAAAAGAATATTGTACTTGAGTTAATTCTGTATAGCTTTCTAGTTGACTAAGATCTGATACCATTATATTCGTTTTTTAAAAAACTAATTTTATTTATTTATTGGGGCTGCATTTGGTCTTTGTTGTTGCACACAGGCTTTTTCTAGTTGCAGCGAATGGGGGCTACTCTTCGTTGCAGTGTGCCGGCTTCTCACTGCAGTGGCTTCTCTTGTTGTGGAGCATGGGCTCTAGGCGCACAGGCTTCGGTAGTTGTGGCACGCGGGCTCAGTAGTTATGGCTCGAGGGCTCAGCGCAGGCTCAGTAGTTGTGGCACATGGGCTTAGTCGCTCCACAGCATGTGGTATCTTCCCGAACCCATGTACCCTGCATTGGCAGGCAGATTCTTAACCACTGTGCCACGAGGGAAGCCCACCATTGTATTCTTGTGTCTCAGAAATGAACTACATTTTTGCTCATAAGACTTTTGTCATGTTTTTTTCTACAGGCATTTTTTTTACCATCTGTGAAAACTTCCTGTAATTCATTTTTCCTCACTCCAGTATTAAGAATTATACCAAGTAAGTGGGATGTAGTAAAACTAATTAGTCAATTCTATAACAGTCTGTCGGAATTTAATCATTCAGTGGCTGCCGTACTCTTTTGTTCTCGACGGAATGTTGAATGTGACCTCATAAGTCAGAAAAGGATTTTTTTCTTGAAAGTTATATTCTGAGCTTCTATACAATGAGTTTTGTTTTTTTTGTTTTTTTGTTTTTCCTGAAGCCAGGGCATCAATACAGATTTGTGACAGTATTTTTTTGAGGGAATCTATCTACCTGTGGCTTCAAAACTGCATCAAAATATTCCCAACTCTAAGAAATGTACCTGTAAAACCCTTAATTTGGTGCCATATGCACAATTTGTCTTCTATAAAAAATTAAGCATAAGGCTTATGTTATTATCCAGTTTTCACAATTACATCCACATTTGAAAAGGAGTTCTCAACCTCAGTAAGAAAGAAAACAGAACTTGGTGTCCTGCCTTTAAACTTGATCAGAAAAATAAATCCAAAATGTAAGCAGAAGGATTGTTTAACATTTCTCTTATGAAGTGGATTTTCATGTGGCACGCATACTTCCTATTGCCAATAAATTATTTGGTTAGAAGAAAATTTTTTAACAGTTGTGATATATTTGTTAAATTTTTCCATTTTTAGATTAAAAAGATATGAATGAATATCCTAAAAAAAGAAAAAGGAAGACTTTACACCCTTCTCGTTATTCAGGTCAGTGTGTGATTAAATTATTTAAAAGTTAGGCCATGTATTCCCGTGCAGTTGTGTTTCCATCATTTTCTCATAAATGATCTATTTGATAAGAGTTAAATATCTGGGTCAACTTTTAGGTAAGAGTAAACTTTAAATAAATTCTCTGAATATATATTTCTCAATGTCTGCCATGTGCTAAGCACACATCAGAACTTTACAGACATTGTTTATTCCTCACAACTTTGTGGTTTATAGATATTTAAAATTCGATATCCAAGGTTACATACTTATACAGCATAATTGATATTTGCCTGTGTGATTCCCAAGCTTGTGCTTAAGGCACAGCAATAACCTTGGTGGAAGATATTTTGCATCATTGGGAAAATACTTTATCTTGTACATTATTTTCAGAAATATGAATTTCTTTTTGATTGTGTAATTTTAGATCCTTTCTTTGAGGTTGGCTCTGCTGTCTTGGCAAATAAGATGTCTTTGGCCATCTGTAACAAATGCAACTCACATGCATATACTTGGGGCAGTTTCAGGTATACCTGTTAACCAACCCAACCTACACATTTTTCGTATCTGCGGAAATTAAGCCTGGTTTACTGCTTACTGGCACTTCCCAGGCAAGAGTTGAAATGACTGTATTCAGAGCCCTAACTGGTCCTCAGACTTTCCCCTATGTGTTATGCTTTTCCTACAGTACATGGCAGATCTTCTTGGTAGTTAATTCGATGTTTTTTTTGGTTTGTTATTTTTGTTTTTGTTTTTTGCAATTAACATATATATTGCATATTTATATTTTGTGGGATTCTGACCAAGGCAATTGTATCTTTGTGTGCTTCAAAGTATTATATTTTAAATTGTATAATTTATGGTTCTTTCAAAGCTCAAAGTCAGTGTCAGATCTGAATTATAAAAGCCTTGAGAATTGAGGGAAATATTAATACTTTATTACAAATACTATGAAATTTTATATATGTTGGATAAAGAGATTGCTGTCATTAAATATATATATGTTCAGTATGCTTGAAATTTTTAAAATTTTGTTTTCAGATTCCTCTGGAATAAGCAGAATTGCAGATGGATTCAATGGCATTTTTTCTGATCATTGTTATAGTGTTTGTTCTATGAGACAACCAGACTTAAAATATTTTGACAACAAAGGTATATCTAAATTTTCCAAAATATTTTTCTTTAAGTTGCTTTTATAATTTTTCATTTCATTTTTGAAAATGTGGGTGAAAGTGATGATTTCAAAATGGGCAAGTGTTTAAACTTAAGAAAACAAAAGAGTTTTGTGTAAGAAAGTGAATTTTAATTTTTAACATTATTTCAGAGATATAAATCAAAAACAGATCCTCCTAAATCAATTTTAATCAGCTAGGAATCAGTGGCAAAGCAGGAATGACCCAGAGTTTGGACCATTTATGATGAAAGGTAAAGAATACTGTTACACACAGTTCTTCCACTCAGCTATACCTTTCAGTCTGGAGGGCTAATGGAAGGAAAGAACAGAGGGTGAAGGATTTGGTCATTTTCAATCTTGTATCTTCTATTGACTCCTCTTTTCTAGAGCATAAGATGAATAGTAACTTGCATTTGTTCTCTTCTTCCTCTGCAATAATCAAAACTCCCAGTTCCCGTGAGCTCCTATTATAGGCACAGATACATAAATTATTTAAAGAACACGCAGGGATTTCCCTGGTGCTTAGTGATTAAGACTCTGTGCTCCCAGTGCGGGGGGCCTGGGTTCAATCCCTGGTCAGGAAACTAGATCCCACATGCTGCAACTAAGAGACTGCATGCCGCAACTGAAAGATCCCACGTACTGCAACTAAGACCCAGTGCAGCCAAATAAATAAATATTTTTTTAAAAAAATAAAAATAAATAAATTTTAAGAAAAGAACATGCAGAGTCAGAGACATCAGTATGAACTCATGTTTGGCTTAATATAGACACAAATGGTTACATACAGAAACATTTATGGGTATATCTATATATACATGGTAGTGTACATGCACATATTATTTGCTGTGTTAGCTGAGGGGGCCTAGCAGAAATGACAGCCCAGTAGCAATGAGCACATCTAGTGTCCAGATCTTGGTTTCTAATACCATTTTCCAATAAAAGGAACAAGGGCTTCTTGGAGAAATGGCTGATTTAAGGGAGAGGAAACAAATCTGTACAGAAGAATTCCAAATGATTTATGTAGATACTCCTCACTCAAGGAGGTGGAGCATAACTTTCCACTCCTAAAGTATGGACTGCACTTAGCAACTTAATTCCAAGCATAGAGTATGGAAAGTAAAAGAGTGACTTTACATTGAAGAAACCTGATAAATACCCCGGTTATCAAGTTCAATGTCAACAGTGATAAACCAAGTTAATAGTATGTACTCTTGATATGATACGATAAAACTTGACAGTTTGCCTCTGTGTTTCCCTCCCAATAATCCATAATCCCAGTCTAATCATGAAAAAAAAACGAAGTTCATTAGTGGGACATCCTGCAAAATACCTTACCAGTCTCCTCAAATTGTCATGGTCTTCGAAAACAAGGGAAGTCTGAGAAACTACCACAGTTAACAGTAGCCTAGAGACATGACAACTAAATGGTATGTATCCTGATTGGGATCCTGGAACAGAAAAAGAACATTACGTAAACACCAAGGATATCTGGATGAAGTATGGACTTCAGTTAATAACAACTTACCAGTATTGGTCATTAATTGTAACAAATATTAATGTAAGATGTTAAGAGTGGAGAAACTGAATGGAGGATATATGGGAATTCTCTGTACTGTCTTTTTTTTTTTTTTTTTTCTGTAAATCTGAAACTTCTAAACCATAAAGACCTGATGTTGAAGTGCAGTTTTCACTACTGGCTGGCATTTCAGCTTGTCCATGTTAACTTTAAAACACTGAGGCTTTAACAGATTGAAAGAGAAAAATCATATGATCATCTCAATAGGTGCAGAGAAAGCTTTTGACAAAATTCAACACCAATTTATGATAAAAACCCTCCAGAAAGTAGGCATAGAGGGAACTTACCTCAACATAATGAAGGCCATATATGACAAACCCACAGCCAACATCATCCTCAATGGTGAAAAACTGAAACCATTTCCACTAAGATCAGGAACAAGACAAGGTGGCCCACTCTCACCACTATTATTCAACATAGTTTTGGAAGTTTTAGCCACAGCAATCAGAGAAGAAAAAGAAATAAAAGGAATCCAAATTGGAAAAGAAGAAGTAAAGCTGTCACTGTTTGCAGATGACATACTATACATAGAGAATCCTAACGACACTACCAGAAAACTACTAGAGCTAATCAATGAATTTGGTAAAGTAGCAGGATAAAAAATTAATACACAGAAATCTCTTGCATTCCTATACACTAATGATGAAAAATCTGAAAGTGAAATTAAGAAAACACTCCCATTTACCATTGCAACAAATAGAATAAAATACCTAGGCATAAACCTAAGGAGACAAAAGACCTGTATGCAGAAAATTATAAGACACTGCTAAAAGAAATTAAAGATCATACAAATAGATGGAGAGATATACCATGTTCTTGGATTGGAAGAATCAACATTGTGAAAATGACTCTACTACCGAAAGCAATCTACAGATTCAATGCAATCCCTATCAAACTACCACTGGCATTTTTCACAGAACTAGAACAAAAAAATTCGCAATTTGTATGGAAACACAAAAGACCCCGAATAGCCAAAGCAATCTTGAGAAAGAAAAACGGAGCTGGAGGAATCAGGCTCCCAGACTTCAGACTATACTACAAAGCTACAGTAATCAAGACAGTATGGTACTGACACAAAAACAGAAATATAGATCAATGGAACAGGATAGAAAGCCCAGAGATAAACCCACGCACATATGGTCACCTTATCTTTGATAAAGGAGGCAAGAATATACAATGGAGAAAAGACAGCCTCTTCAATAAGTGGTGCTGGGAAAACTGGACAGCTACATTAAAAGAATGAAATTAGAACACTCCCTAACACCATACACAAAAATAAACTGAAAATGGATTAAAGATCTAAATGTAAGGCCAGACACTATCAAACTCTTAGAGGAAAACATAGGTAGAACACTATGACATAAATCATAGCAAGATCCTTTTTGACCCACCTCCTAGCGAAGGGGAAATAAAAACAAAAACGGGACCTAGCGAAACTTAAAAGCTTTTGCACAGCAAAGGAAACCATAAACAAGACGAAAAGACAACCCTCAGGATGGTAGAAAATATTTGCAAATGAAGCAACTGACAAAGGATTAATCTCCAAAATTTAAAAGCAGCTCATGCAGCTCAATATCAAAAAAAACAACCCAATCCAAAACCGGGCAGAAGACCTAAATAGACATTTCTCCGAAGAAGATATACAGATTGCCAATGAACACATGAAAGAATACTCAACATTATTAATCATTAGAGAAATTCAAATCAAAACTACAATGAGATATCATCTCACACCAGTCAGAATGGCCATCATCAAAAAATGTACAAACAATAAATGCTGGAGAGGATGTGGAGAAAAGGAAACCTTCTTGCACTGTTGGTGGGAATGTAAATTGATACAGCCACTGTGGAGAACAGTATGGAGGTTCCTTAAAAAACTAAAAATAGAACTACCATATGACCCAGCAATCCCACTACTGGGCATATACCCTGAGAAAACCATAATTCAAAAGGGCATATGGGCTTCCCTGGTGGCGCAGTGGTTAAGAATCCGCCTGCCAATTCAGGAGACACGGGTTCGAGCCCTGGTCCGGGAAGATCCCACATGCCGTGGAGCACCTAAGCCCGTGCGCCACGACTACTGAGCCTGTGCCCTAGAGCCTTCGAGCCACAGCTACTGTAGCCCACACACCTAGAGCCTGTGCTCCGCAACAGAAGCCACCACAATGAGAACCCGCGTACAGCAATGAAGACCCAATGCAGCCATAAATAAATAAATAGATAAATAAATAAGTCATGTGTACCCCAATGTTCATTGCAGCGCTATTTACAGTAGCCAGGACATGGAAGCAACCTAAGTGTCCATCGACAGATGAATGGATAAAGAAGATGTGGCACATATATACAATGGAGTATTACTCAGCCATAAAAAGAAACGAAATTGAGTTATTTGTAGTGAGGTGGATGGACCTAGAGTCTGTCATACAGAGTGAAGTAAGTCAGAAAGAGAAAAACAAATACCGTATGCTAACACATATATATGGACTCTAAAAAGAAAAAAAAAATGGTATGAAGAACCTAGGGGAAGATGGGAGTAAAGACACAGACCTACTAGAGAATGGACTTGAGGATATGGGGAGGGGAAAGGCTAAGCTGTGACAAAGTGAGAGAGTGGCATGGACATATATACACTACCAAACGTAAAATAGATAGCTAGCGGGAAGCAGCCTCATAGCACAGGGAGATCAGCTCGGTGCTTTGTGACCACCTAGAGGGGTGGGATAGGGAGGGTGGGAGGGAGGGTGATGCAAGAGGGAAGAGATATGGGAACATATGTATATGTATAGCTAATTCACTGTATACAGCAGAAGCTAGCACACCATTGTAAAGCAATTATATTCCAATTAAAGTGTTAAAAAATAAACACACATTAGGGCTGAGCTGAGGGAATAAAGACTTACTCAGACTCAGTAATTTCAAGTTAAAATTCCTAAGTAACTTTAAAAAGTGTATTCTTGTCCAAATAGGGCATGGAAGCAAAAGTAGTTGCTTGTTTGGACAGATTTTCTGTGTATCTGTGGTACGCAGATAACAAAGCTTTTCATAGCTAAATTTAAGTCCTTAGTTCTGTTGGAATTCTAAATTATATTTTAAAACATTTGTGCTTTGTTTTATAATAATGTTTAATGCTTTTATGTAAATAATAAATATTTTTCCAAATCCCTTTTCACAGATGATGATTCTGATACAGAGACATCAAATGACTTGCCAAAATTTACAGATGGAATCAAGGCCAGAAACAGAAATCAAAACTACCTGGTTCCCAGTCCTGTACTTAGAATTCTAGATCACACTGCCTTTTCTACAGGTAAGGGAAAGTAATTAATAGAATTTGCACATTTTGTATAGGTCAGTGAAAAAATAATAAGTAAAATAAATTTCTTTTTGCCAGTGACTTATTTAGTAGGTCTTATTTAGTAATAATAATAATAATAGCCTTGTTTTATTTAGAAAAATCTACTGATATTGAAATTTGTGATGAAGAGTGCGACTCCCCTGAATCAGTCAACCAGCAAACTCAAGAGGAGAGCCCTATAGAAGTTCACACTGCTGAAGATGTTCCAATTGCTGCGGAAGTGCATGCAATTTCTGAAGATTATGATATAGAGACAGAAAACAATTCCTCTGAGAGTCTCCAAGACCAAACTGATGAAGAGCCACCAGCTAAACTTTGCAAAATTCTTGACAAGAGCCAAGCTTTTAATGTGACTGCCCAGCAGAAATGGCCTTTACTGAGAGCTAATAGCAGTGGCCTCTATAAATGTGAACTTTGTGAGTTCAACAGCAAATATTTTTCTGATTTAAAGCAGCATATGATCTTGAAGCATAAGCGTACTGATTCAAATGTCTGTCGAGTATGCAAAGAAAGTTTCTCTACCAACATGCTCCTGATCGAACATGCCAAACTGCATGAAGAGGATCCCTACATTTGTAAATACTGTGATTATAAGACAGTAATTTTTGAGAACCTCAGCCAGCACATTGCAGACACCCATTTTAGTGATCACCTTTATTGGTGTGAGCAGTGTGATGTACAGTTCTCCTCAAGCAGTGAACTCTACCTACATTTCCAGGAGCACAGCTGTGATGAACAGTACTTGTGTCAGTTCTGTGAACATGAAACGAATGATCCAGAAGACTTGCATAGCCATGTGGTAAATGAGCATGCATGTAAATTAATAGAGTTAAGTGATAAGTATAACAATGGAGAACATGGACAGTACAGCCTCTTAAGCAAAATTACATTTGACAAATGTAAAAACTTCTTTGTATGTCAAGTATGTGGGTTTCGGAGTAGACTTCATACAAATGTTAACAGGCATGTTGCTATTGAACATACTAAAATTTTTCCTCATGTTTGTGATGACTGTGGGAAAGGCTTTTCAAGCATGCTAGAATATTGCAAACATTTAAATTCACATTTATCTGAAGGGATTTATTTATGTCAATATTGTGAATATTCAACAGGACAGATTGAAGATCTTAAAATTCATCTAGATTTCAAGCATTCGGCTGATTTACCTCATAAATGTAGTGACTGCTTAATGAGGTTTGGAAATGAAAGGGAATTAATAAGTCACCTTCCAGTCCATGAGACAACTTGATTGTTCTCTTTAACTTCCATAATGTTGATGTAAAATAATAAACTTGACTTTTTTGCAGATGTTAAAATGGATGATTTTAAACACAACTTATGAGAACTGTCTTTAACAAGATCTTTTTAAATTTTTTTTCTTGGCATTGCTACCTTTTTCAGTATATAATTGTATCCTAAATGTGGTATTTTCAATGTATTGTATTTGGTAGTTTTAACCGCTTTTGGTGACTATCGTCGTCTGGCATGTTCTCTGATTTCATAAATCGATAAGAAACAGATGTACTGAAGAAATTAGACTATAGTTTTCCTTCCGTAAACATAGGTGCTGTAAACTTTTTCTTCTTTAAACTCAAAACAAGATCAGTTTTTCATGTATGAAGTCGTTAAAGTACTGTACTACCAGAACTAAAGTGCAACATAATACGCACCTAAGTCCAGTGATACTCCCATTAATAAGATCCAGACCCTCCTTTTGCATTCCCCAACAATTATTATCCCCAAGGCAATCAGTGTACTCCCCATCTGTGTGATTCTTTCAGTGACACTAGGAGGCCAGCGTTATGGTAAGAAGGAGAGATCTGGTTTTCTTGGCAGTCTTTTTTTAATTCTCACTCTATTTTAACCCCATCTGTGTGCTAAATAATTTTAAATGGGGAGAAAGTGGTAAGGGGTTCGACAATAAAGTAACATTTCATAACTCATTTATAAATGAATAAACAGGTTATTTATAATCTGTTCACATTTCATTTAGAGTTATGCAACTGCAAAGTCATGCCCGAACTTCTGATATCAAATCATTTTTTGAGAAAACCCTCTGAAGTATTAAAATAGAAATAGGAAGATGTGGGAGATAGGGGTTGCTGTATGAAAATGTATAGATTACTTTTGATAGTGGTAAATCAATCTATATTAGTTTCCTGTGGCTACCATAACAAATTACCACAAACTGAGTGGCTTAAACAATAGAAATTTATTGCCTCACAGTTCTAGAGGCTAGAAATTCAAAATTGAAATATTAGCATAGTTGATTCCTTCTGAGAGCTGTGAGAGAAGGATCTGTTCCCCGCTGCTCTCCTTGGCTTGTACGTGGCTATCTTCATGTTCACATCATCTTCTCCCTGAATGCAAGTCTGTTTCCAACTTTGCCCCTTTTACAAGGAACCAGCCAGTAATTGGATTAGGGCCCACCCTGATAACCTCATTTTAACTTGATAAAGACACTATACCCAAATAAGTTCATATTTTGATGTACTGGGGCCCAGGACTTCAACATATGAACTGAGGGGAGTGAGGGAGAGGCACAACTACAATTCAGTAACAGCTTTTTATAGTATCAAGGAGATAGCATTTTGTGCCTCATTGACCTCAAATATAATAAACACTGTCACTAACTATATTGTCATTCAGAAATATTGATGTAGTTGAAAAGACTGATTTATGACCCACAGTGTTTTTTTTTACTTCAAGACCCATGGGATTTGAGTCTGTTTTGAGAATGGTGGCAGCAACAAGTTTTTCAAAACCAGTCATTTTTATTTCCACCATTTTGTTATATATGCATACCTGTATTCCTAAAAACTACCATTCTATCTGATTATCACATTCCAGGTAGAGCTGTCTGATGTAAATGTTTCTTAGAAGATTTAAAATTATTATGAAATTGTAAGAAAACATTAGAAACCATCTGGTCTACACCCTCTAGGTTTCTAAGTTTCTTACAGAAACAGAAACTTAGGGTTATTATTAGGCCAGGGTCCCAAAACCAGTTATAGCAGACAGGAGTGGAATCCAAGTTATTTGGCTTCCAGTGTAGTTATGTTTCCATTACACCATGTTACATAAAAATCTAAGATTTGTTCTTGGGATGTTTTTCATAACTACGTAACCTAGCCATTCAACTACCTTCTTGGTAATTCTGTCTATAATTTTTTAATATACATCCAGCTTCAGGAATTTGATTTTCAGGAAACAAACCTTAAATAAATAATGCCTGGGTTTTTTTTTTTAATTGTGTATTTTACAGCTTTACTTTTGATCAGGTGTTAGTAATCAAATTAGAGATTGTAATGCAACTACTCCAGAGGTATTAAATCCAAGTTTTAGAACCATATAATTTAGTGCTTTTTTGCTGAATCTGCAGCTTGAGGCCACATCTCACTGACAGTTTGTCCAATAAAACCTTTTTGCTTTGACTCAGCTTTCAAATAAGCCTATGACTGACCATAAATTGCTGAGGTAGCAAGTCTATATTTTTAGCTAAATGAACTTCTTTGGAAAAACAAACCTACTTAAAAAGAAAATTTTCTAATTGCTTCTAGATTTTTTCTGCGCAAAGACAGACATTTCCACTGTACTCTTGTGACTCGAGAATACGTAACAGATGGTGATGTTTATTAGCACTACAATAGAATTCTTGGCAGTAGTGAACAGTAGTGATGGATCTTTTTTTTTCATCTTCACTTTGCAGTTCATGTTATTTGAAAATGATTGTGTGGTACTCAAAAGCTTGTAATTTTGTAAATTTCCTGCTTGTGAATTTGCCAGTTTTACCATTTTAAATCACCTTTCTCATTCCTCTGAGTTTGTATCATCACATATTAACCAGTTTCTCTGTTTCACAGGGTCTGTAGCCTGTTAGGTGATTGCTGAATTATTGGCAGGTGTAGCCAGTAGTGTTTTGTTTTTCCCCAATAAACTAACACTATTCCTAGTTTTTAAATCTGATTTTCAAAGCATTGAATTACTTAATTCCTGGCAATTTGCAGTTAATCTTACTCAGCTTGTTCTCCCAGTCTTACAAGCAGGTTAATATACTCCCCAAACTACTGTGATTAATTTTTGATGGAATTTTCATGACTTAAAAGCACTATAAGCGACATAAATTTGAAAAAGCTAATAAAAATCAAATAGCCATGGGAATTCCCTGCCAGTCCAGTGGTTAGGACTCCATGCATCCACAGCAGGGGGCACGAGTGAGATCCCTGGTGGGGAACAAAGATGCCCCAAGACGTGCGGCACAGCCAAAAGAAAAAAATACGTATCAAATAGCCACAATCCTCTTGAGAAGCAGATTGGCTTAAAAGAATCAGTACTTTTTATTTAATTGAAAATAAATAGTTTAACTAACTGTAAATCCCAACAGAGAAGCAAATCTGGCTAGTTTTTCCCTACGATTAACAGTCTCATCCCTATAAATTAAAAATGAACTTTTGAATATATATTCCTTTGTAACTCAAGTTCTGATGACTGAAGATAGAGTATCTACAAGAATTATTCATGGCATTGAGTTTATGGATTTACAAATATACCTTATATTGGTTTAGCTTTCCATAAATTAATCTCTTAAGACAACAGTCAAATCTAAGAGAAAGAAATGTGTATGTACACTTATGGTGTAAAATATAAATTCACAAAGCTAAAAGTCACATGTAATTTACATGTTTATTACATGAAGTTGTATGCTCAATTTGTAAGTTTAAAAAACAAAATATTAATAGTCTGTTAGTTGCTTGGAGTCTACTTCATACTAGTGATTTGAAAAATAATTTTCTATATAAAGATTTTTCCATATTAAAGCATCACCACAACTTCCTTGTTAAGTTCATTCTCCTTAGTAACCTTGGTATTAAACTGGTAACTACCTGAACCCAAAATAAATCACATTTATGAAAAGTAATTTCTTCACTGTAAAAAGAAACAATTTTCTCACATTGCTAAATAGGAATATTGTGTCATCTACTAGTCTTAATCCCATACTTTAAAAGGTATGACTATTTAGATACTTTTTTAGGGGGATTTTTGTTGTCACAACCTTTAAGTTTTTGTTTATTTTGAGTTTTAAATAGGCAAACAAATATGACCTGGATAATTTTTTTCTTGCTAAAAATATTGAGCTGAATGAATTACACATTGAAAAATTTAATGAAAAGAATGTTTTGAATAAAAAATGTTTTCTGGTTTTTAAATAGCTTATCCAGATACTGTCCACTACTGAAAAACATTACAGTTGAAATCATTGATACTTTTGCCCTTATTCTTCAGAATAAGCTGAGATTAGGAATTGGAATCATACCAAAATAACACAGAAATGTAATTTCTGGTGGGTAGTGTTTTTTTGTTTTTGTTTTTTGTTTTTTGATCCTCTGCCTAAAGACCATTTACCATGATGTTTTGGATTTTAGTTGGCTGAAATCTGAGACTATTGAATTCTCTTTTCTTGCCTACCCTGCACATTTTATTTAGGGTTACCACTTCTCTGCTATAGCATTATGTTTTTTTAAAAAACATATTGCTCGAACTATATTCTATGACTGATTACCCTCCTCTGTGCAACTCTTCCACACCTCATTTGGATTTTTGGAAAGTCTCGAAAGATTAAAATTTTCCCAATTAGCAAGGTGAGAGTGGATTTTTTTCCTTTAATTCTTCCTTCTCTGTATTCTCCAAACTGTGTTTAAAATAACTTAATCCTTTCATACCATATACCCACCACATCACTCGCTTCTATACCCTGTAAATATTTTATAAATTTCTGTCTAACAGCAGTGCTGAATTTAGAAATTTTTAAAGCATAATATCATGGCACTTTTTTTTTGCTGGGGGGCGGGGCAGGGAGGAGGCTGTGCAGCTCTTGCGGAATCTTAGTTCCCCAACCGGGGATTGAGCACAGGGGATTGAGCACAGGCCACGGAGTAAAAGCACCAAGTCCTAACCACTGGACCGCCAGGAAATTCCCTCATGGCACTTCTTTCTTTATGGTTACAAGATTATGGTTAAGTGCCTTGTGGCACTGATCCAGTGTTCTTTAGTGAACAACTAAATTGCTGAAGTAGAGAAACTAACACAAAATGACAGTATGTTAGTTTAGGAGGAACCTCAAATCAGGAGGAACCTCAGAAATCATCTAATCCAGACTCATAAAGCGCACAACATATAAAAATATATATAGTACATAGTTTTATTTTCATGGTTGTAAATTATATGTTGTAAAATGTAACATCAGATCTGATTCATGAATATTTTTACTTAAGACAGAACTTTTTTTTTTAAAGCAAACAGTTAAGGAAAAAGCATGAAGTAAATAATGATACATGGACATGGAAAAAATTGAGCAGGTGAAACATGAATGACTGAAGTTTGAGAATACAAAATTCTGATGTAAATTTCTTGTTTATAGCTTAGAAAAATGCTTCTCTAACATCATTAGACAAATGCTTTTTAAACTAGAATAAACAGGACTTTATAACTCTCTACCACTCTTCAAAGAATTTTCTATAGAAAAAGTGAAAATGTGCCCTATTTTTTCCATGGAATGTCATACCAGACAATTGAAGAGAGAAAATAATGTAATAGAGAGTACTGAACCATGGCATGTGACTTTGTTTTCTAGTCTCTGTTTGCTAACCATAAATTGTGTGACTAACCAAGGGCAATGGATGTAATGTTACCAAATTTTTCTTGCAGCTCCTTAAAAACTTCTGTTTCACTACTAGTCAGTTTAACAAACAGCTATGGAATATCTCCTATCAAGCCATATGCACAGGGATACAAAGATAAACTATGGTTCTTGTCCTTAAAGAAATTTACTGTATAGGGCAGGAAACTCTCCTCTGTCACCTTTCTGAACTCGAATTCAATTAAATATCAAGTTGAGTGCCTTCTGTGTTTCTAAGTATTCACTTTGTAGATAATGCTACCATAAACATTCTTGTATGTGTTAAGGTGTTTGTGGGTTTTTTTCTCTTTTTTCTGAGGGGGAGTGGGTTTTGTGTATATATTTTTTTGTATGCTTGTGATTAAATACCTCCAAAATATTATCCAGAATGGCTCAAGTTTACACGCCCATCAGCTGATCATGTTTCCCTACATCCTTATCGAAGGTTTTATACAACTTTTTAATTTTGGTAAATCTGAGGGGCCTAAAGTAGTATGTTACTATTGTTTGAATTTGCATTATTTGATTACTAAAAAGATTGAAAATATCTTAATATGCTTATGAGACATTTTGGTTTCTCATTTTGTGAAGTGCCTCTCCATAGCTTGCAGGGCCTTGGTTTGCAGAACAGGGATTGGACCGGGGCCACGGCAGTGAAAGTGCTGAGTCCTAACTGCTGGACCGCCAAGGAATTCCCCTTTGTTCACTTTTCTATTGGGTTTTCTGGTTAATTTTCAGAAGTTCTTTAAAAATTTTAAATATTGGTTCTTAGTTGATGATATACACAGCAAAAAATAGATTCCCAGATTGCCATCCATCTGTTACTTATGTCTTTTGTTGAACAGAAATCGTTACATTGGGACTTCTCTGGCAGTCCAATGGTTAAGACTCCACGCTTTCAATGCAGGGGGCACAGGTTCAATCCCTGGTCGGGGAACTAAGATCCCACATGCTGCACGGTGAGGAAGGAAGGAAGGAAAGAAAAAGAGAGAAAGAGAAGAGAGAGAGAGAGGCGGGAGGGAGGAAGGGAGGGGGGAAAGATCTAATGTAGATAGATCCATCACATTTTACCTCACAGGCTGTGCTTTCTACATTTTTTTTTTTTTTTTTTTTTTTGCGGCACGTGGGCCTCTCACTGTTGTGGCCTCTCCCGTTGCGGAGCACAGGCTCCGGACGCGTAGGCTCAGCGTCCATGGCTCACGGGCCCAGCCGCTCTGCGGCATGTAGGATCTTCCCGGACCGGGGCACGAACCCGTGTCCTCCCCTTCATCGGCAGGCGGACTCTCAACCACCGCGCCACCAGGGAAGCCCTCTACATCTTGTTAACAAACTGTTTTCCTACATTTTCTCCTAGTAATGTTCTGGTTGTACCTTTTGTGTTTAGGTCTGAGTTTCTTTGTGTGTAAGGATGATTCAAGTTTTATTTTTGTTCATTCAAGCGAGCTGATTTTGTCAATACTATTTGTTAAATAATGCATCTTCCCCCAGTGATTCATGATACCAATTTGAGCATATATCTACTCCCCATGGGCATAATTGGCATATGGATCTGTGTCTGTACTCATTATATTCCTGTTAGTTCCTGCAATAGTATCACATGTTTTAACAGTTGCTTTAAACATTATAGCTTTCCAGTATGTCTTAATATCAGGTAGTGTGAATTTATTCTCCCTGCTCTTCTTTTTTTTTTTTTAATTAATTTATTTATTATTTATTTATTTTTGGCTGTGTTGGGTCTTTGTTGCTGTGCACGGGCTTTCTCTAGTTGCGGCGAGCAGGGACTACTCTTCATTGTGGTGCATGGGCTTCTCATTGTGGTAGCTTCTCTTGTTGCGGAGCAACGGCTCTAGGCGCATGAGCTTCAGTAGTTGTGGCATGCAGTCTCAGTAGTTGTGGCTCACAGTCTTAGTTGCTCCACGTCATGTGGGATCTTCCCGGACCAAGGCTCGAACCCGTGTCCCCTGCATTGGCAGGTGGATTCTTAATCACTGCGCCACCAGGCAAGTCCTCTGCTCTTCTTTTGAGAACTGTTTTAGTTATTGGTAGACTTTTTCTTCTTCTATGTAAATTTAGAATTAGTTCCAATTCCATTTAAGTCTTGTTGGAATTGCATTATAGTTATGATCATTTTTGAGGGAATCAACATCTTTACAATGTTAAATCTTTTCTTTTGTAAACATTGTATATTTCTCTAGTTACTTAGGTCTCTTTTAATGTTCTTTTAAATTTTTTCCATAAAGGTTGTGTGCGGCTTTTGTTAAATCAATTCCTAGATTCTTTACAGTTTTGGTTGCTTTGACATGCTATCTTATTTTCTAATTGGCTACTGCATGTATAGGAAAACGTCTGAGTTTTGAAACATGGATTTTTGTATACAGAAATAATGTTGTTTGGGTTTTAATCTTTTTAGTTCTAATAGCTGTCTTTGCTTAATTTTTAATGTAAATAACCATATAATCTGCCATAAATTATATATTTGTTTCTTTACTTCCAGTCTGCGAGTCCAAATGGCTTTTTTCTTATCATCGAATTTGTCAGCACTTCCACTGCTATAAGGTGTAGAAATAGCATTAGCAGGCTTTTTTTTTTTGTTCCTAGCCTTAGATGTAAGACTCCTAAAGTTTCCCCATTAAGTATATTTTCTGTAGGTTTTGATAAGTAGCCTTTAGCAGTTTTCTTAGTTTTTTAAGACTTTTTATTTTAAGTAGGTATTAAACTTTAGCAATGACTTTTTCTATAGCTATTGAGATAAACAAGTGGGTTTTCTCCTTTAAGTACGCGAATATGAATTCCATTGGTTGATTTTCTAATGTTGAATTATCTTTGTATTTTTAGGAAAACCCTACCTGTACAAAATTTTTTTTCTAATACAATGTTGGATTCAGTTAGGTAATATTTCACATAGGATGTTTGCCTTATTCATAAGTGTGATTTTCTTTACTGACACCTCTTATCCAGTGTGGTATCAAGGTTATTCTAGTCTTATAAGTGAGTTGGAGTGTTTTTTCTCTTTTTCTATGCTCTGCAAAAACCTGTATGAGATAATGAGATTAATCTTTTGTTTAAAGATTTGGTAAAATGTTACGTCTAAAATCATCTAGGCTCTCTTTTTTTGTATATATGGGAATTGCCATTTCAATTTTTTGAATGCTTATTAGCTTATTCAAGTTTTCTATTTTTTCTCAGGCTAATTTTGGTATTTGATGGTTTCCCAGAAATTTTACACTTCATCTGAGTTTTCAAGTTTATTGGCATTTATGATATTTTGTATCTAGAGTTATTTCTCCTTTGGTTTGTATCTTCCCTCACTTTTGACATTCTTAAACAGATTTGGCAGTGGTATGTCAAATTTATATGTTTTTTAAATAATTAAATTTTACTTTTTGTTAATCTCTGTTTTAGCCCTTATATTTTAATTTTTTTCTTCTTCTTTATGTTTACTCTGCTGGTTTTTGCCTATGAGTCTGTTCCATAAAAAGAAAAACAATGGATTAAATTACTTATTATACAAAAACATTTATTATTTTTATAATTTATAACATGCAATGTCACTTTTACTTTGATATACAATAATTATATTAAAGATGTAATTATTTATAAAACTAATAAAGGGATACCATTATGATTTTAAAAATTCAAATAATATAAATAAAGCAAAAATTTCCTTTGAAATTCCCTATGCTGAAAACTAACTGAGTGGTTAAGAGTTTCACATAGCTATTAACTGGCATAGTCTAGATTTGAACTGAGGTCTTCAGATCAAGTTCCATGCTTTTTCATTAAAAGATTTCTTCTTCAGTATATATTTGTTTAATGAACATATGAATGATCTCAAGTGTAGTAACTGCCTTCACCCTTCACATGCTGACTGATGCTTGAAATTCATCCTTAAAATTTCATTCCTTTTTGCTTAATGCCTTAACGTGATTGTAAATTATAGTGCTTATTGGTCAGGCACGTACAAAGGAAATCTTTTGATTTCAAAGTGTTTTGTGCTTTTTAATGCCTTATCTCTTCTCCCCACCCTCCCTCTCCACACCATAAACAAAAACACTTACAGAAACAGTATGCTAATTATTTCTGCTAGGAATCCTTAGAATTGTACTTCTATCAAAATGTGTTTTACAATGAAGATCTTTATTTATTTTAAAATGTCACATTATGATGCAGATGACCAAGCGTAGTCTCTTACTTTGCTGGCAGGAGGGTTACAGTGTGTGTCAGTTAGGGTTCAGTGGGTAAGAAATTTATTGCAAGGAATATTACAAGGAACTGAGGGCTGGCTAGGCAAATCCAAAATATATAGGGATAAAGAAGATGTGAGATATATATATATATATATATATATATATATATATATATGTATATACACACACACACACACACACACAATGGAACATTACTCAATCATAAAAAAGAGTGAAATACTGTAATGCCATTTGCAGCAACATAGGTGCACCTAGAGATTATTATATTGAATACTAAGTGAAGTAAGTCAGAGAAGGACAAATATCATATGATATCACTTATATGTGATATGAACTTATATACAAAACAGAAACAGACTCACAGACATAGAAAACAAGCTTATGATTACCAAAAGGGAAAGCGGGGGTGGGATAAATTAGGAGTTTGGGTTTAGCAGATACAAACTACTGTATACAAAGTAGGTAAACAACAAGGTCCTAATGTATAGCCCAGGGAACTATATTCAATATCTTGTAATAAACTATAATGAAAAAGAATATGAAGAAGAATGTATGTATATATATGTATAACTGAATCACTTTGCTGTACACCAGAAACTTAACAAAACATTGTAAATCAACTAAATTTCAATTTGTCCATGAAAAATCAAATACCAATCAAGCTAAGAAGAAAGAAAAGAGAATTTTATGTGAGCCAAACTGAGGATTATAACCCAGGAAACAGATTCTCGGAACCTCTGAGAACTGCTCCATTGATCAAGAATTAGAGGTGCAGTTTTATAGATTTTTGAGAGAAAGAAATTATGTATCATATTGACAGATTAACATTGTATCTATAGTTCAATCAACAAAGGTTTTTTTTCCTTTTTTTTCAATTACGCATGTACAGACAAGCCTTTGGTCAATGTGACCCCTTTTACCTTTGTATGAGATGAAAAATAAATATATTAATAATAGAATTACAATGTTATAATGCTGGAGCCTGAAGAAAGGAGCGGACTTTTTCTCATAGGTTGATTTCATCCTCCTGCTTTGAGGAGGTCTGGTTCAAGTGCATAATGTAGATTGGCATTGCACATTGGGAAAGGCCTGCCAAAAGGGGGCATGTTATTTGTCTTTTTTTTTCCTTTTTTCTATCTTAGATTGTCCTGCCACAGAATATTTACGATTCTCCTCATCAGATTAAAAACTAAGTTTTTTTTTAAGGGTGAAAAGGCAAACCATGGACTAAAGAAAGTATTTATAATACATGTGTAATAGGTTGAATAGTATCTCCCAAAAATATGTCTCCAAGTCCTAACTCTTGATACCTTGTGAATATGATCTTACTTGGAAATAGGGCCTTTGAAGATGTAATTAAGTTAAGGATTTTGAGTTGAGATCATCCTGGATTTAGGATCCAGGATCCAAATCCCCATACTGGATCTAGTGACCAGTGTCCATATAAAAGGAAGGAGAGAGAGATTCGAGACAAAGAGACACAGGGGAGAAGGCCATGTGAAGATGCACGAGAAGATAGAGGCAGAGGTTGTTGCCATGTAGCCTCAAGCCAGGGAATACCTCTAGCCACCAGAAACTGGAAGAGGCAAGGGAAGGAACCTCCCCCTAGAGACTCCAGAGAGAGCTCAGCCCTGCTGACACTTAGATTGTAGACATCTGGCCTCTGTAACTGTGAGAGAATAAATTTTTTGTTGTTAAAAAACAAACAAACATTAGGGCAAGCCATCAGTAAGGGCAGAATGGAAATTCTTGGCCAGGAACTGACACTGCAGTCCACAGGCAGAATTCCTTTATTAGGAAAACCTCGGTTCTGCTCTTAAAGTCTTTTAACTGATTGGATCAAGCACACCCAGATTACCCAAACTAATCTCTTTTACATAGAGTCAACTGATTATAGATATTAATCACAAATACTTTCCCAGTAATACCTAGATTAGTGTTTGGTTAATAACTGGGTAGTAGAGCCTACCAACAAAGTAGGTATTATTAGTACTCTGATTTTGTAGATAAGGCTCAGAAAAATGAAGTGGCCTCACACACCGCTATACTCCAAGCTCAGGAAGTGAATCACACAAGAACAGAGGGTAGTGGAGAGGTCAAAAGGTTTTCCTTTATTGCTTCTGGCAGAGTAAGCAGGAATCCTTGTCTGACACCCTAACTCCACCTCATCTCACCCCTCCTCCTTTTAGCTCTCCCTCACTAAACGAGCTACTGACAGCTAGCTACGCCTAGGCTGGGCAGAGTTTTGGAAACTTTGAAGGGAGAGGGAGGCGATGCACAAGTTGGGGGTGAAAGGAAAAGCATTCTTCTGGATGCATTGCCTGTTCACAACAATTCCTTGCCTTCTGCCCTTAAGAAAAATGGCGCTCGGAGTAGGTCACTTCCGGTTACGGAGCCAAACCAAATCGGGAAGGGCAAGAGACCGGAAGTGACCGCCCTCTTGCTTCTCCTCCCACCGCCTCCCAGTCTCCCAGCCTCTCTTGGAAGAATGAGGCGGCCAGAGGGCTGTGGCTGAGGTGCGGTTGCTGGGTGACAGGTCGGAGCCGGGACGGGGTGAGTGCCCGCAGCCTCGGCTGCGGGCCGGTTCACTTTGCTCGGGTGACCTTCGTCCTGCTGGGGGCAGGGGGCGAGGAGTCGTGCGTGGGGCGCTCTGTGACGAGGCGCCGCCGCGGTCCTGCGGAAAAGGAGGGAGCTGCTGCGGTTGCGAGTAGGGCTGGCGACCGGGTTAGGCCCGCGGAGCCCGCGAGCCCGGAGCCCGGGATACCGTGAGCCGGGGCCGGCGCAAGCGGGCCAGGGGTGGGGTCTGGCCCCGAGCCCTGCGGGCGGGGCTCCAGCGCCTGGTGTGGAGGACTGGGAAGGCCTTTCTTCAAGGTCGGCGTTCACCACCAGCTGAACCGAGTTGTTACCCCCACCGTGCTTTCCCGCTTGTCCCCTTTGGTCAGTCATTTCCTGACGCTTTGGAAGGCTCAGCCTTCTTTATGGCCCCTTTGCTCCATTTGACACACATGCATACCAGGATTAGAGTGGTGTGTGATCGTTTTTGTTTGGTGTCTTTTCAGGAGAAGCTGCCACCAAAACTTATTTTTCTTAACTTACACTCCTTGAAGTTCTTGGTACTTTGGCTGGAAACGTTAATACTCGCTTTAAGGCTTGCCTCCTTATTTGTTATGATGAGAACTACTTCTTTCTAAACGTTAGTATTGCATTATGATCTTGGAATTTTATTTCCTCATTCTGCATATCCACCTCCACTCACCTAGAGGTCCAGGTTGAAAAACGTAATAACTTAGTTACTGTTCGTGAACTTGGCTTCATGTCACTCGCTGCCGTGTTCCCTGATGTAGTTAAGAGTCACATGCAATCAGAATTTGGCCAGTTTCATCATCAGCAAAGGGAACTAAAGTAGAAATTGCAATCAAGATTTTGGCCAATTGAATTCACTTATTTTAGTGGAATATCACCCAAAAGTAGTCTTTAATTGTCTGACTAAAACACTTCTCCCCCAGGGACTTCCCTGGTGATCCAGTGGTTAGGAATCCGTCCTGCAATGCCGGGGGACGTAGGTTCAATCTATCCCTGGTTGGGGAACTAAGATTCCACATGCCACGGGGTAACTAAGCCCACGCTCCACAACTAGAGAGCCTGCATGCCCCAACTACAGAGCACACGCACTCTGGAACCCGCCGCGCCGCACCCGAGGCAGCCAAAAAGTGAATATATAAACAAAACACTTCTTTCCCCCAGAAATAAATCTAAAAGTTTGGAAGTTTGTTTCATTGGGGAGTTAATGTTGCTGGAAGTGTTGTTAACTCACATGTCTTTATCATCCAGTTTAATTTGTACTTTTCTAACTTTTTATTTTCAGCATAATGGCAGAAACTGCTTCTCCACTGAAGCACTTTGTGCTGGCTAAGAAGACAATTACAGCAATCTTTGACCAGTTACTGGAGTTTGTTACTGAAGGATCACATTTTGTTGAAGGTTAGCTCCTCTAAGTTTTTTAAATAATTACTTTTGAAAATATATAAAGGTGCTTTATTCTTTCAACCTTGGTTACTGAACACATACAGGGGATTGTGCTCTATGAGAGATACCATAACAAATAAAACCCACTTCTGCCCTCCAAAAGAGGAAGATTGAATTATATTAATAGCAATTAAGAACGAAGTGCATATGTGAGGTCCTATTCTAAGCACTTTATTTTATTAATAACTCATTTAATCCTCAAATCAACACTGAGGCAGATTTTAATCACACTCATTTTAAAAATGAAGGTGGGCTTCCCTGGTGGCGCAGTGGTTGAGAGTCCACCTGCCAATGCAGGGGACACGGTTCGTGCCCCGGTCCGGGAAGATCCCACATGCCGCGGAGTGGCTGGGCCCGTGAGCCATGGCTGCTGAGCCTGCGTGTCCGGAGCCTGTGCTCTGCAAAGGGAGAGGCCACAACAGTGAGAGGCCCGCGTACCGCAAAAAAAAAAAAAAATGAAGGAACTAAGGCACAGAAAAGGTAGGCAGCTTACCAAAGATCACGCAGCTAGTAAATGCCCAGACTGAAAGTCAGGCAGCCCACATTTAGCCATTATACTTATCACCCCCATCAACTCAGCAGTTAAGCCAAGATCTGAGACCTTTCTTACCTTCTCAAATGAGGCTGGGATGCAGTGGGAAAAGGGCAAAAGGAGTTTTCTTAAACAGAGTGTAACTGTTCAAACAAAGGTGGTGAGAATGTCATACTGGGAAATACTACTTTAGAGATAATTGTTGACCTTCAAGCATACAGTGAAAAGGGAGGGATTCTGTAAACTCCTGTGACAGTGGGAAAACATTTGGTAGGTTGGTAGAATCAAACTTTTTTCCTTGTCCTTCCTAATTCTCTTTCACCAGATTTTGAGTTTCTTGAGAGTAGGGATCCTGCCTTATTATTTTGTCCGTATTACCAGATCTGACACAAGTTTTGCTGTTGAATGAGGAAAAAAATACTGGTTCAGAATTTTAGTTTTCAATTTGGAAAGAATTTGAGCTGGCATGGTGACTTTTGAATAATATTTTATTCTACAAAAGTTGATGGGAAGTGAAAATGAAGTTAAATGTAACATCTTCTGTGTATTGAGCATGTAATAGATGGTAGGAGCTATTACTCTAGGAGCTAGTGAATTCAGCTTTAGAATCTGAATTCAATGTTACTGTTATTGGTGGGTATCGAGCCAGTAGACACAACCAAACCACAGATCGGGAGAAGGAAGGATTTATTACTTGCAGCAGGTAAGGAGAACACTGGGGATCTTTCCTAAAGCAGTGTGTCCCCAAACAGCAAAATTGGGGAAGTTTTAAGCTAAGGGTACATGTGTATTTATGAAGGGGCTTGAGCAGAGGAGAATTCAGCATAGAATTGGAGCAAAGATCAACAGAGTCCAGGTCTTGGTTGACTGAAGTCAGGAGGGTCAACATCATCATTCAGTTCTCCACCTGGGTGGGGACTTTAGTTCCTGCAGAACGCAAAGATAGATAGATAGATAGATAGATAAACACACACACACACACACACACACACACACACACACACACACACACGTATGTCTCTTGAGGAGGAACTAGGACTCTGCTTTATCACTCACTATTGTTTGACTGCCCTTTCTCTTTTGCTGCATTCCTTTGTTCCCTTAAGATCATCAATTACTGAGACCTGTTCAAGGACGAGCATTGTGGCCAGGCTTAGATCACAAAATGGCTTAGGCCAGGATGGATTCTCTTAAGTCAAGAAAGCCATTTCTGGTTCTCTTTCTCCAGGGACCCCCTAACCTATCTGCTTACATTACTGGTTCTAAAACCTCAGAAAAAATTGTTGCAAAAAAGAGGCAAAGTGAGTAAATCAGGAAGCACGTAGAAGAGCAAGAATGAAATGAAAAACAAAGATGAATGTAATGGTATTTAAGCCAGTCTTGCCGGTATTCACCAAATTGCACATATTTTATCAATGTACTTGAAAAGTATGGTGAGATGTGAAGCTTAAGTTTAATTAGATGGTCACTCAGTAAGTTGTGTCAGTATTTGTCTCTAATTAGGACCATTCAGCTAGCCAAATGAATCTTCATGTTTTCACCTTCAAAATGAGGTGAAAAAAATGTAAAATGTATATTCCTGAAATATAAACAAAACTGAGATACTTTCCTACTTTTCAAATCGTTGCTTTCCCAGCTACCCCCATCTCTGGAGGAAGAGAGATTGGGGCTGGGGTAGGCAGTTACTCCCAAACCTGACAGGAGTGGGTTACAGTCTGCAATTCTCTTTTCATTCATGTTCAAGGAGCTGTCTTGCTCCACCCCTGTGGGAAGCAGACAAGAAGTGGTAAGACAGCAAGGTCTTACCTAGCTTGAAGACCTCCTTGAACCATATCTTTATTTTGGGGGGACTGCCCATTCAAACCTCACTCTTAGCATGTGAATCCCTCTTCTCAGTTCAAGATTTGAAGCTCCTATCAGGATGGAATAATAATAGGTGTATATTAAGTTCTAGTTTTGCTGTTCAGAAATGCTTTTTTGTCTTAGGTGGGTATTTTGTATCTTTGAGACCTAGATGAATAATAAATACCGTTTTGACTGGACCCCTGTAATTTTTAATAATTTTGAAATTCTTTTGGGCAGTATTCTTATGACCCATTACAACAAGGCATTCACCTTTTACCAAATATTCAGATACCATGTTATTTTTATTTTCAAATATCATGTTAATATAGAACAAAACCCAAATATATGTATATCTTAAGTATTCTGTTTTATAATTAACTTAATATTCATCTATATTACTTTCTCTAATACTGTTTCAATTTTACAGCAACATACAAGAATCCAGAACTTGACCGAGTAGCTACTGAGGATGATCTGATAGAAATACAGAGGTATAAAAATAAGCTTTCCATCATTGGTGAGGTGCTGTCTCGGAGACATATGAAAGTGGCATTTTTTGGCAGGTAATCCTTTATTATTTCTTCTCAAGGGTAGTTTCCAGATATTAGCTTTTCTTGATCATATCCGCAGCTCTGTTTCTGATGTTGCAGCAAGTGATATTCTTCCCTCTTCTCTTCACAACAGTTTCTGCCTGTATTAAATGTTAAAGCTATTAGCATGTAAAAGAACTTGTTCATTTTAGCTCCTGGTATAAAATACAGCTTTATGAAGCTATATTTTTGCTTTTTAGGAATGCTTATCTCTAAGAATTGGCTTCTTAGCCAGCTGTAAGAATAGAAAAACAGATAAGTATAATTTGTGACTTACTCTTTTTAAGTTTCTATTGATTATCAGGTGTGCCTTCCAAAAGGATTTTCAGCTCCATGATTCCCAGAGGGAGAATAAGAAGTGCCATTCCTTAATGAAACTTCTGGAGTGGTAGAATGATTTCTGCCACAGCTCATACGTTAATTTAAGGACCATTTGTTAACTACCTATGTACCAATCACTCTGTTAGGTACTAGAGATGCAAAGAGAAATGACGAGGCCCCCACTTGATTGTTCAGATATCATGTGCTGTTCACCAATAGAAGCATTTATTTACTCACTAACCTCATAGGCCTTCTAAGCTATTTCCCATCTTAGGGCTTTAGCACTTGCAATTTCCTATGCCTAGAATTCTCTTTGCCTTGTTGTATGTCTGACTCCTTCTCACTCTTCAAATCTCATCCTAAATGTTACTACAGCAGAAACCTTTCCGGACCACTCTAAGGTATTCCTTCTCAGTTATTCTCTGCTAAAGCACCCTGTTTATGTCCTTGAAAACTTTTCTCAAAGTTCTGTTTTTGTTTGTTTTTTGTTTTATGTTGTTATCTGCTTCTTCCACTTGACCATATTCTCAGGGCCTTAAACAGAGTCTAGTGTGAAGTAGGTCCATGAAAGAGGCCTACCCCAGGTTAGGGTGGTATAGGAGTGGGAGGGAAGAGGCCTCCTGGAGAAGTGATGACTCAGTTGTCCTGCTTGAGAAGAAGAAATAGGAATGAGCTTTGCGTGTGAAAAAGGTCCAGCCCAGATTTAAGATGGGATGTTAGACCACATCTTGTGATGGGAAGAGTGGGCTGTGATTTCAGATTGTAATCTGATGAAATTTTTTTTACAAAATTTGCATTCTAAAAAAGTTGGCCTTTGACCCAGTGAAAGAACAAAGTTTTTACCATTATGTTTTGTCATGATTTTGTGTATTCATTCTTCAGGACAAGCAGTGGGAAGAGCTCTGTTATCAATGCCATGTTGTGGGATAAAGTCCTCCCTAGTGGAATTGGCCATACAACCAATTGCTTCCTGAGTGTTGAAGGAACGGATGGAGATAAAGCCTATCTCATGACAGAAGGGTCAGATGAAAAAAAGAATGTGAAGGTATACTGTTTGATCTTTAGCAACATAATGTACCTGACATAATGTCCTTAACTTGTTCTTTTAAAAAAATTTTTACAAGAAGATACTTTTAAGATACTTTTTAAGATACTTGTAAAAATTTTTTACAAGAAATACTAATGGAAGAACCATTAGTATTTCTATTCATAGCTTTTAAAACCATCACTAATATTTTGAATTTTCTAAAATTCTTTTGCTTCAAAGCTAAGTTACTGGAAGAATAAAACCTGTCCTCAACTAAATGAAAGTAAATTAGAATTAAAAGTTTATAAAATTTTTAAAATAGTGTTCCTGGTGAAAAGAACATTATTGAACTGTGTTGTTGCTGTTTAATCTCAAATCTTGTCTTTCTAAAGAAAACTTTGTTTAAAAAATTGAGCTCTGGAATCTGTTTTTGACACATCTGTGCCTTTAGAAACTGTTTTTGCCTTTGGAATATTTGGTAAGCATATTCATTAGTAAATGTTATAGCTTTATCAGATAAAGGCCAGTGGTAGTTCCCTGCCTTTCATAAATTTCTTAAGGAATTCAGTGGCACTAGATTTTTTTTCAGCCAAACAAAAATAAAAAGCAATTAGGATGCAAGATATTTACTCTGCAATGAAAGCAATTGGTAAAAGGCACTGCTTCTCACTATACTCACTTTCTCTTAAGTCGTAAGATCTCTCCCACAAATGCAAAAGTTCAGTGTGTGAAGATCCATGCTATTTTAGTTTTGGCTAAACTGTAGGTGAATTCATAGGTCTAGTCCTCCTTCTGTGAGTTTGCTGTTTGATCAGAGAAAGTAACTCAATCTGTCTAATACCCTTCAGATTACTTACAAACAATAAATAAGATGATATTTATGAAAATATTTTTCAAGCTTTTAAGCCATACAAATGAAGGAATTGCTTATTTTGTAATCAAGATAAGTAGCAGACACTATTCTAAATACTTGTAATAACTCAAATCTCACCACAACTCTGTCACATGGGTGCTTTTATTATTTTAATTTTATAGGTAAGGTATCAGGATTTTTTTTTTTAATTAAACTAATTTATTTTTGACTGCATTGGGTCTTCGTTGCTACGCACGGGCTTCCTCTACTTGCGGTGAGTGGGGGTTACTCTTCGTTACAGCGCGCTGGTTTCTCATTGCGGTAGCTTCTCGTTGTGGAGCACAACCTCTAGGCACACGGGCTTCAGTAGTTGTGGCTCGCGGGCTTCAGTAGTTGTGGCACGCAGACTCTAGAGCACAGGTTCAGTAGTTGTGGCACACAGGCCCAGCTGCTCCGTGGCATGTGGGATCCTCCCGGACCAGCGCTCGAACCCGCATCCCCTGCATTGGCAGGTGGATTCCTAACCGCTGCGCCACCAGGGAAGCCCAGGTATCAGAATTTTAATACATGTTTATAATTCTATCAAAAAGTTTATGAAAGCAAGCAGAAAAACCCCTACCTAACATTGTCACTGTGGAGATTCACTTCAAGCCTGATCAGGACTATTGTGCCCATTTGGAAATAGATGTTTCCCTTTAAAATTTCATACAAATCACAAAAGAACCATCGAGGTATGTGTACTGATGCCCTTTCCTTGATTATTAATTTTGTCTTAAGCCCTTTGTACTTAATTGTATGTTTAACACATACAAGAAAGGTAATGAACTAATGTGTGTCAGAAGTCATCTTGAGAAATAGAAATATTTTAGGAAATTTAAATGGAAAGAGAAGGCGTAGTCATTGATATAAAGCAGGCTTGTGTGAATAAATAACTGCCTAGTGACGTTCCTTTATTTTTCCTCCTTATTACTAAGCAATAAACTCATTTTAGAAGAGTCAGAAAATACAATTAGGCAAAAGAAAAGAAACTCCAAAACTCTTAAACTTCTAAATTCAGTGGAAATTCTTTGCTATAGAGTTACATTGGTGTTTCTCTGTATTTTTAAAACAAAATGGTTTTATATCATATATGCTATTTTCTTTCTTTTTTTAAATAATTTTATTATTTATTTGGCTGCACTGGGTCTTCATTGCTACACGTGGCCTTTCTTTAGTTGCAATGAGCAGGGGCTACTCTTCGTTGCAGTGTGCGGGCTTCTCATTGCGATGGCTTCTCTTGTTGTGGAGCATGGGCTCTAGGTGCACAGGCGGGCCAATAGTTGTGGCATGCAGGCTCAGTAGTTGTGGCTCGTGGGCTCTAGAGCGCAGACTCAGTAGTTGTGGTGCACGGGCTTAGTTGCTCCGCAGCATGTGGGATCTTCCCGGACCAGGGATCGAACCCATGTACCCTGCATTGGCAGGTGGATTCTTAACCACTGCACCAGGGAAGTCCCATATATGCTATTTTCTGATTTGCTTTTTTTCTCTTAACATATTGTGAATTTCTTTTCATACATACAATATCAATTTCAGGGGTTGCATGGGATTCATTGCCAGAGTTCCATTTGTTGGACATTTAGAATGTTTCCAGCCCAGATTATCGTTGTTGAATGGTATGAGTAAACGGTTTCAAGGCCTTATTTTTTTTCCTACTTGGTAATTTTAAACCTCAGGTTTCTCAAGATTGCTCAGATGGTTTTACTTCAAAAGATTTAAAGTTCTGCTTTTTCTACATGTTTTGCAGAAATAAATGTACCAAATCATAATATTTTAAATTTTTATTGAATTTTGTTACAAGTAGAGTTTTATTTTTTCTTTCCTTCCCACTTTAGACAGTTAATCAGCTGGCCCATGCCCTTCATATGGACAAAGATTTGAAAGCTGGCTGTCTTGTACATGTGTTTTGGCCAAAGGCAAAATGTGCCCTCTTGAGAGATGACCTGGTTTTAGTGGATAGGTAAAATTACATATGAATTGTTTTCTATGTATATATTTGTTTTTTTTTTTTTTTTAGAAATGCTGCTTGCTTCTAGCATGTAGTACGTAAAATTTTTAAATGTTCAGTTGCTTAAAAAAAAATGTTCAATTGCTGCTTTGTTCTCATTTGCTAGATTGTAATGGAATAGATAAGTTATTATTTTTTTGTTTTTTAATGGTTTCATAAAAGTGCCAATTTATCAGTTTAATTCTATTACAGGAAATTTCAAGAATTGTCACTTTTTCTCTAGACTGACTTTGTAGTTTGGATAATTGGTTGGGCCTTAGAGATTGTCTCATTCTAGATACCTAGATAGATAACTCTAAATAGGTATTATTTTTAATCAGTAATTATTCTTGAGACTTAGTTTCCCAAAATAACCACTGGACAGTTCATACAGCTTTTCATTATTCAAGAATTAATCGCATGCTTTTGTAATTTATTCAGGCTCTTCTGATTAACCTGCATTTAATATGTTTTTTCAAAAATCATCCTACTACACTGGTGCTTAATAAAATGGTAATGCATATCTCTTTAGCAGAGTCCTTAACCAAAAAAAGTAGTTAAATGATTTTTTAAAATTGTGGTGTGTTCTTTTGTTTTCTTCAGTTAAAATTTCAGTGTTCTATGGAAATCTTTATTTTTTTGGTTGAGTGTCTTCCCTTTTGATTGAAAGCGAGTTTCAAGTAATCAACAGAAATAGCTCAGATGAGAGAAGGTGCTTGGGAAATTAAAATATTTGGTTTAAATATAATATTAACTAATTTTTCTTTATTTCATGGCCAGACTGTATCCATGACCCCAACCTGTTAACTTGCCGATTTGTCACAGGACATATCAAGTCAATGTATAGACAGTTGGTCTCTACTTTTTATAGTATAGGTTGTATATTAGCCTAGGTTTTATTTTCTTTTTTTCCATTGCTTATTTTCAATCTTCCAAAGCATAAAGATTTAAAAGATTAAAATAGTGAACATGTTACTTGCTTTGTCAAAAATCACGAAGTTTTCTCTCTTTAGTAAATAAACTTTTTTAGCATTTGTTAAGTTGTTGATTGGACAGGCTCTGGGGGTTGTCAGCAGAATAGAAGTATATAAAGCACAGATTCTCAGCTTTCCACAACTGCTGTCTTGTAGCTGAGAAAGTAATTTAAATCTCCTAGGCTTCAGACTGATAACTGGTAGAAATCCTATCCTTTAGACTTCAACTAATTCTTAAAAGTTTAAAAAAATTATCTCTCTGTAATCTAAATTTTCTTTTTAAAGAATATATAACACAATTCTTATTTTATTCCCATTAGTCCAGGTACAGATGTCACTACAGAGCTGGATAGCTGGATTGATAAGTTTTGCTTAGATGCTGATGTCTTCGTTTTGGTTGCAAACTCTGAATCAACTCTAATGAATACGGTAGGGTCTAATCATTATTTTGTTTAAATGATAGGAAATGAAATGATGTCTGTTTTAATTCTGAAAAGTGAAGGAAATCCAAGTCATGGATTAGAAAGAAGCTTTAATATCAGAGGTGAACGAAGGGGTTTGTGTTTCTGTGGGATTGGAAGGGCTGATTTTGGTTTGATGGCTCTAGCTTCTAGTGAATATTTGAGTTCACGGTGTGATACATGTGTGTTGTTGACATTCACTGTGGTTATTTACAAGTTTCTGAAGGAATAGGCATCAGAATTGTTAGGCTGTTGGCTTAAGTCTTTTGAATAAAGTATAACACTCCCACCTCATCTCCCTATCTGGCAGGCAAGGCTTTTCATACTTTGAGTTTTGTCAGCCTTTTCCAGCTTTATCTGTGTGCACTGTAGGTTTCAGCTTACCTGTGTACACTATAAGCTGCTGTCAAACATAGAAGATTATTTATCCAGAATGTCTAGAGCCAGACTTATTTCAAATAAACTTTCCAGAGTTTCAATATCTAATATCCAAAACTATTGTATAATCTTAAAAAAATGTTATTCATCAAAAGCATATAAATGGCCAAACACCATTAAAACCTAGGTGTTACCAGCAAGACCTGTTTTGTCACCGTGTTATTAGTGTTTATATGGCCCGATCTATATCACATAAACCGTGTTGCTGTGACAACACTGACAGTTGTTTACAACCTGATGGTATAAAAAATAGGGAAATGTTTAAAACCTGTTTTAGAGTAACTGCATTATTTAGGTGTTGGATAAACAAACTTTGATACACATCCTGACTTTGGTACCTTTGTTTATGTTATTCTTTGTGCACAGGTCTTCCCCCTCCCAATTTTTCATCCTTCAAAAAGCCCTGTTGTCAGTACTTTTCAAGCCCATCTTTATCACCACTTCCTTCTTTATGGAGCATTTCCTAATTTCAATTGGATATTTATACTATTTATGGCATATACCTTTATTGTTTATTATGATGTGTTGTACATGTGTCTTACATTATTATTTACTTAGTCTAAATCTTCAAAAAGATGGGAGGTAGCTTTTTAAAAATATGGACTGTCATATCTAGCAGTATCTTTTGTGTCATGCATATAGTAGAAACCGATAAATATTGGTTAAATTGAATTTCAAAAAAAGACTGATGGGAGGAGTAGGAAAATCTTAACTTTTGCTTTCTTATATCTTAGTTTTGTCATCTTTTTTTTTTTTTTTTTTTTTGTGGTACGCGGTCCTCTCACCGCTGCAGCCCCTCCCGTCGTGGAGCACAGGCTCCGGACGCGCAGGCTCAGCGGCCATGGCTCACGGCGCCCAGCCGCTCTGCGGCATGTGGTACCCTCCCGGACCGGGGCACGAACCCACGTCCCCTGCATCGGCAGGCGGACTTCTGACCACTACACCACCAGGGAAGCCCAGTTTTGTCATCTTTGAAAGTTTAATGCTCAGAGTGCTTTGGGATCCTTTATCAGTGGGTGTTATCACTATTGTTAAATGGTTCAAACTTTGAGATTCAAATAAAGTTTCAAGTATAAAGGTAAAAATAAAGTAGCTTTAAAAAATAAACATACTGTTGGATATTTCATGTTTTTCAGGAAAAACAGTTTTTTCACAAGGTAAATGAGCGACTTTCCAAGCCTAATATTTTTATTCTGAATAATCGTTGGGATGCCTCTGCATCAGAGCCAGAATATATGGAAGATGTAAGTTATTTTTTTCTGTAAGTTTTGAAGTACAGTCATGTACATTGCTATCTGAAGAAACAATACATCTCATAGAATAGAACATCATAAGCAGCTATTCTCTTGAGAAGAATATAGTTACAGAAAACCTGAAGTGGATATGTGATAGAGACAGAGTATTAAGCTACTTTGAAGGAAAGTTATGTTATAAAAGTACTATCTAATCACTTTAGATCTTGAAATGTCCTTCTGTTTCTTTGTTATTGTTTTAATATTTATTTATTTATTTGGTTGTGCTGGGTCTTAGTCGCAGGCAGGCAGGCTCCTTAGTTGCAGCTTGCCAATCTAGTTTCCTGACCAGGGATCGAACCCGGGCCCCCTGCATTGGGAGGGCAAAGTCTTAACCACTGTGCCACCAGGGAAGTCCCCTGTTTTTTTAAATTCTCTATTTAAGTATAACATGACAGAAAAGTGTACAAATCATAAGTGTCCAGCTCAGTGAATTTACAAATTTGACACCTGTGTAAGGATCCAGATCAAGAAG
Source organism: Leucopleurus acutus (assembly GCF_964270905.1). Lineage (NCBI taxonomy): Eukaryota > Metazoa > Chordata > Mammalia > Artiodactyla > Delphinidae > Leucopleurus > Leucopleurus acutus. Next base: position 87,807,441 of record NC_139147.1, on the reverse strand, counting down.
GATCCAGATCAAGAAGCAGAACATTCCAGCACCCCAGTACCCCCTGTTTTTCTGGTTGTTCAACTTTATGTAATGGAATCACATAGTATCTACTTCTATGTCAGGTTTTTTGCTCAACATTACATTTGTGGTATGTATGCATACTGTTGTGCATAGCTGAAGTGCATTGCTGTGTGGTATTTCATCCTATGAATAACAGTTGATCTGTTCATTCTGATAGTTATGGGCATTTGGATAAATTTCCTGTTTTTAGCTATCATGAATAATGCTGCTGTGCATATTCTTTTTTTTTAATTGATTTTTTGCCTGTGTCGGGTCTTGTTGCGGTGCGTGGGCTTCTCTCTAGTTGTGGCATGTGAGGTCTGTAGTTGTGGCACGTGGGCTTAGTTGTCCTGTGGCATGTGGGATCCTAGTTCCCCGACCAGGGATTGAACCAGCATCCCCTGTGTTGCAAGACGGATTCTTAACCACTGGGCCACCAGAGAGGTCCCTGTGCATATTGTTGTATATGTCTCTTTGGTGCACATTGGTGTACATTTCTGCTGAGTATATACCAATGGTTCTCAGTGTAAGTGGCTGCATGATTTTGTCCCCCAGGGAATATTTTGGTTGCCACAATTAAGGGTGTGTGCTACTGGCATCTAGTCGGTAGAGGCTAGTGATACTTTTAAGCATCCTATAACACAGAACAGCTCCTGCCCCCAAACCAAAGATTTATCGGACTCAAAATGTCAATAACACAGGTATCAGTAATCCATGGGTATAATCTAGGAGTAGAATTGATGGATTACAGATTAAGAATATGCTGGGGGTTTATTGTTTGTTTTTTGGCCTCACCACATGGCTTACCAGGATCTTAGTTCCCTGACCAGGGATTGAACTCGCCCCCTTGGCAGTGAAAACAAAAGAGTCCTAACCACTGAACTACCAGGGAATTCCCAAGAATATGCTGTTTTAATAAATACAGCCCAAGTGTTTTCTGAAGTGCTCATACCAGTTTATATTCCCACCACCAGATTGAGAGTTCCACGTGATTTATATCCTTGCCAACACTTGGTATTTTTGTTTTTCATTTTAGTCATGCTGGTGGTTTAGTCATGCTGGTGGTTTTAGAAACTTCATTTTAAAAAGAGTAGAGAATCTGGTATTTGGTCTACAAATAATATTTAATTGGCTTGATACTACTTTTTCTGATTTTAATAGTAGTATGTGTTTATTATTAAAAAAAACTTAGAAAATGCATTAAAAAAATGAAATTTACACTATCCCATCACTATTCACATGTTAGATTATTTGCTTTCATTCTTCCCCTCACCCCCCAAATGGAAATTTTGCTTAATATGATGATTTATATCCTGTTGTTATTAACTCTTGCTTTATAATCATACTCTTTCAAATTGGGGTCTCATTTAATCATCAGAGAATTAGGAAATATCACCAACAGATTGTTCTTCTCCATTCCTATTTAGCTTAATTTTATTAAGTCTTAACATGGAGATCTCTTATCATAGCCATAATGCTAAAGGCTGGTACTAAACCCTAACTAACTTCCAATCCTTCTTCCTAATTTAGGTACCCAAGTGCTATTGTTAAACCTAAAGTTAGAGCTCCAATCCCTAGCTAATGCATTCTCCCCAATTTTAATTCCGGGTAGTTTTTTTTTTAATATTTATTTTAATTTATTTATTTAGGCTGCGCTGGGTCTTATTTGCAGCTTGTGGGATCTTCGTTCCAGCATGTGGGACCTTTTAGTTGCAGCATGCAGGCTTCTTAGTTGTGGCCTGCTAACTCTTAGTTGCAGCATGCGTGTGGGATCTAGTTACCCAATCAGGGATTGAACCTGGGCCCCGTGCATAGGGAGCGTGAAGTCTTACCCAGTGGACCACCAGGGAAGTCCCCCCAGTGTTTTTTAGAAGAAAAATATACCATCTATGTTCTGATTTCAAATAAAGATAACTTCATTATAGCAAATTTATTGTAGCACTTAATTTCTGATTTTAAAGGTATTAATAGCTTCACTGTAGAAAATTTGGAAAATAAAAGCTTAAGGAAGAAATTAAAATGCCACCTAGTTTTGTGGGTATTGCCTGCATGCCACCTGTTAATTTACATAAATATATGTACACATCATATACCCTTAATACAGAATTAGGAACCTTTCCCCATGCCATTAAACACTAATGTTTGTCTACAGTATGTTTCTTAATGGTTGTGTAGTATTTGATGGTCCATCAGAATTTTAAATTAAATGTTCAAGGAAGAATCATTAAGTTAAGAGGAAGATTTCCTGTCAGCAAGTATCAAACTTCATTTATTAGAATTTTTGGATTTGTTACGTATAAGACAACTGTTACCATATCATATAGTAACAATATCACTATAAGTGGAGTTTAGTATAGGCCAGTAACTGTTATATTTGTTTAATTATTAGAATTCTTTTAATACCCTGTTTTTCTCTAGGTACGCAGACAGCACATGGAAAGATGCCTACATTTCTTGGTGGAGGAGCTCAAAGTTGTGGATCCTTTAGAAGCACGGAATCGTATCTTTTTTGTTTCTGCAAAGGAAGTTCTTAGTGCCAGAAAGCACAAAGCCCAGGGGATGCCAGAAGGTGGTATGTATTCATTATTTCATCCTTTTGAAATACAAATAGATTATAAAAATAGCATGCTAGAAATTTTATCTTGCTATATACTAGGTTTTAAAATCTTCACCTAAATATTACAGGTGGGGCACTTGCAGAAGGATTTCAGGCGAGATTGCAGGAGTTTCAGAATTTTGAACAAATCTTTGAGGTAGGAATTTTGTGAATGTACTGACTAATGTAAAACCGTAGCATTGGTTGGAGAGTGAGCATAATCTTCTGTTTTCACTACCTACCTTTGTCAGTAACCTTTGGTGTTATTTAGTGTAGTTTCTGACACAGCAAGTAAAACGAGGAAAGTTGGAAGAAGGAAAGTCCCTGCAAAGTGGATGATCTATAAGAATGGAAAATTAAAGATTGTAATTTCTTCCTATTCTTTTTCTTTAATGTATTTGTGTTTAAATGAGACACTAGTTTCTAATATTTTGTTGTTCAGTGGGTAAAATATTCTATATTCAATAGTCAGGCACAAGATTAAAGAAATGTAATTGCTGTTGGAATGGATAATAGAGCAAAATGAAGATTTTTTTTTTGATAGAACATAGTTAATGTCATTGGACAAAAGTTAATTACATTTCTAAACTGTATTGTCACCTGTTAATTCTCCATGTTTTATGCCAAGTGTCCTGAATAAATGAATACAAAAATAATTAAGATATAGGTCCTGTATTTTAGGAATCTAAACTGCTGAGGTGCATGAATAGATAATGTGTGTGCAGCACTGGGGAGGGAAGATACTCTTATGTTTTGGTGTAGGTGTTTTATTCAGAGACATTAAAACTTTCTACATTGACTGAAAAATTCTCTAGCTGTTAATCTTCTTGACTCTAATTTAGCTCTTAGTTGTGCTTATTAGATTGCATATCTCCTTCTCATCCGCAGATGAACACAAATACTTCAGAAATGAAAAAAAACTTCCATCAGTAATTATTCTTCCTTATAAGTAGTAACTGTCTTAATAGTAAGGACATAAATGTTGAATGTACTTGGCAGAATTTTTAAAATTAACCATTTGCTCACTATCCCCTATTTTTAATTTGGTGAGAGGGAGAAAGACCATTAGGTAGATAAAGACAAGGTGTTTAAGAAAACCCGTTCTCAGGCCTCTGGGATATCAGAGGTCACTGGGATATCAGTAGGTGTCTTGTCAAACTAAGCTATAGGATATATGATATCCCAGTTACTCAAAGACCATTGTTTATCTTCTTTCCCTTTTGCTTTCACAAGAGATTCAATGCTCTCCTCACTCTTACTGGTTATAGTCATTTCATCCATGGAGAAAATAATTGGGGAGCATATCATTGTTTCCCTTGTCTTTTCTTATTTATTGAGCTTTTCTTTCTTCCTGTGTGTTTGTGTGCATGTGTGTTTGTCATTGATTTCTCCTACCAAATCATATATTGTTCAGTTATACATTTATACCTCTTTCATATTGGTTCCTGGTACAGCATTTGATTTCCCAGAATATCTCCTTGAAGAGGTGGGAATGAGAAGAATAAAAGATGTGCTGTAGAGCACTGGTTTTCAAACCCGGCTGATGATGAGAAACACATGAGGTACTTTAGAGAACTGCAGACTCCTGACTCATCTCAGAGACTAATCCAGTAGGGCTAGGATGGACCTAGGAATCTGTTATATATTTAAAGTTCCCTGAGTGATTGCAATAATCAGGCAGACGTAGGAACTATTCTTTTTAATGTTTTTAGAAGAAACTTGGCATTTCACTTTTTTGTTGTAAAAGTTCATTTGAGCATCTAAAAATTATATATGGAAAAAACTGTTTATGAGCAAGAGCTTTTACATGAAGTTGTGGAGAATGTTAGGCTTTAGAGTTTGAAATTTTTGTTTAAAATTATGATATAAAATGAGAATCAGCTAGAAATTATTTGAATTTACCTAAAGAAATAATCAGGTGGCAAAAAATTTTGTCTGGATGGCCAGACCTTTTTTTGGTAACTGCACTGACAACTCTTTTCAACTTTTGTCAAAGCTGAAATTTGTTACTTTTAAAACTAATTTTGGTAATTTATGATTTCCTATAAATTGGTGCATTTCTGAGAAATTATGATTTAGTATAAAATTGTTCATTTAAAAAAATTTTGTATTCCTTTTCTATATCTATACTTATATATATATATAGATAGATAAAGGATACAAGAAATATCTGTGTATTTTAAACCTTAATTGGATTTACCAATGATCTGATTGCTTTGCTTTTCCTCCAAAGACTTTGGTTAATTTATCAGTTGATACATAGTATTTTGGGGGTTTTATTCATTAAATTCTATGTTAATCTTTACACAAAGTTTCTTTCTGCTTTCATTATATAAGTGGGATTGTTTTTTGCTTTTTGGTCTTTAAGAAAGAATTTAGGGCCATGAATTTGTCTGTGAGTGTAGCTTTGGATGTATTCTATAGGTTTCAGTATCCAGTTTCATTGTTGATTAATTTTTAATGATAGCTTTTGGCATTTCCTATTCAATACAGGAGTTACTAAAATTCAGATGTTTTGATTATTATCATCTAACTTTTCTTGATTTTTTTTGCATTGTGATCACAAATGTGGCCTTTATACACATTTTCTCTGTTTTTAGAATTCAATATTGTGTGTGTAGTCTTATAAGATGATTTTTGTATAAAGAAAAACTGTACCAAGTTAATCATTTTATCAGTCTGATCTTTGCTATGGACCTCTTGAGATTCATTTGGTTTAAAAGAAGCTGAATATTATGAACTTTCAGGGTACCAAGTTAAATAAGGCTTGGAAATTAAATAAAATCAATCAAGAAAATCAATGTTAATTCTATTCATATGTTTTCTTGTTTTCAACCTATATTTGGACAGTGTATATTCTGAACACAGTTTAGAAATCTAAAATTTTTTTGCCCAAATATTTGGCCATTAACTATTCTTAATAGTTTTGTATCAGTGAATTTGTTGTGAAGGACATTCCTGGGACAACTGGTGAAATTTGGAAATGGACTGTACGTTAGGTTAATAGTATTGTCCTGGTGATAAAAGTTCTGAATACAGTAATTGTTTTGTGGTTGTATAGGAAAATGTCCCCATTCTTAGGAGACACATGTTAATATATTTAGTAGTAAGGCTGTGGTGGTTACAATGAACTGTCAGATTGTTCAGGAAGAAATATATACAGGTATGTATAAAGATGAATATCTATATAGACTTACCTATATAGATCTGCATGGAGAGAGAGAAGGAAAGGTAAACAAAGCTGAATGTTAACATTTGGTATATTTACTTGAAAGGTATATTGTGTCTTGGTGTTCTTTCTTGCAATTTTCCTGTCAGTTTAAGATATTTCAAAATAATACATTGGGAGTGGTAAATAGCATGTTATTGGGTATTTAGGGCCTTTTATCAAGGGGACTTGACAAGCTGGTTTATGTTTTTGTTTTTGTTCTTTGCGGTACGTGGGCCTCTCACTGTTGTGGCCTCTCCCATTGCGGAGCACAGGTTCTGGACGCGCAGGCTCAGCGGCCATGGCTCACGGGCCCAGCCGCTCTGCGGCATGTGGGATCCTCCCGGACCGGGGCACAAACCCCTGTCCCCTGCATCGGCAGGCGGACTCTCAACCACTGTGCCACCAGGGAAGCCCTGTATGTCTTAATTACACATAAATATTAATATTTACAAATTTGTAACTACATATGACTAAATCATCAGCTGTTTTCTGTAGATGTTATTAGAAAATGAGAAGATGATCATAATTGAGATGTGATTATTGTTTTGGTTCTAAATCTTTAATAAGTTTTAAAACAGCCTACAGGATACTCTGACAAGATGGAATTTAAATTGTCTGGTGTAGTATTTTAAATTTCTCCTTGGAAAATTAGAGTTCCTGATAAAATAAGTCTGGGAACTGCTGCATGCTATATATGTCTCCCATGGAGATTCATAAGTATATTAGTATATAAAGGGCTCTGAGAAACTGTTCAGTAAAGAACCTTTATTTAAATTAGCATTCCCTGGGACATCCCCAGTGGTCCAGTGGCTAAGACTCAGTGCGCCCAATGCAGGGGGCCCGGGGTCAATCCCTGGTCAGGGAACTAGATCCCACATGCTGCAACTAAGACCTGGTGCAGCCAAATAAATAAATATTTTAAAAAATAAATTAGCATTCCCTATACTTAGTTTGGAATAGAGTATTCCTTTTGCAGTTGACTTCTGATATTTTTCTGATCAGCGGGAACGTCAGTATGGGATACTTTTTAATTAGAAAAAGATTGCCTGTTTTCTTCTTTATACTTATTCACCAATGTATATTTTTGAATCAAGGAATAACTTGTATATTGCCTAATAACTTTTGGAGGTCTTTTCTTTTTCTCTAGTCTAGCTCTAATACTGTGCTGTCATCTACAAATTTGGGGTCTTCATTGCTGATATCTAGATCTGCTTCATCGAGGAACAGAATTTCTTTTAACTTTTTTTTCTTTTAAAAATATTTTTATTCTTTTATTATAGTTTTTGTGATGGTTAATTTGGCAATTTATGAGATAGTTATTTAAAGTAAAATCATAACTTTGTTTTGGTCATTAAAAAATAAGCAGTTTGAAAAAAAATAAGCAGTTTGCACTTTAAATGTTTAATATTTTGTAGTTATTGGTGGCTTCTGCTTTGGCATATACAGAACAGGAATACTGTAACTTCTTATTAGTAATCTCTTCAGGATTAGTGATAATTGAGTGATGTATAAATGAGCTTGACAATGAGCAAAAGTAAGGCTATGCACTGAAAAAAAGTAATGGGCTCTGAGTTAAGACATAAACTGTTAACTAAATGAATTACCCTCATGTGCCCTATAGCTAAAGAAATGAATCTGCTTTGTTTCCTATACCTCAAAAAAATACCAAAGAGAGAATTTAAAAGTCTCTTCTCTCTTAGTGAAATAATCATTTTAGAGATGTGACGGCTCAGCATAGATTATAAATAGAACACTGAATGAATATATAATATACTAATGATTTCACCATAACAAATATAGTGCTAGTGTATTAAGTGACTACCTTTTAAAGCTTAAAAGCTATTTATTTTGATAAAGGATAGTAATTACTTTCAGAAGTAATTACCACAATTTGTACTGGTTTTATATTAAGTTCAAGAAGATGAATTCATGGAAATATTGGAGAGTTGGGGAGTATATCCCTAATTTGATGTCGTGACCCAGATGAGTGTTCTTGGTTGTTCAAAGACCAGATAGTATTTCTCTACACTTGCGGTTGTTTTCAAATGTTATGTCAGTACAGAATTGGACTTTTCTGTGATGTAAAAGTGAAAGGCCAATTTTAATTTAATAATTTTGCTAGCACTTAAATGATGAATCACAGTAAATGTTTTAAATAACAAGTAATATGCACATATATTGAAACTGAAACAAAATTTCACTAAAGAAATATCCATCATCATATGTGGTGCATTCTGATGTATTCTCTGTGTAAAAAACACAGGTCATGAAACACTAATTGATTTGTACAACTGTTAGTAAGTTGTGAGCTACAGTTAGTGAAAGTGAAACATGAGATAAGGCATCATTCTGACCTATATGCACACACTATATAGTCCAATGACAATAATGGGATTATCTTAGAAATAGCTTTAGATATTTTTCTATAAACAATTTAAAATATTACTTAGGTTGTTTGCTGTTAAATAGTATTTTTCAATTTGTTCAAGCTTTAATCTGTAGAAGTCCTTTTTACTAACTTTATGTGAATCGTATCGTTCATTTGTTTCAATGTAGAATTCTATTTCATGGCTTAAGAACTTCATGAGGTTTTCATTGCAAATATGAGAAAAATCAAGATAGATGGACTAGAAGTAGATTAAAGGTGATCCAAATAAAATTAGTAATCCTAATAGGAAACCTTTTTTAACATTGAAAATAGTACCTTTTTTTATTTATTTAAAAAAATAATATAGTCAAAGAGCCATTGCACATTACTGTGTAAAATTACACAAAGCTATGAACTTGCTGTTAAAGCCTTTTAACTTTTAAATTTTTGACATTTTTTTTTACCTTTATAATTTTAAGTTGTGTTTGTCATCCATTTATTTTCTATCCTTATGTCTGTTTTGGTTAACATTACAAACAGCAAGTTTTTGTGTTTAAATTCCTGAAAACGTTGGGATGGAATTACAGTAATGTGTTATGGCTTGGGCCCCTCGCAGGAGTGTATCTCGCAGTCAGCAGTGAAAACAAAGTTTGAACAGCACACTATCAGAGCTAAACAGATACTAGAAACGGTGAAAAACATAATGGATTCAATAAACGTGGCAGCAGCAGAGAAAAGGTATGAATTCATTTTATTGCAAAATTATTTTTGTGTCAATATGAATTCTTTAGACTAAGGTTTAAAATTTTTATATTATTAAATACCTTTCACACTAACATCAACCTTGCAGGTTTAGCTGATGCCTACTTGCATGTTTTTTAATGAATATTTGAAACTATAAATATTTTTTTTACAACCTTGAACAAATACATCATTTACATCCCCTGGATCTCAGTATTCTCGTGTGTGAGCTGTGATTTTAAAATGTTCAGTGGCTTTAAATGTCTTTAAAGCAGTGAAAGAACCATTTCTTCCAGCAGAATTTCTCGAAGTCCAAAACAGGTGCCCTCTTTTTACATTCAACCTATCACTCATCTTTCATGTATTCATACATTGAAACCTTGAAATCACTCCTTTATGCCAGTTGTGGTTTTATATCAGCTGGTAAACAAACAAGGTGATACTACCTGCCAGCCAGAAAGTGAATTTGGTAAGCATTACTCTATATGTCATACTATATTGCAGTAATTTTTTCCATTTATTACCTTGTAATGATGAAAATGAATACACGAAAGTGCCAACACTAGTCGAAGAAGAGGGTAGTTCTCACAAACTTGGTATACTTGAAACAGAGATTAAGATGTTATTAGATGTTGTAAGCATAATGATGTTAAGCCTCAATTGGACCTTTAAGTGGGCTTAAGCCAATCAATGGGAAGATATAAAGAATCTAAGATTAAATCCAAGATATAAAATTGGGGATTTTAAATGTATTTGATCTTGCTGAGAACAAAACTCCACTCATATCTAGGTCTGTTGCCTAATTTTGACACTTTAGCAGGAATGCATTATGTACAACATTAGAGAATTTGCAGCATATAAAACTCAAGGATCAGAACCCAGATTCTGATCTCTGGCCCTATGCACACTGTTTCTCTATAGTGAGCTCAGTTGCTTTATTATGGTAGCCAAAGTAAGTATTCGTCCACTGGATTGACCTTAATTTTTATAAAAATACAGGACATTGAAATAAACGTAGCACAAAAAAGATGTGATTTGAGGGTGGTTCGTATAATCATGCCTTGGGAACAGATGTCTTGGGAAAGATGATCTTAAAAGGATCTCAGGCTTTTATTTTCCTATATCATCCAGGGGTTGACAAATTTTAGCAGATAGTAAATATTCTAGGCTTTGTAGGCTATACTGTCTCTTTGGCAACTACTCAGTTCTGCTGTTTTAGAGCAAAAGCAGCCATATACACAATAAGTTCATGAATGCTTGTGGCTGTGTTCCAAGAAAACTTTAACAGAAGCTAGCGGATGGCTGGATTGGGCTTGCAGAGTGCTGTTTACTGGCCCCTGTTTATTAAGTAGACTTAATATTGAGTTAGTTCTGTTTTGACTGTTCATATCTATGAAATGGGTGGAGATTTAGCATCCTTATTAATCCTTTGTGGGATTCAGGTACCACATGAGCAGAGAGACAGTTTATATCCAATCATCTGTAAAACATTTTATAAGTGAAATATTATTTGAATCCTTTTAGATGTTGAAATACAAGATTTTTTTTTCTTCTATCATGCTAACAGATGGTTCAATATATAAGTGAGTGTTTGTACTTAATTTCTGTGGGACTTTAATACACCCTGAATATTAATTACTTTTCATACTATAATAGGGTTTATTCAATAGAAGAGAGGGAAGACCAAATTGATAGACTGGACTTTATCCGAAACCAGATGAACCTTTTAACACTGGATGTTAAGAAAAAAATCAGGGAGGTTACAGAGGAGGTTGCAAATAAGGTGGGTAACATTAGCTTTGTGATTATAATATCTGGGAATGGAAATACTTTTGATAATGCTAGAAATGGTATCTGTTACCTTAAAGGAATATTTAAGTTTTTTCAATTTAATTTTTTTGAGTAGTTGGTAATCTTGTTTAAATATTTTAATTCTGATTTTTTAATATTTTTAGGTTTCATGTGCAATGACAGATGAAATTTGTCGACTCTCTGTTTTGGTTGATGAATTTTGTTCTGAGTTTCATCCTACTCCAAGTGTATTGAAAGTATATAAAAATGTAAGTTAAATTGTAGTTAAATGTTATTCAGATACAGTTTCCTTATCTTATTCTGACTCTTATTCCACTCTTTAGTGGTTTGGCCATTTTAGTGTCTTCATGGCAATCAGTACATGATTAAACTATTACATCTCCTGTGCACTCTTGTAATAAATCTAAACTATAAAGTACACAGAAGAATTATCATCTTAGAAAAGAATAAGATCATTTTAGTGTTTACTACTTTTTTGACATTTTAATAAAATCTGCATATATTCTAGAGAAAAAATAACGTGGACATTTACCATTGTTAACAGGAGTTAAATAAGCACATAGAAGATGGAATGGGAAGAAATTTGGCTGATCGGTGCACCAATGAAGTCAATGCTTCAATGCTTCAATCCCAGCAAGAAATTATTGGTAATATTTATGTCTGCAAGTTCATGTGTAGTTTTTTCTTTATGTCGTTGTTAAAAGATTTATTATAAAATCCTTTAGATATTTTATAAAATATTATTTACTGTTGTTAACTAAAATATCATAATTCGGTTCTTTCTAGAAAATTTGAAGCCATTACTTCCAGCTGGTGTACAGAATAAACTACATACACTGATTCCTTGCAAGAAATTTGATCTCAGCTATGACCTAAATTGCCACAAGTTATGTTCAGATTTTCAAGAGGATATTGTATTTCATTTTTCCTTGGGCTGGTCCTCCCTTGTCCATCGTTTCTTGGGTCCTACAAATGCTCAGCGGGTGCTTCTAGGATTATCAGAGCCTATCTTTCAGGTATATATATATCTATATATATATATTTTTTTTGAGTAGGCTTTTTATTAGGTGGTTATTGCTGTACTATACAGGTATGTATCTGATTCTACCAGTTTAGAGTCTCTTTTTAAAAACTTTTTTGAATTTATCAATTCAATAATTTTTTTAATTAATTTTTTTTTCTTTTTGGCTGCGTTGGGTCTTCATTGCTGTGCGTGGGCTTTCTCTAGTTGCAGCGAGCGGGGGCTACTCTTCGTTGCGGTGCTTGGGCTTCTCATTGTGGTGACTTCTCATGCTGCGGAGCACAGGCCCTAGGCACATGGGCTCAGTAGTTGTGGCTCATGGGCTTTAGGGCACAGGCTCAGTAGTTGTGGCACATGAGCTTAGCTGCTCCGCGGCATGTGAGATCTTCCTGGACCAGGGCTCGAACCTGTGTACCCTGCATTGGCAGGCGGATTCTTAACCACTACGCCACCAGGGAAGTCCCTCAATTCAATAAGTTTTCAGAAAACTTAGAGTTGTAAAACCATCGCCACAATCCAGTTTTAGAACATGTCTGTCACCCCAAAGGCTACCCTTGTGCCCATTTGCAGTCAGTTGTCATTTCCACTTCCAGCCCTACTGCTAGTCAGGTTTCTCTAGCTATCATTTTTACCCTTCAGGACATTTCATATCAATGGAATCACACAAAATGTGGCCTTTTGTGACTGGCTACTTTCACTTAGCATGATGTTCTCAAGGTTTGTCATCATGGTATATGAATGTTGTAGCATGTATCAATACTCCATTTCTTTTTTTGGATGAATAATATCCCATTATGGATATTACACATTTTATTTATCCATTCACCAATTGATGGACATTTGAGTTGTTTGTACTTTTTGGCTATTATGAATAATGATGTTTTAAATACTCATAGACTGTTTTTATATGGACATCTGTTTTCATTCCTCTTGAGTATATATGTCTAGGAGTGAAATTGCTGGACCACATGGTAACTCCATGTTTAACTTTCTGAGGAACTGCTAAACTGTTTTCCAAAGCAGCAGCACCATTTTACATTCCCACCAGCAATGTATTAAGGTTCTCTTTCTCCACATGCTCATCAAGACTTGTTATCGTCTTTTTTATTATGGCAGATGTGAAGTTGTATCTCATTGTAGTTTTGATTTGTATTTCCTTAATGACTGATGATTTTGAACATCTTTTCATGTGCTTATTCGTGTATCTTATTTTGTAACATGTCTATTCAAATCATTTGTCCATTTTTAAATTAGGTTATTTGGCTTCTTATCGACTTGTGGGAGTTCTTTATATATATTCCAGATACATACAAGTCTTTATCAGATACATGATTTCCAAATACGTATGTTTTTCCAGTCTGTAGCTTGCCTTTTAATTTTCTTATGGTGTATTTTGAAGTGTAAAAGATTTTAACTTTGCTTTTATTTTTTTTTTTAATTTTAATTTTTTTTTTTTTGGCCACGTAGCTTGTGGGATCTTAGTTCCCCAACCAGAGATTGAACCCAGGCCCTCGGCAGTGAAAGCGTATAGTCCTAACCACTGGACCGCCAGGGAATTCCCAAGGTTTTAAATTTGAAGTCCAGTTTTTTTTTAAGGATTGTTTTTTTGGTGTAAAAAAACTTTTTTTATATACAGTTTTAATTTCACTTGAGAGTTGAAGGCTTGTTGTTTTAGGTAGACTCATTGTATGTTATGAAAATTCATTCTTCATGATATCATTGGTCCATGTCACAGGAGATAACTTTCAGACCATTTTTATTTTCTTCATGTATTTATGGTAAACTCATTAATTGGAGTCATTCTTTTTGTAGATTTACTACTGTAATTTTAAAAGAGAATACAATCGAATTTTGTAAATGTAACTTTTCCATTTGTAGTGGTTTAATTGAATTAATCCTTTCCCCCCCCCCAACCTTATTAGCTTCCCAGATCTTTAGCTTCTACTCCCACTGCTCCTACCAATCCAGCAACACCAGATAATGCGTCACAGGAAGAACTCATGGTTACCTTAATAACAGCATTAGCCTCTCTTACGTCTAGAACTTCTATGGGCATCATTGTTGTTGGAGGAGTGGTAAGAAATAGTAACTTTTTTTTTGAAACAGTATTTTTTGGTGTAATTGAAATTGAAATTATTGCAAAGCTACCTGCTAGATCAGGAAAAGAAAGATATATTTACTTCAGTTTCCAAGATCTATAAGATGACATGAAAAGTTGTAAGTTAAAATTAGTGAATTGGGTTTCACAAGTCTAATCTTAAAAAATATTTTAAAAAAATTTTAATTGAAATATAATTGACATATAAAATAGTATTAGTTTTAGGTGTATGACATGATTTAATGTATGTATATATTGTGAAATGATTACCACAACATAAACAATACTTCCTACTTTTACATCACAGCACACGAAGAAACAGTATTTGTGCATTGGAGTAACAGGAATGATCCAGGTCCCTTATCTAGCCTTCTCCAAATACCAAAGGGATCTGCCTTAAAGTATTAAATATTATTTTTTGTAGTAGTTCTTATATGCTAAAAGTTTTTTTCATATCATTAACAGCATAGGTTTATTTTGGTTTGTTTTTATTGATGTATAGTTGATTTACAATATTGTGTTTCAGGTGTACAGCGAATGATTTAGTTACACAAATATATATATCTCTATTCTTTTTCAGATTCTTTCCCCTTATAGGTTATTACAAAATATTGAGTATAGTTTTCTGTGCTATACAGTAGGTCCTTGTTGGTTATCTTTTTTTTCTTCTTTTTTCTCTTTTGGCCACACCACGCGGCATGTGGGATCTTAGTTCCCCAAGCAGGGATCGAACCTGTGCCCCCTGCAGTGGAAGCATGCAGTCTTAACCACTGGACTGCCAGGGAACTCCCAGTTAACTATTTTATATACAGTTCATTTTGGTTTTTTAAACCTTTGACCTAAATTAACATCCCTTTTTGAGATACATTTAATCAACTTACCAAATGCCTGGCAGGTTATAAAAGTTCTTGCCTGGTATTTATGTGCTGCTCCTTTTTTCGACTTGATTTCTGGTAATTTCATATTTTCTCATAGAGAAGGAATATACATTTTTAAAAAATGGATCTGACTCAAAGACCTGTAGGGAGCCAATGAGTTTTCTAAAATGCCTTTTAGTACAATCTCCCTAGTGGTATTTTTCTTTCTCAAAGTAAGCTGTGAATTTATCTTACAGATTTGGAAAACTGTAGGCTGGAAACTCATATCTGTTTCATTAAGTATGTATGGAGCTTTGTATCTTTATGAAAGGCTGACTTGGACCACCCGTGCCAAAGAGAGAGCCTTTAAACAGCAATTTGTGAATTATGCAACTGAAAAACTGCAGCTGATTGTTAGCTTCACAAGCGCCAACTGCAGCCACCAAGTACAACAGTAAGTTGCAAGATTCATCTATTTTTGTTTTAAAGCTTTACTGAAGTAGGACATACATGTAGAAATGCATAAATAAGAGTAGAGCTCAAAGAATTATCACAACATGAACACATTTTATAATTGCCACCAAAGTGGAAAACACAGAATGATACCAAACAAGTGGGCTCAAAATGCATGGTGGTACGTAATTTATTTTTACTATTATAGCCCAGATTTGTAGGTTTAAAGGCATGATTTTTTAAAACTCAAGAGAATTTTATTATAATAATAAATACCTGGGTCCACCAAGTTTATGTCTCTTAAATATTTGTTTCATTGATTTAGTAAAAACATATAGAACTCCAGTCAAATCAATGCATAATATTCTGTATTAGAGTGCCCCTGAGAGCTGAATTAGAAAGTTTTCTGAGCTAAAGATGATTGCAATTTAATAGAAGAAACAACATGTACATAATTATAATAAAAGGTGAAAAGTGAAAAGTAATGAGAGCTTCATAATGTGAGGCTCTAGAATCTTTTTTTTTTAAATGGCATTGAGTATTTATTTATTTATTTATTTATTGGCTGCATTGGGTCTTCATTGCTGTGTGTGGGCTTTCTCTAGTTGTGGCAAGTGGGGGGCTACCCTTTGTTGCGGTGCGTGGGCTTCTCACTGTGGTGGCTTCTCTTAGGCACGTAGGCTTCAGTAGCTGTGGCTCGCAGGCTCTAGAGCGCAGGCTCAGTAGTTGCGACACATGGGCTTAGTTGCTCCACGACATGTGGGATCTTCCCGAACCAGGGCTCGAACCCGTGTCCCCTGCATTGGCAGGCGGATTCTTAACCACTCTGCTACCAGGGGAGTCCCTAGAATCTGAAATCATGAAGGATAGTGGATCAGCAAAGGTTTCCTAGAGGAGAGGTAGCCTGATGAGACTTGAACATCAGAATAGAAGGAGCAAGACAGAGAAAACAGCTCAAACCAAAGGCAAGAAGGTTGGGGGAAAAGGAATGTGTTCAGAAACGTGAGATAATTTCAGTGTGGCAGATGTGTACATAAGAAGGGGTCCATTCAAGTATAAACCTAACACTAGGACTGAGGTTTGGATAATTAGGAACCCTGGGAGTGATATCATTAACATTTAGCTCTAGAACAGATAACTTTGCAGTGGTGTGGTGTGTAAAGTGGTTTAGACTCAGGAGACAAGAATTGCAGGGAGATTAAACTGTTTCAGACACAAGATCAGAGCCTGTACTAACCTAGTTAAGTTAGAGCTATAGGGAATGGAAGCAATGGGGGCACAGAACTGAGACCACAGAATTAGTTCACTCATTTACCAAATATTTATTGAGCTCCTATTTTATATAACTGTTAATTTTGATTTATTTATATTAAGATCTTTTTCTTTAATGAGGATAAACTGGACCTCCAAACAAAATCAGCTGAGGCTCACATTCATAAAAACAGAATTAATGAAGCTTACTATTCATTTCATCATCAAACATTTATTAATTGCCTACCGTGTGACAATAAATACTCTAGAACTTATGGGAAATTAAAAGTTAAAGATAACTTGTATTCTTCCTTAGAGGACTTTACACTCTAATGGAGGCAACCTCAAATAATTACTCTGGTTAAAATAATACTAGCTAAAAATAATAATAATAGCTAAAATAATAATACTAGCTAAATATTAATGTAATAAAATATTAAAATAAAAAGATGCTTCATTTGTCTGATATTGGTATTTGGTCAGATAGGGAGAGAATGGAGGGGGAAAGGACCCTGGGAAAGATGAAGATGCGCAGGAGAATAGTTGCAGAGAAAAACAAGTCAGTTCATCAAATTCCAGTGGTACACACCTACGAGGCATGCTCCAAGTTGCAAAAATATAAATATATTTTCCAAAGTTAACATATTAACTAGCACACAAATTAAATACAGCCCTTTTGTTCTAGAAATGTGGTTAAATGTTGCTATAGTTTAAAGTATTTTTGACTGTCACAGAAGTTCATGAAATTTTCTTTCCTGTTCTCAGTAATTTATTTCTGTAGGCAGGGGACAAGAGTAAGGCTTATTATGCTTCTGAAGAAATACACCCATCCTTTGCCTTTTTATAGCTTATTCATATTTACAGCAATATGGCAGAGTAATGTTATTACCCACTGAGCATTTGTCTTGAGGCCAGATGAAATTAAGCCCACAGTCATATTAAGCTTATAAGTGCCATACCCTCCCTCATACCATTCTTAGCCGTGTTCTTTGATACCTTATATTTTTGGGAATTTTTTAAACTTGTGATCTCTTTTTTTAATATAAACTTTAAATGAAAGCTTATTCATTTTAAAAGACATTCATGACTGCTGATAAAATTATTTTTTATTTGAAGGGAAATGGCAACCACTTTTGCTCGCCTGTGCCAACAAGTTGATATTACACAAAGACGTCTAGAAGAGGAAATTGCCAGATTATCCAAAGAGATAGATCAACTGGAGAAAATACAGAACAATTCAAAGCGCTTAAGGTATTTGAACCTTTTGTCCTTAATAATATGAACATTTATTGGTTTCATTACCAAAATATAATTATGTAAAATCACTAGCAAATTTATGTTAAAATTTTTGGCTTTCTGCATTGGCTTAATTGTAATTTTGCAATTTCAATGAAAGCTAATTTGAACAACAACAAAAAAACAAATCTGAATTTAAAGGAATTTTTTAGATCTAAGCTTATAGCTCTATGTTAAGCTATACTAGTCCTTATTCAGAACAGAAGTTTTGTAATTAAAAGTATGAGTATGAATTTTCAGTCCTACATATCCAAGACCCATAGCTTTTCTTCTCATTGGGGACTGTTAGGTATACTTAAATTTGAAGCAACGGAAGTAAACAAGATATCCTAATATAATGTGGAATTCTGGTTTAATATGATTTGCCATGGATTCTTTGGAGTCTAAATAAATTGTGCTTTGGGGGTCAAGACCAGAAGTATCACCACGAGATCTATACTTCTTGGCAGTTCTTTCAGCTTTATTACCCATTAGCTGGCTCACCTACAAGTCTGGTAGAATCATTAAGCATCATTTACTTCCTGCTGCTACTTACCAGGGCACATGCTACATACAGTTGCCTATATAAAAACAGTTTGCAACGCCTGCAAATTGGCGAGGCTGTCCTTATGACGTGGATTTTGGGACATTATACTTAAAACACCTGTGATAGTGTCCATCCCTGGTATCTTAATCTGAAAAGATTAAGATTTAGCAGTCACATTCTCATTGCATCTCCATTTCAGGGTCTCTGAAAAAGGTGACTGCCTATCACTTAAACCCCAGCATCACTTCTCACACACAAATACACCCAAGTTAATTTCACATATTCCATTGCTCCTATTTTAAGTTAGGTCATCCCAAATACAGCTTTTCAAATTTGGTGAAACTATATCCAATAGAAATTTTTTTTTAACCTAGGTAGGTTTTTAAATATTTTTCATCTTGCTATAGTAAAAAGCCATAACTGATAAAATAGATTATTGGTACTTATGTAGCTTTCAGATTTTGGCAGGACTGACTTGAATAAGTATCAACATTTTTGATCTGCTAATTCTTCTAATAGGAAAGTTTAGAATAATATTAACATAATAAGTTTAGAATATTATTAACATAATATTTGGAATCTCCCTTGTTACTAAATTAGGCTTTTAGCCATTCAGATATAATTTAATTTAACTAATGCTTCAGGAGCATTACTTGAAGAAATATACAGTGGAGTTCACAAGAACATTTAACTTATGACCTTGACCATATGCACTCAGCAACAAACAAAACAGGACCAAGAAAAGAGAGAAACTCATTTAAGTATGTGTGTGTGCCCTGGCAGAGTATGAGAATGGGAGATACAAACCTGCATTCCCCTGTCAATTTACATTGTTTTCCCTCTTGTTATGGGCATTTGGCTGCATCAAGTACAATTTTAATATTTAAAAAAAATATTTTTGGTAACTATGGTCCTTTGACATCTACCAGCTACTTTGTGTATACATAAAACCACTTATTCTACGCTTTATTCTTAACGGGAATTCAAGAACAATTATGTCTTTGTGTGACTTAGGATGTAACTCCCATGTAAGGTGATATGACTCCACTGTCTCTTAGGCTTTTCATTCTTATTAAAGATTTTATCTCAGTATACCTTTCTTCTGGCCATTGGATTCTGTGTTTATTGCAAAGTTACAGTAGCACATATAATAAATGCTTTAAAAAGAGTTGATGATGTGAGTTCAGACAAATGTAGCAACAGCTGGCTAGTGATTTTTTTTTAAGATTTGCATGGGATGCATTTTTTCTCATTGACCTTTATGATTAGATTGGTGTTTTATTCATTTTTTTAAATTAGAAATAAAGCTGTTCAACTTGAAAACGAGCTGGAGAATTTTACTAAGCAGTTTCTACATTCAAGCGATGAAGAATCTTAACAATAGAGATTGCTTTGGTGATCATGATAGAAGATGGAACTTGGAAGATGGGGACAGTTATTTTTATGAAGTGACTTTACATATGAATTATACTAACTATACCTAAATAGCAAATCCTTGAGTAGATCCTGGTATTGATCTATCTCAGGGTGTATGCATTTCTGAAAAGTGTTGTCTCTTTAGTTTTAATTTTGGGTAAAGAAAAATCCTTTGATATGTGAAAATGATGAATTAGTTTAAAGAACCAACTCTCTGACCCCTGCGGGGTGGGGCCTTGCTCTTAATTAGGGCTCTCTTTGTTTTTGATTCTGAAAAACTCTGCTTCCTGGCATCCAGGAGTTAGAGAATGCTCCTTTCATCTTCTTTCTCAAAACGAATTTTTGATGCCTATTTCAATGGGAATAGTCACATTTTTGTTTTATAAACTGCATTGCTCTAACCACAAAGGAGTGTGGAATGTTCTTGAGTGTATTATTTATGCAGGTTACAATCACTTTTGCATCCTGGCAGGTATGTAAACCACTAATAATGCTGTTTTTACTCCCTCTTTTATTCCTATTAAAATTGATGTAAAACAGTATATAGGTTTGTTATTATAGAGTCCTTATAAAGGTATTTGCGTCTAAATAGTTTTCTCATGTTTCTCAAGAAACACTTCCAGCCTCAGCTCTGATTCCAGTAAGGAAAGCTTTCTATCTCAGTTTTAAGAGTTAAGTTTGAAGTGATAAAAATAGCCAGAGATATGGGAGATCTGAATTTTGGGTGGCTACAGTCATGTACAAATGCTGTTCTTTATAAAGTATTTGCCAAGGATACTGCTGGGTTGTCCCCCGGGGTGGCTTTTAAACATTGTATGAATTTGACAGGTCACGGTTAAAAATTATGTTTTTTACCTTAATGAAATGTTTATGAGTTCAAGTATTGTTTGTTTCTATGTTAAAAACTAATAGAAAAGTTATATGGAAACATTAAAAAACTGACATTCTAAGGCTTTGCTACACAAAACGTAGTTTTGAGGACCACCAAATCAGCATCACCTAGATGCTTGTTAGAAAGGCACAATCCCAGAAGACACAGCACATTTGGCAAGTATAGTTTATGCTGCTTTTCCATGGGAGGGATAACATTTCATGCTTTTTTCTTTTAATACTCAGTACTTCTTTTTCTCTGCCTTTAAGGCTCCTGGATGCTATTCAGTCTTTTCACAACAGGTGCAACACTGTTTTCCAGGATATTTTAAGGAGAAAATATTATTTAGGCCATAGAAGGCTTTCAAAAATATTTTTTATGCAAATCGGATATTAGAATGCAATATTCAAATCCAAATAAATACTCATTTATGGCTAATATTGTTGCTTTATAACCAAAAAATGATACAAGCCACCAAGAAGTGGGATTAGGTAACAATTGCAACATGAAAAACATGTCTAAGACTGGGTACTGCTAATTAAGTTTACAATTTCAAGGCCTTAATCTTTTTTTGGGGGGGGGGTTCTTAATCTTTATATGCAAGTACTTGAACTTTTGAAATAGCATAGTGGTTTGGTATCACCTCATTAGTACAGTGGTTCTCCCAATTTAGTCCCTCAGTCAACAGGAGCACTACACTAGGGAAGTTGTAAGAAAGAATTGCATTCTTGGGTCTCATCCTAGACCTACTGAATCAAATACTAGGTTTGGGGACCAGGAATCTCTGGTTTAACAAGCCCTCAAGGTGATCTGATGCATGCTGAAGTTTGGGAACTACAGAATAGTGTAGTGTAGTGTGATTCTCGTATAGTAAGTTTATACTAAGTTTTTCATCACTAGTTTGAATCCAGTTCCGCCTGATCAAGCTTGAAAATATGAGTGTTGGAAATGGGACACTAAAGTAATGAAGCCCAGCCTTTATGCTTAGGGATAATAAGTGCACCTATGACCAAGCCCATGAATTATAAAGAATTGTAGCTGTTGGCGTTCAAAGTTATTGCACATTTACTTGACTGTCTACTATGTATGTTTGCAGGATTATTTATAAACTTTATGTAACCTTCAACTTTTTACAAAACTAGATTTTTTATAAGTATGCAAGGTGAAAATAAAATGTTTGCCTGATAGTTGATAAATGTAGCATTTATACTGGCATTTAGTGAGTTTTAATCTTTTAATGATTTTTATGGCTATCTTGGGGAGACCTGCTCATCTTTTTCCTAAGGGAACTTTAAGGGAAAAAAATGACATTTTGATGAAAATCTGTGGCCTTTTAACAGTAGGCTAACATTCACAGTACTACAGAATAGGTCAGTGGCACTCCAGTCTCTTCCTTGCTTCCAGCAGCCCATTCATTTTTCATGAAGAAAATAATTACCAATGTTTAGATAAAGGAATTAGAACTGAACATGAACTATTGGGCTTGGAGTTTAGTTCTGGGACTTAAAAGTAATTCTACTAAAAATCAAAACATGCTACATGAAATCTGTTAAAAGCACTTTATTGATTACAGTATCAATTCACAGCAACATTATTTCACAGAGCTACTGTACAACTAAAGGAACAAATTACTGCAAGAAAGATTCAAGAATACTGTTAAATCATGATACAAGTCCATAGTTTGGTTTAAAGCTTTTTTCTAAGAGCTTTAATCTAATACATTCACCTTTCCCACAAACTACTGACATTCAGATTCAGTTGGCCACAGCTGTTGTAGAAACCATTCTAGGTGAAGAAAAACATTTTAATCAACTTAAAAAACCCACTTAGACATGAATGCCTTTGGATAAGAATATGCAAATGCAAGTGTTCAGATGCTTCTTTGAAAAGAGAAAACAATAGGATAGAGCACCATTGTGTAAGACACAGAAAAGGCTTGAAATATCTACCAAGTATATCACTGAAGTTCTATTAATTAAAAAATACTGTATGATGTAAGATTTTGTCAGGCACATTTAACACCAGTTGAAACATATAACCAGCTTTTTCATATGCTGCATTAATCAACTATTTTGTAGGATCAATTGGATTTAAGAAAAAAGACTTAGGAAATTTTATCAACATGCAAACAAATTTGCTAAACACAAGATGTACCATCATTCTGATTAATAAATTACTTTTTAAAACAATGCTAGCTTAGACATTCAACTACAGACCACTTTACTGAGTACCTATTATAACCAATACTTTTAAATATATCAGTGAATTTAAGGCAACTTACAATGAACAATGGGAGAAAAACTAGTAAATATGAAGGGTACTTCACATTCTACTTAACCTAATTTAAAATACCAATTTTATTCACTGTGATACCATTTCTCACAAGATAGTCTGACTGGTGGGTGTTTTAAAAATTCTAACAGGAGGTAAGAAACGCTTCAAAATTTTGCTTTCCACAGTGGCAAAAGGGAAATTAGAAACTGAACATAGTACTTAATTTAAAAATGTTTTTAAGTATGACTCACACTGTGAAGATTTTAGAAAGAACATGTTTATTACTAAAATCATAGGCCCATTTGGGAGATTGTTTAATCACTTTCCATTAACGTTTAAACACATCAACAGGTAAGCCACAAGTATTCAACTGTTGTACTTTAAACTGTGAGACATTCACCAATGATCAAGCATAAATTTCCATGAATGTCTTCATTTTTAAAAGTCTTAATAATATTACTAAATCTAAGACATCAAAAGTGTTGGAGAAGGTTAGTTATATAATATTGGCACAGTATTTTTTTTTTTTTTGCAACAATAAAAATTTCACTTTGTCACCTGGAGAAGCCAAGATCCATTTCTCTTTCAATATGTTAACTTTAAAATTACTTAACATATTCCAGAAGCAGCTACCTCCGTTATGTCTAGGAAACTAGTTTACTATCATCATGCAGTATTAATCAGTTCAACTGAGTCTAAATTAAGATAAGGAGATGGCTTACTAGGCTCTCTTGAAGAATTAAGTATCTCTTGATACTTAAGTATCTCATGAAATATTAAGCCTAAATCTTTGCCTCTCAAGATGGAATTCAATATGCTGTTGTAACCACAGACTCAACTATAAAAATCCGAGCTAGGGAGGGATCTTGGATATTTAGTCTAAATCTCTGATAGCATAGCTGCCAAAATTGAGGCCTGTCCATCAAAGTGGAGGTGATGTTCTTGCTGAGAGCACAAAGTGCTTTCTTGAGCAGGTTTATGGGATGATTTGCTGAAGCACATGGCAATCACTCCACTTTGTTTTAGAAAAGCGTATGTGCCTTTAAAATATTCTTGCCACATCTTAAAAAACCCTGTTCTTTACGAAGTGATTAAAGACTCTACAAATAAACCTAACTGAGGCGCATGACGTTTAAATGTTTCTTAGGTAAATAGAAAAAAATCAGGCACCAGAACTGCAATATTGATAAAATTCCTTAAAACTACTTTTGGCCATATTTTTTTTAAGTTTTGAAAAACTGAGATTCAAACTGTACTGTGCTTCTACAAATTATACTGACTTTAGGAAGTTCTTATGCACAAAAGAATTAGATGAGCAGATGAACTCAAACTGCAAGGAAACAAATATTTAGCAACTGGAACCCATATCACTAAACAACGGTTTAAGTAGTAAGTTAACGTGGTAATGAGGTCACCATTCGGTCATATGTATAATACGGTCATAACAGCCGTAGTAGTGGTTAATTTTCAGTTGCCTAATACATATTTAATTATGGGAATTGCTTTTTAACTATCTACAAAAACTTTAATAACATTAAATCACTTTTATTAACATTTTGAAGACCACAGACTTCTCATAGTCTGTGTGCCTCTGACTAAAGTATCTTGTTACTAGAACCACTTTCAAAGGAGAGGAGATACTCTCTTTTTATATATATAAGGCTATTTTGCACATGGTAGAAGTGCTTTCTTGAAGAGGATTTTGGAATAAATTGCTGAACTACATGGTAAACCCTCACCCCTCTCTATTTTTGGATATGAATATGTCCCTTTGAAGTATTCTTGCCTTATCTCAAAGAGCTGCTTTTTATGAAGTGATATAAATAGTCCACAAACATTAACAGCTAAAGCTCATAGAAATCTTGAATGTGTATATAAATATACATTCATGCCTGCCATCTACAAGTCTGTTTTTTTGGTCCTATAAATCTTCCTTTTCCCATTTTATTCTTTTTAGTATCTTAAAACAGTTACTGATTTCATTATGGTTGATGCACTTATTAGCACATCCACATATAAAAATGAAAATTTACAAGTAAAATTTGGGAGTATTTAGGTTAGGGTTACAGGTGATCAAAAGTTAACAGACCTATCTCAACAGTTACTGACAGTTTACTGTTACAAAACACAATGCACTTCTACATCAGAAAAACCCCACGACTTTACCATCAAAGAAGACTAACAGTCTTCTACTGTCAATCATTTAGATTATTTTTAAGAGAGAAATCCAGGGGTCAAGGATCTCTGTTTAAGTTCAAGGGGGCCCGTTCTAGTAATACACACATTATTATATCACTGACAAGCAGAGGAATTGCTTAGTATTTTCCTCTGACCCCTTCAAGAACTGCTCTTAGAATCTTCTTTTGGCTTTAAAGTGGGGGTCACTTTGATCTTGGTATCCTTTGAAGCAAAACCACTTAGAAACCAATATTTTGTGCTAATGGGAGGAAATATTACAGAAGATCAAAAAGCTTGAATGTCTGCTTTTTAAATTTTTGAAGGCACAGAGAGTTAACATCAATTCAGATTTTATATTATGTGAACAAATTCATAAAGCAACTTTCTTAATGATTATAACTAGTCAGACCTGGTGATTGGTTAGATCTTATACTTCTTTGAAAAACGTAATGCTATCACATTATTTTTCCTACCTAGATACACATTGATGGAGAACACTGGGAAAAATCTTTCAGATGCCAGGACAGTCCAAATGTTCATCAATCTGCTGAAATGAGTGCACCTTACAAACTCAGTTCTAGAATATGAAATCAATAGGAAAGCCCAGCTATTTCGAATGCTACCTAAGTGTCATTTGATCATAACCAGCTTTTTAAAATAACAAGAACCATTCTCATGTGATTATTGCTATCTACCAATTAATACGAGTTTCTTATGTATGTCTAAAATTTCAAAGTGAGATCTCTATTCCCTGGCCATCAGATTATGTCCCCTTCAAAAGACTAAACATGAGCACTAATTTAAATTGATAAGATGGCAGAGGATATTGCAGAAACTAATGATATTCACAAGGACTCCCTCAGTGGTACCTAGGCCTGTCAGCATTCTTAAACAGTAAGCAACCAGGATCTCTTTTAGATCAAAATGGTCGGAATACAAGGAGACTTGCTTCAAATATCAGTACACACATCAATGGTATCACTTCCATCTATTACTGTGCCTGGTTCCTCCACTATAAAACTCAAAACTATGACACTTTTTAAGGTATACAAGGTTAAAAATGTAGTTCTTAAAAAATGCAAACACATACTCTCAAACATGATAGGCTGCTATAATGTGTACATTCTGTTCTACACAAAGAAAAAGAATTAGACAGTACAAGCAAAAATTCATCAAGGTTAAATTAGCTCAACTCCTCAAATTAATACACTGGTCCTGATCTCAGCAAGCACCTTTACCTTGTTTTCACCTTTTTTTGTTTTGTAGTTTACTGAAAGCTTCTTTTTGTATATAATAATAGAAAAATCTTCACCTGCAAATATAAGGTAAATTCTTCTGCACAGCTATAGGCTGTAGTACTGATTTCTCCAGGTATCAGTGGAGAACAGAAAATTTGTGCTGTTAATTCCAGATTCTAAGAAAACTGTCCCAAGACCCTGTTGCCACAGCCATGCCATCATCAGTTACACCTAAACAGCTGACACGGTTGTCATGACCAGCAAGAACACCTGAAAAACAAAAGTTCAGTAAAAAGTTAGCAATGGGCAAGTTTTAGAATTAAACAAGTGTATGCATAAAAGATCTGGGAGGGTACTTAAAAGCTAACAGGTTCCCCTGAGTTGAGAGACTGAGTGCCAGGGGTAAGGTGGGCATGTAGGTAAAATAAAATTCTTTGTATTCCATGAACTTCTGACATGTGCATCAAATTGTGTTTTTCATTTTTGAAAAATTATAATTATGCTTATGTTCAAAATCATCTATTCAACAACATGTAGTCTTTTATTTTACATCTCTAATAAGTTCATGATACTTCTAAATTTTGCCAATAAGCTATGCTATTTTCAACAAAAACAAAATTTTAAATGTTCAATGAACTTTTACCACCAGAACAACAAAAACATGAGAATGAAGCTGACTTATACTACCACTTCCAAAAATAACAACATAATTTATTTACTTTATTCTTTTAACCACCAAACCCTGGAATGTTTTGGTCATAACTTTCTGAAACCATCAAACTCATCTAGTCTTAGCTTTCTTTTGTATATTTAACCTATTTGATCTTCTGACCACTACACAGGATAAAATTAAATATTCCCAAATATTTGAGAGGAAAATGAGAAAAGTAAAGATTTAAAAGAAGAATTAGAATATATCAAATTCTCAAAAAGAATTTTTTCTTTAATATACTGTTTGAGTTTTCATTATCTCCATATGTAATTAAGCATATCATTTTCACCCAATCTTAGGAACAGAAGTTCATCTTGTCTAACAATATTTTGTGCAGTACCTTCAGTATGGCAATGTTTGGCAACAGGCAAATTTACCATTATGGGTTGAAATAACAAAAAATGACCATTGTGACTAAATACTCCAAGTCATATTGGAAAGAAGAATGAATTAGCATTTCAATTTTAAGGTGAAAGTATCCAGTTGAGTCAACTTGAAACCAAACAGCTGTAAGCAAAGCAAAACTAAAACTCAAGCATATGTTTAAAAAAATACAGAAAACAAACATGTTTTTATTTTGTTATGGATATTAATTCATTCGATCCAAGCAAAACACCTAATACCTCAAAAAGGTAATTGGCTTTGAACAACAGAGTATCTCCAAAAATTTACTTGCAAAATGCTAACCCGTGAACTTTTCTGCAGTCTCAAGAGAGGTTGTAGAAAATTATTCCTGGTAATGTTGACATTGCCTCCACTCCCTCAGAAACTTCAACAACTGTATAGGTGTTTAAAAGGGCAAGGACATACACCCACAAGGACAGCAAGGATGAGAGCAAGCAGTGGCAACAAAATTTTGTGAGCTGTATGGTGGTAAGTGTGTTAGTGGACCCCAAAATGCTAAGTTCAAAGCAAATGGTCTGATAAGCCAAGAAACAAAAGCAAACTGCAGAACCTCCAGAAGGGTCAGATACTAGTGGAACCAGGTATCTGTGGAACCAGACATGGGCAAAGATGGGGTAAACTGAGGCTACATTAGAAAGTGTCCAGGAATCAGCTAGACTCCCCAGGTCTCTTCCTTCACTCTGCAGAGTCAGATGATTTATCATCCTGCACCAGAACATAAGACTAGAGACTTATTTGCTAGAGAGAGTAAAAGAGGGTCTCTTAACTAGAAGAAAATAGGCACAGTTGAGATTGGTGAAACTGCTGAAAATGGGGAATAAGTAAGTTTACTTGCTAATTGTCTTGCACCCCAGCTTCTTCCCGGAAATCAGCCCCCAAACTGTCAGTCAGCTTATATACTTCAGGTAGAAAAGTGGAACAATCCACCTCAGAGAAGACAGCTGGCCCAAGGGAAAAAAGGCCATAAGATATATCAGAGGTTCCCCAATCAAAGCCTGGCCAGATCACTGTTCAGTGAGGCCTACAGTCAGTACACCCCAACCATGTGCAGAGGGCTTTCAAACAGTTATAGTGCCTCACTCTTAAGGATAAATAAGAGGCTAAGAATCAGAGTTTTAAGGAAATATAATAGATAGGACACTGAAAAAATAAGAAAGAAGGGGGAAAAAAGGCAACTTGGGAAACAAAAGATTATGCTTTCAGAAGAAAACTTCAAAAAAGGCTTTCATTAATGACCCCAGAAAAACAAGACTTTTATTCATGAAAAAAAGAATGGTGGCCCTAAAAAAAAAAAACTCTCAAAAAGATGGTAGCAAAAATAAAAACCCAAAGCTTAACAGAAGCTTCATGGAAAGAAAAGGCAAGAATTTCTCCCAGAACATGGAGCAAAAAAGACAGATGGAAAATATGAGAGAAACTAATAATAAAGTCCAAGAAGTCCAACGTCAGAATAATGGGAATTCTGGGCTTCCCTGGTGGTGCAGTGGTTAAGAATCCGCCTGCCAATGCAGGGGACAGAGGTTCAAGTCCTGGTCCAGGAAGATCCCACATGCCGCGGAGCAACTAAGCCCTTGCGCCACAACTACTGAGCCTGAACTCTAGAGCCCATGAGCCACAACTACTGAGCCTGCGTGCTGCAACTACTGAAGCCCGCATGCCTAGAGCCTGTGCTCCACAACAAGAGAAGACACTGCAATGAGAAGCCTGCACACCGCAACGAAGAGTAGCCCCCGCTCACCACAACTAGAGAAAGCCTGTGTGCAGTAATGAAGACCCAGTGCAGCCAAAAAGAAAGAATGAATGAATGAATGAATGATGGGAGTTCTACAAACAGAATGATAATGGAGAAAAAAGTGCAACCAATTAAATAAGCCGCCTAAACTTCCCAGTACTCCAGGGTATACGTTTCCAGGTTGAAAAGGTCCACTGAATGCCCAGAATGAGGGATGAAAATGGATCTGCTCCCAAACATATCAAAACTTGCAAAAAGTTTGAAGATTAATTAGTGAGAAGTACATCAAAACTAAGAATGTAAGCCAAAAAATTAATTTGACCCTAGAGAATATTCAAAAGCAGCGCAGCAAAAGAAGTCACAGCATATATCTCACTGCTTGGCAGTAAGTACTGTTTAAAAATTCATAATTGTGTAATAAACACTGACTGATGTTCTAAACCAAATTCACTACATGGGAAAAACTGGAAGATGGAAGCTGTGGTGGGAGGAGGGATGTTGAAACCAAACCCTCAACAGATAATGCCTAAAAGTTAAAAAAAAAAAATCAGGATGTTCTTTAAAGATATAAAAGTAAATACTTAAAAGTAGCTACCATTGGGAGCAGAGAACATGGGCTGGGGTCAGAGGACTGCTGTGTTTTGGTAACAAGCCATGTAGACCTATTTGATTCCTTGAGTATAATTTTAATTCTGAAAAAATTTTAAGTCACTCTGTGTAATTTGTTATTAATGACAGTCCCCAGTACAACTGGATGCTAATATTCTGGAAGCTGCAGGGGAGAACACAGAGTACGGGGTTAAGGGGAGACAGTGGTTCCATGTCCTGCCCCATACAAGATCTGAGCCAAAAAGAAGATCCATGTTTCCTGTCAGGTTATAAGAGAACTGTAACTGGGAAAAGACCATACTAAATTATATTCACTATTCATCTTTATGTCAAAACTTACCAAACAAGAAAATATAGAATCAGATATTACTCTTCAGAAAACAGAAACATAAATATGGTTTATGGACTGTAACTGCACTCAAAAGATCAACAATGACCATGAATGAGAACTGCCATGTTGCCATTCCCTAGGGTGTCCATGGGGGCCCCAGAAACAACCGATGGGAACCTTTTCACATTTCCCGACAAAATCAAAACCTAATGTGTACTTATTTACTAACCTGCACGATCTCCTTTTAGTGTGTCCCATACGTTACAATTGAAGTCATCATACCCAGCTAACAGGAGACGCCCACTTTTTGAGAAGGCTACGGAAGTGATCCCACAGATGATATTGTCATGAGAATACAATAATAACTCTTGGTCTGCACGAAGGTCAAAGAGCCGGCAAGTAGCATCATCAGAGCCAGTGGCAAAGGCATATCCATTTGGGAAAAACTAGAAAGAAAAGCAACAAACATTTATTCCATAGAAGTACACAAAAATTATGTGAGGCAGTGTAATAATAGACTCTGGGGTAAGACAGACCTAGATTCAAATTCCAATTTGGTTTCTTACCAGGTGAATGATGTTAGGCACTAAAGATTCTTAAACACTTGAGTCTTAGTTTCAGAATTTAGTGTGTCGGTTAGGGCTGAATGAAATAACACATGCACAGTACCCATAACCCACTGTTCAGCACAAAGCAAGTACTCAAAACATCCTGGCTCTGGTCCTCCATATGTCTTACTAAAATGTTTAAATCAAATATTACTATTTATAGAATTTATATATGTATGTATACTCTTAAATGTTCCAATAATCTCATTATGAGAAATAAATAGGAAACATTTTATAAAAGAGAACAAAAATCATCCAGTTAGGCTAGGTTATAAAGTTAAGCTAGTAGTAAAGAAAACTATGCATTATTAGTTTGTGAATCCCCTTTCTCAGATACTGTGGCACTACTCAACACTTTTTACAAAGAGGAAATCACTTCATGTATCTATTGGTCATCTGTATTACTCTGTTAGTACCTGCTGATGTGTAGGAATAAAATGAAGAATATAAATTTATCTTCTTTGTGGCAAATATTTTATAGTTTGTCATTTGCATTCTAATATTTTTTACTTTTTTAAAAATATAAAGAAATTTTTTGGAGGTATCACTCTCCCTGATTTCAAACTACTACAAAGCTATAGTAATCAAAACAGTATGTTACTGACACTAAAACAGACACATAGATCAATGGAACAGAACAGAAAGCCCAGAAATAAACCCATGCACACACAGTCAACAACAAAGGAGGCAAGAATATAAAATGAGGAAAAGACAGCCTCTTCAATAAATGGTGTCAGGAAAACTGGTCAGCTAGATGCAAAAGCATCAAACTGGATGACTTTCTCACACCATATATAAAAATAAACTCAAAACGGATTAAATACTTACACGTAAGACCTGAAATCATAAAACTAGAAGAAAACACAGGCAATATGCTTTTTTCTTTTCTTTTTCTTTTTTTGGCCATGTTGCGCAGCTTGTGGGATCTTAGTTCCCTGACCAGGGATCAAACTCAGGCCCCCCTCAGCAGTGAAAGTGCAAAGTCCTAACCACTGGACCACCAGGGAGTTCCCAGGCACTATGCTCTTTGACAGTGGTCTTAGCAGTATTTTTCTTGGATGTCTCCTCAGGCAAGGAAAAGCAAAAATAAACAAATGGGACTACATCAAACTAGAAAAAGCTTTTGCACAGTGAAGAAAACTACTGACAAAAGGAAAAGGAAGCCTACTGAATAGGAAGAGATATTTGCAAACAATATATCCAAAACATACAAAGAATTCACAAAAGTCAGTATCAAAAAAACAAACAACCCAATTAAAATATGAGCAGAGGAACTGAAGAGACATTTTTCCAAAGAAGACATACAAATGGCAAATAGACACATGAAAAAATGCTCAACATTACTAATCATCAAGGAAATGCAAATAAAAACCACAATGAGACAGCACCTCACACCTGTCAAAATGGTTATTATCAAAAAGACAACAAATAAGTGTTGGCAAGGATGTGGAGAAAATATCCCTCATGTGTTGTTGGTGGGAATGTAAACTGGTGTAGCCACTATGGAAAACAGTATGTAGGTTTCTCAAAAAATTAAAAATAGAACTACCATATGATCCAGCAATTTCACTTCTGTGTATTTACCTCAAGAAAACAAAAACACTAATTGGAGAAGATATACATGCACCCTGTTCAATGCAGCATTGTTTAGAATAGCCAAGATCTGGAGGCAACCTCAGTGTCCATTGATAGAAGAATGGATAAAGAAGATGTGAGATATACACGTACACACACACAGACACACACATATACATACACACAATGGAATATTACTCAGCCATAAAAAAGGAAATCTTATACCATGTTCTTGAATTGGAAGAATCAATATTGTCAAAGTGAGTATACTACCCAAGGCAATCTACAGATTCAATGCAATCTCTATCAAACTACCAATGGCATTTTTCACAGAACTAGAACAAAAAATTTTTTAATTTGTATGGAAACACAAAAGACCCTGAATAGCCAAAGCAATCTTGAGAAAGAAAAACAAAGCTGGAGGAATCAGGCTCCCTGACTTCAGAGTATACTACAAAGCTACAGTAATCACAAGAGTATGTTACTGGCACAAACACACACTTGAGTCCATTGATCCACAGATCCATGGAACAGGATAGAAAGCCCAGAAATAAACCACACACTTATGGTCAATTAATCTACAACAAAGGAAGCAAGAATATACAATGGGGAAAAGACAGTCTCTTCAGTAAGTGGTGCTGGGAAAACTGGACAGCTACATGGAAAAGAATGAAAGTAGAACATTCTCTAACACCACACACAAAAATAAACTCAAAATGGATTAAAGATCTAAGCATAAGACTGGATACTATAAAACTCTTAGAGGAAAACATAGGCAGAACACCCTTTGACATAAATTGCAGCAATATCTTTTTGGATCCTTTCCTAGAGTAATGGAAATAAAAACAAAAATAAACAAATTAGACCTAATCAAATTTAAAAGGTTTTGCATAGCAAAGGAAACCATAAACAAAACAAAAAGACAAGGACTTCCCTGGTGGTCCAGTGGTAAAGAATCCACCTTCCAATGCAGGGGACGTGGGTTCAATTCCTGGTCAGGGAAGTAAGATTCCACATGCCGCAGGGCAACTAAGCCCGCGCACAACAACTGAGCTTGTGCACCTCGATGAGAGAGCCCACGTACCGCAACTACAGAGCCCATGTGCCCTGGAGCTCACGTGCCACAACCAGAGAGAGAAAATCTGCATGCCACAACTAGATAGAAGCCCATGCACCACAACAAAGAGCCTGCGCCGCAATAAAAGATTCTTCATGCCTCATCTAAGACCCAACGCAGCCAAAAAAATAAAGAAAATAAATAAATCAAATAAATATTAACAAAACAAAAAGACAACCTACAGAATGGCATAAAATATCTACAAATGATGCAAGTGACAAGGGATTAATCTTCAAAACACACAAACAGCTCATGCAGCTCAAGATCAAAAAAACAAACAATCCAATCAAAAAATGGGCAGAAGATCTAAATAAACATCTCTCCAAAGAAGACACACAGATGGCTCAACATCACTAATTATCAGCATCACTAAAATCACTAAAATCAAAACTACAATGAGGTATCATCTCACACTGGTCAGAATGGCCATAATCAAAAAATCTACAAACAAATGCTGAAGAGGATGTGGAAAAAAGGGAACCCTTTCAAAAATCTGAAAAAACATTTCATGAAATGAAAAATCATATAATAACTTATCAATATGGATGCAAATTTTAAAATTTTAACAAATCGAATCCACTAGTAACTAAAAAGGATTATGCATTATAACCAAGTGAGGTTTGTCCTAGAAATGTAGGGTTGGGTTAATATTTGAAAACTAATCCACGTAAATTCACCATTTAACAGACTGAAAAAGAAAAACCACATGATCATCTCAATAGATGAAGAAAAGACATTTGATAAACTTCAACACTCATTCCTGATAAATCTGTAGCAAACTAGGAACAGAAGAGAAGCTCATCAACGTGATAAACGTGGTGGGATGAGAGATGGAGAGGACTGCATTTGCCTATTCCAAAATTCTACTCTTAAACCAGGTTGGCCTAATAGGGGGTGGGGGTAACAAAGCCTTTACTTTCTCTGATATTCTCTAAAGATTATATAAAATTGACTTTCAATATGCACATGATAAATAAAAACGAATTTTTCCCAAAAAATATCTTCTTGCAAAATTAGAGTGTATCTTACACCCATAAACACTTGCAATTACAGTGCTTTAGGAAATTCTAGTCATATCTATACATTTTGGCATCTGATCCACACAGGACAATTTACCTAAGTCAAGCAGTATCCCACCTCCTCTTAATATCCCTCTCCTCAATGCTGACTGTTTGATAAATCATTTTGATTGTCACTCAAAATGCCATTTTAGTTTTAATTTATAAAGACATATGACTAGTTCATTCTCATTTTTGGAGTTATTTATTTATTTTCTTTCTTTTTCATTGATGTATAGTTGATGTACCATATTAAAAACAATACTTTTTTGAAATAAGAACTAAGTACTTATTGTCTGGCTTAATCTATTTGTGGATACCTGTTTGAGGGTTTTTTTTTTCAATATGAAGGAGATTATAAATAATTTATACCATTTATTGAGCATCCAGTCTATAGTTTCATTTAGTCTTCACATTATTCTTTAATGTAGGCAGCATTATTCCTACTGAGGAATGTGTAGCTCACAGAGGTTAAGTAGCCCACCTGATCTCACACAGCTGGTTCCCAGCAGAACTAAGATCCAGAGTTTGCTGACTTCAAAAGCTATACTGTCTACACTAAACAGCTGCCTCTGTCTTCCTGACTGTCTCTCTTTGGGTTGTTCCCTTGACCCCAGAGATATGGGACTTCGTTCTCCTCTGAACACACTGTTGATACTCATGATCTGCTTGTTTGCTCAAGATGATCTATCCCTCTAAATCTGGGAGAAAAAAAAAAAAACTTATTCCTGATTACCTGCAAATAAGGACCTAGGCCTATGGATTAAAACCTTTCCATTAACAAAAATCAAACCCTTGTTATTTGGGGGTTAAATGTTATAAAAGCATACTATTTATAAGAATCCTTGAAGGGAATCTGTTGTTAAAATCATACTGTAGAGTTCAACACTTTATATGCACAATAAATTTTCCTTAGAAATGCTCTTCACTTACACTGACAGCATTAATATCCGACACATGGCCAGTGAAAGACTGTCTACACATTCCATCTCGAATATCCCATAATTTTGAAGAGGCATCACAAGCACCAGAAACAAAAGTCCTCATGTCAGGACTCAGAGAAAGACTCATCACATCTCCAGAATGCCCAGTGAATGTAGTGGTCTGCTGGGCAGTTTCGATGTCCCATAAAGCACTATAATTAAAAATAGAAATAATTAATGACTGCTCTTTTCTTACATTAGTTCCTACTACCATCCTCAAACTCAAAATCTGGAATAAACTTCTGGAATAAACTTACCAAGTTGTATCTCCTGAACTTGTAACAATTTGGCTGTCATCTAAAAAACGACAGCAGGACAAGTAGCCTACAGCATAGAGAGTAACAAATGTTAGGTTATCACTGATTAATTCAATTACCGTATGAAACAGTAATATATATTTTAAACATATAATACCTGGGCAAGTGTTTGTTAGTATAATCTATAGTTCTACTTTTAATTACTTCCAACTCTATGCTGCCTGCAACTGAATTTTATCAACAAACTCTTAGGTATTTACTGTGTTGATGACTCAGTTACAAACTTGTGTAAAAGACACAGTCCTTTCCACCTACTACACTTACCTAAGAGAAAGATACTCCTTAATACAAATATCTATTATAATCTATAGCAGACTTGGTTAAGTACCTTGGAGAAATATGTTAAAAACCTCAGGGAAGGAAAGGTGGCACTCAAATGCTCAGAATTCACCTGTGCTTCAAAATATGGACATTTCAGGAACAATACCATTATTGAGATTGTGTAAAAAGCACAGCCAAATAGTACTTCCAAGAATCCAGAGAGGCTGAAACCTGATGAGTGGTGATAAATTCCTAATTAACACTGCTAACCAAATACTATATTATTGAACTATGGTGTGCACATTGAATGCACTATCACATAGTGAAAAATACTTCATAAATGTATCTTGATACACACTTTCAATTACATAATTAAGCACCAAAATCCCATAATTGCTATAGGTTTGCAGAGAATACAGAAAATTATATTTGCTTTCTTTTTGTATTTTTCATTATTGTTTGAATTTTTCGCAATAAATTTATAATTTTTACAAAAGCAATACTATTTTTTGGAGTTATTTATTTATTTTCTTTCTTTTTCATTGATGTATAGTTGATGTACAATATTAAAAACAATACTTTTTTGAAAGAAAAATAGAAGTATGGTCATCATTTGTATAATTATAAAAAGTCAGTGTTTCCCAGATTCATGGTAATTTCTACTCTCACTTGATTAATATGCATCCTTTGGCCAGCTGATCTCACTTTGTCACTCCTTCTCCTTGATCAGCTCATTCTTCAGGAAGAAGCAGGTTTAGGGGAAAAGGACAATATGTAGTGATGCTCACCCGTGTGACCCGGTAACTCTCGGCTCACTCTCACATTTCCCTCTCTGGTTTTCAAGTTATATATAGAGCAGATGTTGTCCAGTCCTCCACAAGCAACATAATTACCAGAGGGAGCATAAGCACAGGTCATCACCCAGGAGGACCTCAAAGGAATAGCATGCATCTATAGGACAAATACAACACAAAAACTAAGTCAAGAGTACAAAAACAGTCATTAATTTTTCAAACCTATTTACAATGAAGCAAATATTACTGCAATTTAAATGTACTTAAAAAATAGGCCAAGTAAAATAAAAATGAAATGGTTTGAGAAAGTGAACAATAAAAAATAAAATACTAGGGCTTCCCTGGTGGCGCAGTGGTTGAGAGTCCGCCTGCAGATGCAGGGGACACGGGTTCGTGCCCCGGTCCGGGAAGGTCCCACATGCCGCGGAGCGACTGGGCCCGTGAGCCATGGCCGCTGAGCCTGCGCGTCCAGAGCCTGTGCTCTGCAGCGGGAGAGGCCACGACAGAGAGAGGCCCGCGTACCGCAAAAATAAATAAAATAAAATACTAATGCACACTGAAATGCCTGTTATATCTTCTGTATTATTATCAAATCATTTGGATTTAAGTGCTCTTTTCAGAAAGTATTCTTTTAAGAATAACAAGGACGTAGGACATTTCAACACTAACAGAGCCATTTGAAATATTAAGTGTAAATGTTAAAGAACTTAACAAAATTTTTTGTTTTTGCGTTAGTGCTCAAAAGATGAATTTCCTCTAACATAACACTGAATAATACAAGTACTGGAGTTGAACAGAGTGGTTCTTCCACAAAGAACTATGACCTTCTAATAACACATATTCTGGGCTCGAATTCAAACAATGGTAATAGTTTGCACTGATCTACTCATACCACTGTATGATGCCTTATTACCCAACACCAAGCATTTGCAGGTCAGGTAGCAAAGTTTAATGTGAATGGGAACATAAAGGCTAAGTGGCCCATACACAGAATCAACACATCGTGGGATTACTATGCTCTCACTTAAGCTAAAAGAATATTTTTCTGTTTTAGGAAAATATAGTTGAAAGTCACACTCAATTCTGATTGATACAGAAAAACTATTATATTACAAATGTGTCTTAGCTAGCTTTAAATTCTCAACCAGGCTCAAGTTACTGTTTATTTCACAAAAATGGTACTACTTCTAAATCTTTACTAGAAACAGTGGTATAAATGCACACAGAATCTAGAAGTATTTGACTTGTGAGTATTTTCCTGGAGCTTCTTCATGACCACTCAACACCTCTATGTCAGGGGTTCCTTCCAGTGGACATATTAAGAGGACCCACTGGCTTTTACCACCAAGGGATCTAAACAAGTTGTAATTTGCCTCCAATCTACTGTATCTTCTGAGCAGTCCAGAAACACAAATCAATGCCTAGTGTGGACCAAAGAAAACATTCTAGCTTATCCACAACTAAAAATAAAAATTGCAGGGTCGCTGTCACATTAGGAAATGGGACCTTTTAAAAAAAATCATTTATATGTAAAACTGATGCACACTGTCTTCTAATATTCAAGTATGAAATATGGGACTCAAATAAGACACACTGAACTATATTCCTGTAGTTGTCCTTGGGAATAAAAAGAAAAGGTTAAATATTAAAAGCAAACACTAGGTCTAAAGAAAGGATCTGAGTTAAAATTAACGAGTAAATTTATCCTGGAAAGAAATTAAAGCTTGAAGTAATAGAATAAAGGAAAGAATTGGTGGACATCAAACCAAATAAAAGGGTTATGTAAGAGGATGATTAAGAAACTCTACCTTATTTGTTGTATAGCTATCCCAAATAATTAATTTTCCATCTTGGGAAGCACTGACTAGTAGCCTAGAGGAACAAACACAAAAATAATGTGACATTTAGAGGAAAAAAGTAGTTTAAATTATGCACTGCATTAATGTAGAACAGTTCAGAAAAGACAAAAATAATTTTTCGAATTAAAAACTTGATACCAGAAAATATTCTCACAAGTTAAAAAAAATCTATTCTGCATGCCAAAAAATTTCAACATTAAATATTTTTAGACATTTTACTAGAAATGTCTCTGGTTATAACAACTTTTTCATGGTAACAACATTCTAGTTCTTATTCAAGATTCTGGTAGCTATTAGCTGACTGGTTTAGTATGTACTGACTTAAATATAATGACAGTAGAGTACATATAAGCCTAAGAACCACATTTCATTCAATCTAAAAATATCAGTTGAGAGCCTGTGAATGCAAGGCAGTGTTATGGGTACAAAACAGGCTATACCGCCTACCCTGGGGCCCTCCATCATCTGGTGGGGATAAGACATTTAATAAAATAAATTAGGTAAATGAAAATAGTCAGAGGAGTGGTATAAAATAAAGGCCATAGGAAAACAAATGAGGGACAAGTAAGTGCTAA
The DNA here is from genome assembly GCF_964270905.1 of Leucopleurus acutus. Classification (NCBI taxonomy): domain Eukaryota; kingdom Metazoa; phylum Chordata; class Mammalia; order Artiodactyla; family Delphinidae; genus Leucopleurus; species Leucopleurus acutus. The sequence goes on along the minus strand of NC_139147.1, from coordinate 87,768,256 downwards.
CTGGGTTACTCAAGTAGTCTTGCAAAAGAAAACAAGTCTTGAAAAAATGGAATTTCGAAAGCTAAAGATAAAGAAGTCTGTGTTCTATGAGGAGGGTATGTTCCATGGCAAGAGGTGGAAAAATACAACAGGTATTTCAGGAATTGTGAATTTCCCAGTTACACAGAGTTTGTAAGAAACGGGAATAACAGTTTAGAAAAGGGGACTGGGCTTAAACTACAGAAAGCTCTGTTTGCCAGGCTAAATATGAACTCTTGACTAAGTTACCTGCCACTGAATTTTTTGTTTTGTTTTGGAATTTTATTTTTCACTATGGTATAAAATTCAAAAACTACAAAAGGACAGATATACAGTGAAAAGAATCACCTTCCTGTCCCCATCACCCTTCACTGTAGGTAAATAACATCAGGTTCTTATGCAGCAATTACTGTAAGTTTTATGAAAGGGAAGATCTAACCACAGGGTATGGGATGGAACCTAAAGTTCTTCAAACATCAGTTGGCATCATCAGCATTGAGTTGAGAAGGACATTAAGTTACAAGTTGATAATCAGAATGGGTAGAAAGACAATGTGAGATAGGTTCTGTTGACACTTTGGGTTCTCTATTAAGATTAATAGTCTTGAGAAAACTATAAGAAAGTAAGAACCATTAACATTGTTTCAAGTGATTGTATTTTGAGTTACACATTTGCTATCTCAATGGGCAGATTACTTCTTAAACTTCTTTAAGAAAAAGAATAAAACATTTGGCCTAGCTTTATGTCAGTTGCCAGTTATATAATTTTATTTATTCCCTCCTAAGAGGCACAAGTTCTATATTACTGTATTCAAGTATCTTATTTACATCAAGATGTGCCAGGCATTAGCAACAGGTAGCAACATTTTTAGGTTCTCGAAGAAGAAGAGAAAAAGTATGCAACTTCTATTAAAAAATAATTTTTTAGTTAAGACTTTTTCCCCATTAGATGAACCAAATCAAAGGAACAAGTCAACCACTATGGAAGCAGTGCCAGATACTCTGGAAAAAGCACAGGCCACACTGTGACCCTATGAACAAAGTAAATCATCAAGACCAACCATCCAACTGCACTCCAGATGGCGGCTGTGTGTGTGTGCGTGTACACACACTTGTATGATGGGGTTAGGGGAATAAAAGATGTATTCAACAAAAATGTCATTGTTTTATGTAATTCCATCCTTTGTGAATTTAGGTAATAAATAATTACGGCAAGATCTGGTAACTTGTACATAGCAATATTCAACAAATATTTCCTTATTAACTGAAATTTCAATGTTAATACACAATAAAACTGCCTTGGCATGTTAAAAAAAAAAACTATAATACCCCACTGCAAAGAAAAGAAATCCTAAACGCTTTGCCTAAATCATTTGATAAAGGATATTTCTGAGAGGTAAATCTGTTTTCCATATTAAAGGTTTCTAAACTTTTAAAGTATCAATGAATACTTTTATTAAAAGCAAAGCGTTCACATTAGATGCATTTTCTGCAAATACTTCATAGGTATAGGTTGTTTCTAAAAAGAAAATGCAAATGATGACTCAACAAAAATAATTCTGCACACAGTCTGAAAATGGCAGGTACAAACCTCGAATCATATCCCCAGTGCATAGCATAGATTTTAGCTAGGTGACCCCTCAGTGTACGTCTTGTTCGCATTTGTATTCGCCCCACGGAATCCATATTTGACGTGATCTATAGGAAGTGACGAGAATGTCATTCTTTACCTTAGACGTAGCTCAGAAAATAAAGTAGAAACAATTAATAGGCAAAAAAGCAGACATAAAACAAATTTATAGCTATTGAAGGTATTTTAATAATTCCTAGAGTCATTATAGGATTAATATGTTGTTCAAGAAAAAGTATGATTTATTTGCACACCTTCCAGTGAGAACATCTTCTGTAGACTATTTAGTAAAAAGAACAGACATACCTTCCAACCTTAGTAAAAAAACAGCTACAAATAAAAATCTAATAGATGATCAAATAGTAAAACATTTCTAATTTTAACTATCTAAAGAAAGCCAATTTTATATTTAAACAACACATAAAATATCTCCTTAATAAAAATGATCAATATTAATTAAACTAATGAAACCTTCCTAATAGTTTATATAAGAAAAAAGATCTTAACCAGGGCATATCAAAAGAATCAGAAGCTACCTAAAAAGAAACATATACTATATGAACGTACATATTTTTATTGTATTTTTTCGGACTTCCATTTTAACAGGTATGCTTTAAAAAGCACTTCTACCAGCATCTGACAAATTACAAAGTGTTTTTTAATAGAGATCTCATATTCCTTTCAATTAAATTCACTAATAAAGAGAATCTGAACATCATTTGCATCAGTATCAAGCAGTTTCACGTGAATTAATAAAATGAATTGAGGAAAAATAAAAATTTTACCTGAACAAGCGTGGCATCATTACATGCTTTTCTAGCATCCTGAAGTAAAGAAAGATAATTATACATTTAGGTATGGAAATCCCTAGATATGATTTAAAATAATACTTTCATTGGAAATATAGATTTGAAATATACTTCTTACTGTACCACACAATCTTTATTTTTAAAAGGTTTAATGAGATGAAATTCACATAACATAAAATTAACCATTTTAATCATTTTTAAGGTGTGTAGTTGGGTTGGTTAGCATATTTACAATGCTGTGCAACCATCACCATTACCTAATTCCAGAACATTTCCATCACTCCAATAAAGAATCCCTATACCTTCCAATTCCCTCTTCCCCCATCCCCAGGTGATCACTAATTTACTTTCCAATGGATCGCTCATTCTGGACATTGCATACAAACGGAATCATACAATATATGACCTTTTTTGTGTCTGGCTTCTTTCACTTAGTGTAATGTTTTCAAGGTTCATTCAGTTGTAGCATGTGTCAGTATTTCATTTCTTTTTATGGCTGAGTAATATTCCACTGTATAAAAATATGACATTTGGTTTACCCATTAGTTAATATGATGGACATTTATGCTGTTTCTACTTTTTGGTTTTATGATTAATGATGCTTTGAACATACCTTTTCAATTATCCTGGGTATATACCTAAAAGTGGAATTGGTGGGTGATATGGCAACTATGTTTAACATTTTAAGAAACTGTCAAATGGTTTTTCACAGTAGCTGCTCCACTTTACATATCCACAAGGAATGTATGAGGGTTCCAATTTCTTCATGTCCTCACCAACACTGTTCTTGTCTTTTTATTCTTCTTCTTCTTAAAAAAAATTATTACAGCCATCTTAGTGGATGTCAAGTGGCATCTCAGTGTGGTTTTGATTTTCATTTCCCTAATGATTAGTGATGCTAAGCATCTTTTCATGTGGAGTGTCTTCACATGCGCTTATTAGCCATTTGTATACCTTCTTTGGAGAAATGTCTATCAACTTCTTTGCTCATTTTTAAATTGGGTTATGTGTTTATTGTTGAGTTATAGGAGTTCTTTATCTATTCTGGATACTAGACCCTTATCAGATTATGATTTGCAAATATTTTCTCCCATTCTGTAGGTTGAGTTCTCACTTTCTTGATAGTTTCCTCTGACACACAAGTTTTTATAGTTTTGATGAAGACCAATTTGTATATTTATCTATTTTTTTCTTTCTTGCTTGTGCTTTAGTGTCATATTAAACTGTTGCCTAATTCAAGGTCACAAAGATTAACAACTAGGTTTACTGCTAAAAATTCTACACTTTCAGCTGTTACATTTAGGTGCCATTTTGAGTTAATTTTTGTATATGGTATGAGGTATGAGTCCAAACTCATTCTTTTACATGTGGATATCTAGCTGTCCCAGCAATATTTGTTGAAAAGACTATTCTTTCCCTATTGAATTGTCTTGTTACCCTTGCTAAAAAATCAATTGGCCATAGATATATGGCTTTATATATAGACACACAATTCTATTCTATTGCACAAATATACTTTTGGTTTATGGTTAAAAGATTTTTAATTGCATCCCCCGAATAAACTGAACTAGACTGATTTAATAAGCCCATTGTATTCAGAGTTATATTTGTTAATAAGCATCACCAAAAAGCAAGAGTTCTGAGTTCCCTTCTATTTGTTCTGGCAACTAGAAATTGAGGTGATGGGAAGAGTATTTACAGTATAACCCAAGTCATTTCAGAAATATTTTTAAAAATACATAGTACTTGAAAACTTGACAGCTACAGGTAAAAGAATGAAATTAGAACATTCTCTAATACCATATACAAAAATAAACTCAAAATGGATTACAGACCTAAATGTAGGACCAGAAACCGTAAAACTCCTAGAAGAAAACATAGGCAGAACACCACCAAACCAGCTTTACAACAAATGTTAAAGGAACATCTCTAGACAGAAAAGAAAAGGCCACAACTAGAAACAAGAGAATTACAAAAAGGAATGCTCACCAGTAAAGGCAAACATAGAGTAAAGGTAGAAAATCATCCCCAAACAAATATGATATCAAAACCAGCAATCATGAGGAGAATGCAAATGCAGGATAATTGAAATATATTTGAAATTAAAAGACCAGCAAGTCAAAACAATCTTGTATATATATAGACTGCTATATCAAAACCTCATGATAACCGCAAAGTGAAAATCTACAATAGATACACACACAAAAAAGAAAAAGCAATCCAAACACAAGACTAAAGATAGTCATCAAATCACAGGAGAACAAAAGGGGAAGAAAAGAGACCTACCAAAACAAATCCTAAACAACTAACAAAACGGCAATAAGAACATCGATAATTACCTTAAATGTAAATGGATTAAATGCTCCAACCAAAAGACATAGACTGGCTGCAAAAACAAGACCTGTACATATGCTGTCTACAAGAGACCCACTTCAGATCTAGGGACACATACAGCCTGAAAGCGAGGGGATGTAAAAAAGGTATTCCATGCAAACAGAAATCAAAAGAAAGCTGGAGTACCAATATTCATATCAAACAAAGTAGACTTTATTTTTTAAATCAAAGTAGAGTTGATTTACAATGTTGTGCCAATCTCTGCTGTACAGCCAAGTTGACTCAGTTTTACACATATATACTTTTTCTTAAATATTCTTTTCCATTTTGGTTTATCCCAGGAGATTGGATATAGTTCCCTGTGCTATACAATAGGACCTTGTTGGTTAACCACTCTAAATGTAATAGTTTGCACCTACCAACTCCAAATTACCAGTCCATCCCTCTCCCTCCCCCCTCCCCCTTGGCAACCACAAGTCTGATCTCTGTGTCACAAGTCTGATCTCTATCTCTGCAAATCTGGTTCTGTTTCACAGATAGGTTCATTTGTACCATATTTTAGATTCCACATATAAGTGATATCATATGGTATGTTTTCTCTTTCTGACTTACTTTGCCTGTGTGCCACAACTAGAGAGTCCACGCACTGCAACTACTGAGCCCATGCGCTCTGGACTCTGTGCGCCACAACTAGAGAGAAGTCTGCACGCTGCAACGAAGAGCCTGTGGACCACAACAAAAGATCCCACATGCCGCAACTAAGACCCTGCAGTGGAAGGGCAGAGTCTTAACCACTGGACAACCAGGGAAGTCCTCCTTATATATTTTTTTCTTCTCTGATTGCCATGGCTAGGACTTCCAAAGCCATGTTGAATAAAAGTGGTGAGAGTGGACATTCTTGTTCCTGATGTTAGAGGAAATGCTTTCAGCTTTCCACCATTAAGTATGATGTTTGCTGTGGGTTTGTCATATATGGTCTTTATTATGTTGGTAGGTTCCCTCTATGCCCACCTTCTGGAGAGTTTTTTATCATAAATGGGTGTTGAATTGCGTCAAAAGCTTCTTCTGCATCTACTGAGATGATCATATGGTGTTTATTCTTCAATTTCTTAATGTGGTGTATCACACTGATTTGCAGATATTGAAAAATTCTTGCATCCTTGGAATAAATCCCACTTGATCATGGTGTATGATCCTTTTAATGTATATTGGATCTGGCTTGCTAGTATTTTGTTGAGGATTTTTGCATTTATGTTCATCAGTGATACTGGCCTGTAATTTTCTTTTTTGTGTGGTATCTTTGTCTGGTTTTGGTATCAGGGTGATGGTGGCCACATAGAATGAGATTGGGAGTGTTCCTTCCTCTGAAATTTTTTGGAATAGTTTCAGAAGGATAAGTGTTAACTCTTCTCTAAATGTTTGATAGAATTCGCCTGTGAAGCCATCTGGTCCTGGACTTTTGTTTGTTGGAGGCTTTTTAATCACAGTTTCAATTTCAGTACTTGTGATTCTGCTGTTCATATTTTCTATTTCTTCCTGGTTCAGTCTTGGAAGGTTGTACCTTTCTAAAAATTCGTCCATTTCTTCTAAGTTGTCCAGCTTATTGTCATATAGTTGCTTGTAGTAGTGTCTTAAGATCCTTTGTATTTCTGTGGTGTCCATTGTAACTTCTCCTTTTTCATTTCTAATTTTATTGATTTGAGCCCTCTCCCTTTTTTCCTGATGACTCTGGCTAAAGCTTTATCAATTTTGTTTATGTTTTCAAAGAAGCAGCTTTTAGTTGAGACAAATATTGTATGATATCACTTAGATGTGGAATCTAAAGAATAAAACAAACTAGTGAATACAACAAAAAAGAAAAAGACTTACAGATATAGAGAGCAAACTACTGGTTACCAGTGGGGAGAGAGAAGAGGGAGGGGCAAGATAGGCTTAGGAAATTAAGAGGTATAAACTACTATGTATAAAATAAATAAGCTACAAGGACATATTGCACAACACAGGGAATATAGCCAATATTTTATAATATAACCTTTAAAATAAGGAATATTTTAAAGGAATATAACCTTTAAAAATTATGAATCACTATGTTGTACATCTGAAACTTATATAATATTGCACAACTATACCTCAATTAAAATTTTTTAATTAAAAAATAACACTTCTTTAAAATACTTTGCAAGTATACTGTATACAGGTGTTATTAGAAATACTTTTTTTTTTTTTTTTTTTTTTTTTTTGCGGTACACGGGCCTCTCACTGTTGTGGCCTCTCCCATTGCGGAGCACAGGCTCCGGACGTGCAGGCCCAGCGGCCATGGCTCACGGGCCCAGCCACTCAGCGGCATGTGGGATCTTCCTGGACTGGGGCACGAACCCGTTTCCCCTGCATCGGCAGGCGGACTCTCAACCACTGAGCCACCAGGGAAGCCCAGAAATAAAATACTTTTGATCTAACATGATAAAAAGATATGGTATGTCAGGAAAATAATTTTTTATATAATGAGTTATATTTTTACATTAAAAGCAAATTCCCTACATGTAAGCAGGTGTTTTTGCCTAAGTATTATAGGGTAGCCTTTCAAAAAGACCTTAAATTTTTACACAAACTGAAGAGAATTATTAAACAGAAGATAGTGAAACAAAAATTAACAAAATAAGTAACGGCAAACAAAGAACATGTTTAATAAGCAACAAAATGTTTTAAATCAAGTTTATCAGTTAATAATAAATTTAGAGGATTCATATACATGGGAAGCACAATTAATTCTTCCTACTAGATTTGTTCCAATTTTTTCCCCCAAAGGTTAGGGTAGTGTTGTCTTCAACTTTGTTCTTCCCCAGTGTGCTGTGCACGCTTCTGTGCAGAGAGGCACACACGATTTGTTGAATTACTGTCCCCAAAGGACAACCTGTTCCATTCAGCCAGGGGATGCCTGCCACCGTCTGCAACAAAGACTGGATAAGTATGCAATCTTTTTGGCGGCCTTTTCAACCTATTTATAAGCACTTAGAATATTTCTATGTAAGGGTGTTCATAAGTAGTTACACAAACATATGATTTGATTCTCTCATTCTCAGATTGTGGGTTTAGAAACCTCATTTGGCAAGGAATAATTTAGCCCACTTTCCTACAATGAAAAGAATTTCCAGAAACAACAGTGACAGCCTAAGCCATGTCCAAAAATGCTGGAGTAGAAGACAATTCTATAAAAAGAGCTCTCTGATTTTAAGCTTTATGAAAATGAACTATCACTGTTTAGATCATCTTTCTTAATTCAGTCATTCAATAAAAAAATCTGTTGCACACTGTGTCAGGTACTATGCTAGGCACCATGGATAGAGCAGTAGACAAACCAGAAATCCCTGCCCTCATAGAGCTTACCTTAATATTAACAACACAATTAAAACACGGCAAGTTAAAATTACTGAACTTATGAACACTTTTATCCATTATAAAACTGAATATAAGAGAATCATTCCCAATTAACAGCTGAATTCCTTATTGCCCACCTTAAAAAATAAAGCTCTGATATTAATATCTTTGTGCAAAATAAAAGTGGTGTTTCTCACTCCAAATCAAACAAGTAACAATTACAAAAGACAATCTACATTTTCTCTATTTCTGTTTTTTTAACTTAAAATGAATTATAATCAATGCTACTCCAATATAAAATAAAATAAACTTTTTAAATGAATCATGTATTGCACCAAATAGCATACATTTCTATTATGTCATGTGTTTATACCATAGTTAAATATATAGTTAAAATATATTTCTGGAATTAAGGGGGAAAAAAAGAAAAGAAGGAAGAAATGGTCTTTAAATAGAGCATGACATGATTAAACTGATGAGAAAAGTACATGGTATTTTACATACACATGGACTTGAAATCACGGAAGATGATTCAGTGAGCAACTATGCCCATGACATTCTGCTTGGATGCTGGTGAGATACAAAGATAATTAAAACACAGAATTTCCCAGCCAAGTACAGGTAGTAAAGACAAATGTGCACAAGGAACTATAATATCAGGTGGGCTGTAATCAGCCTTGTAACACAAATCCAAAGGGCTGTACAAGTAAGGAACGGCCACTTACTGGCATTGATCTAAATCCTTTACATGTCATTTTGCTTACTCCTCTCCGCAAACCTATATAGTGGGCAGAGACATTAAGCATCAAAAAAAGCTGTAAACATGTCCTGGCCACAAAATAATTAAAAGATGGAATCCATGTCCTTTCCACCAGGCAATGCTGCCTTCCAACAAAAGAATAAGAAATCCAAGTGCAGGACTCTGGTGAGGTTTTTTAAAGGACGACTAGGATTCAATGAATACAAGTCCCAGGAACAAAATTAGAGCAGAGGTAGTATAATTCCAGGCAAAGGAAACCATTTGATAAAAGGCAACAAAGTGGAAAAGAGCAATCCATGTTCAGGGAATGACAACCAGATTCATGTGGCTATAGCACAGGCTACAGAGCCAGATCTTAGCAGACATGATGGGGAGGCAGGGCCACAGGGGTACCTATGGCACGGGCTCTGGAACCAAAATACACCTGGCTTGAGTCCTGATCTACCACTTCATAGTTATGTTACCTTCGCCAGTTACTTAATCTCACTGAGGCTCAGTCTCCTCAGCTACGAAGTAACACCATCTACCTCACAGGGTTGCTACAAGCATTAAATGAGATCAGCACATGACCAAGTGATTGGCCAGTCACTCCAGACAAGAACACCACAAGAAATGAAAATTGTAGGCCAATATCCCTGACGAACATAGATTCAAAAATCCTCAAGGAAATATTAACAAACAGAATTCAACAACACATCAAAAGGATCATACACCATGATCAAGTGGGATTTATTCAAGGGATGCAAGTATGGTTCAACACCCACAAATCAATGTGATACACCACATTAACAAAATGAAGGATAAATATCATAAAATCACCTCAACAGATGCATAAAAAGCTTTTGACAAAATTCAATATCCAATATCCATTTATGATAAAAATTCTCAACAAAGTGGATATAGAGGGAATGTACCTCAACATGATAAAGGCCATATATGACATATATAAGATACTCAATGGTGAAAAGCTGAAAGTTTTCCCTCTAAGATCAGGAGCAAGGCAAGGATGCCCATGCTTGCCACTTGGATTCAGCATAGCATTGGAAGTCCCAGCCAGAGTGATTAGGCAAAGAAAAGAAATAAAATCAATAAAGGGCATCCAAATTTGATAGGAAGAGGTAAAACTATTGCTACTTGCAGATGACATGATATTATATACAAAAAACACTAAAGACTCCATCAAAACTGAGAATAAATGAATATGGTAAAGTTGCAGGATACAAAATAAATATACAGAAATCAACTGCATTTCTATACACTAATAAAGAACTATCACAAAGAGAAACTAAGAAAACAATTCCATTTACAATTGCATCAAAAAGGATAAATTACCTAGAAATAAATTTAACCAAGAAGGTGAAAGACCTGTACACTGAAAACTAAGACGCTGATGAAAGAAACTGAAGATGACACAAATAAATGAAAAGATATTCTGTGCTTACAGACTGGAAGAGTACTGTTAAAATGTCCCGACTACCCAAAACAATCTACAGGTTCGATGCAATCTCTATCAAAATCCCAATAACATTTTCCACAGAAATAGAACAAACAATCCTAAAATTTGTATAAAACCAGAAAAGACCTCAAATAGCCAAATCAAGCTTGAGAAAGAAGAACAAAGTTGGAGGCATCACATGCCCTGATTTCAAGCTATATTACAAAGCTATAGTAATTAAGACAGTATATATTGGCACAAAAACAGATACATAGATCAACGGAACAGAACAGACAGCAGAAAAATACATCCACACATATATGATCAATTAATTTACAACAAAGGAGCCAAGAATACAAAACGGAGAAAAGACAGTCTCTTCAATAAGTGGTGCTGGGAAAACTGGACAGCTACGTGCAAAAGAATGAAACTGGACCACTATCTTACATAATACACAAAAATTAACTCAAAATGGATCAAAGACATGAATGCAAGATCTGAAATCATAAAACTCCTGGAAGAAAACATATGCAGTAAGCTCCCTGACATCAGTCTTCGTGATGATTTTTTGGATTTGACCACAAAAGCAAAGATAACAAAAGCAAAAATAAACAAGTGGGACTACATTAAACTAAAAAGCTTCTGACAGCAAAAAAAACCATCAATAAAATGAAAAGGCAACCTACTGAATGGGAGAAATATTTGCAAATCGTATATCTGATAAGGGATTAATATCCACAACATATAAAGAACTCATAGAGCTCAACAGAAAAATAAAACAAATAATCTGATTTTTAAAATGGGCAGAAGGGGACTTCCCTGGTGGCGCAGTGGTTAAGAACCCGCCTGCCAATGCAGGGGACACGGGTTTGAGCCCTGGTCCGGGAAGATCCCACATGCCACGGAGCAACTAAGCCCGTGTGCCACAACTACTGAGCCTGTGCTCTAGAGCCCATGAGCCACAACTACTGCAGCCCGCATGCCTAGAGCCTGTGCTCCACAACAAAGAGAAGCCACTGCAGTGAGAGGCCCACACACCACAACAGAGCAGCCCCCACTTGCCACAACTACAGAAAGCCTGCACACAGCAATGAAGACCCAACGTAGCCAAAAAATAAAATAATAAAAATAAATAAAATGGGCAGAGGATCTGACTGGCATTTTTCCAAAGGAGACATACAGATGGCCAACAGGTACATGAAAATGTGTTCAACATCACTAATCATCAAGGAAATGCAAATAAAAACCACAATGAGATAGCAACTCACATCTGTCAGAATGGCCATCATCAAAACGAGAAGAAATAGCAAGTGTTGACGAGGGTGTGGAGAAAAGGGAACACTGAGCACTGATGGTGGGACTGCAAATTGGTGCAGCCGTTATGGAAAACAGTATGTAGGTTCCTCAAAAATTAAAAAAAGAGGGCTTCCCTGGTGGCGCAGTGGTTGGGAGTCCGCCTGCCGATGCAGGGGACACGGGTTCGTGCCCCGGTCCAGGAAGATCCCACATGCCGTGGAGCGGCTGGGCCCGTGAGCCATGGCCGCTGAGCCTGCGCGTCCGGAGCCTGTGCTCCGCAACGGGAGAGGCCACAACAGTGAGAGGCCCGCGTACCACACAAAAAAAAAAAATTAAAAGAAGAACCACCATATGATCCAACAGTTCCACTTCTGGGTATTTATCTAAAGAAAACAAAAACCCTAACTCAAAAAGATATATGCACCCCCATGTTCACTGCAGCATTATTTACAATAATCAAGATATGGAAACAACCTAAGTATCTGTTGACAGATGAAAGGATAAGAAAATGTGAGATACATACACACACACACACATACATACACACAATGGAATATTATTCAGCCATAAAAAAAGACTACCTTGCCATTTGTGGTGACAACATGGATGGACCTTGAGGGCATTACACTAAGAGAAATATGTCAGACAGAGAAAGACAAATACCACATAATCTCACTTATATGTGCAAGTTAAAAAAAGACAAAAAACAAAAAACCAAGCTTACAGATACAGAGAAAAGATTTTAAAAAATGAGACGGCCATGTGACCAATGTGCTTGGCCAGTCAGTCATTCCTGCTCAGCATCTGGAGCAAGTGACACAAAGTAGAGATGGTGGAGAATCCATTCTGGTGGTGGTAGCAACATCTTAACTCAGAGATTAGCCTATGAAGCCTTCTCTAATCATCCCAGAAAAAATCAATCCCTCCTTTGTTTTGACAGGTTTGTTCAGACACCTAAGGTATCCACCCAGAGTTCTCATTCACATCTAAATCATTAACTTCCTTGAATTCCTGGTGATTAGAATGATTATGATTTTAATCCGCTCAGATACAACATTTTTCTGCCGAGTGTTCTTCCCCCATCCCTTGTTTTTCCTGCTCCTTTCATCTCTTTCCTGTAACATCTTTGCATAGATCCTATGATTGTTCCTTTTTTCTTATTCTTCACCTTTAAATTAGATAAGTAATTCTGAAATCGCTATTGCCAAAGATTCATACTGGACAGATCACAGCAGTGTTCCAAGTTACTAATAACTTGGATTCTCCATGCTTCGTTATGAAGTTTTTCATTTATATTTGTAAGTTGTTTAGCTCTTACTTTTTCCCTGTGAAAAGAAGTAGGCAGCAGCAGGCTACACACAATTCGGTCTCTCCTCTACCTTCTCACCAAGAGGCTTCCTAAAAGACAGCATGTCTATATCCTTTCATGTTTATCTCTGCCCTCCTTGATATTTCTCAGTCCAGGGAAGCATCTGTTTTCACTGTTCCAAAAGAAAGGAACGATGTTGTCCCTGAGGGAATATGAGATTTACAGCTGCAGAAACCCTCTCTCAGAGCCTTTCCACACCCTAACATTTGACAACTTTTCCCCACTCTATTAGGTTTTGAAGTTCTAAGTGTCTTTAATTTTGTTAAAGATGAAGCTTGTATTTGTTCCTTATGCTCTTTACTGTTTTGAGTTGATTTCCAAGAGTAAAGATGACAGACATCTTCATTATGCCACTAATCATTTTTAATGTTTTTCTGCAATCTAATGGTTTAGAGATTAATTTTCTAATAGATTACATTATGTGATATTATGATATTGTGTAACATTATGATATTACATTATGCCTCAACATACCAAAAATCAAACTATGATTCCTGGTGTGTGAGTAGAAGAGAAATATTATCATGTCAGCAGAGATTACATGTGCACTATTAACTTCTTAGGGACACAGGGGCCGTTGGTCCACATAGGTATTTGTTAGGAATGATTTTTGGAGAGTTCTTTAGAGGCATGATAAAAATAAATTGACCATTTCTCACCTTATAAATTATTTAATATACGTAGACTGATAAACTAATGCACAAATTTTGTTCATCGCTGGTATTACATAAAAATGTTAAAATTTCAAAATGAAAAAGTTTGCTCTTACCTGGATCTGATTCCGCAGCTGCTCGGCTTCCTGCCTCAACTGTTCCAGCTCACTCATCCTTGAATTTGTTTACCTCAGAAACTAACAAATGAAAGTCACTATTCAAAAAGAAAGAGAGACAAACTGACTCAGTTCTCCATTTACATATTAATCTGCTTTTTAAATATTGACATGTAACTTCCTTTTGGTCCCTCTGAAACTCAAGTGAGATAATTATTACTGGAACTTAAAACTGCTCAGTAACTATAGATCTAGATTATTTGCTAAAGGATTTTATGGAGGAATGGGATCAGAGGAAGGAAGAGACAGCTTGAGTTGCAGTATTCAAGACTTAATTATAGAGAATCAGTACTAGAATGGAGTCCAGGGAGAAATACTTTACAACAGTTTCAAGGGCACCAGTAGACATCCACACTTGGATGCCTAACAGACACCTCAACTTATTTCAAAATTGAACCCCACACCACCCTTAAGTCTTCCCCATCTCTGCAAATGGCAATTCCATCCTTCCAACTGTTTAAGCCAAAAACCTGGGAGTCATCCTTAACGGCTCTGTTCTGTTTCTTTCATACCCTACATCTAATCCATCAGCAAATCATGTCAGTCATTCCTTCAAAAAATATCCAGGATTTGACCAACTCTGATTACCTCCACTTTGACTACCCTGGTCCAAGACACCATCATCCACCTGGTCTCCTTTCTACTGCCCTTGCCCACTCTCCAGTCTATTCTAAATATAGTAACCAGAGATGCTTTGAAAACACAAGTCACTCTTCTGCTTTAAATCCTACAATGGCTTTTCACTCCGCTCAGAGCAAAATCTAACTCTTTACCTTGACCCACAGAGCCCCCTACACAGTCTCTTACACACACCCCCTCTGACCTCATATCTCTCCTCCCCCTCCCCCTCTCTGCTCCAGCCACTCAAAAGCTTTCTTGATGTTCCTTGAACACACTAAGCAGGCTCCAGCTTCAGTCTTTGCACTTGCTCTTACCTCTGCCCGGAACCCTCTTGCTTGCCCCTGGTATCTTCACTGCTTCCACCCTTACCTCGGTTCAAATGTTACCTTCTCAGAGCAACCTTCACTGACAGCACATAGGTACCCAACTAGGCCCCTTACCCTGCCTTATTTTTCACTGTAATACTCAATGCCATCGAACATGTATTTGCTTATTTGTTGTCTGCTTCCTCCTAGTAGAGTGTAAGCTCCTTAAGGCAGGGACTTTGCTCACTTTACTCTTTGCTACATCTCTAGCACCTGAGACACTTCATGCTCCAGCAGATTAACCAACCTGAAAATAATCTAAGAACTAAAGGAAAATTCATTCTAAGCATTTAGCATGAATCCCAGAAGTAAAAGGCAAGGATGTTATGACCTCAGGAAGAAAACAGAGACTGGAAACTGGCAGTATTCTTTCTCTACCTGTCCTGCTTTTCTCTTCACACCTGCTTTGTTTTTCTCTTTCTACAGAATGACTTTCTGTAGGTATATCAAGGGGCTCAGAGAGGTCTCCTATAACTTTTAAGGGCATTCAAAACCACCTCTTACCCAATTCGACTGCCTTTCTATCCCCCAAAGCCACACACACACAAGGGACCCTCTAAAGAGGAGCTATCTGCAGCTAACAAGAGTTATTCAGGAAAGACTATGAGTTGTTCCAAATGAATGAAATTTTCCAGCTTGGGTGCCAAAAGGATGGAGGTACCGCGACTAGAAATGACAAAGAGGAAGCAGTTCCCTCATCACCACCACTACTCTATGGAGGGGGAATACTAGGAGAGGCCATGGGGCCCTGAGCACCCCTGCACATGCTTGCTGTGTATGCCAAAATAAGAAGGCCCTAGTCACTTTTACCTAAGCCATTTCTCAAGGCTGCATTTGGAGTGAGCAACCTTGAGGGATGAGACGACGTCTGCCCCAAGACAAAGAGAGACCTTGCTGCTTCTTACTGTAAAAGTGGTAAATTCCCTAAGCTCAGAGTTTCTAGACCGCGATGCAAACCCAGTGCATATGTGGCATCCATCTAGGCACACCTGGGTCACCTCCATGGGACTGAGGAGCATGGGGAACGGGCAAAAACCAACATCAGGCCATGCTACTTGGGGTGCTGCGAGTAATAAAGTCCTTGGTCTCTGACCCAAGAGTCTTATGTCTTCTGCCAGCATCCACAAAACACTAACAGGCTAATTTATTAGCTTATAAGTAGGTAAAATCCCAGACCCTTTAGAGTCCATGACAGGGAGAAGGTTCATATGAAAGATGAGGGGTCCGATGTGAAATACAGTGAGTTTGTGGCAATTCCCCCTTTTTTAAAATTGAGGTATGTGTAATTGGCATATAATATTGTGTAAGTTTAAGACATACATGTTGATTTGATATTTATATATCTATATGATTACCACCAAAGCGTTAACTAACACCTCTATCACATCACATAATTACAATTTCTTTTTTGTGGACAGAACATTTAAGACCTAGTCTCTTAGCAGCTTTGAAGTACAAAACACAGCGTGGCTGACTACACTCGCTATGCTGTGCCTTAGATCTCCAGAACTTATTCACCTTCTAGTTGCAAGCTGCACTCCCTTCTCATACAGGCTGAATTTCAGGTCCAGCACTTCATCAGCAACTCTGCCAGTACCCTAGTTTCCCCTGCCCTTCTATTGGGTCACATTCAACTGACAAAAATCACAACTCCGATGAATCCAACTCCGTACTTTCTTTCAGCCAGCGCTCAATCTATCAAACACTGATTGAAAAATCAAACAGCGGGGCAAGTTAGTTCTGCTACAAGTTCATATAAGCAATCTAGCTGGGCCCTCAAAACCACCTGGCTACCATATGCAGCTTTTTACCCGTCACGTCCACTCAATATCAACGATTTCAGCTCCTCTGCATCCTTTGCCAGCTTCTGATCTTCTCACAACCCCTCTTGCAGCAAGTGAGCTTACCTTCTATATCACAGAGAAAAGAGAAGCCACCAGACATGAACTCTTTCAATTTCCCACTATTAGTTTTACAAAATGATACATAGAGGACTGACTCATCATATGCTCCTCCTTCCCTTCTGTTATAATAGAGAAGCTGACTTTTCTGTCATTTGGGTCAATTCCTCCTCCTGAGATTTAAATCCTATCTCTCCCTATCTTTTCAGTAATCTTACATTTCTGATCATCCCTTTTCACCTAGTACACTCAACCTCTCACTCTTTCTCGATTGTTTTAGTCTTTTTTTTTTTTTTTTTTTTTTTGCGGTACGCGGGCCTCTCACTGTTGTGGCCTCTCCCATTGCGGAGCACAGGCTCCGGACGCGCAGGCCCAGTGGCCATGGCTCACGGGCCCAGTCGCTCCGCGGCATGTGGGATCTTCCCGGACCGGGGCACAAACCCGTGTCCCGGGCATCGGCAGGCGGACTCTCAACCACTGCGCCACCAGGGAAGCCCTGTTTTAGTCTTTTTATTAAGAAAAATTTCAAACACGGAGAAAGGCAGAGAAATAAATGTAACAGACATCCATAATGTACACCGTGAAGGTTTACAAATTGTTAATACTGTTACTGTATTTGCTCCATCTTTTGTTTTTGCTGAAGTATTTTAAAGTCAATCACAGACATCAATGGATAAAGATACACACACACACACACACACACACACACAATGGAATTATTTCTCAGCCATACAAAATAATTAAATAATGCCATCTGCAGTAACATGGATGGACCTAGAGATTATCATACTAAGTGAAGTCAGACAGAGAAAGACCAATATTATATGATATCGCTTATATGTGGAATCTAAAATATGACACAAATGAACTTATCTACAAAACAGAATTACAGACACAGAGAACAGACTTGTGGTTGCCAAGGAGAGAGGGGTGGAGTGGGATGTATTGGGAGTTTGGGATTAGCAGACGCAAACTATTATATATAGAATGGATAAACAACAAGGTCCTACTGTGTGGCATAGGAAACTATATTCAATATCCTGTGACAAACTATAATGGAAAAGAATATGAAAAACAATGTGTATATATATATATGTGTATAACAATCATTGTGCTGTACAGAAATTAACACATTATAAATCAACTATATTTCAATAAAACAAATTTTTTAAAAATCACAGACATCAAGATACTTTACCCCTAGGGCTTCCCTGGTGGCACAGGGGTTAAGAATCCGCCTGCCAATGCAGGGGACACAGGTTCGAGCCCTAGTCTGGGAAGATCCCACATGCCGCGGAGCAACTACTGAGCCTGTGCTCTAGAGCCTGCAAGCCACAACTACTGAGCCCGTGCACCACAACTACTGAAGCCCGCACGCCTAGAGCCTGTGCTCCACAACAAGAGAAGCCACCGCAATGAGAAGCCCACGCACCGCAACCAACAGTAGCCCCCGCTCACCACAACTAGAGAAAGCCCGCGAGCAGCAACGAAGACCCCAACACAGCCAATAAATGAATAAATTTATAAAAGAAAAAAGATACTTTACCCCTAAACACTTCAGGTACACATCTCCAAAAATATCAAGACATTTTCCTACTAAACCATAATACCATTAGCAAACCTCCCAAATTAACACCAACTATTTAGTAGCGAATACCCAGTCCATTTTCAAATTTCCCCAATTATTCCACCAATGTCTTCTACATCAGATTTGTTCAAATTAGGATCCAATTAAAGGACTATATATTTGGTTTTATCTCTTAAATCTCTCCATCCAGAAGAATCCATCTCCTGCTTTCTTTTTTTCTCTATGCTAACTGACTTATTGGAGACAGCTGTCCTGTAGAATGTCCCACATTCTGTTTACTTCCCATAGTATTGTTTAACTTGTTTCTCTATACTCTATACTGCCTATGAACTGGAAGGAAGTTAGATCTACAGGCTACATGATATTCAAGTTCAATGTATTTGGCAAGAATACTTCTAGGTGAGACTAGACTTCATATTACAATACATCAGAATGAACTTAATGTTTATGCCGCTATTAGCGAAGCTAAGATTGATCAGTGTATCCACGTCTACTGTAAAGTTATAATTCCTCATTTTCATTCAGCAAACAGCCTCTGGGGAGCATTTCACTTTCGACTGCATCCTTTCCATTAGGGGTTACACACTCAAGTCTCTCCCTTCAAGAAAAAAAAAAAACTCCTTGATTCTATATTTCACCATCACTTACAGTCCTTTTTCTATGTTTAAGAACTTTCAAAGACAGTTGCCTTTACATGACCCTATTTCCTCATATGGAATTCTGAATTCTCAAGTCTCATGCCCAATGACTCCAGCTAAGTTTAAGCAGGCATAATGGAAAAGAAGGGGGTAATTATAAGGCAACGGATTGTCTGAGAAACGTTTCCAAGCAGCAAAATCAGAACCCTTGTGATGCCTGTGCCCAATGAAGGGTAGGAAAATATGCCTACCCAAAATATGCCTCTTAGGAGGATTATCTTGAGAAACAACAGACACAAGAGAAACTCTGAAAACAGGAGTAGAAATTACCCCTTTGCAATGGAGAGTGACATTTACACAGCAAATCTCCATTTGTAAGGGTGTCTCCCTCTGGGTACCAGAAGTGAGGGATGACTATAAATGACTAGAGTCTTGGGATTTAAATCTGCATATCAAACCCTACCCTTGCTTTTCTTAGGCTCCTCCCAAGCCTAGTCTCCACCCCTAACCTCCCAACCTTTCTTTTGTCTTTAGCTGAAGATGGTATTGGGTTGGCCAAGAAGTTCATTCGGACTTTTCCTTAAGCTGTTACGGGAAAACCTGAACAAAGTTATTGGCCAACCCAATATTTAAGCTGGTGGCTTGGGCTACCCTCAGGGAGTTACTCATTTTTCCCTGGGTATTTCACATGTATACTGGAGGTATACATATTAATAAACTTCTGTGTGTTTTTCTCTTGTTAATCTTTTATTACATGGGGGTCTCACCCAAGAACTCAGAAGGGTAGAGTGAAAATTACTTTTCTTCCACTACTGAATACCGCAAACTCTCTCTGGATGCCTGAAAAATGTCAAAGCAGCCTTCCCCGCCTATCACATCTGTTGCTAAAAACAGGAACTAACTTTTCACTCTTTATTTGAAAACTTATTAGTGTTACCCGAAAACTGGGTTCACCTGTTGGTGGGTGTCAAGCCAAAAAACACAACCAAGCTAAAGGATGGGAGAAGGAAGGATTTATTACTTGCACCAAGTAAGGAGAACACTGGGGATCTTTCCCAAAGCAGTGTCTCCCAGCAGCAAAACTTAGGAATTTTTAAGCTAAAGATACATGCAGCCTCAAGAAGGGGCTTGGCCGGTCTACAGAGGCTAAACTGCAGTTGACTGAATTCACCAGGGTCAGAAAAGGTCAACAAACATCATCATCCCTTACGTTCCAGTTGATCTGGTGGTTGAGCCCTTCAGGCTAATGTTTTACCACAGAAATAAAACTGGGAGTCTTTATGACTGATATATTATCTTTGCTGTTGTTACTTCTCTTGCCTGTCGTTCTTTCGTTCCCTTAAGATCATTCATTACTAAGACCCGTTCAAGGGCAAGCGTTGCCACCAGGTTTAGAGCACAAAATGGCTTAGGCCAAAATGGATTCTCTTCTGTCAAGAAAGCCATTCTTGGGCTTCCCTGGTGGCGCAGTGGTTGAGAGTCCGCCTGCCGATACAGGGGACATGGGTTTGTGCCCCGGTCCGGGAAGATCCCACATGCCGCGGAGCGGCTGGGCCCGTGAGCCATGGCCGCTGAGCCTGCACATCCAGAGCCTGTGCTCCGCAACGGGAGAGGCCACAACAGTGAGAGGCCCGCATACAGCAAAAAAAAAAAAAAAAAAAAGCAAGCCATTCTTGATGCTCTTTCTTGGGGACCAGCTACCTGATCTGCTTACATTAGTCCTGTCACTATGGAGGAGGAACATTTTGATTGCACAGACTTTCTGTTGATGTTTTCTTCTCACCTGACAATTGTTGTATTCCCAAGAATACCAAAAAAATTTTAAAAAGTGCATCCAGCACAGACTAGTAGATTATAAACTACTTCCAGACAAACCCAGAGGCTGATTAGGGTCAAGAGAAGCAACAGGATACCCCCAGATGAAACCTAATATGATAAATCCTAATAAAGTATGCTTTGAAGGGGAGGATTTAAAGAAGTAGCCAATCTGTGTATTTGACATGGTCTGTGTGTGTATATAATACAGCTAGAAAAGTTTTGAATTCTTGAGAAAAATACTGTTGCACGAGGTATAGTTTATTAAAGCAGCTCCCTCAAACGATACACCTAAGAGCATGCTCCGGATCAGAGGAGTGAAGCTTCTATGCGCATTTCTTTCGACTTGTAGAAAACAAAGTCATCTGACTACTTGCTCTCCTGCAGTTCCTTTGCATCCGCAGTTAATAAAGGACAGAAATCAGGGAAGTGGCAAAATATTTTATAAAGCATTGTAAATTCTATGTGGGGAAAAGAAAAACATGGAAAATAATGACAGGAGAAAACCAGTAAGACAGTCATCAACAAATGAAAAAATCCTCAGTGGGTGTAGCCAGGCAGACTAAGTGCAGTAAAAATTCTTAGATAAGGAAGAGTCTTATCTAAATTTTAAAATAATCAAGATCCCAACCTAAGAAGGGAGTAAACCAAAAAGCAGTCTCTGATCAGACTTTCCCTGAGTTATTGACCAAAAAAGTGATTATAGACAGAAATAAACGTATACCATGTACACTGGTTATATGCATGACAGAAAATTGAGTATAACTTCTCCTAAGGACTCAGACCTGGTAACTGGCCCAAAACTGAAAACAAAGAGGCATCAAACAC
This sequence comes from Leucopleurus acutus, assembly GCF_964270905.1. Lineage (NCBI taxonomy): Eukaryota > Metazoa > Chordata > Mammalia > Artiodactyla > Delphinidae > Leucopleurus > Leucopleurus acutus. The sequence continues at coordinate 87,746,646 of NC_139147.1, read as the reverse complement.
ACTACTTTTTTAAAAAGCTTCCAACATATGGGAGCAGAATCACTCTCCAGGCTTACTAAACAGCCCAATAGTCTGCTGCACACCACCACACACACACACACAGTTGATGATGATTTTCACAATTATCCCTATACACAAGAAGATGGAGGAGAGGAGGAAAGGTGAGCTATAAGAGCTAGCTATCTTCAGCTGTGGAAGTACAGTGTATGCATGATGAGAAGAGAGTTTCTCCTCTACCCCAAAGAGAAAGAAAGAAAAAACCAAAAAAACAAAGACACAGATCGGAAAAAGACAGCTGCAAGCTAAAATTCAAAGCAAGGATTAGCCTTATAAAAAATTAATAAACAGAAAATTAAATAGAGTTGGGAGGTCAGAAGAGGGAGCTCTCACACCCTGTGACATAACACAGCCCAAAAGACAGACGCCTCTTCTTTCCTGGCAAGGACTCAGCCAATGAAAAGCCATAGACTCTGCTTACTACAGCCCTCCCAACTTCATTTTCGTTTCTATAAAAGAGTTCTCATTGCCTTGCCCTGAGAGACTTGCAGCTGGTTTGCCATGGCTGCAGACCTTGAATTGCACTTCTCTGCAATAAACCCAAATAAACCCATCTTTGCTGGAGAAATATCTGGCAGTCTATCTGTTTTAGTCTACAGAATCTAGAATTTAAAATTCCTACAAGCTAATAATAAAAAAGGCTGATGACCCCAAAGAAAAATGTGCAAATTGTAGCACGAATAGCAGGTCACAGCAGGAAAACCAGTAGAGGCCAATACACAAATGAGAAGATACTCAACCTCAGTAATCAGGGAAATGCAAATAAACAATTTCATACCTATCAGATTAACAGAATTTTTTTTCTCATCCAGGAGCTGGCAAAGCTGTGAGGAAATGGTAACATATTCTGGTAGGACAGCTCTTTGGGAAGCAATTTGGCAATATCTAACAAGGGTGATGATATGTGTATCTTCAATCTGACAATTTAATTCCACTTCTGGGTAGATGAGCCCTAAAAGAAACTCAAGTACCTGTGCTCAAGGGCCGGATTCATACAGCACCACCTGTAATAGCAATAAAATAACACCCGCTAAAAGGAAAATGGATAATTACAGTGTTTTCACAGCAAATTATTACATCGCAGTGAAAATGAATGAGCTACAGATGTGTACAACACAGATGAATCTGAAAAATACTGCTAAGAGGAAAAAGGCAAGTTCCAGAAGACACATACCAGCATAATACTTTTTACAAAACTCAAAACCAACTAAAACTAAATAATGTATTGTTTAGGAATGCATACATATGCAATAAGACTTTTTTGAAGCAAGAGAATGATAAAAGAGAAGGAAGGAACACACAAGGAGTTGCAAGTAATTGTTAATTTCCAAATTCCTGAGTTGGATATTTGCTTTACAGGTGTTTACACATTATCAATAAGCAAGCAAATATAAATATATAACGATGAGTCATACATGGACCCATGAATACTATATTTACAATTAATCCAACTCTTGCACATGTTCAGTTAAACAAGGGGGCCATTAGACTGAGGTGATTCTAATACCTTAGCAGCCTGTGTAAGCAAATCAAAGTCTAAGCCTGTAAATGCCTCAAGGTTAAGAAATCAAAACCTAAGGACAACCAATGGGGGCTTCCCTGGCGGTCCAGTGGTTATGACTCTGCGCTTCCACTGCAGGGGGCTAGGGATGGGGGAACTGAGATCCCACATGCCTCACAGCACGGCCAAAACAAAACCAACAAAACCAGTAAGGCGATCACATAAACTACAGCCAATCAAATCATTCCCTTGCTTCACTTCCTCCTCTTCTCTATAAAAGTCCTACCCCTCCCTACCTCCAGAGGTGGCTGGTGGAACACTCCTAACCACTCTGGTTTGGCAGTGCCCAATCCAAATCGATTTTTGCTCAGAAAACTTAAGCTTTTTAATATTGGGTTGGCCAAAAGGTTCATTCGTTTTTTTTCCATAAGATGGCTCTAGTAGCGCTTAGTTGTCTTTAACTTCATTCAAAATAATTTTGTTACACTGTATTGTGACAGCTGTCATATTAGCATGCATTTAAAAAAAAAACTTATCAAAACTGGTGAATTTTTGTGTAGCCATTTAATACTGAGGATGTGAGAAAAAAGCAACATTTTCTGCATATTATGCTTTATTATTTCAAGAAAGGTCAAAACCAAGTGAAACGCAAAAAAAAGATTCGTGCAGTGTATGGAGAAGGTGCTGTGACTGATCGAACGTGAAAAGTGGTTTGTGAAGTTTCGTGCTGGAGATTTCTTGCTGGAAATCGATGTTCCACGGTCGGGTAGACCAGTTGAAGTTGATAGCGATCAAATCGAGACACTAATTGAGAACGATCAATGTTATACCACGTGGCAGACAGCTGACATACTCAACATATCCAAATCAAGAGCTGAAAATCACTTGCACCAGCTTGGTTATGTTTATCACTTTGATGTTTAGGTTCCACATAAGTTAAGGGAAAAAAACCTTCCTGACCGTATTTCTGCATGAGATTCTCTACTGAAATGTAACAAAAACGTTCTGTTTTTAAAACAAATTGTGACAGGCGATGAAAAGTGGATACTCTACAATAACAGGCAACAGAAGAGATTGTGGGGCAAGCGAAATGAACACCAACAACCACACCAAAGGCCGGTCTTCATCCAAAGAAGGTGATGTTGTGTATACGGTGGGATTGGAAGGGAGTCCTCTATTATGAGTTCCTTCAGGAAAACCAAATGATTAATTCCAACAAGTTCTGCTCCCAATGAGACCAACTGAAAGCAGCACTCGACGAAAAGCGTCCAGAATTAGTCAAAAGAAAACTCATACTCTTCCATCAGGATAACTCAAAACCGCATATTTCTTTGATGACCAGGCAAAAACTGTTACAGCTTGTCTGGGAAGTTCTGATTCATCCACCACATTACCAGACACTGAACCTTCAGATTTCCATTTATTTTGGTCTTTACAAAGTTCTCTTAATGGAAAAAATTTCAATTCCCTGGAAGACCGTAAAAGGCACCTGGAACAGTTCTTTGCTCAAAAAGTTTTGGGAAGATGGAATTATGAAGTTGCCTAAAAAATGACAGAAGGTAGTGGAACAAAACTGTGAATACGTTGTTCAATGAAGTTCTTGGTGAAAATGAAAAATGTGTCTTTTATGTTTACTTTAAAACCGAAGGAACTTTTTGGCTAACCCAATACGTCTCAGTTTACCTTTGTTTTTATTTTATTTTTGGCTGCGTTGGGTCTTTGTTGCTGTGCTCGGGCTCTCTCTAGTTGTGGCGAGCAGGGGCTACTCTTTGTTGTGGTGTGTGGGCTTCTCATTGCGGTGGCTTCTCTTGCTGTGGAGCACAGGCTCTAGGCATGTGGGCTTCAGTAGTTGCAGCACACGGGCTCAGTAGTTGCGACATGCAGGCCCTAGAGAGCACGGGCTTCAGTAGTTGTGGCACGTGGGCTTAGTAGTTGCAGCATGTGGGCTCTAGGGCATGCAGGCTTCAGTGGTTGTGGTGTGTGGGCTCAGTAGTTGTGGCTCGCAGCCTCAGTAGTTGTGGTGCACAGGCTTAGTTGGTCCGTGGCATGTGAGATCGAACACTGGCAGGCAGATTCTCAACCACTGCGCCACCAGGGAAGTCCCTCAGCTTACCTTTTAACATACCTTAAGTCCACTGGGAACCATAAAATAAACGTAATGGAATGAAATTTAAAAATAAACTGAGGTTAGGTTAAACGACTTGCCTAAGATTAGAAGCAGAGTTGGGAATTGAAGCAAAGCATGTATGACTCTGGAACCCAGTCTCTCAACCACTCCACTTCGCCTCCTTGGAAGGGCATTTCGTTAGATCTCTCCGCTGAATCTAATGATCCTCCCTCTTATTCAAGCTTTACTCCAATAGCTTTCCAGACCCCTTACTTCCTCCTTGTACTTCACTGACTATTCCTTATCCGTACCATTGTGCGCTCCTGCCCCCGCCCCTTCCCACCCCCAATTCATTTCTTAAATATTTATGTTTTTCCAGATCTATCTTCGGTCAGCTAGTTAAGAAACTTCCCTCCTGGGAGGAAGGAAGGATACAGACGTGTATGAGATATGAGCCATCTCTACCTTCCTTTACAAAAAACACAAAAAAATCATCAGAAGGATACAGTCAAGGAATTTCACCAACAGTGATTTTTACTCAAGATCCAATTGGAGCTGTTTATCACAATCTCTGCAGTTGTACTGAAATTACTAAGGCAATTTTAAACTAATAATTTAACAGAAATTAGTTTTGTATAAGAGTAGTGCTCTCTTAATTACTATAACTTCTTGACTAGGTTCTTTCTCAACATGAATATTTGATTCATTTAACACATTTTAAATAACTTGATCATATAGTGAAAGCACTGTTAGTTGAGCAGAAGGCAGCATATCAATTATCCTTTAAAAAGTTCAGCTGTACCAGTTACAAATATCAAAAAATATCAATGGGTCATTGTATCCAAGCCAACTTATTAAATAAAATGGAAAAAAAATACAATTGCATAATTCAAATAGACTTCTCTCTACACTTCTTAAAATGTCCACAGAATTTTTACTAAAACAAGGCATTATGTAGCCTGTACAATTATATTGCTGTGTTAATGAACAGTTATTTTAATCCATGTAAGACAACGACATACAAGTATTTCTTAACTATTAATAATTTTCATATGGATCATGAAAGCTCATGTAAGGCATGAAAAAATATTTTAAACTGTACTTTAAAAATTTAAATGTAAACTACTTTTACCTACTAGTAGTCTATCAGAAAAGTTTGCTATTATTATAATTAAATTCTCTAATGTTCTGCTTTCCTCTCTGCAATCCTGATTCATAATTCCTATACTTTATTTATTAAAAAAACCCCTAAACCCTTAATGAATTAGTTAAGGTATTTAAAGCTTTTATGATCATTCTCAGAAGAATGTAAAAACACACTTGCTTACCCACCCCAAGTAGTCTTCCAATTACAGATGTTCCCATGTGGCTTTCTTTCTCAAGAAGTTGGCCCAAAATCTAAAGCTGTATGGAGTGAGTGGATAAGAGAGGAAAATAGAAGAGATGCCGACATTGTAGTATAGGCACTAAGTTTTGCTTTTTTATTTTGCTACCAAATTTCTCATTACACTGAACATTTTCAAGTGCCCCAAAACTAACATGATTCAACCTCTTGTAAACTGAAGGCAGTCTGTTTTGTCTGTGTTCCAGGAAAAAATACGGTGCTGCTCTCAAGTCTGTTTCCCTTCACCTAACTGGTTTGTTCTGGCACAGTTCATTCTCTCACCAAACATTTACCGAATGCCTATTATGTGCCAAGAACCGGGGCTACACGTGAATTAGATACAGGCCCAGCTCTCCAGGAGTTTACAGTCTAAGAAGGAAAACAGAGGTTTAAGGGCATATTCACAGAAGTCCATAATCCATTACCCTAAGCCCTAAGGGCCAAATGCATTTCAGAATTTGGGAGTCTACAGATTTTAAAAAGATTTTTTAAAAGCTTTTCAGATTTTTTTTTTTTTTGGTCGCACCGCGTGGCTTGTGGGATCTTAGTTCCCCAACCAGGCATCAAACCCGCGCCCTTGGCAATGAAAGCGTAGAGTCTTAACCACTGGACCACTGGGGAATTCCCAGGTTTTCAGATTTTAAAAGGTGTATTCATCACATATTTCATTCCACACCAACTGGACTCCTGGGCAGCATCCACATAATCCAGAAGGAGTATTTCTGCAGCAAAATGTAAGTGTCGTCACAACTAGGTGGGGAAAAAGTAGACTAGCAAGTTTCACGTTAGTTCAAGTTAGGTTGTGCCACCAAACGAGTTCAAATCACATAAGGTTTTGCCACTAAATGATATACGAAAAAAACTGCAGTTTCAAAGCATTCTGGATCTCCAAATTATGGATAAGAGATTCTTTTTTTTTTTTTTAAAGCAAATAACAGTTTATCTAAAAGATGTTTGAGGCATTCCCAAGAAATGAATACTTTTCTAGTAAACACAATCTATTACGTAGTGATTAATCACTGTCTCATGATACAGTTAAAGCAAATCTCGGTATAACAAATGATTTCCTACAAAATTGATGGCTACAAGAGATGTGGCTGGCAACACAAATCAACTTCTCAAGTATAAGCGGCCAATCCTGATTCTGAGCCTCCACCTTCTCATTGCAAAAGCCAAACAAACTTAGCTTGATCCGTAATTCTCAACCCTTGTGGCACACGGAACCACGTAAGCTGGTAAGAGATTCTTGACCTATAATATATAAGAGGAGGATTACCTGGATGACCCCTGATGTTAAAAGATACTTAGTATTTAGCCAATCAAGAGATGACATTTATTAAGCACTTACTATGTGTCATGCACTGTTCACAACTCTTCACAGTAACTCATTTAACGACCTCAAATTAACCTCAAAAGGTAAGTACTAATATCATCCTCATTTTACAGATGAGGAAACTACATGTTTTGGAGGTTATGAACCTCACCCAAGTTCACACAACCTAATGAGAGTTTGAGTTATGACTATACTTACTGTGTGATCCCAGAAACTGTTTAACTTCTGAGTCTCAATTCCCTCATCTGTACAGTGGAGACACTAATGTCTACACCCAAGTGATTGTTTTAGGGATTAAATAACACACATTAACAAAACGTCCTTGGAACTTTAAGTCAGAGCTAATTTGGCCTAACAAGGGAAATATATGAAGAGGGTATAATCATAAACATGACTCAGGCCAATATTCATATCTGTTGATGGAGCAATAAATATAACACAATAATACTTTAAACAAAAAAGGAAAATAGAATTATTACCAGAAAGAATTCTGTTCATGGCCTCAGCATCCCAATTCTCCTGCAGTATAACCTCTTCTTTCTCTCCTCAGCTCCTTGAGAAGCACTGAAGCTTCCTCCCTGACTCTAGAAGGTATAAGTTTGCTAGGAGAGGACCTAAACTACCTATACCCCGTTTGCACCCTTACTTATAGACTAGGACTCTCTAACGAGCGTGGAGGAGGAAGATTCAGAGGGGGAGAGAATAGAAAACATCCAATCATTTAAAGGGCTATCTCAGGGACTTCCCTGGTGGCTCAGTGGTTAAGAATCTGCCCGCCAATGCAGGGGACATGGGTTCGAGCCCTGGTCCAGGAAGATCCCACATGCCACGGGGCAACTAGCCCGTGCACCACAACTACTTAGCCTGTGCTCTAGAGCCCACGAGCCACAACTACTGAGCCCGCACTCCACAACTACTGAAGTCCATGTGCTCTAGGGCCCACGTGCCGCAACTACTGAGCCCACGTGCTGCAACTACTGAAGCCCGTGCAACTAGAGCCCATGCTCCGCAACAAGAGAAGCCACTACAATGAGAAGCCCGTGCACTGCAAAGAAGAGTAGCTCCTGCTCACTGCAACTAGAGAAAGCCTGTGTGCAGCTATGAAGACCCAACATGGCCAAAAATAAATTAATTAATAAATTAATTTTTAGAAAAGGGAGCTATCTCAAACTACACCCACCTCCTGAAGATCTCAATACCTGACTAACAGCACCTTGCCCATCCCATTCCAATGCCGTGACTCCTGGATTGGGGCATTATTAATGTTATATCAATCAGGTGTGTAAGGGAAGAAACATGGTTGATGACCACTAATTTAACCAAATAGCCTAATCATTAATTCTCAGAAGGTAGGGACCAGTAGCATCAGCATCACTGAGGACCTTGCTGGAAATGCAAACTTTTAGGCCCTTTGCCAGGCCTAAAGAACCAGAGACTCTGAGATGGAGCCCAGCAATCTGTGGTTAACAAGCACTCCAGGTGATTTTGATGCCTCCTGGAGTTTGAGAACCACAGGCCTAAACTCTTGTCTAAAACCACTGGATTGGAGGAAACCTCAAGGGTGTGTGTTCATTTATTAAGAAGTTCCTAAAAAACTAAATGGCATTTATATTACCTTCCTGGTCAAACACAACACCTAGATACTTAAAAAAAAATAAAGATAATAGATGGAATACATAATTACAGAAAGAAATCATTCCCATTCCAATTGGTTTTAATATAGAGCAAAACTGGAACTTCTCTGGTGGCGCAGTGGTTAAGAATCCACCTGCCAATGTAGTGGACATGGGTTGCAGCGTTGGTCCAGGAAGATCCCACAGGCTGCGGAGCAACTAAGCCCGTGCGCCACAGCTGCTGAGCCTGCGAGCCACGGCTGCTGAGCCCACGTGCCACAGCCGCTGAGTCTGTATGCCTAGAGCCTGTGCTCCGCAACGGGAGAAGCCACCACAATGAGAAGCCCACGTACCACAACGAAGACCCAACACAGCCAAAAATAAATAAATAAATAAATAAATAATAGAGCAAAACTATTTCCCAGATCTGAATTACGAAATTTTTTAGTTTTATTTTTCTGAAGGATAGCTTGGGAATGAGAAAAGAAGCAACAGGAAAAAAGAAGTTTCCATATACATTTCCTATTTCAACACTCACACCTTAACGTATTTTTTTACAAAGAAATCATTAACAATTCCTTGACGTATTTCAGGTGTTATCTTCCCTTTCCTCAAGGGAAACAATGCATCTGGTAAAATCTTTATTTTCTTTTTTTTTCTGGCAGCCATTGCCTTCTTTAAAATAATCTACTTGTATTTGGTTTTGCTTTACTCTTTAAGAAATATAAGAATGAAATAAACACCAGGATTGAAAAGGACAACTTAAGAACCAAGCTATCTTCTATGTTGAAATACCCATGTCACCTGAAAAGACAGATACTTGAAAACAATGTTTTAAATTCAAGTCTTAAATGTATTAATCTTTGTTAAAGTAGCAAAGTATATGAGAAAATACCCCGAAGAAAACAGTGTTTCGTGTATCCTTGGAATTAACTAAAAAAGGAACTTGGATTATGAAATGCCAAAACTGACTTTTATATATTTTTCTTTAAAACAAAAAAACCCACTTGTGATTAAGTTTTCTTAACAAGGCACAACAGGATCAGTCTACACATAGTCATAAATCAATCAACAAGAAACCAAGTTCTTTATCTAAGTGTCATAAACAGATCCACTTAGGGTGAACACTTTGACTCTTTTTTTTTTTTTTTCTGGTGGTACGTGGGCCTCTCACTGTTGTGGCCTCTCCTTGCGGAGCACAGGCTCCGGACGCGCAGGCTCAGCGGCCATGGCTCACGTGCCAAGCTGCTTCGCGGCATGTGGGATCTTCCCGTATCGGGGCGCGAACCCGTGTCCCCTGCATCGGCAGGCGGACTCTCAACCACTGCGCCACCAGGGAAGCCCAGGGTGAACACTTTGGATAATAATTTGAGGCTCTATCATTGAACAGGCTATGTCATCGTTGCAGAAATCTAAACTAAGATGGTAAATTCCATGACCCCAAAAAATATCATACATAAAATGTTTTTTAAAGAATAGGGCTTCCCTGGTGGCGCAGTGGTTGAGAGTCTGCCTGCCGATGCTGGGGACACGGGTTCGTGTCCCGGTCCGGGAGGATCCCACATGCCGCGGAGCGGCTGGGCCCGTGGGCCATGGCCGCTGAGCCTGCGCGTCCGGAGCCTGTGCTCCGCAGTGGGAGAGGCCACAGCAGTGAGAGGCCCGCGTACTACAAAAAAAAAAAAAAAAAAAAAACAGAATAGGAATTCATGAAATTAAAAGCAAATGGATTTTGTTGTTCCATTCCTACACATTTTTTACATTTGTGTTATAAATTAAATGTGAGACATCTGCAATGTCTTAAAAGAGTATTTGCCATTTATAAAAGCTGTGTTTAACCCTAAGTTGAGTTTGATTTTTAAATTAAAATTAAATTAAATTTTTAATTAAAAAATTATCCTTAATCAAGGAAAGGGAAAAGAAGGGGAAGAAGTCTTGAGGCAAAGCTAACAAAAACTAAAACTACTGTAATATCAAGTACTACATGAAAACCTGATGCAGAGTACATGTTTTAAATATAAAGTGGATATGCTTCTGTTCTTTTTAGTGTATCCCTTTTAAATTCCCACATACATATATAGCGAGAGATACAATGGAAAATTTAAGTGATTAGGTTTAGTTTTTTTCCATTTAACATCTTGGGAAGGCTTTCAAAAAAAGAGTTTTCTTCCTGCATTTCCTATTATTTTTATCTCTAGTCCCAAGTACATAATAAATGAGCACTATTCCAACTGCTGTCAATTCATATCATCATGTGATTTATTCTTCCACTCAACAAACATGTATTTAACACCTACCCTGCACCAGGCACAAGAACTGACCCATCCCAATCAGAAAAATTCATCTTCTCACAAGAAAGATAATAATTACATTAAGATGTAAGTGCCACAATACTGAACATATTTAGAGTGTTATGTCACCAAAACCAAATGTTTCATGAGAATGTGACTGAACTCAACATACTAAGGATTTCCCTTAAACTAAATGCAATACATTCCAAAAACACTGTCTGTGAATCCACTGAAACCACTTTCAGTATGCTTGTATTTTTAGCTGTACAACCTCTTAAAGTAACCAGTTCTATAAATTTGCTGTCAGAGATGTAAAATAGGAGGGTATTTCCTTTTACTTAGTCCTCAAACTACTTTCTCTAAGCTGCAACGCCTCTAGTTTTAGTATTTCCAAGGCTTCGTGAACCAAACATTAGGAAAATGAATTACGATTATGTACATGACAGATCATAACCTTGTCAGCCCGACTTTTCTCATATGACTTCACTCAAATATTATCACCTCTTGGATTTTTTTGATAGGACCATGCATGGTTCATCTTTGTACCACTAAGTCACAAAGTCTTATACCCTTTAAAGTCACATACTTTGCTTTTGTTTTACCAGAAACAACACAAACTCACCAGACCTGATTACATATTACTCTTGGTTATATCTAAAAATTTTTTTAAATTAATCCCACCGCTAAAGGATGGAAATATGACAGCTGGATACATCAGAATTTCATCCAACAAATTTTTATGAGTGCCTAGCAGGCATCAATCATGATCTAACTCATTTGCTGAGTTGGCTTGATAGCACAAAATGTGACTTGTGTAATTAATATATTCATAGAAAGGTAGCTACAATTCCATATGTTCAGTTTTAATAAAAGTAAAATATCTTAAAATTACCAATAATAAGTCGAAATAGAGTATAGCACTCAGTGCCTTTCTCCCAGGGCAGATTTCATTCTTTCTAACATAAAGCTATAATGCCTATGCATGAGGTAAAACTTTGGAAGTTTTACTAATTAAGAAGCAAGTGTACTTATATGATGTTGGTCTGAGATGAACAGATATCCACCAATGCTACTTCAGTATCACACTTTCTTTACCAAAATGTTATCTGATTGCTCTCTTGGGTTTAGACTTAACAGCTAATTAATAACCCACACTAGCTATTTGCAACTCCACTCCATCCCCAGCTCCCTACTCCTACAATTAATATCCTCAAAATCCATCAATCAACAGACTTTATCTCCACCAGGTGGCTTGAACAATGTACTCACTTTTAGTTACATTGACATTGTAGTCGCATACAGTCTTAGTCTACTGCTCAGACTGTCCTATTGATGTTTTCATCCTGCCACACGCACTATCACATACACCAATACCGCCCTTCAGCAGCCTTAAGGAAACACACATTGCTCCTGATGCTTCACAATCCCTTCATAACCTGTCTATCATCTCTAGAAACTATACACAGATGTTCCCTCATGGAAAGATTAGTTATAACCATGGGGGAAATTTACATACAAACAGTTCTCTCCTTTTTCATATCTTAAGGCATGGAGGAGTCTTTGTGTGTGTTTTTAAATTCATTTTCCCCCAAAATCTTCCTTAGTGGCGCATTAATAATTAATAAACATAATAAAATTCCTTGTTGATAAAGTTTAATTCCCAAAAGTAAAGGTTAACATAACCATGAAAACTAGTATCTATTAAAACTTTTAAAATACCAACTGCTTTTGCTTTTTTACACCAAATGACAAGGAGACCACATTTTTCAAAAAGTTTATTCTCTCCCAACAACTTCCCTAGGGGCACATTTAGTAAGCAATGCACATAATGACATCCCTTGTTGACGAATTTCAATTTCCTTAAGTAATTAGCTGTCTACCATTTTTCCATTTAAATACATAATTTAATTTACAGAAGCCTAGAAAGTAAAAAATGTTTCAAATTATTTCCTTATAAAACTAGTCATTATAAGCCTTGTTAATTATCCTAAATACCACGTATCAATATAATCTATGTCACATGCCAGTTGTACAACAGAGCCTCATTCAGCTTAAGTTGCATTACTGGGGTTTTAATTTCACAAACCAAAGAGTTAACGTCCAATTTTCGTATTTTAAACAATTCCTGAGTAAAGGTGTTTAGGTGGGGAACTCATATAAATTGAAGGGGAAAAAAACAGAGTCAAGCCATTGGTAAATGTCATCATAACAAAAAAACCAAAACTTCCTATGTAAGAGCCCAGAGGTTATTAGCACTTTGAGCACAGGAGCCACTGTCCTCATCTTTGTCCCTACCAAAGTAGTGTTCTCACTTTATGATACAGATTCTATCAATTTCTCTATAGCTAAAAATGTATGACAAATTACATGATGAAGAAGAAAAAGTAAGGCTTCTAAAAACATGGTAGGACTCCCCTGGTGACGCAGTGGTTAAGAATCCACCTGCCAATGCAGGGGACACGGGTTCGAGCCCTGGTCCGGGAAGATCTCACATGCCACGGAGCAACTAAGCCCATACGCCACAACTACTGAGCCTGAGCTCTAGAGCCCACGAACCACAACTACTGAGCCCACCTGCCACAACTACTGAAGCCCGCGTGCCTAGAGCCTGTGCTCCACAACAAGAGAAGCCACCACAATGAGAAGCACGCGCACCACAACGAAGAGTAGCCCCCGCTTGATGCAGCTAGAGAAAGCCCGCGTGCAGCAACGAAGACCCAACACAGCCAAAAATAAATTTAAAAATAAATAAATAAAAAATAAAAACATGGTATTTTTGATGAGGTAAGAATGAATGTTTAAAGACAGTCATTACCCAATTGTTTATATAACCAAAAATTATAAAAATAAATCAATTGGAGAGCTAACGGCAACACTGGGGAAAAAAATTTTAAGCTGTATATTGCCCTAAATGTTAAATATGGACATTAAGAGAAACTTTATATTATTTTAGCAAGTCAATAGTACACAAGTGTTGAAATCATTTAATGTGATTTCTACTTCAAAACAGATTAAATAAGATATAGTTCTCAAATTCTGTAAGAAAAAGCTCTCCATAATACATACTAGGAAAGTGGTATTGAGGAACACAGGCTGTAAACTTATCAAGCTTTTTTTTTTTTTTTTGGCTGTGCTGCCCGACCAGGGATTGAACCCGTGCCCCTTACAGTGGAAGCACAGGAGTCCTAACCACTGGACTGCCAGAGAATTCCCCTTATCAAGCATTTTTGTTGTTGTTATTCATAACTATTACACCAAAGGAAATTCTTTGGTGCCCGTACCATTCATAGGACATTAGTAGGAAGGCTGTAGTGAAGCACAGTAGTTAAGAGTGCTGCGTCTAGTACCCAACTGTTGGGGTTTGAATACTGGCTTTTCCCCTGGCATATGTTAACTGACAACTGGAAAAGTCAACAAAGGTTAGCTGACATTATTAGTACAGTTGAGAAAAAGATGTCTTTGAACTAAAGATGGAAAAATGTTAAAAATATTTTAAGAGAAGAAATATATTTAAGCAGAAATTATTTTAAGTAATCAAAACATTTTGGAGCTAGTTTTATTTTTCATCCTAAGCCAGATAGTTCTTTAAATCTAACTACTGCCAGTTTTCTTTTCATTCTTTCCAACCTTATTATGGTTAATTTTGAGGCTTACCTAAAATTTAAATTTTCAAATCTTTGTAACTTAAAAGTTAATTATCCAGTTTGTGATCAAGACTCATCCACTTTTATTTCTTCCTACTGACCTACTCTACTATCTCCTGCTTATTAGTACTCCCTCCACCAGAGGGCAGACAAAAGAAAGATGAAGTCGTGAAACACAAAGCTGATAACTTGTTAGCTTCCAGAAAACCTAGAGCAGTGTCACCAAAAGACAGCACCGATGTTATGGGATTCTCTGAGACAGTCTTCTCCATTGCAACAGTGTAAAATAAAATACAGCCAGAAAGCTGGCAAATATTGATTCATGCATTTATTCGTTCATTCAACAAATATCTGAATTCCAACCACATGCCTGGCACATTCCAGGCTCCAGGGATTCAGCAGTAAACAAAACAAAGTTTCCCGTGGTCATGGAGCTTTATTCTATATTTGTCTAGGAGAAGATTATAAAGCTCGTGAATAAATAACAATTTCAAGTACAGATAAGTACTACGCAGTGGGGAAAAAAACCTGCAAGAAGTTAGAGGGTGACCAGGAAGGCTATTCTTAAATAAATTAATCTAAGTAAAGACCTGAATGAAACGAGGGAATGAGCCATGCCTTAAATGGAGAAGAGCATTCCAGGTACAAGAAATAATATTGATAAATGCAAAGGCCCTGAGGCAGAAACTAACCTGGCAAACTGAATCAACGGGAGAGAGTAGAGTAAGGCTGGAGGGGAGTAAGCAAAGCAGAAGATATAACAGAGGTGGGTAAGAGCCCAACCATGTGATCATGTAGGCCTCCTGACCATAATAAAAACTTCAGTTTTCATCTAACAGTAATGTGTTCTGATGACTGGGAGATATAATCTGATTTGATTGATACCTTTAAAAGTTCATGCTGGCTGCTAGGCGACACAGATGCCGAAAGCTGAAAGACCAGTTAGGCACTACTACAGTAGTCTGGACCAGGAAAGATGGTGGTTTGACACAAGGGTAGTGGCAGTGGAGGTGATGAAAAACAGACAAATTTGGAATAATTCTTAAGTTAGAGGCCATAATACTTGCCAATGGAGGAACAGATATAGGATGAGTCAATCAGGATAACTCTTAGGAGTCTTAGACTGAACAACTGGGTGGACAGTGATACCATTTACTGAGTTGGAAAAGAATAAGAAGCCACAGCCAGTGAGGCAGGATGAAAATCAGAGTTAGTGTCCCATAAGTCAAGGGAAAAAATGCTTCAGTAAGGAAGGAGTTATCTATCACTTGTGTCAAACGTGGCTGAGAGATCTAACTTGGCAAGACTGACATCCCTGGTGACCTTGAATGGTTTTGTGGCATAGGAAGGATAAAGTCTCTGGAGTACGTTCAGAAGAAGAGGGAGAGGAGGAGTTGAGAAGCAGATACAGCCTACATGGAATCTTTCCAAGATTTTTGGACACTAAGTAGCTTTATTACTTTTTGAAGTTTTAACTTTCCATGTTTTTGGAATTTCAAACTTAAAGTTGAAACTTTTAATAAAGTGAATACTCTTATTCCCTTCACCTAGATTCACCGGTTGTTAACATTTGCCACATTTGCTTTATTGCTCTCTCTATATGTAATAATTATTATTGCTTATCCATTTGAGAGTAAACTGAAGATATTCTGACCCTTTACTCCTAAATAATTCACTGTGTATCTTCTAAGAACAAGGGCATTTTCCTACATAACTACAGTACAATTATCAAATTCAGGAAATTTAACATATGTTAAATTTGATACAATATTATTTAATATTCAGTACATATTCAAGTTTAATATTTAATATTCAGTACATATTCAAGTTTTGCCAACGTCTCCATAATGTTCTCCAGATTTCCCAAAACCCAAGATCCAATCCAGGATTATGCATTGCATTTAACTGACAGGTCTCCTGAACTTCCTTTAATCTGGAACAGTTCCTTTGCCTTTCTTTGTCTTTCATGACATTAACATGTTGGAAGAGTACAAGCCAGTTACTTGGTAGAACAATTCTCAGTTAAGGTCCCTCAACTGTTTCCTTGTGATTAGATTTTGGTTACACATTTCAGAAATACCACAGAAAAGTAATGACATCCCTATTTCAAGCATGTAAAAAGAACATTTTTTTTCTAACATCTTTATTGGAGTATAATTGCTTTACAATGGTGTGTTAGTTTCTGCTTTATAACAGAGTGAATCAGCTATACATATACATATATCCTCATATCTCCTCCCTCTTGTGTCTCCCTCCCACCCTCCCTATCCCACCCCTCTAGGTGGTCATAAAGCACCGACCTGATCTCCCTGTGCCATGCGACTGCTTCCCACTAGCTATCTATTTTACATTTGGTAGTGTATATATATCCATGCCACTTTCTCACTTCGTCCCAGCTCACCCTTCCCCCTCCCCGTGTCCTCAAGTCCATTCTCTACGTCTGAGTCTTTATTCCTGTCCTGCCCCTAGGTTCTTCAGAACCATTTTTTTTTCTTTTTTAGAATCCATATATATGTGTTAGCATACGGCATTTGTTTTTCTCTTTCTGACTTACTTCACTCTGTATGACAGACTCTAGGTCCACCTACCTCACTACAAATAACTCAGTTTTGTTTCTTTTTATGGCTGAGTAATATTCCATCGTATACATGTGCCATATCTTCTTTATCCATTCATCTGTCGATGGACACTTAGGTTGCTTCCATGTCCTGGCTATTGTAAATAGAGCTGCAGTGAACATTGTGGTACATGTCTCTTTTTGAATTATGGTTTTCTCAGGGTATATACCCAGGAGTGGAATTGCTGGGTCGTATGGTAGTTCTATTTTTAGTTTTTTAAGGAACCTCCATACTGTTCTCCATAGTAGCTATATCAATGTATTCCCACCAACAGGGCAAGAGGGTTAAAAGGAACATGTTTATCCCACTACTGGTGATGTTAATTTTGATCACTTGACTGAAGTGGTATCTGCCAGATTTCTCCACTGTGAAGTTACTGTCTTCCCCTTGGTTGTTAATCTCCAGAGAGATCACTGGAAACGGTAGTAATACCCTTTTCCTCATCGACCTTTCTCTATTAGTAACACTTGCCTGAATCAGTATTATCATGATGGTTGCAAACTAGTGACTTTTCTAACTCTATTGTTCCTTCTACAGTTTTTATTGGTGGTCTACCAGGAACAGTTTTTCCCTTTTTCTTATTTTATTTATTTATTATGGACTTGTGGATTCTGTTTTCATTCAGTGGGTTATATTACTATTATTATCCATTTTGATGCTCAAATTTTCCCAGATTTGTCTGTTCAAGCTAGTTCCTACATCCCTTTGACATGCCCCCATTATTTTTTTGAACCCTTCCTTATTTTGTGTTCTAGGCTCATCTTATACTTTCCCTTCCCCAGCTCTCGAACCAGCCATTTAGGTCTGTGCACTGGTTGTGCTCACTGCTACTAGGGTGTCATTACTTCTAGCCCTTTCATCAGACAGAGCTAGGAATTATATGCATGCCTGTATGAATGTAGGTATATATATTTTTTTATTATTATTATTTTTTTGCAGTACGCAGACCTCTCACCGTTGTGGCCTCTCCCGCTGCGGAGCACAGGCTCCGGACACACAGGCTCAGCAGCCATGGCTCACGGGCCCAGCCACTCCGCGGCATGTGGGATCCTCCCGGACCGGGGCACGAACCCGCGTCCCCTGCATCGGCAGGAGGACCCCCAACCACTGTGCCACCAGGGAAGCCCAATGTAGGTATATTTTAATCATGAGTTCATATGTATAACTCTAATTCCAATCCAACACCATAGAGGTCTTCATTGCCTTCTTCTGTTTCATATTTTTTATTTCCCTTCTCCCACAGTGAAAACCCTAGCTCTCAAAATAGCAATGAATTTACTCATTTGCTCAATCCTACAAAACACACAAAATAGTTTCAGAACTGCTATATCTCTACACTATAGATAACAGCCTACTACACATGGTTCAAGGTTTTTTGTTTTTGTTGTTGGCAGTCCTTTCACCTTTAGGTTAAAGGTATATAATCAAAGTCCTGTGTTAAAAACTTACTTGGATTCATTTTCTTTTCTTCTGAGAGTTTACGTTATTCACTAAAATACAGTTAGTTCATCTGTTGCTGTTTGTATTCAATTTTGGAGGCTTTTTTCTCCCAACCCTGTTAATTTCATTCTTGAACATATAAAACATTACCAAGTTTCCAAAGCTCATAACTACACAAAAAGGTATAATCAGAGCAATACCATTCCCTCCACCATCCCTTTTACTCAGTTCCTACCCACCCCCTACAGGTAGCTAATTAGTTTCTGGTTACCTCTTCTCTATTTTTGTTCTATCAAAAGATTATGCTTTCTCAATGTGGAACAGAGAGATGGGACAGCATACTGGATCAAGAAAGAATTTTAAGATGGGAGACATAACAGAATGTTTGTATTATAATGTAAATGATTCCACAGAAACTGAAAGTGAAGGTGGAGAAGGGATGGGATAACTGCAGAAAGAAATATCTATCAAAATAACTTCTGGTTTAAATTTGAGGGATATCAAAAGGTTCCCATATTCCAAAATAGATGCCATCTTGTTTGTAACCTTCCAAATTAGTTATACCTATGGCTCTAGAGAACCCACATAAAATAGGGTTATTATTTTGGAAGGATAATTAAGCTATCACTACCTATTAATGTCAGTAGGAGAAATTCTGCCCTGGCAAGAGGGAGGTTTTGAACTTTGAGCTAGACATTTAAGCAGGAATAGAGAGGTGAGAAAAGAATGGGTGACATGAGGATCTGTGTAGTAACACAGATGGATAGTAATGATCGTGCTAGAAAATCAAACCCACATCTCTGGCATGTCTTGGAAAATTTACAAATATGCTATTGAGTAACTGAGGGTTATTCCTCATGTCCTGGCACTAAGTCAGTGTGGCACAAAGGGAAGAACATGAACTTTAGAGACAGAGCGGTCTGGCCTTAAATCCCAACTGAGTTACCTAACAGCTACATAACCACTAGCAAGTTACTTAACATCTCAGAGTCACAATTTTCTTACCTGTAGAACTGGATAATATCTCTTTTGCCAAGTTAATGTAGAATATAAACAGAATAACGTATAGAATTGCCCCTGGCCCAGAACATATGCTTAATAAGTAGTTCCTATAATAAATGCAGATTAACAAGGTAAAGAAATTACACAGTGTGTTTCAATAACATGCCTAAAAGAAATCAGTGAAATCACACCATCTCAGGCAGTATTTGGTAAGGGCAAAAAAAATGTCCAACACGTAGTTCCAATTCTCAATTTTCAAAATGTCCCAGAGTCTATTTTTAAAGTGTAAAAATATGTGCTGACATACTAAAGTGCCAATGATTTAAAAGAAACAATTCTGAGGAGATGTTGATCAAATGTTAAAAACTTCCAGTTAGGGACTTCCCTGGTGGTGCAGTGGTTAAGAATCCTCCTGCCAATGCAGGGGACACGGGTTCGAGCCCTGGTCTGGGAAGATTCCACATGCTGCAGAGCAACTGAGCCTGTGCGTCACAACTACTGAGCCCGTGTGCTACAACTACTGAAGCCCGCACGCCTAGAGCTCTGAAACAAGAGAAGCCACCACAACGAAGACCCAAAGCAGCCAAAAATTAATTAATTAATTAATTAAAAAAACAACTTCCAGTTATAAGATGAATAAGTTCTGGGGGTTTAATGTACAACATGGTGACTATAGTTAACAATACTGTATTGCATACTTGAAAGTTGCTAAAAGAATAATCTTAAATGTCACACATACACAAAGGTGATGGATGTATTAACTAACTTTAACTGTGGTAATCATTTTGCAATTTATATATCTATCAAATCATCACTTACACAATGTTATATGCCAATTATATCTCAATAAAACTGGAGAAAATAATAAAAGAAGCAATACCAATGACTCTGAATAATCTAAGTAATGCCTATGGCTCACAAAGAGATGAACATAAATGTATCAAAAGGCATATTAACCAATTTTATAATTTTATAAATGTGTATACACAAGAGAATTAAGGACATTCAATAAAACAATGTTTTAAAAGTTTCTATTTCACTTTCAAATTGATCTACAAACCAAAATGCAACATGGAAAGTCTTAAAGTGATCTTTAACTAAATACTGAAATATACAATAAACTTTCAGAGTCTAGAATCAGTAATAACCCCAAAGCCCCACACTGAAGAGCCTTAAAATGCGCAATGGCAATGAGACACAAAGCATACAATTTTACCCGTCGTTTTCCTCGCCGACTAGAAATGACTTCTCTTTCATCTTAAATAAGCAGTGTGTGCTCTACCTCTGTTCTAGAAGACGCACTTAGAGGTCACAATCTCAGTATGCAATACCAAGGCGATTAGAATGCATCAACAATTCAATGCCGAACGTCTTAAGAAAACTTTCCAGTAGGGTGCTAATCCACAGACCGAGCTACTTTGCTTGTGGAAGGAGAAAGATGCATCCACACCCTTTACTAAAAGAGAAAAGGAAGGAGTGGGAGAAAAGGGAAGAGAGAGAGATGCAAAATAACAAGACACTGCTTCTATAACCAAATGAAAGTCTGTTTTTAAACTTTGGGAAATTCTTCCTCTGCCGAAGAGCAATAAATATCAAAGTACAATACAAGGCAATCATTTGTGTTTTGAAAGCAGAAAAGAATGCGGAGAGAAAAGGAAAACATTTTATCATGTACTGAACTTACAAGTATTCAAAATCCTTAATTCCTTCCCCCCGCCAAATATTGGGCATCATCATATCCTTTACAAAATAAATTTAACACGAAACCACTGGACTCATTTTTAGCACTCGGTGGAGAACTTTTATCTCTCCCAGCGCTCACCACCCAATAACCCTTCTGGGAAGCCCTGAATAACCGCTATTCTCGGAACAAACGCACGCTCGCGTTCCAGTGCCCCGGAGGCGCCTCGGGGCGCGGAGAGAAACCTGGGGGTCTGGAGGCCAAGGACCATAGACCGCCCTTTCGCTGCCCAGGAAGTGCCCGAAGCGGCGGCCGAGCGGCTGGTCCCCGCACCGGAGCGGAGCGCCACCGAGGCGCGCCCGCCCCGTCCCTCCCGGGCAGGGTCCGCCTCCTGGAGTCCCCCGTCCCCGAGTCAGGAGGACCCCGCCGGCCGCGCCTCACGCCCCCTGCGGGAAGCCCAGGATGCCCCGCGGGGCGCACCGACAAGCCGCAGCTAGCGCGGCCGCCGCCTACCTGAAGGGAGCTTGGGCCCGTGTGGACTGGACGTGCAGAGGTCAGCTGGGCGCTCAGCAGCCCCTGGCGCGCGGAGCCGGCTTGCAGAGCGCAGAGTACCGCCGAGACCAGCGCCGCCGAGATCCGCCGACCACACCCAGGCCCGCGCCTCCCAGCAGCCAACTCCGCTGCGCGCGGGGCCGGGGCGGGGACGTGGCTCGAGGCGCGAGGCGCGAGGCGCGAGGCACGAGGCGCGCGAGCCCGCGGGGACGCGCCGTGGACGCGCGCAGACCCTGGAGCGTGCGCGGCCCGGGCGGGGGGCGAAAGCAGCTGGCGCGGAGCGGAGCGTCTGCTTCCTATTTTCTCTCTCGTTTCCTGCTAGAAGAAGAAAAACATTTATTCCCGGGCAGTTTCGTTTTCTTGGTTCGGCGCCTGGACGCTGGAGCACACTTCTGAGTAGCGCCCAAGTGGTGTGGCCGGTTTCCTTCCTGCCACCGCACAGGCCTCAGCTTGCTCGTGGGCAGGATAGAGGGGCTGATTTAGAAGACCTCAAGGTCCCGTTTAGGTTTAACATTCTGGAATTCTAAATGTAAGAGAGTAAACTGAAGCCCAGAGTCTTACAAAATTGCATTGCAATCCCAGCTCTACCGTCCCTAGTTGTATGACCGTGTACCATCTCAGGGCCTCAGTTTCATCATGGGCAAAATAGGGATACTGTACATGCCTCAAAAAGGTGCGAAAATTTTAACTGCGTTAACAGTTGCACAGAACCTGCCTCTAAATAAATGATCAATGCTTGGAAGTTATCGTTACTGTTGTCACTGATGAAACCGGGCCTTCCAGATAACCCTGTCAAGTTGCTCATCTCTGCATGAGTTAAACATCACATGCAACCGACTTTTTCTAGATTTCTAGGGGTGTTTCATGTTTAAAATGTCATAAAATGAATGCATCTACCCAATTTGCTTCCTCTGAAGTCAGTACCGCCCGGGAGCAATTTTCCTCTCCCCACCCCCATCTTTCTTCTGAGTTAATTCCAGTTTGACAGACTGTTGCTATAGCATTCCTGCTCTGACGTCAAACAATTTAAAGAAACAGCCCTGGGTAACGACAACTGCAGAGGAGTTCTTTGTGGAGTTTTTGTGCTGGAGAAACGTTTGAACAATATCTTAAGAGAACTTTAACACCTCCGCAGCCCTTCCATTTCTTCTTCAGCAGCGTCCCACCATCACCTGGAATAAATCTTTTAGTACCTTCATGATGAGCACACCCTGACTGCAGCTGTGGAGAAAATGTGACCGTTTTGTTTAAAAGCCAGACCATGACAAAAATGGAAACAGCTGTGGTGCTAGGGTGATGAAATTATAGGTGGTTTTTTCCCCAAATTTTTCATTTTCCTTAATGTGGGGTGCTTGTTTCCATTAAGAAGAAAGAGGAGAAATGCCAAATCTTCTACATATCAGTGTAGGAAAAGTTGATTGGGACCTGAATAGTTTGCAGCTGTAACTATTTATATGTTTTAATGATTAAATCCTGAGCTTTATCATTGTCATTTTTAGGAGGAAGCAAAGGGGAATTATTATTTAAGGAACTCCTATTACGTACCAGGCTCCCTGCTTTCTTATATTGTACTTAATTCTCATACTAACTTTACAGTGTGCATTCTATCTCCATTTTACAGATAAAGAAACTGAGGCTCAGTGAGATTAAGTAATTTACATAGAATACACAGTAAGTGTCACAGCCTTACATGGAATCTAGATTGGATTGACTCCAAAGCCCACTTTCTTTTAGATTCTTTTCTGTCTTGTTCTTGTGCACTGGCACTTGTACAGGTCTTTGAGAGGTGGTTGGGTTAAGATTATTAGCTGAAAAACAAGTTGCTGGTATTTAGGAAAACCCAGTGGAAAGTACTGTATTATTCTATTCCACGAAGGATTAGGGGAAATATAAATCAACAGCTCCTAAACACAAAAACCTGAAAATAGTTTACAAGAATTTTACTGACCATTATTTGAAGACTTGAGAATAAATTACACAAAATGATCACTTCAACCTTCCTGAAAATTTGATGTGGACTAGAAGAATAAAGTCTAAGTACAAGAAAGGAAAGTTTATTATCCAAACTAGTTCACTTCCAAGAATATTATATTTCTGTTTTGCCACATCTGCTGCACATTTTTCTGGAAGGAACACTTACTTGTTAAAGGACAAGCCTGTGTTGTAAATCCGAAAGTAGAGCTGAGGAAAAGAATTTCATTAGCAGGAATAATTTCCTAAAAGCACATTGATGCATCTAAGTGACCCAGCAATTAGTAATTTTTCAAATGATAGCATAATCCATGTAGAAAGAAAAAGAAAGAGAGGAAGGAAGGAGGGAGGGAAGGAAGAAAGGAAGGAAGAAAAAGAAAAGAAAGAAAAAGAAAGAAAGTGTTATTAATATCCTCGAAGACCGTAGATTTGTGTAGACAATTGTAATGATGTATCCTGCCTGCTTCTAATGTTTAAATCCAGTGTTCATGTGTTTGGATGCCACTGGCTGATATTTAGATTTCTGACTCATTATGCCCATGTTGTCAAATCCTATTCTATTAAAAGAGGATGGTGGGGTCCCTGCTAGAGAACCTTTGAAGACAAAATCCCTGTCTGTTTCATCCTTGTGTTCTTTGTGGTGTTTAACAGAATACCTTGCACCTACTAATTACTCAGTGAGCAGATGAATGAATAAAGGTATCTGGCTACTTGTTTTACTCAAATAAGCTTCATACCAACCACCCTCAGGCCCTACTCAGAATCATAGAAAGAAGAAGAGTGATCATTATTTTTCTGGGAGCTCAGTTGTAGTTGCTTCTGCAAGGTGTTTTGCTCTCTTATGACCAAGTTCAGAGAAGCTCTGCTCTCGGTCCTCTATTGGATGAATCTGAATCCTGTTCTCAGCAAGCTACCCTAAAATCCACAGTGCCATAGGTTCATAACCTCTGCTTTTAAATCATACCCCAGGGCTTCCCTGGTGGTGCAGTGATTAAGCACCGCCCGCCAATGCGGGGGACACAGGTTCGAGCCCTGGTCTGGGAAGATCCCACATGCCGCGGAGCAACTAAGCCGGTGCGCCACAACTACGGAGCCTGTGCTCTAGAGCCCGCAAGCCACAACTACTGAAGCCCGCGCGCCTGGAGCCCGTGCTCCGCAACAAGAGAAGCCACCGCAATGAGAAGCCCGCGCACCACAACGAAGAGAAGCCCCCACTCGCCACAACTAGAGAGAGCCCACACGCAGCAACAAAGACCCAAAGCAGCCAAAAATAAATTAAAAAATAAAAAACTCATACCCTAGAAATAGTCTATTTTTTTTCTGAGCCTGCTTTGCTGTTAGACAACGCCAAGTGCGTTATGAAGAACAGAACCGTCAAAGTGTACAGTATTCCAGTACTACCCTGTTGTATGTGTTGTATACATTCCAATTCTATTGTATTCAGGGTGAGACCAAATTACATACATGGAATATACTTTATAGAACTAAAGTAACAGATTTTCTTCCAACTACAACAAAATAGTTCAAAAATATTAAACGGAAATTGTCTAATCGGATATGCAGCAGAGTTCCTCAAGGATGTGGGAAATGATTCCTTAGTAGAGTCCAAGAAGTGAGTTTATGTGTTTCAGACATCCTTAATCCCAAGAAGTCATGTCCAAACACTTCCCTCTTGCTCACGCACATTGCATTTAGATACAAGCTCTTTCTACAGCTTATATTTTGAGCCCGCCTTTGCTGTGTTCTTCTGACACTCCTAATACATATCAGTTATAGCTCTTGCGCCTTTCTGCTCAGGTTCTCTAATGGCAATTTGGGTCTGTCGTCTACATGCACATCAATGAGCTTAGGAGAGCGCTGTGTTTCTGTGTTTTGCTGTGTTCTTTGACACTCCTAATACATATCAGTTATAGCTCTTGCACCTTTCTGCTCAGGTTCTCTAATGGCAATTTGGGTCTGTCGTCTACATGCACATCAATGAGCTTAGGAGAGCGCTGTACTTGACTAATGATGTCTGTCTCAGGCATAGGAGGGGAATATATATTTGCTGCTGTGTTCTTCTGACACTCCTAATACATATCAGTTATAGCTTTTTTGCTGTGTTCTTTGCTGTGTTCTTCTGACACTCCTAATACATATCAGTTATAGCTCTTGCGCCTTTCTGCTCAGGTTCTCTAATGGCAATTTGGGTCTGTCGTCTACATGCACATCAATGAGCTTAGGAGAGCGCTGTACTTGACTAATGATGTCTGTCTCAGGCATAGGAGGGGAATATATATTTGCTGCTCTAGGTCCTGTGGTTCATTTCTCTGGAATCTGTTATTGGGAAGGGACAGGCAAAGTGGAAAGAATACTAAACTGCACATCAGAAGACGTGATTTAGAGCTTTGGCTCTGGTGCTAAATATCTGTGTGAGCAGATCACAACCTGCCTGCATTCTGTCTTGTTCAATATATACAATTGGAGTGCTGGATCTTAACAAGATTGGCAAATAGCACTGATGCCATCCCTCGGTACTATGCCCGATGTATAACTTCACTAATCAGAAATGCACTCTTTCCCTCTAAGCCTCATTACCATCCCCCAATTCTTCTGAATACAGGTATCCTCCCCCCCACCCCGCTTCAGCAGTTCACTTTACACCACTTCACATTTATGAAGGACCTACATTAGAACCTGTTTTTACTAACTGAAAGAAATCTAAAGAGGATTTTTCTTTTATGGAAAAGCAAAAAGACCAAAAGCGAGAATAGCATTCAGCATTTGTTTTTTAACAGCCCTTATAGAGCCATTGCACACCCAGAGCAGCAAGGAGGGCAGCACTACCCAGCTCCTTCCCTGGGAAATGCACTCAGCATCTCAGCATCCAGCCGCCATATCTTTGAACTATGTCTGTGAGCATCTGGGCTTTATCTCGATTTATTTTGTGCTTCCATTAGGAAGATGGGTCCTAAGGTAATTACTTCTTCACGTTAGGCCATTTCAGCTTACAAATGGTTTCCTAGGAAGGTTCTACTTTTGGATAGCAGGGGAAACCTATACCACACACCAGGAAGGCATTCTGATCTATTGGTTTGATAAGTGAGTAAAAACATTGTTATTGGTTATCTATTGCTGTGTGCCAAGCCTCCCCCAAACTTAATGGATTAGCACAACAGCAATCGTTTATGTTGCTCATAATAACCTACTTAGGCAGGGCTTGGCTAACACACTCTGCTCTGCTCTGGGCCATGTCAGCTAGTTTGATTCTACTTTTAAGATGTCATATGGCTGGCGGGGTGGTGCTGGCTATTTGTTGGAAGACCAGCCAGGGCTGTGGACAGAGACCTCTGTTCCTCTTCACTTGACCTTCACGGGCTACTTGGAATTCCTCACACTACGGTGGCTGGGTTCTGAGAGCAAGTGTTTGAAGAGAACAGGGAGGAGGTGCATAGCATTTTCATCACTTAACTTGGGGAAGCACATACTGTAGCTTCCAGCATCCTCTCTTGGTCTAGACAGTCAAAATTCAAGTCATAGGGACATAAACCTCTTGATGGAGGAGTAGCAAGGTTCTAGAAGAGCATGTAGGCTGACACCTGTTTCTGCAGCCATTTTTGGAAATACAATCTGCCACAAGCATATTTGCTGACCCTGGGTTAATCTATGAGTCCGATGATCTAAGATTCTGTTTTTCCATTCCTTTTTCCCATTTAGCATTGTTTTATTTATTTATGCTAATGTGCTCTGTCTAACAGATATTTCAAACAATGGAAAATATCTTGCTTTCCTTGCTAATTTGGTTTTTTGGCTTTTTTTAATTGTTAAAATTATCATACTGTGAAATTGATCTTTTTCTTTTGGTGTATGGTTCTATGATTTTAAACACATGTACAGATTCATGTAACCATCACTACAATCAGGATACAGGACAGTCCTATCATCCCCCCAAAATTTCTCATGCTATCCTATTATTATTATTATCTCACCTCCCTCCCTATGCCCTAGCAATCATTGATCTGTCCTCCATCCCTACAGCTTTGTCTTTCCAAGAATATTATACAAATGGAATCATACTATATGAAACATTTTGAGACTGGCTTCTTTCACTCAACATTGTACCTTGTTCCTTCTTATCACCAAGTAGTATTCCATGTATGGAGGTACCACAATTTGTTTACCCATTCTCCCACTCAATGACATTTGGGATGTTGTCCAATTTGGGGCAATTATGAACATAGTTTCTATAAACACTCACGTACAGGTTTTTATGTTAACGTATGTTTTCATTTTTCTAGGGCAGGTAATCGTGAGTGGGATTGTAGTGTTATATGGTTAGTGTATGTTTAGCCTTATGAGAAACTGACAAATCATTTTCTGGAGTGGCTACTCGTTTTCATTCTCACCAGCAATGTATGGGAGTTCCAGTTGCTCTGAGTCCTTGTCAGCACTTGATACTGTCAGTATTTGTTTGTTAATTTTTGCCTTTCAAATAGATGTGTAGTGGTATCTCATAATGGTTTATTATTGTATCTTCTTCAGCATCACATATACATGTTATCTCCTGCCTTCCCCTACCCTGATCCAGTCTATGCATTTCTGTCAAATTAATTTTCCTAAAATACAATAGTGATTAGATTCACTTTTGGCTCAGAGAACCTGCAACAATTTCCAATTACTTACTGAATTGAATATATCTGCCTTGCACTGGCTTTCAAGACCTTACATAATCTGACTCCAACCTACATTTCCAGGTTCATCTTTTACTCCTTTATTTTTCTCTCCACCTAGCCTTTTTGCTCTTCTGAGAGTAGGTTCTTTGCCTTCTCATCTTTGTCATTGTTCCCCAAACTGTCTCCTCTGTCCTTCTCTCTGTATCTCTCAAGAACCAAGAACTTGAGGGGACTGTCCTTGCCCCTCTGTGCCTGGAATACCACCATGTAATACCATGCAGTCTAACCCAGACACTCTTCCCAGGCTCTTCGAGCACCCTCCTGGGCAGGTCAGAAAATTCAGGACTGGGCAGGTATCCAGCTGGAGAATGAGTCTCCTTTGCTGATACAGACCAACTACTTTCCAAGTGATTCTACTTGGAAATAATGATATTATCTCATGCCTATCTTACCAGTTCTCTGAGAGGTTTTTGAACCATTTTTGAGATTTGAGATTAATGATATGGTAATTTTTCAACTGACTTTGCTATAAAGCATGAAGAGCTCTGATAGCTGTCAACAATATATCACTTCCCTTCAGCAATGAAAGCTGAGAAAGAATAATTTAATAACATTAATTGTTTCCTGATAGAAACAATTGCTTTGGTCTGATACCAAGCCACTCAGCATGGACTTCAAACTCTACCTAGGAAGTTAAAAAAAAAGGTGAAAAGATGATATATAAATAAACTATTACGCTAAACATTTTTATTTGAATGTTGAAGAGACACCATTCTCAGTAACAACAAATATTAATGAACCTGCTCTTTAGAACAAACCTCTAAGATTAAAGGAATGATTTTGAAAGCCTCTGCTTGCTCCAAGGATTATTTAAGAGAAAAAGAGTTATGTGTTGAGACTCCCTTAGCCATATTCTCTAAGTGGACCAGGATATCTAAATCATATTTTCAAAAGCCCATATAAATTCTAAGAAAGTTAAGTGAAATTGTTAATGATAGCAAATTCAGTTCAGGTCAAGAGTATGATGTATTCAAGTTACATTCTACATAACTTCCCTCTTCTATAATTATGCCCATAATTATAGTCTCTAGAATACATTATTTTGCATGAGCTAGAGGTTTACAATTATATGACTATTCCATGCCACAATCTCACTCCTGGGACTCACATCTTATCACTGTATCCTTAGTCTTAGCACAGTACCTGCATATAGCAGGGACCTCTCATGTTTGTTCAATGAATGAAACAATACAGAGCTCTAAGGACAGGTTGCTGGGAGTTTCATTCATTCATTCATACATACATCCACTCATTTATTCATTCATTTGTGAGCATTTAATAAGTTCTCACACAAAAATGTATCTTCATAGCTATTTAAGAATGAATAGAATCAGACCAACAAAATGCTTGATTCGACATTAATGCTTCTAGGAGTGGAGTCTTCTCCTGGCAGATGGGTGGTCAAACTGAGGTGGAAGCAGAGCACAAGGTCTAAGGCTTGGAACAGTTTTACACTTTTCCTTCACTCAGCCCTCTTATTGTCATTTTAAGTTCTTAATGTGATGTGGGGAGGGGCAGGGGACTGCTCTCACACTTTTGTCATCCAAAGGACAGCAGCTAATAAGGGTTTCTGGAGCAATTCACTCTCCTCAGGGACCAAGGATGGGAGAAAACTACTGGGCAGAAGCCAGCTTCTGTTCTCATAGGGTGTGCTGAGTGCACTAATGGGTGTGATATCATCACCTGTTTTTAAGTGCTCTATGGGAAAGCCCAGCTCCTTTGCATTTGAGACAGACTATTAGTGGGGGTAATAATGGTTTACACAGGACTGCTTTTCTCTTCTTTAAAGTACCTTTGGAGGAAAAAAAATCAACAAATAGGACTAAATATCTGAAAATAAATATTTAAAATGCTCTAGCAACACGGCAGAGTTAAGGTTTTTTCAAAACAGAAACAATTTTCTTTGGAACAGATATCCTAAGTTAGTATTTCCCCTTTGGTATCTTTTAGGTTTATATACATTTATTGAATATTTAGGAATCAGCACTTCACATTATTTACCTCATTTACTATCTACAACAGACTTAAAAGGAGATATTATTATTCCTATTGTGCAAGGGAGGAGATTTAGTCTCAGAGAGAGTAAACTCTTGCTCAATGTCCTGAGGTAGTGCCAGGGGATGAGTATGAAGGGCTCAGGCTCCCATCCTTCTTATCTCTCTCTAACCGCCATCTCCAACAGCCCTCCTGGCTACCCCAATAACTATACCACCTAAGGAAAGGGTTATGCAAATTTTATGTAAATACAGCTTCAAAACCTGCCCCTCCCTCAGCAGTTTCCTACCCCTTGAGCCTCTCCTGTATCGAATGAAACACCTAATACATGATAGAGCTTTCAAATGGAGCCAGAACTTTCTGACCCGATGCTTGGGTGTGTTCCCGTCCCTGCTCTTTGAAGCCTACTCGCCAGCAGTAACACAACTGCCCTCACTTAGGTTTCGTTTTGGATATTGTATTTTCTTCTAAATAAATTAGGTCAAAACCTCTGGTTAATGAATGCCTCAGAAGTTTTTCTATCTCTTCAGTTGTATTACATAAATAAAAATCAGGCAGGCAGAGAATTTAACCACTCCACCCTCATCCAGTTTGACTTGCCCCAACACTTACCCAAATCCAAGAGACTTCACAAATTCTTTCAATCAGAGAACATCAACTTCTTTGCTCTTGCTTGCCCCCTACCCCTGCCCCTTTATCAGGATAGCTACTTACTGCTCTTCCCGTTTTGCTTTAACTGAAATGAATTTGAGCTCTTATCCCTTCTGCTGTTTGGATTTCCTGCTTAAAAGCTCTGAATCAGAATGACATTAATCCTACTTTTCCTGAAATGTGGCATTATTGTTCATTACAGATACTTGTACTGCTCCTTCTTACTTTCTGAGAATTTCATGGACTTTCTCATTGGAAATGAGTCAGTGACTTGGAATTTGCATCTTCCCAAGTAACAAGCAGGCTGCCTCATTTTTTAAATCTCATTTTTAAAAGAAAATTCTAGTCCAATTTATCAATTTTTTTCAAAATCTGATTTAGTTACACCCAAACCCAGAATTTAATTAGTGTTTACATTAGCAATGTCCAAATTTAAGTATATTTTCTGTAGAGATCAACCCTAGGGGAGCTGCACAAGTCTCTGCAAGAAGGTTCCTCTTCTTTGGTGACAATGAGTCAGATTTGTATTAACTCAAAAATGAACTTAAGGAGAAAAAAAAAAAGAAACTTTGTCATCTAATGAGTAATTGTTTCATCTTGGTTTAGTTGATAAAGCAGCAGCTCTAAAAATAAAACTTACTGTACATTTGTTCTTTTTTCTCTTTTAAAAACTAAACTCTTAACTTTGCCCTTTGTCATACCTAACGAATATATAATTTAACAAAATGACTCCAAGAATTAGTAGTTGGAAGGAATTTCTTGGTTTGGAGATGGCGTGCTAATTGTTTGGGTCCACATGTGAACCGAAATACAAATTTCAAGAAAGTTTAAATGTCCCCAATTTAATTATTTTCCATGAAATCAGACCTAGTTTTTTTTTTCTTCCATGTTGACAATGATTACCTAATAAGTCTAACCTAGGCCAACTAAAAACATGACAACTTTCCAGATCTATTTCTTCCTCAACCTACAACTATGATGGTATTTTACACATTTCAGTGACATTTATTAAAATCTGCCTTTTATTGAAGTTATTTGTATAACTGTGTAAAAAGTGATTGTGTAATAAGAGTCTTAGAGATATAAATCAAGCCTGAACCACCTTTGTATCCCTTATGGAACCAAACAGAGTTTTCTGACTTTCTGGGCCCCAATCCATCCAATATACTACTGTTAAATTCATTTTCCTGAAGTTGAGCTTTGCTTAAGTAACTTTTTGGATAAGAATCTACAACATTTTCGTGTTGTTTACGGAATTAAATTCCCCTGTCACATTTGTCACTCATAGCCTGCCATTACCTAGCCCTAACCTGTCCTTTCCAGCTTTTTCTCTATGGTATTTTCCATTGAAACTTGGCTCTTCCTACTTCTGAGAAGAGGTCCTGGGATTTCCCACATTTCTTGTGCTATTCTCACTAACTAGAGGGTTTCATATAGGAGCCTATCCACAAAGCCACATCCAATCCTCCCAACTGAACACATCTCTCCTTGTTTCTGATCTCAGCAGCACTTGGTTTATACTACTCTTGTGTACTTCTGTCACTTCTGCCCACTTTGGCTTAAATTATAATCATCTGTGTGCTTGTTTTATCTCCCAGATTTGAGATTAGGCATGGCATGCTGCAGAGAACACGAGCTATGATGTTGGAAAAATCTAAATTCATATAGTGCCTCTATCACTTCTGAGCTTTTTTTTTTCACTTATAGAAAAGTCATTGATTCACTTGCCCTCTCATGCTCTGAGTTATCACAAAATTATTGTGAGTAAAAAGAAGATTCTTTCCACCTTACCCAACACCATTTGTAAGTACCAAAAAAAAAAAGTGATAAAGATAAAAGGGAGTAAACAGGCTAATGAATAAAAAGAGACAGAAAGCTTGTACAGAAAGTCTAAGGAAGTTTGAAAAAATAATTAAAGGTGTTTAGCTGAGAAAAGAAAGAAGGACAGATTGTATTTTTCAATTTCTTTAAGAAATTTTATTAGCGGTCTTTACATTCACTGAGTCAGGGAGCGATACCTGCAGTCACTCAAAGCAAAGAAGCCCCAGGCAATCAAAAAGAAGTCAAACTCATTTCTCTCTGAATCTGTCATTCCTCTACTATGTCTTTCAGAAATAAGACATTGAAAAGAAACAGTGCCATCTGGCATATATTGGGAGATTAGATACTTTGTCTCACAAAACAGAAGAAATTTATCATATTATAAAGGACAATTTCCTGAAATAAATTTGCCATTGCTTCTGCAGGAGAGGAAAAGAATTAATGTACACATTAATAATAATAGTAAAAATAATAACCCTAAACACTTGTCAGGTGTTTATTATAAGCCCGTTAAGTAATTGGTATCCAAAACTGTTGTCTTGCTTAATAGTCCAATAATTTTGTTACTCAAAGACTGGTCCATGGAGCTTGTAACAAATTCAGAATTACAGGTCCTGTTCCTCATATTCAATCTATAGAATAGAATCTATGTTTTAAAAATATTCCCAGGAAACCACCAACAGGATAAAAACACAACCTACTGAGTGGGAGAAAATATTTGCAAATCATATACTGATAAGGGGTTAATAACAAAAATACATAAAGAACTCATACAACTCAACAGCAAAAAAAAAAAAAAAGGGCATTTTTCCAAAGAAGACATGCAGATGGCCAACAAGCACATAAAAAGATGCTAAACATCACGAATCACAATGAGATATTACTTCACGCCTGTCAGAACGACTGTCATCAAAAAGACAAGAATTAACAAGCGTTGGCAAGGATGTGGAGAAAAGGAACACTTGTGCACTGTTACTGGGAATGTAAATTGGTATAGCCACTTTGGAACACAGTGTGGAGGTTCCTCAAAAAATTAAAAATAGAGCTACAACGTGATCCAACAAGTCCACTTCTGGATATTTATTCAAAGAAAATTAAAACACTAACTGGAAAAGATATATGCACCACCATGTTTATTGCAGCACTATCTACAATAGCCAAGATATGGAAACAACCTAGGAGTCCATTAGTGGATGAACAGATAAAGAAGTTGTGGTATATGTATACTTATAGTTGTGGTATGTATATATAATAAAATATTATTCAGCCATAAAAAAGAATGAAATCTTGCTATTTACTACAACATAGATGGAACGCGAGGGCATTATGCTGAAGTGAAATAAGTCATACAGAGAAAGACAAATACTGTATGATCTCACTCATATGTGGAATCTTAAAAAACAAAACCCAGGGCTTCCCTGGTGGCGCAGTGGTTGAAAGTCCGCCTGCCGATGCAGGGGACGCGGGTTCGTGCCCCGTTCCGGGAGGATCCCACATAACGTGGAACGGCTGGGCCCGTGAGCCATGGCCACTGAACCTGCGCATCCAGAGCCTGTGTTCTGCAACGGGGGAGGCCACAACAGTGAGAAGCCCGCGTACCGCAAAAAAAAAAAAAAAAACAACCAACCTCATAGATACAGAGAACAGATTAGCGGTTGCCAGAGTTGTGGTGGTGGTGGTGAAATGGGTAAAGGGAGTCAAAAGGAACAAGCTCCCAGTTCTAAGATGAATAAGTCATGGGGAGGTATGTACAGCATGACAACTATAGTTAATACTGTCTTGCATATTTGAAAGTTGCTAAGAGAGTAGATCTTAAAAGCTCTCATCACAAGAAAAAATTTCTCTAGCTACGTATGGTGATGGTCATCAACTAGACTTATTGTGGCGATCATTTTGTAATATATACAAATATTGAATCATTACGTTGTACATCTGAAACTAATGTAATGTTGAATGTCAATTATACCTTAAAATATCCCCAGGTAACTCATAAGTACACTACAGCTTGTGAAGCACGGATAAAGTCCTTTCCATGAGGATTCTAAGATCCTTAACATTAAGAAATCGTTTTTTCCTCTCTCTTTCCACCTCAGTCTTAGTCACTTGAGGTTCTTTAGTGTCCAATAATGATTTGGACTAATATGGGCTTGAAAAATGCAAAAACATACTAATGTTAATATGGTTGCAAGAAGGTTCTGAAAGTGATGGCATCTTTTCCACCTTGACTATACTGAGGCCAGGGAAATGCAGTCAATAATCAGAAATTCTTTTCTAGTCATCTATACCTGATCTTTTCGGGTGAGTTAGTATTAGTCTCACATAAAAGTGCTGTGGGTTGAACAGGTGAAAATAGACTTTGAGGAAATCAAATGGAGAGACCACTTGTAGCAGAATTTCAGATTCAGGTGGATAATTGTCAGTATACCCTTTCTGTAGGACAATTTGCCAATATGTATTAAGAAAACTAAATCTCTTTGACCCAGTGATACCACTTCTAAGAATTTAGCTAAAATACATAATCAAAGATGCACACAAAGATTAATGATTGAAAATTTTGTATGTGCCATTATTTATGTTAGTGAAAGTTATGTCACTTAGATATTCAACCCAATAATGGAATGATTAATTAGATGACGATGTAGCCACATGATGAATTAATATGCAGCTAATAAAATTTTATTTTTGATTTGGGAAAAGCTCACAATATTGTAAATGTAAAGGTAAGTTCACCAAATAAAAGTGGAGTATGATCCAAATTTTATACAAAGTACTTACACATAGAAAAGAAATATATCAAAATATCAACAGTAGTTATTGCTCAGTTATTTTAAATTGTGGAAATATTTTATTTATTTATTTATTATATTTTAATATTTACCAAAGTTTTTACAGTGTGTGATTTCTATCATTAGGAAAAAAATTAAATAACAACAAAATGTATAATCGGTACTCCTTGATTACTGCTTCTGATTTCAAGTCTTGAGTTGGAAAAGAAAGTGTATATTTGAAGGAATATTCTATCACTTTTTCTACTTACTGCCCCTATATTTGGAAAATGACCCTCCACGGAAAATAAATATACCCTTTGAAAATGACAAAGGTCTGATTACAGACATCCCTTCCTTTATTCTTCTACTAAATTCAAGAACATAGCAGTAATTTTATCCAAGGTTAAAAGTCCATTACCCATAGTGAAGGAACTTTAAAAAAAAAGTTTTACTTTGGAATAAATATAGATGCACAGGAAGTAGTAAAGATAATATAGAGAGGTGTGTTGTGCCCTTCACCCAATTCCCTCTTGAAGCAACGTTTAAACATGAATTATTTGCTGGATTTCATTTCTTTATCCTTATAGCAGGAGACTAATGCTGAGCAGCTGTGTGATCAGTTCTAAAGGCAAGTCCAGTCCTTTCAGTTTCTCTATTCTGAAAACAGGGAAATAACTTTTTTCTTAACTTCCCACGGTGACTCTGAGTCATAGATGTTTACAAAGAAATCTCAGCCTGGTATATTGTATCATTTCTTCTGCCAAATCCATGTGTAAATGTAACCTCTTAGTTGCAGTTTCAGTTCAAGAGTGCATTTGCTCTGAGCTTCTCTCTTTATAGGGAATTACCAGGTACTGCTGGTACTCTGTTCAGCCAAGTTGATGTAATGGATGCAGAGAAAGAGAATGGAAAAAATAGTCTTGACTGATATAAACTTCTCTATGGTTTTTAATGTGTTGAGGCTTCAACGTAACTGAAACTTAAAACATTGAGGATTGGGCTTCCCTGGTGGTACAGTGGTTAAGAATCTGCCTACCAACACAGGGGACACCAGTTCGAGCCCTGGTCTGGTAAGATCCCACATGCCACAGAACAACTAAGCCCGTGCGCCACAACTACTGAGCCTGCGCTCTAAAACTCGCGACCCACAACTACTGAAGCCCGTGAGGCACAACTACTGAAGCCCGCATGCCACAACTACTGAAACCCATGTGCCTAGAGCCCGTGCTCCACAAGAGAAGCCATCACAATGAGAAGCCCTCGCACCGCAAGGTAGAGTAGCCCCCATTTGCCACAACTAGAGAAAGCATGCATGCAGCAACGAAGACCCAATGC
The DNA here is from genome assembly GCF_964270905.1 of Leucopleurus acutus. Lineage (NCBI taxonomy): Eukaryota > Metazoa > Chordata > Mammalia > Artiodactyla > Delphinidae > Leucopleurus > Leucopleurus acutus. Next base: position 87,710,173 of record NC_139147.1, on the reverse strand, counting down.
AGCCCAAAAAATTAATTAATTAAATAAATTTTTAAAAATTGAGGATTGAAAAAGATAGTACCCTATTAAAAGACATCTGCTTGATGATGAGATTAAAACCAAAGCAAACCAAGCAAAGTGACAAAACCTGACTACTTTTCTTAACCATTGTTAATGGTAAAATCACGGAGGCTCAGAGATGGCAGGAGTCAATGGTTAAGTGGGCACTCTGGAGTCACTTTGCCCAGATTTAAATCGTGGCTCTGCCACTTATGAGCTGTGTGGCCCTGGCCAATTTCTTATTCCTCAATTTCTTTATCTTCCTGGCCCATAGTAGGCATTCAAGAAGTATTAGCTATCATTCCTGTTGTAGAAATTATAAATATTGAATTCACATTCTTTGAGATTACCAACCCCACTTTACTCACATTAGTCAAGAAATCTTTTTTTTTTTTTTTTTTTTTTTTAGCGTTTGAGTAGGATTGGTATTAATTCTTCTTTAAAAGTTTGATAAATTTCACCAGTGAAACCATCTGGTCCTGGACTTTTGTTTGTTGGGAGGTTTCTGATTACTGACTCAATCGCCTTACTAAGAATCAGTCTGTTCAGATATTCTATTTCTTCATGATTCAGTCTTAGTAGGTTATATGTTTCTAGGAATCAAGAAATCTTTAAAACCAGTATAAAGTTGCATATGTACTGCAATAATGTTGATTTACAGGACACTAAGATACACTTCAATTTTAGCCTTTAACAAGTGGTTCTATATAATCTCACGTGTCTACTTGTTTTTAATTTAATTTAATTTTTAATTTTTTGGCCACATCGTGTGGCATGTGGGATACTGGTTCCTCGACCAGGGATCGAACCTGCATCCCCCCCTCATTGGAAACACAGAGTCTTAACCACTGGACAGCCAGGGAAGTTCCCACTTGTTTTATCTATTTATTTATCTATTTATTTATTTATTTACTTATATTATTATTGTTATTTTGCCTGCATTGTGTCTTCCTTACTGTGCGCGGGCTTTCTCTAGTTGTGGTGAGTGGGGGCTACTCTTTGTTGTGGTGCGCGGACTCCTCATTACGGTGGCTTCTCTTGTTGCAGAGCACGGGCTCTAGAGCGCAGGTTCAGTAGTTGTGGAGTGCGGGCTCAGTAGTTGTGGCATGCAGGCTCGAGAGCGCAGGCTCAGTAGTTGTGGAGTGCAGGCTCAGTAGTTGTGGCGCGTGGGCTTAGTTGCTCCGCGGCATGTGAGATCTTCCCGGACCAGGGCTCAAACCTGTGTCCCCTGCATTGGCAGGCGGATTCTTAACCACTGCGCCACCAGGGAAGCTCCCCACCCACTTGTTTTTAAATGGCTGGAATTCTTTTCTCTCAACACACATCTCCAGGTGCCCAGTTGAACAAATTTCCTGTCTACGCTTGTGTTTGTGGCCCATAAACATTCAGGCATCCTAACATTTTTATGTTCCTTTTATGTAGAAATTGAAAAATTATTGGAGAGAAAATCAAATGAGATTATTAACCAGAAAGCCACCACTTTTCAGGCCAAGAGACCAGGACAGGGATAATTTGGCTTTATCTATCCAGTGAAGGAGTACCAAAATTGAAAAACAAATAAAAAATCCCTGTCATTTTGCCAAGCTAATGGAGGAATATTTCCCTAATCCACATAAAGGCATCCTATGAGCTAATTAATTAGTTCAATTAAAAGTAGAAGAAACATTGAAGTGCACAATGTATAAGAGCGCATGTTAGAAAAAATACTCAAATAGCTACAAACTCTTCTTAAGTAGCAAGTATCAGATTATTACAGTCTTCAAGTCTTCTTAAGTGCTCCAGCATCCCTTAGAAATATTGTTCTCAGGTCATAGAATAACAGAATTTTAGAAACATGAGAAATCTTAAGGATGGTGCAGCCCAACCCTTCATTTTACAAAGGATAAAAAGTGCCCCAGTGGAATTGACTTGCTTAAGGGCACTGGATACAACTAGTAGCTGAACCCAAATATTCTGACCCCCTGAAATGACAGTAGTAACAATTTTCTGGTGCACAGCTCTGAACACCTTTCCTTATGCTATCTCTCTTCAACTCTCACTGTCTTTATTTTTCCTTCTCTCCATCATAAGCCAACCTGTCATTCCCAAGGTCCTGGTATCCTCTAGGAGAAGCCTGGGAAACAGCTTGTCTCCTTCACAGTCCTTTACTCATACCATGCACAATCCCACCCACTACTTGATACTGTCATTAAGTACAGAGGGGTTTGTGTTTATTATCCAAGTCCACACAGATAAGATATAGTGTAAAGAAGCAGAATTTACTATTACATGAAAATACTCACTAATGAAATCACTGATCAAATTCCAACATCTTTAACACTGGTCTTTTCTTGTCCATGGCATCTACAACTTGATCAGTCATCTCTATCTGATTTTTAGATATGGTCAACATCTGCTTAAAGAATGGGAATACAGTGCAAACTGACTGAAAACTGAAGTTGTAAATCTTGTTAAAGTTGCCAGAATTCCATGAGGTCTGTAGCTGTAAAATCAGTCCTAAGAAACAGAGTTTCTTACTTCCCTCCTTCTAATTTTTCAAAGACAGCTAATGTCATTGATAATGATGATCTGACACAGTTTAAGAAGATTAAACTTGTTAATTAAACAAAAGAAGTAGACAAGAATCATACCACAATAGGCATTTTTTAAAAGAATGATTTAATTTAAAAATCAATGAACCGTCTTTTAAATTATGCTATAAGTATCAAATATATTTTGTTCAATCAATTGCTCCAAAACAAAGTTAAGACTTGATTCATTCTAAGACTTTGTGCGTAGTCTCAACTCCAACCTAAATTTTGTTCAATATAAGATAAATTGAATTTATTTTCATAATTTCCTCCTTTTAAAGATCAAGTTTCAATCAAATATTTATTTATCATCTGCTGTAAAAGTATGGTCCCCTTCTTTTTTTTTTTTCTTTTGCGGTACGCGGGCCTCTCACTGTTGTGGCCTCTCCCGTTGCGGAGCACAGGCTCAGGACGTGCAGGCTCAGCGGCCATGGCTCACAGGCCCAGCCGCGCCGCGGCATGTGGGATCTTCCCAGACCGGGGCACAAACCCGTGTCCCCTGCATCGGCAGGCGGACTCTCAACCACTGCGCCACCAGGGAAGTCCTGGCCCCCTTCTTTAAGTGATCTTTTTGTAACGCCATAGCTCCTCAGAGAGGGAATGTATGCATACATAAACAAAGATTAGAAGACTAGAAAGACAAGAGTAAAATCTTAGTACAAAATAGGTCATCTCTGGGGCTTCCCTGGTGGCGCAGTGGTTGAGAGTCCGCCTGTCGATGCAGGGGACACGGGTTTGTGCTCTGGTCCGGGAAGATCCCACATGCCACGGAGTCGCTGGGCCGGTGAGCCATGGCCGCTGAGCCTGCGCGTCCGCGTACCGCAAAAAAAAAAAAAGAAAAAAAAGGTCATCTCTGGAGTGGTAGTGTGGCAAGTGATTTTTGTGTTCTTCTGTGACTTTTTCTAAATTTTTCAAAATTTTCTAAAAAATGAATACATCCTGCTCTTGAAATATGAAAATACTTACTTTTAAAAAGACTGAATTCTCCTTCCACTCCATCTCCTCATAAGCCCCCACTCCCACCAAGAACCTGGAGCATTGAGGCTGCAGTTCCTCTTTCTACTAAGACACTAATTATTCCTGCTGTTTTCAAGGCTAGAACCACTTCTACTGCCTGTCATCGATGCAGTTAATCTTCAATTTTGCAATTTAAAATTAAAATAATCTAGGGCTTCCCTGGTGGCGCAGTGGTTGAGAATCTGCCTGCTAATGCGGGGACACGGGTTCGAGCCCTGGTCTGGGAGGATCCCACATGCCGCGGAGCAACTAGGCCTAGGCCCGTGAGCCACAGCTACCGAGCGTGCGCGTCTGGAGCGTGTGCTCCGCAACGGGGGGCCGCGACTGTGAGAGGCCCGCGCACCGCGATGAAGAAAGGCCCCCGCTCGCCGCCAACTGGAGAAAGCCCTCGCACAGAAACGAAGACCCAACACAGCCAAAAATAAATAAATAAATTTAAAAAAAAATCTATATTTCTGAGTAAGTTTGCAATTATTCTAAAGCTTTTCATGACCCTCCTTTTTCAAGCAAGGGAGGTGGTGTAGGTAACATCTGACAGGTGGAAATCTCTTAATTTTTTGTCTGACTTTTCTGGCCTTGGGGTGTAAAGTTAGTCCTGAGAAATAAAGTATCTTATCTTCCTCCCCCTAAAAGATAGTGAGCCTTTTATGATTTTTACCCTTTATCATGTCAAGTGTAGGAAGTCCTTACCCTGAAGCCCTTCTTGTAGCAACAATCAGCTAATGGGCCAGTGCTCTGTTAAGGCCAACCCTGGTTCATGATCATAAAACCATGATGCCCACATATAAAAGAAGCCATAGACATAGTTCTGCCAGCTGGAAAACAAGGGCTCACCCTCTTTTTATCCCAAAGACAATTTAATATTTTCTCTTATTTATTTATTTCCTTTAGTTGTCTGTTTTCCTGTGTATGCTCTGTCTCTTTCCACAACAGAGAATACTTTTTCCCTTCTAATGCCAGAATTGTATGGCTGACAACAAAAGACCCATAAAATGAAAGAGTAAAATAGAAATAGGAGTTAAAAAGTCAAGGATTGAGAAAATTATAAATAAATAGTAATACATTTGTAATTAATTAACATATACTATATTATAAACATATTTTTAGTCAATTTATAAGTAAGTAGTATAAGTTACAAATAGGATTAGGAAGAAGAAAAGACTCATAAAGGCACAGGTCTTGAAAAACTATATAGTTGTTATTGTTGAGCTTGAAATTTCACTCTAAGCTGCCTGGCAATTAAAGCTAAAAGAAAGAAATAATCAGCATAATTTCATTTTCCTTCGTTAATTCAGTGGGGGACTCTATAGTAGATTTATATGATACAGCAATTATTGAAATCACAAATGGCAGAAAACCTGTGACTAACAGACAATGGTTTCTCATGATACTAAATATAACCTCTATTATTAAGACTAAAAAAATTGTTACCTTTTACCAGATAATGGTTTAAATAATCTTTTGATATTCTCTGTACATTATTTAGATAGCTTATTTCCATTTTCACTTTAAGAGAATTCTTTTCTTTTCTGACAGTGTCCTAATAAAGATTAGGGTTAGAAAATGTTAACTAAAGTAAAAATATTTAACGAGTTTTATTACAATCATTATAGTTTAAATAATATTGAATTATCCCTCACCGGTTCCTTCTTAAGCCTCTTCAGTCTCTCAAAATTGTGGAATTCAGACCCCAAAGAAAGGACTTTAGAACTTTTCTTGTTCTGTCTCCTCATTCAGCAGTTATGGGCATATTTTCTCAGTGTCTTAGTCTCTGAAAATGTATAAAGTACAATTTCCAAATTGTAAAAAAACTGACTCTCAGGTAAATAAAAAATGAACACATGTCAAAGATTTTATTCAACTTGTTAATTAATAAAGGAACCAGGGAATTCCCTGGCAGTCCAGTGGTTAGGACTCATTAGGACTTGCGCTTTCGCTGTTGTTGCTTGGGTTCAATCCATGGGCCGGCAACTAAGATGCCTCAAGCAGCACAGCGCGGCCCAAAGAAAAAGGAACCAGAAGATATTAAAATCAGTTCAAAGAGCAAATGAGAAACTGGGCTGACAAAGGCAGACTAATTGATCTCTGTCTTAGGTATAAAATTGGGTAACCCTCCAGCAGAGCCATACACCAAGAACTATAGGGTTCTTTTCACTGGTTAGAAATTATTCGCATCTCTGCAGGATGAAGAAAGTCAATCTTCATTATTTGCGGAGTCCTTATCTGCGAAATTCTGCTCATTAAAACTTATTTGTAACCCCCAGATTAATACTCACTACGCTTTTGTGGTCATTTGAGAACATGCACAGAGCAGCGAAAAATTTGAGTTGCCTGATGTGCGTGTTCCCAGCTGAGGTCAAACAAAATGATACTCTGCCTTCTTCTTGAAGCTCTCACACTGTAAAAAAGTGTTTTTTTTCGTGGTCTATTGAGTGCCATGTTTTTTACATTTTTGTGGTTTTCTGTTGGTGATTTCACTGTTTAAAATGGCGTAGTGCTGAAGTGCTGTCTAGTGTTCCTACTGCAAGCAGGTGGTGGTGTGCCTTGCGTGTGGTGTGTATTAGATAAGCTTTGTTCAGGCATGAGTTATAGTGCTATCGGCCATGAGTTCAATGCTAATGAATAAACACTACATATGTATATATTAAATAAGGTATTTCAAACAGAAACACACGTAAAATAAGGTTCTGTATTGCTCAGTTAATGAAAATGTGACCAGAAGCTCTCAGGAACTTAACATTGTAGTTCCCATAGAAGCAGTAGTATTTGCTAATTCAGTGTTCATGGCGACTTTATAGAACACTACCGGGAGAACTGAGACTCAACTGTATCTATAAGTTAATCTCTGCAGAATTATAAAATAGGCCTGGAAATAGAAAGTCAAACCAGCACTGGACGGCAAGAACATGTGGTAACTCTTTCCCTTATTTCCAAATTTCAGATAATATTTCTAGTAATATTTAATTAGCTTTGTAAAATGCCTTGACACCACTAGAGTTCTCTGCTCTTTTCTGAAACTGTGAAACACAAAACAGGACATACTTCTCCACTAACATTTTGATCAGTACCATGTGGAGTGCATTTTCCCCCTTCTAACTCCAGAAATGCATTGTCTTCCAACATATAAAATGCAGTCTCCTGTGCTTTAAACATCAACACTTTAAATTCATATTTAAGCTGTTATTCACTGACTCTTAAATCCCTTTCTGCTATTCCTACTCTTTTTGTTTTGTTTTGTTTTTTAAATTATATATATATATATATATATATATGTATATATATTGGAGTATAATTGCTTTACAATGTTGTGTTAGTTTCTGCTGTACAATGAAGTGTATCAGCTATATGTATACCTATATCCCCTCTCTCTTGGACCTCCCTCCCACTGCCCCCCATCCCACCCATCTAGGTCACAACAGAGCACAGAGCTGAGCTTCCTGTGCTTTATAGCATGCTCCCACTAGCTATTTTATGCATGGTAGTGTATATATGTCAATCCTAATCTCCCAATTCGTCCCACTCTCCCCTTCCCCCCTGGGTCTACATATCTGTTCTCAACGTCTACGTCTCTATTCCTGCCCTGAAAATAGGTTCATCTGTACCATTTTTCTAGATTCCACATATATGCCTTAGCATACGGTATTTGTTTTTCTCTTTCTGGCTTACTTCACTCTGTATGACAGACTCTACGTCCACCCACATCTCTACAAATGGCCCAATTTCATTCCTTTTTATGGTTGAGTAATATTCTATTGTATATATATGTACCACATCTTCCTATCATTCATCTGTCATTGGACATTTAGGTTGTTTCCACGTCCTGGCTATTGTAAATAGTGCTGCAATGAACATTGGGGTGCATGTGCCCTTTTGAATTATGGTTTTCTCAGGGTATATGCCCAGTAGTGGGATTGCTGGGTAATATGGTAGCTCTGTTTTTAGTTTTTTAAGGAACCTCCATACTGTTCTCCACAGTGGCTGTATCAATTTACATTCCCACCAAAAGGGCAAAAGTGCTCCTTTTCTCCACACCCTCTCCAGCATTTATTGTTTGTAGATTTTTTGATGATGGCCATTCTGACTGGTGTGAGGTGATACCTCATTGTATTTTTGATTTGCATTTCTCTAATAATTAGTGTCATTGAGCATCTTTTCATGTGCCTCTTGGCCATCTGTATGTCTTCTTTGGTGAAATGTCTATTTAGGTCTTCTGCCCATTATTTAATTGGGTTGTTTTTTTTTGATATTGAGCTCCATGAGCTGTTTGTATATTTTGGAGATTAATCCTTTGTCCGTTGCTTCATTTGAAAATATTATCTCCCATTCTGAGGGTTGTCTTTTCATCTTGTTTATGGTTTCCTTTGTTGTGCAAAAGCTTTTAAGTTTAATTAGGTCCCATTTGTTTATTTTTATTTTCATTACTCTAGGAGGTGGGTCAAAAAAGATCTTGCTGTGCTTTATGTCAAAGAGTGTTTTCCCTATGTTTTCCTCTAAGAGTATTATAGTGTCCAGTCTTATATTTAGGCCTTTAATCCATTTTGAGTTTATTTTTATGTATGGTATTACGTAGTGTTCTAATTTCATTCTTTTTGTATGGAAACACAAAAGACCCCGAATAGCCAAAGCAATCTTGATAAAGAAAAACAGAGCTGGAGGAATCAGGCTCCCGGACTTCAGACTATACTACAAAGCTACAGTAATCAAGACAGTATTGTACTGGCACAAAAAAAGAAATATAGATCAATGGTACTGGATAGCAAGCCCAGAGATAAACCCATGCACATATGGTCACCTAATTTATGACAAAGTAGGCAAGAACATACAATGAAAAAAGACAGCCTCTTCAATAAGTTGTGCTGGGAAAACTATTCCTACTCTTTGGAAAACTTACATTTCAGTTATACAGTTATTATATCATATTTTGGTCTCAACCCAAATATAAATGGCAAATCAAACTCTTACAATTCCTTAGATTTGTTTGCTTTTGGAAGTTTAGAGAACCTTATTTAGGAAATATTGTTTAGGATAAGAGCCATTTAGCTAACTTAAAAGACTTGCTATATACCATCAGAAGACATTTCATCAAGTTCCGTCACTCACTAGTTGTGTGATCACAGGTAAATCATGTCACCACTCTGTGCCTCAGTTTCCTTATCTCTGTCTCTCAACTATAAAATGAGGTTGAGAACAACCTAACTTGCTTACGTCTCAGTATTGTTTTTAGTGGTCAGGTACAAGTGCATAAGGCAAACAATGTCTAACCTAGTCTCAGGGATCAGGAAGTAACATTTAAGCTGAAACTTGAAGGAAATAAGGAGAAAGAAGGGATAGCTTGTGAGAACTCTCATCTGGAAGACAGAGTGTGACACAAATCTTCACACTGCAAATCCAGTGTGACTGGAGGGTCGAGGGGGCCTATGGTGAGGCTGGATTGAGATGTGGGTTTTGTAACTGCCTTCTTTCCACTAATTGTGTATATTCTTCAAGCCATTCTTCTGTTAAACAATGGAAACTAATCACATGTTTATTTACTTAATAAATCCCCTTTTAGGTGAACATTTCCCTGCTTATTTTGCTCCACCTTAAAACTGTGATGTTAATCTGAGGGTTCTTAATCTAGCTTTTCCAGTTCCCAGCTACAGTCATCAATTCTTGCCTAAAGTTGAAGAATATTTGTATATCTTTCGCTAAACAAGAGTAAGAAAATGTAAAAAGCAAACAAGAACACCACTGACATCTCCTGCAATATTATAGGATGCCAACTGAATTTTAGGAGGACTTTCTAGTGACATAGTACAGGTTTTGATCCTATTTTAGTTGATGTGGCAAATTACAAGCACACTTAATCCCAAAAGACATCTTAGCAGGCAGAAACTGGCCAACCCATTTTAGAAAGCAAGGTTTTACCTCAAATTCAGTAATCTGGGTGCACAAACATACTGCTGCACTGCCATGAACTGGATTACGAGGAAAAATCTAAGGCTTCAGAAACAGTTTTCAATCAAAAATTAGGAAGTTGTGTTGCCCTGTGAAAGGTGAGCTTGTGCCTGCAACTTAAAAACAAAACTGTTTAAACATCTGGCCTCACAACATAATCATACAACTCTTTTAAAAGCATATTGGCATAAATCAAGCTGGAGAAATTGGACCTGAAGTTAGAAAACATTTCTATTTAAAAATGGCTCTTTCTAAGGGAAATCTGAAAGAAAAAAAGAAAGCTTTCATCAGATTCATGAGACACTTCATTATTTCAAAATCTAACCAAACCTATTTTCAATAGGAGTCATTTAAAGCAATTTGTGCTTACTCTGAATGTCTTTAGACTATAAACTAATTCCTAGTGTTTAACAAAGAAAGGCATACTGTTAACTGTGATGAATATGCTAATAACATTTAAAGGAAGGAAGATTATACAGCCACATCTTATCACATCACCTAATTTTGTTAGAAAAATATTCTTCATGTGTTAGCAGCATCTTATATTAAGTGTTTTAAAAATGGGTCATATATAGGAGCAATGCCAGTTTAAGATCTAAAATGCCAACTCTAATTGTAAAATATGAATTTTAGGTGTAAGCTGTGACTATTCTATGACCAAGTGTTCATGACTCTGAAATAACTATATCTATTTTAATTTGAAGTGATTTATTTTATAAGGAAATAACTGCAAACTTTCAATTCAGGAACATAAAATGTTTAGTAGTACCATATAAATTAAAAGGCATAGTATATAGTAGCTTTTTTATGGCTATGTTCTATCTACATCCAAAAAGCTTAAAATATTTTACCATAAAGGTCACATTATACTATTTGGCTATTGCAATTAAAAGAAATGGAAAATAGGGCTTCCCTGGTGGCGCAGTGGTTGAGAGTCCACCTGCCGATGCGGGGGACACGGGTTCGTGCCCCGGTCTGGGAAGATCCCACATGCCGCGGAGCAGCTGGGCCCATGAACCATGGCCGCTGAGCCTGCGCGTCCAGAGCCTGTGCTCCGCAATGGGAGAGGCCACAACAGTGAGAGGCCCGCGTACCGCCAAAATAACAAACAAACAAACAAAAAAAGGAAAATAAAATGGCATGTTATTCTACAGAGGCAAATATACCAGTTCCACAAATGAACATATTGATTGCTCGTCCCACTTAGCTCTGAGCCTCCTGTCAGCCAAAGCATGAAGAAAAATACAAGTTACATAATTCTTACCATATGATCAAAAGAAGCATACTATTTCTTCAGGCATTCTTTTCCTGATACTAAATTCTAAAAGGAAGTGGAATTAACATTTATTTTCTATCTTATATATGCTGGGGAATTTACAAACATGATATGATTTTTATCCTCTCAGTGAACATCATAATAATCTATTTTCCATTCTATGAAATGTAGGTTCAAATATAGGACTGCTTAATTTCAAGGTTTATGCTTTTTTGCACATCTCCCAAATTCTTTGCACAGAGCACTTTAAACCCTGCAATGGATCAGGATACATCTTAAGGACTTTCCTAGCAACTCAGAACCATTCTTCATATGGTCATTTCTTCTATTTAACCTCTCTAGAAATGAAGGACATACATTTTTTAAATGACTTAGTAAGGTTCTGTTCTGGGCAAGAGAGCACAATTCACTCTATTTTATCCACTGCATACCACTATGAAATCTAGACGGAATGCATGGAACAGCTATTTTAGGACTCCTGAAAAGTAAATCATAGCAGATAGATTGGAGAAGAAGATCAGAATTGAAGTATCACTGAACTGGTGGTGACTTTCCAATTTTTATCCCTCTAATGTTCCCTAACCTGAACTGAAGGCAGCCCCAAACCCAGAAGTGTGATCAAAATTTGTAGGCTGAACCCAACCAGGTCAATTACCCATTAAAACAAAAATATCAGCATTCTCCATAGGATTTCAATAAGACCCAGAACCCTATAATATTCAAAATACCCAGAGCACAATCCAAAATTACTCAGCATCGAAAGAACCAGTAAAGTCTTAACTCACATTGGAAAAGACAATCAACAGATGCCAACACCAAACTGACACATACATTAGAATTATATGACACATACATTATGACACATACATTAGAATTATATGACAGAGTATTCGAAGCAGCTATTATAAAAACTCTCTAAGAAGTAAGGGTGAACCATCTTGAAACATATAGAAAGATAAAAATTCTCAGCAAAACTCTGAATACTTCCTTCTTTCTAATTCTTTTTGAACCATCCTCACCATCATGCAAGTTCTATCATTCATGAGTGAATTAAATATTTCACATGGGCTCACTTTATGTTCATATGAAAGTTATATATTTAACTTTTTGAAAATTATACTCTGACATATGAAAAAAAATTCTCAGCAAAGAAACAGAAAATATAAAGAACCAAATGGAAATTTTACAGAGAGAATAAGAAAAGGTCCCTGTGCTCAAAGCGCTTGTGATCTAATTGGAAGGATAAGAAATGCTTAAGTTACAAAGATCCAAATTAACGGATTGATGTCCATTCACAGATTTCAACAAACTCAGAGCACCTACTAAGACACCTAAATCATGACAATCCATTACGGAAAGTGCTGTGACAGAGGCATGCACAAAGAGCAGAAGGGCCAGATGGAGGGAGTGGTCAACGCTGGGGTAGAAAAAGATTAGGGTACATATACTATTTAGGATTAGATTAGCCTAAGAGCGACAGAAACTCCAAAAAAAATCACTATTTTTTGCTCTTATAAAAGTCTGGATGAAAGCACTCCAGAGCTCGTATAGAGAGTCTACCATTCCAGACTGACTGGATCCCAGACTGACTGCCTCTTTCTGCTCCACAATCCCTAAGGTAAGGTGTCAACCCTGGCCAGGATGGAGTTTTAGCCATCCCAGACATGTTCTAAGCTCCGGACGTGCAGGCTCAGCGGCCCTGGCTCACGGGCCCAGCCACTCCGTGGCATGTGGGATCTTCCCAGACCGGGGCACGAACCCATGTCCCCTGCATCAGCAAGTGGACTCTCAACCACTGCGCCACCAGGGAAGCCCCATGTTTTGTTTTGTTTTGAAGGAAGATTCTCTGAAGCAGCCACTGACGTATTATTGGCCAGAACTTATCACATCACCACAAAATCTTTAAGGGAAACTGTGAAATTTTGTCTTTATTTTGGTTGGCCAGGTGTCCACCTGAAATCTGGGAGTTCTAAAACTCAGGAAGAAGACAAGAAGAGATATCGGGGGGCACCCCAGGATGTTTGATACAGCAGGTTTCGTGGAGTAACCATTCCAACTTCTCTGGGCTTCTAAGCCTCCCCTTTTTCTTAGCTACTCTCCTGCTTCAAAGGCCTCTCTTTCTCTCCTAACTGGTTTCTCCTTGTTTTTAGGTTATAGGTTTAGTTCTCTGGGAGCAGATGCTGAGACAGTTTGGTGTATGAGATGTGTCTTAGGAATCAACACCTATGAAAGGAAGGAGGAGAGAGCCAGAATGGATGGAGAGAGAAGTCACTTGCAATAGAGGCCCAACAGAACAGTGGTCAGCCCAGTGGGGTGCCTGGGCATGTGTTACTGGTCAGCGCTGTCCTGTCATTGGACAAAAATGGCCAAGCTTCTATACTCCAGCCCTGGGAGAGGGTGGGGCTTTGAGCAAGGTGCCCATGTTGGCTGAGGAAGCTTCTGTTGGCAGGTAAGGTGAAAGTTTTTCCTTGAAGCAGAATCTGGGCAACACCTCTCTTTGTCTACCTAGCTCTCAGTTTCCAGACCTCGATTCCTCTTTCTTTATAGTTACTCCCTAGATTTTTTCTGGTGTTTATAACTCTAGCCTGGACATGGACTTTTTCACTCCCCTGAACTTCAGACCCCAAAATACAATCGCCTACTTCATATTTCCTCTTGCATGTGTAATGACCATCTAAAACTTAACATTGGAAACTTATAACTGAACCCCTGAGCCCCTTCTTCTCCCTCCTAATATTTTATCCTCATCTTCCAATTCTCAGTGAGTAACTCAGGTAAAAACCTGGCATCGCCCTTGAGTTCTTTCTTTTTCTCATGCCGCACGTCTGAATCACCATCACAGTCTATTTTCTCTACTGTTGAAATGCCCAGAATCTGACCACCTCTCACCACTTCCAGTATTACCTCTTTATTCCAAATGCCACCATCTCTTGCTTGTGATTATTATATATGCATTTATTTAATAGGGTAATATGCCCTCTTATTCTTCTGTTTTAGACTTTTCTGTCATAAATTTTATAATTATTTTGCTATAGTATAGATGGAAAATCCCACTGATGTTTCAATTTCAAAGGTCTTAAGCCTATAAATTAAGTTGGGGAGAATCAACATCTTTATACTGTTTAATTTCTCCACTTAGGAATATGGGTTTTTTTTCATATTATTAAAGCCTTCTTTTATCTTTCAGTTGATTCATGGTTTCCTTTATTTATGTCACACATTTCTCTTGTAAACTTGTTCTGAGATATTTCATATTTTAGATGCATTTGTGAACAGCACCATTCTTATAATATTTTCTAGTCTGCTATTGCTGGTATATTTGTTTAATGAGTGGAGGGATTAATTGAGTAGGTGGTGGTAGCCTGTAGTTTATCCTTTTGGTGGTCTTTGAAATTCAAGCTTTTGAAAAAAAAAAAACTGAACTTCAGCAAAACTTGATGAGATGGAATACACAACCCTAAAAGTTAAATATAGTCATTTAGATCGGAGATTAAAAATCTATGTTCCAGGTGTATGCATTTGTTAAAACTTGTCAAGCGGTACATTTAAGATTTGTGCATTTCACTGTGTGTAAATTTTACCACACACACAAAAAATCCCTAAACAAATGTTGAACTCTAGCTAATAGGCAGGCTTAAGTGTTTAGAGGTGAAGTGTACTGATGTCTGCAGTTTACTTTGAAGTGCATAAAAAAATAAGATGGATTGGTGTATAGATAGAAAGATGAATAGATAGGTAGATGTCTATATAAGAAGGCAAATATAGCAAAATGTCAATTATAAAATCTAGGTGGTGAATACGTGAGAGGTTACTACAATTTTATCAACTCTGGTATGTTTGAAATTTTTCATAATAAAATTTCAGAAAAAAATTCCTCTTAACTACACAGTTTGTTAAAGTATCCTGGGCTTCAGTAGCTGGTCAATATCTCAGTGGTTTTACCTCCAACAGAGAGAATTTCTGCCATGTGTTTGCTAGTGGTGAACTAAGAACATCTTTGATTTTCTGTTCCAGGTTTCTATTCTAAGATCCTTATAATTAACACCGTTGGGAGCATAATGTCATTGCACTCAGTGCTATGTAGTGCCAGCAAGCAGCCCAGACACAGCCATCAGCCTTCATGGTGTGTGGGCTCATTATCCAGATACAAGGATGCAAACCTACTATAGTTGCATTCAAAAGGCTAAATTAAAGGGCAATGGCTTTCAACTGTAGAATGAATCATAAGCCAAACTTGTTCAATCTGTTTTTCATTTGCTAGCAGCCGAGATTTGAAATATTACTCCTGGGTCTCTGCATTGCTTTCTTTTGCTTATAAGATTAAGAACAGATAAAGCTAAGTTGAACTAAACTGGGGTATGACTGAGCTCTGAATTCCCAGATCTTTCTAACCCTTTTCCCAGTTGATCAGAGTTTCCAGGGATGGATGGGACATGTAAGTTTTCATAGCTGCTTTCCTTTGGTATTATAATCCTTTTCATTTATATCCATCAGAATCCTGAACTTTCCAATCTTGTTTGCTATTTCACAAGTCCGTGCTTTAAAAAAAAATAGTGGTGAAAGTCTTCTATGCAGCTATCTTAAGTATAAGAAAGAGGTAACTTTTTATAAAAATAACTGGATGTCACCCTGTCCCATCTCTCTCATGCCTGACGTTAACCAGTTTAGGTGTAAAACATGTCACAGAAAATATAAATTCTGAATATATATGACATGATATTCTTTTGTCTTTGTAATGGTTATTGCCCCAAAGTAGTAAACAAAAGGAGCTTTAAGGAACTGGTAAGAGGTTATAAAACTTACTTTGTGACTCTAAGACCAACTCCTACCTCCAGCCTGTAGATGAGATGAGGACTGTAGGAGGTGAGAGTCACTTTTGGAAACAGTTATTGGGGAGCTATGCTTTGAAATCTTCCCATCCCACCCCCACCTTAAGTGAGATAAGAGCTGTAAGAGGGAATTCCCTGATGGTCCAGTGGTGAGGACTTGGCACTTTCACTGCCAAGGGCCTGGGTTCCATCCCTGGTTGGGAAACTAAGATCCAGCAAGCCGCAAAAAAAAAAAAAAAAAACTCTCAGAGAACTTTCCATGGGTCTTCAGGTGTCTGGAGGACCCCAAAACTGACTTGCACCTGGAAGTCTAAAGGCAAGGGCTCACTAGAGCTGCCGCTGATGACAGAGTGAGGAGTGAGGGCTGTAGTGGGAATAGCCAGCACTTTCAGAATTTGGTGGAGCAAAAATTTGAGCATTTCCAGTGAACCAGACTGGACATCAGAGTAGGTGATCAGCATGAGTGTCTTATAGCATCTTCATTCTAGAGGTCTGTCTACCTGACAAGATCGCCCTGAGAGGAAGAGTGGTCCTGGGGTGTAAAGCGAGAAGCAAGAGCTATGGGAATAGTGGTGGGGTCACCTGGAAGATGCTTGCCCACATCAGGGAACAGTGCAGTGGGGACCTCTAGCAAAGAGTCTTTAAACAACCCACAAAACATCCCATAAGAGAAAGAGCCAGAAACTCTGCATCTGTTAGACAGAGGGCCTAAACAAATGTGGCACCAGTGAAGCAAAATGATTAGGGGAAGAGGTAGAACAAGTAGAGAAAAACAGACTGACTGCAAATGTCCAAACCTAGGTCTGATTAAGAGCAGCTGTGGAAGAGAGAAGTGTTAACTGAATGAGGGATTAAAGTTTTAATTTTGATCAAATTGAACTTTTTAAGTCATAAAGACTGTGTGATCAAAACCTCAAAGTTGTAAGAAAATCTTTCAGTTCTGCCCAAGATAACGTCCATAGTTGGGAAAGGGGATGCCACTCAGTCATATTTGAAAGACAGTAAGAAAAATAAAGCTATTTAATAATTTTTCCCACAAAATCCACCTAGTTCATAAAGATGATACATAGAGAATAAGCAAAACACATGTATCCATAGGAATTTAGAACTGAGGTGGATTTTATTATTGCTTCAATGACACACTGTCTCTCCATGTGAGAAGATTCTACTTCCCCACCCACTGACATCAGGCTTCACCGTGTTACTCGCTTTGACCAATAAAGTATGAGTGGGAGTGATGTACAAAACTTTCAAGCAAAAGCTTTAAGGGTCATTTCATGACTACCCCAACATTTTTTCCCCCTGCCACAGAATGGCATGTCCCAGATACGGGTTGCTTCAGCCCACATCCCAAAGTGAAGAGCATGAAATATGAGTGAGAAATAAATATTTTTGTTGTTGAGACTTCCCTGGTGGCGCAGCGGTTAAGAATCTGCCTGCCAATGCAGGGGACACGGGTTCGAGCCCCGGTCCAGGAAGATCCCACATGCCGCGGAGCAACTAAGCCTGTGCGCCTCAGCTACGGAGCCTTCGCTCTAGAGCCTGCGAGCCACAACTACTGAAGCCCATGCACCACAACTACTGAAGCCTGTGTGCCTAGAGCCTGTGCTCCGCAACAAGATAAGCCACCGCAATGAGAAGCCTGTGCACCACAATGAAGAGTAGCCCCTGCTCGGCACAACTAGAGAAAGCCAGCGTGCAGCAACGAAGACCCAATGCAGCCAAAAATAAAATAAGTAAATTTATTTTTAAAAATATATATTTTTGTTGTTGTAAGCCACTGAGATTTGGGGGTTGTTGGCTACTGCAGCATAACAACCTAAGCTGATACACACAATATTTGGTAAAACCAAAACACAAGCTTATAAAAAGTTAAAAAAACAATATAAAAATACCATAAAGTAGATTGTGATAAGAGGTAAAATAAGTGGCACTGACAATAAACATTTTGAATTTGGAGAAGGGAAAGATGGCATAATGTTGGAATGGTCAGAGTTGTTCTTAATCCTGAAAATTGGAAACAACAATACAATACAACATAGTGCTATTAGGTCATTAAACTTTATGCTATAGAGGAACCTTTAAGGGCAGAGGAAGAGATCCTTGTTATACTGTTTGGGTTTTTAAAAAGCATGTTAAAACCCAAAATATATAATATGATCCTCTTTCTGTAAATAAAAAAAATGTTTTCTCTCCTCTCCGCCCTTCATTAGGAAAAAAATGGAAAATTATCCTAAAACATTAACAGTATTTATCTTTGAGCGACAGGATTATAAACTGTATTTAAATTTTCTTCTTTTTGCTTATAGGAAAATATTTTTAAGGAAAATATTTTAAAATAAAAAATACAAACAAAAAGAAGGAGAAATACACAGATTAAAGGAACAAGAAGAAAGTGTCTGAGCTCTGGTGATAGCAATGACAATGAAAAGGAAGCTACAAGAAGATAAAAGAAGGTTCTCCAGCCTCTGAAATTCTCCGTGGCTTCAGCATCCATTCATACTGAAGCAATTTTAGGTCAACATACTGTTCGGATCCTTGAGATCAGTTACGTCCTTCGTGATTCTCAAATGCAAGCTCCATACTCTCATCCCCATTAATACTCATCCCTCTGCTCTTTTCCCTCTCATTTTCCTAAATCACCCTCTCTAATCCTCTCTCTATTGTAAATAAACTCCTGCATATCATAATCTGTTGCAAACTCCCAAGAAAACATTGTGCCTTTCACAGAGTAGTTAAACAGATATTTGCTCACACTGTTATTCCAATTGGTACCGTCATCATTTTTCCCAACCCTCCAGCCTGTTGCTTATCCTTTTGTGCTCCTATTCTAAGTGAATGGTGCCACCACCCACTTAGTTGTCAAAACCAGAAGTCTGGGAGTGTCCTAGAGTCACCATCCATTTGCCAGTCCTATTGGTTCTGTCTCCTTCAATTCTCTCAAGTCAGTTTCCTTCCCACCATCTTTTCTGCCACTGCCCTTGGTTCAGGCACTCAGCGTTTCTCCCCTGAATTATGGCATTAGTCTTGCCTTCAGATTTTTCCTCTTTCATTTCATTCTTATTCTCTGAACAACCTTAGGGCGATTTTTTTTAAAGTGCGTTCTGATTATATCCCTACACAATTTTAAATCCTTCAAGGGCTTCCCCAAGAGTTCAGGTAAGAAACCAAAATTTGTAACATGGTAAGGGAACAAAATTCTTCACCATCAGGTCTCTGATTCTCTTTCTTCTTCTGCCAAACTGTGACACTCCATGAATACTGAAAAATCTGTAGTTCTTGAAACACATCCTGCTCGCTCTCTTTTTTTTTTTTTTTTTTTTTTTTTTTTGTGGTACGCGGGCCTCTCACTGTTGTGACCTCTCCCGTTGCGGAGCACAGGCTCCAGACGCGCAGGCTCAGCGGCCATGGCTCACGGGCCCGGCCGCTCCGCGGCATGTGGGATCTTCCCGGACCGGGGCACGAACCCGTGTCCCCTGCATCGGCAGGTGGACTCTCAACCACTGAGCCACCAGAGAAGCCCCCTGCTCTCTTTTACCTCTGAGCTCCCCCTGGAATGCTCTTTCTCTCATCTTCATCCTCTTCTTCTCATGAATAAATCCTACTCCCACTTCCCCCACAAAACTCAACTCAGGCATCACTCCCTTAATGAAGTTCTCCTTCATTAGAGTTTTTTGTACTCCCTTTGTTCTCCCAAACCATCCCCTGCCTACCTTGATTATAGCACCTTACATCATACTGGGATCATTTATTTTTTTCTTTGACTTCCCCACTGAAATGTAAGCTCCCCCTTGGAGTCACCAATCATGTCTTATTTATAATGTGCTTGGCATATAGTTGATGCTCAAAAAATATTGATGTCAGATGTCTTAGTGATGGATAGAGTATGAGACTAAACAGAACAGAGAAGTCCACGTTGACCAAAGTTTTGATACTGGGTGATTAGGAGAATTGAGGTGCTGAGAACACATAGAAGGAAGTTTGGAGGCAGAGTTAGTTCAAGAAGAAGAGGGATGCTTTGGCTTTATACATAATGAATTTTAACTGACAGTATCCAAATGGGAAAGACAAATATGGACATTTTCTTATGTAACCACAATGCTCTTACCCACACAGATCCATGGCAAACATACCACCATGGGGGACATGTGGACATGGCTGACCCCTCACTGGAGTGGCAGCCAGGGCAGTGTGAGTCTCCCCTGGTCACTCCTCTCAGTATTGATTATGAAGAAGATATGGTTAAAATAGATACCTATATGCTTATATTTGCAAAACAAAATGTTGCAAACATAAACCAAAACTAATAAAAATGTAGATGGAAGTAATCCTTCCCAGAGTACACTTTATTTTACAGTTTTAGCATCTTGTTAATATTTTAAATTTCCAAGATAAGTCAAAAAAGAAAAAGCAATCTCTAAAAATTGAAAAAGAATTAAAATGAATGTTTCCTTGTTTTAAACTGTGTATCAAGTTGGTGATATAACTACACAAAGAAAATAATTACTTCAAGTTATTAATCCAGCATTTTGACTGGATTAATATATCAGTGGGATATATTCTAGGGACAAATAGAGCTGCAAAGAAATCATAAACTTCATGCATTAAATAGTTTTATTGTTAACAGTAATATTGTTTTGTAACTTTTATATTGCAGGATAAAGCAAATAACTATGTTAATGTTGTTAGGAATCAAGATTTTCCACAGTAATATTATATATATATATACATATCCCTGTAATGTTAAATTTGAATTGGAAATATCAGTATGTGCCTGTGATTTTTTTTTTTAAAGTTTACAGAAATATGTATTTCCTAGCTCTGACCACAGAAAAGGCCTAGATGTAATGACAGCACAGATTGTGGCCTTTAAATACCATTTCCCACTCATGAAGACAAGGCTCCTTGGAGGAATGACTGATTCCAAATCTAAGACCTGGTATATATATGTCATTATATATATATATATATATATATATATATATACACACACACATATATATATCTCATCACAAAAAAATTTAATTATCAAGCATGTCTTAGATTATGAGGTCCTGGGTTTAACCAAAAGAGATGAATTTATAAAATCAGAATGCCTATTTATTATTTTAGGAGGTGAAGTGAAACTACCAAATAAACTGGATATTCATATTTGCATTCTCTATCTGTGGACAGATCTTGGGAAACCAAATTATAAGCAGAAGTAGCATGGGGAGTACCAAGCCCAAGTGACTAGAGTTAGCTGCATAATTCTAGAAGCTGTTGTTACCAAGCCATAACCATCTGAGGCAGTCATCTCCACACAGGTGATTCAATACACACCTGTTATGTGGAGCGGATTCTTGTGCTCTGCTTATCTGGTATTGCAGTATTACAGAGCCTTGGTCTCTGTTCACTCTCTACTCACCCTCCCTTCATTATTCTTTTTTTCTGGCCACTCCTCTCCCCATAAGCAGCCTTTTTCATTAGATATGGTGAGATTATCAAGTCTTAGGAGCAAAAAACCACATCTGTCCTGCAGATGTGGATTGTGTCACTTAAAGTACAGCATTAATTGCCCACATAGCACATGAAAATACAGATTTTTGACTTCTCTTTTTTTAAAAAAAAAAAGCAAAATGGAAAAAAGGAACTGGGCAACAATTAGCTGGAGTCATAGAAGCAGCACAAAATCCCTAGTTCACCATGAACTCTACCCAGCCCACATCACTCGTTTCTGTCACCTGTCTTGCCACTGTAAGCACTGAGTTTGCAGCTGTCATTTTAAGGTGCCTCTGTAGAATCAGTCACTCTTCTGAACCACTGCCCTTGTTCAGTAGTTAAGTCTCAGAAGGCAGGCTTTCTTCCTAGTGTCCAGGTTCAAGGCTAGAGCAGGATCCCTGGTGGCCTCCTGTCTATATTTGCACCATCTACTGATGCTGGTTAAAGTCATGAAATAGAGTGACTTTGCTGAAGAGGAAGAAACTGAGGCCTGAGTCTTGGGGAAAACCCACAGCAGAAAAGTGAGAGGAGAAGAAGCCTCTTCAGAACAAGGTTCCTGTTTGCTCTTTTCTTTCTTTTTAATTTTTTTTTTTCTTTAACAAAATTTCCCACTTACAGAGTTAAGAATCAGTGCTCTTTCTGGAGCAAAGTCTCTGGAGTCAGAAGCCCTGAAGCAATTCTTTAACTCAAAGTTTCCTAGCTCAGTTTTGCACACACTTGCTGTGTCACCCATGGACATGACTGACACAGGCTTGTGCTCAGGTAGCCCCTGTGTTTAAGTTGTGCACAGGCTGAAACCCAAATTATTTTTGGTCCCCATTGCAGATGTTAGCCTGCGTTCCATTTTTAACTCTGACGTAGGCACGTGCACTGGTTGCCCAGGAGACATGAATCTGGGCAAACCAGGGAGAAGAGTGCCCTAAGGGAGGGCAAATTTGGTTTCTGTGTGGTCCTGCTCACCCAAGCCTTCAGCCTCACCCTTTTCCCCCCACCGCCCCCCCACAGAGACCCGTGGTAAACACATCACTGCAGTGGGCACAGCTGACCCTCACTGGGTGGCAGCAGCCAGGACAGTGCAGGCCCCCTGATCGTCCCTCCTCTGGGTGTTGATTGCACTGTTCAAGTTTCACCTGTTCACGGGAGTCACGCCTGGCCTCTCTGACTGGGTCAAATCTCATTAAACATTCTCAGTCCTGAAGGCCAATCCTTTGGCACACTGCTCCCCACAGCAATTGTCCATGTATTTATGTTTGAATAATGTCTGCTTCTCTCACTATGAGAGACCGTGTAGGCTTTGTTTGTTGATGTATACCCAGCATCTCATATACTCCCATCCAGAGCAGACACTCAACAACCCCTGCATAAGTGAATGAATCCTAGGCCATTGGCAGCGGAAAGGACCTCAGGGGGCATTCGGTCTGCTTTCCTCGTTTGATGAGTGAGGTGAAGCAATTTCCCCAGGTCACATGGATTTTCAGAAAGGCAGCATGAAGTAGTGGTTAAGACCACAGACTTTGAAGGCAGAATTCCTGGTTCCTAGCCAGGCTCTACCACGTACTGGCTCACTAAGTTAATGTCTTTGTGCCTCAGTCTCCTCATCTGGAAAATGGGGATAGTTGTGAGAATTAAATGATTTCATAGAGTGCTCAGAATTACACTTGGTACATAGTACGTACTACATAAGGGCTTGTCAAAAAAAAAAAAAAGCTGGAATAGGACCAAATTCTGGGTCTCTCAACTCCCTATCTAGTGCTTCTTACAAAATGGCCTAATGTTATTTTGTCATTGGTGTAGACCAGCGCTGTCCAATCGAATTTTCTGTCATGGTGGAAATGCTCTACATTGCCCAATATGGTAGCCCACTAGCCACATGTGTCTACTAAGTACTTGAAATGTGGCTAGTGTGACAAAGAAAATTAATATTTAATTTTATTTTAATTAATTAGAATTTGAATTTAGACTCAATGAGGGACAGTCAGGAGCAGGTTCCTTGCAGCAGCCGAGTCATCATGGCTGATGGAATAAGTGTCTGGCTACCCTGGGAGATCCTTTTGAGCATGAGAAGCTCAGTCTCCTGGAAGTCAAGAAATTCCCCACATCTTTACTTTGGTCAGGCCTCCCAGGCCAGGCACCTGGCATCAAGGCAGAGTTGCTATCTACCAGGTAGCTGTGCAGGCTGGCTTCCCTGCAGAACTGTGGTTGAATAAACTAATTAAAAGCATCTTTCCTTTTTTTAGGGCCATACCCTGTGAATTTTAAAACAACGGTCTACAGATAAACAAAAAGTTTCAAAGCTCTACCATGAACCTTGTTTTCAACGGGTTTTAGAATATATATTCTTTAAGAACATTTAAAATGCTTAAAACTCCTTTTCCATGTGTATAGATATCTACTGCCATTTAAAAAAAATCAATCCAAGGAAAAGGCAAGACCTCAACTGGTTGGATTCCAAATTAAGCTACGGCTTGAGCTAAAAATAGCTTGCCAGTGTTGAGAATGTGTTCTCTGAATTTAAATGGCTTGCCTCTCTCCCAGAGGACAACATTCAGTGTGTTCTATGGCAGGATTGGACTTTGGAAAAAGCACACTTCACGTTTTCTCTGGACTCATTTCTACTTCGTGTTCAGAGCAGAGTGAAAGTAACCCACCATAGTTTTAGGTTCTACACTATGTGTTGTTAAGTGTAATGAGCATAAATATCTCTAACTTCTCTTAGTAGTTGTGTGTGTGTGTGTGTGTGTGTGTGTGTGTGTGTGTGTGAATTCAGCTTTGTGTCGATAATCCTAAAGGTATACATAAAAATCTGAAGGAACATTCTGAAATAGATTTTACCTTTTTTTCCCCCAACCATGTTATCATTTACTGTACTAAAATCTATCTTCTCCTAATTATCACTGAAAGACTGCTTTTGTTTTTGGGTGCCTCACGTGGTATCTTAGTTCCCTGACCAAGGATCAAACCTGCGCCCCCGGCAGTGGAAGCATGGACTCTTAACCACTGGACGTCCAGGGAAGTTCCTGTGCTTTTTAATTTCAAAAACAATCTCTGTTTTGTCTCTGAAACACTGGGATAGCTTTCCCTGTAGTGGTGAAGACCAGAAGAGAAAAATTAAATGATAAGTTGAAATTTGATATGTGATAAAAATTATATTTCAAAATGGATTTCATTACATATACTTAAAATTTTTTCAATACCATAGAAATTAAGGATAAGGCAATTATCATGCACAGCATTTTTTTTCAAATTTTCATTTTTGTCAGTAATTCATGCACATATCTTAAATAATCAAGTAATTCTAAAAAACCTTGTAAATGACTTTTGAGGATGAGCACCTCTGCATGTGTACACATCTCGGTCAGGTGCCTCCAAAGCCCTCCTCCTTCACTATCTTGGCCACAAAGACAATGCGTTTTAGGTCTTATAACCATGCTTCCTGACATCAGTCTTCTTCCTCCCATCTACCTCTTTTTAAAGGTGTTTGAAACTTTCAATACTTTTTTTTATTAAAAAAAGTAAGGCATATAGATCAAAAAATTCAAACAATTCAAAAATATACAAAATATAAAATGAAAGATCTCTGAAATCTCACTCCTCTAAGGATAACCACAGTTATGCTTTGGTGTTTGTCCTTCCAGATCCCTCCTACTCTGTCTGCTCCTACCTGGTTGTCACTGGCATGCAATTGACATTTCATTCAACTCATTTTTTGGAACATCTGTGTAGAATAAGACTCTACGCTGGGGAAGGATTATGATGGATGAATCAGAACTGGTTGGCACCCAAGGAACTCATAGAGGAGCTGAAGAAAAATGGAGAAAACGAAAAGTTCTGAAAGGGAGACACCATACTTTGGGAGTTCAGCCGAGAAGGGAGGATTTCCATCAGGGAGGATTGAGACACGCTTCCTGGAGGAAGCAGCAGCTAGGCTGGATTCTGAGATATAGATATGATGTGGACATGTCGAGGTTGGGAAAGGCATTCTAAGAGCAGGGAACAGAATGAGTACAAAAAAGAACGTACCTCAAGCAAAACAACGCACAATGAATTTTGCTCAAGACATAAAAAAAGCCTAGAAGTGTGGTGAGAGGTAACCCTCTTAGTCATTATGACTTAGGTTGGACCTACTCTCAAGCCAGGGAGGAGAATAAAAATTTTAAGGCAATTAAATGAGGAGGAATGAGGCAGAGTTTTATGGACTGAATTGTGTCCCCATCCCTCTCCCCCCATCAAATTCATATGTGGAAGCCCCAACCCCCAATATGACCTTTAAGAAAGTAATTAAGGTTAAATTTAGGTCACATGAATGAACCGTAATCCAATAAGACTGGTGTCCTTTTAAGAAAGACACTAGGAGTGTGTGTGCACAGGGAAAAAGGCCAGGTGAAGACACAGCAAGGAGATGGCTGTCTGTGAGCCAAGAAGGCCTCACCAGAAACCAACCCTGCTGGCACCTTGATCTTGGAATTCCAGCCTCCAGAACTGCGAAAGAAACAGAATTTCTGTTGTTTAAGCCACTCTGTGGTATCCTGTTGAGGAAGCCCTAACAGACTAAAACACAGAATTTAGCATTTGGTTTAGAACATTTCTTGGTCCTTACTAAAGAACTGACTTTAGGGAATTCCCTGGCAGTCCAGTGGTTAGGACTCTGCACTTCCACTGCAGGGGGCAAGGATCCGATCCCTGGTTGGTGAATTAACATCCCACATGCTGCACAGTACGGCCAAAAACAAAAACAAAACCAAAAAACCCCACAGATTTCTGGACTCCACCTTCAGAATCTCTGGTTCTTTAGGCCTGGCAAAGGGCCTAAAAGTTTGCATTTCTAACAAGTTCCTCAGGGATGCTGATGCTACGGGTCCCCACCTTTTGAGAACCAATGATTAGGCTATTTGGTTAAATTAGTGGTTATCTACCTTGGTTTTTCTCTTACACACCTGATTGATATAACATTAACAATGCCCCAATCCAGGAGTCATGCCCCAGTCCAGGAGTAGGATGGGCAAGATCCCTGATCAGGGAACTAAGATCCCACATGCCGCTCAGAGCAGCCAAAAAAAAACCAATTGACTTTTGGGCTTCCCTGGTGGCACAGTGGTTGAGAGTCCGCCTGCCGATGCAGGGGACACGGGTTCGTGCCCCGTCTGGGAAGATCCCACATGCCACGGAGCGGCTGGGCCCGTGAGCCATGGCCGCTGAGGCTGCGCCTCTGGAGCCTGGGCTCTGCATCGGGAGAGGCCACAACACTGAGAGGCCCGCGTACCATAAAAAAAAAAAAAAGAATTGACTTTAGAATGGTCACATCTTAAAATGGTGGAATTGTTCTTACTGCTTTGTGCTTTGCTTCTCCATTTAAACAACTAAGACTGGCACCATTGCAGTTTGTTATTTAGTATGACAGCCAGATATTGAATACCCATTCCTATTTACAGGATGCTAAGTTCTATACAAATATTCAAAGGTCACGATCTTAGCACACTGAGTAATTTTAGGTAAAATGGCTTAATAATAAAAAAAGAACAATAAAATTAACATAGCGGTTAACACAGTGCTTACAATGTAGCAGACACCCTTCTAAGTGCTCTTTGTGTATTGATTCATTTAATCCTCACAACAATCCTGTCAGGCATTTACTATTATTATCCCCATTTCCCAGATGAGGAAATCAGGCACAGGAGGTTAACTAACTCATCCCAGGTTTTACAGGTAGGAATTGCAAACTGAGATTGATACAGCTGGAACTGACCTAATTTACCTAGATATTTGTCTATGTAATTAGCATCCTAATAGGATGTATTACCATTTGACAATGTGTTGAGGATGATTTGTTTATTTTCAGATGCAACTCAAAATTTAAATAGAATATAGGGACTTCCCTGGTGGTCCAGTGGTTAAGAATCTGCCTTCCAGCGCCGGGGACACAGGTTCGATCCCTGGTCAGGGAACTAAGATCCCACATGCAGCCGGGCAACGAAGCCCGCGTGCTCTAGAGCACGTGCACCACAACTAGAGAGAAGCCCAGGCACCGCGACAAAGAGCCCGCATGCTGCAACTAAGCCCCGATGCAGCCAAATAAATAAATAAATAGATAGATAGAAAATGAGTTCTGCGATGAAACTAAGTGCTGCGTGTGATGTTGTGCGTCAAAGGCAGGATATGAGTATTTAGCTTCAAAGCGAGTTCAAGCTTTCTTTGCCTCTCTCCACCCAAGTATCACTGAAGAGAAAACATATTACAATCCAATTTGCAGCTTTCTAACCAAATGTTCCTCATAAGATTCTAATGTCTAAACCAAAACTGGGCCCATAATACTGAGGGCTACCCTTTGGAGACTGGAGGGCCTTTCTCTAAAGCTCTGAGTGACCTGCAGATCTCTCTCTAGACATCTCGATTTCATTCTAACTCAGCACTGTCTCTACTATGTTTATTGCAAAAATCCGAACCGTGCCTCTGTGCCGAGACCCTGTCAAGTTATGCTCTAGACTGAGTTTTCATAGCCTGGGTATATAAATTTTGAAAAACAGAGAACAACATCTTCCTCTCTCTTTTCTATGTTGAGTAGTTCCTTAGATGATAGAGACATTACAGTGTTGCACATATAGAAGATCTTCAATAAACACTCTGAGCTATAAAAAAATTATCTTTGGTGCCATTCCCAACAAAAATTTAATTTAATTTAATTTTAAAAAATTATTTATTTATTTTGCGGTACGCGGGCCTCCCACCACTGTGGCCCCTCCCGCCGTGGAGCACAGGCTCCGGACGCGCAGGCCCAGCGGCCACGGCTCACGGGCCCAGCCGCTCCGCGGCATGTGGGATCCTCCCAGACCGGGGCACGAACCCGCGTCCCCTGCATCGGCAGGCGGACTCTCAACCACTGCGCCACCAGGGAAGCCCCAAAAATTTAATTTTATATACGATTGATACAAATGGATACTGTAGAATGGGTAAGGAGGCTTTGGGGAAAGGAAAGGGGAATTCTGTGAACAATTCTCCATCCCAGAAGATAAGAATGTTGTAAGTTTGCACATCGTTCTGGGAAAAGGGTCTTTAGCACTTAAAGAGTTAAGCCTGAGTGACGGCAGGCAGCAGCAGGAGGGAGCATTTATGGTGCCAGGCAGGAAGGGTGGAATCCAGGACTTGGGCTGGCAGGAAGGGGTAGAGGAGGGGGGAGGGAGAAGAGAGCACGGCGCCTGGAGGGGAGGGTTTTTAGTGGTTCTCAGCCTGGAAGACTTTCTCTCACAATTTGAAGCCAGATGTTGGCCGGGAAATTTCTCCCATTGCTGCAGAAAGGATGAAAAGGTACTGAGTGCAGATAGAGTGATGCCAAAGTTGGGAGATACAGGCCTCGTGCCCAGAATGTATTTGGGACTTCCAGCATTTGAATGGAGCTACCTGAAAGTAGGAATTGAGATGCTTAGACATCTAGAAACACGCTGATTATTATTTAAGAACGCTTTGAGATAAAGCGTTCTTAAATAATAATCATAAAGCCTCACATTTATTTAGCAATTTTTACATGCCAAGAGCTGCATTAAATGTTTTATATTCATTATCCCATTTAATTCTTAAGAACCCTATGAGGAAAGTCTCTGTTTTAGAAAGTATTCCTCAGTGAGGCTTTGCAGGCTACATAGTTTGCCCAAAGTGTAAATTTAAATAGTACAAATTTTTAAATTAGAAACATGATCTCCATACAAATATATAATGTCCAAGATTTGCTTACCTCATTTATGAGGGAAAGAGATGGTTCAGAGGGGAGGAGAGGAGATTGTTCGTGGGCGCGCGCGCGTATGTGTGTGTGTCTCACAATTGGAAGAAAAGAATCCTAGATAAGATTGCAAAGAAAGATAGAGAAGACTGACTAATGTCCTACAGAGCAATAAAACCAAAACCTTTAGCATTCTTTTCCACTGGACATAAATTATTTGTTTATCTCTGTAGGACAAAAATAATTTGCAACTTAACAATCTTCTAGACATTAACATCTACTTCCAAAGACTTGGAACCCTAATCTGTAAAACACAGTAGGTCAAACAAAATTAGATCCCCCAGACAATTGGATAACCTCAGGTGGATTTATTGGGCAATGTTGTCTACAGCACTATCCGATGAAACTGTCTATGATGATGGAACTGCTCTGCAACTGTATTGTCCAGTAACGTAGCCACAGGCCACACATGGCTAGTGAGCACTTGAAATGTGATTAGTGCGATTGAGGAACTGAATTTGATTTGATTTGATTTAAATTTAAATAGTCACACCTGACTAGTGATTGCTGTGTTGGATTGTGTTAGATGACACAGCCCTTTGAGTTGAAAAAGCACAGTCTGCAGAATATGCAGATGGTTCCAGATGCACAGTAAAAATGAAGAGGCACTTTCTTGGGTGATACTGACAAAAGTTGTCTATTTTTTAATTGGAGTAGAGTTGATTTACAGTATTCTGCTAGTTTCAGGTGTACAGCATAGTGTTTGTTGTTTTATGTTTTGAAAAGCTCTGCTCCAATCCATGCTCTTCTAGAATCCACTTTCTAAAAAAAAGCAAAGGTGGTATTATCGATCCCATTTCACAGACAGGTAACTGATGGTCAGCTGTTGAAGGCAATACAATTAGTGGTAAAGCTGGCATTTGGACCCAGGTGTGTCTGTTGGAAGGTTGAAATCACAAATGCCTACAGAGGCCGGGTAGGGCAGACAGATGAGTCAAGAGCTTTGGTTATAAAACAAAGCAGCTAGTCTGGATCTGGTTGATTACAGTCCAGAATTGCCAGGTCATATCTTGTAATTTTTTTCAGGAAAATCCGTAATTCTGGACTCTTATGTAATATATTCTTGGTTTTAAGACCCTGTATGGACCAAACAAAACAAATTTGCAGCCCTGATACAGTCCGCGGGCCACCACTTTTCAACCCTGGCTAGCACAACAGTGGGAAAGATTTCCTCTTTGCCCGGCTGCTTCTACAGGGAACTGAGAACGTGGATTTGGTCTTCCCAGTCCTTTCCAGGCAGAGTCAAGGGCTTCTCACAGCAATGACCCTTTCGATATTTGTCACATGTCACTAGATGGTTATTTACATGTTTGTCTTCTCAGCTAGATTGCAAGCCCCTAGAGGAGAGGAACATCTACTCAGCTACCTATTGCCCGCGTAACACCTGGCAAATCGAAAGATTTAATATATGCTAGTTGAACAAGCATGCATAAAAATTAGAAGCTTGGGCTTACCTGGTGGTGCAGTGGTTGAGAGTCCGCCTGCCGATGCAGGGGTTCGTGCCCTGGTCCGGGAAAATCCCACATGCCGCGGAGCGGCTGGGCCCGTGAGCCATGGCCGCTGAGCCTGCGCGTCTGGAGCCTGTGCTCCACGACAGGAGAGGCCACACAGTGAGAGGCCCACACACCGCAAAAAAAAAAAAAGTAGAAGCTTAAATAAATACAGCAGTTATGGGCCATTTCTTCATTTTCACTTTAAAATTCTATGGCCAAACTTGTTGTGTTGTTGTTGTTACTGTTGTTGTTGTTGTTTTTAAGCCTAGGCTCAGACTTCCACACAAATATTACACACAATAATTCAGAAATAATCTCAAAGTAATAATGGCTACCATCTTTTTATTTTATTTTTTTAAATTTTTTTGGCTACCATCTTTTAAAAAGACTGCTATGCATAAGGCTCTTTCTGTACATTATCTTATTTAATTACCTCCAATAACACAGTGAAGTAAACATTGTCATCTCTATTTTACTGAAGAGAAAACAGATTCAGAATCCTTAGGTAATTTGGCCAGGGTCACACAGCTCTCAACTCTGTTGCTTCCCAGTATGAACGCTCTGTGAGCTCTGCTCAGTGACTCCCCCTGTGCATTTTAAATCTGTCTGGAAAAAGTTAACATGTCTAATCCCTTTCCTTTGGTGGGAAGTCTGTGAGTGGAGGAGGAAGGTGAGCCAGGGTGGGTCCCTGAGGCCGGAGCTAGTGGGGCGAGGCTGTCTCAGTGGGTGCAGTCTTCCAGAATTAAGCAAACCAGGCAGCACAGAGCTGGTGTTGGTGAAGACCGGTAGGAGGTCTAAGAATGTCACTGCAAGAAGGAGAGCCAGAAAAAAGAACCCAGAGCCAGAGAATCTGTGAGGAATAGGAGCTTAGGGAAGAACAGATTGTGCCTGCATCAGAGGGTCATACTGGTTTTCTTTACATAGTCTCTGAAGGTTGATACTTGGGAAAGTCACAGGAAGGCACAAATTCTGTAACATTCCAGAGCAGTGCAAGACACCAAAGCAGGGACTCAATGACTGATGAACTGTCATAAGGTTCCTTATAAGGGATTCACTAATAGATGTCTCTTACCCTTAAAATTCAAGCAAAACAGAGGCTCAGAAAATTTGAGAAAGCCAACACAACCCAGTGGGTATTTTGAATCGTAATTTTCTCCTCCCCACCCGTTTCCTGCACCAGCAATTTCTTCACCCCATGAAGATGTTACCATTCAGCATCTATTAATCTGTTCATTTGTTTTAAGGATCAAACTAAAATCCATTTGCACATTCATGTGAAATGCTGATCACTCTCAAGGAAGGCATCGTGGAGCTGGGGAAGTTCCAAAATAACCCAAGGAGAGAGAATGATCTCCAGGATTTTAGACTTTGAGTCCTGGGCCTCTAGTGGAGACTCAGGAAAGTGGTATGATCTCATCCTATGAAATGAGGAAAGGAGTGGACACAGAATTTTCCATCAAACTTCATAGCAAAAGGGCACATGGGCTTCCCTTGGGGCGCAGTGGTTGAGAGTCCGCCTGCCAATGCAGGGGACACGGGTTCGTGCCCTGGTCCAGGAAGATCCCACATGCAGTGGAGCGGCTGGGCCCGTGAGCCATGGCCGCTGAGGCTGCGCGTCCGGAGCCTGTGCTCCGCAACGGGAGAGGCCACAACAGTGAGAGGCCCGCGTACCGGAAAAAAAAAAAAAAGGTGGGGGCACATGATTTGAAGTTTGAATCTTACAATTCTAAGATGCATAAAGAGAGGTACATTATTAAATACAATCTTACACACTTGGTACTAAGTTTATGGAATCTTTTGCCAAGGAGTGGTTCAGGCTGAAAATAGAAATTGTCGCAAAAAAAGGTAAACATATTCGATCATCAAATTCACAATGGGTTATTAAGAGAATCTAAGGGTGTTTGAGGACAGATGTGTTTCTGACTCTCTACAGTTGGCATCCTAGAGGGCAAGCGTGCTCAATAACAAGAAGTCCCTGTATCTCATATAAAACATTTTAAAATGTTTATTCAAGCATAAAAAGATTTCTGTATCTTGCAAAGGATTTCCTTAGAAAACGACCTCTGTTTAATGGTTCGGACTTCATTTGAAAGGTAAATAAATGAATTTCAATAATGCCAAAAGATACACACTTAAGAGTTTACAACAGTAAGTACTTATTTTGAAATGAATGAGCTACCAACAGAAATAGAATATTGAGGTTCATGCCAGAATGCAATTTTCTAATATTAGGTTGACTTCATTTCAAAACAGAATGAAATTCAGCTTAACTGTGATGAGTTCCTCGTCAACAAGTGATGCTTTATTTATTGCTGCCAAAATAAAAATATATTTGTCAATGTGTAAAGTTGTAAAACTTACCCTTTTACTGATATGAAACTTAGAATTAGTGTGATGTGACAAACCTATCCCATTAGAAATATATCAACTAATCATGTTGACTGATAACCCCAAGTATTATTTCTTAATTAATTTTCAAAAGCCACATACTTTCCAAGGAACCTGAAATATTCCCTTTTTAAACAGATTCCAATTTTTCCCATGCCTGCCTTTGAGGTAAACTAGGTCTTTCTGTTGACTTTACCAAAAATTATTTTATAAAATACAGCCAGCACCTCCTCACAATTTTTTCCCCAGAAAAAAACCCGTGGCATATATAAAAGTATGTTTCGAACAACTCCAGTCATTAAGAGCAGAGCTGCAAAGACAAGGGCAGGTTGGTGGGCGGTAGTGGGGGGAGTGGGAGAGTTCTTTTCTGTACTTTGAAATTTGGTTCTCTGTGAAGTAGAATTTCATCAAACTGAATGTGTTATGAATTTTAAATATATTTGATGCTAAAAGAGAAAAAATAAGTATGCTGTCCTTTCTTGTAGGCCTGTCTTTAGATGTCATTACCCTGGCAACACTTACAAATGGCAACTGACGTCAAGAAAAGAGGAAAAACACTGCTGAGAGCATACACTCCATGCATTATAGATCATCCCGAGGACTTAGAATTCTCAGGCTCATACAGGCACTAAATGGCTTTAAGATGAGCACAAGCAATCTTCCCTTTTACAAACACTCTTCATAAACTTTTTAAGGACTCGGAGATCTGAAAAGAGCATCTTTGAGTCTTTAATTTAAGCAAAATACAGTTCAACTATTAGCTTAGGTGTTCTGTCTCACAATAACTGCCAAGCCCATTAAAGTGTTCGTCACTAGTAAATCTTTTTTTTTTTTTTTTTTTTTTTTTTTTGCGGTACGCGGGCCTCTCACTGTTCTGGCCTCTCCCGCTGCGGAGCACAGGCTCCGGACGCGCAGGCTCAGCGACCATGGCTCACGGGCCCAGCCGCTCCGTGGCATGTGGGATCTTCCCGGACCGGGGCACGAGTCCGTGTCCCCTGCATCTGCAGGTGGACTCTCAACCACTGAGCCACCAGGGAAGCCCCATCTTGCATTTTTTATAAGAGAACCAAACTAGGGTTTTTCAGGGTTCTGATTACTTTCAGAGTTTAGTGGGACAGGTTTTCTAGATTTATGGTCCATTTTTCCCCAGGGTCTCCACACATATTATTTTTAATAGACTTTACTTTTAGAGTAGTTTTAGTTTCATAGCAAAATTGAGAAGAAAGTACAGAGAGTTCCCATATACCTCCCTTCCCCCCCCCCCAACATGCATGGTTTCCCCCATTATCAACATCATGAACAAGAGTGGTAAATTTGTTATCATCAATGAACCTACTTGTCACTGAAGGCCATAGCTTATATTAGGGTTCACTCTTGGTAGTTTATATTCCATGACAAATGTGTAGTGGCATGTATCCACTATTATAGTATAATACGGAGCGGTTTCACTGCCCTAAAAATCCTCCATGTTCTACCTATTCATCTCTCCCTCTCCACTCTTCCCTGGCAACCACCGATCCTTTCATTATCTCCATAGTTCAGCCTTTTCCAAAATGTAATATATTTGCAATCATATAGGATATTGTCACTTCAGATGGGGTTCTTTCACTTGGTGATATGCGTTTAAGGTTCTTCGACATCTTTTCATGGCTTATAGCTCTTTTTTTTTTTTTTTTTTAGTGCTGAAGAATATTCCATTGTCCAGATGTGCCACAGTGTATTTACCCATTTACCTAATGAAGGACATCTTAGTTGCGTCCAAGTTTTGGCAATTATGAATAAAGCTGCAATGAACACCTGTGTGCAAGTTTTGCGTGGACATAAATTTCAACTCATTTGGCTAAATACTAAGGAGCACAATTGCTGCATCATATGGTAAGACTATGTTTAATTTTTAAAAAAACTGCCAAACCATGTCTGGAAGTTGGCTGTACCATTTTGCATTCCCACCAACAATGAATGAGAGTGCCTGTTACTCCACATCCCTGCTAGTACTTGGCGTTGTCAGTGTTTTGGATTTTGTCCATTCTAATGGATGTGTAGTGATATCTTTTTTTTTTTTTTTTTTTTGCGGTATGTGGGCCTCTCACTCTTGTGGCCTCTCCAGTTGCAAAGCACAGACTCCGGACATACAGGCCCAGCAGCCATGGCTCACAGGTCCAGCCGCTCCGCGGCATGTGGGATCTTCCCAGACCGGGGCACGAACCCATGTCCCCTGCATCGGCAGGCGGACTCTCAACCACTGCGCCACCAGGGAAGCCCGTGATATCTCATTTTAATTTCCAATTCCCTAACGATCTATGATGTTGAGCATCCATCTTTTCCTATGCTTATTTGCCATCTGCGTATCCCTTCTTTTTTACTGAAAACTTTTTATTGGCTTCTGTTTTACTTAAATTTTTTTCATTGATATATATTTGACATTTTATATTAAATTAGTTTCAGGTGTACTTTATTGGCCTTTGGATAGAAACGGGAATTTATTTGCCAGGAAGGATCATCCCATCATACTTCTGCTGGAACCAGCACATGGCCTCCTATTTGCTGATTCTGTGTTTGGCCCCAATGCAACCTGTTCTTCACTTCTGTGATGCTGAAACCTGGCCTACCCAACACCACACAGAAGTCCAGACCATAGCTACCAGTGCTTGGGTCACATTTGATCCCCAGATCGATGTGTTTCTGGATCCCAAAACCAAAGTTTCCAGTATCTGAGCAATTCTTTCTTTCTTAAATCATACTTCATGCCTTTAGACTTCTCTCCAGGATTTCTTCTGCCTTGGCCTCACAATGGATGGCAATCTTTTCATTTCTCCTGATGCCAAAGGACCTGATGGTGTATCTAGCTTTGGAGAACACAGAGGTCCGGCCGGTGAGCTGCTCCAGGCCTGAGGCTGCCCGGCTCAGTCAGTCTCCACTGTGCCCCACACAGATGTTGAGGCAGAGCTTACAGATGCAAAGTTCCCGCATAGGCTCTCCTTTTCACTCTGACCCTGAGCGTTGGTGGAGAATGGGAAGAGTATCTGTGTATCTTCTTTGGTGAGGTGTCTGTTCAGGACTTTTGCCCATTCCTTAATCAAGTATTTTTTTTTATTGTTGAATTCTAAAGGTTCTTTGTATATTTTGGATAACAGTCTTTTATCAGAGATGTCTTTTGCAAACATTGTCTTCCCATCTGTGGTTTGTTTTCTCATTCTCTTAACAGTGTCTTTTGCAGAGATATTATTTATTTTTTCATTCAAGAAAGTCTATTCAACTGAGGGGACTACTCAGTAGACAAGAAGATCCCTGCCTTCATAACACCTACACTTTAATGGAGAAAATGACAATAAACAAATAAATGAATAAACATATGACAGGCATTTAAGTAGACATGGTTGGGGAGAAAATTTAAACAGGTTAAGGAGTTAGAGAGTGACTAGAGAAAGATCACTCTGGCTGCTGTGTAGACCTAACGTGGCCCAAAGTAGAGTCAACCATAGTGGGAACAAGAGCAGGGGTGGGGACACCAGGTGGTAGTGTATTGCAGTCATACAAGCAAGAGATATGTGGGTATGGATTAGGGAGGGAGCTGTGGAGAAGTATCCAGATTCTGGACACTAGCTTTTTTTTTGGCTGCACCACGTGTCTTGTGGGATGTGGGATCTTAGTTCCCTGACCAGGGATTGAACCTGGACCCTTGGCAGTGAGAGCTCCGAGTCCTAACCACTGGACTGCCAGGGAATTCCCTGGACACTAGTTAAAAGTGGAGCTGAACCCTATCCATTAAACCATTGAAGTCTCTGTTGGAAAAAAAAAAAAAGTGGAACTGACATACTTGCTCATGGATTGGATGTAAGAGAAGTAAATGATTCAGGCATGAAAGCTAGGTTTGGGTCTAAGCAATCAAGTGAATGGTGGTAAAACTGGCAGGGGTGTGGGGAAGGAACAGGATAGGCAAGGACCAGATCTGGGCATGGGACACTCAAGTGACAATTCGGGTGGAGATGTTCAAGCAGGCCATTGTGATCCAACTTGAAAAGTTAGCATTGGAGCTATACATGTGACTCGTCCACGTATGAGAGCATGCTGGATATCTCTGCAGGCCTTCCAGATTCTGTCTCCACTCTGCTCCCTGCCTCCATATAGACTAATCCATAGGGATTAAATCAGTGGACTCCAATCTTCTGGTTTCCAGCAGATTCAACCCGCCGGCAGCAGATCAGAAGAGAGGAGAGCAAGGTGGGATAGCTTATTCTCCAACTCCCTCCCTGCAGTTCTCCTCAGCTGCCTGAGCCTCTCTGTGAAAATTTACAGCTCCTGTCAGGCAGGCTTCCACACAGCTGTCTCTCCAGATGCAGTAACTGCTCTGTCCCTTCACCCCTCCTTGTCCTTGGGTGGAAACAGCTCCTCCCCTTATTAGCCTGAGAGTACTGCTGTCCTTACACTTTTACAAATAGTCCCTTTAGTGAGCCCTGCTTGAATTACTGTAATTTGACTGTGCCATCTGTTTCTTGTTGGGTCCTTGACTGAATTTAAAAACCTGAGATTGGAGAAGATCACTTAGGGAGTGAGAAGAGATACAAGAGAAAAGAGATTTGAGGATGGACTCCTAGGACAGTCTTATTTAGAAGCTGGAAAGAGGAGGTGGGTTCCACAAAGCAGAGGTCAGAGGGATGGGAAGAAAAACAGGAACACGTGGTGGTGTCCGGGTGGTGGCTCAGTGAAGACAGGTGCAAGAAAAAGCTCTCCTACAGTGCCCCAAGCCACCACTGCTCTGGGACTCCCGGAACCTCTTGCTGACCTCCTTATCACTCCTGACTCCTTGCCTCAGGTGAATTCTCTCTCATGGGTCTTGAAATTGCTTTGTAATTTGGCTTCCGACATTCCCAGGTCAGCTGATATGTTATACGTATCT
Organism: Leucopleurus acutus; assembly: GCF_964270905.1. Taxonomy (NCBI): domain Eukaryota; kingdom Metazoa; phylum Chordata; class Mammalia; order Artiodactyla; family Delphinidae; genus Leucopleurus; species Leucopleurus acutus. The sequence continues at coordinate 87,672,478 of NC_139147.1, read as the reverse complement.
CAATTCTAAGGTTTGAGTCTTCCTCGGAGGCTCTCAGCAGCTGTGCAAATGTACAGATGCATTAAGTATGGGGGGGGGGGAACAGAGTGAAACCGCCAAGGAACGCACACACAGGCACACCCAATTACACCTGCCTCAGGCACTATTCTGTGACTATGGCCAGGGCAAGAACTATTTTATATTCACTCTGATGTTGAGTACTGAACATAACAACCAGTACACAGTGGCAGCTCAGTACATTGTTTTGGATGAATTGATGCTTTTTTAAAACATGGCTTATCATGATAGACTATGCTTTTGGTGCATGAAGGCCCCTTTACAGACTTGACAACTAATTCCTTGAATTGCCGTATTATAATATGTCCCTGATTATGCTTTTGTATACTATGTAATGCCTGGGTGTGAATGCACTTTTTTTTTTTTTCTCCAAACAGAATTGTATTGAGAAGATGACAACATGAACTCTGAAGAAACAAAGGCTGTGAATTTTGGTCACTTGGGCTCTAGGGCCCTCAGATAAATATATTACTACTGTACTTCTAAGAACAATTCTCTTTGTTTAAAGTGTGAGACTGCTATTCACTAATATCTTGATGCCATTCCCAGAAATCATGCTTCATGTAACTGGCAAGTTTTTGCAAAGGCTGTTCGCTATTTGCAGCCTCTGTATTAGTGTTCTTGACTGATTTCCTCAACTCTGACTCAGTGCAGGTGAAGAAAAAATCTCCCTCTTTTACAAAGTGGAGTTTGAATCCTGGCTGTGCCAACTTCACAAGCAGTAACCTTGTGAAAGACCTTAACTGCATTGAGTCTTAGTTTCCTTATCTGTAAAATGGGATTAATAGTACAGTTGATCCTCATTACTTACAGAGTCTGTGTTTGCGAATTCATCTACTTGTTAGAATTTATCTCTAACTCCAAAATCAATACTTGCAGCACTTGTGCAGTCATTCACAAACATGTGCAGTGCAACAAAAAATTTGAGTTGCTCAAGACGTGCATTCCCAGCTGAGTTCATACTGTAAACCAGTAAACTTTTTATGGTCTATTTAGTGCCAGTTTTTGCATCTATGTGCTTTTTCTTGGTGGTTTTGCTATTTAAAATGACTCCCAAGCATAGTGCTGAAGTGCTGTCCCAGTGTTCCTAAGCACAAGAAGGCCGTGATGTGCCTTACAGAAAAAATACAGATGTTAGTTAGGCTTTGTTCAGGCATGAGTTATGGTGCAGTTGGCTGTTAGTTTAATGTTAATGAATCAACAATGTATATTAAATAAGGTGTCTTTAAACAGAAACACACATAAAACAAAGTTATGTGTTCACTGGTTCATTGACAAAAATGTTGTGATCAGAGGCTCGCAGGAACCTAATCCTGTACTTCCCTTAGAAGAAATGGTTCAGTATATTGGCTAATTCAGTGTTTGCACAGAGTTTATAAAAGATAGTTAGAATTAGGATTAGGGTGCCCCTTAAAGACCTCATTTTAACTTAATTACCTCTTTAAAGAATGTATCTCCAGATAAAGTTACATTCTGAGATCCTGGAGATTAGGACTTCAACATACAAATTTTGGGGGACCCAATTCAGCCCATGACACCACCTATCCATCCTCATTTCCCACACCTGATTCTCTAGCCAGCCAAACTGTCCACTTGTCATTCCTTGAGGTTTCCTTGCCAGGTTCCTGGACTTTGTTCATAATACTGTGTCCTTACAGCATCCCCTATCTCTGCATATCTAAGTCAAATCTGCTTTTCAAAAATGAGAATATTGACAAGTGCTCATTAATGGGGTAATTAAGTTAAAATGAGGTCTTTAAGACTCATTGGTCCTAATCTAATATGATTGATGTCCTTATAAGAAGAGAAAATTTGGACACAAACATGGGTGCACACAGAGGAAGGACCATGTGAAGACAAAGATAGAAGGTAGTCATCTACAAACAAAGGAGAGAGGCTGACATCTTGATCTTGGATTCCTCTGCCTCCAAAACTATGAGAAATACATTTTTGTTGTTTACAGTTGACCCTTGAACAATACGGGTTTGAACTGCATGGATCCACCTACATGTGTATTTTTTTCAATAGTAAATACTGCAGTGTTACACCATCCCCGGTTGGTTGAATCCCAGGTGCAGAACCACATATACGGATGAACTGTGTATAGGGAGGACCACCTATGAATTATACTTGGATTTTCAAATGCACAGAGGGTGGGTGCCCCTAATCCCTGCATTGCTCAAGGGTCAACTGTATAAGCTACTCTGTTGACGGTATTTTGTTATAACAGCCCAAATGGACAAGGACACCAGGCAAAGGAGTTGGGGTTGGATTCTGTAGTTAGCGTGAGCTACTGAATTTTTTAAAGAGTGATCCATGCTGTGCTTCAAGAAAGGAACTGGAACCATTTTCTGAAGAGAATGAGCTAAAAAGGGGAGAGGCAGGAGGCTGGGTAGGTTATCGCTCTTAGAGCGATTCTTACAGGTTTATACACCTATAGTTGAGACTTTTATAAAACAGTGTATTGTAAGGCCCTGTTATAAAAGGCTGTTCAGGATAGTAGTGGAACAAAAAGGTCAAAGAGTCTGGGACAAGGCCAGGCGAACACTCTCTAACAAAGCAATGATATTGCATGGGTTCTGGAAACTTTTGCAATAGCATGTTTGAAATTTTCAGTGGGGCCATGAGGACTACAAAAGAATTTTGCAGCAATGACCCCTGAGCATAAGATGTACTATTCCCAAGTGTGATGAGGATATCACTGTGGATATGAAATATTGAGATCTGGCTTGTGAAAATAACAGGTCTCTAGCAAACATTCAACAGAGAGTCCTGAGCTGATGTATGTGCCTGGACAAGAGGTAGCAACTGAAAACTTACTTCATTTTGTATCTTTTTACTTCATTTTGTTTTGGGCCGGCTGGAGTTTGATCATCCTAGGGAAACTGTGGCAATGATTGCATGAGTCTGCAAAGCAGATAATAAAAGCCAGAACTAGTAGCTGTGTTTATAGTAAGGAGGGTATAGTTTAGAGAGGTATCATAGGGTGGTATTGATAAGACACAGTAACTAATTGGATCTGAGGGTACAGAGGAGAGAAGCTGAGATTGCCCAGAATAGCTCAGCGTTTGAATTGAGTAGAATAATTTCACTTTTGGACAAGTTGTGTTTGAGGTACATTTCCAACTGGGGCATGTGAATGCAAAAGTCTAGCAGGCAAAGACTGGAATGTATAGACTTGAGAGCTATTTGCCTGTGGGTGACAGATAAAGCCAAAGGAATAGATACCAGGAATCTGCAGTGGAAGAAAAGACAGGTAGAGGCTGTGAACAGCTGTTCCCAGGCTGCAGTGGAAAGAAGTGGAGACCCAGGAGTGATCAGAGATATAAGAGGAAAACCAGGACACAAAAGCCACCAGCGAAGGAACAAGTGATACAGTTAAGTTTGGAAAGAGATGGATAGATGAAAATCTATCTAGGAATAGGGTTAAAGTGGAGGACACTCAAAAGAGATGAATTTCATTTCAGAGAAGTGAAAGGCTAGCTCATCTTAGGGAGTGGGAAAGGAATTACGGAGAATACAGAATGTTTGGAATATGCACCATGAGGAGTACACTAGGAAGTAAATAAAACTGAGCAAAAGGATTGCTGATCCCAGTGAGAATTCAGTTGATATTCTCTAGGGTAAAAGTGTAAAGGAAAATTGTATGGTTTCCTGATGTTTCCCTTAATGCTTTGCAGCTGTTTTAATCAGCACTTTTTCAGATGCAAGCGACAAAAATCTCAATTCAAAATAGATTAAAGGAAAAAAGGAAATTTATTGGCTTACATAACAGGAACATCTAAAGAGCATAATGACTTATGACATGGCTACATCCAGAGCCTCAAAAAATGTCATCAAAACTATGTTTTTCTCCATTGTTTAGCTCTGCTTTCCTAAGTAGCCACTGCCAGCTCCAGAATACAGTCTACCTGCTTTAGCAAGCCCCCACAAAAAGAACATTTCTCTCCCAATTTTCCAGCCAAACCCTAAAATAGACTACAGTTGGCCCAACTTGGGTAATGTGACCACCACTGGACTAATCACTGGGGCCTAGGAGATGGGATAGTTTGACTGCCTGGGTCTGAGTCATACACTCACCCCTGAAGTCATGAATTACATAAACCCAAATTGAGGAAGGGGTGGTTTTCAAAGGAATGCTGTCAGGTGAAACAACCAGGTCCACTACAGACCAGGGAGATGAGAGGAGAAAACAGATGGGAAGATCAGTACCTGTCAGGATAGGTTAGGTTAGGTACAATAACAACCTCCTAATCTCAAATGCTTAAAACAACATAGATTTATTTCTTCTGTTGCTACGTGTCCATCGTCAGTCGACTGGGGCCACTCTCCTCACTCAGAGTGTGCTGTAGATCATGGAGGCGAAGGGAAGGAGAATGTGGTAAAGGAAGCATTCTCTCTTAAAGCTTCTGCCTGGAAACGAGACTTTTCACGATTATATTTCACTGGCCAGAGCAGAGGGGTTGGAGAAGTAAGACCCTACCAGTTACCTAGAGGGAAGAGAACTGGAAGTTTTGTAGATGGTCCTAATGATGACCACAGGGACTAACCAAGTTTGGAATATTGGCAGAGAGAAGGTGGCAGAGAAACCAAGACATGAGAGGATCTAAAATGTTTGGAATGTCCTGGAGCGGTGAGGGAAGGAAATAATGCAAGAAAAAAGCAGAGAGCCTGTGGGGTGAGCTACTGGAGAACAAAGGGAGAAGGAAAACCCAACTGGATAGCAGTGAGAGAGTGGTAGAAAGCATGGGGGCTATTATACCTCATTGCGTAGCTGGTCACAGAAAAGTTCATTGCAGCTTGGTGGGGTAGACCGAAATGAAGCTGGACCAGTCTACTTGGGTGAACAGGTGCCGAGGATAAAGACCCAGCTGTCGGTACTGGAAGAATGTCCAGCCAAGCAGGCAGAACACAGTAGTTAGGAAATATGTGAACCTATCAAAGTCAGGGTCCAAGTGACTGCACAGCCTCAGGATGGATGTGGCCGCTGGATTCTAGATGCAGGTAATGTTCAGAGTTGAGATGACACAGAGAGGCAGGTTTCAAGTGCCAGGAAAGTTTGCCACAGCCTTGAACTGGGGGGAGGAGAGCGGTCAGGGCCCCTGGAGGCCTATGGGGAGAGGAGACTGTCATAGGCCTTAAACAAAAGTGAGCAAGATGAAAACCAATTTTATTCCTTGGTAACTTCTTAACATCAAGTCGAAGCCCAGTTTCTAGAAATGAAAAATAAAGTCAGAGTTCAACTGCAAGAAGGTCTATTTGCTTTTGAGCTTTCCAAGTGGCGATGCAGAGCTTCCCAAAGCCTTTGACCATGGAAGGTCAGGGCAGAATCAATGAGTGAGTGTTACTGGACCCAGCTGGCAAGGAGAGGAGGCATGTGAAGATTAAGGAATTATGTTGATCCTGGTAAGAATTGTGAGGTCAGAATGTTGGAAAGTTTGTATGCAGCTGTTGAGGTTGACGGCGATAGATAGGGTAGAGAGAAGGACTGAAATCCTGAAATGATCAAGGAAAGTGGAGAGTATCCTGAATTTCCATAGATAATTAGAAAAGGTAGGGGAAGGGACGTGTAAGTGAATGGCTTGGGCTTCCTTCCAAAACACATATGGTATTGAGAGCAGTGGTGGAGAAAAAGTAGGGAAGTAGCAATTAAATAAAATATACCAATTCCTCCTTCCCCTGTGAGCACTGGGGAAACACAATGGGAAGTGGCCTACATTAGAGATGACAGTGGTATTGGTGGAAAACCAAACTTTAATCATAGTTAGTCATGAACTATATTTAAGAGAAACTGTGTTCAAGGATGTAGGGGAGCTTCTTGATCTTAGAATGGGGAGTTCCTAATGCCCAAAAGAAGATCCTAGTTAAAGACCAGGCATGGGGGATATGAGAATGGATGGAACCAAAGTATGAAAGGAGGGAACTGGCAGAGAGAACATGTGGTTGTGTAATTACAGAAATAGATCATTACAGAACTGTATTTGCCCTAATATCTTCTTCTGCTCTCTTTATGGACATAGCTATTGCCTTTATACTTTAGTTTTAAAGCAAAAAATATTAATGGTGTTTTCCCATTAGTGAGTTATCCAGGCAAAATTATAAAGTAGATTCAAGTATGTGACTGGATTAGGACGGAATAGTGGTCTCCCCCAAAATGTCCACGTTCTAATCCCTGGACCCTGTGCATGCAAAAGAGACTTTGCAGATGTGATTAAGGTCAGGACCTCGATACTGGGAGATTATCCTGGGTTATCTGGGTGAGCACAACATAATCACAAGAGTCCTCATAAAACAGAGGTAGGAGGGTCAGACAGAGAAGGGGATGTGTTGACAGAAGCAGTAGACAGAGTGATGTGGGACCACGAGCCAAGGGTTGCAGGAAACCTCTAAAGCTGAGGACAAGGCATGTGTTCTCCCCTGGAGCCTCCAGAAGAAACACAGCCCTGTGAATACCTTGATTAATTCTCCCTAAGATTCAGTTTTGGACCTCTGACCTTTAGAAGTGTAGGAGAATAAGTTTGTGTTGTTTTACACCATTAATTTTGTGATACCTTGTTACAGCAGTAATAGAAAACTAATCTAAAGACATGATTAAGGGAAATCCAGGCTCTGACATTCCCATGTCAGGAAAAGGCAAGAAAACAAGGGCTGGAGTTAGGTGGAAAAATAATGAGGGATTATCATTTGCTATCCCTCATCTTTAAAATTTAATAGAAGTAATAGGCAAATTCTTTCAGAAAGAAATGCCATGATCCTATGCTTATACACAGATTCCAGGGTGATTTGAAGTTATTTTTGTCAGTCTACAAAGAAAATTGGAAATTCTTTGAAAGATTCAAAGAAAAAGTTATAAATGACAAAAGAGAGGATAAAAGAATTACTGCATTTTAGAAATACTATTCCATAGGTTTATTTTTTACAAGATATTCTGTACAGTTTATGAGAAAATGAATTCTTCGAGCAAGAAAACAACTTGTGACAATAAATTCTCATAAACTTCAAGAAAGAGTATTTTTTAAAGTTTACTGAAAATTCCACACTGTTTTATAAATTATTATGCTGTAGTGTCATCTTCTAGGTCTTCCGAATCAGTTTATTTTCATTAGAATATAGCTAATTGTAAGAGTTAACTTCCTTCATATAAATATGTCCTCCTCACCTCTCTCCCTTGGCATCCCCCCTCCCGCCCCAGATCTCTTTGTGGATGGTATTAGGAGTATGCTGTGATTTAATTTAGATATCTGAAAGTGTGTGTGAGGCATTGCCTTCAGAGGGCTAATTGGATTTTTCTTACTTAATGGATTTTTTTTCCTTGAGTAACAAATATGCATCATTGCAAACTCCATACACTGTGAACTATTTGAAGAGGAGTTTCATTTGGCATTTGTTCTGTTAGCCTTTCAGAGCTGGAGACCACACAACAAACAAGGCAGGTCAAGAGTTAAAAAGTTGCAGCCAAGGGTGTGAGACTAGTTTGGAAGGCATGAGCAAGTATAGAGTTCAGGAAGACCAATGAGGTTGGCACCCTGGGAGTTCAGCTGTGCTTGGCTAGCCAGGGGCACAGGCAGAATCAAGGGAAGCTGGAGTGGGGAGAGCCAGGCCAGGCAGGACCCCAAGCAGTGTGCGTCAGTGTGCCAGTCAGAATTTGGATTTAGCCAGGAGATAGAGTTCAGCCAGAGCCTCGGAAGATCAACTCAGCTGCCAGCAGCCGGAGCACAATCAGGGCAGGGTGGCTGAGTCCTGGGCAGCAGCTCCCCCTTCCTGCTTTGATTTTGAGCAGTTTTCCTGATATAAATGAAAAAAATGATGAGCAGGGCCATTCAAGTACATATCGGAGAATTCAGCAGAGGGCTTGATTTTCTGAAAAACAAATAAAACGACAACAAAATACCCCAGTTCCTGGCAGCTATACACATTTTTTTTTTAAATATATCTTTTTATTTATTTATTTATTTGTTTATTTTTGGCCACACCATGCAGCATACGGGATCTTAGATCCCCAACCAGGGATTGAACCCATGCCCCCTGCGTTGGAAGTGCAGCTTCTTTACCACTGGACTGCCAGGGAAGTCCTTATCCACTTTTCTATGCATGATACTAAGTACAAAAATTATAAAGAAAATGATTGATGTATTAATGTGAATGTCAACGTAAAAACATTTTAAACTTGTATACATAAATCAGTATTCACAAATATGCGATGACACAGACATCCAAGGTATCTATAACAGGAGATAAAACTATCATTTAATCTATATGAATTTTTTTTTTTTTTTTTTTTCAGTACGTGGGCCTCTCACTGTTGCGGCCTCTCCCGTTGCGGAGCACAGGCTCCGGACGCGCAGGCCCAGCGGCCATGGCTCACGGGCCTAGCCGCTCTGCGGCATGTGGGATCTTCCCGGACTGGGGCACGAACCCGTGTCCCCTGCATCGGCAGGCGGACTCTCAACCACTGCGCCACCAGGGAAGCCCTATATGAATATTTATAACAGCAGAACATTAGAAATAATTGAAATGTCGATCAATAGGCAGTTGCTTAAATAAATAACGAACTATCCCTACAGTGAAATTTTTTTTAAATTAAGTAATTAATTTATTTTTTGCTACATTGGGTCTTCATTGCTGCACGCGGGCTCTCTCTAGTTGCGGCGAGTTGGGGCTACTCCGGCAGTGCGCGGGCTTCTCACTGCGGCAGCTTCTCTTGTTGCCAAGCACGGGCTCCAGGCGCATGTGGGCTCAGTAGTTGTGGTGCACGGGCTTAGTTGCTCCAGGGCATGCAGGATCTTCCCAGACCAGGGCTCGAACTCCTGTCCCCTGCATTGGCAGGCGGATTCTTACCCACTGCGCCACCAGGGAAGTCCAAAACAATCATTTTTTTAAAATTATGTAAATCTATATATAATATTGTGGAAACCTGTCCAAATATATTAAGCGAAGAAAGCATGTTTCAGAACAGAATGTGAACTTACATAATATGCTGTTACTTTATTAAATATATATATGTCAAATTATATAAATAAAATTATGTGTAACTATATATGATTATATATTAAAATATTGTAATTATTTATAAATTATATCTATATCTTTATAGAGATAAAGAGCTAGTATAAACAAAGGAAAAAACCCTGAAATAATACGTACCAAAATGTTACCCTGGAAATTAAAACCCCAATTTAGGATTGTAAAGTTACTTTCCTAGTGTAAAGTTTTAAATGTGTTGTTAAAGCCAATAATGTTTACAACAAATTTATGACACAAAACAAAACATTTAAAAACGTACACAGGGCTTCCCTGGTGGCGCAGCAGTTGAGAGTCCGCCTGCCATTGCAGGGGACACGGGTTCATGCCCCGGTCCGGGAAGATCCCACATGCCGCGGAGTGGCTAGGCCCATGAGCCATGACTGCTGGGCCTGCGCATCCAGAGCCTGTGCTCCGCAATGGGAGAGGCCCAAGTACCACAAAAAAAAAAAAAAAAACCGTACACATAACACTGCTAGTCACGTAGAGCTATTTTTGTTTCTCTGTGTTCCCTTTCAATACTTATCTGCACTATGTTTGTTTTCCTGGTTTTCCTTGCCTTATTCCTATTGTAACTTCAAGGTCAGCAGTTTGCAATAAACACAGCTCAATAAATATTAGTTAATAGTTGCGAATATGATCATAGTGATAGCTATGTGAAGCAGAGCAAGTTTAGGTAAAGTTTTTAAAATAAGGCTTCAAACTAGCAATTACAATTAAAACTGTTACTGTCAAGTGTTACTCAAGAACCTTCCAGAAGGGAATGTTGAATCCTTCAGAATCTTCTTGTTCACATGTTGAATCCTTCAGAATCTTCTTGTTCACATGTCCCAGGGGATAGACACCAAAAACGTTCTGGGAGCACTGCTGTCTCTGTTTCTTACTATAGCCCAGCTGGCACAGTGGGAATGACATGGATCCTTCTAACAGCTGACAGAACAACATGAAATAATCAAAGGTTCAGCTTGTAAGTTATTCTGCTTGCTTTTGTTGCCCAGAGTCTAGAGTCCCCAAAAAATACTCCTGGATTTGGAGCAGCACTGTTGCTACAAACAGTAAAATCAGCAGCTTTTTAATCCCTGTGTAAGTTTATTAAAGCCTGACAGTTGGTAACCAAGGTGAGTAATCTCACTACTCTCAAGAGTAGTGTAATGTGATTCTATAGAAGCTATATGAGGTAATAGGAGGGGTGGGAAAGAAAGGCTGGACTCAAAAATCATAGTTTTTTTTTTTTTTTTTTTTTTTTTGTGGTACGCGGGCCTCTCACTGTTGTGGCCTCTCCCGTTGCGGAGCACAGGCTCCGGACGCGCAGGCTCAGCGGCCATGGCTCACGGGTCCAGCCGCTCCGCAGCATGTGGGATCCTCGCGGACCGGGGCACGAACCCGTGTCCCCTGCATCGGCAGGCGGACTCTCAACCACTGCGCCACCAGGGAAGCCCAATCATAGTATTTTTTATAGTATTGATTATGCATAATAGGCTAATTATGACCTAATTTTATGTTCCAATTCTTCAACGATTAGGTGTTTCCATCTGGATTATGGGCACTTTTTGATTTTTTTTTATCCGAAATCAACAAACATAATGGTAAGTTTAAATATAGGCTTTCCTCATTTGCAGCAACATGGATGGACCTAGAAATTATCATACTAAGTGAAGTAAGCCAGTCAGAGAAAGACAAATATCATATGATATCGTTTATATGTGGAATCTAAAAAAAAAAAAAGATACAAATGAACTTATTTACAAAACAGAAATAGACCTGTAGACATAGAAAACAAACTTATGGTTACCAAAGGGGAAAGGGTGGGCGGGGGGGGGGATGGATAATTAGGAGGTTAGGATTAATATATACACACTACTATATATAAAACAGATAACCAACAAGGAACTACTGTATAGCACAGGGAACTATACCCAGTATTTTGCAATAACCTATATAGGAAAAGAATCTGAAAAAGAATGGATAGATGTATATATGAATCACTTTGCTGTACACCTGAAACTAACACAACATTGTAAATCAACTATACTTCAATTTAAAAAAAGATTATAAATATATGATGCATTTATAACTGTTGCATTCTCAAGTATACCCTAACAGGGAAGGATATCCATTTTGACCAGATATCTGTTAAAAACTAAACATTCTGCTTATTATTTTACATATCTAATGATTAAAATAATTTTCCACAAAATAAAGCCTTTTGTGTAGTCAGTTTAGAGCTGGAAGATGGCATTTATTAGAATCATCTGCAAATGCTGATGATTTTATAATTAATAATTCCTCTGTTTCTCATATTTTAAAAAAAAACTTTGATATCCTTCCCCTACCACCCAAAAAAAGAACAAAAGAAATACCCTCTCCCCACCTACCAACAAAATGAAACAAACCTTATAGACTGTTCCCTGGCTGGAGATACAGACCACCCTGCAATTAAAATGTGAGTACCACCTATTAGGTGTGCCAAATGCCTTCTCTTTTGTTTGCAACTGCCTTATTCATATGCCAAAGGGAAGATAAAAGACTTCAAATGAAAAAATTGCAGAACCACCACCCACCACTTCTCAAGCTTTGGAGGTCTAAGCCTAAATGAATTTTGGGGATCCATTCTCCAAGTAGCAACTGGAATGTGTTTGCAGCCATTTTCACCAAAAGTAGAAACTGTTATAGTCCCTGAGTAGAACCCAGGCTCACTTCTCCCTGTATTCCCGGTGCCTGGCTTAGAGTAGGTATCCAATAAATTAGCTGACCAAAGGTTCACCTTTCTTTTGTCATCCACAGTCTGGAGTCCCCTGAATGTACTCCTGGGTCTGGTATACCATGAATCAGTAGATTCAATAAGTAAAATCAGGAGCTCTACCTAAACAGCTAGTGAATGAATGAAACATCTTTTATAAAAACTCCATCTTGACAGAAGTTTGATAAAGTTCTGTGTTGATGAGGTTTGGATGAAAAAGTGTACTTCCGAACGTGTTAGTGAGGGAATGTAAATTGTACAACCTCTGTAATTTGGCAATGACCATTGAAATAAATGCATATATCTTGTGACTCAACAATTCCACTTCTGAGAATTCATCCTGCATAAAAAGCTCTCTCACATATGCACACAGAAGAGGATAGTCATTGCAGTATTCTTCACACTAGCAAAAGATTAGAAATAATGTAAATGTCCATGTATAGAAAGCTGGTGAAATAAATTATGGTGTATACATGTAATGGAATTCTGTCTGATGTTTAAATTTAAAAGATAGAATTATACAAACTAACACGGAATGATCTTCAAGATATTATGGTTTAGTGAAAGAAGTCAGGTGCAAGACAATGTGTTCAATATGCTACTGCTTATCTAAATAAACAAAATATAGTGGGGGAAAGGATACAAATATATGTTTTTATTTGAAAAGATGATCTCTAGAAGCTTACAGAAGGAACTGGGGGGCTTCCCTGGTGGCGCAGTGATTAAGAATCCGCCTGCCAACGCAGGGGACACGGGTTTGAGCCCTGGTCCGGGAAGATCCCACATGCCGTGAAGCAACTAAGCCCGTGCACCACAACTACTGAGCCTGTGCTCTAGAGCCTGCAAGACACAACTACTGAGCCCTTGTGCCATAACTACTGAAGCCTGCGCGCCTAGCGCCTGTGCTCCACAACAATAGAAGCCACCGCAACGAGAAGCCCGCGCAGCACAAGGAAGAGTAGCTCCCGCTCGCCGCAACTAGAGAAGCCCGCGCACAGCATCCAAGACCCAACGCAGCCAAAATTAATAAAATAAAAAAACTGGTGAAAGTGGTTCAGTCTGGTGGGAAGAATTGAAGAATTTCAAGGACCGGAGGGAGAGACACTTGCTTTTCACTCTTTTGTACAGTAACTTGCCTACATACAAATGAATTCCATTCTGAGAGCACATTCTTAAGTCCAATTTGTTCGTTAAGTCCAACAAAGTTAGCCTAGGTACCCAACTAACACAGTCAGCTATATAGCACTGTACTGTAATAGGTTTATAATACTTTTCACACAAATAATATGTAAAAAACAAACACAAAAAATAAAGAAAGCATTTTTAATCTTACAGTACAATACTTTGAAAAGTACAGTAGTACAGTACAACAGCTGGCATCCAGGGGCTGGCATCGAGTGAGCAGGCAAGAAGAGTTACTGACTGGAGGAGGGAGAGGAGGTGGGGGATGGTAGAGCTGAAGGATCGTCAGCAATAGGAGACGGAGGGCGAGCTGCACTTTCAGTCACGCCTGACGTTGATGGCACAGGTTCTGGTTCCTTGCTGGATTCAATTCTATCTACCCTCTTGAAAAAACGATCCAGTGACGTCTGGGTAGTAGCTCTTTTTCTCGTTGTAGGTGACATGGTAGCACTGGATTGCATTCTGAACGACTGTTGCAACCTTCGTGTACCATTCTACGTTCGGGTCCCGTGCCTCAAAAACTAACAGTGCCTCCTCAAATAAAGAAAATCCCCTTGCCATTTCCTGCATCATGAATCCTTCAGTTCTTCAGTTATTTCTTTTTCCTATTGTCTCTCTTTGTCCTTTCTGTGGATGTCTAATTCCTGGCACTTCTTAGCAGTACCAGCTACTTCACTGTTGCTTTCACCCTTGCTTCCAGACACCCTGGGCTTGAAATAAAGATACTGTACTACTGTACTCTATACAGTACTGTCTAGTAAAGTACACAAAAGCACAACCACTTGTAGAAGATGCACGCACATGACAGTGTATGCCAGACACGTGAACTAACTATTGGACATGATTGGACATGCAAATGCATGTTTGAATCTTTTAAAGTTCGCAGGTTGAGGGTTCGTATATAGGGGACTTACTGTATTGTTTCAGTTTCTAGCCAAGTGTATAGACTATCCACTAAATTTTTAAAACTAAAACTGTTAAAAAGTAAACATCTTAAAATTAGTTTCCAAGGAGAATGCTTTTTAAAACCCACTAGCGTAATGTGAATTACCATTTATATCAGAAAAACGGGGGGAGGGATATATTTACATAATTACTTGTAGAAGCATAGAACATCTCTGAAGAGGAAAATTGGCAGCTAGGGACACAGGTAGGAGAGAGACATTTCTTTTGCACATTTTTTTTTTTTTTTTTTTGCGGTACGTGGGCCTCTCACTGTTGCGGCCTCTTCCGTTGCAGAGCACAGGCTCCGGACGCGCAGGCTCAGAGGCCATGGATCACGGGCCCAGCCGCTCCGCGGCATGTGGGATCTTCCTGGACCGGGGTACGAACCCGTGTCCCCTGCATCGGCAGGTGGACTCTCAACCACTGCGCCACCAGGGAAGCCCTCTTTGTGGCCTCTCCCGCTGCGGAGCACAGGCTCCGGACACACAGGCTCCGCGGCATGTGGGATCTTCCCGGACCGGGATACGAACCCGTGTCCCCTGCATCGGCAGGCGGACTCTCAACCACTGCGCTACCAGGGAAGCCCAGATATTCATTCTTTATCTCAGTAGTGCTTGCGTGAGTGTTTTATTTTTGGAATTTCTATAAAAAGAGGAGGGTACTTACGATGACTCTTTAAATATACACAAATCCACACAAAAATGTTTACATTGAAAGTTCTTTTTCATAATTGCTAATGTCATGTATTTTGCAGCATGAAATAATTCTAAACGTACATAAATTTTTGTGTTATTCTTAACAGATGATAATCCCTTGAATGTGTTTCCTAACTTGCATTAATAACAGTTGCAATTCTCTTTTTCAACTCTAAACTTGTTAAAGGCTAAGACAGAGGACAAGAGCAGTAACATTTTGTAATGACTGCTCTGATCTGAATTCTGACAGAGCTGGTAAAAAGAAGGAGCGAGGATGCAGCATCAGACGCTTTCTGGTGCAGTGTTACAATAATAGAAGACCAGCGACCCAGCGAGGCAAAACCGAGGGTTGCACCGAGAACACAGGAAATTCTTGATGCTCAGAGATTACAAAGGATTTCTGAAAGGGCACTTATTTCTATAGATCTGGATTCAGAGTCAACCACTGAGCGTCTACTGTAGGTAGATGTTTACATACATGTTACTTCAATATCTTTTATTTTTAGGTTGACATACAGAATATGTTGGCTCAGGCGGGAAAATTGCAAGCATTGATTGCTTTCGTATATTATGCCCTTGAGAACTGACATACAGACAATAAACTTGAGTTGTTGTTGTTGTTTGATCTGACTAGCTATCAGTAACAATAATGTAGGCTGAGTCAAGACTTTAGAGAAAATATAGGCTATAGAGGAGAAATATTAATGCAAAAAAAGCTCTCAGATATTTTATACTTTGTAAAATAGATTCTGCTGGGTCAGTATTTTTCTTTTAATGTATATTCCACCAGTTTTCTAATTATGGAAGAATGGAAGAAAACAAGCTGCCATGGTATAAGTCTTGCCTCAAAGGAAACAATGTCATTATTACCGAGGAAGCACAGTTCCCTTAGGATGCTGAATAGGTTTCCTTTCTCAAAAGTCCCTTCCTCCAGCAACTTAGTGGATTGGGGCCAATAATTTTATTGCCCTATTACATTTTTTGCTGATTAAAATTTATGAAAGGCTTACGTGTGCCCTTTTATCTGCACTAACACGATTAATCCTGACATCAAATGTACTCTGAAGTTCATTTCATTTGAAGTATATTTCAAGTGGTTTATAAAGAAATGTGTCCACTGATACATTAAGAGAAAAAGCTGACCTGAAATTACAAATGATCTGTTTTCTTTTTTTTTTAAAGTGAGGTATAGTTGATTTACAGTGTTATCGATATATTAGTTTCAGGTGTTCAAAATAGTGAATCGAAAAATTTTTATAGACTGTAGTCCATTTAAAGTTACTGTAAAATGTTGGCTACATTCATTGTGCTGATCTGTTTTCTAATGTCTTTCCAAATTATCAAATGAAGCAAAACACTTTAAGTAAAAACACCTCACCATGACTTTTCAGTATTTTCTCAAGCTGTCTCTTTGTGCTGTCAGACTGAAGAGTCCTCAGCACTCCAGTGTGTTCTCTGTGGGAGAGGACAGTCACAGAATCTCAGGCCTCCCTGGAGGCTAGGTGTGTGGTCCTTATTAACCCTGCAGAACTGTTTTGTTTTCTCATGCACTCTGAACTAGTGGGACAAATATTTCACTCTTTTTCAACCCAGATGGTATCTTATTTCCATGGGAGATGTTAGAGATAGTACTGATAAGAGATACCAATATATATAATCTATTTAAATTGCTATGTATGAATTACTATGTGTTTAAATGGTAAATTGATAAAAATGGATTATTGTGTATTATAAACAAAAATAGTATCTCTTCAATATTTAACTATTACCAAAGTAAGTTTTTATATTTTATTCATTTTGCATCTCATCAGCTTTATTAGTCTAACAATATAAAAACATAGAGTGGAAATAGAATTATTTGGGGGATTTGCTATATATCCACAGTGAGAGCTGTAATCATGGGACCCACAGTTACCATAGAGTACTTGGTGCACTGTGGTAGATGTGTTACATGCACTGTCTCTGGGGTCAGTAAACTCTTTCTATAAGGGATCCAATAGTAAATGCATCCTCCAGCTTAGTGTGCCACAGGGCCTCTGTAGTAAAACTCAACTCTGCCCTTACAGAGCAAAAGCAGCCATAAATGTGTTCCAGTAAAACTTAGTTTATTATCACAGAAATGTGAATTTCATATATCACAAAATGTTTTTCTTAAAAATATTTTTTAAAAATTTTTAACGCAATAATCATTCTTAGCTCACTGGCCATACAAAAACAAAGTGGTGAACTATCTATAGTCAATATCTTGTAATAACTTACAATGGAAGAGAATGTAAAAAACGAATATATATATATTTGTATATACATGTGTAACTTAATCACTTTGCTGTACACCCGAAACTAACAACATTGTAAATCAACTATATTTCAATAAAATTTTTTGGTAAAAAATTACAATTAAAAACAACAACAACAAAAAACCACACACACACAAAAGCAGGCTGGATTTGGCTCTGGGGCCATAGTTTGCTGACTTCTGCATTATCTCATTGGGTAAACGGAGTTTCTAAATGATCAGGGATACTGAGATTATACTGCTAAGTGAACAGGAAAGGGTTTTCTCACTAGCCTTGTTTCCCACCCTTCTATCACTTTCTGCCGCGCTGCTGGCACTGAGACTGATGGGGTTTTATTCAATTATTCTTAAGGTTAAGAACTACCTATATGTCTAGACTCTAGTCAAACCAATTTAAGAATGGCTATCCAGGCGCATCCCGCGGGCAGCAAGACCCAACGCAGCCATAAATAAATAAATTTATTAAAAAAAAAAAAAACTAATGGCTCTCAACCCACAAGGGTATATGATTTGGGCGTTTTTATAGATCAGGCTGCCTGCAGTGTGGCCAAGAGGCAAGCGACAAGCTGTTGCAGTAATCCAGGGGAAAGATAACCGTCATCTGGACTGGGCTGGTAGACATAGGGGACTAAGCAGACCGTCCTGAGATGTATTTAGGACTAGGCGCTTGCTTGGATGAGGATTGATTACATTGCTTTACACCTGTCTCACAGGATAAAAGAAATTGATGACACTTAAAAAAAATTTTTTTAAGTGATACCTAAATTTAGCTGGGATAGTTTATCATCTCCTTCTTCTTTTAATTATTAATAACCTTTGTTAAAATTTCTGGGTCCTATTGATTTGTACGATTCATTGGTGCCTCCTACCCCAAAGTGGAGCATAACATTTAATTATTTCAACATAAGTTAGTTGAAAATACTTTTTCAGAAAAAAAACCAAACCTTCATTCACTACAATCCAGAACCGTCGGAACTATTGCGTGGGGACACCTCAAATTCCAGATGTTTTCCAGAGGTTTACCTCGCTCTACCGGATTGCCATCGCTCCTCCGCGCCCAGCCACACCCCTAGGCCCGCCCCCGACTCTTGCCTTCGGCCTTCCTCCTCCCTCTCCTGCTCCCTCCGCCCCACTTTCCCGCCCACTAGGAAAGCCCCGCCCCCCCAGTTCCGCAACCCAACTCCTTCCCTCCTTCCGTCGCTTTCCCCTCTCCCCGCCCCCATGGATGCCTTCGATTGGCTAAACTGGCTGTGCCGCGGCAGGGATGCATCACAGCCTCATTCTGATTGGCTGAAGGGTAGTCGGGCCTCTCGTGATTGGCTGATAAGGGGGAGACAGCAAGTGTGACTGCGCGCCGGGGTGGACGCCGCTTTGTTGCCTGAGGGGGGTGGCAGTGGAAGTTAAGGGAGTCGGGGACCAACGCTTCTCCGGACCCGCAGTCGCGGCCGTTGCAGTCACTTCACCGGGTGGCCTTTAGCGTAGGAGTCGCGTCGATAGCAGCCATGAGCGGCGGGGTGTACGGGGGAGGTGAGTGAGTGCGGCCGATGGAGAGAGCGCGCCTTTTCAGCGCGTGGTATTTGTAACCGCCGCCCCCAGCCCTCCCCTCTCCTCCCCGGCGGCCCTTCCGGTCTCCCCGTCTCGGGACCCCGGCCTCCCCGCCCCATCTCCGCCCCGCGCTCTGCCCGCCCCTGGACCCCCCCCCTCCCCGGCTCAGCGAGTGCCTCAGGCGCCCGGAGTCGCCGCCCCCTGCGGCTCCTGCCAGCTTCGGCCCGCGGAGGAGCCGGCTTTCGAGGGTGCGCGCCGCCTCGGGGCTGGGCGGGCAGCTCCTCTCGGGGGCCCGGCCCGGCGAGCCGCGGCTGGGGTGACCGGCCCCGGGGTTTCCTCTCTCACAGCCGGCTCTGTCGGCGTGTGTGCGCTCGCATGTTCTTAAACTTGGGAGGTCCTGGCAGTTCTCCGGCGTGGACGGAAGGTTTCCGCGGCGTCCCGGAGATGGCAGAGCGAGTCCTGAGGAGTGGAACTGATTGAAGGAGTGGCGGTCACTCAGGACGCAGCCTCCTCAGCGTCCGCGCCCCGAGCTCACTCTGCCTCACACCTTTCAGTGACTCTTGCCTATTTATTGACTGTGGATGCTCCGGAGTTACCTGTAGGCGGGTCTGCCCCGGCTTAATTTAGGAACACATGTAATTGAAGGATGGTTACGGTTGGGTGGGCTGCGGTGTAGTGAACGATTACCACGGGCCTGGGGACTACACAGACCGGGGTTAGAATATCAGGCTCACCATTTAGTAAGCTCATTGGCCTTGGGCAACTTACTTAACTTTTCCCAACTTCAGGCTCCTCTTTTGTGGAATGATGGTTCCTACCCATTGGGGTGGTTGTGAAGGTAAATGGGATAGTGCTACACTTGCTGCTCAAAGTATGATCCAAGGATCGGCAGCATCAGCATCACCTGCAAGCTCGTTAGAAATGCAGACTCTTAAGCCCCACTCTAAATCCACTGAGTCAGAGCCTCCGGTTTTGCAAGATACCTAGATGAAGCACTGATATGTATGATTCATGCTTTGTGTTGTGTTTGATGAGTTAGAGAAGAAAGAGGCAAACCCAAAGTGTTGCTTTTGTTATTGTTGCTTTCTGAAGCGGATGGCATTTTATAGGTAGGAGATGAAAATATGGTTTTCAAAGGTTTTAGTAGTTTTGGAGTGACGTTTGAGTCCCCACTCAGGTGACACGCTGACCCTCACCCTCTCCTTCTCCATATATGCTTTTGGTTTTGATTTCTCAAATGTGAGAGTCAGTAGTTTTCCAGTTTTACTTTTGAGAAAGCCTAGTGGATCTTCATGATTTACTTCTTCCCCATCTGAAGATGTAATCCTGACAGAAAGACCTGATCTATGTACCTTTGCCTTATGGAGGCTGCTGACTCTTTTGACTTTCAGGTTCACTGATCCAAGAACCTAAAGGCTGTCCACTGAGTATTTCCTTACAAGGCATTGTTTAATGTGACTAACGTAGAAATGGATACTAATAATGCCAACAGTTAACGTTTATTGTGTGCATACTGTGTACCAAGAACTGTTCCAGAGGCTTTTCATGCATTGCGTTTAATACATGCATTAGGTCAGTTAATCCACAACAACCACTGGAGGTGGTACTACTTATCCCCATATTATTAAAGAAGAAAATGAGGTGTAGAAGAGGTTAACCAGCCCAGAGTTACATAACTTTCTAGTAAGTGGGGAGCAGGAAAAGAAAAGGCATTTCAGTAAAACCCTTCCCCATAAAAAAAAAATTAAAAATAAAAAGATTTTGGTTGTTTCTCCATAAGCCATTTTTCAAGTATGGAACCACAACATATTCATGTATGGTTTAGGTATTCAGAATAAACATCCTGTTTCTCATTTGCTTATGTAGAGGAATATATCTTAAAGCCTATTTCACATATAAAGTATATAAAACTCACAAAAATAAGTGTATGATTTTGTGTTTGAGCTACTACTGTATGGCCAGTATTTATAGTATTTATAGTGTATGATTTTGTGTTTGAGCTACTTCTGTATGGCCAGAAAATGGTCACATTTTCCAAAGGGTTTACTGTGAAAGGATTTCCAAATTCTGAGAATCAAGAGTCTTCTTCAAATTAAAATTCTACTATGTCCAGTTTACCACACTGATTAAGACAGGAAAATAACTGATTTGTTAGATTTTTCTTTTCACACAAAAATATTTTGAGTGCTTGCTATGTGCAAAGTATAGCTTCTGCCTTCAAGAAACTCGCAGTCTTGTAGGTGAGTCAGTCAAATAAATAGACACCATATTTAATTTATTTTTAGTTGTACATTCCACCCCAGACACACACACACACACACACACACACACACACACACACACACACACACACACACATTTAAAGCTGAAGTTGGAATATTATTGATGGCATGGCAGAGCTTAATTGGCAGCATGTTTTTCTCCTAGTGGTGCGTGAACTAATGGTGCAGCTTATAGTTTATAGTGTCTTATATGGATGATAAATTCAGTGAAGTATGTTCAATAATGACAATATATAGAAGATACAAAGATAGCACAGACAAAAAAGTTATTAACTCAATGTGGAAGAGTCAAGGGACTTTACAAAGGAGGTTATGAGGATGATGAAAGAAGAATAGAGAGGGACAGCATATGCAGAGTAGATGGTGTGTTTAGGAGACAACATAATCTTCAGTAATGGTAGTGTATGAGGTGGAAGGAGAGACTGCTGCCAGATTATGCTAGGTCTTGAATATCACCTGGGTAGAATAATTTGAATTTTATCTTGGGATGATGGAAAACCACTGAATGATTCTCCCTTTTCTTTTCATTGAAGGATTTATGTACCAAAATGTTCAGTTACAGTTTTGAAAGATAACAGTGCAGCAGTTTGAAAGGTGGATTGAGACGGTAAAGATGGAAGCACAGTACCTGTAGGGAGTTGTAATTCCTGGTTGAGATAAGAGCTTGACTCAAGGCAGTGGCAATGGTATTAAAGAAGAAGGGATTTGAGAAATATTTAGCAGAAATATTTGTCAGAACTTGATGAGGGATATGAAATATGAAGGTGTTCAGGAAGATTTTTGCCTCTGATGACTGGAGCCACTACTAACTGTGATAAGCACAGCTGAGATTAGATTAGGCAGGATGGGGACGAGGAGACAGTGCTTCAGGTATGTTGAATTTGAGGTACCCATGGGACATGAGGTGCAAGCAGTGTACAGTAAGAAGTTTGAGATCTGGATCTGGATGAAGGTGAGGGCTTGAGAGAGATTTGAGATTGGAAGTACCACTGTTTAGGTAGAAATTGAGGCTGTAAGAGTGGAGCAGGTTACCTAAGAAAGGGTAAGTTAGAGGAGGGGACTGCTAACACGGAGTCCTTGGCCTCCCTAAGGAGTCCAGGGATATAACTAACTGAATTTTTTTTTTTTTTTTGCGGTACACGGGCCTCTCACTGTTGTGGCCTCTCCCGTTGTGTAGCACAGGCTCCAGACGCGCAGGCTCAGTGGCCATGGCTCACGGGCCCAGCTGCTCTGCGGCATGTGGGATCTTCCCGGACCGGGGCACGAACCTGTGTCCCCTGCATCGGCAGGCGGACTCTCAACCACTGCGCCACCAGGGAAGCCCTAACTAACTGAATTTTATTCTAATTAGTTTCTTTTATAGTCTATTTGAAAACATTCTAAGAAGACATTCATAAGTGTCCTAAGCTGTCTGTATTAGTTTTCTAGGGCTACCATAAAAAAGTACCACAGACTGGGTGACTTAAACAACAAAAATTAGTTTTTTCACAGTTCTGGAGGCTAGAAGTCTGAGATCAGGTATTGACAGGGTTGTTTTCTTTGGAGGCCTTTCTGCTTGGCTTTCAGTGGCCGTCTTCTCCCTGTGTCTTCACATGGTTTTCCCTCTGTACATATCTGTGTCCAAATTTCTTCTTTGTGTAAGGATATCAGTCATTGGATTAGGGCCCACCCTAATGATCTCATTTTAATTTAATCATCTCTTTAAAGACCTTATCTCCAAACACAGTCACATTCTAAGTTACTCGGGGTTAGGACTTCAACATATGAATTTCAGCCTTGAACATTGTCAAAGGGGTCCATGGAACAGAAAAGGTTAAAAGCCCTGGTGCAAGGCAAAAGTTTGATCCTTGAGAACAGGAGTAGAAGATTTTGGTTAACCAAGCAATTAATTCATTTAGTTAGGATATTTCTTTACCCAACATTCTGGTTAATCAAAGTGTTAGAGTTTACCAGTTCATGTCATTGGTATACAATACTTACTGTTTGTACCTTAGTTTACATGCTGTGGTGAAAACAAATGCAGTGTTCTGCTTTTAAGGACCTTTTCTTTCAGACAAAATAATTTGGATCAGAGATTGTATAGAGAAAAGTTGATTACTTTGGGAAATGTAAAAAATACAGAAACTTCCTTTCAAACATAGGTGGCTCTTCATTTTATTTCAATAAAAATGAGATCACTATTCTGTAAGGACACCATCTCTCAACTGTGATAATTGTAGTGTAATAATTGATCTTTAATTTTTAAATTATTTTTTTAGTTTTTGAAATAACTTTAAACATTAAAAAGTAAAGTATATGTAAGTTTATATATGATACTTCTGTACTCACTACTGAGATTAAATAAATGTAATGTTTTGTCAAATTTGCCTCAGATATTTTACAAAATAAAATTGATATTGTTGAAATCAACAATATAGATAAAATCTATATTGTTTATATAGATTCCTCTTCTCTGCCTCCTTAGAGGTTACCAGAAACCTGAAGTTGGTATGTAATATTCCCCAACCCTATGTATATTTTTATACTTTTATTAAGTGAGTGAATCCATAATGAATTAAGTAGTATCAAAATATGTGTGCATAGTAACTAGCTTTTTAAACTAATTCTTTTGAGATTTATCCATGCTAATACATGTAGATGTAGACCATTCATTTTTTTTTCTGTTTTTTTTTTTTTTTTACGGTACGCAGGCCTTTCACTGTTGTGGCCTCTCCCGCTGTGGAGCACAGGCTCTGGATGTGCAGACTTAGCGGCCATGGCTCACAGGCCCAGCCGCTCCGTGGCATGTGGGATCCTCCTGGACTGGGGCACGAACCCGCGTCCCCTGCATCGGCAGGCAGACTCCCAACCACTGCGCCACCAGGGAAGCCCTAGACCATTCATTTTTAACTGTTATGTAGTATTTCACTCTATGAATAAACTATAGTTTATTTTCCTACTGAGAGACCATTTAATCTTCCTACCTTTTCCTGTGGCACGCAGTGTGATGATAATAATTATAATGGCAGCTACCACTTATTGTGCTTATTATGTACCAGGTACTGTTCTAAGTGCTTCCATACTTCTAGCATCCTGCAAGATAGGGACTATTATGCACATTTTACATATGAGGAAAGTGAGGCAGAGAGGTTAGTAAATCACCTGAGGTCACATAGCCAGTGAACATTCTCTTACATGTCTCCTTGTGATATACGTGAGAGAGTTTCTCTAGAGAAGACATAAGTGTAATTTCTATGTATGCACATTTTCAACTTTAGTAGATATGACTAAATTGCCCATAGTGGTTGCATCAGTTTACAACTTTTTTTTTTTTTGCGGCGCGTGAGCTTCTCTCTAGTTGTGGTGTGCGGGTTCCAGAGCGCGAGTTCCAGGGCTCTGTAGTTTGCGGCACGCAGGCTCTCTAGTTGAGGCGCATGGGCTCAGTAGTTGTGACGCGTGGGCTTAGTTGCCCCGCGGCATGTGGGATCTTAGTTCCCTGATCAAGGATTGAACCTGCATCCCCTGCATTGGAAGGCGGATTCTTTACCACTGGACCGCCAGGGAAGTCCCAGTTTACAACTTTACTAGCAAATATGTAAGAGCTCCTCTTTTTCTACATCTTTGACAATACTTGGTCTTATCAGCCTTACTAATTTTTGTCAATTTAATTGAGCTAAGTAGTATTTCTTTATTATTTTTAATGACTGAGTGAAAAAATCCTTTGAAAAATCAGTGCCTAGAAAACCCAAGTGCTTTGTTTTAGGAGGCGTGCTGTTTTGGGTGAAGTATTTTTAAAGTGTAATTAGAGGCTTTTCTCTGAATTTGAATATGAAAAAAAAATACTAGCTTTCTCTCTCAGTATTAAACTTTTATCTCCTACAAATCTGGAAATGTGCAAACTTTAATGATACCTTCATTTTAATGATTTTTACCTGGCCTATATTATTATACCTTAAATTCTTATTCTTTAGGTTCCTTATTTTTCTTGGGGTTTTGCTAAGTTTCTTCCCTAATTGCATGAAATATCATGTTGATTAACATATGAAAAAAATGGTATACCTTAGTGTACTGGATAGCTTTCCTTTGCCCCTCCAGATCCACTTTCCACCCATTTCCACCCTCTCTGTGCCCTTAAAGACTGACCCTTGTAGACTGCATCAGTGGACTCTCTTGGCCTCTGGTTTGGCCAATGGTAGGTTAACCATACTTGCTGCTTTGTGTCTCTTGTCCTGGTATAATTATTAATAGGGGCTCCTATCACATTCAGTAGTGGCTCAGTTTGGGTGAGAAATTATAAGATCACCCTAGCCAGTGGTGAGAGAGGTTGGCAAATGTATTAGTCTGGTTCCTTTTCCTCAGGGTCAGCCAAGGCTGATTCCATCCCTCAACTGAAGATCACAGCTCCTGTCCGATGCCGTCCCAATACAGGTCTCTCTCCGGGTTCTGGTTTCTTCAATTCTAAGTGTGGCAACAGATTTCTGTTATTACTAGTCCTAGGGTACCATACTGTCCTTTCTGGTTTTCCTATATTTTGCCTGTATTTTTGTAAGTAGACCCTTTAATAAGTAAACTCTCCTTAAATTGCCTAATTTTAATGTACCACCTCTTTCCTGATTGAACCTCTACTGATATACTGTGTATGACTTGTTATATTTTAATTAAGTGAATCTTTAAGGTGTATTTAAAACTTGGTTCAAGCTAGTAATAATATGAATATAAGCACATTAAGTACTCTTAATTTTCACATGATACTTGTAAGTCGTTAATGTTAATTATCTTTTCATCTTTTCAGATGAAGTTGGAGCCCTTGTTTTTGACATTGGATCCTATACTGTGAGAGCTGGGTATGCTGGTGAGGACTGTCCCAAGGTAAGTGGAATGGTAGAGTTAATTGGATATGCAAAAGCCATTCATGTAGAGTTAAATTCATGCGGAAATTCTGACTCAAATATGGTAAAAGACATTAGTTGGTGGAAATGACTTCTTGGTAAAAGCAGGTAAAATTTGTAAATAATGTTTTTGACTCTTACAGGTGGATTTCCCTACTGCTATTGGTATGGTGGTAGAAAGAGATGATGGAAGTACATTGATGGAAATAGATGGTGATAAAGGCAAACAAGGCGGTCCCACCTATTACATAGATACTAATGCCCTGCGTGTTCCGAGGGAGAATACAGAGGCCATTTCACCACTGAAAAATGGGATGGGTACGATGTTTTTTTCTATGGATTTGATTCTAAATGTAGAGTATGCATAGTATATTTTAGATATAAACCAATGGCTTCTTAAAAGTTGAACATCAGCTATTTTTTTGTTGTTTTTATTCCATAAACTGATGTTCCAGGCACTGAGAATACAAAGATGCATAAAACGTGTTTCTTTTCCTCAAGAAACTCATAGGTAGAGGAGATTGATGTGTGTATGTGTGTGTGTGTGTGTGTGTGTGTGTGTGTATACACATGCACATATATATATATATAGGATAAGTGCTATAATATAACTATGTTTGATAAGCAGTGGGATTAGAGAGGGGGGGTATTTAACTCTATCATTGGGGGTCAGAGATGGTTTTCACAAAGGAGGTAACTTTTGTACTGAATCTTGATCACTGAATAAGAATTAGCCTGACTGACAAGGCTGGGTAAATTAGAGCAACCAGCATGTGTGAAGAGATGGTGTTGTGGAAGAAACTTCCATGTTTAGAAGTGTCATCAATTAAGTATGGCTGTAACAGTAGGTACATTATGGCCAATTGCAGGAAAGGTAGGCAGAGAGCAATCATAAAAGGGCTTGTAATGCCAGGAGTATATTAAGCTGGTAACTGAAAGGTAACTCCAAAGGAATTTAAACAGCATTTTATATATAAATGCTCATATGTGCCAGCTGGAAAGATTAGTCTAACAGTCCTGTGTAGGCTGGATTGGAGGGAGATACTAGAGATAGGAAGATCAGTTAGGGAGGTGAGTCCAAATGAGAAATGAAGAGGGTTAAAATTTTAATACTGATGGCAGAGATCCTGAGGTGGCTGTCAGAGATATCCAAGACAAATGGTACTAAGTGTTTAAAGAGTTGAGAAAGTTTCCTAGATTTTTGATTGGAGTCACTGGATGGGGGGTACCATGCATTGAGGTAGGAATAGCAGGGGAAGGAGCAAGTTTTATGGTCTTAAAAAACAAGTATAAGACCCAAGATCACTCTCAGGTCCAGTTATTCACTAGAAGGACTCACAGGACTCAGCATGTCAGTGTACTCACAGTTAAGGTTTATTATGCTGAAAGAATACAAAGCAGAACTGACAGAAAAAAGGGGCATGTAGAGAAGTCCAGAGGAAACCAGTGCAAGCTTCCAAGAGCTTACAGTGAAGTCATAAAGGATGTGCTTAATCCCTCCAGTAACCAGGAACATGTGTGTGTGGTCTACTAGTAGAGCTCATTAAGGACTCAGTACCCTACTTCACACTCACAGGATGGCTATATTATGAAGACAGACAATAGCAAGTGTGATGAGGATATAGAGAAACTGAAACCTCCATATCTGTTTCTGGGAGAGAACAAAAAATGGTTCAGCAGCTTTGGAAAAATTTGACAGTTTATTAACAGGTTAAACATAAATTCACCATGTAATCCAAACAGTTCCACTTCTAGGTATCAACAAAAGAGAACTGAAAACATATGTCCACACAAATACATATATGCAAACGTTCAGAGCAGCATTATCCCTATTAGCCGAAAAGTGGAAATAGCCCAAGGTGCATCACTGGATGAATGGGTATACAAAATGTGGTATACCCATAAAATGAAGTACTATTTGGCAATAAAAAGAACAAAATACTGATATAAGCTAAAATATGGAAGAACCCCAAAAGCCTTATGCCAAATAGAGGAAATCAGATGCAAAACTCCACATAATGTATGATTACTCTAATATGGAATGATCAGAGAAAGCTAATCTATACAGACAGAAAGTAAAGTAGTCGTTGCTTGGGGCTGTGGATGGAATGGGAAGTGACTGCAAAAGGGCATAAAGTTTCTTTTTGGGATGATGGAAATATTCTAAAATTAAATTGTAATAATATTCACACAACTTTGTAGATTTACAAAAGAAAATCATTTAATTGTACACTTAAAATAGATCCATGTTATGGAAAATTATACCTCTATAGAGCTGTTAAAAAAAAAACTGGAAGGACATTTTTTGTTGCAAATATTTTATTTCTTATATTATCTTGATACTTGGAATAAATGACTGTCTTTTGGATACAGAAAAAAAAAGAACTCAGTACCCATGGTTTTTATTAGGGGCTGGTCATGTAGGTACTCTGTGCCTAACATGTTCCAAAACCCCAGACTCCCAGAAGGAAAGGGATTCCACATAAACCACACTGTATAAACAGTTGAGGCACAGTGAGCTATTCGTATTTGGGGAAAGTTTTATATCAGTGTAGGGAACTGTTTACCAAACAAGTTCCTAGATGCCAGCCAAGGGTCAGCCTTGCAAGCAGGCCTTTCTCAGGTCTGCTAAGTTAGCTCTTTCTGCACAGCAAGTAGATGAGTTTATTAGTTCAAAGTGTTTGAATATAGGTGCTGATCTAATAAGCAGGTGAGAGAGATTTTAAGACATGGAGTTGATTTTTTTTTTTTTTACCAGAAAGAGTTTGGGATATGAGAAGAGGATTGAGGATAGGATTCCTTATGAAAATTTATTTCCATGTATGTAACCAATAGAGGTGCCTGTGAAGGAGAATGAGAAGGAACAGTTAGGGAAGTAGGAGAAAATTCAGGAGAAGGCCAAGAGAAGAAAAAGTTCTAGAAGTAAAGAAGTCCAGTGATTCTCATTGTTCTGAGCTGTGGCACTGAGCTTTACGCTAAGAAGGGGAAAGAGAAGTTAAAGCTACAGAGGAGGTCCATTGATCAAAAAACTCCCATCCTGAGAGGCCTATAGAAGTATGTTTACAAGGAATGACATTGCTTTGTTGGACTGCGGCAGAAAAAGTTTGTA
This sequence comes from Leucopleurus acutus, assembly GCF_964270905.1. Taxonomy (NCBI): domain Eukaryota; kingdom Metazoa; phylum Chordata; class Mammalia; order Artiodactyla; family Delphinidae; genus Leucopleurus; species Leucopleurus acutus. The sequence goes on along the minus strand of NC_139147.1, from coordinate 87,643,738 downwards.
AACTCTTGAGTCAGTAGTGTCAGATAGTAATTTAGAGAGGTCAGATGAGATTACAAATGTATCCACTGGATTTGCCTGTTAGAAGCTCATCAGTAACTTATGTGAGCAGTTTCAGTGGGATGTTTAGGTGGAAGGCAAATAGAAAACATACTATTCTCTAATTTTTTTTAAGTCTTTACATCTTTTTTCATATAGATTGTAAGCTTTTTAAATGTCAGCTCTAGATCATACAGTTCTTCTGTGTTTCCTCCTACCATTTGAATTGTGTTTTGGGCTTTTAATAAGTACTTACTGAATAATATTTATTTGGTATTTTACATCTATTTGATACATTAATTACACCTGGGACAGGTCTAGGGGTTGTAACTGTTGGGGCTGGAGAAACCGTATCTAGAAGACAAAGATGATGTCTATATGAAGTGCTGTGTTAGGCAGAGTTGTAAAATAAGTAGGTTCTGTATATTACAGTATCAATATTAGTGCTACACCATTAGACACAGTCTCTCAAAAGATGCTGTATTAATCTTCGATTAAGCATTATTTTCAAGGTATTAATCTTATATTTTAGTTGAAGATTGGGATAGTTTCCAGGCTATTTTGGATCATACCTACAAAATGCATGTCAAATCAGAAGCCAGCCTGCATCCTGTTCTCATGTCAGAAGCACCGGTGAGACAAACTTTTTCGAGTTTCTCTAGGTTGTTCATTCACTCATTTGAAGAGTGTTTCCTTTTTCTTTAAGAGACATAGAAATTCATATTTTGAATTTTGAAGATTAGGGAAAGGGAGATTCATTTATAAATACTCTTACAACTTTTATTTTTATTATTTCAATAATTAAAATACTCAAAGAACAATAATTAAAGCACCCTAGTGGGTTCTGGTGGTTATTTATCTGTTTTTTCCAGGAATTTAACATTTGATTTCCTTGGGCTGCTTCCCATTTTGGTCAGTTGTCCCTTATCCCTCAAGGGCAGTGTATATCTGCTTTTATACTTAACCTTAAGAGTGACTAGATTCACTCTTTTTTTTTAATATAAATTTATTTATTTGGCTGCATTGGGTTTTCGTTGCTGCATGCGGGCTTTCTCTAGTTGCGGCGAGTGGGGGCTACTCTGTTGAGGTGCGCAGCCTTCTCATTGCAGTGGCTTCTCTTGTTGTGGAGCACGGGCTCTAGGTTGCACGGGCTTCAGTAGTTGTGGCACACGGGCTCAGTAGTTGTGGCTCACGGGCTCTAGAGTGCAGGCTCAGTAGTCATGGCTCACGGGCTTAGTTGCTCTGCGGCATGTGGGATCTTCCCAGACCCAGCGTTCTAACCCGTGTTCCCTGCATTGGCAGGCGGGTTCTTAACCACTGTGCCACCAGCGAAGTCCCTAGATTCACTCTTAAGATTTAATAATACTTCATGTTTATAAGAATCCTGATATCCCTATACTTTGAAAAGTCTGTAATTTCTAGAATTCATAGCAGCAGATAATTTTACTTATTAAATAATAAAATTTATATTTAAAGTCAATGTTGAACTAGGGCTGGAAATTGCTAGACCAGAGTCTCTTGTGAAATACATTTGGTACAGAGTCAAAAGGGCCCAGAAGACTAGATAATGATTATAAATTATCAATATTTTGTTATTGTTTTCTAAACTCTAGTTTCTTTTGAGTACCATCTACAAGTGGGAGAATTTGGTGGTTTAAAATGCATATTTAAGATTTTGATGACTAGATTCACTCTTTTTTTTTGACTATTACCAAAGTTTATTTAACAAAAAAGTTCAGTAAGAAAATGTACACGACCCAGTTTTCATCGCAGTAAAATGTGGAGAGGGGACATGTGGAAGCACTTGATTTCTCTGTTGAAGACAGCTATTGTTCATAACTCGTTCCAAGGCTTCTAACATGATGGTACTATTTCCTCGTATTACCACCATTCCAGTATTGTTCTGTTGCCCACTAGTTGCTATCTCCACACATTCATCTATCATAAGATTCATAAAGAGATCAAATCCCCTTAATATTCCTTGGACATGTCTGCCACCATTTAATTTCAATGATAACTTGTTGTCCATAAATTTCTTCAACTCGGGAGGGTGAGCTTTGCTCATGATGTCTACTCCACGAGCTCAAAGATGCCTCCAAACGGAATTCGAGTTGTCCCTCACGCTTAGATTCACTCTTAAGATTTAAAAAAAAAAAAAGATTTAATAATACTTCGTTTATAAGAATCCAGATTTCCATATACTTTGAAAAGTGTAATTTCTAGAATTCATAGCAGCAAACAATTTTATGTATTAAATAATAAACTTTATATTTATTAAATTTATTACAAATACATAGAAATAAATGTTGTAAAGATATTATGAAGAAGATTTTCCATGGTATTTTACTCTATTATTAATGTTTTACATCTTTGTTAATGTAGTGCTGAAATGAATTTTGAGATAAATCAACACTTTAGTTTTTAAACAATAAATAATTTGCATTTCTTTTTCCCTCTTTTCAAGTGGAATACCAGAGCAAAGAGAGAGAAACTGACAGAGTTAATGTTTGAACACTACAACATTCCTGCATTCTTCCTTTGCAAAACTGCCGTTTTGACAGCGTATCCTTGAAGGAGTAATACCCAACTTCTCTTTAGGAGTAACTGTGGTGCTGTTAAAGGTGATACCTTCAGCAGGAAGACAGGAGCCACTTCTTGCTTGTTCGGAAGTTGAGGCGTTTTTCTCCATTGCTTTTAGATATCTATCTTTTAGTATTCTTATTGGAACTGATGCATGTGAAAATGTGAGAGGGAGATAGGAAAGAAGCACTCAGATTCTTCTCATTAATTTAACAAAGTTTAACTAAAACAAAAATTTTTGTTTTTGAAGGGGAATGTGACGACAGGACAGTATTTAAGTCAGTTGACCTAGCTGAATTCAAAGATTGCCATTTCCTTCCTCTTCTCCAGTACCTTAGAAAAGTGGAAATTGGATGTAAATTCATTTAAGATTTAATCACCAAATATTTTTTACAAGCATATTAAGGGACAGACAAGGAAATATTATGTCCTGATCTCAAAGAATAATATTCTTGTTGAAAACTAAATAACAGATTTAAATAGTACTTCAAAATAGCATTGGCAAAAGTCATAAAGAAGTACATGATTAATTTGAATTTTTCAAATAGCAATTGTAGTTCAGTGGAGTAATATTGTAGCCTGACAAGCCTTTGTAAAGAAAAGAGAATTTAGTTGCAGGATGTGGGGGAAGGAGACCTATATTTAGAGTCCAAGTTCCAGTGCTTATAAACTGATCTTGAATTAGGTACTTAAAATTTGAACTTCACTTTTTACTCATTTATCTGGTATACCTTCCTGGATTGCTGTAATATTCAAGCGAATTTTATATGTGTGAGAATCACTGTGGTAACTGTAATCTAACATTTGTCTGTCGTGGTGTGTCTTGGAGATGACTTTAGCACAAATGTGGAGGTGGAAAGTGTAAGCGTTCTTCACAGTGACTTAGTTTAGAGTTGAAGATTTATGTTCGGCTTCAGAACAAGTTGTAAAAATATGTTTAGATCAGACTGTAGAAGTCTTGCATGTTAGATTTTAAAAATGTGAACTTTAGACTCAAGAGAACCATTGCAGGTTTTGAGTAGAGGAAGGAGGGAGAGTATTAGCAGACTCATTGTGTACATTATATCATTTAATTTTCATAATAATCCTGTCAGGAATCGGAGTCAAAGTAAGCAAACTGGTCCCAGTCCACAGCTTGAAAACGGCAGTTCTGAATTTGAACATAAGATCTGTTTGGCTGCTTCCTTACAAGGAGTATGTAAACAGAATTGGTATTGTTTTATTTTTTAACTTTTTATTATAGAAGATTTCTTACACAAAATAAGATAGAATATTATATTGAACCTCCATGTGCCCATCACCCAGGGTCAACAACTTTCAACACAGAGCTAAGTGGTATTAGCTATAACCACAGGCACTCCCCCTCCCACCGTGGTTTTTAAGTAAATCCCAGACATTAAGCATGTATCTGTACAAGATGTTACCATATGTCTCTTTTTTTTTAAAGATATAACCACAATTTATTTTCTTTTTTAAAAAACAGTTTAGTATATTTGAATCAGGACCCAAACAACAGGGATCATGCATTGTATTTTGTTCGATATGTCTCTTAGGTCTCTTGTGGTCTGTAGATTGTACCCACCCTCCCCTTTATTTTCTCTTGTAATTTATTTGGTAAGGGAAGTAGATTGTTTGTCCTCTAGAATTCCTAACACTTCTGGCTTTTGCTGACTGGTGTTTTTTACTGTGTTCTTCTAGCCCAGAGGTTCTCAAACTTTTTATACCTAGAGATTTTATTTATGTGGATCATATCTGGTAGTATTTGCCATATTAGAAATTAAGACAAACTTAAAAAAATTATATTTGCTTATTTTAAGTAAATTAATAAGCCCATTGTATGATAATATAAATAAAGTATTTTAATAAAAAATAACTGTGTTTTCCAAAACCAAAAATATTAATGAGAAGGGTCGCTTCGTTTCACAATTTTTCAAATGTCTTTAACGTTGGACTTAATAGCAGAAGTTGGATTCTCATATCACATTCAGTCTGTTGTGTATCACACATGACATAGCCTCTGGAAAAAAACTCTCTTGTACATTTATGAGAGAATGACAGTGAAAAGGGCAAATAACATCTTAGTATTATTCTAAAAATTGTTTTGACTTCCTAACCATGGCCTTGGGATTCCTTTACACTTTTAAAAATTACTGAGGATGACGCAGAGCTTCTGTTTTTTGTAGGTTATAACTATCAATATTACTGTTTGAGAATTTAAAACTAAGACTCCTTTTAACATTTTCTTATTAATTTAATTAAAAATAACAAAAATACACACATTAACATCGACAAAAATAACAGTTTTATGAAAAAGATAACTGTTTTCCAAAACAAAAATATTAGTAAGAAGAGTAGTATTGTTTTATCTGACTTAATTGATAGCTGGGCTCTTATCTGCCAGCCTCAGGCTCTGTCCTCTTGACACCTCAATTTGCGAGGCAGGCTTCAGCCTTCTCCTGTCAGAGCTGCATGCTGTTGGAGAATTCATTTATTTAAAAAGGTAGCAAAATCACAGAACTCATTGGTGTACCTCTGTTTTTCAAGAATGCATTGCCCTTCTGTTCTCTGCATTTTGTTGGTCCCCCTGCAGTCCTGCAGCTGAATAGTTCAGTTGTCAACCAGAGATTTGGGTAGATTTTATACTCAGATTTTGGGTTTTATCCCTTCTGTGGTTCTCTTTCTTCCAGAGTTTCTACCTTAAATGTCCAGCTTTTCTTCCAGCCCTGAACTCCTTTCTGTGTTCACTCAAGGTGGTAAAGTTGTGATTTTTCATCACTGCTTTCCTGAACCATAGCCATGGAGCTGGGAAGCACTTTTAGGCGAGGAAGCTGCAAACTTGCAGTTTTTACCCCCTCTGGTTGCAGTTTCATGAAGATAAGTTTTGGCTGAGTTTTGACTACTTTTGAATACTTTCCAGTATCTTAAAATGGTCACTTAAAATAATTTGTCCAGGTTTTATAATTGCCATCTTTAGGAGAGCTTACATACTTTTAGTCTGGTGTTACTGTATCACTTTGTACTAACAGAGATAAAATTAGTGTTTATGTATATAGATGACCAGAGATCAATGGAGTACCAGTAATAGCAAAGATAAATTACTAACCTATCGTTCTGGCCATTTATTTTCAGACCTCTTTCCTCTGATCGTTCCTGCCCATGCCTTAGTTCTCTGCCCTTAGCCCTTCATCTCTCTTGACATGTTCTTTCTGGTTTAACTATCTATTTCCTTGGCTTCAGATACCAGTTATACACTGACAAATTCCAAATCCATGTCTGTATCCCAGATCTTTCTTGTGAGCTCCAGGCCCACGTCCAGCTGTCTACTAGAACTTTTTTCTATTAGTTGTCTGTTTAAACACTTTAAACTCAATATATCCAAAATTCTTCTCTCCCATCAAATTTATTCTTTCTCCTTTGTGTATTATCTTACTCCCAGTTGTCTAGACCAGAAATCTTTCTCATTAACCCTTCAGATTTTGTAGTTATCAATATCTGTCTATTCTCCAGCCTCCCCCAGCCCCAAACCAAACCCTCAAATCCATTTATTTCTCTATCCACTGCCATTGCATTAGGTGCACCCCTTCCTCTTATCTTGCCCAGTCTTCACACTGCAGCTCTGATCATCTTTGTTAATTGCCAGTCTGCTGATTTAAGCCAGAATCATCTTCCACAACCTTGCCTTTCTTCTCCTTTCAGGCCCCACTGAACTACGCTGCACTTCCCTGACCTCTTCACCATGCTCTCTTGCCTCCTGGCCTTCCCGCATGTTTCTCCTCTTCCCCATGTCCCCCTCCCCAGCTTACAATTGAATTTCCCAGGGACCGGTTATATTCCTATATACTCCCCCATGGCATCTCAAACTGTTCTTTTTATAGCTTTATTGATCTCTGCTGCACTTATCAGGATATCCTTCAGGGCAGAAACAGTTTTGGTTCACCTCTCGTGTCTTCTCTGCTTAAGGAGTGCTAGTGAGAGAATGACGTCCCTGCTGCCCTCCTTTATTGGGCACCAGACCTGTCACTAGGCACATAATAGATGCTCAGTAAATATTTGATGATCCAGTGAATGGCTCTACTCCTAAATGTTGGTTTATGATGTTCACGTGATGTAGGCCTTCTGCAGCACAGAACTGTGGAAAATGGGATAAGTGGAGTCTGCTGATATTCACTGGCTGTTGAATCTGCCTGGAATAGCTCTTCCTATTGAGTTGGGGGAGATGATGATAACAGCCACTCACCTGCCAAACTGCTGAAATGGTTCTTCTTTAATCCTATGTGAGAATGGTTTTAGTTCTTATCTCAAATGTCACAGCCTCCCACTGTTCTTACCAAGTTTCTATAGATTTTGTTAAATGCTTCTCAGTTGGTTGTAAGCCCTTTGATCTGTGCCAGGGACTTTGAATAATTGTGCTAATTTGGACCAGTTTAACAGATGTCTCTCTGGGATAAAGGTTTCTCTGACTTCTTCACACCACCATTCTGGAAGTCCTGCCTGTTGTCATTTGTTTTGAAACCAGAGTTATTATTTGATGCCAACTTTCATCCCCGTATTTAATTTTTTTTGCGGTACGCGGGCCTCTCACTGTTGTGGCCTCTCCCGCTGCGGAGCTCAGGCTCCAGACATGCAGGCTCAGCGGCCATGGCTCACGGGCCCAGCTGCTCCGCAGCATGTGGGATCCTCCCGGACCGGGGCACGAACCCGTGTCCCCTGCATCGGCAGGTGGACTCTCAACCACTGCGCCACCAGGGAAGCCCTATTTTATTTTTTTTTAACGCATTTTAAGCCACAACGCACATGTTTTAAAAATGCCTTAATAAAACCTTCCCTTTACAATAAACATTATTTTAGGAACCTTGATACTTTCTTTTCCTTAATGCTTTAAACTAGATTTGCTAATGGTCGTTCTACTGGGCTTATCTTGGACAGTGGAGCCACTCATACCACTGCAATTCCAGTTCACGATGGCTATGTCCTTCAGCAAGGTAACTGTATTTAACCAGGGCGCACAGAGGACACAGATCATGAAATAAAGCAATGGCTTGGACTATCAAAGTATATCAGTTTCCCAGTCATGTCTTTAAGTGTTTTTTTTTTTAATCTTTAGTATATAGTGTATATTTAAAACTGATGCATGGCTTCATTCATGCCTGGAGGGATAGTTCCATTAATTCTGCTTGAAAACAATTAATCATGTATAAATACACAGAGGAAATTTGTCCCAGGGAGTTTGGATGGAATGCTTTCTTAGCCTTGTTTAATCTGTTTCATAGGCATTGTAAAATCCCCTCTTGCTGGAGACTTTATTACTATGCAGTGCAGAGAACTCTTCCAAGAAATGAATATAGAACTGATTCCTCCATATATGATTGCATCAAAAGTAAGTGATGAATGAATTTTATTTCTGGGATTTACCTCCAACTCCCCACCCCCATGTCGTGAACTCTGTTAACCTAGCACTTGCTCTTGGCACTCAGGAAGCTGTTCGTGAAGGATCTCCAGCAAACTGGAAAAGAAAAGAGAAGTTGCCACAGGTTACAAGGTCTTGGCACAATTACATGTGTAACGTAAGTAACCCTTATTCTCTTTACGAAAGCATTATAGGCTGTAAGTCTTTGACTAGAGTATGAGCACTTTATATTTTCAAACTTATATTTTTAATGATATTTTACAAACAAAATTAATAGCTTTTGGCGGAGTAGGGGGGTGCTTTTCATGCTTGTCAGATATCTCAACAAACTATATTCACTTGGATTACTGTGGTGAGACCTGAAAGGAGCTTTGGGATAAAAACAAGCATTATGCTATTCTGTACATTTTTTGACTAAGAAAATGGTTTTAGTGTATAGAGACCTGCTGGTATGGCTCAGTTACGTTCCCTTTCCTAATATGAGTCAGCTATGTAAAAAAATGTGTTACTGTTCACAGCAAGGAGCCAACAAAAGGTTTTCTTTACTGAAAATCCATCTCTGAACATGACTTACTGACAGGGGAGAGGTTAGTAAAACCACCTCTCACACCACAATATACATTCATTTTTAACAGTAAAAGGATATGAAAGTCATCATTTACTATGGCAGGGATATATCCTATTTGACAGTTTCTTACACCTAAGGATAAAGATTTTTTGTGGGTGTTTAGTACAAGGAAAAATTGTGAAAATGATTAATAATTGCGCCTAGACCTTAGACAGGATTTTTCCTTAGCAGCTCAGAGGTCCTATGTATTTCACTGCAAATTTTTTAACTGTTTTATACTATGTCAGTCATTAAAAATTCCATAAGATACAATATATATGCATTTTATATATATTCAGCTAATGAAATCTTGCTTCTAAGCTTATTTTAAAGGGAAAAACAGTAAATCAACTATAAGCCAATAAAAATTTTAAAGAAAAAAATTTAAAAAATGGGAAAACAGTGTTCTAAAACCAATTTTGTTATGCAGGACTGGGGTACAAGGGTTCCCACTTGTTTTTTTATCTCATCATTTTTCCACAATGGTTGTAATTTAAATGTTATATAATTTAACTTATAATGCGAGTGTTTAGAATTGGGTTTCTTGATGCTCAGAGTCCTTACTGGGTAGATTTATACCCTTGAAATGAGTTAGCCATCCAGGAATGTGGTACAGTTTCATTAAGAAAAGTGTTTTTAAAATAATGTTACAAAAGTATAGACTGCAAAGACAAATCTCAATAATTTTGTTTCTTATCCTTTTTTTAAAATCCATAGTGTGTTATCCAGGATTTTCAAGCCTCAGTACTTCAAGTATCAGATTCAACTTACGATGAACAGTATGTTTTCTTATTTTTTCTACAAGACTTAAAACTTAATAGCTTATTAAAACCTTCATACTAATCTTTTAAAAAAACTGTATACTTAATATATAACTGAATCACTTTGCTGTACACCAGAAACTAACAAAACATTGTAAATCAACTGTACTTCAATTTAAAAAAAACTGTAGGGACTTCCCTGGTGGCACAGTGGTTAAGAATCCGCCTGCCAATGCAGGGAACACAGGTTTGAGCCCTGGCCCGGAAAGATCCCACATGCCGTGGAGCAACTAAGCCTGTGCACCCTAGAGCCCGTGCTCTGCAACAAGAGAAGCCACTGCAATGAGAAGCCCGCACACCGCAACGAAGACCCAACTCAGCCAAAAATAAATAAAAATTAAAAAAAAAATTTTTTTTTAAACTGTGTACTTCATAAATGAGGAAAGAAATTGATTTGTTTAGTTTAAAAAATTGTAGAATATGCTTAACTGGTCTAAAGGTAAAAAGTTAAGAAATACTGAATAACATTTTAAAAGAAAATAAGATATCCCTCTGCTTTCTTATAAGTTGATGATTCCTTAGTAGTTTATAATTCTGAAGAGGATTGTTTTCGTCTTTTGTTTAATATTGTTTGATATGTTTTCAGAGTAGCCGCACAGATGCCAACTGTTCATTATGAATTCCCCAATGGCTACAACTGTGATTTTGGAGCAGAACGGTTAAAGATTCCTGAAGGATTATTTGACCCTTCCAATGTAAAGGTATAAAAGCTTATTTTTATAATTAGCCTGGTTTTTCCTTTAAAGATCTCTTGTAATTACAAAACCTAAATAAGACTGACTAAACTTTTTTGGATGTGCTTTATTGTTTGAAGGTCTTCTGTGTGACTACTCATTTCTATTTTGTTATAGGGGTTATCAGGAAATACAATGCTGGGCGTCAGTCATGTTGTCACTACAAGTGTTGGAATGTGCGATATTGATATCAGACCAGTAAGTGCCAGTCTCATGTATGGCATAAAGGTATCTTTTAGGGCAATCTAGTGCCCCATTATTTATAATGGCCATCATTATTTAAGTTGGCAACTTTGGCCATTGACTTTGAAGTCCATTTTGTAAAAATATGTAAAAAAATGAAGTTCTACTAGAAAAGGAAAAATGCAGAACTCTAGAGCTGTGTCCAGTGTGGTAGCTTTTGTCCACATGTGGCAATTCAGTTAAAATAAACAGAAATTTAAATTTCAATTCTTCAGTTGCACTAGCCACATTATAAATGTAGCTAGTTGCTGCTCTATGACAGTGCAGATGTAGAACACTTCCATCATCACAGAAAGTTCTTTTGGACACTGCTGTTCTAGAGACTTCCTAAAACGTGACATACCGAGATATAGATTATTGGTGATTTTTAATGTACCTAGTACAGTTTTACTTTTTATTTTTCAGGAAGGTGTGGTTTAAGGTTTAAATTATGTAACTTTTACATGGAGTTTAGATATAAACTTCTTGTTTTTTGTGCTTTTCCAAGCTGTTTGTTTCATAAGTTTATTTCTTGCCAAGTTTTAAGGACTAACTCCATATTCCATACCATACTAATTATTAGATAGATTATATCTTATTTAAACGCTAGATTTAATTTGTAGCCAACATATTGCCTTGATTTTCTTTGAGTTAATGCATTTGCTTAGAGCATAGTGCTAATAGCTAAGGGTCTATAAAAAATCATGTTGTTCAAAAAAGACTTCCGGGTAGTTATGAAAAATGTTCTTTATTTCAACTAATTACCTGCCTGGGATGTGCTGCTTCTAGGATAATGGGGTTGTAAGCATGCAATTTTTTAGTATAAACTCAAGGGGAAGGCAGTTGATTTGAAGTACATTTACTGTAAGACATTGCTAACTTTGTTTTTTATTGAGTTTTCTCCTTTAAACTATTGTTGACTGCAGAGGAGGAGATGCTTCTATATTCCATTTTCTCTTTCAAAAGTTAGATGATTTAGACATTTGGAATAAATTTTTAAAATATGAATTTAGCCACTAAAAAAGCAGGCTGACATTTAACTTTCTGATGCATACATGCAGATTAGAGGTAAATATACTCCTTATTACTGAGAATTTATTTTTGGCGGGGGAGGCCTCAGCACGTGGATTTTGAAAAAGTTCATCTCTGCAGAAGAGAAAGGTAGCAGTCATTTTGGCCAGGACTGTTGTCAGAGTATGCATTATCCACCATAATCATTAAACCTTGTCTAATTTTAAACATCGCAACTTCTAGATGTACATTCTGAGATGATGTAATTATGAAATATACCTCTAATGAAATACTGGCAGCTATCTGCCAGAAAATTATGATTGGATTGTAGAATAATTGCTTTAAGATAGTGATTCTTAAATTTTAATGCACAGTAGAATCATCTGGAGAGTTTTCTTTTTTTATAAATTTATTTATTTATTTTTGGCTGTGTTGGGTCTTTGTTGCTGCGCGTGGGCTTTCTCTAGTTGCAGAGAGCAGGGGGTTACTCTTTGTTGCGGTGCGCAGGCTTCTCGTTGTGGAGCACAGGCATACGGGCTGCAGTAGTTGTGCCGCATGGGTTTAGTTGCTCCACAGCATGTGGAATCTTCCCAGACCGGGGCTCGAACCCTTGTCCCCTCGTTGGCAGGTGGATTCTTAACCCTGCACCACCAAGGAAGCCCTCATCTGGAGAGTTTTAAATAAACCAACAAAAACTTTTCCTGGACCCCATCCCCAGAGATTTTTATTTAATTGCCCCCAGGTATTGGTGTTTTAAAAGCTCCCTAATGAGTTGAATGCAGCCAGGATTGAGAACCACTAGATTAAACTAGTAGGTCTATGTAGAAGTAAAAAATTAAAAAAGGGAAAGTTGTACTGGAAGACATGGTTTTATTTGTAGTTGTATTTAAAACTGTTGGAAACATTTGGAACTAATTTATTTTTGTTTTCATCCCAGGGTCTCTATGGCAGCGTTATAGTGGCAGGAGGAAACACGCTAATTCAGAGCTTTACTGACAGGTTGAATAGAGAACTCTCTCAGAAAACACCCCCGGTAAGTTTTGTTTGTTCTTTAGTGGTATTTTTCAGTCATATGTATCCTCACTGCTGGTGGAACTTTATATAGTTTGTTTTTCAGTAGGTTGATGGTATTTTGTGTCTGCCTGGTATGGTATTACTTAAAGTTAATACCCCTTATTAATCAAATTTTTCTAGATGACATCTATTAGTTACTCTTGTACTGTTTGAATCTCACTTTATTCATTGATTCCATACTTAAATACCTATAGTCTGTTAGGCACTAAGGATAGAAAATATAGTCCCTTCCCACCAAGGGCTTAGTCAGTTAGGAGGAGTAGACATGCAGAAAATAAAAACTGTAATGTGCTAAGTGGTTCAGTATGTCATCAACCAGGCCCTCTTAAGAACACTGAGGGGAAAGCACTTAACTCCCTAGGAGTGTCAGAGAAAGCCTCATTAAGAAGCTGTTTGAATGAACAGGAGTTCAGCTGGTTGGCAGTTTATGAAAGGACATCTAGGTAGAGGGAATACCATGTGCAGAATATGAAGGGAAGATGGCATATTCCAATATTTTGAAGTAGTTGGCTTATAGTCTGTGTAGAAGTGGGGAGAGCTATATGGCTGGAAAGATGAGCACGATGGTATATTATGTCCTAGGGCTGCCGTAACAAAGTACCACAAACTGGATGGCTTAAGACAACAGAAATTTATTACCTCTCAGTTCTGAAAGCTAGAAGTCTGAAATCAACATGTCATTAGGGCCATGCTCTCTGAAACGTACAGAAGAGAATTTTTCCTTCCCTCTTTCTAGCATCTCATGATTTGCCAGCAATCCTTGGCGTTTCTTGGGTTGCAGTTATAGCACTTCACTGTCTATCCCCGTTGACATGTGGCATTCTCCCTTTGTGGGTATGTCCTCTTAAATGAACTCTAGTTGTAATGGATTAAGGGTCCACCCTACATCTGCAGAAACTCTATTTCTAAATTAGGTCACATTCACAGCGACCAGGGATTATCAACATACCTCTTTGGAGGATACAGTTCAACCCACAGAGATAGGTACCAGGTCATGTCACTTATTAACAGCAAACTTACAAGATAAAATCTGGCAGAGGACTAAAGAGCTTTTATGTTTTAAAAACATCCCTTGGTGCACTGTGATAACTTTCAAAAAGATAGAAGAACCTGGTTTAGGGAGAAGGTAGTTTACGTGGTACATTAGTAACAGAGTAGTAGTCATAGTCTTTAGATTTTTAAACTTCCATCAAGTTGTTTTTTGTAAGGTATTCTGCAATAAATATTACATTTTAAAAAACTTTATTAGAGATTACATAGGCCCTAACAGAATCTATAGAATTTGTGTACTTGATAGCCTTTTGTTTCTCATATAAAGGACTGTTTTACATATGCCACATTTTTATATTTGTTATGTAAGTATTGATATAGGCACAAGATTGATACCTCCTTACATTCTTGGAGATATAGACTGACCTGGCATCTACCTTAATTATAGTACTAATCATTAGATTTCATAAAAGTTCCAGAATAATGAATATAGACTTGGGCTGTCCCAGGTCTGGTCAAGACCAGTTAGATACTATCCTTGTCTTTTAGGAGGCAATTAAAATTTAATGAAATCCATTGTAATAAATATCAACCAGTTCCTCACCTACAAAACCCTGTGTTCATCCCTCCTGCTCTCAGCACCCCTCCCTCCCATTCCACATACTCCACCCCTGCTACATACACAGTTATTTCACTGTGAAAAAGACTCAAGCTGTATGTTCATATATAGAATAATTGGTAAGTATCAACAATTTGAGAACTATCCCCAGAAGCAAATTCCTAGGTAGGGGGAAAATCTCTCCATACAGGAAGTGAGATAGGGATAGTGCTGAGCCATAAAACCATGTTTATTGAGAGAGTGTTCCAGCAGAACAGAAACACTAACTTGAAAGAAAGCAGTGTGAATAAACTTTCCTGAGATCTTATGTCTGTGTTTTGATTTGGATGGGGGCAGGGAGGAATAGGGAGGGTTGAACTAAGATTCAACCCTTGAGGTATGAACTAAGAGAGGAGGGATTTTGAAGGCCTAAAAAAGTAAGTTAGAAAGTTGAGGAGCACTACAGAAAGGGCAGCAGGTTGGGATAATAATTATACTTGGTGTTGGACAAAATGAAATAATACATGAAGCACTTAGTATAGTACCTGATTTATAGTGTTAAGTACTTATTTTGCTGTTTTAGGATTAAATTCTGAATGCCATGCTGTCTAGTATGCAGTTTTGTAAGGTTTATATAATTGATTTTCTTATTCAACTACACATTACAAAACATAATCAAAGTACTTTAAAATCGTATACAGTAGTCCAACCTATGCCTACTATTAATCTGGCTACTACAAAATAATCATGTGTAATTAGTGCTTGAACCAGAGCCACTAAAAGGTCATAACTTGAATTTCCTAAGTTGAGTCACTTGTTCTATTTGATCCTACTAATACTTATTCTTCCCTTTCTATTTTAGAGTATGCGGTTGAAACTGATTGCAAATAATACAACAGTGGAACGGAGGTTTAGTTCATGGATCGGTGGCTCCATTCTAGCTTCTTTGGTTAGTAGATAAACTACTTTGCAAAATAGTTGAAGATTCTTATTTAACTTAAATGTATCACTGAAAATACTGAATTTAGTAGAAAGACTAAAAATCCCCATGGATCATTTATCTTCGCAGTTTTTAGCTATCAAATTAGTAGAGGACCTGATACCAGTTTTACATGTTCCAAAATGACAAAATGCCTCAATGCCTTATTAGTGGGTATTGTCAGCCTAATTACAGCTTCCCCTCTCACACAGAGGCAGGCATCTGTTAACTTATCCTCGCCTCTTTTAATAATACTCCCATTGGCTCTGGTCAGGACTTATCTGCAGCACATTTAAAATTAAATCATTCCGGGCTTCCCTGGTGGCACAGTGGTTGAGAGTCCGTCTGCCGATGCAGGGGACACGGGTTCGTGCCCCGGTCCGGGAAGATCCCACGTGCCGTGGAGTGGCTG
Source organism: Leucopleurus acutus (assembly GCF_964270905.1). NCBI lineage: Eukaryota > Metazoa > Chordata > Mammalia > Artiodactyla > Delphinidae > Leucopleurus > Leucopleurus acutus. The sequence goes on along the minus strand of NC_139147.1, from coordinate 87,628,267 downwards.
GGCCCGTGAGCCATGGCCACTGAGCCTGCACGTCTGGAGCCTGTGCTCCGCAACGGGAGAGGCCACAACAGTGAGAGGCCCGCGTACCGCAAAAAAAAAAAAAAAAAAAAATTAAATCATTCCTTCTTGGGTTCTGGTTGCTCCCTGGCCTGTTGGTGAGGTAGAGTAAGTCAGGAATTGGTTCTTGGGGCAAATGGTGAAGTCATGGTGTTGGGGTTTGCATGCTGCTTGGACTGGCGCCTACTGTGAATCAGGAGGAAGCCCTTGTACTTATCTGCACCCTAAATTTGGAGGATTTCCCCTTCACCTCAGAGCAGCCAAAGTAAATGTCACTAAGTACTTATGCTAAACATTTTTAAAAGCTATTAACTATTAAATGTTTGTAACTGTCCATTTATATATTTCTGGTCTATGTTCTGTTTCTAGTCTTTTAATGATCTTAGTTCAAAACTGGATATGAAACAAAACAATATATGAATCCACTTGAATAATCATAGGGAACGGATTTCTTCTGCTTACACGTCTTAGTAGTAATGTAGTCCACGTTCCTTCCTCCTTTAGTCATTTTCCTCCTTTGACCTTCTGTTTATTTTGCATAGTGCGTGTGTACTGTCATTTGTGTACTTGTAAAACTTTATCCTAGTTTGAGTTCTAAACGTTACCATTAATCAAATGCTAGAACATTTCATCAATGCTGTACTAGGATCAAGCCTTCCAACAATTTCTGTTGTTGCCTTAATCAGTCCATCATAGCTAAACTCTTCATCTTCCTTTCCCAGCATTTTCTAAATCCTCATGACAGTATAGAAAGATTTAATATTCTATATAAACTTGGGCAAGACTAAATAGTATCTTTGCACGTTCTGGAGGAGGGCAGAAAAAAGAAGGGAGTAATTTTTTTTTTTAATTTATTTATTTATGGCCGTGTTGGGTCTTCATTTCTGTGCGAGGGCTTTCTCTAGTTGCGGCAAGTGGAGGCCACTCTTCATCACGGTGTGTGGGCCTCTCACTATCGCGGCCTCTCTTGTTGCAGAGTACAGGCTCCAGACTCGCAGGCTCAGTAATTGTGGCTCACGGGCCTAGCTGCTCCACGGCATGTGGGATCTTCCCAGACCAAGGCTCGAACCCGTGTCCCCTGCATTGGCAGGCAGATTCTCAACCACTGCGCCACCAGGGAAGCCCAGAAGGGTGTAATTTGAGTACTATTTGAGGGGGGGTTTAAGAGTTCTTCAAAAATTAGGAGTTGTGATAATGAAGATATTAAAAGAAAAAATTTTCTAATAGAAAGGTACATACGTAATTTTTTCTTTCCATTTCACAGGGCACCTTTCAGCAGATGTGGATTTCCAAACAAGAATATGAAGAAGGAGGGAAGCAGTGTGTAGAAAGGAAATGCCCTTGAGAAGAGTTCCCAAACAACTACCTTCTTTGTCACCTTACGTTTCATAGCTTTAGTATACTCAGGAAAAGAACAACCATCTTTTGTAGAATGTTTATACATTTTTGCATATTTCAATTTCCACTTAAATTTTTTAAGGCTTTAACTGGCTCTGTAAATTAAAATAAGTTTGTGCTTTCCTTGAAATGCACTTATTCTTATTACAAGCATTTTATAATTTTGTATAAATGTCTATTTTCTCTAAATATTTTGCTTTCAGTAAAATGCTTTCCAACTCTGTTTATGGTAGAATTGCTTTTTATTGACTAGTAAAACTTACTGCCTATGTTTTTTACCTTAGGTTTTTAAAATTAAATAAAAATTACTAGCCACTCCAGAAATACTTTTTTTTTGGACTGCTGTGTTGTAACTTGCCACTTTAAGTACTAAATATATTTATCATTATTTTGAATGGAAGTACTCACTGTTTATTAACAGTAGAATCCATAGCCCCTTCATATCTAGTAACAATAGTAGTGAAAAGGTTACCTGAATTCCAAAATTACCTTATTGCCTTTGCTATAGCAGTTATATCACTTTCCCACTCTAAGATACAGGCGATTAAAAGTCTGCTTAGATGTCAGAATTTATAAAATGGGAATTTAATCTGAACTTTATACCTGATTTTGACCACTTCCAGATTTAGCATGCCATAATAACACTTAAAACAATCGACAGTCATTTGACTAAAAACACAAGTTATTTATAAACCACTTAATATGTATTTACTTTTGTATACAGATTGTAATCCAAGAAAAACAGAATGGTAAATTAAGAGTTCAGCTATCTTAGACAAGACTTGACTTCTGGGCTTCAGAAAGATGTGGAAACTTTTCCTGAAGAAACTTTTCTTTCTTGCTTGCTAAACTTCTCTTCCTTGCTTTGATGCGGGCTTGTTTCTCAGTTCTCAATCTAGGTAAATAAAAGCATAACAGCAATTTATACAAAACTATTTCCCTGTTACTCGGTACTGTCAACATATGTCCAAATCAATCACTTAAAGACCTCAATCATGCCCGTGTCTGTATTAGGTGTGTAATGTATATTATTAAACTTGAATAATCATTGTAAACCTACACAAGTCAAAGATAAACATGAAATCAAAAGCATCTGTAACGCTACACCAATTCTCCTTCCTATTTCCTGACTGGAAAGAAAGAACAGACCTGTGAGCCTCTAACAGACTGGGCTTTCTCCTTTATTTTTAGAAATAATGTAGTTTTATAGAATACATTAGATATTTTACATCCTGAGATACATCCTGAGGTGTTTAGGAATTCCCTAATTTCAAATAGCACTCAGTCTAACATCATTTCCCCACAACTGAGAGAATAAAGCCATGCTAAGAGATGATGCTTAGTGCTAGCTGGACTAGCCACTCTGGGTTTGCCTCTACCTATCAGCATCCCAGGGCATTAGGCCTTTGTGCCTCAGCTAAATTATGTTGACTTATAAGGTCACTTTGGAATTATCAGAATTGCAAATGATAAATTCATGGATGCCTAGCCTCTACTGTACTTAAATTGAAATATAACAATACAGTTAAGAGACAGGTACTGGGACTTTCCTGGTGGTGCAGTGATTAAGAATCAACCTGCCAATGCGGGGAACACGGGTTCGAACCCTGGTCCAGGAAGATCCCACAGGAAGATCTTCGTTGCCGCGGAGCAACGAAGCCCATGTGCCACAACTACTGAGCCTGTGCTCTAGAGCCTGCGAGCCACAACTACTGAAGCCCGTGCACCTAGAGCCCGTGCTTCGCAACGAGAAGCCACCGCAATAGTAAGCCCGTGCACCGCAACGAAGAAGAGTAGCCCCTGCTTGCCGCAACTAGAGAAAGCCTGCACGCAGCAATGAAGACCCAATGTAGCCAAAAATAAATAAATTTATTAAAAAAAGAATTCTATATTCAGCAAAACTCATTCCAGAGTGAAGGTGAAATAAAGGCCTTTATATTAAAAAAAAAGGTACTGAATAACTACAATATGCCAGTGCTATGGGGGAGGTCACAGAAATTTGAGATAACGGTTATATTTGGATAGAGATAAAAATACATATACAAAATATATAAGCTACTTTATAAATTAAGTATAAAGTAAGACTAAACAAAGTTGAAATCAGATTACGCATTCTATTCAGTCTTCGCTCCAACTAAATTTTGGCCATTTAAAAAAATAAACCCATGTTAAAGGTTTGCTATTCTTAAGAATATTCAGAAGATTATGCTGCATGTTCTGAAGGTAAGGCTAAAGGTAGTTTCAAAAACGATATATTTAAGGCCTGTAAAAGTGACACTGCATTCATAAATTCTCATACATTAAAGTCATGTTATTTACAGCTTCACCTATTACGGCTAAGGGACAAAAGGATCAAATTGCACACTAGGTTTGGAGACAGTGAGGAGGAAAAGCCAGTGCAGTTAATTTCTTCAATTGCTTATTTCATTTCACCACGCCCAGCAATAACATGAGCTCACATTCTATGCAGCGAAGTATTTGGACCTTCCTTTTAACAATCCAAAAAGATTTAATCATCTACTTACACAGAACAGATTGATGAATAGAAAGACAACAAAACCTTTCAAAGGATATACATTAAAATGTTAACAGTAGCTATTTCTGGATGGTGAAATTACATAAGACTAATTTCTTTTTTTACCTGATTTTTCTAGTTTTTGGACAATGAACATGTATTATTTATATAAAAGCTTAACACACGTCATCTGATGTAACGATACACTTTAGTACTAACGGTACTTCTGCTCACCTGACAAAACGTTCCACATAGGGCATTGCAAAGAATCGTTTTCTATTGTATCTTTTATTTAGGTACCAAGGTATAGGCCACTGCTTGAACTTGTGCCTGCCAAGAAAACAAAAAGGTATCACCCTACAGAAAACATTTAATACATTTTCACTTTTTTACAGAGTTTTAGCCTTCTTTGAACTAAATATGTTTTCAATAAAATGAGATGTAATTGGCTTTTTAAAGATTTAAAAATTTTTATAGTTTAAATATAAGACACTTATGAATCCACTGCAAAATTGCAGATGTTAATATTTTGCAATGTTTGCTTCAGATCACTCTTTTAAAAAAAAAATATATATATATATATAAAAGTTTAAAGACACAGCTTAAGTTCTCTACTTTCACAATAGCTTCTAGCCATAAACTGGAGTGTATCATTACCAGATATATTTTGTACTTTTACTACATATATATGTGTGTACTAATTTTATATATGTACACATACATATGTATACACACACATATAATTTGAAACACTGATATTTACATGTATATGTTTTGTTTTTAAAATGTAAGTAAATTGCAGCAACTGATATAGATATCTATCTATATCTACCTCAACATAACAAAACCTAAAAAATCATAATGCTGAGTAGGAAAAAAGGAAATTGTGATTTCACTGTTAACATTTATTTGAAAATGTTTCAATTAAAAAAGTAACAAGGATTAATTTCAGGGCATATAACCAATCTTCTCTAAAAATCCAGAATTAATCTGTAATATCAGAAGCCTAAGTTCCAATCTCTTTGTAATTTTGGCATTTAGCATATAATTTGACAGGCAGTGCCACTGGAGCAATGAACCACGCTGCTTTAAGCAGAATAGATAAAGGTACTGAATTCCCTCAGTTTATCAGGAATCCCCTCAGTTCGGCAGGATGATAGTCTACCACTATTTTTCAACAACCAAGGGAAAGACACATCCAAAAAGTATTCTCTGACATTACTGCCACATGATTTTTTGTCAGAAAAAAAAATTTAGATGTAATGTTTTGAAGAATCTCTGCATTTAAAAGGCCAATTTAAATATTTTAACATGCAACAGAAAATTAGGGAAAAGGCATTGGAATTATAATGTTTCATTTAATAAGCTACATTGGAAAGATGATGTAACTGCTTTTTTTTTTTTTCCTGGCCACGCAACATGTGGGATCTTAGTTCCCAGACCAGGATTTGAACAGGAGTCCCCTGCATTGGAAGCGCCACATCTTAACCACTGAACCATCAGGCAAGTCCTGATATAACTGCTTTGTTCCCTACTTTGTTTAACTCCTGGAAAGTTAAAAAGCAAAAATTTTTAAACCTTAATGAGAATAGCACTCTTACAGATTCTAAAATTGACACACATTCTCTCCCGTATCCTCACCCTTTCCTAACTGGCCTCAATTGGATTAATCCCAATAAAGTTTAGTAGAAAATAAAACAGATCCAAAAAAAAAGAGAAAGAAAAGAAAAGAAAATAGATCAAAGTTCTTAGGCAGGTGTATTGGCAATTACTCTCTTTTCTGTACTGGATTACACGGTTACAGACAACACAGCCACTCCCCTAAATTTGGCTCCAAGCAGCCCCATCACCGCAAACTCCATTAAAACAATCTACCAAATGCGCTAAGTGCTGTTTTGTAGTGTAATTTGAAGAGTACAGGGAAGGTCTCCAACCACCCAAAATGCCTTCCTCATCTTGCTGACTGATGACAAAAATTTTACTGAACATGCTTCCTTTTGGTAGTTCAACCCAAATGCAAATAAACCCCTGGAAGAGAGAATACACTGGGTCTTCTCAATTACTTACACCTCAGTGTGAATGTTTACTATCACATCCTTTCCCAACGTCTGACAGGACTTTGGAACTGGACATAGGGGACAAGATGCCACAAAGGTGGAAAGATTTAATGAAAATAAACTGTTTATTTTATTCAAAATTTGGACTAGGGCCTAGCCTAATGGCAATGGGAGCAAACTGAGACCGGTTCATGTGGCCTTATTCCTGGAGAACTTCTTTTTTTAATAGTTCCAGGTTCTTAATGGGCAAAGAGGATAGGTGTGTCCTAAAATTAGCTTCATGGAATTTATAACCCTCTAAAATTACATGTGCATATGTAACTTTTTCCTGGGGGAAGGATCTATAACTTTCATCAAATTCTTAAAAGGTCATCTGATTCACATAAGATTAAGAACCACTATTATAAAGAACCCATAAATAACTGAATCATGGGAATGAGATGCCTGGCTATCAGATACAGCTACCTTCATTCATATCCTGAAGTTCAAAAGGGGTTTGGGGGCCTCTTTGTATATTAGATACAGCTAATATATCTCATATTTTTAAAAGATGCTGGATGGGGAATGAGGCATGGGACTTCACTCTCATCTTAGAAGAGCCACTATGTACCAGATGATTCTTCCAAAGATGTCTCTTCTCCAAGCACCAGGTCTAGCTTTTTCTTGACCAGTCTGAAGAAGTCTGAGGGCATCTTCCCTTTCCTGGACAACTTTATCTAATGCATCCATGGAATCTACTACCTGAGAAGAGAATAGAAAGATATAATTTCAACAATCACCACATGACAGAATTCCAAAGAAAGAAAACACATAATGACTATGCTACAGAAAACCTATGATGAATCTTTTTGTCAAAGAACCATTCTGTCAAATATTTCCTAAAAATCTTTCTGGCTGGGTATGCATATACATAGGTGTCTGTAATATCACTTTTTGTAATTTTTTTAAAGTTTAGTTTCATTTAAATGAAAATCTATTCAGCTCAAATTTCCATATATTACTTTTGTTTGGAGTAGGATACACTTGCATAGATTCCTTTTGGAGACCCAATTTGACTCATCATTTTAAAACTCAATGAGCTATTAAGAAGTGATTAACAGCTGCTTTTTAAATATTAAAACCTATGTTTTGGCCTTAATTAATTAGTGTGTCCCTAACACGCAGGTGCAGGTATTTTGACCTACTTGGCAGCTGTTGCTATTATAGGGAATGGAACACCAACCTATCCTGACACTAATCTCCAAAGATCCATCAAGACACAAAAAGATACCATTAGAACTTCTATTTTTTATCTCCTTCTTTTAACATTTCTATTATGTTTGACATTGTACATAATATATTGGCTGAGCAATATATATTTATTCAAAAATAAATATTCATACATTGGGGATTGTAATGACAGGTGAGCTAAATTTTTTCATAATTCTAAATCCTGAGAGCCATTTTTAGGTAGTGATATATGTGTATTATCTTAAGCATCATAACAGCTATGAAATACTGTATATAAATACTTGTTCCTTATAAGAAACCTAAAAAGGGGAGGGGTATTAGATTATAAAGATAATTCCCCAGGTAGCTGTGGAACCTAAGAGAGATGTGAAAGCCACATACTTAGATAAACTACTTCATAACCTATATATGCAGTTCACACTCAGCACTTTTATGGCCTACTTAACTCAAAGCCACACTGAATCCTCACACTACATGAATTTCTACAAAATCCTTGAGAAATAAAAGATGGGTAAGAATGACAAATCCCATCTTGAAGACAAACTTAGAAGAGTGAAGAGACCACACCGATCAGGGCCTAATACAAAGCTCTCTGACCCTTAGGAACTCAGTAAACCTGGCTGTTGACTGACTACATTAAAGAGTCTGCCCAAGGTCAGGGCTGAGGTTCCTAACTGAAATCTAATGTTAGCTCACAAAGATAAGAAAATAAATGGCTAACAAGTCCACAGAGTTAACATCCAATTATTCAAGTTCATGCCAACAGATGAGAAAGAAAATCAAAAGTATCAATTAGATACACCCCATTCAAAAAAGCCAACTTCAAAGACCTTTCTTTTCTAGTTTACAACTTTCCCAGAGCCAAAAGTGTCCTTACATAGTTCCGAAGCTTCAGCTTATATCTTAAATTGAGAATAATTCTTTTAAAACTTTTCTTGATAAATTTTCGTTAGTAGTATGTCACAAAGTGTCACAAAGCACTGAGAAAACTGTATTTGAGGTTAAAAAAAATTATAATCACTTTCAGTTTAAAACTTTTACTATTTTAGATTCTACTAATTCAGAAAGTATAGTACATATGATTTACTAGGCTGAAGTTCACCTCTGAAATATATTTTTTAAAGCAGGGAGAGGGGATAATCTATTATTGAAGTTTAAAAGTCTTATTAGAACAGCACCATTATAGCAAAAGCTTTTTCATCAAATAAACAATGTGCTACTTATAAACAGCCAATCCACCTAGAAGAGTCTCTAAAGCATAACTTTCCTTAAAAGAAGAGTTGCCAAATATACCTAAAAATAAAGTAACATTACTTTACAAATGTTTTGTAGCAATGAAAACATGTACCACCACCCAGATCTTAGTTTCTAAATATACCATTCTCCATTCAAAGGAATCAGGGTTCCTCTGTAAAACGGCTGATTCCAGGATTGGGGCAGGAAAAGTACAGGATGAATCCAGAATATCTTGCCGTTCCTCATCAAAGAATGATGAGGACATATAGGCCAGCTTGAAGGAAAACACACTGGCCAAATCTAGAATGATGATATTAAAGGATTTTAACTCATTGAATAAAATTGGAATGCATGACTCAAGAAAGAAAAGGGAAAGGAAAGGAAAGGAAGACATGGAGAAAAGGAAAAGCCCTTTCTTACGGAAGAAAGCTAACAAATGATGTAGAATGAACAATGAAATTAGAAAATCACCATTTAGCAAACATCACAGTAATAATCACTGATTAAGGCAAAAATCATCATCAATTGATGCTAAAACCAACGAGTCCATGTTGGAGGGTTTAAAAGATATTTACATGATCTCAATGTAAAGAAAAATTTAGTTACTCTACAGTGGAGAAACCTGACACCAGGCTAACCAAATTACTAATGCTAACAAGTTCAGTAACAGAACAAATCAACACTGCATGCCTCTTCACATGATGCACTGTGAAGAATACAGCATCACTTCTATGATATTCCTGCCAATCATCATGATTATCATGAGAAACATCACAAACCCAAATTGGCCCATCCTCTTCAAAAGTGTCGATGTCATGAAACACAAAGAAAGACTGAGTAATCAGATTCAAGGAGACTCAAGAGACAACACTGAAAACACACCAGCCAGGGGGTTTTTTTGCTATAAAAGGACATGTTGGAATAACTAATGAAATTTCAGTAAGATCTGTAGATTATAGTATCAATGTTAATTTCCTGATTTTGAAAACTGTACAGTGGTTATATAAGGAAATATCCGTGGGTTTTTTTGGCAATATACACTAAAGTAGTTATGGGTAAAGGGATATCACATATATAACTTACTCTCAAATAGCTGAGGAAAAATGTAGTTATGTGGAGAGGAGGCAAAGACGGATAAAGCAAACGTGGTAAAATACATAGGGAATTTGGGTGAAGGATGCCTCTTTGCATTTTTCTTGTAATTTTTCTGCCAGCCTCATGTTTTATCAAAATAAAGTTTAAAAACCCCAAAATATGATTAACTCAATGTTTATAAAGGCAGAATAACCTTCTCCATAATTAGGGTAAATAATTGAGATTTTATCCAATACCTTCTTTGACTCTCTGCAGGAATATCAGGTCTTAATGGTGGTGAGCAGTGTGGGGAAAGAAACCTGAAGCAGCTGAGGTAAGGCAGCAAGACTGAAGCCATTACAAAAAGCTGCGTTCCAATCTCACTGACTACTTACTATGAAACAGAAAAAAATCAATAAAGAGCTGACCCTGAAAGCACTCTATGAAAAAAAGAAACAACCTGATAAATCTAACTAAATAAAACATAAAACCTCTACATGAAAGAAATATCTTAAACATGTACAGCCATGAAAAAAATAATGGCACATCTTCTGCACTTACTGATACGGAAAAATCTCCAAAATACACTAGTAAGTAGAAGACGCAAGTTTCAGAAGAGTATATACTGTATAACCACATTTGTGTAAATGTGCTGAGACAGACAGAAGAGCTAGAGAAGCCTAGACTCTACTTGGGAGGAGTGCACGCATGCTGGCTTGCTAACAATTAGGTCTGAGAGAGCCTTGTACTGGCAGCTGCTGCCTTGCTGTACTTCCCAATCTGAAAGGGCTAATGCCCCGACCTAGCTCACTCCACACCGTAGCCTGGCATGAGATCAGGGCAAAGATGCAGTCTATTTAGGCAGAGACAGACCAGGGTGCCTGGGATGTGATCTGGGCAGAGCCACAGAGACTATTATCAGTGCACACATGGGAGCAGTGTCTAGTCAGGCAGACACTGTCAGTGGGCGCATTGGGCACTGGCCACAAGAATGCGAAGCAGCTAAGCGCTGAATCTCAGGCAGACAGGCCCAGGGCAAGAGTACCCAGATAGGCCAGGCTTGGTGTCCCAGAGAGAGCACCCTGGCTCTGCCCTCTCTGTGCAGCTGAGCACTAGATCTGGGGAAGACAGGTCCTGGAGAAGTCTGTCACAGAGGCAGCCCAGATCTCAGGTTATAGCACAGCCACCTCAATTCCTGCAGACACAATGCCCCAACCTCCACCCTACTCCATGCCACAGCCTTGTACTAGATCTGGAACAAAAAACACAGAAAGTGATAGGACCCTGGGATGCTTCCAGACAGAACCACACAGGTGGTGCACAGGTTTACTGTGACCACAGGAGCCTCACTTGCTTCAGCAATCACCTCCTTTGGGGCAGGGCAACAGAGACTAATTGAACCTGACCCTCAGGCTTCTACTCCAACAACTGGGGAGCAGACCCCACCCCTGACTGGGCAGTGACAGCTACAGAGCCAAGAGGAAGCCCTGCCTCACATCCGGCACAGACTCTAGACACCAGTCACACCCCCTATCAAGGAAATAACGATGAGTACTCTTAAGAAGGACATGACTGGCATCCAAAACCAGCCCTCACACCAAGAATACTGGACACAGTCTACACAGGGACACTCCCATATAAAAACACCCCTTTAAGACCACAGTAGATAACTGTTTTTCCTAAATTCACAGAGACAGAGGAAGTTTAGTAAACTGAAAAAACAGAGGAACTACTCCCAATTTAAAAAAACAAGAGAAATCCCCTGAAAAAACAAATAATAAAATAGACCTCACCAGTCTACAGACCCTGAATTCAAAATGGAAATAGTAAAAGCAGGGACTTCCCTGGTGGCACAGTGGTTAAGAATCCGCCTGCCAATGCAGGGGACACGGGTTCAATCCCTGGTCCGGGAAGATCCCACATGCCGCGGAGCAACTAAGCTCGTTGCTCACACACAACTTGTGGCTCACCCACAACTCCTAAGCCTGCACTCTAGAGCCCATGAGCCACAACTACTGAGCCCACGTGCCGCAACTACTGAAGTCTGTACACCTACAGCCCATGCTCCACAACAAGAGAAGCCACCGTAATGAGAAGCCCACGCACCGTGATGAAGAGTAGCCCCTGCTTGCCACAACTAGAGAAAGCCCGTGAGCAGCAACGAAGACCCAACACAGCCAAAAATAAATAAATAAACACATAATTTTAAATAAATAAATAAAAGCAGATTAAAAATAATAAAAATAAAGATCACTATAACAAGGAACCAGAAGCTTTATAAAGATGAACCAATCAAAATTAGACAATTCAATTGCCAGTATGAAAACCAATCTAGAAGCAATGAATAGCATACTAAATGACGCAGAAGGGACAAATAAGTAATCTGGAAGACAGAATAATGGAAACTACCCAATCAAAATAGCAGACGGAAAGACAAATGAAAAAAATGAAAGCACCACAATAAAGAGTAGCCCCCACTCGCTGCAACTAGAGAAAGTCCTCATGCAGCAACAAAGATCCAGCACAGCCAAAAAAAATTTTTTTAATTTAAAAATAAATAAATAAAAATAAATTTTAGGGCTTCCCTGGTGGCGCAGTGGTTGAGAGTCCGCCTGCCGATGCAGGGGACACAGGTTTGTGCCCCCGTCCGGGAGGATCCCACATGCCACAAAGTGGCTGGGCCTGTGAGCCATGGCCGCTGAGCCTGCGCATCCGGAGCCTGTGCTCCGCAACGGGAGAGGCCACAACAGTGAGAGGCCCATATACCACAAATAAATAAATCAATAAATAAAAGAATTCAGCAATACTAAACCTACCCTAAAAAAAATACTGAAGAGTCTTCTCTAAATAGAAAAGAAGAAAGACTCTATAGGAAAGGGAAAATCACAGTAGGAAAGGCAAATATATAAAAGGACTGAAAATCATTTAAATAAGCCAGTACATAGATTAAAAAACAATCAAAGAAATTTTGTAAAAGCAATGGTAACTACAATTAACAGCAAAAGGATAAGCATGAAGATGTAAAACAGGACACCAAAATCACAACATGTTGGGGAGGGAAGAATAAAAATGTAGATCTTTTAGAATGTGTTTGAACTTGTATGATTATCAGCTTAAAGCAACTAGATATAGTTATGGGTCAACATACCATACTTATGATATGGTAACCACATATCAAAAACCTACAATAGATTCACAAAAACAAAAAGAAAGGAACTCAAGAGAATTCCCTGGCGGTCCAGTGGTTAGGACTCTGTGCTTTCACTGCCGAGCACACAGGTTCAATCCTTGGCTGGGGAGCTAAGAATCCTGCAAGCCACGCAGCGTGGCAAACAAAAAAAAAGGAACTCAAGCATACTACAAAAGAAAATAATGAAGCCACAAAAGGAAAAACAAAAAGAAGAAATTAACAAAGAAAAACTATAAAATAACCCCTGGAAAACAAAGATTAAAATGGAAAAAAGTGCATACTAATAAATAATTACTTTAAATGTCTATGGACTAAATGCTCCAATCAAAAGACACAGAGTGGCAGACTGGATTAAAAACCAAGAACCTACAATATGCTGCCTGAGAGACTCACTTCAGGGTGAAAGACATAGTCTGAAAATGAGGGGATCAAAAAAGATATTTCATGCAAATGGAAATGACAAGAAAGTGGGGTAGCAATACTCCTATCAGACAAAATAGACTTTAAAACAAAGGCCATAAAGAAAGACAAAGGACACTATATAATGATAAAAGGATCAATACAGAAGAGGATATTACACTCGTCAACATATATGCACCCAATATAGGAGCACCTAAATATATAAAATGAATACTAACAGATGTAAAGGGAGAAATGGACAATAATACAACAATTGCAGGAGACTTTAACACCCCACTGACATCAATGGACAGATCATCCAGATAGAAAATCAATAAGGTAACAGAGGTCCTAAATGACACAACAGACCAGTTGGACTTAATTGACATATGGGATACTACATTAAAAAAAAACAGAATACACATGCATTCAAGCATGCATGGAACATTCTCTAGGACAGACCACATACTAGGTCACAAAACAAGCCTCAACAAATTTAAGCAGATAGAAATTATCTCAAGCATCTTTTCTGACCATAATGGTATGAAACTAGAAATGCACCACAGTGAGAAAAATGGGAAAAGAACAAACACATGGAAACTAAAGAACATGCTACAAAAAAACCAATGAGTCAATAATGAAATCAAAGAACGAATCAGAAAATACCTCAAGACAAAAGACAATAACCACCACTGGGATGCCACAAAAGCAGTTCTAAGAGGAAAGTTCATAGCAATACAAGCCTTCCTCATGAAACAAGAAAAATCTCAAATAAACAACCTAAACTACCACCTAAAAGAATTAGAAAAAGAAGAACAAACAAAACCCAAAGTCTGCAGAAGGAAGGAAATAATAAAGATCAGAGAGGAAATAAATAAAATAGAGATCCAATAGAAAAGATCGATAAAACTAAGAGCTGGTTTTTTGAAAACATAAACAAAATTAACAAACCTTTAGCCAAGCTTACCCAGAAAAAAGGACCCAAATAAAATAAGAAATGAAAGAGGAGAAATAACAACCAATATCACAGAAATACAAAAAGTCATAAGAGAATACTATGAATAGTTATATGTCAACAAATTGAAAAACCTAGAAGAAATGGAAAAGTTTCTAGAAACATACAGCCTACCAAAAGTGAGTTAAGAAGAAACAGATTATTTGAACAGATCGATCACTAGAAGTGAAATAGAATGTAATTAAAAAACTCCCTGCAAACAAGAGTCCAGGACCGACTGCTTCACTGGGGAATTCTATCAAACATACAAAGAACTTACATATTTATACCAAACCTTCTCAAACTATTCCAAAAGACTGAAGAGGTGGGAACACTCCCAAAGATATTCTATGAAGCCACCAGTAGCCTGATTGATACCAAAACCAGACAAAGACACTACAAAAAAATAGAAAATTACAGGTCAACACCTTTGATGATACAGACACACAAAATTTCAATAAAATATCAGCAAACTAAATCCAGCAATACTTAAAAAGGATCATACACCATGATCATGTTGGATTCACTCCAGGGTCACAAGGATGGTTCAACATAGGCAAATCAATCAATGTGATACACCACATTAACAAAAGGAAAGACAAAAGCACATGAGCAAGCATCTCAATAGATGCACAAAAAGCATTTGACAAAATTCAACATCCATTCATGTTAAAAGCTCTCACCAAAGTGCGCAGAGAGGGAACATATCTCAACATAATAAAAGCCCTTTACAACAAACCCACAGCCAGCATAATACTCAATGGTGAAAAGCTGCAAGCCTTCCTGCTAAATTCAGGAATAAAGATGCCCACTCTCACCACTTCTTTTCAACGTAGTACGTAGTATTGGACGTCCCAGCCTCAGCAATCAGAAAAGAAAAAGAAATAAAAGGTATCCAAATTGGAAGGGAAGAAGTAACACTGTCACTATTTGCATATGACATGATACTCTATATAGAGAACTCTGAAGTCTCCACACAAGAACTAATAAATGAATTCAGCAAGGTAACAGGATATAAAATTAATATACAGAAATCTGTTGCATTTTTTTACACTAAAAATGAAATATCACAAAGTTAAAAAAAATTTTTTTAATTGTGTCAAAAAAACAAAGCCTCGGAATAAACTTAATCAAGGTGAAAGACGTATACACTGAAAACTATAAAACACTGATAAAGGAAACTGAAGATGATTCAAAGAAATGAAAATATACCTTATGCCCTTGGACTGGAATACATAATACTGTTAAAATAGCCATACTACCCAAAGGAATCTACAGATTTAACACAACCCCTATCAAAATACTCATGACAGTTTTCACAGGACTAGAACAAATAATCCTAAAATTTATATGGAACCACAAAAGACCCAGAATTGCCAAAGCAATCCTGAGAAAAAAGGAACAAAGCTGAAGGTACAACCCTTCCAAACTTCAGACTATACTACAAAACTACAGTAATCCAAACACAGTGGCATTGGCACAAAAACAGACATATAAATCAATGGAACAGAATAGAGAGTCCAAAAATAAACCCATGCACCTACAGTCAATTAATCTACAACTTCAGACTATACCACAAAACTACAGTTATCAAAACACTATGGTACTGGCACAAAGAGACAGATCCATGGAACAGAATAGAGAGCCCAGAAATAAACCCACACACCTATGGTCAATTAATCTTAGACAAAGGAGGCAAGACTATACAATGGAGAAAGGAATCTCCTCAGCAAATGGTGTTGGGAAAGCTGGACAGCCACATGTAAATCAATAAATTAGAACATTCCCTTATGCCATATGAAAAAATAAACTCAAAATGGTTTAAAGGCCTAAATATAAGACATGACACCATAAAACTCCTAGAAGAGAACATAGACAAAATGTTCTTAGACATAAATCATAGCAGTATTTTCTTAGATCAGTCTCCCAAAGCAAAGGAGATAAAAGCAAAAATAAACAAATGGGACATAATCAAAATATAAAAGCTTTTGCACAGCAAAGGAAACCATCAACAAAATGAAAAGACAACATATGGAACAGGAGAAAATATTTGTAAATGATGCGACTGACAAGAGGTTAATATCCAAAATACACAAACAGCTCATACAACTCAATATTGAAAAAACAAACAACCTAATCAAAAAATGGGCAGAAGACCTAAATAGACATTTCCCCAAAGACATACAGATGGCCAACAGCCACACGAAAAGATGCTCAACATCTCTAATTATTGAAGAAATGCAAATCAAAACCAAATGAGATATCACCTCACACTGGTCAGAATGGCTATCATCAAAATGTCTACAAATGATAAATACTGGAGAAGGTGTGGAGAAAAGGGAACCCTTCTACACTTTTGGTGGGAATGTAAATTGGTGCAGCCACTACAGAAAATTTTCCTTTAAAAACTAAAAATAGTGCTACCATATGATCCAGCAATCCCACTCCTTGGTATATTTCTGGAAAAAAGAAAAACTCGTATTTGGAAAGATACATGCACCCCAATGTTCACAGCAGCACTATTTACAACAGCCAAGACATGGAAACAACTGAAGGGCCCATGAACAGACAATTGGCTTAGGAAGATGTGGTGTATATATACAAATACATATATATACACACACACATATATATACATACATATATACATACATACATACACACACACACATACACACACACACACACACACACACACAGGAATATTACTCAGACACAATAAAGAATGAAATATTGCCATTTGCAGCAACATGGATGAACCTAGAGAATATTATACTTAGTGAAGTCAGACAGAGAAAGATCAATATCATATGATATCGTTTATATGCTGAATCTAAAAAAAAAAAGATACAAATGAATCTATATACAAAACAGAAACAGACTCACAGACATAGAAAAAAAACATATGGTTACCAAAGAGGAGAGGGAATGGGGGAAGGATAAATTAGGAATATGGGATTAACAGATAGAAACTACTATACATAAAATAGATAAGCAACAAGGATTTACTGCACAGCACAGGGAATTATGTTCAATATCTTGTAATACCTATATTGGAAAACAATCTGGAAAAAAATACATATATATAAAACTGAATCACTATGCTGTACACCTGAAACTAACACAATTTTATAAATTAACTATGCTTTAATTTAAAAAATGTACACTTAAAAAGGTTAAGATGATAAGTTTTGTTATGGGTGTTTTACATCAATTAAAAAAAAAGCATTAAACAAATCTGACCTAGTTGGTACAGAAGTAGCTAAACCAGAACTAGAAATGTAAAATAGTGCAGGTACTTTAGAAAACGGTTGGGCTGTTTCCTAAAATTTCAAACACAGATTTACCAAACAACACAGCAGTTTTACTCCTCGGTATCTACCCAAGATAAATAAAAACATATGTCCACACATATGCTGAGGGCTGTAGGTAGGAATGGGAGTGACTGCAGATGGGCATGAGATTTCTTTTTGGAGTGATGGAAATGTTCTAAATTAGATAGTAGTGATAGTTGCATAGCTCTGTAATTTCCTAAAAATCAAGCAGAAATAGAAAGAAAGAAATCTACTTGCCAAGAATTATAGGAACCATACACTCACACCTTTTAGCTTTTATCCCACACTCAGCAGTCTCCAGCCTCCCACAAATCTCACCTTTTCTAACCGCTCCGGACTTGGCATTGGCAAACTCTGCCGCTTAGCCTCCTGTTCTAGAGTTAGGAGCATGTTTCTTTCTTTCAGGAGAACATACCTATATCAAAAAACAGAGCTTGTAATGCTATTCTGTGCTTATATTAATAAAACTGTGATTTTTTGACATCAAAATTAATGATCTGTACTCAAAAGTCCTTTAGAATAATCCTTTATATAGAGCTATATCTATTCTTACTCGTTTGTTCAATAAATTTTCCATGTGCCACATACTGCATTAAGTGCCAGAAGAGTTACAAAAAAGCATAAAACGTAGTCCCTACATTCCAAGTGGAGAGAGAGGATGTAAGATAAATAACACTTATTCAGTTCCTGTTATACACCAGGCAATGTGCTAAATAAGCACATATATACATTTATTTCACTGAATTCTCACAACAATTCTGAAGTTGGAACTATTTACACATTCTAAATGAAGAAACTAAAGCTAAGAGAAGTAAGGTTTTGGGGGGCACATGCCTAATTCAAGATTCAAATCCTGAACTCCCTGGGTGGAAAACCCTCCCTCCACAACTGAAATGTGGTGTGGTATACTCAGTGGTATAGACAACAACTACCAGGAGAATTAAGTGGGAGAGATGAGACATTCCTTCTGGCTAAGATGATCAACGAAAGCTTCATAGAGATGGGGTATGTTAGGCTGGAAAGGAAATCAAAGCAAACACAATCAAATCACTGAAATCAAAACACTGAGGTGGTAAAGCTCAAGTGTGACTTTTGTGAATAAATAAGTTTGATTGAGAATCAGAGCTGGAAGAAAGGAAAGGAAATAAATGTGGAGGGCAAAGAAAATGAAACAAAGGAATTGGGGTACGTTTGGGTATGGAAAAGACAATTTGGGGGGAAGGAGTGGCAGAAGATAAACTATTTGGCTTTAGCCAGGATGAATATTGAAACTGCCTTAACTATCCCTTTACAAATAACCAACAGTAAACGTGCTTTAAAACAATGTATTTTTTACCATGAATTTGTGCTGTTTTAAACATAACACTACTGACACCAAATGAGGGGTTTTTCTCTCCTGACAGTAACATGTTGTCTTTTCCATCTCCCTGACACTAACTACCTGAAGTCAGAGCGAGATTCCACAGATTTAAGTGTTCAGTCCCACAAGAAAGACTGCCCCCCACTTCAGATGCCAACAGCAATTTCCAGGCCTCCCACATATCTGACTGATCAGCTACAAACTGGGGGTTCCAACAACCTTGTCCATGGGTTTGATAATTTGATAGAATAGCTCACAGAATTCAAGAAAGCACTTTACTCTCTTACTGGTTTATTATAAAGGATACAACTCAGAAACAGCCAGATGGAAGAGATGCACAGGACAAGATATGGGGAAGGGGTGCAAAGCTTCCATGCCTTCTCAAGGCACACCACCCTCCCAGAACTTCCATGTACTTACCAACCTGGAAGCTCTCCAAACCTAGTTGTTTAGGGTTTATTATGGAGGTGTCATTATGCAGGCATGATTGATTAAATCACTGGCCACTGGTGACTGAACTCGATCTCTAGTCCCTCTCCCTCCCCAAAAGTGGGGGTGGTGGTGAGGCTGAATGCTCTATCTGCTAATCACACCTTGGCCTTTCTGGCAATCAGCCTCTATCCTGAAGCTACACAGCAATACCCCCCAGCCCCCACCCCCAAGAGCTGCCTGATTAGAAGACACTCATATCACTCAGGCAATTCCAAGGGATTTAGGAGCTGTGTGTTAAGCGATCAGAGACAAAGACAAAATATATATTTCTTATTGTATCACATAAATAAGCCTGTAATATTAGTGGTTTTATAAGCATTTTACAGTTCTTTAATCTGCCATGAAAGATAACCCTTTAAATCAAGGGATAAAACTTTAAATGCCTACTACAGTGCCTGGACAAATAGTAATTATGAGTGAAGGGAGCATGGTGAAAGAACAACAAGATGGGTAAGAAGTGGTATGCACTGCTCCATTTAGACCAGCCAACTGTCACCATGTAAAAATGCAGGTTCAGTGTTGCAACATCACAGGTCTGATTATTCAAGAGGAGCCAGAAATCCTTATTTTTGTGTGAAACTTCCCAATTTTTAAAACACAGCACAGCCCAAACAAACATATCTCTGGGCTAAATATAGTCGATTAATGTAGGGGGATAGGTGGGTCAAAAGGTACAAATTCCCAGTTATAAAAGGAAAAAGTCATGGGGATGTTATATACGGCAATGGTGACTATAGTCAATAATACTGTCCTGCATATTTGAAAGTACCTCAGAGAATGGATCTTGAAAATTCTCACCACAAGGAAAAAAACTTCTTGTAACTATGTATGGTGACAGATATTAACTGGACTTATTGTGATCATTTTACAATATATACAAATATTGAACCATTACATTGCACATCTGAAACTAATACAATGTTATGTCAATTATACTTCAATTTATATATGTATATATACAATGCAAATCTGTCTTAAATCCTCTCAATTCTTTCTAATTTATCAGGAGAATCTGCCAGAAAAACCTACCCAAATTTCCAATTAAGTGTACCCTCCAATACTCTTCCTCAAAGCAAAAAAGCTAAAGCGTCCAGACCATGCAAAAGGTAATAAAAAGGAAGAAGGCCTAAATGTGACCAACTCATCCCCATTTTGCTTTATTAGTTTCTTGAAATTCTTAGTATAAAAGTGGTAGTATGACTGGTAGCAGTTACAGTAAAATTTCTAAACTCCCAACTATTTAAGAACTCTGATACATCTGTCATAATGTAATTTAACCTCTGTAGTACTTATAAAAATTTTAATGATCTTGTATATCACAAAACAGTACTATAAATCACTTTACTTAATTTCTTACATCAGATAAAGTTTATACCTCATTATTATACTATAACTGCTTCAAACACTTAGATGTTAATGTACTCAGTATACTTACCAAAGTTTATGTAAATCTTCATTACTTTTGTTCCTTAATTGCTGACAGGTCCATGAAGCTCCTATTAAAATGATAAATTCATAACATGAAATAATTTTCTAGCTACACGCCCTTTGGCAAATTACTTAACCTCTCTAAACCTGTTTCCTTATCTATAAAATGTGTAATAGCTTTATTATATTATAGTACAATATATAATTAGGATTTGTGATTAAATTAGATAACACATATGAAAATATTAGTAATGTGACTGGCAATAGCATTCAAAAACTGTTATTATTAGTATAGAATGTACCTTCACAGTCTAATGTCAAAATACTTAGTATCATTATAAATTAATATTCAACTATCTCTAAAAATACGAAATGTAAAACAAACCCCAAACCGCACTTTAGTTAATTTCAACCTACTCCTCTTCTAAACCTTTTGCCAACCTTCCAAGGAACAGTTAACTCTACTATTATACTGTCCTTCTAATCTTCTCTAATAGACATTCCCAAAGGAAATCAAAAAAGGAAACACTTAAGTAATTCCCAAACTGGATAAATAATCCCAAAATGACAGAGGGTTCAATAAAATTATTTAATATAGGTCAACCCAAATATCTCACCAGATTTCACTTTTTCTTCCCCCCAATTCTTTGGGTCATCAAAAAATTCTTCCAGTCCTCTCCTAGACAATGTGGTATGAAGTAATCTACACTGATGAAAAGATGTGACATTTGGTGTATTCTTAGTCAACAGACAAAGAGAAAACCTGCAACTGAACATATATAAACAAGTGATTCAAGTTTCACGACATTTGGATTTTATAAGCAATAAACGGAATCATTTCCTCATCTACAATGTCAAAAAACCAACTTGGGGTTTCTGCCCAAGAAACGATAAACTCATAAAATGCTTTAGAAATTATTTTTAACATGCCATTATATATGTTGCTATCCTGTAACTTCAGAGCCAATATATTGACATAATTATATATTTTAAAGGTATTTTTTTTAATTTATTTATTTATTTATTTTTGGCTGCATTGGGTCTCTGTTGCTGTGCACGGGTTTTCTCTAGTTGCGGTGAGCGGGGGCCACTCTTCGTTGCAGCGCACGGGTTTCCCATTGAGGTGGCCTCTCCTGTTGCAGAACACGGGTTCCAGGTGCTCAGACCTCAGGAGTTGTGGCTTGCGGGCTCCAGAGCGCAGGCCCAGCAGTTGTGGCGCACGAGCTTAGTTGCTCCACAGCATGTGGGAGCTTCCCGGACCAGGGTTCAAACCCGTGTCCCCTGCCTTGGCAGGCAGATTCCCAACCACTGCGCCACCAGGGAAGCCCGACATAATTATATTTTAAGGTAACATTTTTAAGTCCTTCATATGTGGCTAGTGGGCATATAAGCAGATAAAAACATTCTGAACTTTAATTTTGCAACACATCAAAGACCCCAATGCTTCCTCCTTTAACCCAGTAATTCCACTGAATTTAGAAATTTCAACTAAAGAAATTATCAGAGGGACTCCCCTGGTGGCACAGTGGTTAAGACTCCAAGCTCCCAATGCAGGGGGTCTGGGTCTGGGAACTAGATCCCACATACATGCTGCAACTAAGAGTTCACATGCCACAACCAAGGAGCCCACACATGTTACAACTAAGGAGCCCTCGAGCCACAATTAAGGAGCCTGCCTGCCACAACTAAGACTTGATGCAACCAAATAAATAAAAAATAATTTTTTTTAAAAAAAGACAAATTATCATAGATGGGAATTGATAAATCAAAGTGTCTACTGTGGTGATCATTTTGTAATGTATAAAAATATAGAATCACTATGTTGTACACCTGAAACTAATATAATATTTTAAGTCAATTATACTTTTAAAAAGTCTATTAAAGCATTATATATGATATCAAAAAGCTGATAATAATGTAAATGTGCAACTGGGGAATGGTTAAAAACATTATTGTGCATCTGTATGATAATCTATTATGCAGTAATCTAAAAGTCATGTTTATAAAGAATATTTAATGACCTGGAGAAATAACTTAAAATACAATAATGAAGTGTATAACAAATGTTGTATTCCTACCTAGAAAAATTTAACGTGAAACTAATCATGAGGAAACAATCAGACAAATCCAAATGAAGGAATATTCTAAAAAGGCTGACCTTATTAAAAATGTCAATATCATGAAAGAGAAAAAACGAACCATTCTGGATTAAAGAAGACTAATGATACACGACAATTAACAGGATAAATGTTCATTGACTGGACTCTGAATTAAAAATTAAGAAAGAAAAAAAAAATTCCCCAGTGTGATCATTGTAGTATTGTGGTTAAGACAGCGTTCTTGGGACTTCCCTGGTGGCGCAGTCATTAAGAATCCGCCTGCCAATGCAGGGGACACGGGTTCGAGCCCTGGTCAGGGAAGATCCCACATGCCACGGAGCAACTAAGCCCGTGTGCCACAACTACTGAGCCTGTGCTCTAGAGCCTGCGAGCCACAACTACTGAGTCGGCATGCTACAACTACTGAAGCCCGCGCACCTAGAGCCCGTGCCCCGCAACAAAAGAAACCACTGCAATGAGAAGCCTGCGCACCACAACAAGTAGCAGCCCCTGCTCGCCACAACTAGAGAAAGCCCGTGCACAGCAACGAAGATCCAATACAACCATAAATAAATTAATTAATTAATTTAAAAAAAAAAGACAGTGTTCTTGTTCTTAAGAGATATATGCTGAAGTGTCATGATGTTTGCAATTCTGACATGCCTCAAATAGTTCAGAAAAATAAAGGCATGGATATAAAAAGTATAGAAAATGTGACAAAATGCTGAGGATTGGTTAACATAGGTGCAGAGTATACGGTTATTCTTTGTACTACTCTGACAACTTTCCTTTTGGTTTGAAATTTTTTTAAATAAAAAGTTGGAGAAACAAGGCTAGAACACAAAAATGCATATACGTAAATATTATCCTGATTTTATTTTAAAATCTCATGTATGTCTATATATTCAAAGTTAAAAAGAATAGAAGAAAATCTGTTTATCTCTGAATGGTAAAACCATAGTTGATGTTTACTTTCTTCTTCAAAGCACTTTACCCTATTTTCCAAAGTGTCTGTAAATGAACAGATATTTATTCAACAGTAATGATAAAAATCCAGAATTTTTTTTTTAAGGAAAAACGATGATGAGATGGAAGAGACGATTAATTCAAGTTTGCTACTTTTCCAGTTACAACCCCTGAACCTCTGCAAAAAACAAACCAAAAAAATTGCTTATCTCTGAGGTTAATGTAAGTTCACTATATCTGAGAGATGCCCAATAAATGTGCTGGATTCAAGAGCACATACATTACTTCCTTTAAAAAAAAAAAATGACTACCTTCATTTGGCTACCTTCATTTATTCACTCAACATTTACTGAACAATCTATTTTTGACAGACTCTGGGCGTACACCCTCCCACCCCTTTTTAAATCCATCCAAATCTGACACAGCCTTCAGTTCCACAGCCAAAAGCTCTTCAGTTAAGTTTTTCCCAACTCACCCAGCCGAACAGGATGCTTCCGCACCTCTAGGTTTAGTTCAACAAATACTGGTTTTCTACAGACCCCACGACTGCCTGGTCCACAGCAGGTGGCAACAAAATGTTTGAGGAAGATACGGAAATGTCGCAGGTGGGGGACTTCTCCAAGGTCACTCACTCCTCACGGAGGTGGGTTCGGGCCCAGCCATCCCAGAGGCCTTTCCATCCCTAAGCGTTTCTCAGTATCTCGCCAACCAAACAAGAACCAAAGTTGGAGAAGTGGACAGACCTAACTCCTCACATCACTTACCTTGTGTTAGCAGGGGCCTGAGGACTTATTAACGACCTGGAAGCCTTCAGGGCCGCCGACACTCTCCTGCAGAAAACAGCCAAACCGGCAGCAGCCATTTTTCCGCATAAGTAAGCAAACCGCATTTCCGCCAACAATGATGTCACTTCCGGCGTCTCACGCCGACCGGATGACGAGAACAGGAATTGGCTTTGCCCTCACTCAACATGGCCACTTTCCGGCTTCGCCCTCGTTGAGAAATTGGCTCTCTCGGCTCCCGTTACATTTGCCCGCTCTTCTCTTGCCCGTAGTAGCCATGGCGGCCATGAGTTTATTACAGCGGGCTTCGGTCTCTGCAGTGGCCGCTCTGTCTGGCCGCCGCCTTGACACTAGACTTGTATTCGGGGGCTTCCTCACCCGTGACTTTCCGAAGACTGTCGGTGGGTACTGGCTTTGGGAGAAAGCGCTATCAAGAAACGCGGGAGGAGAGATGGAGGACTCTTCCCGGGTGACCTTGGTGGAATCCGGAGAGAGCTGGGAGAAATTGAGGACTTGGGACTTGAGAGACGGAGCATGGGCTATGTGAGGAGACTGAGGGTTTTCCTGGAGTAATGAAATCGATCGTGTTTAAGTAATTAATTAGAATTTGTGAGACGCTTTGTCATTCACCTATCCTGTTGGTGGTAATTTGCGGATGAAGCTGATGTTAGAAAGGCAAAGAGCTGAGACCCATGTCTCTCAGGCACCAAGATTCTTTGTATGTTCCACCTGCGGTACGTTTTAATCTCACAAGGTGGGAAGTCATGTTGCTGAGGAGCCCGCTGATGCTAAGTAATAATATTGATATATGGACAGGTGGAGAGGCTCAGGGCTAACTCATCTGCTAGGCACAGTGCCTTCATGATACTTCTAGGTGTCCCCGAAAATGTTTTAATTTAAATTTCTTTTAAAATCAGAAGGAAAAGGGCTATAATGTTAATGCATATGTGATGCTGAATCCAGCCTGAATTGTATTCGTTTTATATCAACGGAATCATAAAATAATTATTTTTAATGTCTTCTTAGAGAGGAAGGGACCTATGAAGAAAAAGTTCCTAGGTCTTAGGAAAGTCAGTGCAGTCATAGGAGGATTATTTGGAGCCTCTTGGAGACTGTGGATTGAACTCTAGGGGAATGAATAATCATAATAGCAAAGCATCAAATGCTTTGTATTCAGTCTGCTTTATTCCCTTTTGGATTCTGCAAAGTGAGTACAGTGTTACCCCATTTTACAGATGAGGAAACTGTGACTCAATTATTACAAAAATAATGCACTACTGTATTAAGTGAATAATAATAATGGGAGCTAACATTTATTGAGCACACATTATGTGCTGGGCACCATTCTAAGATATTAAAGGTATTCATTTAATCCTCTTGATCAAAAATATACTGTAAGCGATTTGTCCTATGCAATACAAGTAGATACAGAGGAAGTGAAATTTAAAGCCCAAAAGATTCTTCTCCAACTTAAAAATATCTTTTTCTGTTTACTGCTCTTCTCCCAATTTAATTTGAATTATGTCACTTCACATGATGAGGCATTATACACTGATGCCATGAGGGACTTGCTGGAAAAATGGAAAGGAAAAAAAGTGGCATTGAACAAATTTCCGGCAGGAATTTGAACCTGTTACAAAACTACATGTGCTTACATTCTTTGATAAAATTCCTTTGTAAGCCATTTCTGATTACAAATATCCTCTTCAAATACCCCCTCCCCCCATAGTACTTAATCATGCCTACCTGGAGATAAACTGAGGTAAAATTTCTCCCCTAGATCCCATTTATACACTATTCCCCATTCTTGGAGTTCTGGAAGGATCCTCGCAGGTAATCTACACCCTTTCCACTGGGAGCAGGAAAGGATGTGATAGCTATAGTGAGGTTACTGTGTTTCAGCAGTGTACCTGCTTTCAAAGGTATTTTGCATGTGAAACCTAATCTATCACTGTGGAATGAAAGGTTGTAATCTGTTTTATATTATTGTTTATGTCTGCCTCTAGGAGAACGTAAGATCCAACAGAGGAGAGAACCTTGTCTTTTGTTTCCTCTGGATGTAGACCGCCTAGGTTTAAATCCTACCTCCACAGTTTAGTAACTCTGTGAGCTTGAGTCATCACATCTGGGAAGCTAAGTGGAAGGCACTTAATTGCTCCAAACCTGCATTTCTTCATCGTTAAAAAAGAGGATTTAGAAAGAAAAAAAAGAGGATTTTATTACAAGTGTGCTTATTTTCTGTTGACACGGAAATAAAATAAAACTAATCTCTTTCCCACTGACAAGTATTTATAACCCTGAAATGTGTTTCTGCATAATTTTGCATCTTTCTAGAAATGTCATTTTGAATGAACTTGTCTCTTACCATAAGAACTGTTTTGTTTTGTTTCTAAAAAGAGAGTGATAATTTTAACTTACCTCAAAGGTAGTGGTAAAGAGTGAGTGGGAAAAATCTACAGCACTGGGCATTACCTTCTACCGGGCCCTGTGGTCTCACCTTTCTTAAACATCTAGTACTGTCATGTTATCATCAGTCACTCTCAGTGAAAACCTTTCTCAGAAAATAAGCAGGTAAAAGTATTCTGTTTAATTATTTATTAAATGTCAAACATCAAGGGATTCTAGAAATAAGCTTAAGTTCTCCCCTCAGCTGCAGAGAACTTTTATGTTGAAGGCTGATGTGCATATAATTATGGCTTTAAAACCTGAGAAGAGTATTAAACGAAGTAGTGTGGACTTAATTCAGACATGGATGATGAGGCATGTTAACTGGATTCTAGGGATAGTTTTAACAGGTGCAGTTGATGGAAAAGTAAAGGATGTGTTTTCAGATATATCTGAATATGGGGCTCTTGGGATAGGTAGGTGTTGAGAGAGAAGGTTAAAAAAAGAGAAGCTAGGACCTAATTAGGGGAGGGACTGAATACAAAGCCAAAGTATCTTAACGATTTTGTAGGCACCCGAGAGTATTTTAGCAGAAGAGCAGCATCAGTAGTATGTTTTAGGAAGATGCTTCTGAATATTGGATGGCTTATCAGGCATGTTGATTTCTTAAGCCACTGAGGTGAAAAGGTCTTGGAGAGAAATGGAAAGTCTGAATTTTAGAATCAAGAGGCCTTGACAACTGATGAATGAGGCACAGGAAGATGACTGAGATTTTTTAGCCTGGGTAATTGAGTTGGTGGTGCCATTAACTGGGAATAGTCTGAGAATGAGGGAAAGAAAATGACCAATTTTGGGTGTTGTCTTGGAGACACAAAAAAATCTGATATTATCTTATTTGATCCTCACAAGTATCACAATTGTCCAAAGCATAACTTTCCTGAAGTTATTTGCATTAAAAAAAAATTGGTTAGTGAAACCTTAGTTCCACGTAATTACTGAGTACCTTAATTGAGACATTCCAGGCTGCAGAGAGTGGAGGAAAATGCCTATTTTTGTGGCAGAAGGATTGAGTTCCAGAAATCCTGGCAGTCACCTGGTTGTAAGGAATGTTCACTCTAATAATTTTAGATTGTAAGCAGATGGCCCTACTACAACAACAAATCATGAAGGCTCAGAATATTTGAAAAGAGTTTAGTGCTGTAAAATATCCTTTAGAACAGTTAATAGTATAACAGTTACCTAACACATTTAATGGCATGAATAATTGTTGTTTAACAGTAGGGTAATTATATGTAAAGAAAGCAAGAAGTTCACATTACTAACTGTTTAATATTGCTAGAATGCAGCCAGCTCAAGCTTTCTTCCATAGTTTTTTTTGTTTGTTACACTTTCCACATCTACTAATACTGTCATTTGTAATCAGTTGTCCCTGAAACCCCACATAGAGTGTAATCCTTACGTGTTTCTCTGTGTGTGTGTGTCTGTCTGTCTGTCTGTCCGTCTGATTGAAAGGGAAAGTTGGGAGTATACTGTCTCTTCTGAGAAGATTTACTTTCAGGGACTAAAGAAAGATCCCCTACCAACATTAAATTTACTTAAGAAATGTAAATTCAACAATATTTATGGAGTTCCTACCATGTGGCAGACACTAAAGTGCACTGGAGATACACTACTGAATGATTCAGCTTAGTGCTTATTGTTCTAGAGGAAATAACCAAATGATATTAAGGAGAATAAGTGGGAGACCAGCTGTGGGTATAGGGTAGTCAGAGAAAACTTCTTTGAGGAGGTAACATTTGATCTTACCTCTGAAGGATGGGGTGAGGAGCTAGCCATTCAAAGAGCCTGAGGAAAAGCTTCCAAGCAAAGAGGAAGGTTAAGTGCAAAGACCTGAAAGCAGGAAAGAGTTCTTGGTGTTGGAAGGAAACCATTGAGATTGATCAGTAGGAAAGGGTACGTCTTTTTATTCTAAGAGAGGCCATCTATTCAGATTCTTTGACGGAAAGGACCTTAGAAATCTTATAGGCCACCCCCTGTAGTATGCTAATCCTTGTTACATTCCATTAGTGATACTCGAATAACTCCATAATGGGGACTGGGGAGGCAGTCCAATTTTATTTTCAACCACTAAAATTGTTAGAAACTTCTTCCTTGTATTAAGCCAAAAATTACTCTTTCGCACATTGATCCTAGTTCTTCCTTTCAGGTCAGCGCAGAATAGTGTAAGCCTTTGTCATTGGACAGCCTTCAGCTATGTAAAGGCACTTCTCTGGTCTCTATCCTGACTTCTTTTTTGTAGGCCAGTCAGCTTCAGTTCTTTCAGTTTCAGTAGGTCAATTTCTAGGTTGTTTGCCGTCCTGGTTGCTTAACTTAGGACGTGCTCCAGATTGTCCCTCTAAAACAGTGTACTCTGGGATGGACACACTTCCACAGGTCTGGTAAGACATGGAGGTGGAGGGCTCCTTCTGTTTTGACCCTGTATTTCTGGTACATCAGATTAAGATTGGATTACCTTTGGGACTTTTTGGTAACCACATCCACATGACACTAATGACTTTTTCTTTTTTTGTTTTTGGCCACGCCATGCAGCTTGCGGGATCTCAATTCCCCAACCAGAGATTGAACCTGGGCCATGGCAGTGAAAGCCCAGAATCCTAACCATTAGGCCACCAGGGAACTCCCACCAGTGACTTTTCTTAAGTTTGTGAGCCACTAAACTTCTGGAGTGTTCAAGTAGGACTTTCCACTTACTATACTTAATCCTTTTAGATTCAGCCTTTTGTAAGTGTGTAGGAGGACTTTTGGGGGGGATCCTATTTCATCATTAGTGTAGTAGCCACTCTTGTAGCAGTAGCTCTGTATCATCAGGAATACCATCTCCACCACATTCAGGCCATTCATAGAAATTGTGAGAGAGCCCTTTGGCAGGTTACTGCATTAAGTAATCAGCACCTTTTGGGTATAATCAATCAACCAATTACCCATTACAGATTTCTTCTAACTTGCTACTTCTCTCAGTTTATAATGTGCCTTCCTCATACCTCCCCAACTCCACCAGCCTGTCTAAAGAGGGGCTTTACTTCTGAGCCTTTTCTTTTCTGACACTACATCCTGTTTCTTTCCTTTGTTGTCCTTATAGACAAC
The DNA here is from genome assembly GCF_964270905.1 of Leucopleurus acutus. Taxonomy (NCBI): domain Eukaryota; kingdom Metazoa; phylum Chordata; class Mammalia; order Artiodactyla; family Delphinidae; genus Leucopleurus; species Leucopleurus acutus. The sequence goes on along the minus strand of NC_139147.1, from coordinate 87,598,126 downwards.
AAAGACAACAAAGATTGTTGTCTTTTACAATATAGATTTGTAATTATCTATTTTTTCCTCCCAGCAGAATCTAAATCCCTCTTATACTATAGACCTAGCATAAGACCTGTACATAGTAGGCACTTAAATATTTATTGAATTAACGAGTGGTTTGTACTGTTATCCAGCCCATTTTTTTCATCTAGTCCACAGAAATTTCTATTGTACCTTTCAAATGATTTGCAGAAATACATACTTACCTTGTCAAATTCTCTTATTTTAGAAGTCTTAGTAGATGATTTATACTTAGTAAACTTGTGCCAGCTTCTAATTCTCTTGTGAATTAACCTTCTAAATTCATTGCAAGCTGCTGCAGGTGGTATCAAAATTTAAGACAGTTCCTGCCTTCAAGACTCTTATATTTCAGTGGGGGCAGTGAAAGCAAGTTTACACATCAGTAGAATATACAGCAGTTCAGAGGTAGGAGAGCTCTCATCTGGTTGGGAAGCATGTTGGTTTCTTGGAGGATGAGATGTCACCTGGGCCTAAAGAATAGATTTCAGGAGAGGGGAGGTCATTCTTGACATGTAAGCTTGAACAAAGGATACAAATCTTTCTGACATCTATTATGATTAAAATTCCTTTAATGGGAAATTAGTTTTTTATTCAGCAATGACTCATGGGAAATTCCCTTGAATGCGGTTACAGAGCAGAAGCATAGTGACCCTCAGTTACTCAGTAATGTTAGAGCCTTTCCTGCTTTTAGCAGAAAGGGCTTAGAGTGGCCATAGTGATCCTTCCAGACTTCCAAGAAAGGGAAATCGCATAGAAAGCAGATCCAAGAGTGAGAGTTTTGCCTCAGTTTATCTTCAGCAAGGCTTGATTAAATACCGTCTGGGAGAGGATTTGAAGAGAAGGATATTTACAATAAGAAATGGCTTACGCATTTGCAACAACATGGATGGACCTAGAGATTATCATACTAAGTGAAGTAAGTCATACAGAGAAACACAAATATTATATATCACTTATATGTGGAATCTAAAATATGATAGAAAGGAACTTTTGCAAAAGAGAAACAGACTCATAGGCATAGAAAACAAACTTATGGTTACCAAAAGGGAAAGCAAGGGGAGGGGGATAAATTAGGAGTTTGGGATTAGCAGATACAAACTCTCTATATAAAATAAACAACAAGGTCCTACTGTATAGCGAAGGGAACTATATTAAGTATCTTGTAATAAACTATGATGGAGAATAATATGAAAAGGAATATATATATTTATAACTGAATCACTTTGCTGTACACCAGAAACAAACACAACATTGTAAATTATTTTTTACAAAAATTTTTGGTAAAATTTTTTGTAAAATTTTTGTAAAATTTATAATTATGTAATATAATAATTATTAAATTATTATATCAACTAAAAAAAAGAAGAAATGGCTTATAAAGGGATTTTATCAAGACATATTAGAGTGTATTCTTTTGAACAAGTTCAAATTCCTGCTAGAGAGATATTGAAAAAATATCTTTCCATTTATTTTGCATCAAGTCCCTAATGTATATTGCCTCATCATATGACGCAATTTAAATTAATTTCTTTTGCAGCATTAGCAGATATTTATTGCAGAGGTAAACAAAGGTATGTAGCCCACCAAGAGTATCTGATCTCCCTGCCTGCTACTGAAACAAATTCAAATAATCATTTAGATATTTCTTCAATAAATATCAATATCTTGAATATTGATGAATAAAAATGATGAAAATATTGATGAATATGTTGAATAAAAATGAGGAGAGCTGTAGTTTAGAACAGTACATCAATCTCTGTTTAAAGATATCCTAGTATTCCCTGCCTTTAGTACTCAAATAAAGAAGCATGTATTTTTTTATCTTAATCGTATATATATATGTATATATATTTTTTGGAAGGGATATTTTATTTTAATTCATATTAAACATTTATGCATGTACGTTTTCGTATAGTCTGACTTTTATCTCAAAATATAACAGTATATCCTTATAAACCTTGTATATAACAGGGTTATTTAATATTTCCAGCTCCTGTGCGACACAGTGGAGACCATGGGAAAAGACTGTTTATCATCAAGCCTTCTGGATTCTATGACAGACGTTTTTTGAAATTAATGGTGAGTTAAAACTTGTTGAACTAAACTCTTTACATATAAATAGGAAATTTTTTTCCTATTTAGAAAACATCTTTCATTTTATAAAATATTTTTTTTTGTAAATTCATATTCCTTTTCTCAGAAAAATGTTGAGATTGAGTAGTAAGGTCTGGTTTGTTACTGAATTTATTTTTTTTATTTTTTGCGGTACGCGGGCCTCTCACTGTTGTGGCCTCTCCCATTGTGGAGCACAGGCTCCGGACATGCAGGCTTAGCGGCCGTGGCTCATGGGCCTAGCTGCTCCACGGCATGCGGGATCCTCCCGGACTGGGGCACGAACCTGCGTCCCCTGCATCGCAGGCGGACTCTCAACCACTGCACCACCAGGGAAGCCCCCTGAATTTATTTTTAAATTAGTGAACCTTTCCTTCTTCAAAAAGAGAATTCATGCATATTGGAGGTAAAAATTGAAACATTCCTTTCTTCTCAAGATTATGGTGTTTTGAAATCATCTGTGTTCCCTGACCAAAAGAACAATCTATAAATTATAAAACTGAAAATGGATTCATTTGGGGATAATTATTTATATTACTAATATATTCTTTAAATTAACAAAGAACTCATTGAAGGACTTCTTTAAATATGTAACTCCATTATTTTGGGATATGATTTTTTATTTCTTTGTTGTTTAGGAACTTTGATTTCAGAGAGTGAAACAGGGCATTGACTGCATGTTTGTATCTCAAGTCTCTGTAAAGAAAAGTAGAGACTTAGAAGGTGGAAGACTGGACTCTGCCACTGTTCCTAAAGTTGTGACCCATTGGCTGCCCTCTAGACCTTCCCTTGCCTGTCCATTGTGCTTAATGCCCTCTCCATCTCCATGGTTGAGCTCCTACTTTTCTTGTGATGACCAACTCAAACTCCAGAAATCACCCTCATCTTCTTACACTTTTATTCTTAATATAAAAATTTCTTTTATGACATTGCTTTAACCAAAAATGAAAAATCACTTAAATATATATTGTATTATACAATTAGTCTTTGCTTTCTTCTTTCATTTTTGACACTAAATATAGGCATCTAAAAGAGCAAAAGAAAATTACAGAAATAAATAATTTTATACAGCATCTCCAATTTGGCAAGTTTATGTTATAAAAAATATAAGGAAATCATGTAATGAGGACAGTTTGAGTGTGAGGAAAGGAGTTAGGAAATGGTTATGTGAAAACTTTTTTTTTTTTTTTAATCTTAACAGAAATTCTACCTTTTGTTGACTGGGATTCCAGTAGCAATTGGCATAACTCTGGTGAATGTATTCATTGGTAAGTATCTCCCCCACCAACTAAATTAGTAAATTTTTAAAACCTGTGTACATTAATATAAAAAAGGAATTATGGATATTATAAGGGAAAGTTCTTCAAATAATAAAATAAACATAAACATGAGAATTTATTTTAAAATAACCAAATCTTAATCTGCAATAGCACACAGTGGTTCTTTTTTTAACTTTTTGTTTTCTCCAAAAACCTTTAAGGTCACTGACTCTATAGGCCACATAAAAGGCCTGCCTTCTTCCTCTTTCTCATTTCCCAAAACCAGCTTTGAGAAGTCTGAATAAGGAAAATAGAAAGAGATAGAGGTGGAAAAGAGGCTGAGGGATGGAAGAACTTTTTTTATCCATCCTGGAACATATAAAGTTATAATCTTCCAAAAAAGAATAGATTTGTGAATGATAGTAACTATTAGGTCTCCTGGGAAATTCTGCTCACAGTACTTCTAACATCTTGAATCCTAAATATTTTGTCTATTTAAGGAAAACCAGAGTAATAGTATGTCTTTTATTATATCTTCTTACACTATATAAAAACAAAACGAGAACCCTCATATAATGCCTATATACAATGCATTACACATAGAAGACATCTAAAAAATATCTAATGAATGATTTTCCACCAGCTTGAAGTGAATTTAAAATATTAGATATCTTCATTGCTACAAAACAAAATGTTCTTTAAAATCACAAGAGGTTGGTTTCTTACTTAAATAGTGAAGAATTAACATTATAAACTCCTGATACTAAAGTTGAATATCACTGTTTTCTCTTATTAGGTGAAGCTGAGTTAGCAGAAATTCCAGAAGGCTATACCCCAGAGCACTGGGAATATTTCAAGGTTGGTATAGGTCACTGAAAGTTATTTTCAGTTAGATGTCTTGTCAATGTACTGGTTAATATCTTAATTTAGCAATTGTGGTATAGTTTTGTATTCAATTTTTTATAACAAGTAAATGATACATTTTGCGCTCACTTTTTATAAGTAACTTTTGGTAATTTTCTGCATTGTTTTATTACCTTAAGCTTTATGATTTTTTAAAGACTGACTCTGCACTGTGTTCTCAACCTAGAGAGTAACAGTCAGAATTTATCCTACGTTCTATGCCATAGGGAAAACTGTACTGATACTAATGCTAGCTGTCATTTATTGAACACCCACTGTGTAGCAGGCACTATGATAAGTGTTTTGAAAATACTATCTCATTCCATGTAAATGGTACTATTATTATTTCTGCTTTAGAGATGAGGAAGCTGATGCTTAAAAGAGGTTAAATGCTCTGTCTAAGGGATAGGGTCAGTATTTGAACCCAGGCAGTCTTGACTCCAGAGCCTGCACTGTTAATTAGTCATTTTACCATACTGTCATGGCTACTAAAACCCAAAATTAATTCTGTTACTTGTCTTTGCAAGTGTTTTAGTGAGATGGCCTTGATTACAGTATATCTTATCATGTTTTATTATCGGAATGAATTATATTTTAGAAAAGAAATACTTCATTATTAAATCTTAAGGTAAGCCATATAATTAGTTTATCTTGGCTGACTGGTGGAAAGAGCGCCATTTTGAGATCACCAGACCCCGGGTTTGGCTCCAAAATCTGCCAGTTAAGATACTTATAGTGTAGTATAATAGGAAAGAGCACAGGTTTTAGAGTCAGACAGACCTGGCCTGAGTGCAGATGCTGCAACCTAGTAACTGTACAACCTTGTGAAATTTGCTCATCTATAAATGAGGACAAAGGTAGTATCTACCGAACAAATTAAAATTATTTTAAAAATATATAAAGTGGTTGATACATAAAAGTGTTATTGATTTACCTGAGATGGTCATTTTAGGAGAATAGTAAACTGGAAAAGCAAAGTACTTTTCAGACACTAATTTTAAACACATTTTCTCTTGTAGCATCCTATATCAAGATGGATTGCCCGAACTTTCTTTGATAGTCCTGAAAAGAATTATGAAAGAACAATGGCTGTCCTTCAAGTTGAAGCTGAAAAAGCTGAATTACGGTAAAAAAAAAAAAAAAAAGGGCAGGGGTTGGAGTGCAGGGAAGAAAATCCTTTCGTACAGTTGCAAACCACAGGAAGAAATTTAATAAAACTATTTCAACAGTGTAGGATGCTCTTTGTAAAAGGGTGAAGATGGAGAGAGAATTAGCCTGTTTAGAGAGGAGATTATGAGTTGGAGACTAGAAGGCTATTAGGAGATAATATCTGTCAGATTAAAAAGAATTCTTTTTTGAAATGTCCTGACTCTTTTAAGTGCAAGGTAGCCCTCTCCTTCCCCTCCCCCACCCAATTTCCTTTCTTCTTACACCCTGTGTCATCCTTAGAGGTGACTACTATTTAATGATCTCTTATATTTTATGCATTAAAAATATATTTTTTATATATCATTTACAAAATATATTAACACAAATGGAATCCTGTTATCAGCACTGTTCTGCACCTTGTCTTCCTTTCATGTAAATATACAGTCATTCCTTGGTAACTGAGGAGGATTGTTCCAGGTCCTCCAGTAGATACCAGTCTGAGGATGCTCAAGTCCCTATATAAAATGGCATAGAACAGTTGGCCCTCCAAAGATAGATAGGGCCAACTGTATCTTGATCTTTCGGTAATAGCATATACTCTATTCTTTTTAATGGCTGCACTGGATGGATGTGCCTTAATTTTTTTAACCGGTGGGGGACCTATTGTTGGTACTTAGGCTTTTTCCAAGTTTTTTGATAATTATACATTGTGCTGTGGTGAATATCCTCATATATTTTTGCATATTTATTCAGTGTATCTGGAATATAAATTCCTAGCAGTGGCACTGATAAACCAAATGTTATGCTTTAAATTTTAGATAGCTTTTGTCAAACTCTTCTTTAAAAAGTTGTACCAGTGGTCTTTTCTGTCACCAATACAGGATAATTCTGTTTCTCCATACCTTTCCAAGTAAAGGAATTTATCAAACCTAAACATTTTTGCTGATAAGACAGTTGAAAAATGTTATCTCATCATTTCAATTTTGTATTTTTTGGCAAAGTTGAGTATTTTTTCGTATATCTATTGGTTGTTTATATTTCTTTTTCATAAATTGCCCATTTTCTATTAATTTGTGCATTGATTAAAATAGCCCCTTTTGTTTTTGTTGCAGATATGTTTTCCTAGCTTGTCATTTGTCTTCTGACAGTGTAGAATTTTTTTGCAACTTAATGTTTTTATGTTTCAGATAACAAAAATGCAGTAGTAGCTAATATGTTTTTGAACACTTACTGTGTACTGATGCTTTAATTGCTTTTAATATATTTACTCATTTAATGATTGTCAAGCTTGTCAGTCTTTTCTTTTAGCTTCTGGAATTTTGTGTCATATATAGGTCTCTGATAATAATAAAATAAGTAAATACACAAGTCCAAAATTTTTTTTTTTTTTTTTTTGCTGTACGCGGGCCTCTCACTGCTGTGGCCTCTCCCGTTGCGGAGCACAGGCTCCGGACGCGCAGGCTCAGGGGCCACGGCTCACGGGCCCAGCCACTCGGTGGCATGTGGGATCTTCCCGGACTGGGGCACGAACCCGTGTCCCCTGCATCGGCAGGTGGACTCTCAACCACTGCGTCACCAGGGAAGCCCCAAAATTACTTTTTAATGTTCACTCATATTTTCTTTTTCTACTTTTAAATATGATCTTTTCTGAGATTTATTTTGGTGTTTGGAATGAGGTTTACATACAATCAAAAGTACCCATTAAGTTCAGTGGGTTTTGACAAAATATATAACTGTAACCACCACTATCGAGGTCATTATGATCACCTAGTGAGTTTCTTTCCTGTCCCTTCAGTCAATCCCCATCCCTTACTCTTGGCCCCAAGCTACCATTGATCTGCTTTCTGTTCATTCTGCTCTAATTTTGTAGTTTACAAAAATTGCTATGATATTGAAAACTATTTAAATGATTAAATGAACATATAATTGGCTTGTTTTTTAGATATGTAATTACATGTATGTGTAGTTACCATATAGAACTGTCATTAAGTATTTAAGAGCATGGAATAGCATTATGCCTCATACTTAGTTAGCTTTGGACATTTTTGAACTTCAGACATATACCTTTGTTAAAACATCAGATTACAAAATTTCTTAGACATATAACAATCCCAAACAATTTCAAAACAAAACAAAGTAAAACTAAAAACAAAAACAGGGGACTCCTCTGGTGGTCCAGTGGGTCGGACTCCGCGCTACAAATGCAGGGGGCCTGGGTTCGGTCCCAGGTCGGGGAACTAGATCCTGCACGCGTGCCGCAACTGAGAGTCCGCATGCCGCAACTAAAAGGATCTCACACACTGCAATGAAGATCCCGTGTGCTGCAACTAAGACCTGGAGCAGCCTAAATAAATAAATAAATAAATATTTTTTAAAAAACTAAAACAGGACCCTGACTTTTACTCCTAAAAGAAAGATGCAAGTGTGAGAATGGAATGGGGAGTACCTACACATTTTTAAAAATATATATTTAGGTATTTGGAAAACTGAAGCTTAAAGGAAAGGTATAAAATAGAAAGGGACTGTCTTACGTAATTGATTCCCCCAGAGATAATTTATTTTTGGTCCTCCAGAATTTTTAATACTCTGTACATGTGTACATATACATAGCACAAATGACTTTCTCTGCTTTTTAATGAAATGGGAAGATGCCACACAGACTCATTTTATACCTTCCTTTTTCAACCTAATGATATATCTGTCCTCTCCTTCTATGTTACTATATATAGATTTCCCTCATTCTTTTTAACAGGTGCATAGGTTGTCCATTATATGGGTGAACAATAATTTATTTAACCAGTCCCCTGTGATGAATATTTTAATTACTTGCATTTTAGATTATTATAAAGAGTAGAAAAGAAAAAGGTTGATATTTAATCCTAAAAAAAAAGATAAATGTATTCTCTTATATACACTATCACAAAGGTATATTATCTGTCATAGATAGGGTTGGTAAACTGGTTAAGGTTAATAAAGTGAATAATTTAACTGTGACAGATTTCCAGTCATAAAAAGTTAGTATGTAGTCTATAAAAATGGAAAGTAAAAGGCTTGATGGAGAAGGGATTATTCCAGGAATGCGTGGTAGTTTTGTGCAAAGGCTTGGCTGTGGAAGAAGGAAAGTATCTTTCTAAAATAGAGATTATTCAGTTTGTGAAGAAGGATGAGGACAAATAAGTAGATCTTAGAGTCAGAGAATGTTTTTCTTAATCCTGGTTTTTCTTTTTTCTTTTCTTTACAAATATGGATTGTCCAATGTTGACCAGGCTCAGTGTGATGCTGGTGGCTGGTGAATAAGTTACCGTCTCTTCTTTTCAAGAAGTTTTCTGTCCTAATGGTGATCGGCAGCCAGTATAGACAGGGGATGTGAGCTCCTCCAGGAAGGCTTGTTCCCTTTTAATTTCTAGCACTTGGCACAGTATGTGGTCATAATAGTAGGCGTTCTGTAAATGACTCTCCTAACATTTAAAAGGCGAGAAGACAGGAAATGCATTATCACTATTCAAGTGAAAGTGATCTGCCCAGACAAAGAGCAGGGACAGGAGGAGAGAATTGATTACCAATTCAAGTGACGCTTGGGTGATTAAAAACAATATTCATTGGCTAACTACATAAGCAAGATAATAAAAGCCAAAATAAGTCCCAAATTTTACTTATAGGTACATATCAGATATATGCATACATATGGATCTGTGGAGGGACATTATATTTTACATAAAAGCAAGACTCTCAAGTTGTTGTTCTTTATGGAGATAATTCATTAACTTTATAATTGGAAATGCTGTAGTCACAACATCACCATTCTGTTTGTTACAGGTTAAAGGAGCTGGAAGTACGAAGTCTAATGCGTGCAAGAGGCGATGGTCCCTGGTATCAGTATCTGACCATTGATAAGACACTTATTGATCATTCTCCAAAAGCAACTCCTGACAACTAATCTTTTATTTCTCTAAATACAAAGTATATTCTCTTTAGGCAATACTAAATTACTAGATATATTCTGTATTTTTTCTGTGTGATGAATAAAAGATCCTATTCGTTGCTCCATTTCTCAACATTGGTTCAGATTAAGGCTTTTTTGTGTGTGATTTCATTTTTTTTTTTCCAGCTTTATTGAGGTGTCATTCACAAAGTTGTAAGATATTTAAAGTGTACATCATGATGATTTGATACACATATATATTGTGAAAGGCAGATTAAGGCTTTTGGTTTGGGGCTTTCAGCTTCCTCTTTTAAGAATGTTTAAGTATAATAAAAAAAACTCAAAGAAATAGGAATTTGTGAACTCCTAAAGGTGTAGCTTTGAAAGATTAATGTTGTATTTGTCTGATAAATGGAAGTTAGAGAAGTCTGTGTTAAATATCAGGAAATATGTAGTTTATATACATGTGAGTATTGTAGATATGTGGATTATTCAAGGGCAACTCAGAATTTTAAATTATATAAATATTGAACCAATTATATAAAACATTAACACCTTAATAAACAATTTTTCAGTGAAGATATCTCAAAGTTCAATGTTTTCATGTTTTTAGCCATAAATCGTTCTTTTAAAATGTATATACACACACATGTTCATTTTTCTTAGATGCAATATCTCAGATTCCTTAGAGTCCTTTTTTGTAAACACTGGAGAAGTTCCACAAGGTAAAATGATTACTGTAAAGATTATGAAATGAGTAAGAGTTAAAATAATGACTGTCATTTATTAAGCATTTACTCTCTGCTGAGCACTATGCTGAATAACTGCATTTATTCACATTATTTTCAAAATGACCCTATGAGGTCATTTTCTGCATTTTACAGATGAGAAATTGAGGCTAAGAAATTTTAAACACATGCTCAATATTTACAAAAATAAACATTTATGCTTCAACTTCCAAAATAACCTTTGCGCTTCAAAAATTCATTATTCTCAGCGAATACCTTTTGAATGCCCTTGTGCCTTAAGGGCCCTAAACGCCCTTTACAATCCAGCCAACATCCTTTGGGGTGATGGCATTTTCTTATTTCCCCAGAAGAGGGCTGTCTCGCCCAGCTGCTTCCAGATTTTGTTTTGAGGATTCCCTATGCAATTACCACCTCATAAGGCTGCCAAAGTATTTGAGAGAAGGACATGCTGTCCCTGAACCCCTGCTTGCAAGAACCATTTGGTTTTGTAGGAGAAGGGGAAGGAGAATGGAAGCAGATAGGTCTTGTCAGTGGTCATTGTAAATGATGCTACACCTATGTACATTTACATTCAATACTGTTAGACTTCACACGTTATTTTTCAACACCAGTAGGTTTTACTTTATTTTCTTCTTTCTATTATATACAAAAACTTAACATAGAGAATATGGAAAGTGTGGGACTTCCTTGTTGATGCAGTGGTTAAGAATCCCCCTGCCAATGCAGGGGACACGGGTTCGAGCCCTGATCCGGGAAGATCCCACATGCCACGGAGCAACTAAGCCCATGCACCACAATTACTGAGCCTGTGCTCTAGAGCCCATGAGCCACAACTAGTGACCCCGCGTGCCACAACTACTGAAGCCTGTGCGCATAGAGCCCGTGCTCCACAACAAGAGAAGCCAGCGCAATGAGAAGCCCACGCACTGCAACGAAGACCCGACACAGCCAAAAATAAAATAAATTTATAAAAAATATATATATATGGAAAGTGTTACAAGAAATACTGGAAATCCCACCAGCCATAAAGAAATCTGAGAAATTTCCTTTAATTTTTTTTTTTTTAGCATAGCTGGGATCATATATATATAATGGAGAGGTTTTAAAAAAAAGTTTGAAAGTGTTTCTTGGAGGGAAACGTTAGTAAAACTCTACTGGTCACTAAGATGCATACCGGAGGTCAAGTGGTCGTCACAGGACATGTTTCCCCCAATGCACACTCCTCAGCACAGATGATAGGCATTAAATCAGATTACATGTGCTGGGGAAGAACAGGGCACTGTAGCAACCTGTGGCATCCCGAGCTAGACTAAGGGTACATGGAATGATTGGATGCTCTTTCCATAGCATCTGGAACATAGCAAGTACTGAGTAAAGATCTATTGAGTTAATGATTCATGGATTTAACATGAATTTTGAGTTATCTTTAAATTTTCTTTTTCTGTAATTCTATAGGACCCAGCATGGTGTTCTATAAAGACATGGGATTGAACTGAGCAGACTTCAGATTAAATTCTGAGCTTGCTAAACACTATGACAATAATAATGACTACTATCTATTTGGTATCTGCTGCATGTGCCAGACATATTAGGAACGTTATATTTAATCTTCCCTCTATCTCATATTGAGAAAACTTCACTGCTTTAAGCCCTGTTTCTAAAATGGGGATTACGCTCTTCATCCCACGGTAGTCTTGTGAGGATCACCGGGGTGATGCATGTAAAGTGCCTACTACACTGGTTAAGTAATAGGTGATAAAGTTCTCTCTGTCAACTAAAGATTGAGAAGGTGTACTCCTTTTTCAAGAAAATTGCTAAATATCCTATACTATGTCTGCTTCAGGCCTGTTAACTTTAAATTCTGCAATGTAAATTAACCATACTGTTCTCATTAAAAACAAATACACTCTGCTGGAGATCACAAGGAGTTAGCAGAGATTGTTAGGGCTCAATATCTTTCCTTATGTAATTATTTCCAAATTGCAGTCCTCGATTTCAACTGTCTCTATTTTTACTTCCACATATGATATATACTTAATATTTTCTTTAATTTCACCTTTTTAAACTTAAATTTTTTTAAAATGTTATATTATGACTATAAATAGAAAACAAGTCCTTTGCCATAATTAAAAGGCAATCACAGGTATAACTATGGATTATATTCTACCTAGATTTTTACCAAATGGAGACTTTCCTTTATGAAATCAAATGGAGAATTGAAAAGGCAATAACTTGGTCATGGTGTGATGCAGTATATCTTCCAGGTACATAACCATACTTTGGACATTTTTTGTATATTGCATTAACATGGCAATACCATTGACATTGGAAAATATGAAAATAAATATCCTCTAATGTATCAATTATAATTAACCTTAATAATTCACATTTTTGTTTTTCAAATCACTTATCATGACATTTAATTAGTTATCTAAAAGCGTAGTAATTCAACATTGCATATCAGAATTAACCACAGAGAGTTTGTTTTTGGAAGACATTTGAACAAAACCTACCTAGAGCCATGATCTCTTCTATTTTTAACCTAATAATCACATATCTAAGGAATTATCTTAAAGAAATAATCCACAAAAATGAAAAAGCCATATATACATTAAACTCTTAATCACATCATATACAATAATGAAAAAACATAAGCAATATGTACTTAATAGGCGAGTGGTTTGTTAATTACTAGTATATCACTTGATGGAATATTGTGTAGCCATTAAAAATAATTATGAAAACTATGTAGCAATGAGGGGAAATACCTATGTTACTTAAGACAGAGGTAGAGAAACTATTACAGAAACCCCAAATATATCACAAATGAGATGGAAATTTCTTTCTTTATCTTTGTAAAAGTCTCAGCTGGTATGGCAGCTCTCCTCCATGAATTCTCAGGATCCCAGTCTCTATCTTGTTGCTCTGCCATTCTCCACATGCTGCTTCCATTGTATGGTTCAAGATGACTAACCTAGTTTCTGCTATCATGACTAAATCCCAGCCAATGGGAAGAGGGAAATAGAAGAGGGAAGCATGTTCTATCCATCTAAAACATAGAACTAGAAATCACATTCACTTCTGTTCCCATACCACTGGACAGGACTTAGTCATAAGACCATACCCAGCCTCAAGAAATATGTCCAGCTAAAAAATTTTGGAGAAAGGATACTGAGGAAAAACTAGCAGTTTCTGCCAGTCTTCTCTAGTGTTAAGTGAAAATAGCAGGATACAAAGTAACTGTACACTAAACATTAATTGTACAGTGGAGAAGTGAGACTTTGACCTGGTGATCAAAGCTAACATCACACACACACACACACACACACACACACACACACACACACAAATAATTTAACATTGGGACTTCCCTGGTGGCGCAGTGGTTAAGAATCTGCCTGCCAATGCAGGGGACACAGGTTCAAGCCCTGGTCCAGGAAGAGCCCACATGCTGTGGAGCAACTAAAGCCCGCAAGCCACAACTACTGAGCCCGTGTGCCACAACTACTGAAGCCTGTGTACCTAGAGCCAGTGCTCCACAACAAGAGAGGCCACCACAATGGAAAGCTCGTGCACCACAATGAAGAGTAGCCCCCGCTCGCAGCAACTAGAGAAAGCCTTGCGCACAGCAACGAAGACCCAACGCAGCTAAAAAAAAAAAAAAAAATTTAACATTACATATGAGGGGACACATGGATATACCCTGAGAAGAACACAACCTGTGCAGTATGCCAAACTCTGTCTAATTCAATCCAATCACAAGGAAACATCAGTCACACACACACGAGATGTAAACATTCCATTTTTTAAAAAGCTGGACTGTTTATTAAAAATGTGAATGTCATGAAAGACAAAGAAAGGCTGTGAAAATCTTCCATATAAAAAGAGGATAAATGACATGTACTGGAAGAGGGGGTATGTTATAAAGGATCTTGTTAGATCAACTGACCAAGTTAGAGTATGGAAGGTGGATTAGATAAAAGTATTATTTCAGAGTGCATTTAAGAAGTTGATAATGCTCTGCAGTTATAAAGAGAATATCCCTATTTTTAGGAAGTGGACATATTTAGGGGTAGAAGATAGAAATATTTAGGGGTAAAGGTGGTGTATGTGATATGACGTCTCTGGCTTACTCTCAAATCGTTCAGAAAAAATCTCATTTCTATGTATGTGTGTATATATGTATGTGTGTATACATATACACATATATTCACATATGTATGTGTGTATGAATAGATATGCACACATATATATGAGTCTATATGTATCTCTCTACATATACAGTAATTAGGTTCAGATACGTGTGTATATATACATCTATATACGTGTGTGTGTGTGTGTGTGTGTATGTGTGTTATGGGTGGAATTGTGCCCCCCACAAAAAATTCATATGTTGAAATCCCAACCCCCAGCATCTCAAACTCTGACTTTATTTGGAAATAGGATCTTTAAAGAGGTAATTAAGTTAAAATGAGATCATTAGGTGAGCCCTAATCCAGTATGACTGGTCTTTTAACAGGAGATTAGAACAAAGATATTTACAGAAGGAAGATCATGTGAAGACACAGGGGGAAAGATAGCCATCTACAAGCCAAGGAAAGAGGCCTCAGAAGAAACCAAACCTGCTGACCCCTCGATTTTGGACTTCTGGACTCCAGAGTTGTGAGAGAATAAATTTTTGTTGTTTCAGTCACCCAGTCTACGTACTTCTATCTTTCCTCCTTCTCCTCCACCTTTTCCTTTAATTGTCCTTTACCTTCTTCTTCTCTAGTTAGTTTCATAGGACAAATTTTTTGAGAACTATTCATGTACTTAAACTGTTCTTACAAACTGCTTATATTTAATGGGGCTGTCAAAGTGACATTGGAAATAATACAACACAATTTAGATGAATGACACCGTATATATATGTCAGAAGTTTCATTAGAACATTTGACTTTCTTGTATACTTTGGAGCTTTCTCTTCATGTGGTCTCTTGTCGTGTCATCATTTCAAGAGAGTTTAGGAGATATCTGAGGTTTTTTTAAAAAATTATTGTAGTGAAGTATAGTTGATTTACAATGTTGTGTTAATTTCTGCTGGACAGCAAAATGATTCAAAATTGTACATTCTTTTTCATATTCTTTTCCATTATGGTTTATCACAGGATACAGAATACAGTTCCCTGTGCTATACAGTAGGACCTCATTGTTTATCCTCTTTATATATAATAGTTTGCATCTGCTAATACCAAACTCCCAATCCATCCCTCCCCCACTTCCACACCCCTTTGGCAACCACAGGTCTGTTCTCTATGTCTGTGTCTGTTTCATAAATAAGTTCATTTGTGTCATATTTTAGAGTCCACGTATAAGTGAGGAGATATCTGAGTTTTTTTAAAAATAGAGGAGGCAATGAGAATGAGAAGAAAGTGAGAGAAAGTGCAATTCTTACAAGATTTTTTTCTTCCTACATAGAAAGTTTTTTTTTTTTAATCTTCCTACCATTTTACAAATGAAGAGAACAAAGTGTGGAGCAGTTAGTTAATTAATTCTCTCAGGTTATGTAACTAGGGAGTAGAGCTGGATAGCTATAGCTAAGAGTAACATTGGCCTTTTATCTCCCAAATCAACATCCTGTCAATTTTCACTTTACAAGTTCCCTCATGGAACATGATTTCCACTGCTTCTCCCTGACTTGGTCGTTGCTTGCTGCATGCATTTTTGCAATATCCCCAGCGGGTTCTTTTTGCCAGCAGCCATCCGCCTGCAGCCTATGTTACACTGGGCCACCAGCCTTATCTCCTTCAAAGGTCACCTTCACGTTCGTCACTTTCCTGCTCAACAGCCTTCAGTGACTCTCCACTGCCTGTAAGGAGGAAGCCCAAAGTCCTTGCCCCACTTCAAACTGCCTGCAGTGTCACACTCTTTTCAGTGATAAACTTTCTGGACACTTGATCCTTGCAAAACCAGTCTATTCCTTAAATTTATTTTGTGCACTCCCCCAGTATGCTAGTTGTTAATCTGTGTCATGCAGTTGACGGCTAATCATGTGTATGTTGTGGAATACTGTATCTTAGGTGGACAAAAAGAAAATGTGTGGATTCACACATTTACCAAATATATTTTGGACATCTATAATTTGTCAGGTGTGAGATGTTGGGAGGTAGGAGTTAAGAAGACAACAGGTGGTTTGTGGAAGAAAGTATAGTTCCTCATTAAAAGAGAAGCAGAAAAGTAATTCAAGCTGTATCAGTTTCTTATGGCTGCTGTAACAAATCAACACAAACTTGGTGGCTTAAAATGGCAGAAATTTATTCTTTCATATTTCTGGAAGCCAAGTCTGAAATCAATATCACTGAGCTGAAATCAAGGTGTGGGCAGGGCTGTTCTCCTTCTGGAGGCTCCAGGAGAGAATCCATTCTTGCTTCTTCCAGCTTCTTTTGGCTGCCAGCATCCTTTGGCTTGTGGTCACATCACTCCAACCTCTGCCTGTGTGGTCACATTGCCATTTCCTTTTCTGTGTGTGTCAAATCTCGTTCTGCCTCTCTTTTATAAGGACATTTGTGATTACATTTAGAGCCCACCCAGATAATATAGGAAAATTCTCAAGATACTTAATTTAATCACATATGCCACACACAGATCTTTTTTTGCCACATGAGATAATATTCACAGGTTCCAGGAATTAGGATGCGAATATCTTTGGGGGACCATTATTCAGCCTACTACACAAGTCATGAGATCATAAAAGCTTTTAAGAGATTTTCACATAAGAGTGTTAAAAATAAAACAAACTTAATTACTTAGTACTAAGTAACAAGAATTTTTAAAAAT
The DNA here is from genome assembly GCF_964270905.1 of Leucopleurus acutus. NCBI lineage: Eukaryota > Metazoa > Chordata > Mammalia > Artiodactyla > Delphinidae > Leucopleurus > Leucopleurus acutus. The sequence continues at coordinate 87,581,162 of NC_139147.1, read as the reverse complement.
TGGTCTGTATTTCTAATTTTCTAATGTGGTTGTATCATTTAGAAATTGTATTCAGCTACTTGTAACAGAGCATTTCCCACTACCTCTTTCAAAAACAGTGACTTAAACAGATACAAATTTATTTTTCTTTTACGAAGACCATTCAGAAGTAGACAGCCCAGGGCCGACTAGTATGCAGCTCTAAGAAACATCAGGGACCCAGTAACTTCCTATCTTTATTCTCTACCAAACCTGGATTCCATCCTCACTTAAGGTCCAAGATGGCTGCTGGAGCTCCAGGCATTACATCCAGATCAGAATGACATCAGAAGGGCGTAACACTTTCTTCTTACATCTTAATTTCTAAAATGTACTAGATGCACCTAGATGCAAAGTTGGAAAATTTAGTTTTTTACCTGAGAACATTACCCAATTTCATTTTCTTTTTTTTTTTAATTTTTATTGGAGTATAGTTGATTTACAATGTTGTGTTAGTTTCAGGTGTACAGTAAAGTGAATCAGTTATACATATATCCACTCTTCTTTATTTTATTTTAATATTTTTATTTATTTTTATTTACTTTATTTTATTGTTATTTTTTTGGCCACACAGTGCAGCTTGTGGTATCTTAGTTCCCCGACCAGGGATCAAGCCCCGGCCCTCAGCACTGAAAGCATGGAGTCCTAACCACTGGACCACCAGGGAATTCCCAATCCACTCTTTTTTAGATTCTTTTCCCATGGAAGTCATTACAAAGTATTGAGTAGAGTTCTCTGTGCTATACAGTAGGTCTCCCAATTTCTTTTTCTAAGAGAGAAGGAGGGATGGATATTGAAAATCAAAAACATTTTTTTTGAGCAACTTCTATATGTAAAAGCACAGCTTAGATCAGGGAATGCAAAGCTGTATTATGATGGTCTCTGCCCTCAAGTGACCTGAAATCTAGTCAGGGAGACAGAGTGGATAAATAAAAGATTTTCTAAAATACACTTATTATCTAATGAGTGACATAAGCAGTAAGTGTATGTGGTAGACTTTCTGAAAAATGTGGGGCAAATAGGATTTAGAAACATCAAATGAATGAGGGAGAATATTCTAACTGGGGTTCATCATGAGCAGAAGTATAAAAGCACGAGTGTTCATGAAGTGATCAATGAATACTGAGGGAGCAATTTGGTTAGCTATATGTATGGAGGAAAGCAGTTCCCCACAGTAACGTGCAGTCACTCACCAAAGCGGAAGGAAGGTATCAGGTTTGTGGATAATGATAGAAATAATAAGAATATTAGCATGTTCCAGGAACTCTGTTAAATGCTTTACAAACATTTCACATCCTTGTAACAATTCTGCAAGATCGGTACAGTATTTATTTATTGAATTTTGTCTGATCAGCATCCCTTATTTGCAGAATGCCCCCTTCCAATCACAGGCATCGGCATATTCAGAGGCCCAAGCAAGCAGACTTTCTCCTAGAAATCTAGACCTTGAGTAGAGACGCATATGGATGGAATGAAATTACTGTTTCATTAACTGGTGGCAGCATTTGGAAAGAAGGTGCATGAGTGGCTGCTACTGTGACCTTGGAGCATTGGTTTCTGATAGTTCAGCCTATTCTTCAGTACCGGGAGTCAACCAGTACTTTTCCAAAACACCCCTTATTATTCCTTTATGTTGGTCAGAGCTAGTTTCTATTGCTTATGACGGAAGAACTCCAACTTTTTCACTCTCAGAGAATGTGTTGCAAGCAATAAATGCTGGGGGATACGAGGTGGGTATTGGAATTGCTTTTCAGTTCAGAATTGGGTAGAAGGCAGTTAGACTTCCATTCAGATTTCAAGACAGAATATAGCAGGCTGTAGTACTCAGTGGTGAAATAGATCAATCAGGTGAACACTTGTATTGTGTGGGACTGTGTGTCCAGAGCCATAAAGTTCTGGGAAAGGTGGCTGTCCTAGCCCCTGGGCAGTGGGAAATGTCAGGGCTCTGTTTTAAAAGATGGATAATTGGATAATTTGATGCAAGGAAAGGACATGTTCAAAATTTTAAAGTCTTCAAGGAATAGGATGAATCTCAAAATATTTATGTGACCGTGATAAAATAATTACTTCCTGCTTGCAGCTGTAGAATGAGATCCCTGAAAATCAAAGTCTACTGCTGAAAATGCTGTCTTCCTTACTTTAATGTCCAAGTAATGGCACAAGTGAGGAAAGAGTAAGGATTCCCATAATTGAAATAGAGCAATCTAGGGGTATATAGGGGACTGGGAGTCCTAAATTCTGAAACCCTTCTGAACTTTTCCCCACACTCTTTCCTTCTTTCTTTTTCCCTTTCTTCTAAAAAAGCCATACTCCCTTTCAGGAGCAAGTTAGCGTTTTTCTCATTGTCCAGCGCTTTAGTATTTTCTACTGATAACCATTTTCCCTGATAACCCAACATGGTCTCCAAGAGTAAACTGTAGAATCAGAGTGGAAGAGTTCAGTAGTTATATTCCAGGATGTCACAAGAATCAACAAATTCTACAAAAATGGGGCAAATATCTGTGGGAATGACTTTTGAGGATGCTTGACCAAGGAGGGCCAAACATGAATTTGAATCAGTCCAAATCGATCGATATGGATTTACTCAGCAGACATTCTGTATAGAATGTATTAGCATGGGCACGGTCCTAATGCAAACTTTGGTTGCCCAGCCCAAACCTGCACCAAATGCTGGCTCATGCTAAATGGTGACAAAGGGCTGGAAATTCCTTGGCATAGCATAGAGGAAGGGACTCAAGAGATAGAAATGCTGAGTTAGATCTATCAAATGTCTCCAACAGGGCCCAGAATCTATTTTTTTTTTAATTTTATAAATTTATTTATTTTATTTTATTTATTTTTGGCTGCGTTGGGTCTTCGTTGCTATGTGTGGGCTTTCTCTAGTTGCGGCGAGTGGGGGCTACTCTTTGTTGTGGTGCGAGGGCTTTTCATTGCGGTGGCTTCTCTTTTTGTGGAGCATGGGCTCTAGGTGCATGGGCTTCAGTAGTTGTGGCACACAGACTCAGTAGTTGTGGCTCACGGACTCTAGAGTGCAGGCTCAGGAGTTGTGGCGCACGAGCTTAGTTGCTCCGCGGCATGTGGGATCTTCCCAGACCAGGGCTCGAACCCGTGTCCCTTGCAATTAGTAATTTACTAATTTTCCAACGGGCTCTGAATGCTGCTCACAGGAGTTGCCCATGAAGTGGGCTTTCTGATCCCTGTGGGGCTGGAGGAGTCTGGGGTGGATTCCCCAGGTGGTAGTAATTCACTACCAGGAGTAAAGCCAGCATGGTTTTGATATGAAGCAGCAGTTCAAACGTGATGAACAGATCTTAGGGAATGGCTAATCCACAGACAACTCTGGCTACATTTTACCGTGGGGTTCCCAGGAGTGTAAGCAGTGGATCTGCCACTAAAATATCACATCCCACCCTCCCCAAATGCACGTTTAGAGACCTCAATCAAGACACCTTGCTAGATAGTCAGGAGGAGTTAGTTGGCACTCCCAGAGCTCCTTGATTGGAGTGGAGGCTGGGTTCCTTAGGAAAGATGCTATAGTATTATCAAATATGCACATTCTGAACCTTCCTCCTGGCCTTCCCTGAAGCTGCTTCCCTAGTAACAGTGCCCTGGAGAATGGGAAATATCCAAACTTTTCAAAGACTATTGGAAGTTGGCTATGATTGAAACTATAACTTGCTGGAATGCTGTTCCCGTCTGCTGGAGTGGAGGCTTATGGAGAGCAGATTATATATCAAGTTCTGACCTACTTCACCTCACAGTAGGCTGGGTGGGACCCCGAGCTCATCCTGTGGCTGGTACTCCAGTTCCTGAAAGTATTACTGGAATACATGACCTTAGCAAACTCTAGAATCTCCACATTGGCTCCCTGAACCGTGGAGTAAGAATTACCATAGGGCTTCCCTGGTGGTGCAGTGGTTGAGAGTCCGCCTGCCGATGCAGGGGACATGGGTTCATGCCCCAGTCCGGGAAGATCCCACATGCTGCGGAGCGGCTGGGCCCGTGAGCCATGGCCGCTGAACCTGCGCCTCCGGAGCCTGTGCTGCGCAGCGAGAGAGGCCACAACAGTGAGAGGCCCGCGTAGCGCAAAAAAAAAAAAAAAAAAAGAATTACCGTAGGAGGAAGGACCAAGAGGATGCCACTGATGTTCCCCTTCCCTAACAAAATTGTAAATGTGAATCAAAGCTGCACTTTGAGTGGAGCTGCAGGAATTCATGCCAGTATCAAAGATCAGGAGGACATAGACTTGGTGATTTCTGTCATACTCCCATTCTTTTCCCCATCATTTCCTACCATTTCTCCCATTAGAATGGAGAATGATAGTGGACTGTGGTAAAGTTAACAAGGTGGTGATTTCAATTTGGTTGAGGTTCCAGAGATGATCTCCTTATGAAGCAAATTAATGTATCTTGCGGCATTCAGTTTGCAGCTACTGATCTGGCTGCAGGCTTTTTCTCCATTCAGATAAACAGGTTTGTCATCACCTGAAGGATAAGTAGCACAACTTAATTCTCTTGTTTAGGGTCATGTCAATTCTGATTCTGGATCATAACGCATGGCCTGTAGGGATCTTGACCAGGGGTTGGCAAACGTTTTCTGTAAAGGGCCAGACAGTAAATACCTTGGATGTTAGTCCACGTGGTTTTGGTTGCATCTACTCCACTTTGCTGTTGGAGCGCCAAAACAGCCACAGACAATATGTAAGTGGATGAGTGTGGCTGGGTTCCAGCAACACTCTATTTACAAAAGCAAACTGCAGGCTGGATTTGTGCTGCAGTTTGCCAACTCCTGATCTTGACCATCAGCGTCTATAGGACATGATGCTAGCCCTACAGTGATGACAATGTGAAAACAGCAACTGGAGAGCAGGAAGTGGCAGGTGCCCTGTGACAGGTGAGAGAGAGATTCTGAAAATACAGGGGTTTGCCATCCCAGTGAAATTCCAGAGGGGATTTTAATATTAATAATATAGAAATTTAGAAATACAGAAATAATATAGAAAAGTTCTTTATCTCAAGCTCCCTACCACTAAGAAAGTGGCACTATATTTGGTAAATTTCTTTGGATTTTGGAGTCAGTCTGCATCATGTTGAGGTAACTCGCTTTGCCTATTTACGAGGAAACCAGAAGAGCAGCCTGTGGCTCTATGGTTAATATGTTTCTTTACTGTGTTCACACCAGGTTTGTCTACACCTGAGTGGAGGGCACATCTACCTGTGTGTGCATGGAAATGGTGGTGGGCATGAGTAGGGATGGTGTCAGATTGGCCAGAAAGGCAACTTGCCTGCCTACCTCGGCGAGTAACTTATGAGTCAGGCTCCTGGAAGGACTGTGGTGTTACAGATCATGAAACCCAAAAAGGTGAACAGGGATCTCAGGTTTCCTCTTAAGCAGAATAACAGCTTACCTCACCTTGATGTTAAGAGCTCTTGGGACTTCCTTGGTGGTGCAGTGATTAAGAATCCACCTGCCAATGCAGGGGACACGGGTTCGAGCCCTGGTCTGGGAAGATCCTCCATGACGTGGAGCAACTAAGACCATGCACCACAACTCCTGAGCCTGCGCTCTAGAGCCTGCGAGTCGCAACTACTGAAGGCCAAGCGCCTAGAGCCCGTGCTCCGCAACGAGAGGCCACCGCAATGAGAAGCCTGTGCACTGCAACGAAGAGTAGCCCTTGCTTGTTCCAACTAGAGAGAAAGCTTCCGCGCAGCAACGAAGACTCAACGCAGCTAAAAACAAATAAATTTTTAAAAAAATTAATAAGAAAAATTGGAGCTCTTCAAGGAGTTTGCTCATTCCAATCTGAACCACCCTTCTAGTTAGGCAGATTGTCTGTAAACTTAACAACAGAAGCTTGCTGAGTTTTATATGGAGGGTAGAGGGGACAAGCAAGTAAGAAAGAGGACAAGCGGAAGAGAAAATTGACATAATCAAATGGTAATGTAAAAAGTTAGCATTTCCCTTATTTACAAAAAGAAACGGAGACTTAATGCAAAGCATTTAAATAACATGGAAGAGGACAAAGAAAAAATAAACAAAAATAACTTTTTTTTTTTTTTGCGGTATGCGGGCCGCTCACTCTTGTTGCCTCTCCCGTTGCGGAGCACAGGCTCTGGACGCGCAGGCTCAGCGGCCATGGCTCACGGGCCCAGCCGCTCCGCGGCATGTGGGATCTTCCCGGACCGCGGCACGAACCCGCGTCCCCTGCATCGGCAGGTGGACTCTCAACCACTGCACCACCAGGGAAGCCCCAAAATAACTTTTTTCAGCCAGAGATAAATGCCACTAAAATGTAGGTTATTCCAGTCTTTTTTCTATGCTATGACTATATGTATATGTGTGCATGTATTTAGACAGGATGATAGCGTATATGCTCATTTATAATCTGTTCTTGGTGTCTGCCTTACATTTATCATTTTTACATGTCAATGAATATTCTTATACCACATGACTTTTGATTGGTACATAGAATTGCTTCAAACAGAAAATGCCTTAAGTTTCTTAACCAGTGACATATTGTTTTATGTTTAATAACCAGTGCTTCTTGCAGAGGCTCTCTGCCAGGATAGAAAATGTTATGGATATGTCTCCATAACAAGCTGTCACCATATATGGCTTTACCAGATCACCGCACATAATTAGAGGACATCTGAGGTCAAGAGCTATTCCGTTAATTGAAACAATTAAGGTAGCTTTTTTCTCTGTAGATTTCCCCAATTCCCCTTTTTGGCATTAGTCACAGTAACTAATATTCAGGTCATGTTTTAATGTAACCTCTGGGAACATTTATGCAGCAATGAATTTTACCTAAAAGGCACAGCGCTAACTACAAAACCTATCTATTACAATGTCACAGATGTGAGTCATTCATTTGGTAGGTACTTATTGAGTGCCTAAAATAAGCAGAGCACTCCATTCCGGGCAGGCAATATTCCGTAAACACTGAGCTGCCACGATGTGCAAGGATACTTAGGAATATAACTTCTTTCAAAGGATTTGCTTTCTAGGGGACAAGATATGGAACCAAGACTGATTAAATAACAGTACAAAAGATGTTATAAGGCAGTATCTAATGATGGGTACAGGCAATGGGGCTGTCATTTTTTTAAAGATTGATTCCTCAGCATTGGAGCTGTCAGAAAAGGCTTCACGGAAAAAGTTTTGAAAGAACTGAGAAGATAGGAATGAGAGGAGAGAGCTTTCAGCCAAGGTTAGAAGACAAGTACATTTATCCTTGGGGTACAGTAAACAGAGCTCACATGAAGTGTAGGAGTGGGAGTAAAGTCTGAAAAGAAGGGGTGCTAGATGGGAGAGGTCCCTGAATGGCAGGCCATGGGAGTCTGGGCTCCACCCTGAACATCATGGGAGGAGGCTTTTGAGCTGTAGAGTGACGTGGTGGCCTAACCACCTTGATGTGACAAAAGTCAGTTCTTCGTCTTAGGTCCTCTGAAATCTCTTCGGTAAGACTTTATTTATTTATTTTTGGCTGTGCCATGTGGCTTTCAGGATCTTAGTTCCCGGACCAGGGATTGAACCCGCGCCCTCAGCAATGAAAGCGTGGAGTCCTAACCACTGGACCACCAGGGAATTTTCCAGTAAGACTTTAAATTTATGTTGGAAGTTAAAATTGTTTACTCATCATCACCTTATTCCCTCTCTTTGATCAAGATCCACATGTGGAAACTGGCCCAATAGTAAAATAGTCATATATAGAATCTGCAAAATTAAGTTTAAAAATTCCAGTAATTGAACTAGAATTTTTCCCTAAAATGGCATGATTAAGACATTATCTTAATTCAGTGAAGTTTCTCTTATTAGCCTTTGTGTGTTGATAAATTTTTACATTATTTAAAAAATGTAACATCATTGAAGACATTTTGAAAATAAAAACAAAATCCTATAACAAATTCTAAACATAACTATTTAAATTTTGTCTTTCCAGTCTTGTCAAAAACGCATGTTTATTTTTACCCAGTTGCAATAATAATGTATAAGTATTGTAAATATGTTACGCTAACATACAAATGTATTAAAACAATCATTTTTATAATAATCCTTTTTAAGATTTATATAAACATCTTTGAATAGATGTACCCAATTTAATCATTCCTCCATGTTTAGATGGTGTCATTTTCCCGTTTTTCTTTTTTTTCCCCGTTTTGATTAGAACTTTCCATCTGGTGTGCCATTGACATTCTGGTATGTAGAGATGGCATTCAGGTGTGATGAGATCTCTTTGATCCTCAGGAGGCCATGGCTGGGGCTTGCAGTGACTGGGGCCCCAGACTAGTAGCCCCAGGCTGCATGAAGCCATCCTTGACCAATTACTTCAGTGGGCTGTACAAATATTATCATTTTCAATGCGTGCCATTGCATGAAAAAAGTTGGGATGTATTTTTATGGTGGTGCAGTAATTGTCTTCAACTTCTATTAATATTACTGGTTATTGTTTTTACAACTGAGTTATAATTACTTTTTTTAAACAATACTTGCACATAATAAAGATGTTAATGGTACAGAAAAGTAAATAGTGGTAGTAAGTCCCTCTCTAACCTTAGGCACTGTGTTTCTCTCCACAGAGCCCAATTGTCATTAATTTCTTGTGTGTTCTTCCAGAGGCTTCCTAAGGCCAAACAAGCACCTATCTATCTACGATGTAGCATAAATTTACATGATATTGATATCAATGTCTAAATCTATAGCTATCTAGGGGCAACATTAAAAATATTTAGCACAGGTACAACCACTTGGAAGGAAGGCCCATGGTATACAGGATGTGCCAGAGTGCCTATAGCACATCCTTGGCCTTGAATGTACGCTTTGCTTTTACACATTGATTTGCACTCAGCTCTTTTAGTCTGGTAACATGATTTGGAGATTTTTCCACATCAGCATGTACAGGGTGCTTCATTCTTTCAATGGTACCGTATTTTAACCACTTCCTACAGATGGATTTTTAGGCTGTTCCCAGTTTTTTGTTACTATAAACAATGCTCCAATAAATATCCTTAAACAGTGTGAATTTATCTGTAGCATAAACATATAGATAAAGAATTGCTGGGGAAAATATTATATGCATATAAAATTATGGTTGGTATTGTTAAATTTCCTTTCAAAGAAGTTTAACGTCTTTATTCCTATCAGCAATGTACGTAAGGTCCTATTTCCCAAACCTGGGCCAACTCAATATATCTTCATTAGTCTGAAAAATAGTGTCTCAATTTAATTTGCATTTAATATAAAAATATTTAAACTCTTAAATTTTGAATGCTTCTGAATCAAGTTTTTCTCTGTAATTACACAAGCAAGCTTCATCCATGAACGTGAAACAGGCACAGATACTATTAGAAGGTGAGAAGCTGGTGACGATAATAAAAAACAAAATCTCCTTGCGAGTATCTGCCCAAGGATGAGGGTAGCGTTGGTGTTTAATTTTTTGCTTTGTGTCTCTTCTTCTGCATTTCCAACAGATCGCATTAGAGTTGTGAGTTACATAGATGTGTGGTGTTTGAGACTTGCTTGAGGTGTGGAAATTTAGAAGAGCAGGGCAACAAAGGGCTCATTTGTCCTCCTCACATCAAATTCCAGGTACCATCCTTTCTCCCTAGCAGAGCCAGCACATCTACAAAATCAGAGAGTGACAGAGAAATAATGGAAGAAAAAAAAAAGGAATTTAAGTACTATTTGATCTGAGAGAGGCTTGCAGAAATCAGTGTGTTGTTGTTTTTTTAATTGAAGTATAGTTGATTACAGTTTACAATCTCTGCTGTACAGCAAAGTGACTCAGTTATACACATATACACATTCTTTTTTTATTGAGATTTTAAACAAAATATTTACTTATTTATTTATTTTTGGCTGCAGCGGGTCTTAGTTGCACAGGAGCTTTGTTGTGGCACGTGGGCTCATGGTTGTGGTGCTCGGGCTCTGTAGTTGCGGCACAAAGCTCTCTAGTCGTGGCTCATGTGCTCAGTAGTTGCAGTGTGAGGACTTAGTTGCCCTTTGGCATGTGGGATCTTAGTTCCCCGACCAGGGATCGAACCGGCATCCCCTGCATTGGAAGGTGGATTCTTAACCACTGTACCACCAGGGAAGTCCCTCATTCTTTTTTTTTAAATTCTTTTCCATTATGGTTTATCCTAGGAGATTGGATATAGTTCCCTGTGCTATTCAGTAGGACCTTGTTTTTTATCCATTCTAAATTGTATTGGGTTGGCCAAAAAGTTCGTTTGGTTAGTGAATACATTGTTCAATAAAATTCTTGGTGAAAATCAAAAATGTGTCTTTTATTTTTACTAAAAACAGAATGAACTTTTTGGCCAACCCAATAATAGTTTGCATCTACCAACCCCAAATTCCTAGTCCATCCCTCTCCCCGATCTCCCCCTTGGCAATCACAAGTCTGATCTCTATGTCTGTGAGTCTGTTTCTGTTTTGTAGAGAGGTTCATTTGTGCCATATTTTAGGTTCCACATATAAGTGATACCATATGGTATTTCTCTTTCTCTTTCTGACTTACTTCACTTAGTATGATAATCTCTAGTTGCATCCACGTGGCTGCAAATGGCATCATTTTGTTCTTTTTTGTGGCTGAGTAGTATTCCATTGTATATATGTACCACATCTTCTTTATTCATTCATCTGTCCATGGACATTTAGGTCATTTTCACATTTTGGCTATTGTGAGTAGTGCTGCTATGAACATAGGGGTGCATGTATCTTTTTTTTTTTCAGCTATTCATATACATATATCCCCATATCTCCTCCCTCTTGCGTCTCGCTCCCACCCTTCCTATCCCACCCCTCTAGGTGGTCACAAAGCACTGAGCTGATCTCCCTGTGCTATGTGGCTGCTTCCCACTAGCTATCTATTTTACATTTGGTAGTGTATATATGTCCATGTCACTCTCTCACTTCATCCCAGCTTACCCTTCCCACTCCCCGTGTCCTCAAGTCCATTCTCTATGTCTGCGTCTTTATTCCTCTCCTGCCCCTAGGTTCTTCAGAAGCATATATATTTTTTTAGATTCCATATTTTGTTTTAGATTTCCATATACCCTGAGAAAACCATAATTCAAAGAGTCATGTAAATAGAGCTGCAATGTTCATTGCAGCTCTATTTACAATAGCCAGGACATGGATGCAACCCAAATGTCCATCGACAGATGAATGGATAAAGAAGATGTAGTACATATATACAATGGAATATTACTCAGCCATAAAACGAAATTGAGTTATTTGTAGTGAGGTGGGTGGACCTAGAGTCTGTCTTACAGAGTGAAGTAAGTCAGAAAGAGAAAAACAAATATCTTTTTGAACTATAGTTTTGTCTGGATATATATGCCCAGGAGTGGGATCACTGGATCACATGGTAATTCTATTTTTAGTTTAAGGAACCTCCATACTGTTCTCCATAGTGGCTACACCAACTTACATTACCACCAACAGTGTAGGAGGGTCCTCTTTCCACCACACCCTCCCCAGCATTTGTTATTTGTAAACTTTTTAATAATAGCCATTCTGAGCAGTGTGAGGCGGTATCTCATTATAGTTTTGATTTGCACAGAAATCAGCATTTTGAGTCACTATTTATCCATTTCATTAACTGGTAGGGATCACTGGTATCCTGCCCTTTAAGTTGGGTGTAGGTAGGGAAGCTCAGTGGAATTGAACCTGTATTTTAAGAGTTTTTTGGAGAAAATGAGAGTATGCTGTGAGGCATGCTCTGTTTGCAGATTATTACCCCGCATTCTCCCCAACCTAACCCTGTTTATTATTTATTTTGAGGAATTGGACGTGCAAAGGCAGGGAAGATGCATGTGTGCACGTAAGATCCCAAATCAGTCAGTTGAATGCTCAACGCGGAGACCTCGAATCTCGCAGAAGACTTTCCAAAGGTAGAGAAAAATATACCCCTGCCCCATACGTAAGAAAAATCTGTATTATTGGAAAAATACACATCTATCCTTCCTGGATCCTACTCTATTCTCTTCTAACGAGATTTAGATGTTAAAAAAGTGAGGAATGAGGCTTAGTGAGACTAACACTGAAGTGCAAAGAACAAATTTAGATTTGGGCCCGACGTTAGGTTCTAGATTTGCACCTCAAGTTCCACCCCTACCCAATCAGGGGCAGTCCCCGCTGTTATCCTCAGATGTTTTAAAAGCAAGCGGTTTTTAAAACCTCAAATCCTGCTCTTTGTGTTGTTTGCCTCGGAGTTGTCCCTTCGCAGCCTAATGATTTACAGTAGAAAACACGGAGGTGGTGCCCCACCGCAGCATGCTCTCGACTTCCGAGCCTGCGGCCCGGGGTCTCGCCCTCCGCCCCCCGGCGCCGAGCCGGACCACGGCGCAAGGCCCCTCTCCAGCTCCCCCTCCCCGCGCGCTGCGGCTGGCCCTCCCCAGCGCCCCGCCTGACGCTGCAACTGGGCCGGCGATTCGCCATTGGATTAAAAATAGCAGCGTCCCTTCCACCAGCCCGCCAGTACGCGCAGGCCCCCCGTGCCCGCTCCAGCCCCGCGGCCCGCTCTCTCCACCCTTCCCGGCTCGGCTCCAGTCGCCCGCGCAGCCAGCAGCCGCCGCCGCCGCCGCCGCGGGCGGACCCAGCGCTCCGCTCCGCTTGGGTGCGCGCCGCGGCCATGCAGCGCCGGGGCGCCCTGTTCGGCATGCCGGGCGGCAGCGGCAATAGGAAGATGGCTGCAGGAGACATCGGCGAGCTGCTGGTGCCCCACATGCCCACGATCCGCGTGCCCCGGTCCGGGGACAGGGTCTACAAGAACGAGTGCGCCTTCTCCTACGACTCCCCCGTAAGTGAGGCTCAGCGGCGCCGGCGGCGTCTCGGGGGAGGGTCGCGGTGTGGGCTGCCTGGGGCGGCCGCGAGCAGCCGAACTCGGCGGCACGTGAAGCGGGGGGAGAAGATGCGCAGTGGCAGCCGGGGACCTCCTCGCCGGGCGCCAGAGTTGGCTCAGGGGCACTGCAGTTCAGCAAACACTTAGTGAGTGCCTACTGGGTGCCCGGCGCTGCATGCCCCAAGGCTGCTGAGGCCAAAGACTGGGCGGCCGCGGTGGCTTGCTCCGCCAGGCTTCTTAGGCTGCCAGGGCCCCAGTACCTAGAAGCTTGCCCAAAACCCCGCCACCGTTTGAAAGGTAGATCGAGTCGAAGAGTTCCCTGATCTTAACTGTACGTTGCAGATGGTTTGCGTCCTCTTTGGGGCGACAGCGGAGGGCGCGTAGGTGGACGAGATTGATTCCCCCCTTCTCTTTCCGGGACCGTTTGCTTTGCCCAGGGATTCCCACTCCTGGTCAATTATGATTTACTCTCTGAGCTTTTCTCCCTCCACTTTAAATTTCTCCCCACTCCTTTTCTTTACGTCAGAATGTCAGAAGAAACCTTCGGGTGCTTACACTCGGGCAGCAGAAATAGGGGGTCTGCTGGATTACTACGGTTTCCTTAAGCCTTTCCGCTTCTTCCTCTAAATGAGTCACTTTGAAATGCAATAGTATAAATTATTAAAAGTTCAGTCGCGAGTCGTGACCTCAGAGACTGGAGGGGGAAGTGAAGACGCATCACCGCATTCCACCTAGGGCTGTTGGTGGTGTTTTTCACCAGGTTGTATGTGTAAGTGTGAGAAGGAAAAGGAGGGTGAATGTCCCTTTCGGGAGTCAAAATGGGCTTCAAAGTGACTCAGCTGTCTGGCGTTTATCATGTCTTTTTGAGGATCAGGTTATTTTTATCCACCCACTTTAGAGCTCATGTGTCACTGGGCAGATCTCAATGCAAAAGGGAGGTGCATGGATGGAGGGACTGAGGTAGGTTTCACAACAATAGTCTAACACATTTTATTCATATTATGTATTGTTGGCGGAAAAAAAACACAACCAAATGAGCGCAAATGTTCCAAAGTATCCTTTATTATGTTGTGAGTTGATTTCAGCTGATTTCAAAGCCTTTTTGTTTTGTATACACTGAAGTCCCAGAATTAGTATCCTCTGTGATATTTAATTTTTCTTTTTTGTTAATTACAGATCATTTGGGGGATAAACATCTCATTTGTTCATTACTTATTTTTTTCTTTCAAAAAGGTCTGTGTAGAGTGGAATGAAATAGTTATATTTAATACTTAGCGTATTGTGATCACACTATTTAATGTGACGGTCAGCAGTGTCATTAAATCCTGTTATCCACAAAGTATTTGAAAATGCCATTTTCAGATTTTGTGTCTAGTGTTGGGCAGGTTTCCACTAATAGCTTTTAAAGGTGGAGAGGGATGACCCTAATTAATTTAAGCCATCTGCAGATTGTGAACTCCAGGAAGAAAGTAGCCTAATTCTTTTAGGATAACACATGTGAAGTGCGTAAAACTGCCTTTTCTATGTTTGATCTGGGTTTACTCTTCAAATTCTTCTTGCGAACTTTGTTATTGGAAGTCTTTGCCACATTATAGTGTAAGGCAGGTGTGAAAAAAAAGCTTATTATTTTTTAAATTTATTTATTTTTTTGCGGTACGCGGGCCTCTCACCGTTGCGGCCTCTCCTGCTGTGGAGCACAGGCTCCGGACGCGCAGGCTCAGTGGTCATGGGTCACGGGCCCAGCCGCTCCGCGGCATGTGGGATCCTCCCGGACCGGGGCACGAACCCGCGTCCCCTGCATCTGCAGGCGGACTCTCAACCACTGCGCCACCAGGGAAGCCCAAGCTTATTATTTTAATTCACTTCCACAAATAGTTATTGGGAGCTTACTGTGTGCCAAACGCTATTCTAGAAGCATCTTGTCCAGTGTAAACTGATGATTTCATTCATATCACAGTACTTCTTTGGGGAAGACTAGGCTTATTTACAATGCCGGTGCATCAGTATATTTCCTGTTTCAAGGGAGGAAGAGAAAGAAGGTTTTATAACAAATTATATTAAAGCACAGTGCATGATAATTCCAGATTTTTCCCTATGGTCCTTAACACTTCATCATGAACCCCATAAGGGTTCTTGAGCACCTACTATGTGCCAACTCATACATGCGTGGCTATAAGAACCGTACAGAGCAAAATCCATTGGTGCCAAACACAGCAGACTTTAATCCACCAGTGCTATAGGACTGTGGTAGACAAAGGACCAAAACCATTTGAGTGGAAAAAATAGTCATCCTTGCATTGGATACTTTTGAAAATGGTCTTAGATAAAGATGCATAGAAATAAATAGGAGAACAACATTCCAGCTCAAGTAACAGTTCTTCTGGGATGGGTGAGGATTGTTTTTTCACCTACCAATCTGGTTTCATCCCAGGCCCACCTTCTCACCTCGACCTGTAGGTTCACCTCTCCATAACTTGGTTCATCTTGCAAGATCTGTGATGGGACCTTCCTGGAGAATGGGGACTTTGTATCTTTGTATTCCCAGCAGCTGGTGCAGCATCTGGTATATATGCCAGGAACTCAATGAACGTGTAGGAGATATACAAATTATCTGTGGTTACGGGTTCTGAAAATGGTAAGGATACAACATATGGGAAACATTGGGAAAGGAATCATGTGGGGTTATCATGTAGAAAGTGGTTACTTTGTTGTGGGGACAGATGTGAAAGAGAGAGCCAGACTGGCAGGGTTTGAATCCCAGCTCTGTCACCCAGCTATGTAACTTCTCTGTGCCCCAGTTTCTCCATCTGTAAAATGGGGACAATCATAGAACCTACCTCATGGGGCTGTTTTGTGGATTAAATAAATTAATATGTAAAGTGCGCCTGGCCAATTAGTAATCACCACAGGAAGAAAAGAAAGAGATAAAAGAGAGTTAATCACATGTTGTAAGCCCAGGTGTTTGGTTGTCAGTGGTTATGTAGAAAGTTTGGTGTGGTTGAGTGGGGAAATTGGTTCATACTTCTGCTCACAAGCCTTCATGAACCACCATGTAAAATCTACTCTCATCTCCTTAGTTATTGAGCCCTTCCTTCATCAGAATGTACCTTGTCCCACCTCTTCGCACTTTCTAGGTTGTCAGCTCTGGGGAGTCCAGTCTCTGGGTCTTCAGTGTGTTAAGGCTCATTTCCTTTCCTAGGACCACGTTCCTCTATTTGTCTTCTGCTTCAAACTTCATCCTTTCCTCTGAAGCCTACATTACTTAGGGTCTGTATCTTATAACACAGCAGTTATAGTCTGTCTTCTATAGTTTGCCATCATTTTATTTTCTTTTACCCATTTAACTTGTAGTTCTAAAACATCTACTTGGTACGAAGCATTAGGTAGGAGAGGAGCTGGGCCACTCTGGTGCTAATTATGCCCCTCCCCCCCTGTCTGAGAGTGGGGAGCTTACCTTATGCCCTGTCTCAGCTGGGGTCAACTGAAGACTGAGATAAGGGCTTTGGTACAGTCTGTTTATTTTGGGAAACAAAATCCAGCGGGAAAGGCTTTGAGATCATCTACTTGTAGGAAAATATGAAATTGTGATTTACAATATTGATATTGTGATTTACAATAAGGAATATATATTTGGTCTTTGACCCTTTTCCTGGCACAGAGCTCCTAAAACTCTTGGAATTTCCCAAGTGATAAGAGCCATGAAGGTGTCTTTTGTTATCCTTAAACAATCCCCTTTCAACCACACCTGAGTTTGTGCTAGGGGCTTTTGGAAAGCTCCTAAGAATGGGCTGGTTGTCAGGGGAACCAACCAAGTGATTCGAAGGTAGGAACTTACAGCCCCTCCTCACCTCCGGGGAGGGGAGAGGAACTGGAGATTGACATAATCGACAGTGGCCAATGATTTAGTCATTCTTGCCTATCTAATGAAGACAACAACAACAAAAATCCCTGAACTGTGGGGTTTGGAGGGTGCTGGGAGGCCACAGGAACACCATGCCCCATTCCCCATACCCTGCCCTGCGTATCTCTTCTTCTAATTGTTCACTGGTATCCTTTAACATCCTTTGTAATAAACTGATAATCCAGTAAGTAAGTTGTTTTTCTGAGTTCTGTGGGCCGCTCTAGCCAATTAATTGAACCTGTGGAGGGGGTCGTGGGCACCTACTATTTATAGTCAGTCCTTCAGAAGCACAGGTGATAACCTGGACTTGCAACTGGTGTCTAAAGTAGGGGGGCAGGGCTTCCCTGGTGGTGCAGTGGTTGAGAGTCCGCCTGCCGATGCAGGGGACACGGGTTCGTGCCCCGGTCCGGGAAGGTCCCACATGCCGCGGAGCGGCTGGGCCCGTGAGCCATGTCCGCTGAGCCTGCGCGTCCGGAGGCTGCGCCCCGCAACGGGATAGGCCACAACAGTGAGAGGCCCGCGTACCGCAAAAAAAAAAAAAAAAAGATTAAAGTAGGGGGGCAGGGGGAGGCAGCCTTGTGGGACTGAGCCCTTAACCTGTGGAATGTGATGGTGTCTCTAGGTAGTGTCAGAGCTGAGTTAAATTGTGGGGTACTCAGTGTCTACAGAGAGATGGAGAATTGCTTCCTGAGGGGTCCACCCTGCCCCTCACATTCGGTGACCAGAAGTGAAGTATTCTGTGAATAGAGGAGCGACACAGGAGTGTACTTCTGTCTTTCTGTCCTTCCTTCTACGAGTACTTATCGATCTGCCTGGTACTACCTCAGACACGGCTAATAATAATAATGACAGCTAATATTTGTACAGAGCAGTGGTTCTCAAAGTGTGCTTCCTGGACCAGCAGTGCCAGCATGTCCTGAGAACCTGTTAGAAATGCAAATTCTTGAGTCCCATCCCAGACCCACTGAGACAGATACTGTGGGATGGGGTCTAGCTATCTGTATTTGAATAAGCTTTCTAGGTGATCCTAACCCGTGCTAAAGTTTGAGAGCCAGTGATGGGGCACTTGCTAGTTGCCAGGCAGCATTCTAAGCATATATTTATTCATATATTCACTCATGTAATCCTCACAACAACCTTATGCTGTATGTTATTATCATTTTGCAGATGAGGAAACTGAAGCACAAAAGTCACACAAACTATAAGTGGTAGAGCTGAAATTTGAATCCAGGTTATCTGGCTCTAGAATCTCTGCTTTTTTATTCTTTATTTATACCAATTTAACCATGTTAATTATATAGTTCAGTGCCATAAATACATTCGCATCGTGTGTAGCCATCACCACCATCCATCTCCAGAACTTTTCTATCATCCCAAACTGAAATTCTATACCCATGATGCAATAACTTCCCTTCCTCCCTACTTCCAGCCTATGGTAACCACTGTTCTGTTTTCTGTCTCTATGAATTTGCCTATTCTAGGTACCTCATATAAGTGGGATCACAGAGTATTTGTCCTTTTGTGTCTGGTTTATTTCACTTAGTATATCTTCAAGAGCTTCATCCATGTTGCAGTATGTATCAGAATTTCCTTCCTTTTTTAGGCCAAATTATAGTCTATATTTTGTATGGGCCACATTTTCTTTATCCATTCTTCTGTCAATGGACATTTGGGCTGTTTCTGCCTTTTGGCTATCATGAACAAAGCTGCTGTGATCAGTGGTGTACAGGTATCTGAGTCCCTGTAGGGACTGCTCTTTACTATTGTGCTGTGTATGCTGCCTTCTGGGCAGTGAGACTTGCTATCATGGTGTTTAGTTGTTTCCCAGGGGAAAAAAATAATTTAATTTAGGGTCTATGTGGAAAAATCCTCCTCCTGATGGATAAGCAGATATAAGATAGTAAAGCAAAATTTAGGAACTTACGGATTGTTTTTTTTTCTCTTGGAAGATATAAACTTAAACTAAGTCTAATTGGTTTCACATATCAAAAGTTCCCTTCCAAAATCAACTAACTAAAAAGTTGTTTTACAGCAACAATTCTCAAGCTTTTTGGCTCCTTTATACTCAAATATTTTTGAGGACCCCAAAGAGCTTTTATGTGGTTTCTATCTATTGACATTTACCATATTAGAAATTAAGACAGAAAAACTTAAAACAATTTCCATTCCATTAGCTTATTAGAGTGATGATGTCATCGGATGTCACATAGACTCTGAAAAATGCTCATGAGAGCATGTGAGTGATAAAGGCAAATGAGTTCATTATGAAAATAGTTTTGACCTCCCAGAACACTTGAAAGGTCTTGGGGCATCACAGGGTTCCCAGGCCATACTTTGAAACCAAAGTTCTAGAGTTTAGGCAAGTACAACTGGTTACCCCACCTGCATTGAGGTTTTTGTGGGTTCACATTGTGGTGATTGAATAATTTATTGTTAATCTTAGCGCAACCATAATGTCATATTCCACACATACATTCTTCTTAAAGCAAATTAAAATTTAGAGAATTTGACTCCTTTTGAAAACAATTGCAACTACTTGGGCTCAAATTATTGGCTCTTTTAGAGATGAGAATTCTTTATTCTTTTGAATACCAGCTTTACTGTAGGATCATCTGGCTGGGCTGTTTCTTTGGGGAACCTTACATTTTAGCATCCTGATTTTTTTCCTTTGACCACGGGTTAGGAGACTTCTGTCATCTATTGCCTGGAAACTGAAGACCTGTCTGCCAGGACTCAGGGGAGCTGAGCAAAAGAGATGAGGGTGGTCTCAGCATATGGGTATAGAATACCAGCTGGATATTGTCTCTTGGTTCTCAACCCTATCCCTGTTTTGCTAAGCCTTCTCCCATGTTGCAGGAGCTGGGAACATGGACACTGCATTTCCCAGAATCCTTTGATGGCAGGATTCTGATTTTGGTTCTGCCAGAGAGATTTGGAAGGCGAAAGAGAAGGAGAAGCCACTATTGCTATTGCACAATTCACAATGCAGATGTGAGATTTTCCAGTCAGCTTCTGAATGTCCTTCTGGGACTCAAAGACACATCAGTCATGGGGGAGCTGGGATCATCTGTTCAGTTGCTTATGATGCTTGTGCATCCTGATTTCTTGAACTTGAGTGGTAGTTTCTCTGACCTTGGCTCTCATAGCTCTTCCCATGATTCTGTAAGCCTCTAATTTCCTGTAGTAAATCCCTTCCTGCCTGAAATACCTAGAATAGTTTGTATTTTCTAACCCGTTCTGTACTGATACATGTACATTACACATACGTGTCTAATTCTCCATGTATTATGGTACCCCTATTCTTAACTGAGCCCCTTGTCCCACAGACCTGAATCCTTTGTTTTTACCTGCTTTAGAGAATAAATCAGTAGTTTGCTGGTGTGCAGGAGGGATTTGGGGCGCTGAGTGGTACCTACATAGATGTTCAACCTTTCCTCCTTATTTTAGCTCCTTTTTACCCCAATTTCAGAGTAACCTGGAGTTTTCTGGAGTCTTTTGGAAATTCTGGGGTGTAAATCAGATAGAATCTTGGCTTTTCCTCCTGCAGGGATAGGATTCGGCTTTATCAGCTCATCTTAGTCTTTTTAGTGCTTACACATCTACAGCACAGTTTCCAGGTTTGTGGTTTATGTTTTAAAAAAAATCACTTAAGTGCTCTTTTATTTGGGTTTCAGAAAGGGGTGAAATTGACATATGTATGTAATCCGCCCTATGTACCCTAGAGTCCTGCTTTTCTAATCTAATAATCAAGAAGTCACTTGCTGGCTCTTTTTGGGAACAGTTAATTACCCTTTAAAGTTGTGTCATTTTTAGAGTCTGGGAATGTAAGAGATGCTGCTGATCCTGTCAGAGAGCCTTTGGAGAGTTTGTATTCTCAGCTCACGTTGAACCTGGACATCGGTGCATCTCTGAATTCTCTTTTCTCTCCACCACATTCTTCCTGTGGACTGGATCTCAGTTCAAGGTGCTGCCATTCATTTAGTGCCCCAGGCTGGGAGATGTACAATGCCATCCACTCTACCTCCCTCTCCCTCTCTCTCTTTTTAAACAGCTGTGTAAAATACAACAGAAAATTTACCATCTTAACCATTTTAAGTATACACGTCAGTGGTATTAAGTACATTCCCGTTGTTGTGTGCAACCGTCACCACTCTCCATCTCTGGAACTCTTCATCTTGCACAACTGAAACTCTTTCCCAATTCAACGATAATTCCCCATTCCTCCTTCTTCCCAGCCCCTGGCAACCACCATCCTACTTTCTGTCTCTATGAATTTGACTGCTCTAGGTTCCTTATGTAAGTGAGATCATACAGAATTTATCCTTTTGTGACTGGCTTATTTCACTTACCTTGTTTTCAGGGTTCATCCATGTTGTAGCATGTGTCAGAATTTCCTTCCCTTTTAAATCTGAATAATAGTCCATTGTATGTATACGCCACATTCTGTTTATCCATTCAGCTATCAGTGGACACTTGGGTGGCTTCCACCGTTTGGCTATTTGAATAATACTGCTGTGGACATAGGTGTATCCCTGTCTCTTTTATGTCATTTTCCATTAGTGACCAGGTTCTGGCTTGGCCTCCTCTCTCCTTCTCCACTGCCCGGGCTCAGGCCCTCATCACCTCTTGCCTGGATGGACTCTTGCAGAAGCCTCTTAACTGACCACCTTGCCTCCCTTTTATCTGTCACATTGCACTTCCAGTTGTTTCTCTAGAACATGGGTCTTATCATGTCTTCCCTGCCTAGGAATTTTCAGTGGCACTGTTCAGACTTTTCTAACAGAGCAAACAAGTCAATTTACCACGTTGATCCAACTTTCCTTGCCAGTGTTGTCCCTTAGCACCTTTGTGTTCTTCAGATGCCCCATGCTTTCATCCCTCCATACGTTGGCCTGTGCTTGGAATGGAATGCCCTCTCCCAACCCCTCACCCCCTGAAAACCCCTCCGATCCTTAAAAACCAGCTCAGGTGTTCTCCTGGGGGCTTCCCCACACCCTCCAAGCTGCGTTAGAGAATTATTTTCCTGTGCTTTCAAAGCACTTTGTCCATCTCTGTCGTGGTTGGGATACCGATTGTTGAAGACACAGAATAGCTGAGGTCTTAGAGAATTAAGGATTGAAAACTGTGCCGTTTGGGAACCTGTGCTAGTAAGGCTTTATCTTTTCTGTTTTAAAAAAAATCATGAGCATGCATTTTGGAATAAAAAAGTTATTAAAAATAACCAATGCCGGGCTTCCCTGGTGGCGCAGTGGTTGAGTCTGCCTGCCGATGCAGGGGACACGGGTTCGTGCCCCGGTCTGGGAAGATCCCACATGCCACGAAGCGGCTGGGCCCATGAGCCATGGCCGCTGAGCCTGCGCGTCCGGAGCCCGTGCTCCACAACGGGAGAGGCCACAACAGTGAGAGGCCCACCTACCGCAAAAAACAAACAAAAAATAACCAATGCCGTATTTTTACTTTATCATATTGTCTGGAAAGTCGTAAGCTGGACCCTTGAAAAGCTAGGGAAATGTGTCTTGGGTACTTGCTGAGTATTTTGTGTATTATGATTCTAGATGCTCCAGGATCTTGGTAGAAGTGATCACACATGGTGCCCCTCGGGGAGGTGACAAGAGAGCTGGTGTCTGTGGGTGTCGCCCAGGCCTCTGTGCTGCCGCTCATGATCAGCCCAGGACACCCGTTGTCCCCATGTGCAGGGCAGATGTGGACGAGAGCACCTATTTTTAGAGCTGGAACAGCAGGACGAGGCAATAATAAGAATTTAATGAATCTGAACGTGACTCCAGACTAGAGATGTTGCAGAATAGTATGTGCTTCCTGTAATAAGATAAATAATAAAACATTTTGTTTTGTGTTAATTAGCAAGTACTAATACTTATTTAGTGCCTCTTATGCCCCCAGGACTGTGCTAGGTGCTACTGGGGACGTGTGAGTATTAGGAGAGAAACAGAGGACCACAGGAAAGGAGAGTATGATCTGGATCTTTCTATCATAGTGGAGTGTGAGCACCGATTTCGAGTGTCTATAATGAGTCAAGTACTGTCCTAGGTACTTCTATATATAACATCTCATTTAATTACAATTGTAACCTGTTATAAATGATAATCACTATTTTTGCCCTGTTTTACAGAGAGGAAACTGAGAGTCAGGGAAGTTAGGTAGCTTGTTCAAAGACATGTACAGACATCTCAGTATGTGACAGAGATGGGACGTAAGCTCTGATATGTCATCAGGTTAGACCCTGAAGCACTTATAGCATATTTAAGTTTTGAACCGTGTGGCACTTGTAACGTGTGAATGGAGATTTCAGGCACAGGAGCAATCAGTAAAGTCTAGAAGAGTTATTGGCCTGGACAACTGGATGGGATCTGAAAAGGTGGCATTTTGGAGGAGGGGAGACAAAGGTGTGGGGGTGGCACCAAGCTCGGCATGTAAATGAGAGCCTTCACTGGCTTATGGAAGAGAGGATTACTGGGGAAACTGGAAAGCAAGGCTGGGACTTCTGTGGTTGTGAAGGAGATTGTCTTGATAAGTTTAGACCTGGTGAGGAGGCCAGTTAAGAGCAAGGGAACAGCATGAGGCCGTGGTTATCTGGAAGTGGAATGAGGAATAGGTTGGGAGGTAGGGAGACTTTGAATCGGAATTCAACTAGGAGCCTCTTGTAATATCGGAGGGGGGCGCTTTCCTGATGGCAGTGGGGATAAAGATGGTGGGGTGTTGGGACTAAACTCGGTAGAGATTTCGATGAAAGATATGGCTCAACTTAGTGACAGAATATGCAGTGGGTGAGAAATGGGAGGAGTTAAAGATGACTTCACAGCCGGTACCCTGGGAGGTGGAGTATATCAAGGTCATAGATGAGGAAGGTGAGGCGCCCACAGGGAAAACTGGGGGGACTGACTGGCTTGGAGCTCAGAGGTCAGGGTTCGGATTGCAGAGTTTGACAACCTCTAGTTTAGAGACCCTGGATGTGTGAGTAACCCTTCCTTTTGATGGACCTCAGGGCCCCACCTCTTTGCTCCTGGGATCTTTGCCCCCCAGGTTGTTGAGGAAGCAGCGACTGGCACAGGCCTCTGGCCCTCCCACCGATTGGCCCAAGTTCCAGAGAAACTCCGACAGGAGCCCGGGGCAGTATTTCCAGCCTGAGGCCTCGGAAGCAGCCTCAGTTGGTGTGGGCTGTCTCTCCAGAACCCCAACCAGCAGAGCGGGACCACTGATAGATCCAGTTTAATGGCTGAAGTTGATGAGGGTGCGTGCACCGTGGAGGCCGTCAAACCCTACAGCTGCTTCCCTAGCGTCTTGCCGCTGCTATTGTCAGGGAGCTGTCAGCCTGGAAAGGCTAACTCCAAGGACTCGGGTGTCCTGCCCTTTTTTCTTAAGATTTTTTTTGATGTGGACCATTTTTAAAGTCTTTTATTGAATTTGTTACAGTACTGCTTCTGTTTCATGTTGTGGTTTCTTGGCCGCGAGGCATGTGGGATCTTAGCTCCTAGACCCGGGATCGAACCCGCAGCCCCTGCCTTGGAAGGCGAAGTCTTAACCACTGGACCACCAGGGAAGTCCCCTCTGGCTGTCCTTCTGCGTTTGGGGAGTGGAGCTGTCAGGGCCTGCTCCAGCTTCTCCCCTCCCTTGCAGGAAAGCCTGACAGAGCACCCGGCCCAGGCTACTCACTTCAGTGGGGTGGCTCCCTTCTGCTTTCTTGGAATGATATAGCCTTGAAATAAAGGAAGAAACTGCTCTTTTCCCCACGCCCCTACAATGGCCTGTGCTTACTGCCAGCCGCCCACCTAGCTCCTGCTACCAAAATGACATCTGCCTCTCAGTTGAACCCGGTAGCACTTGGGGGGCCAGACTGGCCTGGGTCCCGGTCCGCCCCCCTTCTTACTACTTCATAGAAACAGGACTTCAGCAAGTGCCTTAATTTCACTGACTTTCTCTAAGCCTTGGTTTTCCCTTCTGTACTACCTACCTTGCAGCGTTTGTTGTACTCATGGCTGCCCGTGGAATACTACTTATTGCTATCCTTCTCTTTAGTGGGAGGTAGTGGGGGGATCCCTCCGAGAAGAAGGTGAAATGGAATTTATAGGGTCTTGGGGTTGCCATAGAGGGACGTCCTGTACTTGGTAATTCTTTGTGAGGCTCTGTCTGGTAGCAAAAGCCTTGGGCGTTGAGTGTTTGCTGGCCTCCTTTGGGGGGAACTCTGTTCAGGGGTGTTATTCATACTCAGCTTCAGCTCATACTGATGGACTTTTTATGGGTTAGCCTGGAAACCTAATCTTCATGTTTAATATAGTTTATCAGGGGAAATGCATCCTGAAGAAAGCCATCTATTCTTAAAGATAATAAGAAAAGACTATAAGAGGTTTTTACCTTTGACAAGGTGGTTTCACTTTTTTTTTTTTAGATGTAAGCTGGGAATTACTTAGATGGATTATAGCTTCAGTTCAGTGCTGCTGAAGATGCTCACCTCAGTGTCTTCATTCTCGGACGATTTTTATTTTGCCCATTTGTCCTCTGAGCATCGTAGTAGCTGCTCTTCCTCGTGCCAAACCCTTCCCAGCTGTTCAGGTGACAGCATCCTCATTGCTCTAGATACCCAGAGCAAGGATTCAGTTTCATACTTAGGAAAAAAGTTAATAAATGATGCCTCAGTGGAACAGTAAATTTATAGTGTGTCAAAACCTTGCTGCTCGGACTGTGCCTTTAGCCGTCTGGGACCAGGCTGTGCAGCTGTAAGGCGTAGGAGTTCTCTGCAGAGAGAACGTCAAAGTTGGAGCAAACTAGAAGAATCATGACTGCATTAACATGTCTATTTTTTCTTAACACTTCATGGCCACAAGCATGATTTATCAACATTTAGCAGAGGCCTGCAGTCTCTTGGGATTATATGCGTTTTTTTTTTTCTACTTAGCTGATTTGGACAAATTTATTTCTGTGGATTTGCTGTTGAAACCAAGGTTTTGGATTTTGCAAATGTTGTATTCTGTATTTTATTTATTTTATTTTTGCTTTGGGTCTTCATTGCTGTGCGCAAGCTTTCTCTAGTTGCGGCAAGTGGGGGCCACTCTGTTGCGGTGCACGGGCTTCTCTTGTTGCAGAGCACGGGCTCTAGGCACGTGGGCTTCAGTAGTTGTGGCATGCAGGCTCAGTAGTTGTGGCGCACAGGCTTAGTTGCTCTGCGGCCTGTGGGATCTTCCTGGACCAGGGCTCAAACCCGCGTCCCCTGTATTGGCAGGCGGCTTCTTAACCACTGCGCCACCAGAGAAGTCCCGCAGCCTATTTTTTTGTTGTTGTTGTTGTACGCGGGCTTCTCACTGTTGTGGCCTCTCCCGCTGTGGAGCACAGGCTCTGGACCCGCAGGCTCAGCGGCCGTGGCTCATGGGCCCAGCCGCTCCGCAGCATGTGGGATCTTCCTGGACCGGGGCACGAACCCGTGTCCCCTGCATCGGCAGGCGGACTCTCAACCACTGCCTATTTTTTGATAGTGCTTTTCTCTATCACATTTCCCCTTTCTGTGGGCTGTGTGCTTGCTGCACTTGATCTGGAACTTTGTTTTACTTTCTTCTTTTTTTAAAATTTAATTTGATTTATTTATTTTTATTACTTATTTATTTATTTTGGCTGTGCTGGGTCCCAGCTGCAGCACATGGGATCTTCGTTGTGCATGTGGGATCTTTAGTTGCAGCATGCGGACTTCTCACTTGTGGCTTGCGGACTCTTAGTTGCGGCATGCATGTGGGATCTAGTTCCCCGACCAGGGGTCGAACCCGGGCGCCCTGCATCGGGAGCGTGGAGTCCCAACCACTGGACCACCAGGGATGTCCCCGTTTTACTTTCTGACTGCACATTTGCTTCCCGTCTGCGTGTACTTAATTTTTGTATTTTAAAACTGTGGTCTGTTTGTTTTGCTCTAGAAGCCAGATTGTACTGGAGAATCTGTGCTCCAGTCATTGGAATATTCATATGTACCGTTCAGATATGGAAGTATCCGAGAGGCTGGATTAATAGGCAGATGCTTGCTTGATGAAAGCAAGAGTCAAGCAGAGAGAGGTGGGCAGTCTTATGAAGTAATGAATCAAAGCAGTCAGGGGTTGACCTCGATTCTGCCGTTTCCCACACACTTCTACAGCTAATTCTGTCTTCTATGCTTATGGGCTGTACCCTAAAGTTATAGACTGACTCTACCCCAGTCTCCCCATCTCTGCCGCGAGCAACCCAGCCCCCACTCCCTCCTCTGCCACCCCCAGAGGCTAAGGTGCCGTCTTGCCTTGTTTAGACAGGGCTGTCTAAAGGACTTTCTGGGATGATGGAATTGTTCCACATCTGCACTGCCCAGTATGGTAACCCTAGCCACATGTGACTGTGTACTAAGCTCTTGAAATGTGGCCAGTGCGATGAAGAAACTGATTTTTTTATTTAACCTAATTTAAATTAATTTAGATTGAGACATTCACATATGCCTAGTGGCTACTGTACTGGACAGCGTGGGTCTAGACTTTACAGTAGCCTTGGATATTCTCTGGGTCCTCTCCCCATAATTCTCTTCCTGTTGCCAGAGTGATCTTTTTTTTAATAAATTTATTTATTTATTTATTTTTGGCTGCATTGGGTCTTCGTTACTGCACGCAGGCTTTTCTCTAGTTGGGGCAAGCGGGGGCTACTCTTCGTTGTGGTGTGCGGGCTTCTCATTGCGGTGGCTTCTCTTGTTGCGGAGCACGGACTCTAGGCACACAGGCTTCAGTAGTTGTGGCTCGTGGGCTCTAAGCGCAGGCTCAGTAGTTGTGGCGCACGGGCTTAGTTGCTCCATGGCATGTGGGCTCTTCCCGGACCAGGGCTCTAACCCGTGTCCCCTGCATTGGCAGGTGGATTCTTAACCGCTGCGCCACAAGGGAAGTCCCAGAGTGATCTTTAAAAATGTAGATCAGATTGTGGCGCTTCTCATCTGGGGACCCTCCAGTGGTTTTGCATCCTGCACTTCTCCTGCCTCTGCAGACCTCTCCTCCCTCTCCCTCGACTCCAGCACCCTGAGTTTCTGTCTTTTGAGGACATAGCCAGGCTTTTCCTGGAGTTGTGGCTTTTGTACATGCTTTTTCATCTAGAGAGGGTTCTCTTTCCACTTTGCTTGCCTGGTCCCTCATCCTGAGATCTAGCCCTCCTGGAGAGCCCCCCATGCTCCACCCCCATCACACTGTATCAAGACCCCAACTCCCTGGTCTCCACCCTCAGGCTCCTCTATCACTCTTATCTCTGCCGGAAATTATCTCTTATGTCTCTTTCTGTTTATTTTCTGTCTCTCCTTGCTAGGATGTAAATGTTATCAGGACACCAAGCTTGCTTGTCTCTCTCTCTGCTGAATAAACTTCCTGCCCCACATCCCCCCGCCCCCCTTCTGTTGCCCCCGGAGAAGACATCACAGCCTCATTCTCTCTCATCGCTTCTTTTCCAGACTCCGCACAGACCATCCCCGCCTGTAAACTTAGATGGCATCCGACTGGGGTAGTGTCCTTGATTAGCTTCATTTTTCTCAGTTGTAATCACATTCTTGTCTGCCTTCCTAATCACCTCTCTTTTACTTGTGTGTTCCCACGTTTCCTTAGCTACTCATTTCGAGATAATCTCTTAGTTATTTCAAACCACACTTTTACTTGGCGCAGCGAGAATATCCAGACCCTTAAAGCTGTGAAGTTGTGAAAGCCTAAGGAAAGCTTGGTTTAAGAAAAGGAAACATTTGAATGACTGCCTGTTCTATTCCACATATATTTTTGGATTCTAAATACTTTCAGTTAAGAAAAATATTATTGTTTTTATTAATAAAAAGTGAATCCATGTTCCTAGAGAAAAATTAGAAAATGCCAAAAGACTATGTGAAGAAAAAAAAAAATCACACCTTATTTCCTGATGCTGTTACGACATCCTGTGCCGTGGAGCGTGTACATGTTGTGTATATTACATCGTACACACTCTTTTGTTATTTGCTTTTTTCACTCAAAAATACTATGTACAGTTTTTCCTATTAGTAAATACTCATCCCAAGTCAATTTTAAATGGCTGAAAAAGTGTTACGTTTCATGGATGTACCGTAAATTACTAAGCAAATCTGTTCTTGAGCATGGGGGTTAGTTCTTTTCACTATTATAAGCAGTTATTTTAGTTCATTTCTTTTCTCTCTCTCTTTTTTTTAAAAAATAATCAGTGTTCTAGGAAATACTGCGTCCTTGTCCCTTTTGTTGTCTCCCTTGTGCATGGGTGTGTGTGTCATGGATTTGTTGTGACTCCATCTACCTACATCATGTTTCTCTTTGAGGCAATGACCACTTGTTTTCCACACTGTTCTGATGTTATACAAACAAGGGTTACGCGGGACACTGTTTCCTGAGTGCGCAGCTCACACAGGCTCCCTCTCCCTTCCTGTTTCCCAGCGGAGGCTGGTCTCCAAGAACACGCTGTCGTAAACAAAGTTCTTCAAACACCTACTGATTGACAGTGTGGTGTATTTTTATTTAAAATGACTGTTCACTTGCTCCTCTGAAACATGTTGTAACCTTGACCTTTATATTCGCCAGTGTTTTAATATTCTTTTAAGTGGCAAGCAGTGTAAAACAAGGTGATTTTGTCCTTGATGTTACTTCTGAGTAGTATGCAGGGTCATCCAACATAAAGTAATAAGTGAATGGCTCTGTATCTCTTGTATCTGTATTGAAATGCATTGAAGACTGGATTTAAACAATGCATGGGCTTCTAATGCTGCACTTCTCTTTTACAGATTGATCATGGGGTGGGAGAAGTTGACAGAGGGAATTGTTATGGAGCCTTGGAGAAGCCCTGAGTGGTATTTCTTGACTTCCTTGTAATTTCAGGTTTCGAAATCAAGTCTTGCATCTTGGTCACGTTTCCGTTCAGTGCATCATGTAAATGATAATTAGAATCTTCTTTAGCTAAGACCATGCAGCGAAGCACACACTGGTCATTCTGGGCTGGGTGGCCTCTGGAAGTAGGAGCCAGATAGGGTCCATGGTGGGAAGGGGTTGTGGAGACAGCATTGCTGTCTTGAAGAACCATGTGAGGCTGGCTTGGTTATGGAAGGCAGGAGAGCTGGGACAGTGCATTTCTGGTGTCCATGTTGCTAAGAGCATGACTTTAGCCAAACAAACCTGAAAAGTGAGTATTCCTGCTGGTGCCTCAGTCTGTTTTTCTATGCCTGGCCATCGGTTTTCTTTTGATGATTCCCATTGTTTAGCTATGCCAAAGAGTTTAAATCGAGCCCGTGCTGTGCAGTGTATTTTAAATCCAGATCGGGAGGGCACTGAGGACCGGTTTGAGAGAGAGAGACTAAGCTGTGTAACTAAGTGACAAATAACTACACAAAACTTGCAGTTCCATGTTTGTCCAGTCCTGCTCTGCACCGTTCAGGTACTGTTTTTGCAATTCAGTAATGAATGTGATACAATTTTCCTGCCCTCAACGAGCAAATGCATGCGTGGCTCAGCTTCTGAATGTGGTGGCCCCGAATGAAGGAAGCTTGGGTTTCTCACAGCTGCAGATTTCAATGAACAAGATGCTAACAGTTGTGAAATGAAAGTGGGTTTGGTGTTAAGGACCATCAGCACAGGGGGATGAGCAGAGGGTTGTGGGAATCGGTCATGGGCAGAGGCTGGCAGGTTGATAGATGGGTGTGGGACCTGGGCAGTGTCTGCAGATGTTCAGGCGGTAACATGTGCAGCTGATTTTGACATGGGCTGCTCTGAAGGCTTCAGGCCTGTCCTGGTGTCCCTGGGGGTCCTTGAAGAGATGCTTTCCTGACAGTGAGACTCTCGGAACTGGCAGTTCACCTAGCTCTAGACCAGGGCTACTTGAAGTGTGGTCAGCTGACTGGTGCCATGAGATAAGCACAAACATTGAGAGTAGGTGCTTAGAAATTTCTATAGCAACTTGACATTGAAGCCACATCCAAGTGCATCAGCAGTGGATTAGTTTGTTTGAACAGGATATAGACCCATTTGGGTTTTGTGGTGCTTACACATGTCAGTTCACACCTGGCTGGAGCTGAGAACTAGCCACGTGCAGTGGGACCACCAGGACCATGTATCTTTCCTTAATGAATAGAAGCAAAACAAAATACAAGACAAAGCGAAACAACCTGGTTCTTCGCGACAGTAGTGTGAGAAACACCACTCTAGACCAAGCACAAAGGTAATGGGAGGCGAGGCTGAGGACCCCCAAGGCAAGAACTTAAATAAGTATAAAACCGTTGATCTGTTCCAGTTTCATTTCAGGTTTTTGTCAGCGTACAGCCTCCCTTCCCCTCTCCCTTTTCTTCCTTGCCATCAGTATGTGTTCTTTTTCCATGAACATTATTTTTTGTATATACATTATACACAATTCTATACATATTTTCTGTACGCAATTACACAGAATTCATACATTTGTCATTTTAAATAATGTTACAGTATTTGTTGTGTTTATATGTCTCAAGTTCTTAGTTCCTCTATTTGGGGCCATTGCTACTTTTTCCTATTATAAATAGTTCATCTGTGAATATTTTTGTACAAATTAGTTTTTTTCCCTCTCTCTTACTGTTGGGTTCCTGCGGTCATACTCAAAGGAGAAATACTGTGTCAAAGGTCACAGTTTTATTGCTCTCTAGAAGGGTGGAGCCGATTTATATTGTGGGAGTAAATATACAGGTTTTCTCCGCGGCTTCAGGCTGTGTACTTTTTGCTAGTTTAGTAGGTGAATAATTGCCTCGAGATTGTTTTAATTGCTTACTTCAGGAGGTAGTGATGATGATTTGATTTTAGTATTTTCTTACAGTAAAACTAAACGATCTTTAAAAAAACAACAGCGAGCTCTTACCAAGTTGAACCTGAATGTTGACATCTTGTATCAATAATTTTATCACTTTTTACATGGTTTGGATATAATCTTTTCTTCATTATACTTTACGTCTTATCGCATTCTGTTATTGTTGCTTTTCTGTTTGTTTCCTTATATTTTGTAATGCAAAACTTGTTCTTTAGTGTTTACATTTTTATACTCAACTACTTCATCTCTTTTGATATTATATATTTTCTTGGCCAGAAATTATTTTCCCCTTCACAAGTAGGATAAATATGCTATTCTGCTCTTTTTTCTAGTTTTTTAGATGCTTTTCTCCTGGATCTATCTGGACCTCGTTATAGTGTTTGGTGTAAGATATGTATCTAGATTAATTTTCTTCTATACTGCTGTGTAACTCTCACAGTAACTTTTATTAGTGATTTCTACCCCCCCTTTATTTTTGTGTATCTTGTGGTTTGACGTATATTAAGCGATTATCATAGAATGAATATATTTTTGGAATCTCCATTCTTATGCTACCGTTTGTTAAAAAATTAGCCCAATATATATGAATTTTATTGTAATCTATTTTAGTAAACACTCTACCACTATTACTTGAAAAATGCATTAGTTTGTATTCTGCCCTCTTATTCTTTGAGCTACATTTCACTGTCAATTTGTACGGTTCTCTAACCTGCCTGGTTTCTTTTTTAAAAACATTTTAAATTTTTATTTTTTTCTAAAGACATATCACACCAAATCTTAAGACAAAAGACACTGGATATTAAGAAAGAGGTGGTTCATCCCCGTCTTTACCATCTAGTGCAGTTACTTTTTTCTTGTTTGTACTCTGCTAGCATTATTACAAAAACCAAGATGTGATCCTTGGTTTCTGCAGTTTTAGCAGTACTTATACAAGAAGGTCCTTCCTGATTTCTTGGCTGCACTATTGGCCACATGAAGGCAAGTGCTTTATGGTGCTTTCTGGGGCAGTGATCTTAGTGCGGGTGTGGGTGGTCTATGAGAGGATGAGGGTGAGGATTTGAAAACTCTTAAGAGTCAACTAGCTTAGCTGTGATCCCAGGCTATAAACCAGTCTCTGTGCTTTGGTCACAAAGGAATCTGGTTGAGATGTGTCAGCACAGACTTGTCATCACTAGTGAGAGAAGCCACTCAGAGCACATGGCATGGAGTATTGATTTTGTATGTGAAAGAGTCTTATAGGACCAATATTTAGACAATAATGAGGCAAGAGGGAAGAAAGTGTAGATCATTAGACTGGGGTGTTTTGTTCTATATGGGGTAGCTTTTAAAGGGTTTTCTGTCTCAGTGTGTCTTGAATTTTTAGAACTTCTGGGAAGTCCCTTGGGCAGTGCTTCCATCTCAGAGCCGCTAGAGAGGGGCATATGCTGTTTCCGAGGTCAGCCCATATGTGGGATGGAAGATGTCCTTGGATGTTTGTAATAGAATCCTTCGCGATGTGGGGTCATCTATGAATGCCAAAGCATTTTTTTCTTTGATTATGGACTTTGTGACAATATCAAGTGACTCCAGAGATTTGAGATTGAATGTTTGGCATATTAAATTTTTATCAAATTCCCTAATAAGTAAAAAATTCTTGGCAATGAAGTTAGCAAAGATTGTATGATTATTTTAGAGACTATATACTCTCGCATCACATAGCTATTCTATATTTTTCTTCAGAAAAATGCTACGCTTGAATGTTTTTCTTCTGCTGCTTGCTAATTTCTTGCTTCTCCCACTAGTTGCCTACTACATTTTCTGACAGATTAATATTTGTTATCGCCAGCCTGTGTGGCTGTCAGGCTCACTTTTTTCTTCCTTCTGCTTCTCCCCCCAGTTATAAAATACTTGTGGTAATAGGAGATACACGTAGCACACAGACCTTTTAGCTCGTAATAAATAATTATCGATGTTTATGTAATAATTTATAGCATGGAGGGTGTTTCATCACCTTTGAACTTCACGAAACCTTGGGAATTATTGCTAAAGCCATGTTTATTGAGGAAAATACTGAAGCCCAGAGACTATCTGACAAGCTGTTTAGGCAACAGAGCTAAGTAGTGGCAGTTTAGGACCTCTGCTTACAAATCTCATATTTCCCCCATTATATCTTCTGGTTTGAGTTCTTTTTGATCGAATTACATTTTGTTGGAAGAGAATGGAAGTGTTGTTCTTTTTTTATTTAAATCACACTATGGGATGCTCAATTTAATGGGCTTAATGAATAGCTGACCATTATAATGATGCAATATTTTTTTCTTAAGGATTATGACTATGCAAAAGAATATGTTTATTTAAAAAATCTTTTGAAAATATTTATCTAATCTGTTGACCAGGTGAATGTAATGTGTTGCCCCTAGTTGAAGAACTTCTCTAATTTTATTCTAGTGATGTCATTTTTTTTGGCTGCGTTGGGTCTTCGTTGCTGTGCGCGGGTTTTCTCTAGTTGTGGCAATCGGGAGCTACTCTTCGTTGCGGTGCGCGGGCTTCTCATTGCGGTGGCTCCTCTTGTTGCAGAGCACGGGCTCTAGGTGTGTGGACTTCAGTAGTCGTGGCTCACGGGCTTAGTTGCTCTGCGGCATGTGGGATCTTCCCGGACCAGGGCTCAAACCCTTGTCCCCTGCATTGGCAGGAGGATTCTTAACCACTGTGCCACCAGGGAAGCCCCTGTTATAAAGTTCTTGTTGTGACAAGGCTTCTTTATGTCTGGCTTATAAATCATAGATACGATGTTGGAAAATTTTATTTGAAATTAAAAAAAATAAACAATCTTGAGTTATTGGAACTTTAAAAATTATTTTTCATATATTTGTAATGAGCATCAGTGTCTATTTTTGATATTGTAATTTGTGCTCTACTAAAATTCATTGTAAGGAATTTTGGTAGGTGTTTGTTGGCAAATTCTAACAGGTATTTAAAATTTTTGTTTTTTAAAGAATTATTTGGAGGGGTGAGACTAATAGGATCATAATAAAAATCCATTTCCATTGAGGAAAGGATGGCTAATTGTATAGGCTAAGTTTATGGAGAAGCACATTAAGCAAAGTGAGAGAAAAGGAGAGAGGAAATTGGGATAGAAAAGTATCTTATTTATTTATTTAAGCCATGTCTTGGGGCTTGTGGGATCTTAGTTCCCCGACCAGGGAGACTGCGGATGGAACCCGGGCCCCCTGCGGTGTAAACACGAAGTCTTAACCACTGGACCTCCAGGGAAGTCTTGAAAATCAAGTATTTTAAATGTGAACAATATCCTTGCCTGTTCATTGTAGCAGTATGTCTATAACTAAATAATACTTGAAGTATGGCAGAGAGGGATAAAAGAGAAATAGATTCAAATTTAATTCTGACACTTCCAAGCTGTGTGAACTTGGGCAAGTGACTTATCAGTTTTTTTTTAAACTATAAAATAGAAGTAATACTAGCAGCTTGCAGTATTGTTGGGATTAGAAATAATATGTGCAAAGCACCTGGCACATATCAGGCATGTAATAATTTGAGGACTCCATCTTTTATTATTTACTTATTATGTTATTTATTTCTTGAATTGTTATCATTTATTAATGGGTACCGTCAAATATGTATCACCAAAGGAAGGGAACAATATCTTTGAAGCATCCTGTCCTGCTAAAAGGATAGAAAGACTATGTTCTAGAGACTTGCAGTGACCAATGAGGAAGAACAATGATGAACCATTGAACTGATGGTCGTTGCATAGAGAACAGACTTGTGGTTGCCAAGGGGGAGGGGTTGGGGGAGGGAAGGATTGGGAATTTGGGATTAGCAGATACAAACTATTATATATAGGATGGATAGACAACAAGGTGTACTGTATAGCACAAGGAACTATAATCAATATCATGATAAACCATAATGGAGAAGCATATGAAAAAGAATATATATATGTATAACTGAATCACTTTTAAAAAAATAAATTTATTTATTTATTTATTTTTGGCTGCATTGGGTCTTCGTTGCTGCACGCAGGCTTTCTTTAGTTGCGGAGTCGGGGCTACTCTTCGTAGTGCACGGGCTTCTCATTGTGGTGGCTTCTCTTGTTGCGGAGCATGGGCTCTAGGCATGTGGGCTTCAGTAGTTGTGGCACACAGCCTTCAGTAGTTGTGGCACGCAGGCTTTAGTAGCTGTGGCTTGCAGGCTCTAGAGGGCAGGCTCCGTAGTCATGGCGCACGGGCTTAGTTGCTCTGCAGCACGTGGGATCTTCCCGGACCAGAGCTTGAACCCATGTCCCTTGCATTGGCAGGCGGATTCTTAACCACTGTGCCACCAGGGAAGCCCTGAATCACTTTGCTGTACAGCAGAAATTAACACAACACTGTAACTCAACTATACCTCAATAAAAGTAAAAAAATAACATTATTTTATGAAGTGACGGTCGTTGGATCAGTTGCCAACGTTCTTCTATCTGTGACTGTCCCTTACCCCAGTTTGGAGAGTCAGGCAGGCATGTTTATTTCCCAAGGCCTCTGAGTATCTGCTTGCCTGTGAGACCGTGCTCAGCTGTCTGGGAGCACCGGGAACCCAGGGTTGTGGCGGGAGCTGCCTCTGGGTGACTGTGAGCCCTCGGAGGTCACTGGAGATGACTACGATGGCCAGACTTTGTGTTCATTGTTTGTCATCATTTGCCTTCCTTCCCCTTCCCTTTTTCTGTGTCTAGACTACTTGACTAATGTAACCTGTCTCTTTCTTCTAGAATTCTGAAGGTGGACTCTATGTATGCATGAATACATTTTTGGCCTTTGGAAGGGAGCATGTGGAAAGACATTTTCGAAAAACTGGACAGAGTGTCTACATGTACCTGAAGAGACACGTGCGTGAGGTGAGGTGCACACTTTGGGAGAACTGGCCTTGACATCTTCCCCGTAACGTTGTCTTAGTGGGGTTCATCACATGGAGATTTTACTATGCCCACATAACTTCTCATTCTCTTGGATGATAGGAAACAAAACTAGCACTGTTGGCAGAAATTCATAGACTTCCCAAACCTTAACTTAACCAGTTTTATGTTTCTCTTCCTCTAAGCCTCTGATCGGAGTTGTTAAAAAAGACATGGGTTGCTGATGGAAAAAAAAATCAAGTCAAACAGTACAGAAAATAATGCCAGAAACACTCATGGATAAAAAACATCAGAAATAAAAAAAAATACTTGGATATTTTTGCTTCAGATTTTTTTTTTTTTTTTTAGTGAGAGAGCTTTCCTAAAAGTTCAAGTCCCTTTTGGTCCCTTCCATCCGCAGAAGTAACCTGTTGTGAATTTGCTGTTTCTCATTCCCATGCCTGTCATTATATTTTATTTAGTTGTGGGTATTCATGAGCAATATATAGTATGACTTTTTGTGTTTTAAAGATACAGGTAAATATTATCATACTGCTACCTGTAATTCTGCCTGGAGCGCTCCCCTTCAACAGAATCTATCCA
Organism: Leucopleurus acutus; assembly: GCF_964270905.1. Taxonomy (NCBI): domain Eukaryota; kingdom Metazoa; phylum Chordata; class Mammalia; order Artiodactyla; family Delphinidae; genus Leucopleurus; species Leucopleurus acutus. The sequence continues at coordinate 87,544,121 of NC_139147.1, read as the reverse complement.
TGTTTCGATGCATCCGGATGTACTTAATTCATTTCAATAGTTGTTTGGTGTTCCGTCTTATGAGTACCTGGTCATTTATTATTCTGTTCTCCCATTGATGAAAACATTTAGATTGTTTCCATTTTTTTTTTCTTCCACAAACTATGTACCAATAAACATTTTTATACATTTCTCTTGGGGGAACATGTGCAAGATTTCTTTCAGAAATGTATCTAGAAGTGGCAGTGTTGACTCACTAGTGTGCTTCCCTTCCTTTTTACTGGATATTGCTAAATCCCTCCCTGGAGTGGTTGCACCAGTGTACACTCCAGTCTGCCATGATTATGAGTGTTTCCCCACACCCTCACCAGTGCTTGGTCAGACTTCTGATTTTTGCCAATCGAATGGTTGTAAAGTGGCATCTAAATATTTGGCATTTCCTCCTGTGAGGGTTGAAGGTCTTTTCATCCGTTTATTAGCCAGTCTCCTTTTCTCTTCCCTGATTTGCCTATTATATTTTTGGCCTATTTCTCCATGGGTTTATCTTTTTCTTAAAAGTTTGGTTAGTTCTTTTTACATTCTAGATACCAAAAATTTATGTTATATACAAAATTTTCTTATGGTCTGTGGCTTGTCTTTTTACTTCATTTATGAATTATATTGTAGAACACAAGTTTTGAATTTTCATCTATTTAGATTTATTAACCTTTTATGAATTGTGCTTTTTGTAGCTTGTCTAGGAAATTGTTTCCCAACTCAAGGTCATAAAGATATTTCTTCTAATACTTTTTTTTAAAGAAGTGTGTGTGTGGGGGGGGGGAGGGAGGGAGGGAAAGAGAGAGACTGTGAATGTTTTAACATTTTAGGTCTTTAATTCATCTATAATCTATTTTTATAATTGCGTCAAGTGTGGGAATCTGCTTCTCCCCCCCCATATTGATGACCAGTTGTCCCACTATTACTGGAGGGGTGCAACCTTTTCCGATGATTTATAGTGACACTTAAAACAAATATTTTAACTTGCTGTTCACACTTGGGTCTGCTTGGGGGTTCTCAGTTGTGTTCTGTTGCTCTTATTTGTCTGTCTCTGTGTTGGTGCCTCAAGTGTTGATATCTAGGAGTGCAAGCACTTTTTCCATGTTCATTTTTTCCCTAGAAATTTCCTGGATTTGGAAGTTTATTTTTCTGTATGGATTTTGGAATCAGTTCATCTAGTTAAAAAAATCCTGTTGAAATTTTGATAGCGATCACATTGAATTTGTAGACTGAGCTATAGTCTATATCATTGTCTAAGCTCCGTGAGGGCAGGGAGTCTGGTCTGTCTTGTTCACCTCTGTGTCCTCAGCACTCAGTAGGGCCCAGCACATAGTAGGTACTTCGTAAATATTAACTGAATGACTGTTCAACATGGCATACCTCTCTATTGATTCAGGTCTCTTTTAGGTCCTTCAAAAATATTTTGTAATTTTCAGTAAAGGAGCTTTTACTTTTGTTAGATTTTTTTAAGGTACCCTATAATTTTTGTAACTACTGTTACTGCTTTTTTATCTTTTCATGTATTTTAATTAGTTACTCATGTTGTTTGGAGATACTAATTTTCAAATATTGATTTTATATTTAGCAATACTGTTCAATTTTCACTTTAGTCCTAATAGTTTGTAGACTATCTTGGATCTTCTGTGTAGTCAATGCTGATTTGAAGTTCATCTGATCTCTCACCCCAGCCTACCTAATATGTTCTCTGTTTAAGTTCTGGACAAGGAGAGATCCCCAAATTGGACAGTGGGGAGAGTAGGAGGAAGAGGAGGAAGAAAGACCAGCAGGTCAGATAGGTTATAAACTGAATGATTAGCTTTACAGTCATCTAACGTTGGCCTAATACTATATGATTTACATTCACTACTCCTGTTAGGTGGGACATAGCAATTCTGATAAAGTTTGCTTTGTATCATCTGTCTTAGTGTAAAGTGATGAAGTTTTAGGAAACTGAGGGAAAAAAAATGAAGCTGAGGCCCAGAGACTTGAAATAACTTGCTCAGGGTCGCAAAGCTAGTGGCAGAGTTACAGCATGCAGTTAGCTCTGCCTCTGACATCTTTTTTTTTTTTTTTTTTTTTTTTTCGGTACGCGGGCCTCTCACTGCTGTGGCCTCTCCCATTGCGGAGCACATGCTCCGGACGCGCAGGCTCAGCAGCCATGGCTCACGGGCCCAGCCGCTCCGCAGCATGTGGGATCTTCCCGGACTGGGGCACGAACCCGTGTCCCCTGCATCGGCAGGCGGACTCTCAACCACTGCGCCACCAGGGAACCCCTGCCTCTGAAATTTTAAGTCAAATATTTCACTCTCTGACCACAACCCTCTCTCATTTTAGTTCTTTCACTCATTTATTTCTATTTTGATCTGTTTCACCCGCTTCTCAGGATCCATGACTTTAAACATTCTCCTATCTCCAGTACCCTCACCTTGTCTTGCCTCCTCACTGTCCTTCAGAACCCCAGCCAGTCCATCATCAGTGTCATCCTCTGTTTCCATGGATGCACCACTAGGGATCCCGCACACACTGCCATGGGGTTTGGGACCATGTCAAATTCCTGGCCTTCTCCCTGCGGCTGGGCCCTCTCACTGCCCAGCAAATCTAGCCTGTTCCTCCTCCCACTCCAAACTTTGGATGCTTTTTGCAAGACTTTACCTGTCATTCTCAGAAAACGATCGGACTTGTACTTTCCAGAGGAAACAGGGACCCCTGGACAGGAACTCCCTGAGCTCCTGCCTTGCCTCCTGGGAACTCATCCACAGTGGTTCCACTTTTGTGTCCTCCCATCTCAGCACACCTCACACGTTTCCACACATCTCAGAGAGAAGCTGTGTTCTTTCTGTCCTTGTGGTCCCTTTCCTCCTGCCTCGGAACCTTCGTTAACTCCACTCCCTCTTACACCTCCAACATCTCCCTCTTCTGGATTTCTTCTCCCACCTTAAAAAAGAGCACAACACAGAACTCTAATTTGAGTCCTCTTTCAGTCACCCCATCCTTCAATGAAAGCTTTAAAGCTTTTCTGTTTTCACCATCTTCACTACACCCTCTAGAATTCAAGATGGCTTGAATTCTAGAGACTTAGATCTCCTTTGGATTCTGCTTTCATTCCATGGCAGGTTGGTAACCAAGTCTCGTTATCTGGGCCTCCCAAACAGCTTGGAAGTCCATCCTGACCTCTTCATCCCTCCTGTTCTTGTCTGAGTGCTCATTATGCCTTAAAAGGGCTAGTGCTGTAGCTTCCTGACTAATGTTCCTTCCTTCATACTTGCCACCTTCAATCCCACCCAGTCTGCATGCTGCACCCAGAGCCATCTTTTCAAATGCATATACCTATGCGTCTGTGGCACGCTGAAGCTTAAATCTCGCATGTCTTTCTCTTTGTTGCAGGATGAAGTCCAAACCCTTTTGCATGTGATTACAAGGCCTTCCATGATCTGACCCCTGGAACCTTTCTAACCCTCCCTCTTATTCCACCAGCTCTGTGCTCTAGACATAGAAAACCACTTCTCCCTTCTGGAACACATCATGATTTCAGGCCTTTGTACGTGCTGTTTTCTTTTTTGGGGGATGCCCTACTTCTACCCCCCATTCCTTATTTATTTATTTTTTTTTTTGCGGTACGCAGGCCTCTCACTGTTGTGGCCTCTCCCGTTGCGGAGCACAGGCTCCGGATGCGCAGGCCCAGTGGCCATGGCTCACGGGCCCAGCCGCTCCGCGGCATGTGGGATCTTCCCGGACCAGGGCACAAACCCGCACCCCCCGCATCGGCAGACGGACTCTCAACCACTGCGCCACCAGGGAAGCCCCCCCATTCCTTTTTTACCTGTTGTATTCCCTGTGGTCAGCATATCCATATATCTATCCATCATCCACCCACCCATCCATTATCCATCCATCCATCCATCCGTCCAACCAACCAACACGTATTAACAGAGCAGCTACTATATGCCAGGACTGCTGCTCTTCTTACCTCACCAACCCTGCCCATACCCTCCATCCCCAGAAGAACTATCATTTCTTCCTTATGATGTGATCCTCACCTCTCTGAACACTCACCAGAATCCGTTCTGTGTTCTTTGTTTGCATCATGTTCCCCTCCTATTGCTGATGAGCTCCTCAGGGGTTGGAGCGTGTCTTCACTCACTTTGCAGCCTGAGCTCCAGCACAGAGCCTGACAGTCACGTCTGCTGACTGAGGAGTTCCAGTTTCTCAAACCCTGTCGATTTCTAGTGGTGACTGATGCAGGGACAGAGATGATGGTCTTTTGAAGGAAGACCTGGTAGTTGTGGGGTTTTTTTTCCTGAAAGGAAGTGGATCTAATCCGAGTCTGAGGTGTGACTGTCTCGTCTGGGGAGAGCCTCATGGTCCAGCAGGTCTCCCTGCAGCTCCTCTTCTCCTTTCTCCCCTCACTGTCATGCAGGAGTGGAGGGGACATTGAGGTTGGAACAAGTGAAAGGATGCCGTAAACTTCCATAGAGAGATTGCAAGTGACCTCCAGGATTGGTAAATGTGGATGGTTAAATATGCCTTTGGTGCAGGTTTTATCTCATCCTTTTTTGAGGCAGGTAAGTGGAGGGGAGAGGAACAGAGGCTTTGAGATCTTGGAGGAGACGGATTCTAAGAGCGGTGACACGAATGTGGCATTAGTATTTGGAGACACGTGATTTGGAGCTAAAGGGTTCAATCATTTTGTATTCCTGAGATGTGAACTATAAACTTATAGTAGAAGCTGTAAAAACTTATTGTGAGGATCACAAAGATGAGTCCACTTTCAATGCGAAATAATAAAATGTGGGAAAGGAGACTTAAGACTGATAGGAGGGCAAACTAAAGAAACAGCAAGGCCTTGGTGCTGCGATAACATGCGGCTGCTTGAGAAGATGCTGGGGTTTGACCCACACTGCGGTGTGTTAGAAACGTGCTCTTTTCTAATAACAGGAAGAACACGCAGTGTGGAAATAAGAGTTTTGGCCATTGAAACAAACATTTTAATAGTCCTGTTTGAGAGTAAAATTTCTTGTGCAAGTATCAGAAGGATAATGAATGACTTCTTTTGCATAACCACTTGGTAGACGTTTATTTCATTGCTGCTGGAGACTTCCACCAGAGGCAGAGGATACATGGAGCTTAGGATGGCAAACAGCCATCAGCTGGGGCTCCAAAAATGTGTAGGGCAGTTAGATTGAAGCTTATTATGACCAGAATATCAGTGACTCTTTATTAATATTTGTGAACTCTTTCAACAGTAGTAGTTGTGCACACCTAGGACCAAGCACAGGGGGCCCAGTGGGTAGCAGGGGAACAAGAGCCTCCCTGCTGGAGCTACCATTTCTCCAGAGTAGCTCCGGTCAGGGCATGGGCTCCAGCCTCTTGGGAGCCTGTGCTGATTTGAAGTTGAAGTGTCCACTTCACCTTGACCCTGGTTTCACTTCCCTTTCCAGAGGTGCTTTCTTGATAATTTGGTGAAAACATAATCAGGTAGAACAGTAGCATTGCCCTTCACTTACCTTCATGGACCTGGGTCAAGTTCTTGTTTATCCTGGAATCTCTAGTCCAAGTTAAATATTTCCTCTTGGCCTTTTATAAAAACAAGGAACCTCTGAGATTTTACCCCCACCCCCAATCATCTGTTCCATAGGCTGAATTTTAACAATCTCTTGTTTTCTTTTCAGAAGGTAAGAGGGGCATCTGGTGGAGCTTTACCCAAAAGGAGGAATTCCAAGATTTTTTTAGGTAATGTAAATGGTTATCAATAGTGTGCCTGGATTTTCTGTGTGTGTGTGTATGTGTGTGCATGTGCATGTTTGATTTGGAATAATAGGTTGTTTATTGCTCTACAATTTAAGGATGAGAGGAACCAATTTAACTCGAGATGATCTGTCTCCCCTTTATGTTTACCTGGTGGTGAAGAATGTTTACGGCACTCTTGTTGGGTTAGTGATTTGAAGCAATTATGCTGATAGTGACTGGAGAGAAATTGTGATTCTGTTTCTGGCCTCCTTTTTCACTGCCTTTAAAGAAGAGATAGTTTTTCTTTTTTTAATTAGCCAACCTACAGACTTTATTTGTATTTCACTATTTTTTTCTACTAATGAAATACTATTTCACTATTTTTTTGTTCTTCCAGGATCCCATGTTGTATTTGATTGTCATGTTTCCTTAATCCTGTCTAATCTGTGATAGCTCCTCAGACTTTTTTTGTCTTCAATAATTGTGACACTTTTGAACAGTGCTGGCCAGTTGTTTTGCGGACTGTACCTCAATTTGGGTTTATCATGTTACTTCATGATAAGCCTGAGGAAGTGTATTTTTGGCAAGAATACCACACAGGTATTGGGCCCTTCTCAGGGCCTGATATCAGGGGGCACATGAAGCTGAGCTGTCTTCACACTGGAGATGTTAACCTTGATTGCTTGGTCAGGTAGTGTCTGCGGGGTTTCTCCACTATGAGATTACAGTATAATTAATAAATATTTTGGGAGTGATACTTGGAGACTATACTAATACTTGTTTTTCCTTAAAGTTTTGCCTACTAATTTTATCATCCATTAGTGGATCTTGCCTGTAACAGTGATCACTGTGGTGTTTGCTTAATAGTGCTTTTCTGTTTCCCTCATTCAGAAGAGCCAGTTTTGCTCATGCAAATACATACTGACTTCTATATCATGTACTCATGATTGTATTTCTTTTTTTATTTAATTAATTTTTATCGCCATATAGTTGCTCTACAATATTGTGTTAGTTTCTACTGCACAGCAAAGTGATCATATTGCATATTAAACTTCTGATATGGTTTTCCCAGGAGAAAAAGTGGTTTGATAATTTTTGACCAGCAAGTTTATATCTCTAAATGCCTAGGATTATTGTTTGGAAGGAATTTCAAAATTGTTTGCATATTGTAATTTCATTTGATAAAGAAAATTTATACACATATATACATATATGTGCGTCTGTGTATCTATATGTGTGTACACATACGTATGTGTATGTGTGTATATCTGTATGTACGTACATATACGTATATGTATGTGAGTATGTGTGTACACACATACTCACATACATATATAACTGAGAGTCTAGTAGAGTCTGACAAAATGTACTCCAAATTGTTAATAGTAACTCTTTCCTGGTGGTAAAATTGAGGTGATTTTAGTTTTCTTTTTTTGCTCATCTGTATTTAAATTCTTTTTCTGTAATAAAAAGACACATTAATTATTCGACAATCAAAGCCATTGGAAACAGTCTTGGAGCTGAGTTTCCTTCCCACTTGGTTTCTCTGTTACTCGGCACTGGGCCCACCCTTGCTGTCTTTGCTTCTGATTTTCAGCCCATGGTTTTCTTTGTGAGGCTTATCTGCAGTTGGTTTTTCCACACAGGCCAGTCTTTCCCACTGCTTGTCATGGCTTTGGACCACAACCCAGATTAACCAACTAGACTCAGAGCAGCTTAGAATGAGCCAGAAAGCTGAAATGATTGAGTGCATTCTGATGTTTTGGTTCTAAGCCTTCGGCTCCCTTCCACAACTAGAGATAATTGATTTCTTCTGAATTAAATGACATTCACTCTTAAATTAGCATGGCATTCTTGAATGTGGAAATAATTGAATATTTTGACCTACATTGTTATTTTTCATTATTTTCTTTGGTTGAATAAAGAAGTTAGCTGACCTCTTATCCTTTAACCTTTGTGTCTTTTTTTTAAAAAATAAATTAGCTGCTTTTCTTTTCTTTTTTAATTAATTAATTTTTTGGCTGCATTAGGTCTCTGTTGCTGCCCTCGGGCTTTCTCTATTTGCGGAGAGTGGGGGCTACTCTTTGTTGCGGTGCGTGGGCTTCTCATTGTGGAGGCTTCTCTTGTTGCAGAGCATGGGCTCTAGGCGCACAGGCTTCAGTAGTTGTGGCACGCAGGCTCAGTAGTTGTGGCTCGCGGGCTCTAGAGAGCAGGCTCAGTAGTTGCTCCACGGCATGTGGGATCTTCCCAGACCAGGGAGTCAAACCCATGTCCCCTGCATTGGCAGGTGGATTCTTAACCACTGCGCCACCAGGGAAGTCCCTAACCTTTGTGTGTTTTACTCAAAAGACCCTGCAGTTTGATTTCTCTAGTGATCATACTGGTGGTAGCAGATATTGTCAAGTAATTGTTTTAAAAATTAATCCAAAGGTAAGCACTGAGGTTTTGTGCTTCATACTGTGTGGACCCCTCCATTGCTTCCTGGGAGAACTAGCCCACCCTTTCATTTCAGTTGGACTTTTTCTATAGGCTGCTGTCTGTGTTCTCTCAACATTTCATGTCTTAGAAAGCTGCAGGATCTGCCTAAAACTCACAGCCCAGCAAAAATGTTCTATTTGGACTGTACCACTTTTTAAAAAGTTTAAATTTGAATGCCATTGGCACTCTGGGGCTTGTCCTAGGCCCCGGTTCTCTCTATTGTTTTATACTCAGATGCATCACTAACTTATATTAGTAAGGATTAAGTTTTGCAAGCTCTGATTTATACCCCCTCATAGCTCCCAGTAGCAGGCACTTTTCTCTTGCCACACTGATCACAGCTCTGTTTTCAAGGTGGTGTGGCCTGTAATTTAATTTCAGTGAAGGACTGTATTAGAACTACCCTGATTTATGTAATTGGAAATGTAAAATGTTGGTGAATTTTAATAAGGTAGATGTTTATTTCTCTCATTTCATATAGAGGATGTTGAGAAGCAACAAATCCAGGCTGATGTGATGGCCTCATGTTCATCAGGATCTAAGTTCTTCCCATATTTCTACTTCACCTTCTATCCTGTCCTGTAATTTCTAACCTCATGGTCCAAAAATGGCTACTGGGACTCCAGCCATCGCATCCCTATTCTGGAAGGCAGGGAAGACAAAGGGGAAAGGACCAAAAAAAAAATCTAATCTCCTAGGGGATTCAACTTCTTTTTGTCAGCCTTCTCCTAGAATCCCATGCAACACTTTAGTTTACACTTATCTGGTCATAACTTGGTCACATGACTATGCTGTGTGCTGCACAGGAGGCTGGAAAGTAAAGTCTCTTAACTGAATAAAGTGTGTTACTAAGGAGGAAAGGGAGAATGAATACTGGGAGGCAGCTAGTAGCCTCTGCCACAGTTTCCTTCCCTAAAAGGGACATTGGGTTATCTCTTCATGAAGAGGAGGAGAACTCTCTTGTAGCCTCTTTGTTTCTTTGACTACAAAGTACCTTTTCATTGCTATTGAGGTGTAGTTATGATGATCCTTTATCCCCTTCACAAAACACATGCAGGTGACTAATGCTTTTTCCTGGATAGAAGCTTTTTATCCCCTTTTACCTAATGACTTTGTGACTAATTCCTTTCCATTGGTTCAACAGTGATATTGAAACCATTGAATCATTTAGTTATGACCTTCAGTATTGATTTTATAAGGGAAACTGAGGCCATTAGCTGGTGCTGAATTGCTTACTCAAGTCTCCTGAGCCTCATTCTGCCCTGGCATTCAAGGCACTCGTCCTCCTGATTTAGTCATCTAAGTGAAACCCCAGTTAAGGGATCCTTCCCTCAGGTCTAGCTTTTGCTGGTAATGTTTTTTAGAATCAACAATGACAATTCTTGGTAATTTTTGAATCATAGAAATTTTATGCTTCTTTTAGGATTTAGGATTTTAAAAATATTCTTTGAATACATAGCACATGGACAAAGCTTAAAATTGAAAAGTTATAAGAGCTTCCATAATGAAAAGTAAGTTTTTTTCTCTCCCTTCCCTGTCTCCCGGCCACTTAGTTACTCTGCCCAGAGACAAATAATATTTTCTGCTTGTACATCCTTATATATGTTGCGTGTTCTTCCAGCAATAGTCTAGACATATACCATGTTTTTAGACTTTTTTCCTGTAGGCCATGGGGAGCCATTAACACTTTGGTTCCCAGAACTGTGTCCTGAGGCACTCTGGGTTGCCTCAACTAACTCACGGGTAACTCACAGGATATTTTAACTCTTCAAGGGAACACAGTGATGCTTGAACATTGCATGAGAGATTAGCTTGATGTAGTCTCGCTACTAGGGTATCCTATACTCCTTTCAGTGACTTCATCTCTTTGTGAAGCTATTTTTTTTAGTGGTTTCTGTGGTAAAAGGCTAGTACTATGAAAATAAATGTGGAATGGGAAATAAGGGAGGCAGCGTCTAGTCTGATTCAAAGAGTAGTTCTGCAGTGCCTCACAGTTATACACGTCCCTTGTAAGGAATTACAGTTATTTAAGAGTGAAATAAAACATTCATTTCCTTTCAATTTATGTGTATTATCTTTTCACATGGTTCCTAACTTATTAGAACATAAATACGTAATAAGTTGTTTGGACCGAACTACTAAATAAAAAGAACTATCAGTCATTTCTTTTGGTTTAGGACCAATTCTTGGTATTGTGCAAGAATTGCCTGGATGCTAAAGGGTGCTGTGAACTGGGAAAGTGTGGGTAGCTCTGCAATAATGTTTTTAAGCTAGAAAGGGACACTATTAGGCTGTCTTTGACAAAGATAAGTTACAGCGATATGAAAGATTGTGAATTTTGGGAGTAGGCTGATAGAAAAGTTACTGTTTTATGAGATGGAAGGAGAGAAGGGGGAATGGAAGGGAGTCCGGGATCTTCAAAGAAATACCCCAGGACCTGTGATGTGATTCTGACCTAATCTCGTATATTCTATACATTAAAGCTACAAATGTGTGTAGTTGTGTAAAGACTAATAAATTTAATTAAAAATACCGTATCTTTGGTACGTCATAAAAGTGTTAAATGTTTAATTAAAAATACCGTATCTTTGGTACGTCATAAAAGTGTTAAATGTAAATTGATGACTAATAAGGACCTGCTGTATAAAAAAATAAATAAAATAAAATTCAAAAAAAAGTGTTAAATATTCACATTTTTATTGACTCCCCTACCGGCACCCCCAACTTTCACAGACAGGAGTAAACGACTCAGTTCTTCCATGTCTGAAGACTGGGATGTCAAAGAGCTACTGCTAAACCTCAGAGAGCTTACATTCCACATTTTTGTCTTTAGCCTTGGTATTCATACTTGATAAAGAACAGGTTGAAAACAGAACATCTGTGGAAAGTTCCAGGAATGGGCCTGTTCAGAAAACTCATCTGCGCCTATAATGACCAGAAGTTTCAAGTAAACTCTATTTTGCTGTTTCCATCTGAAGTAGGTCATTAAGAACAGGGTCTGTGCTCAAGGAGCTGCCTCCGTACCTTCTCGTGAGGGCGAGCGGTTGGTCAGATTTCACGGCACTGGTGCAGCAGACTGCTCACCTCCAGCACACGAATTAATACCAATTCAGTCAGGCCGAGAGCACTCTGAGCCGGGCTTCACTGCCCTAGTTTGATTTAGGGATCCTTTCCTCCGCTGTGCTGCTTCATAGTTACTTCTTGGAATGGCTGTGGTCCCAGCCACTTCTCTCAAGTATCTGAGCAGATCAGTAAGTAGAGTTAAAGAAGAGGTATTTAAAAAAAAATTTTTTTATCTTTGTAAAAGGTCCCGTCCAGGTATTGCCAGTTAATAGTTCCCGTGGAAAGTAGCTGCTGGGAGAGGTTGGGGGGTGCTCGTTCTGCTGGTCCCTAGGCTACGGTTACTCTGTCGTTTCCGCGACTAGATGTTTTGGGATGGTGAGACTCTAATTAGAGAAATTTGGAAATTGTAGATTTACATTTAGGATTGTGGGGTCATATATATGCAGGAGAAACCTTAGCTTTGTCCCTTAGATTCAGAGTGTAGGTTACCTCTGCTGACTTTTCCCTAAATTGGATTAAGGTTTTTGGGAAAGATCATGGTCCCCTTCCATCCCAGTGAATTAAGAATAAAAATAAAAGTGAACTATAAGTGTAAGGAAGCCCAAGAAAGCTCTGCCTTTTTGCATGACAGTAAAGTCTTGCTTTTTTAAACACACATCAGTTACCAATTAAAAAAAAACAAAACCTGTAACAGCCCTTTGGGTGCTCTTGCTTTGCTGTTGTCCTTAAACACGCTGGTATTCTTAACTTCCTAGTCTCCTTTCCCAGATGTTTACTGAGTGTGTGGTGTGTGTTGGGCATTGTGCGGGGTCTAGGGATTTAGAAGGTGAATAAGACCCACTTCCTGCGCTTAGAGCTTACAGTCTAGAAGCATTTGAAGTTCATATCTTCTCCACACTCAGATCACATAGAAGATCCCCCATGATATCCTGGTCCTCCTGAAACTGACCTCAGGATTGCTTTGGAGCTGGGCAACCAAAGGGAAGGGAGGGCACTTGTGCTTTTGTTAGTTGTCAGGAGCATAGAGAAGAGATGACAGTGATGGCGAGGGTGATGGTAGGGGTGATGGCAGCTATCTGTGGAGCCCCTAACACCTACCAGATCTTAACTAGACCTTAAAACCTTATCTTCTTTAATCCTCTCAACAATCTTAGGGGGTAGATAATATTATCCATAGTCTACTTATGAGGAAAATGAACTTGGAAAGAACTTGCCCAGGCTTCTGTAGCTGGTCAATGTCAGGGTGGGATTTTTTTTTTTTTGGCCTTAGTTTATCATTGTTTTTGGCCAGGTAAGATTTTTTTTTTTTTTTTTTTTTTTTGCGGTACACGGGCCTCTCACCGTTGTGGCCTCTCCCGTTGCGGAGCACAGGCTCCGGACACGCAGGCTCAGTGGCCATGGCTTACGGGCCCAGCCGCTCTGCGGCATGTGGGATCTTCCCGGACCGGGGCACGAACCCGTGTCCCCTGCATCGGCAGGTGGACTCTCAACCACTGTGCCACCAGGGAAGCCCTGGCTAGGTAAGATTTGAATTAGCATTAAGTGCAGATGTTTTCTCTGGAAAAAAGACATTTAGATAATGTGTTATATGAGCTGACTGTGTACACAAAACCAAACGATTTGTACTGTGGTTACTTAAAATCATGATACACAATATAATAAAGAAAAATTTAAGAATAAAGTTCATCCATTCATTCTTTTCTTTTCTTTTTTTTTGGGCCGTGCTCTGCTGCTTGTGGGATCTTAGTTCCCTGACTAGGGATTGAATCCGCGCCCTTGGCAGTGAAAGCGTGGAGTCCTAACCATTGGACCGCCATGGAATTCCCCATTCATTATTTTCATTTGTTCAGATTTCCTTCGAATTTTTGTCTATGAACATTACTACAAAGTTGTCTTTTCAGTGAAGGTGAATTTTGTATTTTTAGCATTAACATGGCATAAACATTTCCATGTTTCTACATAGTCTAAAAAAATATCATTTAAGTAATATTCTAGTGGGTTCAACACCATTCCTTTTTTTTTTTTTTTTTTTTTTAATATTTGGCTGCGCCGGGTCTTAGTTGCGGCATGCAGGGTTTTTAGTTGTGGCAGTCAAGCTCTTGGTTGTGGCATGTGGGATCTAGTTCCCTGACCAGGGATCAAACCTGGGTCCCCTGCATTGGGAGTGTGGAGTCTTAGACACTGGACCACCAGGGAAGTCCCAACATCATTCTCATTGAACACTTAGGTTATAATTTTTTAAAATGACGGGTATTGGGGCATTCAGATTTTTATAACATAGAATGTCTGTCTTTGAGTTGTTTTCTTTAAATAAATGCCTTTAGTTACTTCTTAAACTCTTAGACTCTTCTTTAACATTGCTTTTTGTCAAAATAACCTCTTATGGCTATCTAACAATGTTTATTTTGGCATTTCTGATTCTTATTATTAGAGTCCTTTATCAAAATGTGTAGACTGCATTTTAGCTGTATCTCATTTTCCACTTAAAACTGCTCTCCCTTTGAGAATTTAAGAGCGGAACTGTACATAAAAAGATTCCAGGTTGAGGCATACAACAAGGTAGTAACAGAATCTAGATCCGTTGGTTCTTAGCTGGCTGCTTCATCGCTTCATCTAGTAAAATAACTTTCTCCTGTTTATAGAGCCCATATTCGTGTGCCTGTTTGTGTGTGGGTTTGTGTGTGTGTGTGTG